>NC_054886.1:10997129-12243229 GCF_018320785.1 Cheilinus undulatus | reverse complement strand
TACAACAGCGGTACTGAATGATACACATCCAAATTTAAATTGTCTGTACCGAAATGCCTTTAAAATTTTTATATTGTTATGAAGAGTGCAGTTTAGATCCCCTCTATAAAAATGCCATGAAATATATAGATTTTAGGTTACTCTATTTTCTCTGCAGCTCATGTTTTATTTATGAATAGGAGCTTCATTTAGTTTCCTCTTATGACATTACTTTACATTTCACAACAGTTCAGACTGGTGTGCATAGTTAAACCACTGCTCGAATTGTAATGCATGTTTTTGTCATTCAGGCTGTGGGACAGATGCCCTGGGGGAGATTTGTCACCACCTACAGTAGTGACTATAACCCGCTTCGTTCACACCATCTACAGGTGAACCAGCAGAGGCCTATAGCAGATGTCAGAACTTCCCCTCCTACTTTCCTCCCACCTCAGGTGTGATGGGTGGGTGGGTGGATGAGCAGATGGATGGATGAATGGATGGATGGATGGATGGATGGATGGATGGATGGATCCACATTGATAAATAAACTCATTCCAGTGTTGTTCTGTTTTCACAGACTGGTAGTGAAATCTGTCCAACATTTTACACAACAACTAACAGCGTCTATGGCTCGTTCTCCCATTTACAGGTGAACTCCATCACACCTGCAGTAACTTTACAATGATGCCCTTTAGTTTTTATTTAGTTTTTACTAGTGTACTGCTACTACCATCATTCTCACTCTTTTTGTACTGTATCCCATCAGTCTCCCTCATATTCCCTCTCCCCTGTATCCTTTCCCCAATTTGGCCTTCTTGCTCCTCCTACATCTGAGGCATCTGCGGCTTTGACAGGAGCCAGGATCCAGGAACCTGGAGTTGCCGGAGAAAATTGTTCTGTTCTTGGTGAAGTGGAGAAAGGTCAGCCATCAATAGTGCTAAAGAATCAAGGGGCAAAAGATGATCAGCAGCAGAAGACAGATGATCCCTATGAGGAAGGTTAGAAGGCTGTTATTGTCATCATGAATGTTCAAATCTTTCACTTTAGCAGGCTGGGAAATCTCCAGGTTTACGTTTTGATCTTGACCCCAACTCATACCCTTCTTATTTTCTATGTAAACGATCTTTGACAGTTAGATATTCTTTAAACTATGCCAGAATATTTCTTGGATAAGAGAGGCATTGCTTATCAAACAACAAATTCTCCTTTTTTTGCCCTGTAGGTGTGATAGTGTTACCATCTTTTGTGTGTCCTGCCTGCTGTGAAGATCGTATAAGATCTGTCTGCAGAGAGGCCAGGCTACACCCACTCATACTTCCTGTGGCCTCTGAACCAATGGTCAGACTCATAGGTAGAGCATCCCTCTCTAAGCGCACAAACAAAGCCAAACAGAAGCCTGATGCAATGGTGCAACATATATATAAAGAAATTTATATTTATTGTCCTCAATCAATCAGATGCAGAGTATTGGGATGCGAGTATCGACTTGAAGGGCTTAGTAGCCAGTGGACTAAAAAACTGCTCCTACCTCCAGCCTTATCCCAGGCAATGCAGCTGGTAAGCAAACCTCAATTTTAACAGCATATGTTGTTCAAATGTACTAAAGGTTCTCCTTGTTATTATTATTTTTTCACACCTTCTGTTTTCCCCTCCACAGCTGTGTTTGCACAAAGCGGTTCCCTTGCAACTATTCCTTTCAGATGCAAACTTCCTCTTCTTGCTGCACTCATCTGGCCTCAAATGTCAACTGTAGAGAGCGCACCAGGGGGCCACTGACAGAATACCAAGCCAGCTACACCTGTAAGGTAAGTGTAAGCAGTCGACAGAGCAGAAGATTGCAAATCTCTCACCTGATACTGTCTTATTTGTCTTCTGCTTCCTTCCCTCTCCTCCCAGTGGGCCCAGACTCAGATCCAGCAGAGTGGCTTTCATCATCTCTATCTGCCTAACCAACAGAGTATTTTCTATGTACTCTAAAACCCAGCTTCAGTCTGAATACACAACAGACTCTCACATAACTTGTTTGTTTTCTGTGTCTGACGTGATGCTGCTACATGTTAACCACCTGCACTTTCAAGTAGAAAAGGGTTGCTGCAAATGAAAAACCTGTTTGCAGAGAGGAGGTTGCAGTCAGGGGCTGTGTCAGTGATTCTCCATTAGCTTGCCTAAGGATACAGAATATGAGGATGAGTCATAACACTTCAGTAAACAACCTGCTTGCAAGCACCCAAAGAAAACAGCATAATTGTGCTGCTGCTGCTGCTGAAAACTTGACTTTAATCCAGACTGTGCGACTGGCAGACCGATTTTGGCAAATTGACTGTTTATATTTCACATGTTGAAATGATTCAAATTTGCATGCAGTAAAGCAGCAGATTGAGAAATACTCAATAACTTTCAGGTAAAAGTTAAGAGATTTAGAAGATCAGAAAATCATCGGTAATGCTGTATGGTGCTTAATCATAATCTTTAATAGGTATTAAGTTGAGGGTTACAGCTAATAACTATTGTTACTGTCGAAGCCTTACATACACAGTCGCACCAGGGGTGGGGTTAAGTTGTACTTAAAGCCGTCGGTAATGGCTTTGGTTTTTTTTTTAAGTCCGTTTTACAAGAACTGGACCATGTTTCTGTACGAAGTAAAGAAAAAAAACAACCCTAAAAGCGTTTGATAATGTGAAAGATGTTTTCACTCAAATTATGTTTATATCTTTAAATAATGAAAACTTTGTGCATGTAGTGATTTTCTAAATATTCCATACCCCAAAAAGAGAGGTCTCTAAAGAAAAATAATCAACACCTCTTTAATTGCAGCCGATCATGGAAAAAAAAAGCGTGGCCATTTCCTTTTCAATGTGTAAATTCACATAAACTAATACCACACGGGTTCATCTGGGTTTTTTGTTGGTGTGAAGAAGAGACTTACACAGGCATTTGTCTTTAACATCTTTATTCATCTTTTTTCATTATTTTTATTTGTAATGAAATTCATACTCTGTGTCTTCTGGACCTTTTTTTTTTTTTAAACGGATTCTGTCATCTAACTCATCTAAACAAATCACCAAAAATGATTTCATGTTGTACAATCCACCTGGCGGACATTCCTAATGGCTTCACCAGGGTGCCATTCAACAGCTGTGTTCCAACACTGTGTGAGGAAGTTCAATTTTACCCAACATTTGACCGTCTCACTGCTCACTTTAAGTAAACACTTTAGCTCTTGTCAGGCAAAAATGAGTGTTAAAGAAGTGATTTTACCTTTCAGACCCTCTTAATTCAAGTGCACAAGTGTCTACTTAATGCTGATACAGTTAAATACACAAAACATTATTGTCAATACCACAACAAACAGTGGCATGAATAAGAATGTTCAGAATGTTCCCTTATGACAATACTGCCTCTGCATTTTTAAGCCAAGTTGGCTGAGAACTATAAAAGATTACTCAATAATTCATGATAAGCATTGATTGGAATTAGTTTCCTAAAGTCATCTTTACATATACAACTTTTTCCAAGTGGCTCACAATTTAATGGAGATTATACTTGCACTATGGGGCGATGCGTCTAGGAAAGCCATACAACAATGATTAATGGTTAAAAAGAGGAACTTCCTCAAAGATGTCAACCTACAAAAAGGGAAATATCAAGGAAGCCATACTGTCAGCCATTTGATCCATACTGCTTTATTCTAAATGGCTGCAGCAATATTGCCTCCCAGCATTTCCTCCTGCATACAGGACTGAATGGACACCACGGGTTACTGTACCCAGTAGAGACACAAATGCCTCATCCTCAAAACTTTACGAGAAAGAAGAAAATAGAAGAGGAGAGGATACCTGAAAACCTGATTTGGATATGGACACTTGATTTGATGCTAGACAAAACCAAGTTTTCCCGGCAGAAAGAGGCAGTGGCATTGTTCCAGACCAAATAACCCCCTTCACGAGTTTGTTCACTGCCATAAACTGCTATTAAAATAAAGGATGAAGCCATACAAAAAAAAAGACAACGAACTGTGTGTTTGTAAACAAACAAAATGCTGACCTTCCCACTAAAGGAATTTCCTTGCTCAACTTTTGTTGGCGATGGATTGAAAACTTATGCTTCATTTCTAAGAAGCTGGTGGACTTCCACATAAACTGGGAAAATAATTTCTGCACCATGACAACGCTGGTCAATGTCTGTTTATCTCACCAAAAAATAACAAACATGGAGGGTAGGGTCTGTATTTGATTTGAAACAGAGCCACAGCACATAAAAATAGGAACCAGCATTTTAGATGCACTGAAGCTGTAATGTCATAGGGAGCTTATGACAACATCATCAGCAAACTGTTGACTTGCTGTGATGAAAATACAGAGCAGTGGCTGAAACCCATTAAGTCCCCTGAAATGTTAATCATTCTCTTCCTCTCTGCTGTAGAAACCTTCAACCTACCGCTGATGTTTTATTACATTTTACCGCAAATCAGTCAATGAGATTGTAAAGTATTTTTCACATTTGTTTCTATACTTAACTGAAGTTTTTTATTCGGGCATCACTCCATGGTAGCTGCCACAGTTCTAGGGGGACATTAATACGTTTTGCATACTCTGTAGACATCAACAATGTCATCTGAAATGCAAAGATGAGCTAGCCCCCCGCAGTAGGGCGGTGCTAGTATTACACCCATTCCCCACCCCATTCCCAATGTCCCTCAGTTTACAAGAAACAAACAGGAAATAAAAAGATTAAAGAAACAAAAAGAAAAGAAAAAGAAATCCCCCCACCCCCCGACTGGGCCTGCCAGCACGCCATTGACTTCAAGTGTATAGATGTGTGTGTTCATGCGTGTGTGTGAGAATCAGTGTGTGCGGTCTTGGCCGCCAGAGTCTCTGAGAGTGTGTGACGACAGGTGTATGCATGTGTTTGTGTGTGCGTGGAGGCTCCATGGGGGTGAGGGGGACTCCTAGTATTTCTTCCCTGGGACAAACTCCTTCGCCTCAGGATTCAAGATGCTCTTCCTCTGTAGAAAACAAGACCAGAGACGTTTAGCCTTTGAAACATCAATAAGATTTTAGAAAGACAAAAGTGTCATATGTATGTGCAACTCACCGCCACTTCCTCCAGGTTGCTGTGGTGGTCGTTGACAGACAGGCCATTGAGCTGCTGCTGCAGCTGCCCCACCCCCTGGTTGTTGAGGTCACGCGAAGGAATGAACCAATCCTGGTCCTCTTCCTCCAGCATTTCCTGGAAGCAGCGCTCCAAGAACTCTTGCTCCAACAGCTCCTCTTCCACCTGGAAAATTGATGGGGGAGAGAATAAAGCGACAGAGATGTAAGACATAAACCAGAGTGCAAATATAAAAGTAGAGGAAAAGGATCAAGGGTACTAATGTTTTCTCTGTAATAACGGAAATGACTCATCAAGTCATGGGAAAGAAAAATACCAAAGGTGGACTCGTGGAGGGCTGAAGAAGACACTGGAGATCCACAGATGGATTTTACATCACCATTAACCTTAACTGTGAGTCATGCTGGGTCAACATAAATCTCTATTCTGAGCTTTGCCATCAGAGAAGAAGTGACAGGACAGATACGAGAAATTAAAGTCAAATGAAGGGTGGGCCAAATAGGGGTCAACTAGCCTATTAAATTGTGAATGGTTACCAATCTAATGCCATTCTTAGAACCTCAGCTAGGCTAACAAGGGAGAGATAATACAGGAGTATACCAGTAAGAATTAAACAGGAGGAATGGACTACAGCAGGTATAACTGAGGAGCAAATGTGATAAAATAAAGATGGTCAAGGGAATAGGAGGTGAGGGAGAGTGTGGCTAGAGACCCTTTATCATCTGTTTAATGTCAATCTTAATTAAAGGTTCTTATTCTAACAGCAGATTAATATCTGCCAGAAAAACTGCTGAGGGACCAGTATTTAACATAAAAATATTGTAACAGGAAAGTCTGTTCATTAAAGTTCTGTTGAATTCTGGTATGATATCTTCATGACAATTTATTGTGTGGTTTGAAATCCTCCTCCTGGGCTGTACGAATCCAGACCTATTACTACACACTGACTGTTTTCCTCATTAGGCCCACATATGACACGTTCTCAGCCCCAGGAATCTGCATCTCTGCTACGGCTCAGATGAAAATCAGGGTGGGGTGAGTTGATTTAATGTTCCCACCAAACTCGATTTACAAATAGAAAACATTTATTTTGTTTTCATATGGACAAGAAACAACTCTAACAGTTTTCTTTTATTTTTATCAACAATTTCTAACTAAATTGAACTAAATGCTCCTTTAAAGGTCAAAGTGGGAGCTGTAAACTTGTCCTTAAATGTGCATTATGGTTGGTTATTTACATGAACACTCAGGCTCTGAAAGTTTTTATCTGCTTAAGAAACACACTGAAAGTAATGCTACTATCTCTTCATGATCTATGCAGGTAAACAAGACCATCAGAGGGTTATTGATTACTTCTGTATTTGTATTTGATTGCTTGTGTCAGATAAAAAATGCTGGCAAGCTGACCAAATTCTACTGCAAGGATTCAGAATAATTATGATTATCAAAACCTGAGCAGGACGTTTTTCCTTTTTTGAGGACACTGTGGTCACACGTGAGTGTAAGGAAAAATTTACATAAAACTAAAGCCTCTTACAGTAGTGTTTACTTTTGGCATTACTGCAGTAAAGTTTAACAGAAAATCTCGATTTTAATTTTTAATCATTCAAACCTGTGGTTGAAAGTTTGTATTCAAACTGTGATCAGCTACTCCAGGTGGCCTGCAGTAGTTTGCTTTTTGATCCAGGAGAGGGCGCTCTCTGCATAATTTGACCATTGTGTGCCCTCTTGACCTCAGTTAAGGGGGTCCAAACAAAACATTGCCTTGTCATGTTTGATATTCTTTCAATTCTTTCTTCACCAAAATCATCAAACAGGTTTTCAGGCAGAAAACTAATCACACATCAGCGAGTGTAACACGAACATCTTTGTTTTCAAAATACTCTTCATGCTGGTATCTCTGACTCAGAAGTCAATCAACATAAATATAAAGAAAAAAGCAGTTCAAGACATGACAAAGTCCAGAGTGGAAACTAGGGTGCAGAAAGCATACGACAGTTTGACACATTTTCAGGGAATGCATGGGAATTAAATCAATTCCCAACTATGTTACATAGCTGTGTTTAATATGACTTAAAGAAATCTGACTTTTAAGTCAAACTAACAGGATAACATGAGTCTTTAAAACTATTTTGTCGGGATAAAATATAAATTGACTTTTAAGCATCATGTAAATTTAACAAGTTGTCTAAATTTGATCAATAAATTTGATCAGACCTATCTTCTTCCAGTGAAACAGACAACTAAAGATTTCACCTAGCTGAATTTCTCGATCAGGTTTGAAGTCTCAGAGGAGAAGGAAACAAAGTAAGGTATATTTGTAGGTGCTATGGAGAAACAGACTGGACTGAGATCTACAGGAGCAGGATATTTTAAGTCACACATTTTTATCCACAAGTAATAAAGTGTGTATGTGTGGGTTTTATCAATAACACAGTTAATGTAGTATAAGCACGCACCTGTCTGTTATACTCCTCTTCATTCTCCATCCACATGTATTCAGCGAATGGGTTCGCATCGTTGCCCTCTCCTGCGTGCCCATTGGCCACTGGCTCCTTCCCCTCCTTCCCTGGAGCTCCACCTCCCGGTGTCTTGGCCACCTCTGGACCACTCATTTCAGCCGGCTCTGCTCAAAAACACAGTTCCAACAGCGATAGTTAGAAAATGTGTTAAATTAAAAACACAGACACATTGTTGTAAAATTGCAAAAATGCCCCATTTGACCCCAGTAAAATAGTGAAAGGTTAGGGCTGGAGGAGAAATCGATTGATTTCCAAAACCTGATTAATGAATATATTAGTTCAGGTGACACCTGCTAACAAAATGATGCATCTTTTATTTGCTTGCTGCTCATGTTTAACCTGTGTTCTCTAACTAAAGGTAAAACATCTTAACTTTAATAAAACATTCATGGCACTCATTCTGAATTGTTTTATAGAAATTATTAGGGCTGAAACAATGAGTAATTAGAAAATTCCTCAAGGCAAATACCCACCTAGAGGCTTTGTTTGAATCAGTCATTTGCTCATGGTTAAAATAAAAACATTGCACTATGTGCGGCACGGACGGTTATTTGTGTTGCACAATGAGTTTGCTATCATCGTCGCTGTAACTTTTAGTGCAGTAAAGATGATGTGCAGCATGAAAATCATGAAGGAAGAAAGAGAAGATAATGCAGTGTTGTAGGACTGGGCGGTATTCATCTTTTAATACCATTAAACCTTCCCAAAAATTAGCCCTAGTTTACAGTATTACTGCCAGGTGTTTAAAAACACATCATTTGGGTGAACCAAGGAGTCACTGGTGTGCTGTAGCACCTGCAAAAATGTAGCACTCAAGTATTAATAAGCAAATCCCTTTCATTTTGGGAGCCTTGTTTGACAAATTAACCCAGCATCATTCATAGGAGTTCTGTCATAACTGTTAGAGCATCCTCACACACATGTGGTGCTATTTCCAGTAACAGAGCAACATCCATGATGTAGCTATTTATTATAAAGTTTTGCTCATTACAGAGCACAATGTTTATGACGGTTATTAAAGTAATACCATGCCTATTTTTAAATACCACGTTATATGGTATTACCGCCCATTACTGCCCATACAGCGGTCAGACTGCATCTGCAGACTAGGGGTCAATCGATATTTGAAACCAATATTCATTAACAGCAAAAATGATTTTTCAGTGAAAATTCAGAATTTGAATTGGTGGAAATAAATAGGTACAACAGCAATAAAGGTGAGTTTTTACCTCTTAAGACTGAAAACCTTTAAAAGTTTGTTTGTATTAAACAATAATATATAAGTGCCACCAACTTAGGTAAACACAGCAAAAATACAGTGTAAAAATGCACTAAGAAATGGATGTTGAACACTCAGTCTTCTAGAAGTAAATGTAATTATTCTAAACTAAATATACTTAATGTGACAAGTAAAACAGCATTTCATTAAAATTTATGGTACAACTAAATTCTAAGCACTGATGCATTAATGAGATTTTTTATTTAGGTCTAATAATTTAACCAGCGAGGTATGCATCAACTAAGCCATCTTAATCAGTAGTTTTAATAAAAATAAGTATTTTGTCCTCTTAAATCTGGTGGATTGGTTACATGCAAGTGTTTATGAAGTACCAGTCAAGTAGTTCAAATTTACAATGATTGAGTGTCCTGAATAAGCGTTATTATTCCACCATTTGGGTTAACAGCGGTCTAAGATACAGCATTAGTCGAAGGTCTATTAGCAATTTCCCTCATCCCTAAATCATCAGGGCATTTCAGTAGTTTCTGTTAATAGGGAACTCTAATATAGTATAATACAGTCTAACATTGTTTAGTCACCTGGTTAACAGACGCTTTCTAACGCAACCAACGTATTTTTAGACTCGACATTCAACGTTACCGTCCGGTAATGTTGCGCTATATAAAGTGAAAGAATGCAATCTCAACTGACGACTAACGTGTCATCTGCAGCCAGGTAAACTCGGATATATCCGTATTGCACTGGCGCTGGTGTAATTTAACGATCGACATCAGCTGTCGATCAATAAGTCGCTCTACACCCCATCCATGTACACAGCAAGCTAACCTTAGCGGCGAAGCAAATCTCACTTTTCGGGCATTTTCTGTGGTTTAACTGTGAAACTGGACAGGCTATCACTGTAAATACTGTGTCTAGGACTCTGGTGCTTCAGGAACTAAGTGTGGAGGATCGTCACGTTTTCATCCCAAGAGAAAACCGCTGTGATTCCCTCATTAGGCGACACAGGAGACTGCTGCTGAGGTCGGTGTCAGTTTACAAAGGCTGCAGTGTTGATTGGCTAGAACTCATGTGGCGTCACAGCCAATCACGTAGCGTGGGCGGGATTTAGGCAGAGTGTGACTGACGACATGAGCCAAAAGGGAAGAAACGCATGCAGGAGTCAAAGTAGCGGATTTTTAACTGATTAAAATCAATCAAGCAATCAGAAAAAAAGCCAAATATCGGTCAACCCCTACTGCAGACTGCAGTGGATTTGATAAACTTCAATGATATTTATGTAAAATTCAACGCCCTCACGTTAAAGCGTACAGTCAGGATTCAACAGATCCGGTTTTTGAGGAAAGAAGTGCCCCTGACAAAAATAAAGATTGCTTGATGATAACCTAGAGCAGAAAAATAAACTTTGTAGAAGGAAAAGTGTTAGCACTCAAAATTCCTGGGAGAGGCCCCCAAAACTAGTTACAGCAATATTTTACTTAGCTATTTAATGCATTTTTCTTTGAATTCCAAATACAGTTTTACATAATTACAACTTAAATCTACATTTTAAAATACACTTTTGTTAGAGAATCTATGTCAAGAGCAATAACTGAATGGGGGAAAAAGCTATTCGTTTTAAAGACTGAGCTGAACTGATAAAAGAAAGAAAATCTGAGATTCAATTTTCTGGCCAAAAGCCCAGCCCTAGTAACAGGGCTGAAAATGTTTGAATTGGATTTGACTGGTGAGTCATGCAACACTGCACATGTCCAGTGAACAAAACCTGTCTCCAATCTCTTCTGTCATATCCAAACATGTCATTGTAAAAATAAACAAGTATGGAGGCTTATTTGAGTGGATGGCATTTTAACATTACAACTTCTCATTATTGTACGTTGCAGTGCTGCAATTAAAGGCAACTGCATGTCAACATTAACCAGAAAAACACTATCCCTGAGAATACGCAGCAAAATCATGGCTTATGACTTAATTCAAACCGACTCACATTGAGGCTAAAAAATGAAATATTCCCAAATTAGCTGAAAATCGAATTAGTGAATTTATAACTATAACTAGGAGGTTTAGCTCACATATATATCCAGCTGTTTTTGAACAGCATCCTATAAGCATGTGGCACAAACTTGAATATTCCCCTCTCCTTTTGGAGTGTCGTAACAGCCCATGAGTGATGCAGCACTCTTTTACACCGCTCCAAACACCAGTGTTGAGATGGAGATAAGGAACAAGGAAGGAGTAAGATGACCAGGCACGAAAAGTTCCTGACAGGACTTTTTTCTTTATGATTTTTTTTCACTTTTCTTACCTATTAAACAGAGATAGCAGTGTATAAATGCTACCCATATCTGTGATTCACATGTGGTTCTCTGACTTGTTTCTAAACGGAGGCTAAACCATTTCTAACCTTGCAAAGCAGATGGATTTACCAGACTCCAAGTCTGTCATCAGGCAAATCCATCTTGAAAAATTTCGATCCAAAACTTCTGTGCCGAACACCAACCAGAGTAATTTGAGGAGTTTGTCAAGCGTGGTTTAGCTGTCCTAGCCGACTGCAATAGCTGACACAACATAACGGCAGTTTTATCAGAACCGGACCACATTTATGTATTAAATAAAAAGATGTTTTCGCTCTTCTCCCGGTCTGCTTTGGCACGCATTTTCGATTGTTATGGTTGAGGTCTGCTGGTGAATCCAATGACTGCTGTTGTGGTAGCCATTAGCTCGGATGTGGTTGTAGGAAAGCAGCAGTTTTAGTTGGAACTGGCCCACATTTCCTTTGGAACAAGAACTACGAGTTTAGAAGCTTGTCTAGGCAGAGATGATGTTTTTACACATCTCCTGATCGGCCTTGGCACAAATTTATCCACGGAACAGCTTCAACATTCACAACTATGGCAGCGGTGGCCTGTCTGCTCAGGAGACAGAGCACATGAGCACCTGTCGCTCTGATTGGCCCGTCACGAATGTGACAGAATGTTCCTCCAATCACCTTCCAGGGATTTTTTGAAAAGTTCTACCCTTCCCAAAAACTTCCTATGGGAGCTTTCCCAGATGAATGTGAAATATATCCATGCAATGGATGTATGAAACAGTTGATACGGCATGTCAGGTTAAAGTATTTCACTCACTGCCATCAAATATTTGTCAATACAAAGCACCAAACTTCTGTTTCTTGGAATTCAGAATCCAAGAACTACATGTCAACCTGTTTAAGGGGAAAGCTGAAATCTACATGGAGAGCAATGACTTATTCAATAGATGCGCTGTGGACAGCAATGCAATATCTGACACTTACATGCTGTTCACATGAAGATTCTTTTGCTTAAAAAACTATCCTTTTTGAAGCACAGTTAAAGAAAGAACTGCCTTCAAATATGGGAAAAGGCTAATTTTTGGGATTGCTTTTTAAGATTTTTATTCAGCGATATACTTCTTCATCTCCTTCATGAACTTCCTAAAAACAAGTGCTTCAATCATATTCTGAGCTACAGTGCACTAAGGCAATCTACCATCCCAGAATTAAGAGCCTGCTTTACTTTAGCATAAAGAATTATATCCTTTAGCACTTTGCCATCTTAACTAAAAAGAAAATCTTTCAGTTATAATGAAAGCTCTTGATGTGTTTGTTGAGTCTTTCCAGCACAAATAAAACAACCTTATAATCAAACCATGTCACTGTTGAACAAATTCAGTTGTGAACATTGGTGATCATTTGTACATTTATGCTTCAGTAACATAGACACAGAACTGCTCTGATAATAAATGCCAACTGTAATGACATAATCATCAGACTGCCAGCCAGATCCTACTGACTCATGACTCAACAGTGGGCTCGCGGTAGGATGAGGAGGGGAAAAAAGGGAAAACGATGATCTCAACCAATCTGCGTGCATGGCCCAAGGGTCAGCCTGATAGAGACACACCACTGCTGTGTTCCCTTGTAAGCTTTCACTTACTTCAAGTAAATTCTCCCACCTGATTTTAAAACAAAGGGCATTCAGTAAATGATCCTTGTGGTTCTGTTACTTTCAGAGTAAAATCAAAACAAGTGAATGGACTAATTCAAGGCAGCCTGAACTCTTCTACATGTACAAGCATGTATGATCTAGGTTAGTGGGACTAAGCAGAGGTGTGTCTGCTTATCTGTCAGTTTATCTCAGCGCAATAAAACACTCAAGTTATGCAATGTAACAACTTATTTAGAAGTTAGCCGTACTCGGCAGAGGTGTTAGGGGGACAAGAGAAAATCAAAAGTTCATTATTATGTCTGCACTAGTAAAGCAAAGTTACAGAAGGTTAGGTTTTAGCAGCCTTTATGTGATTTTCTATCTATTTATTTCAAAATAAAACTTAAACATCAACGGCTTAAGTTTAATGGAACCTTTAAAACTAATGCATAACCAGTACAGAAATATACAAAAAATACTGCATTGGATTCCAGTCATGCAGCATGGACGAAGCAATAAAACAAATACTTAAACAAAGATGAGTAAAAAAGTACGCAGAGGTTTGACAATAATTTTCTTTTGAAGTCATACTGAGCAGAAATATCAAGTGCATGTCAAGGTTATTTTCTCTAGCAGTTGGATTAGTGGCTTTTCTGAATTATACCACTTTAAATCTGATATATGCAACATGAAGACATCAACCTGAGCTTGTGAAAAAGTAAAAAAATAAAGATATCAGATATCTTAAAGATATCATAAAAATTAGCTCAAGGCAGAGCTATTTCAATCACACACAGATGACTGTGCAGCGTGTTTTTTATTGTTGTTCAGTTTGTTAAAGTTGAAAATCCTCATGCAACTCAGCATCCTTACAATTAATTCCTACAGCAGGCTGTAAGCATGCCTCTGCTCATGTGACCGAATAATGCAAACGGGTTGACCATCATGAAAAAGGAAAAAGCACTGAGCCATTATGGACTGCATGTAGCACTTAGCATGTTCACGTTGCATAACCATGTGTTGGTCACCATGTAATATTTAGTTGCAAGAGTCTAGCATCTACTATCTGTACAAGTGGAGAAGAGTGTGACCTGACTGGATTCAGGGCATGGATGAACAGCTGAAAGTTTAGGACAATTATGAAGTTTGTATGCAAATCCAATATAAGTTTAGAATCTACGCTTTACCCAAAGACTTCATATTTGATGTGCATAAGGTGTTGGTTTAACGCTTTAAAAAGCCTCTAATAATCAGCATTTCCATTACAAAAGTCATTATATATATATATATATATATATACACATATATACACACACACATATATATATATTAGGGACTTACTATGTTGGATTTTTGCCAATATCTGATATGCCAGTACTTACAGATTCATTTTAGCCGATACCGTTACTGATACTGATATTTAAATATGCTTTTCGGACAAATAATTTCAGTCCTTTTGAAAACTCTAAGGTTTAAGGATGACCAAGGAAACAGACTTTAGTCCTTTAAAAAAACATTAAAGTTTAAAGAATGAGGATAAATAAAGAAAAGACCTCACCTGACATAGGTCTGTTGGTTCAGACTTAAACTCTGCTAATTTTTAGTATATATGGACAAAATTTACAGTCAATATATGCTGAAATACACAGGAAAAATATCAGATGTAAATACTGGCAGAAATTTTGATATCTGCCAATACCAATAATTTCCTTTTTAAGCATATCTCTGCTGATACCGATACAGATAATATTGTGCATCCCTAATGTATAGCCTATACAGTGCTTAACAAATTTACTAGACCACCCTAACCCTAACCAAAGTAAGGTTTATGCCACAGCTGCCCTAAATTAACAGCACTAGTTATTACCTAAATCATTTTTTTATGTTTCTGCAATGGTTACACCAATATGTAGAAGCTCTTTAATCCAAATGATATTTTTAATGCTAAAATATAATTATTATTGTTACCCATGAGTTTTCAAATGTACTGATTTACAAAAAAAACCCTGAAAAAAATAGTAAAGCACATTAATATTTCTTGATTAATATGCCAAATTATAGTTATTTACTTGCATTCCTGAACAGAAAAATTAGTTTTAGTGGTTGAATGTTATGCTTGATTCATTTCCAACTTCCCAGAGGAGCAGGCTCAAATTTGGGTGAATTCAGTTTGAAATTCCTCATTCCTGTTCAAAATGGTAAAGCGCGGAGAGCTCACTGAAAATGAAAGAGTCCTCATTAAAGCACTTCATGATGCTGGATGGTCTTTGAGACAAATATGACAGGTGGTCTAATAAATTTGTTAAGCAGTGTGTGTGTATATATATATATATATATATATATATATATATATATAATTTTATAAAGAAATAAAAGCAGAAAATGTTAAAATTAATAAGTGTACTTTCACCATTATCTGCCAATTTACATAATGATGTACAACAGCTTCAACATTATCCTTACAGTCAGTTCTATAGTAAAAATACCTAAAGTTAAAATTATGACCTTGGCAAAGCAGTTTTTCTTTCTTTAACAGAACTTCACACTGATTATTCATGCATACAAAAATGATGAACACATATAATAAGCAACCTGGAAACTGTGATGGGCATTTTCAGTACGGAAATAATTTTTCAGGCTAAATCATACTGAAAATATATGTTGCATTATTAAGCAATCAAAGTAATTCAAAACAGCAACCTTAATCAATCACGTTAACTCTACCAGTCTGTTTGGCTGTGAGTGTTTTTTTAAACACCTGAAGCAATGGGATAAGAACAAAAATAAGCCTTGCACAACAACGGAAAACAATGTTTAAATGCTAAAAAATTAAAACCCCCACGTGGAATTGCCGGATAACATTTCTGGTGGGTGATAAATTGCCCGTTTCTTAGGAGAACATTAAGATACTCCGTGTACCTTTACGTGGATGTGACCAAATGAACGCTTACACAGATAAGGTCTGCGAAGTAAAAATACATAACGCTCAAAAGCAACGAAATATATTTTTATGTCGTTTACTATGCTCAAAATGTGATTTTGAATCTGAGAATAAAACGCTACATAATGATTATGTAATGTAACTGTCCGTGTACAGTATGTAATAGTAGCTGTGCCGTAGTGGCTTAGCTCCTGCTAACGTCTTCGGAGAGCTAACCAGCTAAACCAGGTGTCCAGGCCTACCTGGAAAGTTGGTAAATGGATTGGGTGGTTTTAGTCGAGGTTATGCTAAGTGGCTAGTTCACAGTGGGCTACATAGATTCACACTGCTGTGCTGTCAATGAACGGGCCTAAGGTGAAAGCTATCCCTGCAACAACAAAGGGTAGATGGCTGGGTCGCTTAAGTGCGATTTCGTTAAAGTCTTAAACTCCATAAGCGTAAAACGGCGAACAATGTAGCAAATTTAAAAGGTATCGTACACAATAACACAATTTAAACTGCACGCTGAGGTCAAACTCAAACCCCCGTTTGAATGCTTGAGGGCCAAACAAAGTCGGCTGCTCTGCTATCCTCTAGCACGCTGCTACAGCATGGCAGCATCAGTGAAGCAGGTCAACAAAACAAGCCTCCGCTTCAGAGATTACAACAGCTTCACAAACTCAAAGACGAACCATCATATTCCGAGGATTCAAAAGTCAAATTTACCTGGCATTGTGCTCTCGATGTTCGCCTTAAAGTGTAACGTTACACAAAGTTGTTACAACTACGCTGCGAAGATTGCGTGTTTGTCGTTTCTCCAGTGAGGATTACTCTATGCTGCGATGCAACGTAGCTCAAGATAGCTAAATCTTGTTAGCCACCTTGCTAACGTTAGAAAGCTGGGTCGGTCACGTGGTCCGATAATGCGTTCAAGTTCCTCTAGGTATGTGGGAATTTAGATTACACTTGGTTTTACGTCAACACTAGGCAAGTTCGTGCGGTGTTGTTTTTTTTTTTTTATTTAAAAAATAGCATTTGTAAAACTGAAAAAGCTGAAAGTATACATGAAATACTTCCCGTGATGCACAGAAACATACATGGCATGGATTTGTAGCTACACAACTTCTAGCCATAGTCTTTTAGAGGATTTCTATGCCTTTCCAAGCAGAGTATCATTGTATGTTCTCATCTCTGGTCTAAAAGCTTTTCATTTAGATGTCCTTTCCATTTAGATTAAAAACAGACAGCTGACATTATTTGCTGCTGAGAAAAAAAATCTTTTCACTTTTTACACCTTATCTGTCAACTTTTGCTAACCATTTCTGCTCATTACAACTTCACAAAGATGGCTATGAAAAGACAATGGTAAAGCAACAATGAGTGCCTCAATGTAACTTGTTGTTTTGTATACAAAACAAATTGAGAGGGGAAATTTTTTAAATAAAAATATGACTGGGCTAAACTTACAGCTTTACTCATTATCAGATACGGTTTTGAAATAAACTAATAGACACAATAGTTTAAAAAAAAAACATTGTGTTTTATTAGAGATCAATATTCTGAAATTGCGTGTCCATCAAATTAGCAGACAAAAACCACAAAATAACTAGTTAATGCTTGTCTGAGGCTGGATAGCCACATACACATACATACCCCATACACCTGACTTTTGGATGAAGTAGCATTTGGAATTTCTACTTAAATAATGACAATGAAAAATAATAGTAACCAAATTTTTTGCCAGATAATTTTCTTTTCTAACTTAGTTTAACAAGGGGTCACGGGACTAAATTAAATTGAAATATAATGTAAGCCATCACGTTTAAAATTTTAAGATGTTACCTTTTTGCACACTGATGTAACATTCTCTCAAATGTGTGATTCTTTTTGCCACAAAGCTAAAATGCATGTAAACTTGTGTGTCAAGTAAACAAGATCGCTTTAAATGCTTAGGCCAAACAGGCTGTAAAACAATTAATCGATTAACTGAGTCGTTTCGAAATTACACGTCACAAAAACAAACTAAATCGAGGCTCAGCGTGGGTACTTGAATGCCGCATGTGAACAAACATCCCTCAAGCCCCGCCACACCACTGCTGCACTTACTCTCTTCTACATGCCTGCGTGGCTTCAGAAATAAACTAACTTCTGTTTATTGATAACTATTTAGACTAATAAAACTTTGATTAACTATAAGTGCAGGAACTCAACGAATATATGATAAGCATGTGTTTAGAACATACAGTGCTTATTTCGATATGTAAGCTTTACATTAACCTACATAATACTGACCTAAGTTAAGATAGACAACTTATAGTTTTTTGCAGTATTACAGTAGCATAACCTATCTTACTCATTCCCTGTGTAATTTGTGTTGTAGGGGAGAAGCTGAAGTTGTATGAATACTTTCTTTTGCAGCATATTTTGAAGTTTTTCCCACGTTTTCAGGCTGCATTTTGTGGACTTGCGTGGGAAAACAGTCTAATGATATCCCAGAATTTGCACGATATATGAAGATCGGTACTTGATAACAAATAGTAAAAGTTAAACTATTTCACTTATAGAAACTGGACTGTTGTTCCTTTGTGTTGCTTTCCCAGTGGCTTTCGATTTTTGCCTTCCGACCTAAACAGCATCTCCCTACTCTACCAATAACACTCACCACACACAACTTCAAGTGCAAACAGGGGGGAATCCGCAAACCAGCTGTCGCGGAAAAACGGCTCTTTTCCGGCCTTGGCTGTCACCAGAAAACGACACAGTAAAATAATTCCTCTGTAAATTCCCAGTATGTCTCTCAAACACGTGTCCTGTATGAGAGTTTGTTCGCGTTAATGCCCGAAAATCGGATAAATCCACTCTTTTTTTCTGCCCAGACGTCGAGGGGGGAAACGTTGTGTCGCGGTAGCGTTTGTCCAGCTGCACACCTCAGTCATTGGTCAGTTTCTACGTCAGTCATCTCTTCTGCGCTGTGCCATTGGTCCAGACATAAACATGCCCCGCCAAAGGTCTTCATTCACGTAAGTAAACAAAAAATAACCCATTTTCTCGTTGCCCCTTTTTTTTCTTATCAATATGGCCAGTTAATATTTGACAACGTGGCTGTGATAACTAGGTCTCATCTTTTTTTTCTGACGGAGAAGACACCAGTTTGGGATTTAGTAAAGACTTGATGGCTGTAAGATGAGAAGAAAGCTACGAGAGTGGTTATACTTTCATTAGTGAGTTGGAGACCCCCTACAGATCTCATCTGTTATCAATCGATGTAGAATATTTACGGAATTAGGTCCAAGTAAAGTGAGTGATTGAGCAACAGTTAGCCTTTTATTCGTCTAAAAGTCGCTACTCCACACTCTACAAACTCTAAAAATGGTATTTCTCTAATGATTAGGAGTTCACGAAATAAAATTAAGCTACGTAACGATATCTTTTAGAATTTTTAGGTTGAGTTTTTATTCATTTATTTGTTCATTTATTTATTCAATGATAGCCTATACAAACATGTTAAAAAAAAAAAAAAAAAAAAAAAAACAGACCCTGCCGGTCAAACAATCATCTGTCAGGCCAAATGGAGAACCTTTTCTGAATTTTGAAAAATGAATTGGCGCTGTTAGCACGACAGCGATAATAATTGATTGTGCAGAGAGAGATTTGTATGTTTTAAGTTTACTAACAAAATCTTATAGAGCAATTTTAAAATTCCACGCTGAAAACTCCAGTTAAATGAAAATAATAATTAAAGATTTAATTTATTGGTCGACTGAACTTAAAAATAAAAGGGGTCCTAGACAGGTCCTCATGCACTGATAAAAAATATCAAAAACAACGAGACGTTCTGGTCAGCAGTAAACAAGAGGGTGCATTACCCTAAAATTACAGCAGGGGGCGACTGTGACACATAGTGTTTGCCAGACAGCCATGAAGTCTACGTCCAAATTTAAAAAACAATACAGTTTTTGTGCCACTGATCACATAACAGAAACGTCTATTTTGCTGTAAAAAAAAGAAATAAAATTAAATATTATTGCATTATTATTTATATAGTATCATTAAACACAGAGTGAAATATTTAAAGTGTATACATTGTTTTTAATTGTGATGGTTATTATTTACAGCTATAAAAACCCAAAATGTGTTATCTTATACAACAGAATATCGTAAAAAAAAAAGTTCAATAATGTTAACTTATGGTGTCACACTCTAATCAGCTGATTAATTCAAAAACCCTGCACAGGTTTCCTGCACCTTTAAATGGTCTCTCAGTCTGGATCAATTGTCTGCACAGTCCTGGGGAAGACTGCTGACTTGACAGATGTCCAGAAGATCATTGACACCCTCCACAAGGAGGGTAAGACACAAAACATCATTGCTTAAGAAGCTGGTTGTTCACAGAGTGCTCTATCCAAGCATATTCATAGAAAGTTGAGTGGAGGGGAAAACTGTGGTAGAAAAAGATGCACAAGCAACATGGATGACTGCAGCCTTGAGAGGATTGTCAAGCAAAACCCATTCAAGAATTTGGGGGAACTTCACAAAGAGTGAACTCAGGCTGGACTGGTTGCTTAGTGATCTGACGTTCTTTTTCCAGATGGAAGTAAAATTTGCATTTCATTTGGAAATCAGAGTCCCAGAGTGTGGAGGAAGATTGGAGAGGGCAGAATCCAAGATGCTTTACATCCAGTGTGAAGTTTCCACAGTCAGTGATGGTTTGGGGTGCAGCAGACACGATCTGCTGTGTTTTCTGAAGTCCAAAGTCAATGCAGTTGTTTACCAGGAAATTTTTGAGCACTTGATGCTTCCTTCTTTTGATTAGCTTTATAGAGATGTTGATTTCATTTTCCAGCAGGACTTGGCACCTGCCCACACTGCTGAAAAAACAAATGCTAATGAAATGAGCTCGATATTCCTGTGCTTAAAAACTCGCTGGACCTGAATCCCATACCCCCAGTCTATGAGGAAGATGCGAGACACTAGACCCAAAAATGCAGACAAGTAGAAGGCTGCAAATGAGGCAACCTGGACTTTCATAACATCTCAGCAGTGCCACAGGCTGATCGCCTCCGTGCCACATCTGAATGATGCTGTATTTCATGCAAAAGGACCCCAGACTGAGTATTCAGAAAGCCAAAATTTCTGCATTAAAACTCATTTTTCATTGATATTATGTGACATTCTATTTTTCTGAGATACCAAATGTGGGGTTTTCATTAACTGTAAGCTTGACCTGTGCTTATCCCACATAGCACAGGAGGTTCCTGGTTCAAGCCTCCAGCAGGACCTTTCTTTGCATGTTCTCCCTGTGCGTGTGAGGGTTCTCCACCCCAGCTTTAGCTCCTGTTTGATAGGTTGATTGGTGACTCTAATTGGCTCTAGTTGTCAGTGTGAGTGCAAATGTTTGTCTGTCTGTAGGTGTCACCTTGGTGATTGACTGGCAACCAATCCAGGGTGTACCCTGCCTCTTACCTAATGACAGGCATTACAACCCCAAACAGGATAAGTGGTATAGATAATGGACGGACATTACGTAAGAATGACCTTACTTGTCGTTAACCAGTCCTTAGCTCACAAATCTATCTAAATATAGGAATATAGCACAGTCTCTCTTTTAATGACAGGGGAATGTAAACCAATTTCTAGAGTTACTGAGATTGAAAACAGTCCCATAATGCAGATTTTCTGTGGTGGTAACTTTCAGAAAGCTCAACAGTGAAAACCATGGCTACAGTTACTCCAGTATGGTACATATTTTCTATTGTCACAGCTGCATACAAGATTTATGGTTGTGTGCACTGAGGAGGAGATTGGGACATGAAATCAGGGCTCAAGAACACCAGATGTTTCTTAGTGTGTCTGCTCCAGTATATGTGTGGGTTTAGTTGAATAACGCAAGCTGACCTGCAATAAGTTTCCTTGTAAAACTCATTAAATGAGAGGGAATGGACTGTTTTGTTTTGATCACAAGAACTAACAGAGTTATGGAAGCCCATGTCTGCCACTTAAAAAAAGAAAAATTTAAAAGTGAGGAGAAAGGCAAGAGATAAAAACTCATAATATGAGATAAAAAATGTCGTGTTGATGGCAAATTATAAGATGACTTTGGCTATTTATCTCATGATTTCAACTATTTATTTCATGTATTTATTTCATGATTTTGGCTTTTTATCTCATAATTTCTACTTTTAATTTTATGATTTCAACTTTTTACCTCATGATTTCAACTTTTTATCTCATGATTTTAACTTTTTATCTTGTGATTTCGGCTTTTTATTTCATTATTTCAACTTTTCATCTCATGATTTTGAATTTTATCTCATAATTTAGACTTTTTATCTCATGATTTCAACTTATCTCATTAATTTTGACTTTTCATCTCATGATTTTGACTTTTTACCTTGTAATTTTGACTTTTTATCTCATGATTTAAACTTTTTATCTCATGATTTTGGCTTTTTATGTCATGATTTCAACTTTTCATCTCATAATTTTGACGTTTTATCTCATGATTCAACTTTTAATCTCATGATTTTGACTTTACATCTTATAAGTTTGACTTTATCTCGTTTTTGACTTTTTATCTCATGATTTTAACTTTTTATCTCGTATTTTTAACTTTTTATCTCACAATTTTGGCATTTTACCTCATTTTTTTTTTAAATTTTTCATCCAATGATTTTTACTTTATCTCATAATTAGGACTTTCATTGGATAATTTTGTTTTGTTTTTATCTCGTAATTTTGGCATTTTATTTTATGATTTTGACTTTTTATCTCATGATTGTGACTTTTTATCATAATTTGGCCTTCTTATCTCATAATTATGACCTTTCATCTCATAATTATTACTTTTTGTCACACAATTATGACTTTTTAGGATTTAGGATCCTTTTTTGTAACAATTGCTTAACTTTCACATTTTTTTTTGTAAGTGGTGGAAATGGGCTTCTATTCAGAGCATAAATGCACATGAAACTTAAACAACTGAAACAAAAATTAGAAGGGATTTCTAGGCCTCATGGCTTTAATTGCAGTCTCTGTTTTTTTCAAGTAGACTCCTTAGATCTAGAAGAGCTTGATGTGAGTCTTCTCATTCTGAAGGCTAAAATTATAGCCTCAATGCCAAGGGAGTACACAGCAAAAGTTGTTCTCACTCACTACTCCGTTACCGACAAAAGGAGGTACTCTGCTTTAACCCCCTCCTCCTTTTCTTCTCTGCTGTTACAAGAATCCTCCCACCTCTCTTTTTCCTCAAGTCCCTTTCTGCCATAAATTTCCTCTCCAGTCTTTGCTATTGAATCATAAATCATAAATCCCCTTCCTGCATCCCCCCTCTCTTTCCCTTGCTTTCCCTCTTTTTTATTACACAATAGCCCAGACTTGATGTCAGAGGGCAGTTCATGTTTAACATGTGCTCAGTGTGTGCGTGTGTGTGGGTGTGTGTGTGTGTGTGTGTAGACCAACACATGCCCAAGTAAAAACACTTGAACATACAACACACCCTTCCATTCACATGAGCAGGAAGAGGCACGTTAGCACACACTCAAAGATACAATATTGCCTCTTATTTTCTGTACAAACTTCATATCCTCACACAGTCAAGTGGCTGTTATCTAAGGTCCTGTTAAAACTCCTGTCTGAGAGTTCACTGTATGCCTTAGCACAGTGTTTCTGGAATTGTGTGGCCAAGTCTGGGTGTGCCGTGCAAAACTGTGTAACATATGTTATTACTGAAACTATATAACAAATTAAGCATATAGCGTTACTCCTGGCAGGCCACAGTGTCAAGCACTGCCAGCTGATATCACTCAAGTCCTCATCAGCTACTCCCTACTACCTACTGCAAGCTGCTTATACAACCCTCCTCCACCCCAGCTCCTCCATTATGCCACATCTGAGGGTATCATTCTGTTGTCATTGATGACTGCTCTGCTCAGGGGTTCTTGCCGCTTCTCTTCCTACCTTAGGCTTTCCTTGTAGGCACTGGAAAGGCAGGAGCATAATGCTTTCCATGAAGGCTTGTGGGAGGGCAGGGAGATCCCAGAACAGCCAAAATAACAGCAATAAATGCATAAAAATAGCTGCTAATATAAGTAAAACATTATGCCTGCAAACTATGTGTGTTTCTTTACTAAGTGTGACTGCCTAAACTGAGATACTGTAATGTGTATTTTCGATCATAGCATGTATGCTGGATCAGTAGCACTGGTGCTAGCATCCTGGCTAACAGTTATCTCATTCTGGAGCCGAAAAGTATGTCCAGCTAACTTTGGGATCTGATGTTCAAATTACTTATTCGTGCCACTTTTTAACCCCATTTCATCACAGTTTCATAACATTTTTTCTCATTCTTTTCACATTTGTACTGTTTTGCCTCTTTTCAACACTTTTACTGCTTTGTTTTTACTATTTTATCATTGATTTTTTACTCTGTAAGTCATTGTTGCCATTTCCCACCAATTTTTTTCACTTTATGGCCATTTTAATCCCATTTTGCTACTTTTTTCACCCCCCCCCCACACACTTTTAAGCAATTTTTGTTGCTTTTTGATGCCTATTAACTAATCTAGTCACCAATTTTTGCACCTTTTATGCTCATGTTAGACCTCTGTATCCCACCGTTGCCACCTCTCCTTCATTTTTCATGGATTCAACCGATTTTTGCAACATTTTTCCTCCACTTTTTTTTTTTTGCCCATTTGGATGCTTTATAGCCTTTTCTTAATAATTTTTTGACATTTTATCATGTTTGCTTTTTAAAAGCTTTTTTTTTTACATTGTATTGCATTTTTGCTTTTTAAAACCATTTTTGACAGTTTTGCTTTTCAAACCCATTTTTTATATTTTATCAAACTGACATTATTACCCTAGGGTTAAAAGATAAATAAGTCAATATCTTGAAGAAATGACTGATGTTTCTTTTCACAGGAAAAAGTAGTAGAATGTATTGTATGGATGCACGCCCTGTCAGGGCCTTTATGGAATACAAAAGGTTCAAATATTTGTCAAAATTTTTTTTTAAAATCATTTTTTAATAGTCTAAAGAGCCATGAAGTGAAATTATAAATTTAGAGCGTTTTCAGCACAAAGTTTAGAGTTAGCTTTAGAGCTGCTAAGCAGGGGTTTTATTTATTTTTGATATGACAAAAGGCAAGTTTTTTCCTCATATTCTACTTTGATGCTATGCTAGCTGGCTGTCACGTCTATGGATGGTGTCCCCATAAATAAAGTAATGACAGGGTATGGTATGTTCAGCTGTAAAATGCCTGTCCACATTTTTGTAAATCTGATTATGTGAAATGAACAGCGTGGCCTTTGATGCTATCTGAGGTGAGGTAACAGGTTCCCATTCATGCTGCTGATGACATTGTGCTCTATTTTGAGGATCTGGAGGAATAGCTTTGTGTGTGTTTGCATGCCTGCCTGCATGTGAATGCTATGGGTGTGTTCCCGTTACTCGAGGACTTCCAGGGTCCCAGAGATAATGTGGAATTCATGGGAGGAATGCTGCACAGGGGTTCCTTCCTGTCACCTGACTCCATCTCTTCCTTTGTAGAACTTCCTGCGTCTGGACCTCCAAGGAGAAAGGTGAAGCGGCGGTTCTGTGCTGTGGTTCTGAAGCCAAGGAGAAGCTTTTTATAAAAGCAGTCCTGATACATGCGAGAGTAAAACTAATTCTAGTAGAAAATATGAAAAGTTCACAACTGATGGAAAAGTTTTGAGGTGCTGCAAACTGGTATAAAGACTCAAAGAAATGCAGGTAGAGCATCAGATTAGATTAAACAAGGAAGATTTAAGAGGAAAAAAGAGCCGTCTTTAAAGACAAGGGGCAGATGCAGAATTATAATAAAAAGGCAATGAGGCAAAAGAAAGCAGGAGAAAAGGAGAGGTGATGGCAGGATCCATATGGGGCCTCTTAGGTTCTGGGCAGCAAGGGGAGACATGCCAGGTAATGACTTCCAGACTCATGCACCCTAATTCGATTTGGAAATCTGACAGGACAAGGAGTCCGAGTGTGCGTGTGTATATACTGGGGACCCTTTCTTTCACATACTCAAAAGGTCTGATTTCCTTTGCCTACAGGGTGTGGGGCTGCATAGTCCTAATGTGAGTGTGTTTGTGTTCGTGTGTGTGTGTGACAGTCTGTTTTCAAGCTCTGGGGTTAATGTATGCTTTCAATCACAGCTCTCATGGGAAGAAATCAGCAGCTATGTGAACATTTTCCCAAGTCTTACTAGGTAACAAAATCAGCTGGTGGAATTGTTCAGGGAGTCACCAGACTAGATTTTTAAAAAATCATATAAGGAAAGTGGAACAAAAACAGAGCACAAGCATTGAGTTCAAGCATGTTTTTTTTAAGATTTATTTTTGGCTATTTTGTGCTGTTATTTGATAGAGGAGGACAGTGGATAGATTTAGAAACAGGGACCAGACATGCGGCAAAGAGCCACAGACCAGATTTGAACCGTGGCTGCTCACTTACATGGGGTGTGCCTTGAGCCACTCAACCATCTACACCCCCCAGGTTCAAACATGTAATATCATATCAATGACATACATTCCTAGTGGATCACAGTGGTAGAAAAAGCATGCAATTCATGGAAAATGTGGTGTAATTATACAGCATTTTAAGGTCTAAGCACCTGTGTTATTGTTGAGTTGTGTCTTAAATCCATAAATTATCCATGCATTATAATAATAAAAGTACTATACAGTGCTTTTCAGTTTTCCTGCAGCTCATATGGAAAAAAGTATCTGGACACACCTGTTGATTATTGAATTCAAGTGTTTCAGTCAGGCCTGTTTCTACAGATGTATAACATCAACCATCTAGTCATCCTGTGTCAATGTGCAAACATTTGTGACACAAAATGGGTCGTTCTGAAGAGCTTTATGCCAGCTTTTCAACAAAATGGTTTTGGAAAAGTCATCCTGGATATTCCACAGTCAACTGTGAGTGATATAGCGATGGGAATTCCAGCTCTTTTCAGTTTTCCGTACCATTTGGCTCGGCTCAGCAAATGAACGGTTCTTTCCAAACGGCTCTTCATTCGGGTACCAGTTAGGCTTCAGGCAGGCTTCATTCGACCCACCAAATGTAGAAATGTCATGACATAGGACTGATATTTGCATTTTACACCAACTACACTCAGTCTTTTAAATTGATGAAAATGTTATGTAATTATTTTTTCCAAATGTACTGTGTCTCCAAAACACCTTGCAGGTCAGATGAAATCTGCTCACTGGCTGGGATATATGACACACCTGATATAAAACATTAGAAAAGATCTTCCCGACTAGTCAATCAAATAACCCACAGACACACACAACATGTATAAATAATAATAATAATAATAATAATAATAATAATAATAATAATAGTAATAAATGATATAAAACAGCTCTCAAATGGGATCCGACTCTTATTTTGAGCCAGCTCTTTGAACCAGCTCGTTCAGAAACAGCCCATCACTAAAGTGATATTATTAGAAAGCAGAAGTGTTTAGAAACAACAGTATCTCAGCCACCTAGGTCAGGGATGTCAAACTTAATCACAGCAGAGGCCGAATTCTGAATTTGGGTCCAACCTGAGGGCCGAACAGGGTCAACATTCCACCACAAACAAAATAAGTTTAAAGGCTCAAAATCTGCAATAAAAATTCAAACTAATTTGCTCACAAGGTCAAAATATGGCATGTAAAGTCAAAATAATGTTTTTAAAAGGCAAATATATGAGATAGAAAGTTGGAATCAGAGTTTTAAAGGTCAATATTTAAGATCAAATTTAAAATCATCAGTTTCAAACATCATAGCATGAGAAAAATAATACATTTTGAGTTTTAAAGGTCAAAATATTGCTTAAGATTTTAAATGTATGATCTAAAAGGTCAAATTATGAGATGAAAGTCAAAGTAAGGAGGTAAAAATGTCGACACATGAGAAAAAAAATCTAAATTATGAGTTTAAAAGGTCAAAATATTACTTAAAATTTTAAAATTGAGGACCTAAAGGGGATAAAATAAAATGAAAAGTCAAAATTGTGAATTGAAAAGGTCAAAATATTATGCAAAATTAGGAATATAAAATGAAAACAGAAATGTATTTTCCCACATTCCTGTTGTTTAAATCTAATTATTTTTACTTTTTACTTTTTCTAATTTCAATGACTTAACAAGGATACTTTAAATCATCAAGGTTCATTTTTAAACTGGAAGAAATCTGCAGCCCTCAAACCAGTTGACCAGTAATAATAAAAATATGATAGGATCTTGTGGGCTGGGTGTAACTGTACCACAGGCCGGATTTGGCCCCCGGGCCTTTAGGGGGGTCAACGACCACCAACGCTTTTCTGATTTTACCGATGAAGAGTTCTGAATTTCCACCGACATGAATGTAAGCACAAAAACTGTGCAGCGGGAGCTTCATGGAATGGGTTCCCAAGACCGAGCAGCTGCATGCAAGCCTCACAACACTATGTCCAGTGCCGAGATGGGGTGTTGTAAAGCACACCAACTACCGTGGAGTGGTGCAAACGTGCTCTGTTGCGTGTACTGTATGGCAGTCAGACGGGCAAGTCTGGGTTGGGCGGGAACGTTACCTGCCTGGCTGCTTTGTGTCAACTATTAAGTTTGGTGGAGGAGGGATAATGGTATGAGGCTGTTTTAATGGTTTGGGCTCTTATCTCTAGTGATGTAAGATCTTAATACGTCAGCATACCAAGACATTCTGGGTGATGCTTTGCTTCCAACTTGATGCAAGTCCCAGTTTGCCCTTCCTTTAGTGTATTATAATGAAGGAAAAACCCTCAAAAACACACATGGCAGCTACTTTTGTGTGCAAGGTTGGAGAATCGTGCATAAATCTGGCAAAAAAAGGCAGGGAACTATAAAGAGACATTTACATATCTTTGGCTGTGAAAGGAAACAAAAAGGACAAAAAAGACAGAAAGAAAGCAATGGCACGTGAAGACAGGAAAGACAGGAAGTGACAATTAGACCGAGGAAGGGTACTTATGTAGGAGTGGGAGTTGGAGTGGAAGGAGAGGGCAAGATGACTTAACTGGGATACAGTGCCTGCTCAGGAATACTCCACCCTCACAGCAACTTCCCAATGAGGTAAATCCCCCAGCATTCCCCCCGCATGTGCTGTCACAGCCCTCCCACTCCTGCAACTGCTCTGCGTGTGTGTGTGTCACCACTATTTTCTGACATTCTTTTGCAGAGCAGAGAGGCGGTGAGCTCAGCTGCACAAGAGACAGAGGGTAAATCCAAGTGGGAACCTCACAGGGAAAAGCTGTGACAAAGACAGAAGGTTGCATTTGCCTAATTTTGTTACATCTTGAGTGAGATTTCATGAGTAGAGTATCCACTCTCCCTGAGAGTCACCTAGAAAGCTTGCATTTTTAACAAAAGATTTCTAGAAAAGCATCCTTTTTCCTCTGGCGCTTCCTCTGCCCATCTCCCTTAGTGAAGGCTAAAATCAAGAGTTTGGGGATTCTTTTGGTGAGAAATCAAGTCCAGAGTGAGCTTTTGCCACAGCACTGAAGAGGTAAGAGAATAAAATTGTACTTAAAGTTGATGATGAGGTGCAGCATTGTTTTTTTTAGGATGAATGCATGTCTATTGTGCTGAGTGAAACAAAAGCATAGTTCAGAGATGTAATGTAGAACTTGGTTTTTGCTTTTTTGCTATTTTGTAGCTATGCTGTTTTACATTAAAGCTGTGCTGTAGTCAGTTCTGCCTTCAGCCAACAATGTTTACAAGATTTCATTTCTCCACAAGTTTCAAAGTCACATTTCTTCTGTTAATGGTGCATAAAAGTAGAGTGTGTTGCACAATATGCCCTGAATGTAACGTCTCTGGAGGTAGGGTTGTTTGCTCTGCTGATCCCCTGCTTGATTTGCCTTCAAGAAAGAAAGAGAGAAGAAAAGACGTGAGGGGTGGGGGATTTGTAAATCACTTTACATTGAGCGTAGAGAAATGATGGCATGAGAGTAAAAAAAGCAGAGAGAGGAAAATAAAAGGTATGTGCATGGGGGATTGAGCGGGGAAGGATGTGTAGTTTCACCCTCTATCTGGTTTTATCATCAAATTGCAAAGACAGGCATTAGTAAAGAGAGGCAGGGATGTGAACATTATGCTCAAATGTTTCAAGCACAGCCACAGTAAATACATGCAGATGTTGCATGCAAGGAAAAAATTGAACTTACAGTCATGGACAAAAGTATTGGAACCCCTGGAATTTTTCCAGAAAATACACCATTTCTCCCAGAAATTCTTGCAATTACAAATTTTTTTGGTATACATGTTTTTATTTCCTTCATGTGCATTGGAGCAACACAAAAATCCAAAGAAAAAAGACAAAATTGACACAATTTTACACAAAACTCAAAAAATGGGCTGGAAAAATTATTGGCACCCTTTTAAAACTATGGGTAAGTCATTTTATCTCAAGCATGTGATGCTCATTTAAACTCACCTGTGGCAGTAACAGGTGCTGGCAATCTAGAAATCACACCTGAAGCCAGTTAGAATGTATAAAAGTTGACTCAACCTTTGTGTTGTGTGCCTGTGTGTCACACCAAGCATGGAGAAGAGAAAGAAGAGCCAAGAATTGTCTGAGGACTTGGGAAGCAAAATTGTAGAAAAATATGAACAATCTCAAGGTTTCAAGACCATCTCCAGAAATCTAGAAATTCCTCTGTCCACTGTGCGTAATATAATCAAGAAGTTTATAACCCATGGCACTGTGGCTAATCTCCCTGGACGTGGACAGAAGAGAAAAATTGACAAAAGAATGCAACGCAGGATAGTTGGAATGGTGGATAAACATCCTCAGTCAACTTCCACACAAATTCAGGCTGTCCTGCAGACTCAGGGTGCAAAAGTGTCAGCTCGGACTATACGTCATAATCTGAATGAGATGACGCACTATGGCAGGTGACAGAGGAGAACCCCACTGCTGACGAAGAGACATAAAAAGCCAGATTGGAGTTTGCAAAATGTACCTGAGTAAGCCTCAATCCTTCTGGGAGAACATTTTGTGGACAGATAAGACTAAGGTAGAGCTTTTTGGAAAAGCAGGTCATTCTACCATTTACAGAAAACAGAGTGAGGCCTACAAAGAAAAAACACAGCACCTACAGTCAAACATGGTGGAGATTCAAGGATGTTTTGGGGTTGTTTTGCTGCCTCTGGCACTGGGTGCCTTGACTGTGTGCAAGGAATCATGAAATCTGAAGACTATCAAAAAGTTTTGGTCCGCAATGTAAGGACTAGTGTCAGAAAGCTAGATTTGCATCAGAGGTCATGGGTGTTCTAGCAGGACAATGACCCCAAACATACCTCAAAAAGCACTAAGAAATGGTTGGAGACAAAACGCTGGAGAGTTCTGAAGTGGCCAGCAATGAGTCCAGATCTAAATTCCATTGAAGACCTATGAAGAGATCTTAAAATTGTTGTTGCAAGAAGCACCCTTCAAATCTGAGAAATCTGGAGCAGTCTGCAAAAGGAGAGTGGTCCAAAATTCCAGTTACAGAGGTGTAAGAAGCTTGTTGATGGTTAAAGGAAGTGATTAGTTTCAGTTATTTTTTTCCAAGGATGTGCAACCAAATATTAAGTTCAGGGTGCCAACAATTTTGTCCGGCCCATTTTTTGAGTTTGAGTTTGTTGTAAAATTGTGTCAATTTTGTCTTTTTTTCTCCTGATTTTTGTGTTGTTCCCATGCACATAAAGGAAATAAACACATATATACCAAAAATATTTGTAATTGCAAGAATTTCTGGGAGAAATGGTGTATTTTCTGGAAAAATTCCAGGGGTGCCAACACTTTTGTCCATGACTGTACATGTTCTTGATTTTTTTTTGTTTTCTCAGTTACACACATGCTCACACCTTTAAGAGTACACACACAAATATGTTTTTTTCATTGCACGTGTGTTTAGTTTGCTGGATGTACAAAGTGACTGATTACAAAAAACAAAAGAAATAGAAGCACACATTGGTTAACACTCACCATTTTTGGGGAATTATAGACATTTTCCATACACCACTTCCCCTTCGACCAGCCTAGACAAATTCTAATTCAACAGAAGTCTCACATCTTACTATCATAATTGAAGAGCTGTCTGTCTGTCTGTCTGTCTCAATTTGCAAACCTCCCTGTTGCTCCAGTTGTCATTCATACCTCTCAGAGGACTTCTTGGGTGTACTGGGTCGAAACTAGAAGCATGACAACATCATAAAAATGTATAGAGTTTGTATAAAACCCAAAAATTGAGTTTTTTTTAAACTTCAAGTTGGTTCCCCTCAGGTCCCCATCCACCGATATAGCTAACATGCTGATGTACAGTGAGTGCATTGCATCACTTCCTGTCTCTTGTTTAGTAAAATTGGGATCACCTGAGTGCAGTGAATGTGTCTTCCAGGCATCCTTGTCTGGAACGTCCAGACTGGTTGATCAGTATCCCTGGCTACCATTACACCATGAAGACAAAAGAACACCCCAAGCAACTCAGAGAAATATTATTGTAAAGAATAAGTAAGGGGATGGATATGAAAAATTTACAAGGCACTGAACATCCCCCAGAGCTCAGTTGAATTCATCATAAGAAAAATAGAAGGAATATGGCACATGCTTAAATCTGCCTAAATCAGGCTGTCCTCATAAACCAAGTGGCCGTGCAAGAAGGGGACTAGTGAGAGAGACCACCAAGACTCCTATGAGTACTCTGAAGGAGTTACAAGCTTCAGCAGTTAAGATGGGAGAGACTCTGCTTACAACTGTTGTCTAGGTTCTTGGGCAGAGTGGCAAAGAGAAAGCCACTGTTGATGATGTAGAAATCTTGGATTTTTTTTTTTTTTTTTTTTTTTTTACAGCCGTGTTATTTTATCTATCTTACCTTTCTTTCTTTTTATTTTATTTTATCCTATTTATTTACTCTCTTATTTTTCATATTCATAAGGGTGCTCTTGTGTACTATGTACACTCCTTTGTGTATTCTGGTAATACAACTTTATTTATATCACAAGTCTTATTGTTTATATTGTTATATTCTATAGTTTTAAATTTTTCTACTTTTCAGTCATTTGTAGAGCTGACTCAAGAAGCAATGCACAAAAATTCTATTGTACCTGTACTGTCCCGTACCTGTGCAAATGGCAATAAACATCTATTCTATTCTATTCTATTCTATTCTATTCTATTCTATTTTATTCTAAGACAACTCATATCAAATCTTGACAAGAGTTCGCTAAAAGGCATGTGGGAGAAAGTTCTTTGGTCTGGTGAGACCAAAAATGATGATTCTGGTGCGTCAGACCAGACACTATGTTTGGTGGGCGCCAAACTCTGCACGTCACCACAAACACACCATTCCAACTGTGAAGCATGGTGGTGGCAGCATCATGCCGTGGGGATGCCTCTTGGCAGCCAGACCTGGAAGGCTTGTAAATGTAGAGGGTAAAATGAATGCTGCAAATTATAGGAAAATCCTGTAGGACAATCTGATTCAGTCTTCAGGAGAATTACAGCTTGGGAGTCGATTTAGTCTTTGCAAAACAACATGAAGCATACAGCAAAAGCTAGACAGAAATGTTTAAAGACAACAATGTAAATGTTCTGGAGTGTCTGAGTCATAGCCCAGACCTCAATCCAACCAGAATTATTAAGACAATTTTTGTATTTTATTTTATTTTTTACCATGATTGATTTATAAAGCAAATAAAAAGGTAATACAGACAAAGGGGTGAATACTTATGATATATCATTATTGTTATTATTATTATTATTATTATTATTATTGCTCTATTATCTAGAGCACATATTCTTTAGTATTATTTTTGTATGTCTATTATTTCCCTATTGAATCAATTCAATTCAATACAAATTAACCTCCCTTCTCGCAGCTGCGATGATATTTTGGTAATACATGACAAAACTGATTTTATAAAGTCGATTTTTATTCTGCCTAATCGTTCTGTTTTAATCATATTGGATTTTTCTGCAGACCCTGGCTCCTGTAAAGATGGCTGACGTGGTGCAGCCAGACACCAACAGCTTGCAGATACCCGGTAAGATACAGTTTATACACATGCTTCGTTACCATGGCAACCATGACTCACTTCCTCCTGTCTTTATCTTTTGGAGCCTGCTCACAGTGACCTTTCCATGTTTTGCTCCCACTTGGGAATATTACTCACATTAAATTCCAGTGCGACCGTCCAGTCGTTCCAGTTCATCTTAAAATCAATCCTGAGGAATCTTTAGGTCAAAAGTGTTCACAGCTCAACTCCCACAGAAGGAGTTTTCTTTTCATGTGTGGTACTTTTTCAAGTTCTAAAACTGGGTGTCTAATGTATCACTGCGACTACTTGTTACATTTTTTGTCTGTTCTTTCTTCTTCTAAATTTTCAGGTGAGAATTTATCCGTCCCCTCGTCGCCTGCCACAGGTAGAAATGACTGCAGCATCACACCGCTCACACCCTCACCCTCACCGGTAACTATCTGAGCACACGCATTCACCACAGACACTCCGACACACCCTTTCCTCTTTTCCTCTCTTACTATTTATTTTCTTTATATAGAGCTCCTAAACACAACCTGTAAAGCCACACCCACTTCTCACTCTTATTAGCGGCTTTTAATATCATACTCTGAGCTGAAAAAGAGGCATAGGCTTAGAAAAGCACCCCATAAAGACTGCAGTCTGTGGTAAAAAGATATGGCCTCCATCCACATCTTGCCAAGAGCAAAGACAAAAGTGAACCTGATAATTCTGCACCATTTCTCCTAAAACAAACACATTATTACTGAAAATGAAATGGAATGGTAGCTAACATTAGCTCCTATGTAAATGCTTATGTTTGTAATAACAATGCAAAATTAGTAGGCCAGAATTTTATCCTGGAAGCCAGTTTGCAATAATGTTAGCTGTGCTAATGAGAAACAGGAAGGAGATAAAAGGAGATGAATGAGTGCTGGAGTCATTATATCCTATCAGGACAAATTACACACTCTCTTTCTCTCTCTCTCTCTCTCTCTCTCAGAGGGTGGAGGTCAGACCCAGGATGGCCTGTCCGTTTTCTGTTGTTGTAGCGATTGACTTTGGGACCACATCAAGCGGCTATGCCTTTAGCTTCACCCAGGACTCGGAGGCTATACACATGATGAAGTAAGGGTCAGTGTTTCTACTCCGTATCGTTTTCTTAGTTATCTTCTTCTCTGACATCCTCTTCCTCTGATCCGTATAGGCGCTGGGAGGGTGGCGACCCTGGGGTGGCGAATCAGAAGAGCCCGACATGTCTACTGCTGACTCCAGAGTTAAGATTCCACAGTTTTGGGTTTGCAGCTCGGGACTTCTACCATGACCTGGATCCAGAGGAGGCCCGGCATTGGCTATACTTTGATAAGTTCAAGATGAAGATCCACAGCACAAGTGTAAGAGAAATCATGACAAACATAACTATAAACAGTAGCATAGAAACCATTTTGATCTTAAAATATAAGCCCATCTGGTGTAGAAGTGATCAGGTTTAACAGGGTGTAGACTTTCAAAGCTTCTACTTGGAGTGTCTAATTAAGAGCTGTCAAATGAATAAAATTTTAATACAATTAACCTCAGGTTTGCTGTAGTTAATACTAATTAATTGTTTTTGATAGCATTTATAAATTCCATTATTTTAAAATTAAAACATTTGTTTTTACACTATCTTAAAATGAGTGTAACTGATTTCCTGTTTGCATACAGACCTGATTTTATAGGTAGATTATTTAAACCACAGGATAAAGAGCTTGTTCCAGATCTTGTAGTATATGACCAATGATGTTGGCCCAGCTTAAAGGGGACATATTATGCAAAATACACTTTTCAGGATTTTCTCACAAAAATATGTGCCCCTCAGAAAAATCCCCCCCTCTTTTCTCCACCTTTCAAAAAATGTGTGCTGAAACAAGCCGTTCTCAGATTTTCCCCTCATGATGTCATGTGGGGAGGTAGCCCCGCCCCCAAGTTGGATTGGCCCTCCCCACTTAGAAGAAAGTCCCTCTCTCCTCTCATGATCCTCCTCTCAGCTGGCAGCTGAGAGGGGAGCCAGATCCATTAGGGCACATCCATTTTCTGAGAGGGGCGGAGTCAGACAGCTCAGTAACATTTAAAGCAACAGTCACAGAAACAGCTCATTCTGAGCAAGGCTGAAACAGAGGGGGTTTTAGACATGCAAAAATCCAATACTGGAGTGTTTTTTCAGTAACAAACTTCACAGGCATTTTTTGAGGACCTCTGAGACCAATATAAACTTGTTTTAAAGGGGTAAAATATATGACCTTTAAATGTGCTGAAAAGTACCATAAAGCATACGATTAATTGCAATTCAAAAAATGATAACACTTCAATAAGGTACACATATTTTACATAATTATTAGGTAACAAATGAGTGAGAAACTACTAATTGACATTAATGAATAAGAAAGTACTAGATAACCTTTAATTAACCATTACTTGACAAAATTATATGGCACACAAATTTTGAATAGTTGTTAGGTAACTTAGCATTTCTATCAAATAAGTAACAAACTACTAGTAACCGTTGATGAATTATGACTAACTACTAGTTAACTAATGCTGAACCATAACTTAACAAATAGATAAGGTACTCAAACTTAAGTAGTTAGTAGGTGACAAATATAGTTAGCAGGGTTGGAAAAAGTACCAGACTATTGAACTCAAGTAAAAGTACAGTTACTCTGCTTAAAATTTACTGAGGTAAAAGTACTGGTCTATAAATGTACTTTAAGTACTGAGTACAGAGTAGCTTTTAGGGCTGAATGATTTGGGAAAATAATCTAATTGCAATTTTTTTTCTTATGTAGGCCCACTATTTGTGATTAGACATGCAGCTTCTTTTTAAGTTCCATTTCTGCAATTTTTAAAACACTAGCAATAAATTGTTCAATTTGATAATCAATACAATTATTAGATAGATTAAACATAAACTGGTCTTCCCTGTAGGCTGGATCTATATGTTAGGATGACTTATAATTATGCATGAGTTAGATGGTATTACATATTTTCACTCATCTACAGTAGTCAGTTAACTAATTGTTCATCTTAAAGCCTTGTAGCAATCATCCAAAACAAAGGCAGAACAATGTTGAAAAATATCTAACTGCAAATATTCTGATTCATATTCAGATAGAGTGTGAATTTTGTATTAAAGGAAATTATCTTTTTCATGACATTCTCATTCGAAATAAGAAAAATATTAGGACGCAGGTGGCCTAGTGGTTAAAGGCGCTCCCCATGTATGCGGGTGGCCCAGGTTCAAATCCAGCCTGAGGCCCTTTACCGCATGGATCACCCCAACTCTTGACCCTGTTTCTGACTCTATCCATTGTCCTCCTCTATCTAATAAAGGCACAAAAAGCATGAACATAAATCTTTTAAAAAAAAGAAAAATATTACAAAAATGTGTTTTTTGCAAACTATTCATGAAAAAAGTGATTTTCAATGCAGTGTTAATTTCATCGACTAAAACTATGACTAAAAACGTTGACAGCCTTTTGTTCATGACAAAAACTAGACTAAGACTACTCAAAGATAGATCTGTGATGACTAAAAATGACTAAAAGTAAGTTCAGTTTTTGTCGAGATGACTAAAACTACACTAAAATGTAATTTAGTTTTTGTCAGACATTAAAAATCCATGATATTTCTCCATTGTGGGTAATCCTGTCAAAAAACAATGCATCTGTAACTCTTCTGCCTCTAAGCTGTAGATAGCAGGGACCTCAGGTTTGGTAGGGTGCAGAGCACACTACCATGGTTTGTTACCAGATTTAGGTAAGAAAATAAATGCTTGGACTCAAAGCAAAGACTAAAATGTGAGGACTTTTTATGGACTAAAACCAGACTAAAATGGTTTTGAGTTTCTGTGGACTAAATTTAGACTAAAACTAAAAGATTTGAAATGATTAAAATGTGACAAACTAAAAGACATTTCGTCAAAAGACTAAGACTAAAATTAAAAATATCTGTCAAAATTAACACTGGTTCCGTGTGTGCTCCACAAATCAATCCTGATGTAAAAAAAAAAAAAAAGGTTGAAACCATTTTTTAACAGACATTTCAGGTGAAAGAAATATTGCAGTTTCTACAATTGTCAAACTACAGTCGGACATATTGTGACTTAATCTTAAAATTTGATTAATTGCACAGCCTACTGAAGAGGTGTGCAGGAAAATATGAATTTTCCTTACTGGCAATATCAACATGAGAATATGGATCTCAAACTAGGTTTTCCAGGTGAAGTCCCACCTCAGTGATAAAATCAAATACAACAGCTGTTTTGGGATATGATGTGGAATCATTCTCTCGCTGTGTGCTACTGTGTCATCAACATGAGTTTCCTACGTTACCTACTTACTATTCCAAATTTAAGTACCTTATCTATTTGTTAAGTTTTGATAAAGATTTATGCAAATAAATCTTGACAGCCCTAATATAACTGTTAAACAGAGCCAGACAACATTAAAAGTATAAGATCCGGTATTTTCTAAAGCTTAAACAGGACTGGGGTTTAATAAATTATGATATACTGATATTTGATGCTTTGGCCATTTCTTCTTAACTTTCTTGTGAGCCTTTTATTCTACTGAAGTCAGTAAAGGTATGAGGCTTTCAGCATCACGTTTCAGCAGTTGTAACTGTTTGCTGCAGGACCTCACCATGGAGACGGAGCTGGAGGCAGTAAATGGTCGGAGGGTCAGAGCCATCGAGGTGTTCGCCCACGCCCTGCACTTCTTCAGGGAACATGCTCTTAAGGTGCGATCAATAGCCTCAGTTAATCATGATGCTACAAGACGTCACACTGTTTTTAACTTTCTTACACTGCAAGTCTGTGATTAGAGATGAAATCTCCCTTCCTGAGCTCTCATATCTCCAAATCCTCTTTCAATAAGTGTAAGATTGATTCTGTTTTAGGAGGTGAAGGACCAGTCATCATCAGTGCTGGAGGGAGATGAGATCAGATGGGTCATCACTGTCCCGGCTGTGTGGAGACAACCTGCCAAACAATTCATGAGAGAGGCTGCATACCTGGTAGGAGTACCAAACAAGCCAAATCTGTAACGCAACAGGGATAAAATAGCTAAGGAAACCTCTGGATCTATTGATCCACCTACATGTTATATTAAACAAGTTCAAATGCAATGAGCAGGGAATGAACAAGTTTAATGTTTGAGTTTAAAGCCCTTCTAAGGAGTGTTTAGGTGTCTATGAAACCATCTGAAATGTATCAAGTCCTCTATATCACAAATACCAAAGCAATCAAGTCTATCAGTAACAACACTGGTTACGTTTATATTGCTATTACTGCTAAAACATCTGCAGTGAGGTAGGTGTCAAATAAAGTGATTAAAAGCATGCTTATGAAAAAGCTTTTTATATTTTCCAAGAAAAGCATGGTGCTGTACCAGTGCATGTACATGTAGGACAAAATCAGAGTAAAGAGGTCTATGTTTTTTGTTTTTTTTTATTTTACAGAAAAATTGACTAATTTCTTCACCATGCCAGTGATAGTCAGGGCCCAGACGCATCATGTTTTCAGTTTTCTGTCCATTCTTGTGAATGTGATATATTTTTAAAAAAGCTTTGAGGCATTTTCATCAATTTTGTTTTCACTCTGGCTCAAGGAAGAGCTGATTAGATTTTGGAGGTCAAGGTCAAGGTCGTTGGGCCTCATGTTTATCCTGCGGTTGTGAAAGTGATATCCTAAGAATGCTTTGAAGAATTTTTTTTAACTTTTGAACAATTGTCTGCTGACTCCTGGATAAACTGCTTAGATTTTGGAGGTTGTTGGACAGAGGGTATGCTTGTTGGGCTTTGTGCTCTTCCCTTGCTTGTTAATGTGATTCTGTTATTAATGGTTGTAAGGACTTCCTTTAAATGTTGCACAAACATTAACTCAAAGATACCCTGAATACATTTTGGAGGTGCAGAGTAAAGGTCTCTATGGAGAACACTGGTTTGACAGAAGGCACAGGAAGGCACAACCAGAATTAACATCAAGTATCATGGGGGGTAAGAATACAGTTGAGGGTTTTATCTGGCTAAATTTCAGCTGTTTCATGAAGCTGTAAAACCAATTTCCCCTTTGGAAAAAAAGTATTTTCCTCCTTAGACCTGTAAAACCACTGAATTGATTTGAAACTAACAGCAGCTACAGTGCTGTGAGTATTTACCCCCTTTCTGATATTTTCTGCAGATTTGTCACACTTAAATATTTCAACTCATCAAACAACTTTTCAGATTTTCAGACAAAAATAACCAGAGTAAATTTTTCAAATGATGACTATATTTTTTAAGAAAAAAGGCCATCCAAACATACCAGGCTAAAAGATCTCAAAAAGCAATACATGATGCTGCCATCCAAAGAAATTCAAGATCAGATGAGAAACAAAGTCACTGACATCTATCTGTCTGGAAAACATGTTACAAAGACATTTCTCCAGCGAACCACAATGAGAGCCATCGTTCACAAATGAAGAAAACTTGGAACAGTGTTGAACCTTCCCAGGAGTAGCCAGCCCAACAAATGGGAAAAAAAGGGGGGGGAGCAAAGTGATTTCTTAGGCTGTGGGTCAGCGAAGCATGATAAGAGCCATTATCCACAAATGGAGAAAACTTGGAACAGTGGTGACAAAACAGAAAAACAGTTCTTTGTTCTTCTTTTAACAAAGAACGGTCATCAAGTTCTGATAAAACTGGCACTTCAGCAGCATTCATGCTAAGCTCTCCCACCATAATATAATGAGAATGGACCTACTCTAGTACGCAATAGTCTGTGGAACAGACGGCACAACCTTTGATTTTTAATACCGCGCTCTTTTGTTTTTCTTCTCACCCCTTTTTTTACATTTTTGCCAACACACACACACACACACACACACACATGAACTGTCAAAGCATTTTCTCTCTGCCCTTTTCTTACTGGGTTACAAACATAAAACGTCTAACGTGCACACACTTTCACAGACACATTGACATATACACACCCTGTGCTGGCTCTCAGTTTGGAGCTTTTGGGGTGTGTGTACTTCCTGATGATGATGATGTCATCAGGAGTGAACAATGAGGGAGACCGGCGTACAAACACAGGAAGTAGTGTCCAGACCCCCGCCCTGCTCACCCACCCACACTCGCACACAGACACAAACACCACACTCTCTCTCTCACACACAAATCATTCCTGTTCCTCAGCTTCACTCTCAATACATTTCAAGCCTAATAGATTATTACCAACTGCAAATTCATATTCCAAAAAAAGTTGGGATGGCAAAGTTTAAGATGGTCCTCATACTATCCCATTTACCCGTGGGATGTTTCAGGCGTTTTTAACAATCCACATCTCTACCAGTATCTTTTTAACCCATCACTCTTTTAAAATTGATTTTGGAACATATTGCAAGCATTAAATTCAGAATGCCCCCACCTCCCCTCCCCAGAAAAAAAGGAAAAAATAATAAATATAAAGTACTTTGTCTTTGTGTTGTGTCCAGGACTTGCAAATCAACTTGCTGTCTTTTCTCTCCTCAAGGCTGGCCTGGTGTCTCCAGACTGTCCTGAGCAGCTCCTCATTGCTCTGGAACCTGAAGCTGCGTCCATTTACTGCCGTAAGCTCCGCCTCCACCAGGTGATTGACCTGAGCTTGCAGCCACTTACAAACGGTCTGGATCTGGACGGGTCCAGGCCTTTTGACTCCAGCTTCAGACAAGGTAGTACAGGGAGTGTGTTCAGAAGAACTTTTTGTGTTTCGTCTTTGGGGCTTTGTCATTAGCATAGGCATGAAACCACAGTGTTCCTGGAAATGTTGTGGTTTGAGTTCACTGGGGGATTGTGGGTTACACAAAGGATGAAATCTCTGAGTGTGTGTGTGTGACTGCACATGTGTGTGTTAAGAAAAATAAAGAGTGGGCACTGTCTCAGATAGTGCTTGTGGTTTTGTCTGATGACTTTGCACTTGTGTATATCTGTTAGCATGTGTGTTTGTGTGTGTTCTGGGGCGATAAAGTTACTTTCTGTGTAAAATCTTCATTCTGCATTCAGAACTGCACAATCAAATCATGTGTAGTGTAATTTTGAGCACATGATTTTGGACCCCCACCTTGACGTGTGTATTTGCGCATTTTCAACCTGTTTGTGTATGTGCATGTATTTCAGCCTATGTGTGTGTAGCTTTTTCAGTAACGCTGTGACTCAGTAGGTAGTCAGTAGAACTTCATTTAAAAGACTCCAAAACATAGTTAGAAATGCAAACTGCTGTGAAATTTTTCAAAATAAAAATTGTATTAATCACAAATAATTAGCAATTTTGGATTAAAAATCCAATTAATCACATGTTTGATCTTTTGACAGGCCTACTTTATACACATGTGGTTCTCAACGTTTTTTTGTTTGTTTGTTTGTTTTGCCCAAAGCACATCTAAGATCAAGCCAAGATCTCAAGGCACACCTTACCCATACCCACACAAAATAGCCTTTTATCTTTTCCAAATTATTATCAAACAGAAAGTGCACTTATCCATTTATTTTGCACAACAGAGTTTCGGACCATTTTATAGGTTGTAAAGAAATGAAAATGGTCATTTGTTGAATTTGCAGCATTAGAAGGTCATATTTACGGGAATCAAAAGCTATTTCAATCAATAACATCCTAACAGGCAAAGTTACATGGTAACATAGGAGCCCGTCTTTGATATCATCTTCACAATTCTTGCATCCATTGAACTTGTGAGTTTTTGGAGAGTTTCTGCTTGAATTTCTTTGCATGATGGCAGAAAAGCTACCCAGAGCTGCTGTTTTGATGTGATTTGCCTCCCATCCTCGTAGATCTTTTGCTTGAGGATGCTCCAAAGGTTCTCAATAGGGTTGAGGTCAGGGGAGGATGGGGGCCACACCATGAGTTTCTCTCCTTTTATGCCCATAGCAGCCAATGACATAGAGGTATTCTTTGCAGCATGAGATGGTGCATTGTCATTGTTACGACCAGCTCGTTGTGGGTAAAGGAAGTAACATAAAACCAGATGTAGTTGGTAAATTAAAGGTATTTATTACAAAAGTAAAACTGTGCTTAACAAAAGTGAGGCAAAATGAAAGGACCGATGAGTGCTGTTCAACTAATAACCAAATAAAACAGTGTCTAACTAGAGTTTTAAAACTAACTAACTGGTGATACAAACTGAACAGAACTCCTAACTAACTACACTAACTAACCAAATCTAACAACAACAGAACAGCACCCCTAAACCTAGTGTGACTAAACAAATAACAAAACCTACATGTGAGTGTGTGCCTAACTAAACTACAACCTGGCCCAGTGCATCAAACGAGTGCCTCAAACAGAATCTTAACAGAAATTCAAAACACTAAACAAATCAAACACAAAGAGGCACAGTGGCAAGCTCAAAACTAAGGTGAAGCTGCGCGTCAACTGCTGGCAGTCCACACTTTTATGAGGGTTGGGCTGATTGGTGTTGCTTCTCATTGGCTGATTGGTTCTGCTGCAGCTGCTCACCGATCACCTTCACCAGCAGCACAGGTGTCAGGAATCAGCCTAGAGAGCACCCAAGCCACTCACACACACATGCACAGACACTCCACAGAAGTAATTAGTTACACAAAGGGGGGAATGCGGCTGTGGCCGTAACAGTCATGCATGAAGATAATTTTGCTACAGAAGGCAGGGTTCTCCTTTTTGTACCATGGAAGAAAGTTGTCAGTCAGAACCTCTGTATACTTTGCAGAGGTCATTCTCACACCTTCAGGGACCCTAAAGGGGCCTACCAGCTCTCTCCTCATGATTATGGCTCACCACCTTGCTGACGTCATGGTCTTGTTGGGACATGGTGGCCATCCACCAACTATCCACTACTCCATCCATCTGGACCATCCAGGGTTGCACAGCACTTATCAGTAAACAACACTGTGTGAAAATGAGTCTTCATGTATTTCTGGGCCCACTGAAACAGTTTCTGCTTGTGAGCATTGGTTAGAGGTGGACGAATAGTAGGTTTATGCACGACTGCAAACCTCTTGAGGATCCTACACCTTGAGGTTGGTGGGACTCCAGAGGCACCAGCAGCTTCAAATACCTGTTTGCTGCTTTGTAATGACATTTTAGCATCTGCTCTCTTAATCCGATGAATTTGTCTGACAGAAACCTTCCTCATTATGCCTTTATCTGCACAAACCCGTCTGATCTCTGAATCAGCCACATATTTCTTCACAGTGTGATGATCACGCTTAAGTTTTCCTGAAACATCTAATGTTTTCATTCCTTGTCCATGGCATTGCACTATTTGAGGCTTTTCAGCAGCAGAGAGATTCTTTTTCTTTCCCATATTGCTTTAAACCTGTGGCCTGCTTAATAATGTGGAATGTCCTTCTTAAGTAGTTTTCCTTTAATTGGGCTCACCTGGCAAACTAATCATCACAGATGTCTGAGATTGATTTCAGTGATCTAAAGAACCCTGAGACACAACACCATCCATGAGTTTAACTGAAAAACAAAAATTTGAATGTTTATGACACTAAAATCCAATTTGCATAATCATTTGGAATGCGGTGTGAAGAGTGTTACAGTAAGTTAACACCGTTTGAGAAACACACTGGTTTTACTTATGGCATCATATACCAGCCTTGATTATCACATTGGGAATTGGTGTGAATGGGTAGGTGTGGCCTGCAGTGTGAAAGGTTCTTTATGTAGTCAATAAAACTATAAATGTGCAAGCTCACATCTATTTACAATCAAGTCTTCACAGGGTTTAACTACATTCATCTTGATGAATTTAAAAAGGATATTTTCTTCTTCTTCTTCTTCTTCTTCTTCTTCTTCTTCTTCTTCTTCTTGGTATGAAAAAATGGAAAAGAAAACCTTAAGATGGAAATTTTCTCATGGGAAAAACACTTCCAGATCCAGAAACTCTTTCACACACAAGCATCTTAAACAAACCAAGCTACTCTACTTTGAAGTTGCATTGAAAACATTTGTGTTTGGAATAGGAACAAGAAAACTCTACTGAAATGCAGAGAGGGAAAAAAGGGCAATTTTAGACTGGGCATATTCCTGCAAAGGAACATGCCATCCAAGATCCCCTGCACAGACTCACATATACATTTGCATTTATGGACACACACTTTGAACATTTGTACACTCAGACACACACTGAACACAGGATATTGTAATTGGAACAAGGTGCAGTGAGGCTATGATCTCACCCCCTCCTGGCTTGTCACTCTCCCTCTCCCTCACTCACATTCATTTGGCTTTTCCCCTTTTTCTCACAAGCATTTGTTCCCTCTGACTTTCTTTTGCCAGTGTACAGTTTGCAAGGACTCTGCAAACACAGTACACAACACACACAGGCATTAAGTGTTTCCTCATTTACACACACAAGAACACACACTGGGCATTGTGGTCAATCTTTAGCTTTTCTTCCACCTTATTTTGTATCCAAAGATAGCACAGGGGAGTCATTAACACACTATGCACACACACAAATACACACATATATATACACAAACGCACACTCAAATACACACTATAATTTCTTTTCTTCTTTTTCAAATAGTTTGTAAATGGCTTCCAGATTTTCATGTGAACCATCACCTCACCAAAGCCACACACTTATAGATGCATAAATCATGTAATGTAAACTTGCACTAAAATACAGTGTTGCTTTCTAGACATTTGAACACTGTTGCTCTTTAAGTTCCCAACTTTGATCTGTCATGTTTATGGTTATTTTCTTTCTTCTTCTTTTACCTTTTATTATTACAATTATTATTAAATACATTTTAAAGGATGAAAAAATGATGAAAAAATTTGACAAATAAATTGACAAAAATGACAAGAAAATTAAGAAAAAAATCCCCAAAAAATGTCAAAAAAGACCAAAAAAAAGACAAAAAAGATGAAAAAATGACCAAAAGAATAGTCATGAAAAAATGACAGAAAAGTGAAAAAATAGGACAAAATTTACAAAAAAAATTGTGATGAAATTAATGATGTAAAAAAGTTAAAAATAAAATCAAGAAAAAAAATTCATGAAAAAAAAATTCACGAAATAATGGTGAAAAAATGCTGAAAAATCTGATGAAAAAATGAGGGAAAATATAAAACAAAAAGATGGGGAAAAAAGGATGAAACAGATTATGAATAAAAATTACTACAAAAATTACAAAAAAGACAAAAAAATTGCTGAAAAAATGTGACTTAAAATAGTGGAAAAAGAGGATCAAATATGTGGAAAAATAAGACCAAAAAAAGAGGAAAGAAGAAGATTTTACGAGACTAGAGTTTAATAAAAACTGCCAAACTTTGACCCACTGAAAACTGAAACAGAAACTGACTGATGCTTGAAAGAGCTGTGAAAGTGTAATAGCCCCTTTCCTTGTTTATTTAATTTATTTATTCATTCATTTTTCAAATACATAACACTTAAATGATTTAGATTATCACAGAAAATTTCATATCAAAGAAAAGAGATAACCCGAGTAAACCAAAATAAAGCTTTGGGACTCCAGCAAAAAAAATGATGAGTGCCATTGTCCACAAATGGAGAAAACTTGGAACAGTAGTGAAGTGTCCCAGGAGTGGCCAGCCAACCAAAACTATTCCAAAAGCAAAAAAAAAAAAAAGCAAAAAAAAAAAAAAGTGACAAATAAGGAACAAAGAATCAGGTCTACATTTTTATTGCAACTCCACAGAAGATTTTGTATTATCAAAACCATGGCACTACAACTTCTTTTAAATTTTGCTTCATTCTAAGGATTCACTTCCACTAAGGGAAACATGTTAGAGTTTCTGTTTTGTACTGTGAATTTCTGTCAGCTGTGTCTGAGTGAGTTATGCTTTTGTTGGCCTCCATCCATTCTCCCAACCTGCCTGTCAGGCCATGTTCATGTTAAACACCAGAGAAAGTTGAAATCCAAGAGCATTCTTCATTTTTAACAAACTGCTCTAGTCATGTAAGACATTATTACCCAGTTCTGGTATGTTTTTCTATGTTTTAGAAAGACTGAAAGACTTTATACAATCCACTGGGTAAATCTGTGACCTCATACATTCTGAAACTTGTTTAGACCTGATTATATGAAGCACAAATTAAGAACATTCATCTTCATTTGGTTGAAAGTGAGGATGTTTATGGTTTGTTTCAGCCAGTTTGCGTTGTGCATTAGTAAAAGAACAGCTTAAGTGTCTGACCCAGCTGCATGTTTATACTGAAAGAGAGAAAGTGTTTGAATTAAGGCAAAGCAGAGCGAGGTGGTGAAAGATGGTAATGACTCTTGGGGCCCTGGCAGGAAATAGTTCATGAAAATTTGTGTCGAATTTTGGCAAGAAAAGGAGGAGGCATGGTAGGGGATCGAGAAAACTACTTCTGCCCTTTTTTTTTCCAGATTGTTATGTGCCTCTAGGAGCCTGTCAGAGATCAGAACATCAACTTCTTCCTCAGCAACATCAGTCCCAACAAGATCTATGAAGACACACCTCTAACCTATATATTTATATTGTTTTTTTGTTTGTTTTTTTTTTAAACAAGCTCTTTTTCTGGTATAGAGAGATGCCAAAATGTTGAAAAAAAGCTAATACGAGGGAGCCATGTGAATAATATAACCATTAACCTTTGCTTCAACTTGACATTTTTATCTAATTTAATCATTTTTGTGTGCAACAGAGATCTTATCTTACTGGCAAAGGTTTTTGACCCTTGATTTTAACATCGTTTTTATCTCGACATTTTTTGTTCTTATATATATTTTGCTTTTGTTTATGTTTGTTTCAGCAAGGGAGCAGTTGAGACGATCCAGACACAGCAGAACCTTCCTCGTGGAGAGTGGAACTGGAGAGCTTTGGTCAGAGCTGCAGACGGGTAAGGTTGTATGTTTGTGTATGAGAGACACACACGTAACCTTGCATGTCTGTCTTCAGCCCAATCCATCTTGCAAAGCTCTCCTCTGAAGCCCCTCACTGCAGTGTGCAATAGGGGGTGGGGCCCAATGTTGGGTATTGCCCACTCAACGCTGCCTTACCCTTCTTATCAAACCTGTGGGGTACTAGGAAAACAGCATCGAAAAAGATAGTTTGCAACCCACCAATAAAACAATACTTAAAAATACTTAGAAGTGCGAAATGGAACAACGAGTGTCTGACAAATGGATTTAATGTGATTAAAAAAAATAATTAATTGAGTATTAAAAATCAGATAAATCTATCTGTGAGTGTGTTACATTTGGTATATTATAAACTATGGTGTAATAGATTTTTTGAAAATAAATGATAAAAACTCATTAAATATTTCTGTTCATTTGAAGCAGTTGTTTCATGGTGCTAGCTGGTTAGCCTGCCAGTAATCCTGAAGCGAATACAATGTTTAAAACAAAGAAAATGAATGTTCGAGCATGAAATGTGTGAATGCCCAGCATGGAAATAACAGCAACTTTAAAAAAACAGAATTACATCAATGTAACCATATACAGTGCTTAAAAAATGTATCAGACCACCACCCAAAGTAAGGTTTATGCCACAGCTGCCCTAAATTAACAGCACTGGTAATTACCAAAATCATTTTTTATGTTTCTGCAATGGTTTACACACCAATATGTTAAAGCTCTTTAACCCAAATGATATTTTTAATGCTTAAATATAATTAGTATTGTTATCCATGAATTTTCAAATTTACTGATTTACAAAAAAACTGAAAAAATTGTAAAGCACATTATTATTTCTTGATTAATATGTCAAATTATAGTTATTTACTTGCATTCCTGAACAGAAAAATTAGTTTTAGTGGTTGAATGTTATGCTTGATTCATTTCTGACTTCCCAGAGAAGCCCAGTGAGCCGGCTTAAATTTGGGAATAAAAAGGTGAATTTAGTTTGAAACTCCTCATTCCTGTTCAAAATGGTAAAACATGGAGAGCTCATGAAAATGAAAAAGTCCACATTAAAGCACTTCATGATGCTGGATGGTCTCTGAGACAAATATGACAGGTGGTCTAATAAATTTGTTAAGCACTGTATATTAAAAAATGTATACCCAAATGTTTTCTTTAAATGAGTCCAGCGTACTGTTTACTTCCTGTTTCTTGACGTGATGACGTTGATCAATGGGTGATGATGACGTAAGGATGTAGACCAAACATCTGATTGGATGACAGCTTAAAAGTGGGCGTTGTCAAACGCTTGTTAAGCACCGCCCACTATTGCATATTGCATTGAGGGCTTCAAGACTTATGTGGCGAACTGGACGCTGTTTGGACCAATCAGTGACATTTGAGGAGAACGAGGCAGTTGCTATGGGGGTTTAGTTCTATTGTGTGTAGACAGCAACCTCTGTGTCAATCATGGTTAGCTCGATTGAATATAGCAGCAGTTTTATCATACCTGGACTAAATTTTTTTATACAACAAAGAGCTGGAAACAGCATTGAAAGCTTTTAATGGCGGAAAAGATGTTTCCGCCCTTCTGCTGACCTGCCTCAGCAGAAGTTTGCAAAAGTTATGGGGGAAAGGGGGCAGGGTATGTAGCTTTGAATACAATGGGAGCTGGTGAAGTGGTTAGCTCGACTGTAGTATTGGTGTAGCCACGGTTCAATCACAGCTGGACCATATTTCTTTATAAAAACAGGAGCAAAGAGCCGCACTGTAAGCTCCTCTTGGAGAGGAGGAGGAAGACGTTTTCATTCTTCTACCAACGGGCCACAGAATTTAATCCTCTGTTCCTAAACCGCGGCGTTTACCAGTTGGTATGTTGCAGAGCTGCGCAGGTGTGCTCCTACGTCACATTTTGTCACTCTGATTGGCACGTGATGAATGTGACAGACAGAATATTCATCCAATTACCTTCCGAGATTCTTTTTTTGAAGTCCTGCCCTTCCCAAAGGCTTTCTATGGGAACTTTCCCAGATGATAGTGAAATGTCAATGCAATGAATGTATAAAACAGTCTGTCTGGTGTATCAGGCTAAAACACACAGATGCCGCAGAGAAGCGTATTAATTTAGATCACTTTACATTTTTGACAAAACCTCACAATTACCTTAATTTTCCCTTTCTTAAGAATGGGCCTCTCTTGGTTCGATAACACATGATGTAGAAGTGAACTTATTGCTGAAGTGACACAACAAATTGTACACCTTGAAGATGTTAAAGTCCTACAAATGGACAATAAAACTCACACAGTTCTCTGTTTTACACAGTCTTTTCTTTCTGTTGAGCCATGACAACAATCTGAGGAGCCACGCGCCCCTGCTGACCCTTTCAGCTCCCCTTCATTACCACACACACTCACCCACAGGAAGGACCCAGCCCATGGGACTCTCTGCCTCAGCACTGTAAATAAACCACAAGAGCTGAGGCCATTTTTTTAATCCTCCTGTCCTATACCTTTCCCTAATTTTTCATTTATCTCACTGCTCTTTCTCTGTCCTACCAACTCACACTACTTTGTCTTAGTTTAGGGTGTAGGGGCCCGTTAACTCAGCGGAACAGAGCCAGGACCAACTCTTATCATAAACAAGCTATCACAAACACACTCAGAGGGGGAGCACAGCTATCACAGATGGCTGGAGGTTGTTTATGTTTGAGGCTCTGCTGGTTGAAAAGTTTTAGGTGAAACACACAGACACTCATGCACACATATAGCGCTGTAAAAAGGGTTTTACACTTCCTGAGTTTCTTATCTTTGCATATTTTTTAAACTCAAATTCTTCAGATTATTAAATTTGAATATTAGATAAAGATAACCAGAGTAAATACAAAATGCTGTTTTTACTTTTGTTTCCTCACTCTTGGGGTCCATGAAGATGTTTCTTTTGGCAAATGTGAGACAAAACCCTTCTGTTCTTTTTGGTTAGCTGTGGCTGTGGTTAGCTCTTTCAGTCTCTTTTTCATTGTTGAATGACAAAATGGAGCAAGTGAGTCCCGCAGGTCTTTAGTTGTTGTTCTGGGTTCTTTTGGTATCTCCTGGATGAGTCATCGATGCACTTTCAAATTAAATTTGGGAGGCATTCCACTCTTATGAAAGTTCACATGTCCCAAGTTTTCTCCATTTGTGGGTAATGGCTCTCACCATGGGTCACTGGAGTTCCAAAGTCTTAGAAATGGTGTTGTAATCCTTTTTGATAATTCTAGGGGATAGATACATTGTTGCTGATTGTGGAGGAGGAACAGTTGACCTGACAGTCCATCAGATTGAGCAGCCTCAGGGAACACTGAAAGAGCTGTACAAAGCGTCAGGTACAAACTTGTCTTATGAAGCATTCATACATTTTCAACCAAATTTCCTATTGTGTCTAAAGCAGTGTTGTTATTTCCAGGTGGTCCACATGGTGCTGTCGGGGTAGATTTAGCCTTTGAAGCCATGCTCTGTCAGATCTTTGGAGAGGACTTTGTGCAGAGCTTTAAAGCAAAGCGTCCAGCTGCCTGGGTGGACCTCACAATCGCATTCGAAGCGAGGAAACGGACAGCGTCACCGGGTAGGGCCAACGCCCTCAACATCTCCCTGCCCTTCTCTTTCATTGACTTCTACAAGAGACACAGGGGGCAGAGCGTGGAGGCAGCCCTCAGGAGGAGCAAGTAAGTAACAGCCTGAGAGAAGTAAGATGGTGTAAGACAGATATTTGACTATTTGATTAGATTGTAAAAATTGATTGACTTACAGTGTTTGTAACCAAAAATTTGCAACCACTCTCTTTTATATGTGACAGTATGAACATAGTTAAGTGGTCGTCCCAGGGCATGCTGCGGCTGACACAAGAAGCAATGAATGAGTTGTTTCAGCCCACCATCAACAATATTGTCAAACACATTGGTAAGACACAAAGACACATGAACAGAACGCATGGCACTCTAAACATGTTTCACTAGTAATGTAACTCTGTATGTTGCTACTTCATCACTCCACAAAGTAAAGCTTAAGAAGTGAGATTGTAACTGTAGGCAGCGTATGTGCCGATTCGTGTCATATCAGGTCAGATTGTAAGGTGTTACCATGCATTTCCAGCCCGACTCAATAACTGAAACATAAAAGGTTTATAGGTTCGCTGGCTATAGTGCATCAGTGCAACTTTAACAGGCACCTTTTTTTCTGTGTAAAGACTCTCATAATGTAATAAAAATCTGATATCTGAAGATATCTGATTCTGTGGCTGCAAAATTCTTTACTATGTTCAGCTATCTGGCATGCCAGGAAGTTATATCAGGGTTTTGCTGCTGGAAATTAAATGGAAGGGGTGAGATCAAACCAAAAGATTTGCTGAAAGGGACTAAAAAGCTTGTCACAGTTGAAGGGAACTGGGGGATTATGTAAAATATTAGCACAACTTGGGGAGCAGGTGGCCTAGTGGTTAAAGGCGCTCCCCATGAACGCGGGCGGCCCGGGCTTGAATCCGGCCTGAGGCCCTTTACTGCATGTCTCTCCCCGACTCTTGACCCTGTTTCTGACTCTGTCCACTGTCCTCCTCTGTCTAATAAAGGCATGAAAATGCCCAAAAATACATCTTAAAAAAAATAAATAAATAAAAATATTAGCACAACTTTAACTTTAACTTGCCCTGATTGCAAGCAGGTGTGTCTTGACTGGACTGTAAAATCACCAGATTACCCAATCTGTCATCTAAGATTACATATCCTAGTTAGCCTTGTAACTATGCAATTTAACTCTGAGCCCCGCGTTGTGTATGACAAGAAAAGACGCGTTATTCAGAGGTTAAAGGTCACATATTTTGCCCCTTTGAGACAAGTTCATATTGGTCTCAGAGGTCCCCAAAACATGCCTGTGAAGTTTGTTTCTGAAAAATCACTCCAGTATTGGATTTTTGCATGTCTAAAAACCCCTCTGTTTCAGCCCTACTCAGAACGAGCTGTTTCTGTGTCTGTGGCTTTAACTGTTACTGAGCTGTCTGACTCCGCCCCTCTCAGGACATGGTTGTGGCTCTCCTGATCCTCAGGAGAGGAGGGTGGAACTTTCTTCCAGGTGGAGCCGGCCAACTAAACCGGGGGGCGGGGCTAACTCCCCACATGACATCATGAGGGGAGAATTGGCTTGTTCAAGCACACATTTTCTGAAAGATAGAGAAATAGGGGAGGGAACGGATTTTTCTGACTCTTAGGGTGATTGTGGACAGGCCAGGAGCACATATTTTTGTTAGAAAAACCCCAAAAAGTGTATTTTGTATAACATATCACCTTTAATAACTTTTGAAGCATAAACCTACTTCCTTTTTTCCTCTGAAAGCCCTCTGTTGTGCCATTCTAATGCTGCTATCCAACGCCTTTGTAGCTCTTACAGAGTGTTTTTTAGCAAGCTTGGAACTAAGGTGACTTTCCAGGGTCTTTAAAGATTAAGTCCACACAGGTGACACCAATATTGAACGTCTTTTTATCCATTTTATGATCCACTTTTTGATCGTCCTCATCGCTAATTGCTAATGCTGTCTGCTTAGATTGTCCTACAATGCACTGTGACTGGGCTGTGGCAACCAATAGCAGGCTGTTCTGTTTTCACATCATGCTTTCCATTCCAGTGTTTGGTTCAAACAAAGGACAGGTTATAGAGATTAATCTTACTGGCATCTGTTGGATCAATAAATAACAGAAGGAGGCAAGATTATCTACAATTCTTTTCTTAATGTTCCTTCCACATTGACCCTAAGACCGTATAATCATGTAAAGTGAAAAAATTTAAAACTCCTCCTCTTCTCTGCCAGAGGAGCTGATGGCAAAGCCAGAGGTGCGCGGTGTGCGTTTCCTTTTCCTGGTTGGTGGTTTTGCAGAGTCACCTATGCTGCAGAAAGCAGTCCAGAAAGCACTGGGGCGGACATGTCGCATCATCATCCCCCACGATGTAGGACTGACCATACTAAAGGGTGCTGTGCTCTTTGGCCTGGATCCTACAGTGGTGAGTGTTCAGCCCTAATAGCCAAAATTGTTGCAGCTCTTTAACATGTTCTAATGAGTTTTTTCTCACAGGTCAGGGTCCGTCGATGTCCCCTCACTTACGGCGTCGGGGTCTTGAACCGGTTCGTTGAGGGGCGCCACCCACGTGACAAACTCCTCATCAAGGATGGTCGAGAGTGGTGCACCGACATCCTTGACCGCTTTGTCTCTGTCGACCAGTCCGTGGCTCTCGGTGAGGTCGTGAGGCGTAGCTACACACCTGCCCGTCTGGGCCAGCGGAAGATCATCATCAACATCTACTGCAGCGCCACAGATGACATCATATACATCTCTGATCCTGGAGTCAGGAAGTGTGGGACGATAACATTGGATCTACCAGAACCGCTACCACTTCCGGGAGCAGTGGGAGGGGCAGGAGGAGGAGGGGGTCCAGAGAGAAGAGAGATCAGGGCGACCATGCAGTTTGGCGACACTGAGATCAAAGTCACAGCCGTTGACGTCATGTCTAACCGCTCTGTCCGGGCTTCCATAGACTTCCTGTCTAACTAAGGAGGAGCAGGAAGGGGAGAGTTGGATTGGAAAACAGAAATAATTGTAAAAGGGGGTGACTATTTCAAGAAAAAGTGGTACTTTGGGAGAGGGAGAATTTTTTTTGGAAGGAAGAGAAACATCCTGAAGTTCAGACATTTGGGAGAGACAAGAAGAGATTTGACTGTTTCCAGTCTTCATCTAAGAACTTGTCACTGTCCTGAAGAAAATATACAAGCTGAATGAACTCTGAAAGCTGAAACAGGCTAGTCCCAGACTACATGTACCCTCTGCGACAAAGATAACTACTAATTTAACCGGTCTGACAGTTTGACTGTTACCTATAGACGCTACAATACACTATACTACCTAGAGTGAAAATCACTCATTTTACTCTGTAAATAAGACTGTTGCCTATTCTCTCATACTCTGAATCTTAAAGGAGAATCTCTTCAATTCTGTTCAGATACCTCATTTAAACCTAAATCCACTATCCACAACCTATATGATACATGGACTCCAGCTTAATTCATCTAATGGAATTAAGGTGACCTTACTTTAGGATGGAAAGTCTGAACCAAGAGCTCTTGAGCATCAAATAAAATCACACCATCATTGCTATAAGGCAGGGGTCATCAGCTACATTTGTACAAGTTTTTCCTTGGTTGGTGCTTTAAGGGCCAAACTTTCAAATAAAATAAAGTTAAGAGACATCTTTGTTTAATTAACATATCTTAAATATTTTATTCTATTTCAAATGTATGCCATTTTTAGCCTCTAAAAGTAAGATCAGTCTTTATACCAAAGCCAGCCACAAGGGGGCGATTGAGATATTTTAGCTGAATGGGGGCTGTTAAGTTCTCTATTATTGAGTTCAGTGCTAAAATGGTGTGCCCTGATTGGAGAAAAACTGATGCAAAAAAAATTTAAAAAAGGTCTTTAGTTTTGATTCTTTGGAAGGAAAATGCTTGAGGACGAAAGAAAACATTTTTTTTAGTCAAGAATGAGCTCAAAATATGCGTTTATCATGCAATGGGTGACAGGTGGATTTCTGAATCAAACATCTAACCAATCTGGACAATATTTATCAATGTCAGTTAATGTTTTAATAGCTGTAGGGAATATGCATCAACCTATTTTTTCTTCTGCATATTCTGAATTTAATAATGTTTTGGGGGCCGGATGGGAAGATGTGGGTGGCCTGATGTGGCCCTCGGGCCACCGGTTGATGATCACTGCTATAAAGAAATTATGCACCATATTATGTGAAGTCCCATTCACATGTAGTTGTATGTCCAGTATTGTTGGAGTAAATCAAGATTACGGATTCTTCTTACAAGTTGGTTTACAGATTTTATTCAAGCTTAAAAACTATTGGGAAATTTAAACTGATTGGAGCTTATTGTTTTTAAATACAGAAATCAAGCTTTCACCTTTGACGTAACTGCTCATTCAAGATCCATGTATGCTGTCTTGTGGTGCTCTCTACCACACCTTTGTAATGCATTTTATTTATAGGCAAATTTCAAAGCACTCATGGTCACTTTAGTTGAAAATTAGGTCCTCTTTCAGTCTTCTTCAGCAGATGGATCTTGCTCACCTGTGATTTCCACAATGTCTGTGGCAAACGCTGTCATATTAAAAGGAACCTGACATGATCAGACAAATTCAACTAATTGGATAGATATTTCACATGTATATTGAACAAAAAACTCACTAGATATCTGCATTTTGAGTAAATTTGAGCTTATAAACTCACCAGGGGTCCGCCATGTTTTGGTGTGCACTGGTTGTGTGACGTCACTTGGCTGGAGCATTCCTCGCCGCTCCTATGCTGTAACTAGCTGTCTAGACTGGCAACATGTTTTACTGCTTGAATCCCTTGCATGTGTCCTCTAGTCGCCATAACAGCTTTTTTTATGCTTTGTGTGCTGTGTGTTGGCTTTGTCTCTCTGCTATCAAAGCTCTGCCATTTCCTTAACCCAGTAAACCTCCCTACAAGTGTCCCGAATCAAGGTACAGTGGAACCGTTCTGGGAGCTTTAAAAGAGCTCTAAAGAGAACTAAAAGAGTTTCTCCAAAGAAATGCTAAGGCGGATTTTTACTTTGAAAGGCACAAACCGGAAGTGTTTTCGTACTTTGTGTATTTTTACCATACCAGCAGCATTATGTGGAAAAGAACATGTCATAAATAGTAGAAGTTTGGGAAGCAGCTATATTAAACAAACATTTTAGCTTGTGGTCTTCTTCTGGGTCAGATTTCAAACATATTCTACCTGTGTGGAAGTGCATGTTTGCTACAAAAAGGCAAATATGGCACTGTATTTATCATTTTCCTGTCTTTTTTTGACAAATAACTGCTCGTGGCGCACAGAACAAAAATGGACGAGACCTTAAATCTAACAAATTTCCATGCACGAGACGTGCAGCGTCTCTACAGCATGTGAGAGCACCACTCTAGTGACGTCACAGTACCAGCTTGGACCAAAACATGGCTGCCTCAATGTAAATGTGAGATGCAAATATCTATTCAATAAGGTGTGTGTCTGATCATACAGGGATCCTTTTAAGGAAGGCAGGTAGATATAAGCTCAGAAAAATAACATGTTCGAATTAAGTTTTTTTACTGCTCTCTAAGGTCAAACTTGTCTAAAGTAAAGACACTAAATCTTTGTAAGATTATGCATGAGTACAAATTACAAGGTTAATAATAAAACTGACTTTTATGCTGTAACCACTTGCATGTTACATAATGTAACAATAATAAATCACTGTACTGTGTTAAATATTTTCACCCATCCAATTTTCACCTCAGTTCTTTTGAGTTCCATTTCTTTTATCTGTGCAGGACATACAATGATCCCACAAACCACTGGGGAATGGTAAATAGGCTTGTATTGCACTTTTCTAGTTGTCAGACCACTCAAAGCGTTTTTTTTTATACCGCCAGTTCACAATTACCCATTCACACTGATGGTGGAGGCTGCTGCTGGGTGACTATCAGTACCAACCACTCCCATTCATACACATCCATGCATATTTGCACACCACTGATGCAGCTGTGGGAGATTTGGGGTTAAGTGCCTTGCCCAAGGACACATGTAACTGCAGGAGCTGAGGATCATCCCCTTTCATTGTGGTTAAGAAACAAGAAACTACCTGCTGATCCTGTCAACCCATAATGTGTCCTGACTAGGTCTGTAACACTTCTTTTACTGGAATAAAAAAAACAAAAAAACCAACACTTTCTTGTACCATTTTTGTAGTGATGAAATGCTTTACATTTAGTCTAAGGTGCCTTTTTTTACACTCTGTCAGAGATATGATTATGTTAACACACTTTTCTTTAACACCTGATCAGATGGCTCAGTAAAATATTGACAGACAGTAATTTCAGCTGTGAATTTATTGATAAGAATGGTCCAATAAATAGTTTCACACAGCGTAACAAGTGAATGGATCAGAACTGCTCAAAATCCCATCAGTGCTTCACTCTCCATGCTACACATCAATTAGCAACATATCACTAAACCGGTTTAGATGTTGTGGCATGGCTTCTTTAGGTCAGCAGAAAGAACTGTTTTTAGGGGACAGGAGTGTGTTGGTTTCAAAACTCAAGGGGGGGGGGCACCTCAAGTATTTCAACATCATTCCTCAGTAAAATGGCTACAAAGGAAAGCTGCAGTGCTTGCAATGTTTAACAGGTGTAACTAAGTAATTGCTTCAGTACAAAAACTAAGTGATGACTAGTCAACACAAAATATCTAAGCCAAGTCAAAAGAATCATTCTCAGTATAACAAGATGAACTCCTTTTCCCCCTTTAGTTTATTTCACACCTGCCATTTGCACCGTCTGCAAACAACACCTCAGTTTATCCAGAATTCAAATCCAAATGCAGGTCAAACATACAGAATAATGCTTCCTAATTTAATAAGCATGTTTCAGTAACTGGACTAGACACAATCCTCTGACTGCATTTAGATTTTAAAACCAGTTTAAAATGGGGTTTTGTTTTTGCTTCCTCTTAGTGAGCATGGGGTCTTCCTCTGCCTCGGCCCCTGCCGGCGCCACCTGGAGGTCCATCCATAGAGCTGCGGGGGTTCTTGATAGTCTCATCCACAGAAAGGATGAGGCAAGCTGCCTCTGAGGCTGCAGTTAGAGCGTTTATCCTCACGATGGATGGCTCCCAGACACAGTTAGCAAAGTTATCTGCAATATCTTCGTTGTTGATATCGACTCCGTACCACATACCACCCTGCAGCAGGATGACACGAAAAATGTGCATCAGACAAAGAGGCCTTGTTCCCCTTTCTCATGAAACTAAGTCAGAAAGATGCCCTATGTGCTTTATTCAAATGCGAACCATAATGAACATGTGTTTTATTTCCTACCTGTGCATGTTTGGCACGCAGTTTGTTGAGAATGTTGGTGGCATCAAAGCCGGCATTGTCACACAGCTGTCTGGGGATGACCTCCAGGGCCTTAGCATACGCTCCAATCAACAGCTGCTGCTTTCCAGGGATGGTCCTGGAGTAATCACGGAGGTACTTAGATAGCTCCATCTCAATGGCTCCTCCACCCGCTACAATAGAGTCATTCTAAAAATTGACAAAGTTAAATCAGAATATTAATATAACTGATAAAAATAGAAATATCCACCTCCAACACCTGAGCCATTGTTTGGAAAGAATTTCCAGTTTTTCCAGTTATTTGGGATACATAAAGTTAAAACATCAGCCTCATCATTGAACAAGAATTTCTTTGAAAAATTGTTTCCACCATCCAAACAAATTCCCATAAAAATACCACAACAATGTCTTCGATCAGTCTATAAATCTCTCAGTAAAACTTTATCATAAAACCTAAACATTCCAACAAAAAAAACACAGAAAAATTCCATTCAAATTCCAGAACATTTTCAAGCAAATTCCTCAAATATACAAAAACATTCACCCTAAGAATTCTTAGAAAATTTAAGAAAAAAAAAAATCACATACATTTTCCAAAATTCCCCCAAAATTATGGAAACATCCAAACATCTGAACAAATTTCCTGACATTTCCATGAAAGTTCATGAAAATTTCAAGGGGCAATCCCTACCCTCAAATTTTATATCTAATTTGTAAAAATGTACAAATAAATTCCCCAAATTCCCATGAAAATGCCCCCAAAAATTCAACGCAAAATTCCTTAATCTCTCAGTGACACTTTTCAAAATACACCAATATATCCCCTAAATCCCTATGAAAACACTTGCAAATTTTCAGGCAATTCCCTAAAATATCTGAAAAAAAAACACAATGTATCAAAACATTTCAAGCAAATATCTTCAACTTAAATGGACATTTCAACACAGTCATCTGAAAATTTCTAATGGCAGAAATTATTACTTTGTCATAGGAAACCCAAAAAGTAATGTGCATGCAGGATCTTAGGAGTTTAAATCTACTTGTCTAAACCAAATTCAGAGTCAAATTCAACATTTGATGGGACACAACTCAAAGTTTTCTTTCATTTTCCCTTTGCAGAAAAGTCCATCATTCCGTGTCAAAATTAGTAGCCTCAATTATGTACAATACTTCTAGAAATCTTCCCTGCTGATAAACATCCAGCAGTACAATAAAATGTAACAATGGCACAACTACTATCACTACTGACTTCAGGAAACTGACAGAACTGTAAGTGATGTTAGTAACTACCTCTTCATTTTATACTACCCTGTCCCAAGCTGTTTCAGGTTCAAGGCAATAATCAAAATTAATAGCTCCAAAATTGCACCCATAATGCACTGGTTTAATTCTTACATTATATTCTTGCAGTAAACAACACAACCAGGCTCTTTTTTTTACCCAAAGTAGCTGCAGTCGTTAAACAACTACCCATAAGCAACACAAATCTAACAAAGTTTGAACATCAGTCTGAATATGCTGCAAATGAGATGTATAAATTCAGCACCAGAACAGGACGCCTGCTCAAATAAACCCCCAATATCAAATCAACCTACAAACCTGAATAGTCTTTTTTTCTAGGTGAACGTTTTTTCCTGATTTATAAAACCTTATAACAACTCACCACAACTCTTAAAAAGGTAGCACAAAGAGTAGTTATTCAACGTCATACTACAGCCCAACAAGTACATGTACTGCCTTATCGCAAGCCTTGAAAATCTACAGTCCCTTTGTCAACCAACCTTGATGGCCCTGCGTACGATCATAATGGCGTCGTGCAGTGATCGCTCTGTCTCCTCTGTGAACTGCTCGGCTCCACCCCTCAGGATAATGGTGCATGTCTTTGCCTTCGGACAGCCCTTGAAGAAGTTATACCTGCAGAGATGGGAATGGTGGGTTTTAGCTTCCATGGAGAAGTTGGGGTAAGAGGCTACAACAGGTCCTTCTTACCTTTCTCCTCCAACCTGAACCTCTTCAAAGAGTTCACACTGTCCCAGGACATCATCTGTCATGGCTCCTACTGAGGTCTGGATGGAGCCACCGCAGGCCTGGAGAGAGCGTTACAAACTGTTCAAGCCAATTCAAACATGAATGTATTTTTGTAATAAACAAATAAAGACAATAAGCCCTATGTAACACTACATAACTGTACACCGATGCATGGAGATTATCTACATAAAATATGTGGAAAATTTTGATAGCACACAACATTTACATTAACATTTTTATTTCACCCTCTTTTGAGGTCATTGTTTTATATTTAATGTTGTTAAATGATTGCCAAAATAAGGTATTCAGAGTCTGTCCTACCATCATGGTCCTCTTCAGATCCTCCTCCTGAACCCTGCCAGCACAGAACAGGTCTCGGTCTGCAAAGTACTGGGTGGCCACATCGCCGATGGGCAACTTGGACAACACCACCTTAGCTCCTGACTGATAGATCTTCTCCAGTTTGTCATACAGGATGTTCCACTCTGCGTCCACAATAGCCTGATAGTCCTGCAAAACAGAGGGAAGAGGGTTAGAAACATTTATAGAGTGCGACAAGGACTTACACATTTCAGAATAAAATGTCCTCATTGACCATTTCCCAACCGTATTCTTTCTTGTGATCTTCTTACCTCCACAGATTTCACCCGGACTTCAGCATTATCTTTCTCGGCCTTAAGCTCCAGCTCCACATTGAGCAGGGCAATCTTTGGGTTCTCATAGCGCTTAGGCTGCATCTCAAACCCAGCATAGGAGAAGGTCTTCTTAAATGCAACCCCAGAGATCAACTGGGAGTCCTGGGAAATTTAAATGTACAACGCATTACTTTGATGGGTTTAATTTCTCCACTCCACAAACACGCCACTCCAACATATTACTTTTTTTTAGGTTTAAAATATGGTATGTGCCATTATAGGAGCAAATGTATCATAAACAAACCTCAAGAGCCCCTCCCTGGACCTTCTTGATTCCTATCATCTTCAGGGAAAGCAGCTCATCCAGGAGCATGACGGCGTCCACCACCATTTTGGAGAAGAATCCCTTCTGACCAGCAATCAGCTTGGAGTTTAGGGCTGTGGCTGCACACTTCTCCAAAAGCTGCCTCTGCTCTCTACAAGAAAGCAACAGGGCCAAATACTTAAGTAACATGTATCTGGAGCAGGTTTAAAAGTTCCATTTAACTACAGCCTATTTTTAAGGATTTGTTTTTGGGACTTTATGGATTTATTAAGATAGGACAGCGGATAGAGCCAGAAACTGGCAGAAGAGTGGGAAACTGCATGCTGGAAAAAGCCACCGGACAGGTTTGAACCCAGGCCGTCTGCCTCAAGTACAACAGTCTTAGTACATGGTAAAAGTAAAAAATTGTTGCTATGATAGTGAGTACATACTGCTTGTCATCTTTCTTCACAGAAACAGCAATCTCCTTGATCTTGCTGACAGCAAGGTTGGTGGCGGTGCGGAAAGCTCTGATGATGGTTTGAGGGTGGAGACCCTCCTCCACGTACGGCTTTAGCTGCTTCAGGAACTCAGCAGCCAGGAGAGTGACAGAGGTGGTACCATCCCCAACCTGAAACAGAGGGGAGAAAAGGATTTCTGGAATCATCTATGTGGATATGCATACTGGATACCCTTCTCCATTTTAAGATGAAATCTTTGAAATAGACAGCCTAAATGTCAAACACAAACACGGTTCTAACCTCTGCATCCTGGGAGCGAGCAATGTCCACAAGGGTCTTGGCTGCCGGATGAACCACATCAAGCAGCTTTAGGATGGTGGCTCCATCATTGGAGATTGTGGCCTTGCCTGGAAAACACAATCAATCACATTTTATTGAGTATGAATCACTGTGTCATCAGTCCCTTTCTATTTTTAAGATTTCTCTGCCCTCACCTCTGCCATCCACCATCAGTTTGTCCATACCCCTGGGCCCCAGGGTGGTCCTGACAGCCTCAGCAATCACCTAGAAAAGAATTAAAGAGGCATATTTAGATCAGTGTAAAAAATATTCAGACTTGTAAACAGAAAATACACACACAAACCAGGAAGCATGCATTTACCTGGCAGGCATTGATGTTACTGATGAGCTGAGGAATGCCTTGAGACGTGTCAGTCCCCTCCTTCAGCAGGATAACCGGTGTGGGCTGAAGAAAAACAAAGAAAAATAGATGGTTGTCAGAAAACAGGTATGATATATGTAATGGAAAGAAAGGGAAGAGCAAATATTCTCTGAACAGAAAGAAATATCATAAAAGGAGTCAAGTGTTTAAGTTGAAATAGCCACTGTGTGGTATAAAGGCCTCCAGACAAACAGTCATTTCTGTCCATGGCATCCAAAGGTATCACTCCTCATCTACAGTCTCAATTAGGGTTGGGAAATTTATCGCAAATTAGAAAAAAATCGCAATATGGCCTGCTGCAATTTACAAATCGCAGAAGTTGCAATATTTCTTTCACTTGAAATGTGTCAAAATACCAGTTTAACGATTTGTATAATGGTTTACAAAAATCTTCCTTTTTGTGTTTTATGTATGTTTTTCTTAATCAAAATGAGTGACATAAAAATGATAATGCCCTTAAACAAAGCAAATGACAGCCACCTCCTTTATAGTTTAAGCTTGTTGAACCCCCATATTCAGATTCATGCTACTATGGATTAATTGCTTCAGAAATAATTTCATTGTTTCCAATAAACATGGTCTTACTTATGGAATTATTTATTGCTTGAATATGTAAAAAAATACATAAAATTTACCCAAAAATAATAGCATATGAAATCGCAATCACAATATTTGGGGAAAAAAATAGCAATTGGATTATCTTTGCAAATCTTTCAGCCCTAGTTGTCCTCAGTTCGACAGTCAAATTTAAGTTAGAAAGCAGTTTTACACTTGCTCACTGCAGTAAAATGAGCCCAAAACAGAAACAAATTTTAATCAAGAAAAGCGGTTTTTAACTTGCTTGTTGTTTGAATGGACGTTAGCTTAATTTCTAAAACATTTCTAATCGCTGGTTGGCTTTCTAAAAGCAAATTTATGGCTCAAGTTTAAGAGTCTGATTTTTAATTGTGTGCTGGACTGTGATGTTGATACCCGTTTACAAGGCTGGTGTACCATCTCTGAGGATAAAGGTCTATATTCTGTTGATACCTGATTAGTCAATAAAGCTCAGACTAAAAGGGTATCCTGATGATCAGTTTATTTTTAATATTAATGTAGTCACATGGTCCAAGCACAGTCTCAAAGTGAAGTGACAGCTTTCACACAGTATTTAGCTGTTTAAAGTAATAACCTAATACAGTAAAACGCCATCTGTCTTACAGTAGTTACGAGGCTCGGTTTCCCCCTTCTGATTCCCTTTGTCATGCTGCTTTGTGACACTGTCAAAAGCTACACGCCCGTTAGCTTTCACAGATAAATACCAGTCGCTAAAAAAACTACATCCTATCACTTATTTGAGTGCTACTACACGTTTCACTGCTGGTACGTTCGTTAATTTATTAACGGTTTTTAGGCTGCCCCCTCATACAAAGAGACTCTAAGCCTAGAGTAACGGACTTCAAAATAACCTAATAACGTTGTGTTAGCACTTATGTTAACGATGCTAAGGGCGACATTAGCTAGGTAAGATGCTCACAATACAACAGGCCGTATAATACTTGAAAATATCGGCATTAATACACATTTGCATGCACTGCCTTTAGCATCGTATACGCCCATTGACGCCGGGTAATGCTACAATGCTAACAAGTCCTAATAAGTTAAAATGATCCTTAATTCATGTCAGCGAAATAACTGCCTCTAAAGACCTCTAAACGAAAGCAATCTAAACTGAGAGTAGTTCCGATGCCAATAAATGTTCATAATCATAAGGATGGACGTGGATTATAGACATAAGGTAGGGTCACAAATGCTAACTCACTCACCATCATCTTTGCAGTTCTTTCGAGAACCTTTCCACCGGCATCCAATCCCAGAATGCTTTTCGAAGTAAAGTGTCGTCAGGGTTGTGTTCAAGAACACGAAGAACACGGCTCTGTCAGCGGTAGTATTATGCTTCTTACACAATTCCCTTATTTTAACACAAATAACACGACAACTAGTTTATAACTTTTTATGCAAGTCATAACACAAAGTGTTTATAGATATGTGGGGCATATTCAATAGAAAAAAAAATACAAAGGCTGTCCTATAAAATTAAACGAAGGAATGCCAATGTTTAACATTTAAATGCTGCAACTTTGACATTAACGGCATTTTTGATTCTATAATAGACATTTAACTTGCTTTATTAGTTACATAAATTCCTTGTTTTATTTATTGTTTGTCTGAAGTAAGCAGAGCCTATTTATATTTTCAAACTTCCTGAAGAGGTTTTGACTAGTTATGTCAACTTATATTTGTGTCTGCTGTGTTTAAATCAGTAAGTCAGGGCACCTTATCTTAGCAATATCATAAAGGGAAAGTATGGCTAGTTGGAAAGATATCATTAGTACAGAAATACGTTCTCACTTGCACATTAATTTCCTGTAACTATCCATGAACATGGCATATTGAGCATGCAGTGAATATGACTGCGACTTTGACTTTGCATAAAGCAATGCAAACAAACACAAAAAGCAGCAGTGTGCTTCTTTAGCTCTTTTTCCTCTATTTGCAATTTAAAGTGAAAGGGTGCAAGTTGAAGATGATTTGAAGTAAGTAAATCAGTGTTGATATACCAAATTACATTAGTGTTCAATGCTACGTTTAATTTCACATGAAAGTCTTAAGGTATGCTTATTTGTTTTTTATTTTATTTTGTATTTAACCTTTGTTTAACCAGATACAGACCCATTGAGATCGAGATCTCTTTCATAAGCATGACCTGGCCAAGAGGTCAGCGGCACATGTCATAATAAATAATACATATTCAAGAGACAAATAGCCAACAATATGTTAAAACAATAACTAAGAGCTAGATCACATTTTAAAGTGCAGGAGTAGGAATCAAAATTACAATTTAAAAACACAAGTCTCCCGTTGTCTGTCATTTAAGATAGTGCGAAAGTTTTCCAGTGAAATGAGTTCAGACAGTTTAAAATCATCATTGATTTTGTTAGCGCCAGATGAACTAAATAATAATTTCATTGAGTCGATAGAAAATAAGGCAGGCACTTTTTGATATGCTTTTGAAAGACTTATAGCCTGACTATGTAAACCTCTACAGAAGTGTGCACCTAGACTTCTATTCCCAAGCTTCCACTGATACTGAACATCACCAATCTTAATTTGCTGGAAATTTCTGAATGCTGTATATTTTTCAGATACCCATTCAAAGACTCCAACGTATCTCATGACACTTCTAAAGCAAAACAGCACATAGATTTGCATGTGTGCTGATGCAAAATACCTTTATTCTTTCACCAACGGCAGCACAACACAGAAAACTGAATAAACAATCTCAATTTGGCAAAATTATGTAGCCTTTTGACACAAACACAAACAAAAAAACCCGTTTAAACCAAAACTTTGGCCTGTTATATAAAGTAACAATTTATCATATAGTCATTAGATGAAATGACTGTGCTGGGAATAACTAGACCTACTGGAGTGCATTATTAGTTCAGAAATCTAAAATCAATAGTTGATAAAATTGTAGAAAAATGCATTTCCCTAAATGTGCTTAACCCCATATAAATGGCACTGAAAAAATTTTGTTTGTTATTTTTTGTTATCAAGATTTTTTACATATTATTATTATTATTATTATTTACAAACCACTAAGTTTAAAATGACTGATGAAATGTTACCAAACAATGCATTGGTTTTTACTTAAGAGACACATTTTTATTTCTGCAGAAACATATTTGCATTCATTCATTAGCATTGATATTGAGCTACATATGACAGAAAAGGACCTCTTGGCTGGTTCCATGTATTCTGGCATGCCAGATAGGTTTGTTTCACACATAAACCACTCATACACAGCGTTTGGGGAAGGGCAGAGCCTTTGAAAAAAAACTTGGAGGGTGATTGGATGAACGTTCTGTCCGTCACATCTTTACGGGCCAACCAGAGCAACAAAACCCGTGACATAGCCGCTATCGAGTGGCAAGCTACGCCCCTACCGAAGGAGTAAACTCCATTAGAGCTGCATAACGTGAACCATGGCGACTGTAGACATGTCAGTGCACGACTTTTGACGTTTTTTTAAAGGAAACAATTTAATGCTGTTCTTTGTTCTTCTTTTAACAAAGAAATGTTGTCAAGTTCTGGTAAAAATGGCGCTTTAGCAGCATCCACGTTAATGTCTTCTGCCATAATTGCACCAGCCTCTTGTTGCCGCTTGCTTACGTCATGACTCTGCGTGCTGCCCCTTGTCACTGATTGGTCCTGTCACGTTTTAACCGGGCCCAGACAGTTCAAAAAGGAGCTTTGCAAGATGGATTCGCCAGTGAGAAACACGAAAACGGACGTATCCATCTGCTTTGCAAGGTTAGGTTCCATGTGTGCACCTTTTAGACATTTTTAATTGTAGTCATTGAAATTAAGATTTATTTGGATGGCACGAATGTTTGAAGTGTATGAAAATATGTTGTAAAAACTGCAGGCTTACAACTTAATGGGCCTGAAATTAGTTCCTGGGAATTAGTGCTTTCCTGAACCTATACAAACATTAAAATGGTATAAATAAGAAAATAATATATACAACAAACCAAAAAAAAAAAAGGAATCCTAAAGGAGGTACATACTACACAGACAATACATACAACACATACAATACATAAACATTACATTACAATATATAGTCTAAACATTACCCATAAACCCTCCTTCATCCTGTGTATTTATGTTATGTCATTTTATCCAACCTTTTAGATAAATGATTCCAAATGCTTTTTAACGTAACCTTTAAAAGACCTTTTTTTACAAAATGTTCCTGAAAATAGTTATCACTGAAAATCATTGTGTAAACAGCACATTAATACAGCAGAAACTGAACTAGGTGTTGCAGGACCTCACACATGGCAGCCTGCCCAGTCTGTGCAGATAGAGCAGGGGCTGCAGGTAGCCACAGCTGGTTGCAGCAGCTAATGCTAAGGCCACATACTCACACTTGTGCTCTTGAGCAGGAAGTCGTCCTTCCATCAGTAAGGTGATGAAGAAAGGAAGGTAGTTGAGTGTGACGACAGCTTGAATGATGACAATTGTGTTGAATGCTTTCTTCTTCATGGAATTCATCTCACCTTTTACCTTTGGCTCACTACTCCCACTTTTCTTCACCTTTTCCTCGTTCTTTCCTTCTTTCCATCTGTTCTCGTCGTTTCCCTCCTCCATACTGACTTCTACACTCATGTTTTGGCGAGTCTTTACTTTCTCCTTATTGTTTTTCCTCCTGTTTTCCTTCATCTCTCTGTCCCCTGGTGGAGATTTCTTTAGTGCTTTGAGAACAGACAGGCTGCAGAAGCTATCTATCACGAGAGCAGGGAGGAAAACCACACATGCGCTGATGGAGGAGCGTTTAAAAACAATGAATACAGCAATGATGATGTAAATGCACCATGAGGCAACCAAGAATCCCCATCTGTACCGATGACTTTTAAACCTAAAAAGAAATGAGAGAATCACATTTAACATATCATAAACAATCTTTTTAACTTACTAATAGCTACAATCATTTTTATTTACTATTCATTACTCAAAAAACTCAACATCCCTATTTTGTTTTATATCTTGACTGTCCTAGTGCTTTAACCTTGTGTGTGCTTTTACCGTAGATAGTGGAGGGGTCGCACCACAGCCATGTACCTCTCCACACACACCAGACACAGGAGCAGGGGCCTCATAACCATCACCATTGCGTTCAGGAGTGTCATCAAGACCATTACAGAGCTGCTCTGCCAGAAAAAGTTATTGGCAAAGACCACAGGCAAGGCTACGTAGAACCCGATCTGAGTGAGTGCCATGTGAAGGGGGTAGAAGTCTGCAGGGAGGACACCTGCCCCCTCTGACCTGAGAATAAAGTCAGTGATTACAAAACTGCATGAAGATACAAAATAATAATAATAAAATGTGAAAAGAAGGAAGATGTAATCCTCAAAATGCACTTTACAAGATAGGCTTTATATTCTGAATACATTTTCATTGTAACACCAAACTGTAAACATGAAAAGACTGCATGACTACCTTTTATTGTAGATGTGCCAGATGAGCCAGACATTTAAAGGGACACCAACAAGGAATTCAAAGCAGTAAGTGGTCAAGAGGAAGATGAGGCCTGCTGAAGGTCCATCATCGTAAGTTAAACACTCAGCCCAGAAATAATCTGAAGCTGAAGATGAGGAGTTGACAGAAGTTTGTGCCATACTGCAAAGACAACACAATTTCAAAGTAGTTGTCAAACCTGAAAATGCATAATGTTTGTTAGAAATTTGATCATAATAAATAACACACGTAGAACAAAGAAGATGTAACAAACCAGTCAGTGTGTAGAGAGAATGGTGAAGGCAAGCTGGGCTTGTTGTAAACTTTTGTCCGGTGTGAGGGGTTCATTTGCTTTCATAAACACCCAGCATGGGAGATGTATATATATATTTGCATAAAAATGAAGTGTGCGGTGGTTATTTGACACACGTGGCTCTTTTTCCATTAATGTACAGTGTAGATTTTGCCTACAAAAAGCAGGAGGGAAAACGGATATATTTAATAATCTCACTCATACCTATCTAAGGTAAAATAAGCTAAGAAAATCATAATGATACATTAAGCGATCTTTGTAAAATTATGTATGTATTTCTATATGTTATGTCCATTGTTGCATATTTAGGTATTGATATTATGCCATTTAGGCCTGAATCCTCATAGGAGTGCGATTATTCAGGTAATACAGCTATAGCTGGATTCAAAAGAGAGAGTGTCAATATTTTCTGTTTACTTTTTTACTCAGATCCTCCGTTGTTTCGGATTCTACCCTTATATTTCACAATGTAATCTTGTAACAACTGTTATTGAACGCAGCTTGAGCGATACGCCGGATACAGGCTTCTGATAGGCTTGCGTCCCCTGAAGCCTGTAGTGCGCTCGATAGAGAACCTGCATCATCTGAACGGGCGGAGCTATACCCGAGAGTAGCTATCGACAGCGCAGACTCCGCCCGCGGAGACGCTCGCTACATTAAAACACGCGCCCACAATCTTCTTCCCTGAACTCGCGCGGACTTTAGAATTTGTACACATAACTGTGGCGGGAGATGGTGGACTACAACAGGGAGGGTGAATATCGTTGTTTTCATGTTGAGAACAGTGTCAGAATAAAGGACTAGTGGAAAAGGTAGCAGCGACGGCTAACGGCTTCGCTTGGATAACAGGTGACGATGGATGAATTCGGAGTTTTTGCAGTATTTGGTGTCAACGGTCCGCCTCAACGGCTGCTGAGGTAAGCTATGATAAAATTACGACTAATTTTGAAATCACATCACCAATTTCTTATCTTGAATTTCCTGCCTTACAGTCTTAATTCATGTCAAACAACATCGCACGTGTTATAGGATATAGCACAGGCAGTATTAAACGCATTAGCTATTAAAAACGGTGCTAGTTTAGGGACTCCTCAATGGCGCCTTTTGAAGTAAGCCTCTTTCTCCTCTTCTTGTCTGCAGACCGCTAATGCCATTGTGACATACTTGAATATTAGAACTTCTTCATCTGATGCTAGTTTTTCACACCTTGAAAGCGCAAACGTCGTTTCTTCATTTATTTGGCTTTTTTTTCCTACATTGAAGTGCTGATGGTTCGTCTCGAGTCGCTGTTGCAGTTCCCGCAAGTGTCCGCCAGGTGGTGCTGTTTAGTAGTGGACTGTGGGGGGACAGGGTCTGCGTCAACGCAGAGCTCAACGACGCTGACAGGATGCCCATAACTATTGGAAAGCTCACTCCTTACAACAAGTAGGCTTTTGAATATTTATGTGACAAGACCTTACTGCTTATTGAATTGTAAAAGTCTGCTTTGTTGTCCTATTTCTTATCTGTGTCGTCCACTGTCTCCAACTGAAATCCCTGTATTTATGAGAGAACTATAAATGAAAATGTCTTGTATCCTGCAGGTGTCTGTCATGGGAGCAGTGGGAAGAGGAGACGTGGACGGGCAGTGTTATACTAAATGTCACCCTGGAAGGAGGAAACCTGGTGAATATATTTAATTGTTTGGTAATGGTGAAACAGATTAAGTTAAGTCCATAGTTTTTGGACAGTGGTAAAAATTTTTTGTTTCTGGTTACCACCATGATGGATTTGGAATAAAACGATGAAGATTTGTGCTAACTATCTTCTTTAATTGGAGGTATTTTGCAAAAATATGATAATAGTCATTTAGGAGTTACAGCCTTTCTATTCAGAGTACCTCCGTCATCAGGAGCCCAAAAGTATTTGGACATTAACAATCAAATTTCAAATCAATTAACAATCAAAAATGTAACCACAGCTTTTAATACTTGGATGAAATCTTTTGCAGACAATGACTGCCTGAAGTCTCGAACCCATGGACACAAACTTCTGAGTTTCCTCAGCCAAACAGTTTCCTTTTAGATACTTGATTTGTCTTGAAGTAAGAAGGGATCCAGCCACATGTGGCCATGAAACTGCTGGTTAATTGTTCCTGATAATGCAGGTACTCTGAATACAATAGCTGCGTAACCCCTTAGATAATAGCTGAAAGTCTACTCCTCAGTCATATCTAGATTGTTTCATTTCAAATCCACTGTGGTATTATATAAGCAAAATTATAGAACTGTGTGACTGTCCAACTAATTACTGCTCTGGCAGTGTTTTGGGATGCATTTACAGTAACTTTTGATTAAAAAGGCACATATACAATATCAATATATCGAATCCTGAGAAGGGTTAAATATTAAATATTGTAAATATATTTTTCCTCAGGCAAAATCCAGTTTTTGTGAACCAGAGCTCATCTTGGCTGTGACAGAATACACACCAAAGGTAATCTGTACAGATGAAATATTGATGCTTACTGTTGAGTTGAACACAAGTTATTTAACAAAAAGTTGGAGAAATTATAAAGCACTTTTTAAATTAATTCAAGATTATGACTACATTTCTAGTTTTCAACCTAGCTAGATTGACATTGCAAGTAATGCTGCATGCCTATTCTGCACTGACGTAGGTTATTTTTGAAGTTTTACATTAGTTTTAGGTCAGTGGTTCTCAACTGGTCCTGCCTAAGGACCTACCAATATCTGTGATGACAAATCACGACCCAAATTTCCAGAAATTCTAACAATGCATGTTTTGTAAATTAAAATGTTGAACTTAAGATCTTGAATGGAAAAGAGTTTATGACAGGAACAAGAGACAGGACAAAACTGATGTGTTTTACATCCCCATTCCCCATGATAACTTGTAAATTTTGCAAAGTTTGAGAAATTACTTCATTAACATGGTTAAATCATTTTTTTATTGCAAGAAAATGAAATAAACAAGTTAAAATATTGGTAAAAACATTTTATTTCCCATTATGGCAATAAAACGGAATAAAATAAACGCTATGGTTGCATGTTCTTTTGCTGCCATTTTTTTCCAGACACACTTTCGCGACCCACTGAAAACTGCCCGTGACTCACATATGGGCCATGACCCACCTGTTGAGAATCAATGTTTTAGGTTAAATTACTTGCTTATTGCTTGCTTATGGCAACAGTCGTAGTCACAGTTAATTTTATTTGATATTAAAATCATGAGGATTAAACATGATTACTCGTTGAGTTTACATCATCTGCATCATCATGTATTTCTCAAACTTTAGATACAACAGCTGCGGACATCTTTCGTTATGTTTTATGCTTGAGGGCATTTTTGTTTTCTACTGAATGCCGCTGTTGTTCTTTTTTTCTTGAACATTGATTATAAATGTGATTATTCACTTGAATTTACAAATATTTAAATTCAAACAAACGTAATTTTGCTTTTTTGAGCATTACAACAATCTTGCATTTAATCTCAGTGCATTCTACATTGTGGGAGAGTTTTAAATCAAAATAAAATAACACTTATGAGCTCCATGGCGTCTAGTTGTCATGTAAGAACTAAACAGAAGCATGAAATAATTGACACTTTTCTCTCTTGGCATATTTGCAGCCCAGTTTGATTTATGCTGTTGTAATTGTGAATTATCTTCATGTTACTCGGGCTGGGCAATTAATCAAAATTTAGATTAAATCGCTATATTTCTTACTGCAATTTTTTTTTAAATCGCAAAAGGTGCAACATTTCTTTGAAATGAAAAATGTGTTAAAATACCAGTTTAATAAATTTTTTCTGCAGCAGAGATATGTTCAACTCATCATGCAAAAATCCAAGTGTCAGTTTTTTTGAATAGTTTGCAAAAATCCTACTTTCCTTATTTTTTTAAATCAGAATGAGAATGACATGAAAATGGTTAATCCTTTTAATACATCAATTCATATTGAATTTCCAATATTGGTCAAAATAATTGCAATTAAATATTTTTTCATAATCATTCAGCCCTTCTTTAATCTATTTAGTGTTGCGGTGGTTAAAATATAGAAGTATTTACTGCTCGTGTTCGTTGAAAATACATAAGATTTGGAATTTTAAAAATAATCGCACATAAAATTGCCATTGCAATATTGGAAAATATGATCACAATTAGATTATTTTTCAAAATAGTTCAGCCCTACATGTTTAAATGAACTGTTTTATGGTTTTAAAGGTTAGCCTCTGAGGTTTTAGTTTGAGGAAGAAAATCTGAGTCAGCAAAAAAAAAAACTAACCAGGTTTTTGGTCATTACCTTTCAGTATATTCACAAAAAACTTGGCAAAGATTTTGCATAATACACAAATATTGCTGATTGATTTTAACTGATCAAAGCTGGCAATGAGGAGTCAGATCCTTTATCTAGGGTTGGGTATTGTTTGGGTTTTTCTGATACTGGTGCTTAAAACGGAGGCTGATTTGAAACCTTTGGGAGAAAATTTTTTTTGTTGAAAGTTATCGGGAGAATAAAAGCTGTCTGGGTAACATCAGTGATTTGCAGATGCATGTTTATGAGATGCCAGTCAAACATGGGAGTAAGAAAAGGAAACCAGTATAACTTCACACATAAATCACACAAATTCCAAAGTGCATTTCTTGCCTTTCAGTTGGGGTGGCAGAGTATCGAAATTAAGTATCGATATCGGTGTTGTAATTCGGTTCGGTGGGTACTGGATGTGTTGGTACCAGTGCCTTGTTGGTACTGGTTTTCAATACTCATCCCCTACATGTAGGTCACATCTTTTAAGAACAGACTCATTTTTTATCAGCTGTTTTATAGATAAACTGAAGGTTTATGTCATTTATCACTGCTATGTTTTGATCTTGTAATAGCAGCACATAAACACCTAACTGTGATGATTATATTTGTTTAATTTGCTGGTAAGCAGTGGAGATTAAAGGAAAGGTGTTATTTTTATTCTTCATTTTCATAGATATGAGCAAAGTTAATGAAAGCTAAGGTGTCAACTGGCATCTCCACTGTTTTATGACATTCAGGGATATTAGATTAGATTAATTTTTATGAGTAGTATTTATGCAAAACAGAGGGGAATGCCTACTGTCTGTTGTGGTTAGAATACATCTGAAATAGAGTATGATTTCCCCTCGGGGCCCAACATGTTTGTGATGCAGTGTTGCATTTCAGTTTGCAGTGTTTGCCTGCTGTCATGTTATGTTTATGTTTTCCTGATTTGGGTGTTGGAAGTTGATGCAAAAGTTGTGAGTGATAGACAGATGAATGATGAATGATTGATTGTAATTTTCTAAACTGTTTATCACATTTAACCCAAAAGTTTTGGCTAAAATGATTGATAAAGATGATTATATCCCTCCTAGGACACTGTAGCTCCTCTCGGTGTACGTGAGCTCAATGGTAAGAGGAAGAGAGAGCGTCTTTCAGAGGAAGAGGGTGACGAGAATAAGATCAAGAAAGGGGACGAGGAAAATGTGTGCCTAAATGGCAGCATGGCAGAGAAGACCACACCTGTGCGAAAAGGAAAAAGTCAAATCAAAGGGGGGCAGAAGCTGTTCAGTAATGGAGGAGATGCAAAAAAGATCAAGGAAACAGGTGAGGGGACGGCATCAGCTTAACAATGACTGATTAATTTCCCAGAACAGTAAAAGTTAAATGAATGAAGTGAATTTAAGAATGAAATTTAACCAGAAAGGCCTGTGTGACTGTTTGGTAGAAGTGTTTAATGTGTTAAAGTCAGTTGTTTTTTTTTCCCTTTGTGAGTGTCTTGTGTACTGTCTCCTCTAAAGTCTCCTTCCTTCTCTGTTTTCTACCATTAATGGAGCAGGAGGGGTGCAGGGGACTGTAGGAAGAACGCCTCCTCAGAGTTCAGCTAGGACAAAGAGTAGGCAGGCAAAGACTCCCACACAGCCTGGTGCGTTTATGCATACACATGACATGCCATTTCAGATGTTTATCTTTGTTTTTTTAATATTGATTCAGTTTCCAGTCTCATAGCTGGTACCTTAGTGTATACTGCCCACCTGGGTTGATGATATGGAACATCATCTTCTGTTATGTCGAATTTCTCAAGTCTTATCCTCCCGCAGCCCCATTGGTCAGCCCATCAGGTCGCTGGGGTCAGACTCTTTGTCCGATTGATGCTCAAACGGCTATTCTGATTGGAGGACAGGGAGCCAGGATGCAGTTCTGCAAAGATCCCATGTGGAAGCTCTGCACAGGTCAGTTAGAAATCTGTCTTTTTTAAACTAAACTTATAAGTTAAGATCCATATCAGAGCAAATGTTTTCTCTATCCTGCAGAGGACATGTCCTGGGTTGCAGCTGAGACTTTGGCAGAGGGTCCAACACCAGAGGCAAGAATTGGACACACAGCCATCTACGACCCAGACTCGAGGCGTATCTTTGTGTTTGGAGGCTCCAAGAACAAGAAATGGTTCAATGACGTACACATTCTGGACACAGAGAGCTGGAAGTGGACCATGGTGGAGGTGTGTGGACCCCCTTGTTTTCTCCATAATGCTGCTTTTAGTTTTTTCATCATGCTCTCTTTTTTCTGCCTCAGGCTCAAGGTAAAGTTCCTCCTCTGGCGTACCACAGTTGCAGTATGTTTCGAGGTGAGCTGTTTGTCCTTGGAGGGGTGTTTCCCCGCCCAAACCCAGAGCCTGATGGCTGTAGTGACTCTCTGTACATCTTTGACCCCAACCTGTCCATCTGGTACCAGCCTATTGTAACTGGAGAGGCACCCTCCCCTCGCTCCGGGTATGAAGGCTTCACCTTAATATCATTATTTTCTACACGCATGCTAAGATCTAGACACATTAATCTTGTCTCTTTATTCCTCCTTTCAGTCACTCTGCGTGCGTGATGCAGGGAAGGAAGATCTACGTGTTTGGTGGATGGGACACTCCTGTCTGCTACAATGACATGTACATGTTAGACCTCGGTGAGCAGCACACCGTGTTATAGTTTTAGAAGCGGCACTATAACTACATGACTGAAAAGAGTTCTTTTTATTTCTCAGGTCTGATGGAATTTTCTGCTGTTGAAACGACCGGGAAGCCCCCTTCTCCTCGAAGGTACACAACCTAACAAACGTGTAGATGAAACTACAGCTGCCAAAAGAACTGTCAACAGCCAAGCTGCCATTGACCAGATTCATAATCTTTGCTATTGACTGAAAAAATTTTTAGATTAGATAGCATATCCTGTGTTATTACATCAGCCCTAGGCACAGAACTTGTGAAAGCTTTCTAAAACTTCCACTCAACACATTTGGTTCGAATAGAAATGACTTATCTGGACCTTTGCTTGCCAGCTCCTTTGCAAAATTTGCACGGTAAGCCAATGTGTAAATGCAGCAGGTAATACTCAGGATGATTCACCCTGACCAAGCAAGAAGGGTTCGTGGCATGGCTGCTCTGCCGCAGATGCCATCTTTGTGCATATAACAAAGCTGCTTTATGCTTATTTCTTCTCACCAGTATCCTCTATTTCTCTTTTTTAGCTTATTTTTAGATTTATTTTCCATCAACAATAGTACAACATAGATATTTCCTTCTTTTCCAGCTGTATAGGCATTTGTACTTATCACATTAAACTATTCAGCATGTAGAAACAAAAGAAAAAATATATATGTAAACGAAATATATATGAGGGTTAATCCCTGATAATTTGACACATTAAAGGGCATTAATCCGCTTATACCACGGTCACTTGCCAAAGACAAGAATTTATAAAACCACTGATTAATCATTTCATACATTTTGTGATGAAAATAGAAAGTTTTACTGAAGCAACAATTCCTTTCCCCTTGCAATGCCTGAGGGCTTGACTAATAACTGGAATAGTCATTCCAACACCATATCATTCTTAGGGAATGTAAACGTTCAGTACACCAGTAAATTGGATGGGCCATAGATACGAAGTTGAACAGAAAGGAAAAAAACTAGTCCGCTCAGTGCTCTTTCTGAATGGATTTATCAATGAAAAGGCATGAAGACGATGGAGACTGAGTCATCTGTGATCAGGCTATAAACCTGTAAGGTAACATTGACAGTCATCTGTTAGAAAGCTTAGTTTTTAGCTTGCCAGCTGCTTGAATAAACAGAATAATACCTCTACTGCACAACAAGGTCAAAGAGGTGAAATGGAGCTGTACACAGCCTGCAGCTGCTGGTTCTCATCAACATTTATCAGATATTATCATACCAGTTAATTAGAAGTTTTTCCCATGGCCTTACAAAGAAATAATGACTTATTTTCTTTTATGTTATTTAAATCTTCTAACAAATACCTCCCCTCAGAACAGACAAGGTTTAGGACCTTTTTCTCTTTTTGGTTGATAATTTAAATGCATTGGAAAACACATAGCATTGACACAAAGGCATAAACCATCATCATTACAGCATTGGACTGCTGCTTCATCTGCCATCTTTGATATGCTTCTATGTCATGTCTTGCCTCCTGAGATCCCCCTCTTCTATTTGTTCGGGAAGACTTTCCACTATGTTGGACATGCATGAAAGAGCAACTCTCAGAATTTAAATGGACAGAAATTTGCAGGAAAATCTATGTGAAAAGGCCTGAAACAAGTTTTAAAAATTCTTCACTTTGTACTAGACTTATATTTTATATCATTGCTGGAACCTTAAATATATAGCTAAGTCTTTAGCGCCTTTGGTGTGATTTCATTTGTTGTGTCTGTGTGTGTTTCAGTTGGCATGGGAGTGCTGTGCTCTCAGACACAAAGTTCCTGATCCATGGAGGTTATAATGGAAACAACGCTCTCAGTGATGCTTTCATCTTTGATATAGGTGAGAGGCTTCTTTCATTTCTAGACTATTCAAACTTACTGTGCATAAAATGCACGACCTGGAATAAGCCGTATTTGACATTTTGTTTGGTTGTAGCGGTTTTCACTAAGGCAGATTTATCCAAATGCATCCAAGTTGTTTCTCCTTTATGTTTCTTTGAATGGCAGAGAGATTCACTGACATCTGCTTTTTTTTTTGTTTTCACAAAGTCCTCTCATGTTTGTTTTGCACAATGATGTGCAGCATCATGATCAAGGCATATATTATTAAAGCCAAATACTATTTCATAAAGGGAAATGTCCAACTATTACAGAAAATACTGACAGGCTCTTAATAATGGGAATCATTTTGTATTTTGGTAAATGTGCTTTATCGTGAAACTTATTCTTGTCCCCAAACAATATAATCTGCTCACTGTGTTTCTCTTGCCCTGATCTGCTTGAGGATAAGCCTTGATAAAGGTTACTAATTAAAACAATCTAAAACAGTGCAGGACTCAATGCATGCGTCAGATGCTACTTCAGTGCAACGAGTTAAGACAAAATGACTGTCTGCTAGTTTATCAATCATGAATGAATAAAAACAAAAATGCTTAAATGGTGAGAAAATACTCCCAGTGAGCTGATGAGTTGGTGTGTGTAGGAATTATCAGTCACCTCTGCTCTTCATTGAAAACCCACCCCCACACACCTACAAGGATGCATATGTGTAGTGAAGTGTGCTGTGCATGATGCTCACATCTAACAGTGTGAACCAGTTTGTCCTTCACTCAGCTAGGGCTGCAGTAATCGATTCTTTATGGAATCGAATACTCTATTGACTCTGTTGCCGATTGATCAAGTGCTCTTATAACTTGTATTGAGTGGCTTTGAGATTAAATTTCAAATTAAAATTCAAGCCCTATTTAACTACCTTGGACTTAAGACAAGCAGACAACAGTTTAAACACGCCTTAAGCAGGTAGACCAATCACAATGAAGCCAACTGTAAAAAAAATGACTCTCGCTTTGGCATTAAAATGTGGCGATGTTCTTTTCTAAGTGACCTTGTTGGTCCAACTTTGGTCATTAAGTCAGAGCAGAATAAGCGGATCATCAGGATGTGATAAACATTAAATCAAATAATTCTGTTACATTACTTTTATTGACCTGTGGTCCATGATAGATTCAGAAAAGTGAGGTTTTTTTTCCTGAAGTGTATTTTAAGATTTTCTCCACTCTCACATCATGTTGTTCTAATATGAAATTGAAAACAAACTTCACCTTTTCTGGAGGTTAAATTGGCATTTTAGATGTCTTGTTCTGGGAAACAGACTAGACCAGCATACATATTAATATATAAAAAAAAGCAGAACAGAAAAAAATAGATTATTACCAGCAACTTCAAAATTGTGGCCTTTTTCTGAGTACATTTCTGGACTAGGAGACAAGGTTGAACTTTTCTTAAATAATCATTAATGTCGTTTTTCTTCCTAAGACACCAACAGCTGGACAGAAATGACGCTCCCTCAGCTCGCTGTCCCCAGGGCGGGGCACTCCATCATCACCATGGTGACATCCAGTCACCACCGTTTCTCAGAGGAGGATGAAGACAGAGTGCAGAGTGCAGTATCTGCTGGCAGAACTTTGCTGGTGTTTGGAGGTGGAGACAACGAGGGCAACTTCTACTCCGACCTGACGACAGTAGCTGTGGAGGAACTGCTCCATGCTATTTAAAGACAGTGAGTCAGAGGTGAATCCTCACTCTGTCAGCATGTGAAGCTATTTTAACACCCCCACAGACTCTTTTATTTATATTCTGTGAGTTTCTTAGACTTTTTGCATTGTGTTTTTGCTTTGGCAATAGGGGCATGTAGCTTGTACTATTTGGGAATTTTTGAACATAAACATCACAAGTGCAGCTACCATTTTAATGCACTGCATTTAAGAGTTTTGTGTGTTTTTTCTGTAAAAACTAAAGAAATGCTTTCAAACAGTGCATATCATTAAGATTAAATATAATTGTTTGAAACATAGGATATTTTAGTCTTTGTTTTTGTGTACATAGTTTGAAGCCTTTGAAAAGTTTCCACAGGTTAAATGAATATTCTTTTCTTACTTTGGAGTTTCTTTAACCTTCATACATGCAACAACTTATCCTCCATGCAAGTGTATCATCTGAGTTTGGTTGTGCTCAGAATCATGGATTTTTTGTTTGTTTGTTTTGGTCCTCATCTCCATGTGCTGTAAATAAAATTTCAATTAATTCTCCACTGCTTTTCTATTTTTTTTTTTAATAATGCATTTCTCTTTGCTGTCTTCAAGGTATAATCAGTGGAAACCCATTTCCACACTTAATAAAAGATTTGATTGTTAGGCAATTCTAAAAATAATTATTAAAGAAAAAGAATCTTAAGCCATAATGATGAGATAAGAAGTCAGAATACTGGGATAAAAAGCCCTAATTATGAGATCTAGTCATAATTATGAGATAAAAAGTCATAATCATCAGATAGTCATCATTAAAAAAATGTCCACATAATTATCTAATTATGATATAAAAAGACATAATTACGAGGCAAAAAATACAAATTATGATATTAAAAGTGTCTTCAACCTTCATACATGCACCACCCATTTTTTTCATGCAGGTGTATCAACAAAGTTTGGTTGTACTCAGAATCATGGAGGGGGGTTTTTGTTTGCTTTGGTACTCATCGCCATGTGCTGTAGATAAATAAAAAATAATTCTCACTGTCTTCAAGGTCTTACCTATTGAAGCCCATTTCCACCACTTGTAAAGAATATAATTGTTAGTCGATTTTCTAAAAATAATTTTTAAAAAAGAGTCCTAAGTCATAATGATGACAAAAAAAGTCAGAATACTGAGATAAAATGGCCTAATTATGAGATAAAAAGTCAAAATTATGAGGTAAAAGTCATAGTTATGAGATTAAAAAGTCGAAATTATGAGACAAAAAGCTCAAATTATGAGATGAAAGTCAAAATTATGTTAAAAAGTCAATTATGAGATGATTTTTTAAAACCATAATTTTGACTTTTTATCTCATAATTATGATTTAGGGATTCTTTTTCTTTCTTTTTTCTTTCTTTCTTTTTTTTTTTTTTTTTGTAGAATTGCCTATCCGACACATTTTTCTTTTTTTTTAAATGGCAGAAATGGGCGTCCAAAATGACCTCCTGAAAGTAGTGTTTTGTATTTCTACCACACTGGTAAAGTATTCAGTTTTATACAGACATTTCAACCCATTTACAATCAGTTTTAACAATTTTCTTCTTGTTTTCTTGATAATTAACCAACCCTTTTTCATCAGATATAAAACTTAAGTGTTCCTTGTTCAAATGAGTGATTTCATGAGACCTAAGATGGAAAGACCTATTAATAACATCTCTGTTATCCTGGTAACTCAGCAGTAACATGGCCAACAGTGAGAATAGAGTAACACTGATATCCTCAAATAGGCTGAAGACTTTTTTACTGTAAGGTTAGTCGAGCCTGACAGGGATTTCTTCCTCTCTGCTAAATAGCTAATACTTGTGTCATCCCTGTGGGGGGATTTAAGTTTTGGATTTTATTGGACCATAGTACCAACCTCTAACAACACTCAATTCCTTTAAAGCCCACTTTTTAATGCCCCTTGTTTAGATGTCTATCCAGCAGTATGACAGAATACCTGCCAAGTAAGATTTGAAGAGACACTCATTATACCTCAAAAAATAAAGAAAACAATTTTGATTCTGCTATATGATTTTTTCCACATTATTCTGTCACTACAAATCATAAAATATGTCACTTTCCGGTTCCAGTCCTGAAAGTGCAGGATAGCACAGTCTGTACAGATACAGCCTATTTCTGGCTTTGCTGCTACTTCACTAATTTTGCCCACGCTGTGAGTCACCTCCTACTAAATAATCAGGCTAAGTAAGGATTGTCACCCTTTCAGTCTGTTAGGCCATGATTAAGAAAAAAGATGATCCTGCACACCATAGCTCACTTTTGTTCCCGTGTTCTCCATCAGTTTCTCTTGCTCGCCTCTTTTTCTAATTATGTCCTGCACATGTTGGCTGGCCGGGTTACAGCACAAGTGTGACTCAGCACCTATAATAAGTAGGCAGAATTATTCCAGACCTCTGTTATCAATATCCTTGTATGATCAGCTAAAGGAAAAAAAAAATCTTCCTGTCCATATCCAGCAAATAAAGGAAGAGTTCTAATGGATGATTTGCATTGTGGATGAGTAATGTAACTACATTGTTGGCTCCATTTAAATGGAGTCATTTAACATTATTAAAAATATGAAGATGGATTTGGTTAGAATTATCCTTTTAGTCAGGTGTTGTTGTCATGAACTAAACCCCACATTCACATTTAAAGTAAACATATGAAAAATTCAACGTCATCGTGCTAATTGACCCTTAAACTGTGATGCTCACTTAGCTGGTGGTAGTAGTTTCATAGAAATATGAAACACGGCTCACATTTGAACATGACGCTTCTGCTTAACTGTATTGTACTTCATAGTTTTAGTGCTACTATTCTAATTCTGTAAACAAACACTTGACAAGAAGAATTTATTGATGTGTTTGTTTGTGATTAAATTGAAACAACACTGGTAAACATATTGGCAACCAAAATAATAACAATATCTTCCCAGTAGCAGTGATAATGTTCCAGGGGCAGAGCCAGTGGTATAGGACCAAACATGGCCCACTGAAATCTGATTGGCATCCCTAGAAGCCTGGAAATGATTATCTTCTTGCCAGCTGATTTACACTGAGCACACTATTGGCTAATCACTCTCGTGCTGCCTTATTTAAACTGCCCTTCCCTGGCCGCTCTCTCTGCAAGCTGCTTTAGCAACCCTCCTCCACCCCAGCTCCTCCTTTATTCTTCTTCTGGCCTAATCAGTGTCATTCCGTTGTCATTGATGCCTGCTCTGCTCTAGGGTTTCTGCTGCTTCTCTTCTTGCCTCAGGCTTTCCTTATTGGCATAAAAAGAGCAGAATGCTTGATGCCCTCCACATATGCTCATAGGAGGGCAGGAGAGTCCCAGAACAGCCACACCAGCAAACATCAGCAACAGCACTTCTGTACGTGGACCTCAGTGGAAAAAGTTTGGACACCCCTGCGCTAAACTCTACTTGGCTAAATATTACACATTGCACCTTTTTTATTTTGTCTTCATAACCGGCATTTTCACAGATTGCAAGCAGATCTGGTCTAGATTTTTGTCAAGATAACCTGAAAAGCAAACAAACAAAAAAAAAAATCTTTGAAAGACAGCCGGACAAGAAAGTATCAACTGTGTGTTGATGTGCATGTGTTGGCAAGCTTTTAAGAGAAAGTGACTGGCTAAACATGAAAAATAACTGTTATTACAGCCTCACTCTGGCTGATACATTTGGCACTCTGAAATGGGAGACTGGAGATAAAAAGGCGGGTATGTGTTTTAATGTTCCTCCAGTGAGACTTAAAATACCCTCAAATCAGCTGTAATTACACTTTTGCAGATCAAACTCCAGATAGATAGATAGATAGATAGATAGAAAGATAGATAGATAGATAGATAGATAGATAGATAGATAGATAGATAGATAGATAGATAGATAGATAGATAGATAGATACAAATATGGGTAATGGAATACTCTGTAATAAATTCAGTTATCCTGCAGATGGCGACACTTTAGCACATTTCCCCAAGCAACAGTCCTCATTGATAGTTCTCTTGGGCAAAATCCTTCATAAAAAAAAGTAGAGTCAGTGAGTTCATGTTGCTATAAACATGACTGGCTGTGATATTTTCTGACATTTTCTGCCAATTTCAGGTCAGAAAACACCAACAGTTCATGCAACACCCTAGCTCCTAATTCACCGTCAAATTTGGCATGCTCCAGCAGCCTTGAAATTAAAATGAAATAAAGGGGATATTCTGCTGATTGGTTTCTTTCTATATTGATGGATGGGTTATAATACAGCCACTGTAATAGGTACACCATGCTACGACCCCTTTTGCATTCAGAGTTGCCTTAATTCTTTGTGGCGTTAGAAACATTGCCCAGAGACTTTGCTCCATATTGAGATGATAGAACCACACAGTTGCACATCAGTAAACAGGGGGCTGGATTCAAAAAGAACTATGAAGATGTTTAACGTTACTTGGTTGCAAATACATGTCTGATTTGTAGTGTGCAGGCCTTTTCTCTTTGTCTTCAATCTCTCGTACCACCGAATCCTAAAGGTGCTCTATTGGATTGAGATCTGGTGACTATGGAGGCTATTGGAGTACAGTGAACTTATTATGTTCAAGAAACCAGTTTGAGATGATTTGAGCCTTTGATATGGTGCAGTATCCTGCTGGAATCAGCCATTAGAAGATGGATAAACTGTCATCATAAAGGGGTGGACATGGTCAGCAACATTACTCAGGTGTTTAAACGACGCTCAGTTTGGTATTACGGGCCCCAGCGTGTGCCACCCTGAACTGTTGATACAAGAAAAGATGGATCCATGCTTCATGTTGTTAGCACCAAATTCTCACCCCACCATCTGAATGTTGCAGCTGAAGTCTTCAGATCAGGCAATGTTTTTGCGATCTTCTACTGACCAAGTCTGTTGAGCCCATGCATGTAGCCTCAGTTTCCTGTTCCTAGCTGACAGGAGTGACACCCGGTGTAGTCTTCTGCTGCTGTAGCCCATCTGCTTCAAGGTTTGACATATTGTGAGTTTATAGATGGTATTCTGCATACCTTGGTTGTAACAAGGTTATTTAAGTTACTTCTCAAATTTTTCATGGGTGCAACCTCAGCTCTGCTGCTCATCCCACAAATGCATGACCCTTACAAATGGGGCACCATTTAGAAGAGAAAGAAACAGGCTTTTCAACAGTATAAGAATTATTTCCACGAAGCATTGTTACAACAAAGAAATAATCTGCCAAACACAAATTTCCCTACATTATTTTTTTTATTAAATTTATATACTATATTAGAGCTGTCAAGATCAATTGAGTTAACCCTGGTTAAGTAAGGTCTACAATTAAATAATGCAAAACAAATAACAGATGAAGTTAGAAGTTATTTTTCTGATGTAACCAGAAAATTTTAACCAGTTCTCTGCATTATCTGATGCTCAGGGGCATTGCTATGGATTTTGGGCCCCCTTAACCAGCTAGCCAAGCAACAAATTTGTCATTTTTGCAAATATTTCTACATTTAGAACCATAATTTCCCCCATTTATGAGCAACGTTTTTACTAAGGTGAAATTAAATTTACTTGCATGATTTTGCAGCGCTTGACTACACCATTTGGATATTTTTAAGAGAGGGGCAGGGCCACCCAATATTTTATTTGATTCTATTCCATACAAATTTCAGTCTGTTACTAAGAGAAAATAAATACAAACACATTTTTCATTGCAGGGCCTGGGTAATCAGTACCCTTTATCCCCCCTGGGCTACACTCATGCTGATGCTTCACTGATGGGTGTAAGGGAAAAAGAGATAATTTCCAAATCACTGCAGAAAAATATGCAACATCTGTAGGTACCTTTTGTGTGACCTCTGCGGAATGATACACTAAAAGTTAAATAAAATCATGTGCATAAAAATGTCCTTAGTTTATTCAAATCTAAAGAAACTTGAGCTTGATCCAAGGTTGTTGCAAAGGATTCTTTTCTCCCTAAATTATTTCAGATATTGGATCATGTCCCAGGATGTAAATGTCAGTGAAACACACACACCAAAGAATATCACATTATTCATGTTTATTCTATTTAGACATGCTTGACATCAGAAAAAAAATCCCCTATAACATGGTTTCATAGATGATCTTGGAGGCCCAACAGTGTGAGAAGTTTGCTCATCGACGGGACATGTTAGGGCCTCCATACATTGGTGTAGCACAGGGGGGACAAAGGGTACAACGCAAAGTGTTTTATTGTTTTATTTTCTTAGTAAATAGTGTCATTATTGAATCAAAAGCAAATCAATGAATTGGTCAACAGACTGAAATTTATATTGAATAGTGTGTGTGTGTTGGGGGGGGGGGGCTGCTTCTCCCTTAAAAATGTCCAAATGTCCAGCACTGCAAAATAATGCTAGTAAATTTAATTTACCCATAGTAAAATTATTGCTTATAAATGGGGAAATTATGGTTAAAAAAACATTAAAATGCAGAGATATTTGTAAAAATATGGCAATCTGGTTAAGGGAGCCCTGTGTAATATTCTCTCTGGGGGCCCAAAATCCCTAGCTACGCCCCTGCCTCCATGTAACAGGCAGGACTCTTTATAACCTCTGTGTAACATTGTATTTTATTGGTACAAATATGTAATTAAAATGGCCAAAATACTAAGTAGGCTAACACAGGTATTAAGCTGGGGCTTCCGGAGTCTGACCTTAATTGTTCTCCAGCAAAGAGAAAATTCCTGACAGGATATTAAGAAAATACACATTTCACCGCACCTGCCATTTACCAACATAATCGACACCACTAAAGGCTCGGAAAAAGCCGAGCACAGTCGAGCGCAGAACAAACTCCCTCCCTCTTCTCTTTCAGTCGTGGTGCAAGCAGCCATGTTGCCGCGAGCTTGTTCCGGTATCAGGGCAGGATCGTGCGCATAGACTGCATTCGGGCGCAGCTCCTCGCCTCTCTCCCCCTGTTGCCCGTCACACGTACTTCGCAACAAGAAAGAGTTTACCGATAATGGATTTTACAACTTGATGATTCCTCCTTCAGTCGGCCGGCCAGGGGAATAATAACAGCATTCGGGGTACCGACAGGACGAACTCGTATATCGCCACACTGCACTGCAGCACTGGTGAACGACCTTATTCCAATCACGCATCACAAGGAAGAGCGCCGGTGATTTCCGTGGATTTTGAGTTTCGAGGGTTGCTCGGTGGCAGTCACCGCCGTTGCGGCCGCAGGAGGATAAGCTAACTGGCTAGCTTGGCTTCGAGAGAAACACGGAATTAGCTAGCTACATTGGCTAATATTGGCGAGCCAGTTAGCTAGCGCGGCAAATTAATTCGTGCTACTCGCCTGCTATGTGATAATTCTGAGTGGTAGTGGTTTTATTTGGGGGTATCGAATCCTGGATATCTCGCTGGGAACATTCTGAATTGTTTCATGTGAATTGGGAAGGTCGAGACCTCGCCGGGAATAACTTTGGCCTGAAAGTTTGTAGACTCCAGACCTGGTTCCATACTTGAAAGGAAATATATTTCTTCGACAAAATATAAAAAACGCTTCGAGGCTGTGTTATGAAAGCTACGCTGGAAAAACGCTGGTTGTAGATTTCGGCGACAGTTGGGGCTCCCCAGACGTTAGTTAGCAAACCTATAGGTTAGCATGCTAACCACCTAATTGAACCCCCTACTTGTTCAACACAACCATTGGCCAACTTTTCGTCAAGCTAGCCCAAGTAGCTAGCTTGCCAGACGTCACAGCATCCGTCTGGTAGCCCGCTGGTCACCATCAACGCTGCTAATGCATATTGGGAACTAGGTGTTTTCACACCCTATCCCTAGCTAAAGAAGAAAATTACCTTTTCATGTTTGGTGCCTGTTGACAAACATGGGACGTGCGGTTGCTGCTAGCTAGTTCAAAGCTAGCTGGCTAACTCGGCTAGCCGCTGATGTGGGATTCAACTTGTTGATTCACGAGCTATCTGTCGTGCTGCTAGCTGGCTAGCGCTGGACATCCGTTGGAAATTTCAGTGTATCATCACCTTTACAGATTTTTAAATGCACAAAAGACACTGAGAAATCGGCCCTTTGACACCGTTCCTTTTCCCAGTTGGAAACTTCTACTCTTCAAAAATGTCAACAAGGATCCCACTAGTGCAAGTCATTGAGAATTCGACGGGGCAGGTAAGACGTTTTTGTTAGATAAGTCTCTGAAACTGGTTAATTTTTATTTTCTCAAAGGTGTTTGATTATTTGGTACGGAATGATTTGCTGTGGAGAGGCCCAGACTGGCCCTAAAGAGTCTCTGGTCGTTCCTATGCCTTTTCTCTGTCTCTGTTGTCTTTGCCACACAGCAGTGATTCACCCGCTTGCCTACGCACCCAAACTGGATTTCCCTCTCCTTGCAGAATAAAAAGAATATATTTAGGTTTCTGTTTAGTCTATGAGTTAGGGCATGTCCTCCTACATGACTTTTCCTTACTATGACCGGTCACAATTTGTCCAGTAAGAATGAGAATCCTAAGAATAATATCCATAGAAATACCACGAAATTAGAGAAGACCATCCTCCTTATTACCTAAATTTGCTGTTTCATGTTTCATCTGATTTTTTTAGCACCCTTAGAAACAGGATTATCAAAAATCATAGTGTGGTTTTCTCATGCATTTCAGAATCTTAACTTCAAAAAAGAATTTATCAGAGAGAAGATGGTTAACATTAGTCAGAGACTGGATATGTTAATTCCCTTTATTTAGAAGTAAGATATTGAATTGCGCGTCTAAAGGACCCTTAGAAATGGAAAAACCATCAATTTAAATTGTTGACAGTGCAATTGTGAGCGACCCCCCCCCCAAAAAAAAATACACATACTGTTTGACCTACAACCCAACATTTAAATTAACATGTAAAATCCCATTTTATTTGAACTCATGCAAATAAATCAAAGGATTTTAGAGTCAGAGTTATAGATTATTTGGTGTTTGTTTTTCTGTTCATGTAAGTTGCCAAACACTTTCTTAGGGGCCACTCCACAATGCCCAGTTGCCCTGTACTGTGCTCGAGTGCGTTGTTCCTTCCCATACATTTCTCCAGCCTAGCCAGGCATAAACACGAGTACATCATCACATTGTATGCAAACAGTTTGAGCACGTAAAGGAGATATAAACGGAAAATATGTCTGTAACTTTTCTTGCTTTGTGGTGTGATTTGAGACATTTTGGACTGACATTACCCTCTAACACTCTGCCGTTGTTTTAAATAATTGTTCAAAGGAATATTCATTTTTATTATATGCCGTGTCCACGCTGATGTGCCTGTGCATGAGCAACTGTTCTGTCCTGCCGCCCAACTCTTCCATCTTTCCCCGTCAGGGAAGTGGACACTGCTAATGCATTGCACAGTCTATCCCTTGTTGAGTAAACTGGACTTGGGTGGTCAAGCAGGCTTCAGCACAGTATGGATAGCCAAGTGTGAGTGAGCCCTTACTGTACTATAAAAATCAAAAATTTTTTGAACAGGTTCATTGTTAGATAACTGGAATAAAACCTCTTGCTTTGAAGACAGCAATATCTTTCTTAATCTCATATGAAAACCATTATAGTTTCCACTAGAGATCATGATCGGCATTACTTACACAGCTCGCAAATGAGTGTTGGATGGAAACAATTGTGTCCGCAAGTAACCAGGGTAGCCAGTGGATGATGTCAGCATGTGTTTGAAGCCTATCGGTACCTATATTTTTTTTGCTTGACTATAGATAGGCAGATGTAGCTGTGGTAAGAATTTGGTTAGAAAGATTATTTTAGCTGTTGGTCTGAAGCTTTGAAGTATGAAGCAATACAAATAAAGCCAATGCACACACACATTTGAGTAAAAGATACATTTACCGGCCACTTTATTAGGTACTGGAGTGAGAAGTAACCAACTATATTTACTCAGAACAAGGAGGTCCAAGCTTTTTGCCAGCAACAAGAAAATGGCCAGTCGTTTGGTTTTCACAACACTATAACAGTCAGTAGTAACCTCGCAAAGCAGATGGATACGTCCCTTTCCTTGTTTTTCACTGGCGAATCCATCTTGCAAAGCTCCCATCTGAACCGTTTGGGCCCGGTTAGAAAGTGACAGGACCAATCAGCGACGAGGGGCAGTACTTTGAGGCGCAGCAGAGTCGTGACATAAACAAGCAGCAACAAGAGCTGGTGCAGTTATGGAGGAAGAGATTGGTGTGGATGCTGCTAAAGCGCCAATTTTATCAGAACTTGACAACATTTCTTTGTTAAAAGAAGAACAAAGAAATGTTGTCAAGTGAGTTGTTTTCTTTTAAAAAATGTCAACAGTCGAGTACTTACATGTCTGTAGTCACCATGTTTCGCATTAATCTCAGTAGCTGTGCATGCGCAGCTCGATAGAGGCTATGTCACATGTTTTGTTGCTCTGATTGGCCTGTAGAGATGTGACAGAACGTTCACCCAATCACACTCTTGGGTTTTTATTAAAACCTCCGCCTTTTCTCAAACGTTTCCTATTGCAGCTTTCCCAGATGGACGTGTGAAACAAATCAATCTGGCGTGTCAGGTTAAGTCAGTAGCACATAGGGAGAGAATGAGCTCACTTTTATTCCCAAAACAGCTGTTGTGTTTTACTTAAAAGTGAAGTCACACCCATAATAAGCAACCTGATGATGACCCGTATTACCTTGTAGTTATTGCATGTCAAGGAAAGATCAAATTGCACTGTGAAAGTCCCTTGGGCATCAAAAGTAGCTACTCAGTCCATACTTTTAGTGAATTTTTATCAACTTTTAACTTAAGTCGATTTATAGACCAATACTTTTACTTATACTTAAGTAAATTTTGACCAAAGTAACTGTACTTGTACTTGAGTATGATAGCGTGGTACTTCCGCCACCTCTGATAAGGTATACCTTTTCAGCTGGTTATTCATTAATGAAAATCTCTATTCAGCCATAAATGGCAGAAACTGATGCAATCTGGCATGAAGGCATGCTTTAGAGGATTCACTAAAGTTCAGACCATGAGATTCAGGAAGATGATTGAAGAAGAAAGATAAGCTAAATAATTTCTGAGAGGCAGATACATTGGAAAAAGGGACAAATGAAATATCGTTTTGAAAGGCTCTCTTTTTTCCAGCTGTGCTCATAAGCTGGAAGCACTGCGCTTTATGAGAAAATACATGAAAATTTAAAGGCTGTAGGAAATAAATTTGTCTGTGGAAAATTAATTATTATCAGAAGGTGTCTATGTTATAACAAGACTGAGCTAGCGAAGCATAGTTGTGTTTATATGAGCCATGAAATTTCACTGCTGTGCTACAATGGTGATGACGGTGATTATCATGATGATCGAAGGAAAAAAGAGGTAGAACCATTTCCAAAATTAATAGCATGACTTTATCTGACAAAATTGGCATTTTTATCCATTGTTCAGTTTCTTTGACACTTGTGCATGGAAGTTAACTACAACCATAGTGCACATGTGCATTTTCAGAAAGTGCCATTTTGCCCGGCTACATGGAGACTGAGGTGGGGGAGTTTTGAAAACATTTCACTCTGGAGTCCGTTTCCAAATTGTTCCATTTTCAGGCACCGGAAGCGCCGTTCTCGTGTGAACAGACGGCCAAAATGCAACAAAAGTTTTACATTTTCTACTGAAAACGTTGTGTGAACAGGGCCTGAGTATTTCTGAAATTGCTGATTTAGAAGACGTCCAATTTCTAAAAATGTAAAAGAATTTCTCTGGTTTTGAACTGTTTGAATATGACTTAATGTAAAAGCTCAGCTAAAATGTATAACGTAGGAGTGATTTTTTAAAATTATAGGATACATTTCACTGCAAAAATGGTATATACTGTAGATTTACTTTTTTTAAGTAAATAGTTCATAACTAACCCAAGTGGTTATTAAAGAAATGCATAAAAAAGGTAGATTACAAGAGCACATTTAAATGTTACAACTTTACTGCCTGTCCAAAGTACTACAGCCCCTGGCAAAAAGTGTTCTACCTCATATTAAAAGCCCAACCCTGGTTTATAAACTGCACAGCCAACCAGAGCTTTGGCCAGCTCTTATTAGCTAATAGGTATGTCTTTTGGTGTCGGACACTCAAAGGTTAAAAGACTTGGCTTGTCTTTAGTCTTTGTACAAACGAAATGCTGACGGAAGTTGTTTGTTGATACCATGATCTCACTGCATGTGTTGATGGCTTGTCTCATACACTGGGATCACTCCTTCCATCAGAGTCAACAGGAAAGCAGATCATTGTAAAGGTGCACACTGATATGAGTGACACTTACATATTATTACATGGATACACCCATACCTGGAACAGAGGTCTTAGCAGTACGCCCGGTTATATAAGTCTCTTTGACTTTGGCAGCTTTTCACGTGCACATGCAACCACACACACCTTTCCTTATAACCAACAGGATTTTAAAATTGTTGTTTTGAATGTATTGATAGGACAAACAGTTAAACAAGGCTGTCAGTCTTAACCTCTGTTATAAGCAAACCCCTCACTGAATTTAATGAGGTTTTTTGGTTCTCGAAAAGGCCTCTGATAGAAGGAAATGAAACAAAAGAATATAAAACCACACACAGTACCTTAGTGACTGATAGCCCCTCACGTTGAACTTCCTCTATGCCCTATCATGTGGTAATCCTACCCTATGTGGTGTTTTGCTGTCATGCCACTGAAGGGCTGAAGGAACCTTTACACATCCTACAACAGGGGTGATAGAAAAAAGGTTTGGGGTCACGCTAAGTCCTTTACTGAGTTTGTAGGCAAAAGGTCACGGATGGATACTCCCACACAAACAGTCTGTTTTAAAGTCCATGTATAGAAAACCCCGGTGTCAGGTCTCAAGATACAGGACAAAATGGCACCGGACATGAGGACAGGCTTAGTGTTGACATGACTGTGCTCCTGTCAGGTACTTAAATGCATAGTTTGATTTCGTTGGTCAGTGCGCCTGAAACAGAGAGGATGTATGTTTTAATGATTTACATTGTGGTAGCCAAATGATGATTTAAAATTTTGAACAGCAAACTCAGCTGTTAGTTAATGTTTATAGCAGGGGCATGTGCAGCAAACAAATCTGACCTATTCTGACTAAAGTTGTCAGGCATATATCAAAAAATGTAAGTTGTGTGTTGTGACATCTCCCTGATGGTTTTAACTGCTGATATTAAGAGGTGTTTGAAATTGACATGCCTCCTTGTAAAGGCTTCTTTCTTGGCTGTAATTTGAGTAGCTTGAGATTCAGCATTACTACCAGTTGAATTTAATATCCTAGAATTCAAACACGGTTCATAATTGAATAATAGTACATGATAAAGTACTGTTGTTAGTAGACTTGTTCATAATGAGTTATAAGTAGGCTGTTTAGTGAACCTGTTTGGTGTAGATTTTCTTTCATAGTCAACTTCCCTATCATGATCACTTCATTGTTTAATTTCCTGTTTTACTTTGTTCCCTGTCTATTCACTGAGCCACGTCTTCTGAAAAGACTTACTGATGCAGCCAGAAATACTGGTCTGCCTTTTCAGTTGTTACTTCGTCATTCATGTCATTGTTTGGGTAGCTGCACACTATCTGAACAAACTGGATCCTCCCTGCATGGAGGTGTTATGGATTTGACCCATTCATTTGTCCAAAAAAAGACTTTGCCCTATTGTAAAAGTCTTGTCCAGAAAACTTTAACTCAAAAATCTAGGACTAGATTTTTTTATGTATGGATTAAAGTCCCCCAAGCTAATTTTTAAATGGTTCTCTATCTGGCCTCACATGAAATTGCAAAAGGAACATGATAGTTAAGCATAAAGCAGTTGCACCAAGATTGTTACCCACGTCGATGAAATCGGCAGGTGGTTATGTAAAGGGTTCCGTATCTTTCTTTCTATCTTTCTTTCTTTCTTTCTTTCTTTCTTTCTTTCTTTGTATGTGTACAAGATAACTCCAGAACAGAAAGTCGGATCTTCACCAAACTTTCAGGGAATGTTGGGATAGTGACAGGGAAAAATTGATTAGATTTTGGTGATGATCCGCGCACCCGTTCAGTTTTTCTCGAACTCCGAAATTTTGAACACCATAGTAATCAATGGGAGCGTCAGTTCCTTGGTGGCGCTGCTTAGGCGTGGGTCTGCCGCCTCAGACGGCCATTCTAGTTGTTAAATGTTATTGATTCACATTATCCACAAGTGCTCCCCAACGACATTTTTTGGCTATTGTCAATATCTTTCAGAATCTTTTAAGAATTTAAATGCATGAAACATATAGATAAGATATTTCATAATTTAAGAAGCACTTGTACTACTGAACAATCATAGCTGTATTCAGACTCGGATGACTTTAGTTATCTTAAAGGGCATTTCGGCTTTTGGACAAGCATTGTTAAATAGGCGAGTTACAGTAACTTCTTGTAACATGCTACAACTTATTTCAGCCCGCTGCTAAGGTGATATTCAACAAAATTCAGAATAGAGATGAGTATTGTTAAGATTTTTTAGTGTTGTTAATTGGTTGAAATAATAAGATTATGAATAACCACAGGCTTTTTGATTGATTAATCATCAAAAATATTAATTATAAATCAACAATATTAGACATGAGAAACACCATAACAGTCACTTTATTTCTGTACCTTGGATCTATATTAGGGATGCACATTAGTGGATTTTTGCGGATATCTGATATGGCGATATTTACAGATTCATTTTAATCGATATCAGTATTTAGATATGTTTTACATAACTAAACATTCAGTCCTTTGAACACAATTTAAGGTTTGAGGATAAAAAAATAAAGAAAAACTTTTTTCCTTAAAAAAAAACACTTGAAAGTTTAAAGAATGAGGATGAATTAAAAAAAAGATCTCAACTGACAGGTCTGGTGGTCCAGACTAAAACTCCACCAATTTATTAGAGTATATGGCCAAATTTTACAGTCGATGTATTCTGATATTCACAGCCAACATATCGGCAGAAATTTTTATATTTTTCAACTTCCAAATTGGATTTTTTATTACTCCATTTTCCATAGGGCCTGAAATTCACTTTTTGAACTGGGAGGGGATTACCCCTTTATTCATAACATCAAAAACAAGGGATGTGCGCTGTTAATCTGTAAAACAGTTAAAATCATTTATCAAATTAGCCGGCATGGGATTTCGGTAAACTAATCACCAATCATTTTTTATGAACACAGACTTGAAATCCTGGTCTATAATGCTCTTTTAAACTGTAATGAACCTCTTGCCACTAGAGGCCACAGTAGCTTCAGTCAATGGCCGCTGCCTTCCTCTCTGGCACTTCACCGGATGTAAACATGAGAAGCTAAGTGGTGGCTAAGCTATTAACGTGTGGTTGGAAGACTGCAGTATGACAGTTTTCTAAAGTTTACATGGAAATAAAGCGGTGTGTAGGCTGTCGAGGGTTAAACTCACATATAACTACTCACCTGAAGTAAAAACAGGCCAAATATCAAAGCACAATATTATTTTGCAAAGAGGAACAAAGGCGGGCGGCGCTAGCTTTTAATGCTAGCCACGCTGTAGAGAGTATATCAGGCTAACATCACACCCACTGACACAATGACCCTGTGAGGAATTTGACTGTTTTCTAGGGGTTTTCTCCTCCTTAGACTAGTTGATTAAACAAAATGTAAATGAGCATTTAGCCAAATGGGGAAATAGAGGCTTAGGAACATCCTTATCAAAAACACTGATCTAATGTTGATGCCTCAGTTTGACCTTTGAAAGCAAACAAAGCCAACAAAAGATGTGTAAATACAGGAATAGATGCACAATTTTGTTTGCAGGAGTCACCAGAACTCAAAATTGAAGTTTCTGACATTAACTTTTGGTATCCTTAGGCAGTTTGAGTTTGACCTCCATCTCCATTTCCTCAAACACCATACATAATACGTATCAGTCATCTTTGATCAGCTTTATATCATCTTATCAATTTTTCATTTCAGTACAGGCATTTTCACATACAAACAACATAAACATATAGCTAATGAATGAGGTAATTTGGGAACAATCACATCACATTACATCACCTTCAACATTTTGTGAAATTAAGGCCCTGCTTCATAAAGCTTTACCAGAGTGCTGGGAAGTGAAGAAGAAGAACAGGAGTAGCACGTGATCCGAAGTGTACCACATCATCTGTCAAACATGGTGGAAGTGTTATGGCATGGGCATGCAACGAATTCCCTGGTGTTTATGAATGATGGGACAGTTGTCAAAAGTAGCAAGATTAATTCTGAAGTGTATAGGGCTATACTCTTCTCACATTGAGCCAAAGGCTGCCAAACTTAAAGGACAGCACTTTACTGTGCAAATGGATAATCACTCAAAGCATACTGGGAAAGCAACCCAAGAGTCTGACGACTGAAGACAAAACTATAGGCAGAAGATGCACAAATAAGCAGATACTGAAGGCAGCTGATATAAAGTCCTGGCAAAGCATCTGCAGGGAGGAAACTTAGAAGTGTGTGCAGTTGTTTGCTGCAATGGATTTTCAGTAAAAACTGTGGCTAAATTTGTAATTGTTAGATTTTAAAATCTGCAGGTACCCAGATTGATCAAAAGCTGCTCATGATTGGCCAATATTTATGAAAAATACATGATTGGAAATATAAGTAAAAATGCTGTTCACCGTTCTGATCATCCGGCTCATCTCATACTCTGGCATCAGCAACTACTACTGCTGTGTTTGCTGCTGCTTAGTCCTCCAGTTGTATTAAAATCCGCCAGATGTTTTTTGGAGTCCCTTAATCTTGTTAGCTAACCTATGATAGCTGTAAGCACATTGGCTGACATATAATGTAAATTATGTGGTTTAAGATCCTGTTGGTTTAATGATGGTTAGGCAAAGGCAAGTCACATGATGTTTAAGTCTGAGAAATGGAAATTTGGGTTTTGATGAGACACTTGAAGAATTAGCTGTTGGGAGGTGAATTTGATTTCTCAGCAATATGAAACAATTGCATCAGTTGCATAATGTAACTGAATAATATTTTGAGACCTTTTGCCTTTTATGTCTAAGACTTTATGCACAGTTAAACCCACTGAATAATGATAAAAATTTCCCGGTCAGTAATAATAATAATAATGGTCATGGTAATAATGATAATAGTAATGTACATACACTCCACCACTAAGTAGGCTAAGTGGCCACTAAACCAGCTGACATATCAAAACAAAACATGATCTGTATCTTATCAATGATTGGTGGATCTCACTCATAGATAATCAGTGATTAGTTGCTAGGAACCAATGTGAGGCATCCCTTGTAAGTGGCATATTTTGTAAAAGTCCTTAAACTGAAGCTCTACACTTCTGTCCAATTTTCATTCAATTCAAACTATATTATGGATATAACAAAGCCACACTGAAAGTTTTTAACGTATCAACCGTATATGAAGGTAACCAAAACCCAAAAAGGTAAGCATACCAATGCCTCCATAACAGGGATGTGTATCAATCTGCATGCTTTCTCTCCTGTAGTTGTGTCCATTGGTTTGCAGTAAACAGAGACTGTTTAAAAGACACTTTAAAAAGAGACCGCTTCTCTGCGCCTGAGCACAAACTGAACCTGAGAGCATTTTTAAGTATATTTGCTGGCACATAAATCTTGCAGCATTGCCTATAGATATCATCATCCTGCATTTTTTTCCTCACGGTTCACTTTGAATCTATTGGGGTGGTGAATAGACACAAAATGATATGTAAAATATTGTCCAGATATTTCCACTCCTTACTGTATTATTAAGTAAAACACAAAACAGTCAACATTACCATTCTTTGTTCCTTGTTATTTATTGTAACTTATTAATAAATCAAAGAAACAGACATTTATTGCTCCTCTGTCTTCAACTGTATTCACTCTGATTCCTTAAGGAATTCTATCAGCGGCCGTGTCTTTTAGCCATTGCCTAAAATCTCAAACCTGACTGCCTCCAGCCTGTTGCTGCCATAATGAACAGTATTTGCTGTCGCACAGGTTTTTTTAAATTCTATTTCATATCTGCTTATTAACAGTTGAATCTACACTATATTGCCAAAAGTATTCGCTCACCTGCCTTGGCTCGAATATGAACTTCGGTGGCTTCCCATTCTTAATCCATAGGGTTTAACATGAAGCCGGTCCACCCTTTGCAGCTATAACAGCTTCAACTCTTCTGGGAAGTAATTCTACAAGGTTTAGGAGTGTGTTTATGGGAATTTTTGACCATTCTTCCAGAAATGCATTTGTGAGGTCATGCACTGATGTTGGATGAGAAGGCCTGGCTCTCAGTCTCCACTCTAATTCATCCCAAAGGTATCCTATCAGGTTGAGGTCAGGACTCTGTGCAGGCCAGTCAAGTTCATCCACACCAAACTCTCTCATTCATGTCTTTTTGGACCTTGCTTTGTGCACAGTCATGTTGGAACAGGAAGGGGCCATGCCCAAACTTTTCCCACAAAGTTGAGAGCATGGAATTGTCCAAAATCTGTTGGTATGCTGAAGCATTCAGAGTTCCTTTCACTGGAACTAAGGGGCCAAGCCCAGCTCCTGAAAAACAACCCCACACCATAATCCCCCCTCCACCAAACTTTGCACTTGGAACAATACAGTCAGACAAGTACCGTTCTCCTGGCAACCGCCAAACCCAGACTCATCCATCAGATTGCCAGATGGAGAAGTGCGATTTGTCACTCCAGAGAATGCGTCTCCACTGTTCTAGAGTCCAGTGGTAGCATGCGTCACACCACTGTATCTGAGGCTTTGCATTGCACTTGGTGATGCAGCTTCTCGGCCATGGAAACCCATTCCACGAAGCTCTCTATGTACTGTTCTTGAGCTAATCTGAAGGCCACATGAATTTTGGAGGTCTGTAGCCATTGACTCTGCAGAAAGTTGGCGACCTCTGTGCACAGTATGCCTCAGCATCCACTGACCCCGCTCCGTCATTTTATGTGGCCTACCACCTTGTGGCTGAGTTGCTGTCGTTCCCAATCGCTTCCACTTTGTTATAATACCACTGACAGTTGACTGTGGAATGTTTAGGAGAGAGGAAATTTCACCACTGGACTTGTTGCACAGGTGGCATCCTATCACAGTACCACACTGCAATTCACTGAGCTCCTGAGAGCGACCCATTCTTTCACAAATGTTTGTAGAAGTAGTCTGCATGCCTAGATGCTTGATTTTATACACCTGTGGCCATGGAAGTGATTGGACACCTGATTTCAATTATTTGGATGGGTGAGTGAATACTTTTGGCAAAACAGTGTATGTGTTATACAGTCATATATGGCTATAATCTGCTTTTAACAGCAATAAAATGCACAGAAAACACAAAAAGCTATGGTCTATCTTGGTGTCTATGTTAGAGCATAGCTAGGGTTACATACATCTGTCCAAACCTGACCCACATCCAAGATAACAGGAACTGAGCTGGACCCAGGCTTGGGAATCAGGGTAAACCAGTGTCATTGCCCCATTAACATCTCACTGGTTTACAGAGAGTACACTTGACTGTACTATGAAAATGACAGAAAAGCCATTTCTTATTGTACATGTTGAACGGCATGAAATTCTACACATTTGTATTTAACACATGACAAACAACAGCACTTAGCTCTGAGTTTGTTCTGAGTTAGCTTGTTTACTTAAAAGCTGCTACACTTAGTAAGAAGCTTGCAAAGGCCAGGTAACGCTTTAAGGAAGAAGAAAACAAGTCCAAATCATTAAAACAAATGGCTAACAAGCATTCCACCAAAACTGAGCGTGCAAATGAATTTTGAGTCTTTTCATCGGCGATTGTCCAGTGTTGGTCCGTGTGCGCTGATGAACACACCTGTGGCTGTAGTTAAATGAAGGCTAAATTGCTGATCCAGCAATCTTTGTTTATTTGGAGTTTTCACAAAAATGTTGCCTCTTACTGTCTGCAGACCTCATTTTGTCAGCTTTATTATGACCTCCGCCAAGGAGGTTATGTGATCGGCAGGGTTTGTTGGTTTGTTAGTTTGTTAGCAACATAATTCATAAAGTTATGGACAGATCAGATTTTGATGACATTTTCAGGAAATGTCAGAAATGGCATAAGGAAGAACTGATTAGATTTTGGGAGTGATCCGGATCACCGTCTGGATCCAGGAATTTTTTAAAGGATTTTTTCCTATTAGGAGATAAGGCTAATGGTGGAGGTCTGCGCTCTCAGAGTGCTTTTCTAGTCTACCAATGTTTCACAGGTCTTTCTCTGCTTATGGATGCCACATGTCCTTAATGTTGACATGTTAAGTTGTGTGTGTGTGTTGCTGAAGCATTGATGTTTATTTGCTCTGAGCACAAAATGAAGCAGCTTCTGTGTGTCTGAGATCAGTTCTATATTGATCGTACCTGAGAAGACCAGCAGGTCACCAATCAGAGCTTAACAGGCTGAAAATCGTCAGATTCCGGTCACCCACTGACCTGTTGCTGCACATTTAAAAGAAACTGGCTTGTAACCTGTTCAAACACAGCCCAATACATTTATTTTGGAGGTTGGTGTGGCAGCATTGATTTAAAAAGGGGCACATGTCACTCTGCCCAACCACTGGATCGGCCCATGTTCCCCAGTGAAAATTTCTTATACCTATCCCGCTCATGATGCTCACAGGTGTGCCTATTACAAACACAGGGACACTCTGACAACTATGTTTTCAAAATGTAGTTTCAGCCAGATATGTCTGTGGAGTTTATTTTTGATACAGTGCACTGAGAGGACCCATGTTTTAACTGCCTATATGCAAGTGTGTGTTTATGCAAATGAAGGGGAGACCTGCTGCACCAATGGTAAAGACTTGTACCCCTCATTCTTCTGTGACCTACTATGGTTTCCTTAATCATTAATTTCTGAAATGTTCGCTTTTGAAACATAAAGGGGCACTGTGGAAAAAAAACATTGTAGGCTTTTAAATTGATGCAGGATTTTCCTGCAGGGTAAGAGAAAATCCTGCGGGAATTGAGTAAGTTGTGCGTGATTCTCACGCTGAAATCCAGGCTCATACTGGAGAAATGAGTTAAATACTTGCCTACAAATCTTTGTCAAGAGGGGCAGGATGGGCAGGGGAGTAAGCTCTGCTGTTAAAGAGAGGCATTCAGGGACAACGGGAGGAGCAAAACTCCAGCGAGAATTGCACGCTGACGGCACAAAACTTCAATCAAAAGTTATTTATACTCAATGTTAGTGATGTAGTAATTTTTTACATCGCACATGGCAAAAGCTGCGATACATAGGTATCCTCGATTGCCCACCCCTAGGTGGGCGTAAATTTACTTGGGTGGCCCGCCCAAGCATAACGTATGTGTGGGAGATACTTGACACTACATTATAGGACCTGTGAGACTCCTGCAGTACTGATGAGCTCAAATGTTTTTGATTCCCTGGATTTGTAAAATGTGGAACTGGGTCTCAGCCCTCATCCCTAGTGTAAATGATGGCGATCTTTTGTTTGTATTTTTGTTTATGGGAAAAGGAGACTGCAATGCAGTTGTGAAATTTAACTTATACTGAACTGTCTAGGGGCACCAGCCTTCATGATTAAACTGATCAGATCATCAAAATTTTGTTGAGTGATCACTTGTGCCCGTAATGAAATCTTGGATCAATTTCTGCTTGCCAGGAACATGATTAAAGACTGCCCTTTTGCTTTGAGTCTGCATAATTTTTATACATTATTAATGTTTTTTAAAGTTCAGTTAAGGTGATTGAGGCTTCATTACATCTGTGTCACTGAGTACTTGTAGCACTGTCACTATCAATCACTTGTCTTACTCTTCTAGATAAAATAAAATAACTGGATTAATTAGGGATGCAATGATTATACATTTTGGTGTCACACTTAAAGTCTGAGAGATAATCCTGGTTTCACAAGTATTAATTTATGGGATTTTATGAATAGACTCACATAAACCTTCTTACAAATTCCAACTTTCTTTATTGCTTCCTTTTTAAAATAGGAATAACAGAATCCAGTGCAAATAATCCAGTGCAAAACAATGTATAACTAACAATAGAGGATCTGTTTCTCCTTTTGAAATATAGGATCTCTGTCTTGAACTTACACTTTGTCATTCCATGCAGTATACCTGCTTTTTGAAAAATTAAAAGGCAGTTACCGTAATCAGTAAATAAAATTAAACACAGTCAATAGCACTAGAATTAAATACAGGCTATTTATAGATTTCCCTTCTAAACAAACCCAGGATTTACAGGCTGCAGGACCTGTCAACATTAAGTCACTGTCCCACATTTTTTGTGGTGATTTTAAGTTTTCAATCTTCAGTCATTGGACAATTTTTATAACCCATTTCAAAATTCAAATCCTGACTCATCATGAAAAACTAAAACAAAATAGAAACTGCAGCATAAGAAATACATGTAGTTTCTGTAAACATTTTTTTTAAATGGTCCCTTTCTTTATTGCACGACCATAAATAAATGTCTGTACTAGCAATATTTTCGTAGTTTATGCAAAAGTACTACATTAAAGATTCAAAAGGTATTCTGATCTGTTAAAAACTAATCTTAAAAATAGTTTTTTCATTGATACTTTTCCATTTAACCTCTTTTACCTGTAGCTGTGCTGTCAAAGTAGTAGTTGAAGGTTTTTAATGGCTGTCAGGTACTAAAGTAACAAAAACCTCCTTGAGGAACTCCCCAGCAAAGTGTAGATGAGACCGTATCAACACAAGCTTTGTGATGAAGACCAATTTTATACTGTTCTACAGTTCACCTTTTTTGCTGGACTTCATTCATGCTCACCTTGAATGAGTCATCTTATAAGAAATCTATATCTCTCTCTCACACACAGACACACGTGAGCCAATTGCTGGCACGCCCAGGAAACCATAAATTATGCCTCTCTCTCCTTACCAGACCAGTCACTAGGCAGATGAAGAGAAAAGACAAAGCTAGCCAGGGCCCTAGCAACAGAGAACCTGCTGCAAACACACACTCTCTTTCTCTCTCTCTCACCCGCTCTGCATCATTCACTCCATCACATTCACATTTGTTGCAGGCGCTTCTACATAGTAGTAGCCTCACTCTTCTTTCCCCACACAGACACTTGCACTTAGTTGTTCTTCATATTTGAATTTAGACTGGCCTCAGTGGGTTGTGTTTGTCATTTTTACCTCAAGTCCCTATGTAAAATTAGTAGACAACTGGTGGGTGCAACCAAGGTGTTTCAGTAGAGTGCAGTGAAGTTCATTGCTTTGTGTATGAGTGTTTGTATGTGTTGGATTGTCTGCGATAGCAGGGTAAAACAGGCCATTCCAGTTGAACAGAGCGGTAGGTGTGGCGGCTAACTGTAGACCTGCGATTTGAAGGGCTTGACGTCACTCAGTCGAAGGAGTGTGGACTTCTCTCCCACTGCATGAATATAAGTCAGTCTTTCTGATGAGTCATCTGATATCAGTCTTTCGTCAGTAATTCCATTTCTTCCAGTGATCAGATGAGTATGTTTGAGTGTCTAGGGAAGTTTGATGGATTATTTGAAGAACTAGTTCGCTTGTTTCAACATAAGCTTCGGTACAAACATTGGTGCTATATTTTAAACCAGGAATCATCGAATTCTATGAGACTCACTTCAACAAGTATCTTTAGGCTAAGACCCACAGTGCCATTTAATCTAACTTGTGATATTCAGCCCAGTTCATAATGAAAATCGAAAACAATACAATTTTATGAGCTAGTGGTAATGATAAAATTGTAAAAATAAAACAATACTAAAAATGTTTGGATGAATTATTTTTTCATCGCATGCGAAAGATTTGAAGGACATTTGAATACAAAACAGGCTACCTCTGAACGGCACAAATAGAAGGCTGCAGCATGTGGAAAGTTTAACAACTTAAGCTTTTTTTCTGCCTCCCTCTTCCTACTCTTACACTTTTCTCACACTCAGAGAAAAAAACAATCACCTGAAATCTGTGCTGAAATCAGGCCTATAACCGACAACCTCATACCCACAAAAGGATTTATATCACCTAAAAACTAAAACTGCTTTTGGGGAGAATTGTTGGTGTTGAATGATTGTGTCATTGTACATATTGGGCTTTAAGTTAATTTATTTTCTCCATAGATCAGGGTTTGGTCAGCATGGTTGCTCAAAAATGTGTGCTTTGACTCATGATGTTTGCTTTTTTTCCTTCTCTTTGGAGCATCTGATTGGCTTAGCAGTGTCACATGTGGCTACTGTGAAAGGCAAGGTTTCCTGCGCCGATCAAAATAGATAACCATAAATGTCAAATAGCTGCACAGGTCAAAATCAAAGCACTCATCAGAATGTAATACCTGTGCGAAGATACGATGGCACCGGGATCCAGATCACGGGTCTGCTAATTTGTGACCTCAGCTTGGTAAAATGTTGGTGGTAAAATATGTGTTGTTCCAAGCAGGTGTTTAATAACAAATACTTCCATTGTCTTAAAAACAAGTATTTGCTGGAATAATAGCCAAATCAAATCTTTCCCTTTTGAGCTCTCAGTGGGCGTTGAGCTGCTATTCAAAAGACATTTAGTACAGCTAAGACGCTCTTTGTCAAAGGTGTTTGTTGTAGTGAAGCTTACACTAAAACCCATATACCTCCTCAACAGTGATTGGAAAAAGCAACTGTTGCCCAACAAGAGTTCCTTTTACCATATGGATTCTCCAGGATTAGTTGCATTCATCAGATGGAACTTTCTGATCTCTGCTGAGTCACACTGATTCAGAAATCCAGGCTGTATTAGAACAGGGTAAGTTGGGGCATATTATACAGGGTGGTAAAGGAGCACCTGCCAAATGCTAAAGTTGAGCATGGTTGGTAACATTTTTGTGCTTTTGAGTGGCTGTTGAATTTAAACTCTTTCTGCTAATTTTATATACCTCAACAATGAATCAGAGTTTGGAATCTTACAAAACATTCAATTTTCAATTACTCACAAAATAGTGCCACTCATATTGATGGAGATGTGCGCTGTTGAACACAGAGCTAAAAGGAAAACAAACAAAAGTTAATTTCATCCTAAAGCAATTCCATTTACCAGTAAGGTGTGTTACTACAGCAGTTAAAGATCACCTCAGCGCCTCTGTTATAAGTGCTGAGTGTCCTTTAGATTCCATTTAAGAAGCTCTTCTAGAAGGATTGAATGAAATGTGTTGAGCTATCTGCTCTGCTCACTGGCAAGTGACTGGTTGAAAGAGCTTCTTGTGTTATGATTTTTCATTGCATGGCTATAGTTTCATTTACACTGGAAACTTTGAGGAAGGTTAAACATTATCAAATATTGGACACCACCTAATCCTAAATATGGAAACTAGGATTGTATACCAAGGCATCTATTAAGTATAGAAAGAATGACCGCTACATTCAGTATACCTGCTCTACTGCTTAGTACAGGAAATATCTAATCAGCTAACTACACGACAGCAATGTGGACATACAAGTTCAAACTGAGCATCAGAATAGGGAAGGGATGTGATTTAATTGACTCTGAGCAAGGTCTGTGAGTGTATACAGCAAGTATACTATCACCTAGAGAAGTGGTTCCCAAAGTGGGCCATGGGCCCGGGGGGGGGGGGGGGGGGGGGTGTCATGATGGGAGGGCGCTGCAAGGCAACACCTGCTGATGACTTCAGCACTATAGAAGAAGAGCAGTTTATTGACGTTGCCTCAGATTCAACAATGGGCTTGCAGTTCAAGTCCAAGACATTATCTGAATTTTGGATTGGAGTGGAAAGGAGTACTGACTGCTGGGCAAAAGAGCCATGGCCATATTCTGTCCTTGTGCAACATCCTACCTGTGTTAAAAGGCTTTTTATGCTGTTGCCTCAATCAAGACAAAAAAAAAAGATCCAAGCTGGTCAGGCCCAGAAGTCTAAATCTTTAAAGATGTTTACTAAGTTTTTATTTTCAGGTAATTGTTCATCTTCAGAGCATCAGATTTTTAAATCTCTGCTTAGGGCAGTAGTTGTCGTTATTTCTGAAAATGGTGAGTTGGCTAAAATCTGTATGCTTCTTATTCATTCATAATTGTTCATATTTGGGAAACTCTAAAACCTGCATAGACGTTTTTACTTTGGGGGCCCACATGCTCTGCTTATACTCACATCAAGTTGCATAGCAGCAGAACAAGGGCATGCAAGGAAGTGCTGTGCTCTGTGTCCAAACAGTGGCAGCAACAGAGCAAACAGGAGCTCTGAATTGATTTAACTCGCACACACACACACACACACACACATGCAAACACACACAAATATGCACATACCTTGGGAGCCAGGGCAAACCAGTTCAAGAGAACACACACTCATTCACAGCAAACTGAGACCCTGTGTTTCACCAGCCCGCTAAAATAAGGGGCATTGACAGATATTGTGTGTGTGGAGATACTTTATAGCCATTCTGCACATACATTGTTGGCTCTTCTTATTTCATGAAGCAAACCAGAGGTGAAAAAGTAGGAACAAAGTCACAGCAAGTACAGCTGAGAGCATTCTTATGTTAAGTCTGGATTTTAATCAAACCAGCCCCACTTTTGAGCCTAAATAGCCACGTTTTATCATTAAATAACATTTTCAAACCAACACAGTGACCCCTGCTGCCTGTTGTTTCTTAATTAATATAGACACACAGGCAGATAAAAATAACAATCTGATTAGTCAGTTAACTAAAAAGAATTCTTAGCCAAAATGAGAAAGGCATATCAATAATATTTCCCTATAATACAGCAATTTATACTGAATTTGCACACAATGAGTCAAAATAATCCCAAGATATGTTATCAAATTTGTTTAGCCCCTGTGCAATCTTTCTAACATTGTGTTGGATGTGCAGCTGCAGAAAAATTAAAACACACACAAGCACAACAGAGCGAACAGTAGAGTGAAGATAAGGGCTGAGTGATGCTGGAAAAACTGATATTATGATACTTGTGCTGTCTGAGATGTGTTGCTGAGATGTGTTGCAATTTTTTAAATTAAAAAGGAAACCATACCAGACGAATGCAGTTTATTTTAATGTACATTAATTTAAATTTTAACCATCTTTTATATTATTCTTAATCTTTATTGTCAGATTACAGTCTTAATCCCCTCTAACTTTCATCACTGACAGCCCCCATGACAGTGGTTCTAACACACTTGAGGCCTAACTGTTGTTGTGTTACTCAAACTCATCAGCCTTTTCTACAACGTTCAAACAGGCGGTAAAACAGTAATACCATATCCCAGGGTATTAAGAAATAGCGACAGTATTGCTTTATAATTACCTTCATGAAGAAAGTTCTGTGTAATGAGCACACTTTTACATTACATGCCTCAAGAGTGTGTGTCAATTTCCACCCACAGCACCACTGCCTGTGTGTGAGGATACTTTAAAAGTGACAAAAAAAAAAACTACCTTCTGTTAATGATGTCGTTGAACTAATTTGGGACACAACAAACACACGCATATATCCTCCAACGGCTGGCATCCTGTTATGGTCTCAAACTGTTAAAGCCAAACTCTTAAACGTGCACCAGTGGCTGTAACGTGATCCAAAACAATGTGAGTTTAAAAACACTAATTCTTCTGTCTGGATGTAGATCAATGATGAGAAATGATAGAAGTTTTGCCAGACACAATAAAAACCATCAAGGTTTTTAAAAATGTTTAGACTTCTGTTTATCCCTTTTCTTTAAATGTATGTGATGGTTATTTTAGGCACCGAAATAGGCCGTAACATGTTTATTAGCTTCCAGTGAAGTGAAACCGTGGCTGGATAGCGGTTGCCATTGAAGCAAAATGTGGAAATGAATAACAATAAAGGCCTATCTTTGTCTGTTTAAAAGCAATTGGAACAATATTTCACAGTGCCAGATCCTTTATGATAACAGTTGATTATTTTTTCTTCTATTAAATCAGGGATAAAGGGAGGGAAGAGAGAGGAAAAAGCACACATCTGTGCCATTGACAGCAGAAAAAGAGAAGAGCTTCCTTTGCTCCTCTTTCCTAATGTAGCTCAGTTTACTTTTTAAATGTATGAACAATTCTTCATCTATAAATCTTCCAGCGCTCCTATAAACCTTCCCTAATAAACATCCTTGTTCTCAGGCCTGAAGCATTTTGATTGGGGATTTAATGAAACACTGGTGAAGGTGTGTGCTCTGCTCACTGTGATTACGTGTGTACGACGACAAGTGTCTGTGAAATGTGCTTCTTAAACACCTGGCGGAAATACTATATACTAGGGATGCACTAATCCACTTTTTTCCAGTTCTGATCCGATTCCGATAAATATGTGCCAATACGGATACTGATTCCGATATATATATATATATATATATATATATATTTTTTTTTTTTTTTTTTTTTTTTTTTTTTTTTTTTACAATTAGCTATAATTGTTGTTGGTATAACATGTGAGGTTACATGAGGCTGTAGTAAACCACCCAGCTCCTCTTATTAAAAAGCAAAAAACATTACAAAATGAATTGAATTTAAATGTATTCTAAACAAATTAATTTGAACTACTACTAAAAAATAAATATCTTTTTTTTTTTTTTAATGAACACAGGCTTGAAATCCCCATCTATAATGGTCTTTAATGAACCCCCCACCACTAGAGACCGCTGTAGCTTCAGTAAATGGTCGCAGCTTTCCTCCCTGACCATTCACCGGGTATAAACAATGAGAAACTCGCCGGTGGCTAAGCTAAGCTGTTAGCGTGTAGCAGGAAGACAGTTTTCCAAAGTAGTAAATGGAAATAAAGTGGTATGTGGGCTGTCAAGGGTTAAGTTCCTGTGACTACTCACCCGAAGTGGAAAGAGACCAGATATCAAACACGATATTTATCTGCAAAGAGGAGGGGCTAGCTTTCAATGCTAGCGCCACCTGTTATCAGGCTAACGTCACACCCACTCTTCTTTGTGTTCTCTCATCTTTAGACTATTTTTTTTCTATTCTAAATATAGATTTACATTTAATCTACTAGGTAATTATACCGCTAAGAACATCCCGAACTAGTACTAGCTCAGTTACACACAGACAGTCTCGTGTTAGACTGCGGTGCGTTCATGGTCTACCGCAAACTGTAGGATGGATTTGGATCGGTCACTTGGATCGGCACCATCAGTCAGATATCCGATCTCTTAATTACGTCCATATCGGACCCGATACCAATATTGGATCTCCTGATAGTGATGATACACTTGAGTAAGATCTGCCTTGCATAACTGGGTGTCTGCCTCGAGTGTCATGTTGGTGTATCTGTGACAGCAGAAGCATCACTTGTATGCTTTTACATGCAAGAAACACAGACTGTGCATGCACAGTGCTCTGTTTTCTAACTTGAATGTTGATATCAGATGGACTTTTGTAGTAGATCAGTCCAGGTTTGGTTAGGTTTCCATCAAACAAAACGGAAGCAGCATCACACACTGCATGAATAACTATATATATTATCCAGTATAGAAGTAGATAGTAGCACTGCATGATTTATTTAATCGCAGTCTCAATTGCAATATCAGGCTGTGCAATTAAATGAAATGTGAAAGAAATCTGCATTTATTTTTGTATTAAGTAGGACAGCATGAAACTGTACAAAAATGTCTGCAGAAAAGCCTTTCAATTTACAACAGTGCCACCACTGCATTTTGTAGAAGTACCTTTATTTGCAAAAAATGAAAAACTTTTATAAATATGAAATTATTTTGAGAGCACTAATATAAAATATTTCAGGTTTTGTTTTTTTAAGGGGACATATCCAAAAATCACCTTTTCAGGCTTTTCTAACAAAACTATGTGCCCCTACCCTGTCCACAATCCCCTCAAGTACTAGAAAGGTCCATTCCCTTCCCCCCCTCTCTCTCTCCACCTTTCAGAAAATGTGTGCTTAAACAAGCTCAGCTTCTCAGATTTTACCCTCGTGATGTCACATGGGGAGTAAGCACCCGCCCCCAGGTTTGGTAGGCCCTCCCCGCTTGGAAGAAGTTCCACACTCCTCTCCTGATCTTCCTCTCAGTGGCCAGCTTTGATGCTGGATAGCTCAGTAGCTCACCCTGCTGACTTTGGTCTGGGAGATTGATAGTTCAAATCCCAGTCAGGTCCTGAACTTTGGATAAATGCGTCTGTAACATTATAACATCAGGGGTGCCACATCTATTTTCTAAGAGGAGTGTGGGTGTGGTCAGGGGTGGAGTCAGATGATAATAAAGATGATAATAAATGATACCGTTTATATGTTTTGTTGTAATTGCAAATCACAGTTTGGCCAGTATGATCGCAGCCGTACATTACTACCAAATCATGCAGCACTAATAGATAGTATGGTGGTATGTAGTTTGCTTAACACAAAGAGAAGTAAGCCTAAACTCAGAGGGGCAAAGTGGGTGAGCACATAAGTTGTATTACATTTGTTTTGCGCCGGGCATGTGTGTATACTAATGATTGTTTTGGTTTTTTTTTCATCATAATATCACTTCCTATGCAATATCAGAAATATTTCATAAATGTTGCTAATATTTTGGGCATAAAAAATAAATTATATTTGACTTTAAACATTTTGGTTGGTTAAAGCATGTGCATATGATGATAAATATCATTGAAGTGTTTGTAGATTTGTCTTACCAACGGCTTTAAAGCAGTTTGTGTGCGACTGTAGCTGTGTTGTTTTTTTATTTCCATCTTTGCCAGATCTGTATTATGTAAAGTGGTATACACCCTGGTCTAGTTTAACTGGCTTTCCTTAATGACCTGAATGAGCCACATAGTCAAACAGGTGTTGTAACATTTCTCTTAGTCATTGGATTGCTTTTTAACTTGGTGCTTTTAATTTCCCTCTCATTAGAGCAGTTGTGTCAAACGTGTACTCCCAAAGTTATTCCCCACTGGGAGTTTCCTTGTAATTTGCTAAATGGCAAGTTCCAGTTAGTAGCTGTGGCTTTAGACATTAAAGATGTGTATTTGTGGGAATATCTAGATAGCAAAGATGTGATTTAGAATACAGTAAAGGTTACATCTCATATAAACTGAATGTTTCAACCCTTCTGGGATACTACTGTTCAATGATAATTCATATATCAGGCTCACAGTACAGGACTGTAATTCTTGTCACCTGTGATTTTTTTTCTTGAGTCCTATCTTTGCATTTAAGATGAATACTGGTAGAAACATTAGCATAAGAATATCCAGGTATCATAAAGAGATGATTGAAGTAGGGAGGGAGCAAGACAAAATGAACAAAACATGAAAGAGATAAAAACAACATCAAGATACAGAGCAGATTGAGCAAGCGACAAATCTCCATGGTAACGCATCCATTATTGCTCAGAGTTAGGAGGTGTGTGCGTTTCTGTGACCTCCACGGAGGAAAACCGTGTTCTTTAGGTATTAGCTTACACTCTAAATTGAAGTTAGAATGCTAAACATCCATTTTTAAATGTACAAGTCTAATGTAACTCTACTCTGGCCTTCCTGTTCTTAAATGTCACTACTGATGTGCTGTAAAGTCCCTGTTTTTACATTCATGGCGGTCTCTCTTGATTGTAGACTTTGACTTTGAGAATCTTTTACTTTTGCAGCTGTGAAGTCTTCTGTGGTCTTCCTAACGTTTATGTGTTGCAGAGCTTTCCAGTTCATTTGTTCTTTTGAAGAATGTACCAAACTGTGGATTCTATCACTCTAAAATATTTTGATCTATTTTGTTTTTCAGCCTAAGTGTGGCCTTCTTCACTTCAGTAAATACTTCCTTGGACTTCATATTGATATCTCCTGTCATTCAAATACCAATTCAACACTTGAAATCATCTCCAGACCCTTTGCTTTGTCAATTTTGGGTCCACTCTTCAAATTAAAGGCAGCAAAGGCATATTTATTGGCTGGTTCTAAAGACCCCTCAGAGTGAGCAGGGCTCAGAGATGAGCCTTCAGTGTCAGAGAGATATTAGTGAAATAATTAAAGAAAAGAAGAAATTAAATCAGCCTCAAAGAAAGGAGTCTTCGTTGTTTAAGGATGTCCCAGAAAAACAGCAGAAAAACTGTAACTACCACATGACAGCTGTAAAATAAGCATCAGGGGGTCTCTGTCCATATTGTTGTGCTCACTCCCTCATGTCTGCATCTCCTCCTGTTTCTCTGTAGAAAAATTAGCCAGGAACTCATCTTTAGTGCTTTGGCTGCTTGTAGCCGCTTGTTTAGAGCGAAGAGTAATCCCTTGTTAACAAATCAGCTTCTTAGCGTGTTATTTAAAAACTCTGACTTACCGCAAGGCATGTTTGTGTGCATTATTGACCAATTAATAAACACAATACATAGAAAAATGAATGGTAAAAAAAGCCAAGACATGAAAAGCTAAAAAACCAGTCACTGATGAAGGGAGAGGGAGAGAGGGAGGAGAAGGGCGAGAAATGCTACAGTCAGGGCTATTAAGGTTGCAAAACTTGTCTAAGCAACAATTAATCAAAACAATTAAAATCAAAACAATTAGTTAATTCCCTTTTAGATTACACTATTTCTTGATTGGCTTTATGTAAGGTTAGCTTTAGATGGTCTTTTAGTTGTAAACAGAACCCTCTCATGTGATTTGTGTTTAATATGACACTACTCAGTTTTAGAGTATTAAAAATCACAAAGTTAAGCTAACTTCAACATAAGCTTTATGAAGAAAATAGTTTTTTTTCATTAACAATTATTTTGTATTTCTCATGAATTTCCTCCTCAAGTTTTTGTTGAAATATTCTCCAGAATTCAGGGAATTCGGTGTTGAGTACTCAAAATTCCTCTGTAGACCCCCCACTTAACTTGCTGTGTTTAAATAAACCATGTGTGAGGCACTTGTCCAGTTCTCTTACATCTGGTCTACCAAATTACCCAATAACCACTTAAAAATGTGTGCAGTTCACTATTATTCTGACAGCTCTTCCTTGACAAAAAAACATTACTCTGCTCTTTAACAGCTAAACTGTTTTGAATCAGGTTAGCACATCTGCTTAAATTTATGATGAATGTTACCATACAGTTTATAGGTAGAATAGAGGCATTAAATTTGCCATAAATCATCAAATTTGGGCCTTTATGGCTCAAAAAAATCTTTGTCCTAAACCATTTGACATTTCATTAACAGTACATTAAATTAAATTAAATCAAATCAGTCCTGGTCTGGTGGTCAGAGAAATGTCATGACCTTCATTTTTGACTATTTCTAGCTCATAAAGCTGTATTAATTTTAATCAGTACAGGTCTTAAAGTGGTCTTAAATTTGATTTTCAGTAATTTGTAGGAACCCTGAAGACAATCAATTCTGCTTTGATTTGAGATCCTTAACATTTGTACAAGAGAACTTTTAGGACACGGCTGCACCAAACTTTTATTTTAGCGATCTATGAGCCAGGCCGATTTTTTTCCCTGATTGATTGATAAATTTAATACTGTTTGAGATTTCCAATTCTGCAGATAATGTTTATCTTTAAAAACTTAATCAAATCTAAATGTTAATGGGCTTTGCTACCTCACAAAATCTTCAACAGGCCACTGAATAAATTTAGAAACACAAATATGTGATCTACAATGTGTGTCAAAGTTTTTTGTGTCCACAAATGAATACACTTTTAATATCTGACGGATGACAACACTGATGCTCTGGATGAAGCACTTGTGCTTGTTGTGAGATATTATCACTTTGTTGTAAGAGTGCTTTTACTACCCATGACGTACATTTAATCAGAGAAGAGCGACTGATTTAATCAGTCAGCTTCTTTACTCCTCTTTAAAGGAAAGCCCTAGCCTTCAGAGGTTATTGATATTCCAGTGACTTACAGACCTTTGTCACTCACTGCTTGCCCAAGTTATCAGTAGCTCGTTAAAGCTTGTTGTCATGTCAGCTCCTGATCTCTGCTGCTCTTTCCACACATACACACACAAGCAAACGCTCCTCTGCTCTGTGTCTGCAGTGTAAACACACCTCTTGCCTTTCCTGCTTGATTTTTAGCGAACATGAGATTCACGTTGGGGGAAATAGTTTCAGTTCGGTCTCTTCCTCTGACTGAAAACAAAACTTATGTCAGCTGAGTTTTTACTGCAAAGATCCTTTTAGGTGGCCAACATCCTGTGATGGAAATAGTTGTAGATGACATTTTATCCTCATACTTTTTATTTATCCCTATCAAAATAATAAGTGAAAGTAAAGTTTATCAACTGTCCGAGTATGCTATAAACAGCTGTATGCCATGGCAAATGATCCCATGTCTTCACACAAAGAACTGATGATGAATTCTGTCATTTTGTTGTTGCAGTCCTATTTACAATCACAGTGGATTTAGCAGGTACCTAACAGCTAGCCACATTTAGCTGGTTTACTCTAAAGTTGCATTTGACCAGTTAAGATTTTGAGTACTAAGAGTCACCAATCAGTTGATTCTGTCGTTGATGTGTGAATGTGTACAGGACGTGTATGAACAGGATTAGTTGGCTGGATTAGGACTGTCAAACAATTGAACATGTTTCAGTTGTGGTTATTCTTGGGATTTTCCAGATTATTTGTAATTATTCTCTAATCCCAAAATTTGGGTACATCAAATATCATGGCATTAACTTAACCACAGAAAAAGGAACTTGTTATGGATTGATAAGGAAATAAGGGAACAGTAGAAGGGTAAATGTTTTGATAACACAAGATGCAGATGACTTTTGACACTGCTGTTTCTGAGGGTTTTTTAAATATCTATTGTTAGAACACTGTATGCTGCAGTGGTATCACCAAAGTTTACTTAAAGGGAAAGTAAAGTGTGCGTAGTGCAGTGTAAAAAGATCTTTGGTAAGTCTGACAACTAGGACAGCACTATACAAGCTCAAGGCTGTTTGCCATTCGTCCAAATACATTTGAGCCCCTGATAATGGAGGTACGGATATAATGTCTATAATTCCTGATGGTAGATGTCATATTTTTAAGAAACCCCTTACTTTAACACTAAAAATACACACCTTTGTTTTTCTTTTCAAATCCATTATGGTGGGGAATCCCCACAGCTGAATCACTTTATTGGACAAAGCTTTGCTCTGGTAATATGAAGCCTGGAAATCCAGTTCCTCTCAGTTTAACCTTTATAAATTGGTTTGAAGCTTTTTATCCCTTACATTTGGCTTGATTTTGTTTTTGTGTGATTATAACTATCCCTTAACAGCCATCACTTTGTTTTTTGTTCTGAAATAAATAGAGTAACACTCTGGTAGCAGTTTAAATGACAGTGTGTAATGATATGAGCCCTCTGTTTGTTGGAAGCATCATTTGGCAAAAAAAGCCATTAAGTTGTAATTACAAATAATTGAAGTAATAATTTGCTTATTGAAATGATTTCCCCATATGTAGGATTTTCACTGTCAAAAAGACTGGTGACCTGTTCAGGGTGTACTCTGCCTCTCGCCCGTTGACAGCTGATTAAAGCAGTGTAGAGAAGGGACAGATGAATGGATTCCAAAGCAAATTATCTTCTTAATTTAAAACAGGTTTAATGATGACTTTTCTGTATTAGCATGCCCCTCAAATTTCCTAAAGTTAAAACAATGAACACTATGTTTTTTAATTGTGACTGCAGAATCGAGTATTAGGAGATGAAATAGTCCATTCAGTAAGTTTTAAACAGAAACAACTGTTGTCCAGGGATATGATCGCCTTGCGATTGATTGACACATTTTTTCACATTTTTCACATTTTCCAAAAGTGTGTTCATCACTCCTTTGTTACCCTGCTTAGCCTATCATACCTTCTTAACCATACTGTGTAAAAATCTTTGTGGTATCTAAATGAGTTCCTTCTAGAACTCAGACAGGCAAAGGTCAATGATAATGAGCCTTGAGTCAAAACATAACCAGTACTGCCTTGGATTAAAATTACTACTTTGTGTGTGTGAAGGTGTGTGTTTTGGTCATGTGCACATGCTTTTGTGGAAGTCAGTAGCTCTCAGCTGCATACATTTTCACTTAATGATGGTAGCACAGATAAACTTGATGTGAGAAAATGGGAAATTTTTGTTTGTGAAAATGATAACTACAAAAATGTACATCTAGTTTAATACGATGCAAGTGCATTCACAATGAAATTTTCATTTGTTTGGATTTCTTTAGAAGACCATAGTTGTTGATTCTTATTTCTGCAAACTTAATCCCCATTAATGGCACGTGTATCATAGAAGAACTGAAGTTTTTCTTCATATATGTGCTGCCAAAGTGAGCCAGAGCAGTTGGATCTTGTTTTCTGCTGTTGAACTTTGACTTTCTGATGCAGATAGATGGGTGCTACTCCTGGATGTTATGGAGTTACCTTGTAGATGTAGTTATGCTGCACAGAAAAGAAAGTTTTGAATAAAGCCCTCTAAAGGGTGGATCAGAACACACATTTTATGTCTGTTAAGATGGTCATTCTGACAGAGAGGGGATAACAGAGACAGAGCTTTGTGCCCCAATTTTAGGCATTTTCCTCTGACTCATAATTACATCTCACAGCACCAACTTCATCACTCTTTTTTCACTTCCCCATTTTCTTTGTTTACATTTGTGACTGCTGCACATGCAGCGTGCTCTGTGCTGTCACTGGTAAACGTCACTAACGTCAAGGAGCAAATTGTAGGTGGCAAGACATAAATCAAACATGCTCGACTCTCCGTTGGGGGGTCATGATTGTCTCAGGTGTGTCCCTGATTCTTGTTTATGACACGTTACACTAGAGGAAATGACAGATTTGGGGCCAATAGGTCCTGAAACCCTCCTGATGCCAGGTCAGGCTAAAATCGTGCAAACGTGAAGTCTGACCCAGTCATAATGCTGACTGCTGACTCTACTGGAGTTGCTGAAAAGTTGGCATTTTTTCCCTAGAGGCATGTGCTGTCTACCTGATGATAGTATACAGTGATTACCAGTGGGTTATGGGAGTGGTCTATACTTGAGGAATTGAGGCATTTGATAGTTGTAAGAACTCAGAAATATTCATGCAACATTTTACAAGGGCTACGTACACGATTACCCTCAAATATATGAATAGGCACATAAATTTCTACCTTTTGCTGACACCTCAAATTTTTACACATGCTGACCATCCAGATTTTTTTTTTCACATACTTAGTTTCACCACACTCTCACCTGAATGATAATTATCTGCACAATAATTATTGGTACCTATATATTATCGACCAATATTTCATCTATTTTGTATATTTTGTTCTTATTCCGATGATAAAATATTAACTGATAAATGCCATGGATAATAAAGGCTTTTGTTTATTTGTCACAAGCCTACACATTTTAAAACAGTAGGTGGTGCCACAGAATGTGACCCACTCCACCAGAGCATCACTGGTGGAGTTATTCAGTGTTTTAGGGGAGGATAGTATGACATTGTTTGTAAAGCATGCCACGCAAAGACCCAAAGAATGGAAAAAGTCCTCGAGTTCAAACACAACTGATCTTATTATTCACTCAAAAGTTGTCATCCTAACGACAGACTGTTGATACAAAGCGGCAGTAGCCGCCAGCACTACCACTAGCATTAGGACCAAGCCAAAGGCTAATACCAGGCAGAGAGCTGATTCAGCAGGCGTTTGAAAGGGCAGAAAGTTTGCCGGAGACCTCTTCTTCTTAGGCACATTGCTCCCTACTCTTTGATGTGGTTTCATTCACAATCTGATCAACAACATTAGCAACAGAAGTTTAATCACAGTCAACACCACTGTTATGTATTAACGATGTACTCTGCATTTTGTTTACCCATCATTGAAATGACTTATGTCAGTGTAAATTTGGATCTTTATGAAAAACATTAGCTCTCTTTAATTTCTGACCTGTGCAGTAAAAATAACACAACTGTCCCCTAAACCTCTCAATAACAGCATGTTATTTATGTGTTTTAGCTGTACAGTAATTTGCAGCAGGCTTTTAGCCCCTAATTTTTAATTGAGGGATCAATTTTACTTGACTACTTTTTAGTAGGGAAATGTGTGGTTGGACACGTCAGCTGAATTCTTGTTTAGATGATTGAAATGTAAAGTTTGACAGTTTGTCCAGCGATTTAATTTATTTCAAGGGTAACTGGAGGAAAAGTCTGCACTGATCTTTATTTTAACATGATCGGTGTCAGTTAGAATTAGTTGTAAACTCCTTAGCCCAAGATGCGCATAAATACATAAAATACATTTCTGTATAAAAAATCATTTCTTATGAGTTATTGCCCATCTGTAGCAGGAAATAATCAGTTATTGGTATTGGTTCAAAAACTTCTTATCATGCATCACTAGTAATACAGCAATTATATAATTGCATACGTGTCATTTAGCATTGTCTTTAATCTACTCCCTCCACTCCTTCCATCAGATATTCCTTCATCCGGCACTGTCGCCAACAAACTCTTGAGATTCAGCAGTCATGCAATTAATCAGCCTTTTTTAAGTGTCTAATTAAAGTTAATATGGTTTACTGTGAAATCCTAAGTCAGACAATTGTTTTCTAAACTATGTCTTTAAGCAAATTCCTAACAGGATTCATCAGTCTAATGCAATCACAGAGAATTATGTGAAAACAATAAAAGGATATAATTAATTGTTCTCCAGCATATTTATAGTTATAACTGGTGGGAGAGAGGAGATGTGGATGTGTTCATGTGTGTTTGAGGAGGGGAGGGGATTTGCTTAGAAGACTAAAATAGTCAGACATGAAAGCGGATAGGAGAGAAGTAAGACTAAAGAGTTGAGGCCTGTGAAAGGAGGGAAGGAAAGCATAGCTTTGGAAGTGGGTTTGTCTGTCATGTCAGCTGTAGTACAGGGATGTTGAGGGTTTTTTGGTCCATTATACTGTTAGTGTTGTCACAGTACCAAAAACTCCAAGAGCCACTGAGTTTTAAAAGTATATTTTAAGATGTTTCTTTAATACTTAATTTCATGTTCAGCCGGACACAAACACTTACAGGAATAATGGTGTTCATGTGATTCCTTTAAATTCCACCTGTCAGTCTATCTGTCTGTCTGTCATAATTTATTTATGCATGCATGTATAAATGACAGATTTGGAAATTAACTTTTTTGCCCTCCTGCCACATCAGGAGTAACTTTAGGACTGTATCAGACCAGTATTAGTGTAAAGTTTACCTATGTTGTCAAAAAGGCATCCCCACATGCAAATGAGTCTAACATCTGAAAGATTTAACTAATAAATAACCAAAACAAATTATTTAGGAAACCATTTATTGTAACATATAATATATTTATAATAGGTTAGATTATGTATTTTGGTAAATGTTGTTAATGATGATTGATTGTCCTCCAGTGACTTTATCTACTCATTTTCTCTCTTCCATATTATTATCCACACACAGTTCATGTCTCCTCTCCTCCTGTTGTCTCTTTTCTGTGTGATCTTTTGTGAATACTCCTACGTTTATAATGGTTGAAGAGATTCTGTTGTAATCTGCACATTGACGAAGTTTATTTATGAGCGTAATAACAAACCAATAGCGCCAGGCGCTATGAGAAACATGCACGTGAGGAATAAAGGGACAAAAGAGATCATCCACCAGTTTATTGATCCCAGATGAATGAATTTTAAAATAATAAAATGATCGTCAGGTGACCCACAGAGGGGCCGCTCAGTCATAGTCTGTATGATACTGATCCCCTCCGATATTCACGGCTCACCTGCCCCCACACACCTGTGAGGAACCGTTCATATTTCTGCCTGCTGTGATGAGAAGACCAGAGGGAACTGGTGCGGACATGAACCCACTGTTTCCCACCAGTTTGTTTTATATGGGTGATTGCAGGATTTTACCTGCATTACAAGTGTCAGACTTGTTGTGAGAATTTAATAAATTGTGCACAACTGCTGCAATCTTGCGCCGAAGTTCAGCGCTCGTTTAACTATCCCAGACGTAAAACAAGTGGGGCATCAGTTCATACACATCTTTAGAGGATAAATCAGTTGCATTGGAGAACTCTCTCATGATACTGAGTCAAAGCATCCCCTCACACACATGACCGCAGCTCTGACACAGAGGAGGGGTGGGGCTCTTTGCTCAGTGAGCGGTTTGCTCAGCTCTGGTCATGTAGTCAGAAGGAACAAGCAGAAAACCAGGACTGAGAAATTAAATACATTAATATAAACAAGATAAATAACTTTGGCTCTTTAGTTGTTTAATAAAAGGACCAAGTAAAACCTGATCTATAGGAAAGTTATCCTTAAATGGCTTCTGTTGTGATCTGGTGCTATATAGAAATAAAAACAAATAAAATTCACTCGACCTTCAAGGGGGGCGGGGGGGTGCCATTGGCAAGGTGGGGCGCCCTCCCAATAGAATGCTAGGGGAAACACTGAGTAAGGAATACATTTTTGTTGGTAAGTTGATCCACTGTACAACTGTGACTTTTTACACCATATCAGGACCTGGAGAACAAATTTTAAGGGATAAAGCTGCTCCATTGTACCTGTTAGATCCTGACTGTATGATGATGAACTCTGACCTGTTTGGTCTCTCTGTCTCAGTCACAGTTTGTGGCAACAACCTGTCTATATTTGATTGGTATCTACTTATTATCAAAATGTGGTCTGATTAAATGCTGCACCCCTCCTATTCAGTGCTTGAAAACAAAAGTGAAACTTAACATATAGTCCACAAAAATAGCTTTTAAATAGCTTTGACTGCTCCAGATGGAATTGCTACATGGATTTCTTAACCATCAGGGTGCCAAAAATATTGATATGCACAAAGTTTAAAACTTTTGACAATCTCCCTAATGGTCTGCTGGGAGTTAAGCAGGGCAGAGATGTGACACATTAAGGTCAGCGGTGGTGAGTGTTTCAGAGAAAGATCTGATCCTGTTGTTATAATAATTACAGCCCATATTATTCTAATCTCTCTAGGTGTTTTACATCATTATTAAAAAGTCTTGTCATCTTTCTACACGAGGATCATCTGTCCACGTAATGACATAATGAGTGAAACTTTTAACTCCTGAGTCTTTTTTGCAGAGGAGGCAGACATTTTTAGACACTGTAATCATTAAATTCAATAAACCCTGCAGCTCCTTCTCTCTCCTCCCATTCTCAGTGTGCAGCAGGCAGGTGTGAGTGTAATGTCACTGCTTCGTGCTCTTTAATATCAGTTTTCCTGACCCCTTTATGAATAAAAACCAAGATACAAAAGTAAAAAAGTCGTGTAACTTATTCACTGCAGGACTATATGTCACAGAAGTTGATCCCATTCCAGGCTGTTTGATTTGCTTATTTTGTCATTATACTATAAACAAAACTTTCATATAAGTTTATTTGTGAGCAGGGGGTTACTGATCTGTTTACAACTGCCGTAGTGATTCTGCTTATAGCAGGGGTGTCCAAACTTTTTCCAGTGGGGGCCACAATCAGAAATATATTGGGGGGAGGCACTGTCATTTACATATCAGTGAGGATATTAAAGTGAGTACTTAACTTAAACTTCATTGCTGACAAGGAAAATAGCCAATCATTTTAAGGATTTGGGGGTGTCAGTCAGATTTCAGGAGGCCCTGGTCAGCCCTGGATATCACTGGAACTGCGCCTGAATGTCATTGGTGCTGGTTTTGCTGTTGTAATCCATATTCATCAGTCAAGTAAATCAAGATTTAAATATAATTTTGGTTGCCAGTATGTTTACCTTTTACAGTGTTGTCCCAGTTTCATCAAGAAAACAAATTCGTCTTGTCAAAATGTTTGTTCACAGAATAATCATTCATTTAAGAATTTGTTTGAGGGCCAATCAAAAATGGTCCGCGGGCTGCATTTGGCCCCTAGACCACAGTTTGGACACCCCTGGCTTATAGTCAACATGTTTTGAATAAATATCACCGTTTAAAAACTTGCTGATGAACCCTAAAATAGACCAAAACAAAAAGAGATGCCACATAAATCATGATTCCACAAAATATATCAGGATTTGGAAAATACATTTTATTGCTTAAAATATTTAGGAGAAAACCCCCAGACTCCTCTTACCTGATTGTGAAAACAATCAGTGACGATTATATAAATATTTCAAGCACTGACCAGCAGGTTGTTGCAGTAGAAGAAGGAAAAATGGTTCCAAACAGCTCAGGAGTCACAGTCCAGGTGCTGTAGAGGATCCACTGTATTTTATTAAGCTACACTTGTGTAGTGTTTATTTGCACTTTTAGTAATTCATACAGATTGGGGTTGAAAAGTGTGGTAGCCCTTCTGTTGTAGATCTGTATATTTCAAATGTCCTCTTTTGTGTTGATTTGTTTGTAGTTTTACAAGAGACAGAATTTTTCCCATTGGTTGGTTTCATTTTATTATTATTGTTTGTGTAAGGAATTTGCCAGTTATAAAGAGTAGTAGACAGTTTTTGCTAAATGCTACGGTGCAATTTGTGAATTGGAACTTTATCTCTTTGTCTGCCAGTGTTTGCTTTGCCAATAACAGAGCATTTTCACATCACATTTAAAGATGACCCATTAATGGCCTCAGACACTGTTGCCATGAGACATGTGCCACTACGACAATATCCTGGTGGAAGTGTAACTGCAAAAATGAGTTCAACTTTGAATAACACAACCCAGCATAACAACCTTGCAAACGTGGAATTTGATATTTACACACTTGTATTAAACGTAAATATGAAGACACAGACAGCAGTCAATCTCGGTATATAGAGAGTGGGATTGAACAGAGGAAATTTCACTATGATGTCTAGGTTCTGTTTATATGTAAATATTATAACATGATAGCTTCTCATCTTCTCTACCTTGTAAAGTGCAGGAAAATTTACAAGACACAAAGACGGGCACACATATTTTCATTATTTGACCTTTAATGCACATTTGGACAGTAGTACTTCAGAAAAAATCAGTTTTATCAAGTAGATTTTGTGCAGTGAGATTGAGTCTTACTGATTCATAAACACCTGTTGTTAACGTGTAACATCTTCTGTGTGTTCCTCTCTCTACTCCATAAATCAAAATAACAACAAATTAATGTTTTTCTAACTAGTTTATCCAAGGCTCTTTCCAAGGCGTTGGAGTTGATTGTACCTCAGTTTCTTTTAATTCCAGTTCCCTCTCTTGTGTTAAAGCTTAATTTGGCCTCTTAAGGTTTTATGCAGGTCTGCACTGTCAGCATGAGGATGTGGTGGTGGGGGGTGGCTGGGCTGCAGACATTAGATCATACCATCTGGAACAAGAAACGGACTGAAACAATGAAGTTATCCTGCTGATCTCTATTTCCCGTGCTTGAAAAAATGGTAATGGAGGGAGGAATGTGTTGACAGAAATATGATTTGTAGTGTTTTATACAACATATGTAGACTGAGCCTCCACCTTGTTCAAATGAGACAAATTGAGATAATTAGATGACTAGAATGACTAGTCAGAGTTTGAGCTGGAGAACAAGATAATGATTTTTGCAGTTCATCTTCGCTCCACACAAGCAGTGTGAATTTCACTGGACTGTCTCTCTCATTGGTGTCAAATCTCTAAGAGGCGTGTGTGATTTATGCTGCTGCATACACCCGTGCACATGTCTTTGTAGCCCACACCAGTGTGTATTCTTGTTTCTGCATGGCTGTTTGTGTCACAGCCTGTGTGTTTGCGTCTCGTCACCCTGGAGCCAGTCGTCCTCTCCTCTGACCCTGATCCCTGTCACCTGTCCGCTCAGATCACACACACACACACACACACACACACCCACACACACACACAATGACTATGACTCTTTCCTGGAGTTGAAACCCAATCACTTTTGCACACCATGAAAATCTACGAGCACAGCCATGTTTTGTTTTCTTTTTGTGGGTGTGTGTATCTGACTGTAAAGACTTGCTCTTTTCTATAGGAAAAATTAAGGCATTTTCACTGAAACATAACTTAAACATAAACTTTATTATAACCGTACACACCATGGCCTTTTTTGGCTTAAAATAAAGTTAAAGAGAAGTAGTAAAGGATGTAGAGATGTAAGATATTTCAATCAATCAATCTATCTTTATAGCCCTAATTCATAATGACCGTTATCTCAAGACACTTTACAAAGAGGGCAAGTCAGGACTGTACTCTTTGATATGTTACAGAGACCCAACATTAATCACCATGAGCTCTGCACTAAGCAACATTTAGCAACAATACAGTGGAAAGTAAAACCTAGGACAGACAGCTTAAGCAGGACCAGACTCATTTTAAACAGACATCTGCCAAAGCCACAATGGGGTCTAATTAGTACATCTTTGAAAGCAGAGTACAAATAACTTAAAAAGAAGACTGCTAAGACTGTAAAACTAGGCAAAATGTGTGCATTTTTCCAGCACCTATTCTTGCATAGTTCAAGATAAAAACAGGGCTATCATACTTTTTTGCATTTCAAGAACAAGGTTTTAAAAAGAAAGATGTTAGGCCTGGGGGCCAGTGCTTATTATATATGATTAGGTTTCCAACACTCTGCTGTAACCTTGGTATACAAGCTCCTTAAAATATAAATAAAGTGGAAGATTTGTAGGATAAGGTTAGGTGCTCTTAGAGAACAGGGGGGATATAATTCTCAATATGAGAAGAAACCAGATATTCATAAATCCACATGACCAAAGGAAAACATGCACAGAATCCAGTCAACTTCAGTATACAACCCAATGCATGAACTCCTGAGAGTAAATCATCACTACACCAACATTACGCACAAGCCACAGGTCACCAATCAGTCAGTGGGTCACAGAGCCACCATTGTGCCATTGACAAAGACAAGTTAACTTTTTAGGTTTCATGGAATCACACATCCTTTAAAGAAAACGTAAACATTTTAATTCCTAATATATTCATCCCCATATAAGCCACCCAGGTGTGGTAACAGAGGTAAGCATTTAAACCAGAGTAGGGCTTTTTCTATGCTTTTTTATGAATCAGTTTTAAAGGAGGTAAGCAATCCTGCCAGCAAGGTCCAGACCTTTCATTACTAAAATGTTTAAAACTGTATAATTGTTGATTTCCATTCATTGACATGTACACATGCTGCTTCAAGTGACTGCTATCAGCTGTCTCCTCTCTAATTCAGAGAGTAGTAGCAAATTGTGAGTGTGATGCTGTGGTTACTGTTCTGTCTGTCATTAAATGGTCCCAACCACTGTAGGAATAAAAATAAAGATAGTATTAAAACTTCACATTCTGGATGTTTAAATGTTCTCATTTTATCTTTTTACTAGTCTAAAAACAAATCTAAAGTAAATTCAGTACTTTCATGCACATGATTATAGGCTACTTGTGCAGGGCTATAGCTGTAGGAATACTACAGAACTAAAATAGTGTAGAAACTAGGGGTGTAAGTGTATCAGTGTATCAAAGGATGCATGAAACAGCAGACTTGATCCTCTCATATTAGCTTGCTATTACTTAAGCCATGGGTAGATAACGAGGGGACAGTGGTTTCTATCTGTACAGTCTCATAAGGCAAATTGGATACAAAATTAAAAATGCAATCATAGTGGGCAAAGAAGCCTGTCCTGGTGCAGTCTGTGTCTGAGATATGTCTAAACAGCTGATAGCAGAGCGGTATCTTCCTCATCTTCTCAACCTCAGCTGCTTGCTGATAGCACTTGCGGTCACCACCACCAGCTTATTTGAAAGTTCAGAACAGCATGCAGCTAGGCCGAACTGTTGACAAGCATATGGGAGGAATTTCAAAATAAAGGCATAGCATAAAATAGGCAGTGTGGATCTATGTTTTGACTTTCTACCAATGTGACTGGATAATAGATCAACCAATTGATGTGTTGATGTACATTGAGGGATCGTTACACCCCATTAGCCCTAACTTATTAGTACAGTGTTTGTGCATTTAAAGAATTTACAGTATATGGGCACAGAGGGAAAAGTTTGATTGTTCTGTCATAAAAAAGAGGTAATTTTTCACCATGTTGCCTAGTATTAGTATCCATACAGAAAAATATTTAGTAACCCTGATCAATAATGATTGGCTGTTTAAAGTTTCTGTTGCCACAAGATTATAGCTACAGGATTTGAGCAATCTGGAGGCTTAAGTGTCATCTTAAATTATCTGCTTGAATATGGTGAGCTTGGAAATGTGTTAAATAGAAATTGTTGGTGTATGAGCTGATGTGTTGCATTTCATTCACATTTGCCTTTTAAACCTATTTATATTTTTTAGAAAATGAATTTGATTTAACTGCATCTTTCACATCATTGCTCAGATTCATTGTTCCAGCATTTGATGATAAAGACTGAAGTCGAAAAAGCCTGCATCTTTTGGTATAAAACCATTGCTATCTTTGCAGTAAAGCAGTTGTGTTGATGAGGTGTTTAAATTCTGACGAAGCTTTCTTTTCTTTTAATGCAAACATGTATTTTTTAGGGTTTTTCGATGATTGCAATTTTTAATCTCAGTTAATCTCAGGATTTCTGGAGTTAATCTCTATTAATATCCCCTCTTGTTGCAATGTGAAATTCTGCTGTTTTGCAATGGAAACTACTTTGACTCATTTTGGATTTACCCTTGGGGTGATTGACTTCCTGTTTAATTACAGGCCTGCATTTATATATTTATTTTTTACTTTGAATGATTGTTTAGATTGGACAGCTGAAGAGAGCCAGGACATATAGGGAGAGGGACCAAATAGTAAAGAGACCAGGAATCTGTCCCAAGAAAATTAGGAACTTAGGGTAGATTGAAGATTAATTATTACTTGCCCATGGAAAAGGGAGCTTCATGTGGATTTTTATGGGAAATAAGGAAATGAGTAAAAAATGAAATGCTTGATAACACTATGTGGATTTACTGAGCTGTCTCTAAGAGTTTTTAAACTGAAATGAGATATTAAGGCTAAGCAGGTTACTTACACTATATGGACAAAAGTATTTGGCCACACATGTTAAGTATTGAATTCAGCTTTTTCAATCAAGCAGTTAGCCATGCAGTCTCCATTTGCAAACATTTCTGATACAAAATGCTTTTTTCTGAAGAGCTCAGTGACCTCAAGCGTGGTACTATGATGGATGCCTCCTTTGCAATAAGACGGTTTGTGAAATTTCATTCCTGCTGTATATTCTAGAGTTAACTGTAAGTGATAGTATTAGAAAGTGGAAGCCTTTAGGAACAACAGCAACTCAGCCACAAAGCACAACACCACACACAATCACTGAGCAGAGTCAGTGACTGCTAATGCTCATTGTGCATTAAAGTCGCAAATGCTCTGCTGATTCCATAGCTGAGGAGTTCCATTTTTGGACAATGCTATGCTTCCAAATTTGCGGCAACAGTCTTTGAAAGGCCCTTTTTTATTTTGACTCTGCCCCTTATACAATGCAAGGACTATAATGACATGGTTTGATGAGTGTGGTATGGTAGAACTTGACTGGCCCGCACAGAGCCCTGACCTCAACCTCATGAAGCACCTTTGGGATGAACTGGAATGGAGAATGCCGGACTTTCTCGTCCAACATCAGTGCCTGACCTCATTAAATGCTCTACAGAATGAATGGGCACAGATTCCCTCAAAAACACTCCCAAAACCTCGTGGAAAGCTTTCCAATAAGAGTGGAGGCTGTTTTAGCTGCAAAAGGAGGGCCAACTCCATATGAAAGTAGAGGTCTTTGATTACAATGTCGTTTAAGTCCCTGTTGGTTTAATGGTTGTGTGACCAAATACTGTTGTCCATATAGTGTGTTTAACAGAAACGCAGCTGCAGGCAGACATTGCTGTGGCTGAACTGAAGTGGGACAGTAATAAATAAGGTTGCCTGAAAGACAGTTGTATAGAAAACAGTCACTCTAAATGTGAAAGAAACATAAGAAAACCTGTATTGAAAACCAATCTGTTCATATTAGCCGTGATTAAATACAAAATGATAGTGTCCAGGAGTAATAGCACTTTGAAATGTTCAACTTTACAGTGATTTTTTTTTCTTAAACTTGGGTTTTCTGCCAGTCTTTGACTTACTGCCTATGATAAATCTTGTCCTCTTATGCTTACATACTGCTTCCTCTCTCCTCAGGAGTCGAAGTCATCACGCTCCAGCATGCCTCGATGTCGGAACTCAGTTGCCACAACCACATCAGATGACCAGCCGCACATTGGTAACTATCGGTTGCTAAAAACCATTGGCAAAGGCAACTTCGCCAAGGTCAAACTGGCACGACACGTCCTCACCGGAAAAGAGGTAGGCATGCATGCACACATGTGCACTGGCCTCTGGGTCTCCTTGACTTTCTGAACTTCTTTTATTATTTTTTTTTAGCCACATTCTCTCGGACTTTGCAACTGAGTGTTTATTTCAATAGAAACTTTTGAGTGATTAAAAGCACTGCTGAAAAAGCCTTTTCAGAGTAGAGAGAGGATAGCATCGTGTAGAAACAGTAAAATACAAAGGAAGTCGGAAGTGTTTTCTAATTAGTCAAGATGGCCGAGATATAAATCATCTGTAAATGTTTAGTTGATGTCTTAACGTTAATCCTGGTTGATTAGAAGAGGGGAGGGCTCATGCTGTGACACACAGTAGGTCAGGTCTGATCCTGGGCTTCCATGGCTTTGGAGACGGTACATCTGCTGCAGGAGATTAGATCACCATTGTCAGCTTGAATGGAGAGCTTTAATGTCTCCAGCTTACTGTGAATTCCAGATGTGACGTAACGTGGTGGCCTGTCCCTTTAAGGGAAAAGCTGTGTCTGCAGTGAGCCTGTGCTGGGCTCTGTCTAAGGGCTGGTCAAGTAAACTCTCGGTCCGTGTGTGAGAGGGAGTGCTGGAGAGGGTGGGCGGACTCTGTCAATGTGTGACAGCTCTCTGCCTGACACCCTGATAGCACTCCATGTGACTTGCTGGCATACACACACAAAGAAAACAAGGGAGAATCAGAGGGCATGAAAGAGTCAGTCAGACAAGCACAACCAGAAAGAGGAGTGGAAGAAAGGAGTAACTTGACAGCAAAAGGCATAATTGGAAGAGAAATGTAGACCTTCCCTTTCTGTGTCCTGGTTAAAAGAGATAATTCTTTGTTTCCCTTGCCGTTTCTTCATTTTTTTTCTACATCCCACTTTGAATCCATCCCATCTGTCTGTTTCTCTATTTTTACTCTTTCTCCACCTTATATCTCTCTTTTCCTTGCTGTACTTTGTCTCTGCGTTTCTCTCTTACTAAGATGTTAGATCTTGAAAACGCAAACTTCATTACGGTCAGGGTATAAGCCCAGGCTTCAAGCCTGTGCGTCCTTGTCTTTACAGTACCCTATTATGCAACTGTCCCTTGCTGTGATTGTGTGTTTATCACTTGATGCTGTGAGATTCTATCGTTCACTTTGTGTGTGTGCGCACACGCTAGATGTGAGTGAGTGAGAGAGAGAGATGTCTCCAAAAAGAGTGTATGGATGTTTGTGCTGTATTCACAGGCTGAGGCTGTGTGGGTTTGTGTGAGTGAGATGCATCAAGCCCACTGCAGCAAGTGTGATAAATAAAAGAAGTGTAATAAATATATTCTTGCTCTGCTTCTAGGTGGCTGTAAAGATCATTGACAAGACACAGCTCAATTCCTCCAGTTTGCAAAAGGTGGGTCTCTCTAACTCTCTCTCTATCCCTCTTAATCCAATTCAGTTCAATTCAGTGAGCTTTATTGGCATGGAGAGCGTATTAGCAAAGCCAAAGCAGTGCAAAAATAAATGTATAAATTACATATTTTATACAAGAACAGAATAAAGATAGTAGTTTATAACTAGTATATGTAAGACAAGGTTTTATTTTACAAATTCCATATTTAAGTTAAAGGTTTTCACTTAAAGTATTTACAGATTAGAAGGTGAAATCTCTCTCTGTCTGCTCTTTCTCACTCAGTCTGTCAAGGGACTCACACACACTCTTACACACTCACTTAGACACTCTGTCAAGCACAAAATTCAAACCTTAGTCCTTGATATTTATTTTCGAAGATCTTTAATTCTGCTGGCACTCTTCCTGCCCCGTTTGTCTTTACTCAGTTGCAGTCTCCACCATTTCTCTTTTTCCTTCTCTCGCTCTCTCTTTTTCTCCTTTTTGCTGTCTTTCTGAAGTGGTCTAGTTTTCAGAGAGAGTTTTAATTACAGGAAACAAGCTGCAATTACTTCTTTTGATCGTGGCAGGGTGGGGTCTGTCCACTCACACGCACACACTCTATCCATGGATGCTTGCTTACTCAACATACACACACCAAATATACATGCACTGCAGATAGAAGGCATTGGATAGAAACTTGTATGGAAATGCACATGCATGATAGAGCACATGACAAGCAGCTGTTAACGTTGGCACAGTTAGATTTAAATGCCAGCACTCAGACACCATTATTATGAATGTCAAGATGTAAGCAAATGCAATGCCTTGAACACAAGGAATAGAAGTGGCAGGAAAACCCCAATAACATATTCTTTTAGTAGTTAAAAAACTCAGTTATTTATTCTGTTCTAAATGTTTTTTTTCTTTTCATCTGTAATGAAACTGTATGTTAGGACAAAAACTCATTTTACAATCTAATTTTGATATGTGACCTTCTACCTCTTAAAAACTGAAAAGGCTTTTGGACCTTAATAGCTCCAGGCTAGTCACTCACTCGTCTTCATCAGTGTTCCAAAAACATTTTTGAGACCATAATTTCAAATTTCTTATAGCCAAAAGTACAGATGAGGCAGAATTATTAGCTGCCCCATGAATATTTCATTTTTTTAAGTATTTCCAGAGTGCTCTCAACAGAGGAAGGATAAAAAAAAACTGCTTTTCAAATTGTCCTGTTTCTAGAAAATGTTACTTTGCACTCAGAAACAAAATTATTTCCCCAAAAAACAAAAACTACCAGGTTTGCAATTATTAGCCCCATTTAGACGGGACCTTTTGTTGAGCCCTAGCATGAACTACTATTGTAAAATCAAGGGTTATCATCCATAAAATCAGTATGGGTTTGAGCTGTCCCTTGAGAAAGCATCATAGTACAAAGTTATCCCAGTATTTCCAAGTGTCAGGGCTGAGAAGTGTCATCAAGAATTTCAAAGAGAGCCACGCAGTACAGATAAACCTTGCAGAGGTAGGAAGATTCAGGAAAGAAAACAAGTCAAGTCTAAAGTCCCCAGAACAGCTTCCTAGACACTAGGGGATGACTAAGCCAAGTTGGGAATTGTATTTCAAGGAAGACAATCACTTAAAGGCCTGCACAGAAATGGACTGCAATGTTGCAGACCAAGAAAAACTCCACTTCTTCAGAAGAGACATCTTCAAGTCAGATTGAAGTATGACAAGGACAACCAGAATAAAGATTACGCATAATGGGAGCATGTCCTTCTACACAGCAATGGGAGTATTATGCTGTGGGGATGCTTCAGTGCATCTAGGAATTTTGTAAAAGTGGAAGGAATCATGAAAAGTGAAGGATTAAAAAGAAAGCCTCAAGCAGTTGGCAGCAAGACTGGGTCTGGGGAACAAGGACCCAAAACATACATTCCTCCTGGTGAAGAACTACCTCCAGAAAACCAAAAGAAGCATAACTGATTGGCCTGCATCGAGCTCTGATGTGAATCCTGTTGAAAATCCGTGGGGTGAACTGAAGAACAAGGTCCATGCCAGGAGACCATAAAATCTACAGGAGCTTGGCCAAAGAAGAATTGGCTGGAATACCACAGAAGACGTGTCAGAGACACAAAAGGGGGACACAATTGACTTGTAGCATCAATGGGGTTAATAATTTTGACCCTGGTAGTTTATGGTTTTTTGTGAAATAATTTGTGTCTAGGGTTAAAGTTAAACAATGTTAGCATCCAAAGTAAAAATGGGATATTTGGGGAAGCTGTGTTAACAGATCCTTTCTAATTTTAACAGTACTTCAGTATTCTTTAAAATAGGTATTTTCATAGGGGGAAAAATTTTGTATACTATAAAACATTTTCAAAAAAGAGGACTGAATGGCTGGAATTTATTCCATACTTTGCATGTACTCTACTCAGATTGCACGAGCAGCTGAATCCATTGTTTGCCTTCTTCAGTCTTAATTATCCCACCCCATGAATCTGACAAGCACTGGTATAGCTTGAATCCTGCAGTTATCACAAACATGTCTGAAATTAATTCAAAACACTAAATCTGTTTCTTGCAGCTCTTCCGGGAAGTGAGAATTATGAAGATGTTGAACCACCCCAACATAGGTGAGTCACTCTGGAACACCTGGGTCATGTATTCAACATAGAGCGCAGTGATCATTTTCGTTTTTTATATCTTGCTTTCACTCTTAATGTACTGGCTTTTTTCCTTCCTTACATCTTTTTCAAATTCTTCTCAATCTCCTCTCTCCTTTTGCCCCATGTCCCTTGTTCTTTCTCATCCCTGTCCAATACACTTTCTTCGCCTTTCTTTGTCTCCCTCCAGTCAAGCTCTTTGAGGTGATAGAGACAGAGAAGACTTTGTACCTGGTAATGGAGTACGCAAGTGGAGGTAAGTGCATCCCACCGTGCATTCCCCTGAGGCCTAGCACTTAGGAAGTTACCATCTAATGGTTCAAAAAAAAAAAAAATACCTGTAAGTCTACAGGCCTTCTATATTTTGTATGGATTTTGTCTGTGTTTTTGATATTTGCATCCTACTTCATTTGGCATTGGATATTTATAAAAATGCTTGGAAAGTCTTTACGTTTTCTCACTCCATGCACATCCTTTCCACAGTTTGACATTCCATCTACCAAGTACTAGGGATGTAAACATTCACAGAGGGCAAAGTTTTGTTCTCGCCTGGGGTTGGGGTCGGCGTCACTGTTCAGAAGGAGTTAGGTTCATCTGGGAAATAAAGTTCATAATGCGAAGTTGACCTCATTTATTTATTTTAACTGACACCAGTGCAGCTTACAGTTTTTTCTATCTAGTGTTACTTAGAGCTACTTGTGATAGTTAGAACAGCCTATGATGAATTAAACAGGAAAAAAGAGTGGAAAACCAGGTAAATAAGCTGCAAAATAAAAAGCAACAAAGAAAATGAATAGCCTAATATCTCCTGAGAAATCACAATATAAAACCAATGTAAAACTGCAAATGAAGTTACTAGTATTTTGGAGCAATGCAGAATAGCTTATATGTAAACACGGGCTTGGACAGTGCCTGAGCAGAGCACTAAAATACACACTTGTAGCCACTGTCCTCTACTTCTGCATATCCGCCTTTAAAATGAGTTGCCATCACTACTGTCTTTTACCCTCACTGCTTTTTCATTTATATGCTTTTTAAAAAAACAGCACGGACATGCTGAGGAGAGGGAGAAGTTAGCGGCAAGTCTTGTAGCTATGCTGCCAATGCTGCAGAAGCTAACTTTTCTTCTTCGTGTGTTTTGTTGTGTGTGCTTCTTCCTCTTTTTTTTTTTTGATTGTTAACCAAACAGTTAAGAGCATTACTGCCACCTAGATTGGCGGGTAATACAGTTGTCTGTGGTTGCCTTTCTTGTAGGGCTGGGCGATTATAGCAAAAATCAAAATCACAATTATTTGGGCTTTTTACCTCGATTATGATTAATGAACGATTATTCCACCCCAAACCTCCGACTCTGTTTGTTCTGTAAATATTTGAATAATTCTAAAATGAATAACTGAGAGGAACATGCCGAGATTAACAATTAATGGTTATTTATTGAGACAACTGAAATCAAAATACACAGCTGAAATGAAACTACCTGGCTGCCTATCAAGTGACTACACAGCTAGTAGTTTGTTTTTAGGGGGTGGTGCATTAGTAGAGAGAGATATTACAAGGGAAAAAATTGAAATAATTGACATGGCAGGACTTTGTCGGTTATAGGCTCTAAATGTTGGTTTCAGTTATTTTTCGATTAATTGCCCAGCTCTACTTTTTTGTGCACCAAACCGTGACAGTTCAGGACAAATACTAATACCATTACATCCCGGCTAAGTCCTCTAGCTTTAGTCTAAATCTGCTTCCCTCCTCTTTTTCTGACGTTCCAGGAGAAGTCTTTGATTACTTAGTGGCCCATGGCAGGATGAAGGAGAAAGAAGCACGTGCCAAATTCAGACAGGTATGCACGAGCCATTTTTTGGGGCATGATTTAGTTTTGGATTATAAACCAAGTGAAGTAATTTTTCCAAAATAATAAACTATGTGTGTTTAGAGCTCAACATCAAAAATCAAAAAGATGTAAACGATATAAATAAAGGTTTAAGTGGTTTTTGTATCTAATGTCTAATGAGAATTAACTGGTCATTATAAATGTATCTTACAGTGTCTCTCTCTACCTCTGTGTTTCCTTTTTTTCTCCTTCCCTCACGTTCTCACTTTAGATCGTGTCAGCAGTGCAGTATTGCCATCAGAAGTGTATAGTACACAGAGACCTCAAGGTGAGAACACACACAGTGTTGAATAATGAGTATCACAGCTCAAGAGAGCATGCACTTTTTCCTTTTCTATCTGCCTTTCTCCTCCCTCTGCCTGCATATTAATCTCAATAGGATTTAATTTTTTCACATGAAATCCCACTTCCATGTACAGGGAATTCAAAGGTTAATCACAATGTAATGTCCCACTTAAAGCACGATGACTGAACACAGTGAATGTGCAATGCAATGCCTCTAAGGGGTTGCTTGTTTGGCCCCTCACTGGCTCCTTGCCTTCTTTATTGTTCCTTCTGCCTTTGATTCACTGAAGGTGGTTTTTGAACAGTACAGGATTTTCACAAAAAAAAGTCTGAAGTCTGAAGCTTAGGGGTCACTTTAGTTCATGGCATTATGCAGAGTTTTAAATCCTCTTAATGTGCCAGCAGGCAGACCTGTCAATAAGACATTATCATAATTACAGTAACCACACAGACATTTTATCAGGCTTTTTGCCCCTTTAATGGTCTGTTTTTGCTTTTTATAAACATTTTTAACTGTTTGACCAAGGTCAAAGGTCAAGATTTTCTAAACTTCAACAGATAAAGAAAAAAGCAGCAGAGAAAAGAAGAGATTTCTTCAGGATGGACAGTTCTCATTAAATTAATGCGTACCATCCTGCACATTATCCTAATCACTCTGATCTGTGATGTGAAATCCGGCACATGCTTAATTCCAGTAGGCTGGATTGTGTAAAAGCAAATTTGATGACCCTGCAGTTCAAATAATCTGTTTGCTTTCCAGGTTAAAAAAAACAGTGTTGTTTGAATGATATTCTATCCTTTTTTATACTAATGAAACTACAGCACTGTTCTCTCTTTGTAAAATCAAGAAACTATATTAAAGGTTTAAACATTGTCACTTGGGAAAACTTGATGTCACTTTGATTTCTTACAGATTATAACATCTTTCTGCAAAAAATTAGAAGCCACTTCTCATCATTTCTTAGATCACAGCCCCAGAGATGATGTCAGTCTTTTATTTTATGTGCATGCACATTTTCTCACTTTCTCACCCCTCTCTTTCTCTCTCACACACACACAAACACAGAGAAGTGGTGGAGTATTCAGTGCAAGTGAAAAGGAGAGCTCACCTGTTGCTAGGCAACCCCTGCCTCCTTGCTCACTGGCTCACTCTAGGCTTAGGGATCCAAACACACACAGGAATAAACTGTGCAGCTCACTTTGTCCATTGTGTGCTACTTGTTGGCCTGAAGCCATTACCCTGAAAACCCCCTTTCTCACAGAAGGTTTTTTTTTTTTCTTTTTTTTCCTCCCAGAGAAGGGGTGTCAGGCAGCGGTCTTAAAACGTGTAATCCTGGAACTCTGTTTTATGTCAGGGAAATTCTTTGTTACAGTGATACTACATGAAGGAATGGCCAGTTTGTTTAAAACTTAGCCTGCAACAACAAGCTTTAACCTTTATTTAGCTCAGACCACTCTTTTGCCTGAGGAAGTAACAGAATGATTTCCATATGTTTTAAAACAAATCATTACATTGGTGTGTTGAGTAGTTATGTTTGATTTCTTCCTTTCCTGCCTTCCCTTTGCTTTCCTCCTCATTCTCTGGCTGTCTTTCGTAAATTATGCCTGTCTCTCCTTGTTTCCCCATGCTTCGTTGATCTGCAGGCAGAAAACCTGCTGCTGGACGCAGACATGAACATCAAGATAGCAGACTTTGGCTTCAGTAATGAGTTCACTCTGGGGAACAAGCTGGATACGTTCTGCGGCTCCCCACCCTATGCTGCCCCAGAGCTCTTCCAGGGAAAGAAGTATGATGGGCCTGAGGTGGACGTCTGGAGCCTGGGAGTGATCCTTTACACACTGGTCAGCGGCTCGCTTCCCTTTGATGGACAGAACCTCAAGGTCAGGAAGCAGGGAAAGTGTGTTACATATGCGCTTAAACATTCGTCTGCATTACATAAGCAGATGTCTGTATTCTGTGGGTGGTTGTAGTATTTGTCATGCTGGTTTCTGTTCCTTCTGCCCTAAAAATGCAGAAACTAAACTCAAACATAAATAGAAGAAAATCTATTAAATGCCTACCTAACAGCTTTGTCTTCAAGTAGGGTTGGTGGTGTGTTGCACCATATAAGCCCTGAAATCTGTAGCATTATTTTCAAGAAAGTATTTCATTTTTTTGTCCTAAAACTGGTTATTTATAAATATTCATCCTACCTATCCCACTGCACATTCAGTCAGTACCCACATGACTCATTCTGGAAATGCAGACACATTTTGGGTGGGTGATGAAACATTGAATGTGAGAATATTGATGTTCACATGCCAGGAAACTGCCAGCAAGGCTTTTATTGCATGCCTTTGCATTGCAGCTTCCCAGAGCTTAGTTTTACACCCACGTAACTTCTCTTAAATAAATTTTTTCATACTGATGTGTCAAATTAAGGACAAAAATGTGTAAAGTAAAACTAAGATAGTTGATGATAGATTGATCTGTACTTTCTATGATTAATCTGTAATTGCAATCAGTTTATTAAGTTGATCAGGGCAGGTATGCCAAAGGGTTGGGGTGCTGTGAGAAACTGATTCACATTAGAATCACAAATATTAATTTCTACAAGTCAGCATCACGTCAGAATGTCCAGAAAACAGTATTTTTTAGATCTTTTTATTTTATGCTGAAATGTCCTACAGAAGCCGGTTTTAGTACAGCAAATCCTGGTGCTGATAGCTCCCTCATGTAACTTGTCAAACTTTCCTGATACAGGAGATATGCTGTCCTGGCTACTTAGCTGCACAGTTAGCATTAGCAGAGCTAGCTCCTAGCGTTGGTAATGTTTACATAGCTTTGCTGTCATACAGATTTATTGCCATGTTAAACTGAGGCACTGTCTGACATGCTCTGGTTTGAAAAATCCCACCGGTAAAGAGGAAGTATACCGGCGTATTTCACATGCTCAGACTGCTAAATAAATGTAGCAACGGGTCAAGAGCATGCGCTCAGGAGTTAGAGCAGAACAAATGCCAACAACTGATGACTGTCACTCTAAGGATCTACCAGCCGATACTGAAAAATAGACAATAAAATAGCAGGATCCACCATGTCAGATTTTATTTATATTAAGTTTTTGGAATTTAAGCACAAATAAATGTCTTTGTTTTAGGGTTTTCTCTGTATATCTACATTGTTGTAGTCAGCTAATTAAAATGCAACAAATATATGCTAAAAGCTGTATCGTCTTGAATACTTAGTTGAGTTTTTAATGTCAAGTAATAATTAAGAGATCCACATCAGGCGCTGATCCTGAGATAAGTCCCTCTTTCTTACAAAGGAGGAGTGCATTTTAAATTTGAAAGCGGCTTGAATCAAAAATCAATTGTGTATCAAATTGTTACCTCCAGAATCAAAATCAGATCTAATTGTGAGTAGCCAAAAGATATACGTCTCTGTCAATGAGGTTACTAACTTCAGAGGTACACCATTTTACTAGGGATGCACGATATTAAGGGTCTGGTATTGGTATTGGCAGATATCAAAATTTTGGCAGATATTTACATCTGATATGTTGCCCGTGTATTTCAGCATACATTAACTGTAAATTTTGTCTGTATATACTAATAAATAAGTAAAATTTTAGGCTGAATCAATTGATGTAAGTCAGTTGAGGTCATTCTTACTTATTATCCTTATTCTTTAAACCTCTAGGTGTTTGTAAGGACTCAGGTTTATTTCCTTGGTCATCCTTAAACATTAAACTTTGTCCAAAAGGACGGAAATTTCTGATCTGTAAAGCACATTTAAATATTGTTACCGGCTAAAATCTGCAAATATCGGATATCGGCAGGAATCCAATATCATGCATCCCTATATTTTACTGTTTAATGTTCAGAGGCCCATGAAGGGCTGCTTGGATGTTGATTATTGGTGCTGGGCTTTTGTTACCACTGAATTTCCTGGACTTAACCCCATAATTTACAGGTAGCATTAAACATTATAAATAAGAATCCAAATTTACCACCATCATAAGAATTGTATAGAAAATACAGTTTGATTATATCTGGTCGCTGTACTGTTTTAGATGTCCCCCATCTGTTGATGTAATCGCCACATTAGATTTGGTAACATACAGTGATTTACTTCTGATTCAAGTCCTTAATTATAAAAGAAATAAACTCAACACTTTTGGAAAAGTTTGTTCTGTCTTTGTGCTTTCCTCAGACTGATGCTGGTCTCATTGATGCAGGATGTGAAGCATTTTTGTGTGTGTGTGTGTGTGTGTGGTTTTTTTTTTTTATAAAGTTATTGAGTCTGTATTTGACTTTCAATGCCTTTGTTCATTGGCAGGAACTGAGAGAGCGTGTATTGCGTGGTAAATACAGGATTCCTTTCTACATGTCTACGGACTGTGAGAACCTGCTCAAAAAGTTCCTCATCCTGAATCCCTCCAAAAGAGGCAGCCTGGAGGTAAAACTACAATTTTCTGACAAAGACATGCACACAAACATCATTCTGCAGTTAAAATACATTTGTTTTGACTTGATTAAAGAGGCAGACTGAAAAAACAGTCAGTAAAGTGAGTGCCTGTATCTATTGATATATGTGGTGCATACAGTACTGCACTGAATCTTGGGACTTTCTTCACCAGCTGTATGTGAATTTGTGGCTGAAGTGTGAAGTGCTTTTTAAAGACATAGTAAATGCTTGTTAGTTTAAAACTTATGAGTTGCTAAATATGGTTGCACTTAGGGTACATACATGTTAAAATTGAAATTATAGCTCAGAATATTTGTTTTAAGTTAAGATATCTTGTGTTTTGATGGAGTAACTGATGCCAATTGAGTCGACTGGGTTCCCAGTAATATTTTGGATTAGATTGTTCAAGTTTTGACTAGTCTCTGCTTGAGCTGCTAGATATTATGGCAGCCCAATAAAACTAGAGACAAAAGACTGAAGCACCACTGTTAGAATTCAGTTGTTTGATGTTTTCATTTACACTTTCTTTAAAGTCTGTTTACAACTTCTATAGGTTTAAACACAGCTATAAGAGTGGCGTGGTTCAGTTTTGCTTGTTATGGTGCCAAACTCTAATCTCTCATAGGCTATTAATGTCAGGGTTGTTTGCTTTCAAATGAGAATGTGCTTCAGTACTAAAGACGAAATAAGACAAGCTTAGCCCATTCACAAAACTTAGAATCCGGTTGTAATTTGATCAATTAGAGAGATGCAAAGAGGTACTTTTTCACTTTTAATTCCAGTTTTTCTCCTTTTATATACTGATAGTTTCCTTTTCTTTTTTTACTCCTCTAATTTTTTGACATCTTATGTCTTCCTGTGTCAATATGGTTTGCTCCCAGCAGCAGATAATGAGGGACCGTTGGATGAATGTAGGCTACGAGGAGGAGGAACTCAAGCCCTACATTGAACCCCAGCCAGATTATAAGGACCCCAGGAGGACAGGTAGATTACAGAAATAAGCTCAAAAATACATTTATTTGATCCTTTCTGTATCTCTCCACCAGTTGTCATGTGAAGTCTACTTGGGCAACAGTTAACATCAACCTGTTACATGAGTATGTGAATGTAAATTGTTAAAATTCAAATTGGAGGCGGGGTAATTTGCATAGTGGCCTCTGCTATCAGAGAATGACTGTATGTGTGAATGTGAACATTACATATTTTATAGAGAACTTTTTTCAGACAACCAGAAAAGCACAAAAGTGTAGTCTGTTAGCTTTTTATCATTCCTTTCCTTATCTTCTCTGAGACATTAAAGTACAAATGTTCTTTTCTTCGGTACATTCACAGGGGCAATTTTTCTTTTGGACAAGTATAAATCAGCGTGGAGCTCTGTGTTATAATTATAATATTTTTTTGTGTGCAGACATTATGCTACAAATGGGATTCTCTCTAGAGGAGATCCAGGACTCGCTGGTGAACCAGAAGTACAATGATGTGATGGCTGCATACCTGCTACTGGACTATAGGAACTCTGAGGTAACCCCTACATTCTTTCACCCAGCACCATGCCAGTTATTATTAGTTTTTCAGAGCTCCCTCACATAGAGCTCCTCTTAAAGTCACCTGCACAGCCAATGTGAAAATCATTATGTACAAGTAAATGTGTGGCTTCACACTTTAGCCTCACAGCCTACAATTTGCTTTAATCTATGAAATTTGATCACGTACATGTGTGCTCAGTATGCTTTAGTTTTCTTATAACAGTAGCATGTAAAAAATAGTTCATATTTCGCTCTTTTAGTTTTTGCTGTACCCACAGTCCCCTGCATCTCTTCCTGATACACTCACGTTTGTGTTTTTGTTTCTCCCTTTAGCTGGATGAAGGTGGCATCAAGCCCCGGCCAGGAAGTGATGTAAGCAACATAAATGCCCCCTCCCCGCCTCACAAGGTACAACGAGAGCACATAATCTCTTCTGCTAGTTCTCTCACATACTGTAGTCTTTCAACCAGTGAATAAGCACACGGACTTCACCAAGTATATTTTACCAAAGGTACTTTGCTGTGCTGCATTTGACTGTTTCAAACTGTGGACTTTTGTTCATGTGGCCATCTTGTTTGTAGGTACAACGCAGTGTGTCGTCCAACCAGAAGCCTCAGAATCGCAGAGCCACCGACCAGGGTGAGACTGGTGTGTGTTGAGGAGAAAGGGGTGTTGCAGAAGTAGGCAATGATGGGGAACAAATTGAGACCGTTGCAACGTAACAGCAGATGTAGCAAGCTTTTTTTTTTTTTTTTTTTTTTTATAAATGTTTATAAGTGAATCCTTCAATTACTATCCTGGTACGTGCCAAAATGGTCTCCAGTCCTAAAACGGAAGAGAAAATAACTGAAAAAAAGACTCAGGCCTACATAAAATGTGAATAAGATGGTTGGAGAACAAATGGAAGGAGAATTTAGGTACATCATTTTTACCCATTCTGAATCACTCCCTTTCTTTTTCTCTTAAGGCTCCTCCTACTCTAAAAGAGGAGGTCAAGCAGACAACAGGAGTGCAGTGGAGGATTCTGGGAGGAAAGGTTCATCAGGCAGCTCCACTACCAAGGTGCCAGCGAGTCCGCTGGTCTCCTCTGACCGCAAGAAAAGCGCCACGCCTTCTACAGTAAGATAATCCATCATCATTGCTCCCATGCCACTCTTAGTTCTATCAAAAATCCTTAAAATATTGTGGATCTTATTTCACTGTATGACCACCTACATACAAGCAAATCCTGACAAACAAGTACACTACAAATTTAGGGAAGAAACCACTTTCAGACACAGATAACAAAACAGATGTCTAAAAATTTCAGATTAGTACACAATCTGACTTTGAAACCACTTTGAAAGTCATTCTTGCTCTCATGTGTTAACCAGCATCAGTCATTTTTTATCTTAGGCTTGGGTCCAGGGATCAAAAGCAAAGCTGGTTACAAATTAAACTAATAAAAATAAATAGCCATATAACTGACAGTTTCCTTGCAGGGTAAAGACATGAGAGTATGTGTTATGTCCAAGACTTTATATTGTTATAAAATCTTTTTTCTATGTCCTTTGAGTTGGCCTCAGTTAAAAGGCCCTAGGTCTACGTTAAAGCTAAGCAGTTGCATATCACTGGCCACTATCATGATTTAAACCAACAAGAAAATGTTGTTAAGGCTTCCTTAATTTTTCAAACATCATTGTCCTCTGTGACTTAATTTATGAAACGTTCTTACAAAGTGTTATAGTTTTATGTTTAAAATTCCGAACGTAACATTTAGTACATTTACATCTATTCGTACAGCTCTTTTGAGCTTCAGTGTTGTCACACCCTGGAACATGCAGCACTATGTGGACTTTGATCATTTTTTTTCTAGTGTGGACTTCATTGATATGATTCAGTGAGTAATTCCCAATAAAGTCCCGCCCAATTCAGCCTGAGCAGGTGGAGAATCTTTGAGCGCTAAGGTTAACACGTGTGGAAGTACAGGGCCTCTAAAATTAAGTTTAAATGAATTGGCCTCACATTTGAGCTTTTTATTTGACAAGTTCAAGCAAATACCTATTGTAGCAAATACTCTAAAGTCTAGATCTGGTGAATATTTTATTAATGTTAGTAAGTCAGTCATTCTTCACTGCTTGTTCAAGGCTGTTCTTTTGACCCTGTAGGCCCTAAACTATTTCTGTAACCCCTATGTTCCACCTTGACTTTTTGTCTTAAAAAGCTTGAAAAACATCAGTCCCGTGGTGCGCAACCTCTAAACATTGTTTTCTTTAAGACAACCTCGGCTTTAAGAATATGTGTGTTGCAGCAATGTCACTTGAATTTTAAAAACTTAATGGGACTAAAAAGACAAAGGTAAAACCAATAGAAAAATGAAAACTCAAAGAATTTCGTGTATGTCTAGGTTTTTTTTTCACACACTTGTTCTCCAATCTCTTTGGGAGCAAAGAATTAAAAAATAATCATTCCTTGACAAAAAGTCTTAAAAATATTTGCATATTTACAAAAAGTCCTTGCGCCTACGCCTCCCCATGTCTGTTTCTCTCTATTATGAGTCATTCAGGCTCTCTTCTTCAGTTTATAAGTCTGTGTACATGCACCAAAGCATAACGTGACAACGGAGCAGCCTGCCATTAGTTGCCACAGCCCAGATACAAACAGACAGTATGGCGGTGGGCTCACTTGCTAGCTGCAGGAATGATCGAAAAATGGATTATAAATGGATGAAAAGACATCCGATATCTGAGCTACTGCTGTGGATTTAATCTTTAAAGACCCTGGAAAGTCACCCTAGTTTCAAGCTCACTAGAAAATGTTCTGTAAGAGCTACAAAGGCGGGGCTAGCGTCATTAGAACAGCACAGCGGAGGCTTTTCAGAGGAGAAACAAGTGGCTAGATTTATAGTTCAAAAATTGTTTAGCTTTGAAATAGCACGTGTCTCTTCTAGTCATATACCACAGTGCCGTTTTCAAAGGGTTAATAATTTATCACTGTGAATATCTTTACTCCCTTCCGTATCCACAGACCTGAAAGCTCATTGTCTTAAATGCCGACCTCAATCATAAACATTTCTACAGTTCTAAAATCATTGCTGTTTTCTTTCTCCATTCAGAATAGCATCCTGTCCACTGGTACAGGTCGCAGTCGGAACTCTCCTCTGACTGAGAGAGCCACTTTGGGACAGGGCATCCAGAACGGCAAGGACAGGTACACAAATAAATATGAACCTATATGATGCACAGTGTAAAGGAGTATTGATTTTTTTTTTTAAAGGCAGTACAGTCTCATACAATCTTTCTTCACACACACTCATTCAATCCAGTCACAGGCAATTCAAGTAGCTGCTGCAAGGCAGAGCCGTTTCCTTACTAACACACACATAATACAAACACACTCACTATGGTTTGTGAATGAAGTAGTCCCACAGCTGTCTCAGAGACTGAATCCCAGACCTTGGCTGGTACTCTCCAGAGCTCTGCCAGCTGGCTCAGGGAGGCCCACAGCTTTCCCCCAAGGCAGGGTGAACCCTTCAGGACAAGAAAATCAGGCTCCCTTGGGAATTTAGGCCAAACCTCCAGTAGATTACAGATTAATAGTGATGGTTTAATGGAGTTCTGCCATTCAGAGCAGAGGCAGGGTCCAGTGGACACACATCTTCACTCATACAAATGCAGGTAGATGTATGCTGCCCTAAAATAGCAAGGAATTTGTTTTTTTTTTCTATCTAAACTCAATTTTGTTTGATGTACAGAGTTTTCAAACCAAGGATAGTTGTTTTTATTTTTAAGCAGGTTTAAAATCTCTGCAAAGACAATCAAGACTATAATCTTAAAGTATAAAAATCTATATTTTTTTCAGAATATTTACAACAAATAAAAAAAATGTATTTAGCTGAAGGCAAGCTCCAATCTTTTCCACTTTTATTTGATTTGATAAGTGTGATAATCTGCTGCCTTCCCTTTTTGTAGTCTTTCCTAAATGTAATTCATCAATCAAGCTCCAAACTTGTCCTCAACTTTTAAAAAATTCAATACGGAAGAAAGGTCTTTTCATCTGCATCTGATTTCATCACACACATCGACACATCAGATACGTGCACATCGCTCATGCCTAACCTGCCATAAGCTCTGTGTGCTTTTTTCATAAACATTAAGCATAACACCACCTGTGATGCAATGTTCAGTGTCATAGCTGCTTATACATGTGTCAGTCTCAAATGACCCCTTGTGCCCTTTTTACAGAAAAATAAAAATGATTAAATTGACTCCAGTTTCATACAATGAAGTCTAGGTTTCGTGAAATTTTTAAATCTTTGCTCTAATTATTTTCTCCTAAGCTAAACACTGCAAGGGGACATGTTGGTCATTTGAAGCTGCATCATTTTTTAAATATTGTGGGTCAATTAGCCCTGGTCGGCTGTGCTAGCTTAGTGGTTATCATCTGCTATGATTTAAAGTTACTTTATTTGATCATCATTAATGCTTTGAAGTTTGGGCTTTATAATTGTTACCCCATTCCCAACTCCCCATTTCTAACTCTTCCCCTTTCTAACATTTCCTATTTTTGTCGTTTGATGTTTAACTGAACTTGGTCCTACCAGAACCTTCTTTCTTTGCTTTTTTTTTCTCCAGTTTTCTTTCCTTCCTCTTTGTCTTTCTCTGCTTTCTTTTTATCCCCTCTTTCTTTAAGGAGATTAGTCAGACTTGTGATGGAATATTAACTCTTAGTGGCACTATATGGTCCCCATTTTTGCATCTTAAGAGGCTTACACATACGCGTACAAACTCATTGACACACACAGAAGCTTAAATGTACATATCACACATGCTCAAACTCTTGCAACACACTGGCTTGTCCAGTAAATACAGTTGTTTTTCTATCACTAGCTGTACTAATCCCAGTAAGAAAGAGTGTGTTTCTATTTAATGTGTTTGTTTAGCTGACCTCCATCAATGTCCGTCTTTTTCATTCATCATATTTTGCTGCTCTTAGTCCTCTCTTGCTCCCCCTCACTTTTTCTCTTGTACCACACTCTCTCCTGTTTGTTTTTGTTTGTGGATAAAGTCAAGTTAAAGCTGTCACTATTCTAAAGAGCAACCTTGCAGGTTAAGAAAACAACAGGGCTCTGCGTAAGTAATTCCATAAACTATTCTAACTGATCCAGCAAACACAACAGTAGAGAGTTATTATTAGAAGGCAACAGGCTGAAAAACTAAAGTGGGCACGTGTCAGACTGAGAATTCAGGGCAATTTCAGCTTAACTGTTAGCCAACCCAATAAAATGACAATAAAAAAGTTTTATTTTCTCCATGGTTCCTGCAGATCCAAGTCCTTAAATCAGTGTTACTCAACCCTGCTCAACCAAAAAGACAAATTCAAAAAAAAAAAAAAAAACTTTGGCAAGAGCCACAGTCTAAACCCAGAGTATTATTAGAGCATGCAAAGCTTGGTTTTACCTTTCATTTTCATTTTTTTTTTCTATATTTGGGTTAAAAAGCCAGTTCAAGCCTTTACTTTTTATACCTATTGATGACTCCGGCAGATGATGGTTTTGCTAATTTAGAAAAAAAATGCATCCACCTCTGTTCATTTTATTCTTATTTGTTAAAGTATCATCTAATCTGTAACTAACAATAACTTTAAAGAGATTAGTTTAATATGGTTGATATTAAAGATTAATTTAGAAAATCATGAAATTCAGAGACAAACACTTCAAATGAGTGAAAAAATAAGAAAATGAATCAAAATATATTGTTAAATATCATTACCAAATACCACTATGAGATAACTGAAAACTTGACATTTATCTTGAATCAATAAGGTAAAAATAAAATGCATTTTAGTGTGTCTGTCAGAGCCGACTAAAATTCTAAATTCTTTTCTCAAAAAGTTAAATTAAAAATTGAATCCTTTTTTGATGCACACAACTGTGAGTTGGGACCTCCACCTACAGAAATTTTCTTGCATATTCTTGGTCATGTCTGATGGAAATATACAGACTAAAAAAAAGGTTGACCATTAAATATGACTTACAAAGCCTGCTGTATGTGTGTGGGAAACAAATTGATTGATGTGACTTGCATTCGATCATTTCTGTGGTCAAAATTTCCCTTTTTTAATCTTTTCTGGGGGAATTAGACTTAAAACAGCCACAAGTCATCAAAAAAGAGCCACATGTTGAGTATCACTGCCTTAAATGCTTGAATTTCAGCGATGTTTTTTTTAAGTTTGGAATAGTAATTGAATTTCTATTTTAATAAATATCTGACTGAACAAAGAAATAATATGAGCAGAGGTGTTTCACGTTACACACATCCCTTGCTTGTTAGCATTAACTTAGCTACTTTCAGTTAGCATCAGTCAAACTGAGAAGGCTAAACAATATCAAAGCATTCACTGTGTAGCCAGTGGACAAAAGATATTTAAATGCATTTAGGAATCTGAAGGTTCCTGTGGGGTTGACTTATCCCTGGAAGAATCATCGCTGCTCAGTACTCAGTTTAAAAGACAAATGTAGAAATGTCTTCTTGTATTTTCTGAGAAAAAAAGTCAGTAATGGTAGAATTGTTAAATAATAGAAATAAAATAGTCGATATAGTTGGACACATTTTTAATAAAAGTACTGGTGGCCATGTCACTGTCCAATACTTGCTGTTTAGATTTTCTTAAACGGACATGTAAGCTGTCAGCAGCAGCTTTAAAATTAAGGGAAGTATTTTGTTTGGAAATTATTGTAATAAAATATTTATGTATTCCATACAAAATCCAATAAAACAACTGAAACAAAAAATAATGTGTTGTGTCCACCTAATCTTAGAATTTAACCAAAAAAAGAGAAAAAGATAGGGTGTCACTGACCTGGAGGAAAAAAGTTAAGAGAATAAAAATTGTGGTAAAACTGTTGATATGGTTGTTTTTCCAATATGCCAACTTTATCCTTGAGATTAATGAGCTTACTATTGAAAGTCTGGGGTTTGCTGGGTAATGTTATTGATTTGCTTAATTTAGGTGCTTATTTCTTTTTTCGCAACTTGACTTTATCCAGCTAATTTGTCTGTAGTTTCTGTAGTTAGTGTAATTGTGTGTTCTAAAGTTGGTCTTTTGGTCAGGAAAGTAAAGTATGAAGATGAAGGCATAAGGACACATCTGGCCTCTCATATAAAAAAAGACCAACTTTACTTCCGTATTCATGTCATTTTCCTCCGTGTTTTCTGTCTCCTTTTGTCTCTACAGTATTTCCTCTTTCCTCTTCTGTCTCTGTTCTTCTCTCCCTCCTTCCTCTCCCCTCCCCCATTACTGTGTTTGATATGTGCTGCCTCTAACCATGCTCCACCTCACCTCCCCACCCACCCACACACAAACCCCGCCCAATTTGTGTGACTGTATGTGCGGTACTTGGACGTATGTTTGATTGTGTGACATGTGTCGGTCTTGTTTGTGGGATTGTGTGCGCTTGTGTGTTCATTGGGCGGGGCACTCCTCCTGTTCCACCCCTTCCTCCCAGCCTAAACACTCCGGGCTCCCGCGCCTCCACTGCCTCGGCCGCTGCCGTCCTCTCCTCCTCCTCCTCCTCCTCGCGTCCCCGTCACCACAAGTCACTGTCCTCCTCCAATCATCCATGCCCCTCTGACCTGCACGCACCAAGGCCCAGGCAAGTCTCTCACTCACACTCTCACGCACATTCACACAAACACAAGCTCAGTACTCCCGCGGCCTCTTTCATCACGTACCACTTTACCCAGAGGATCATCAGCCTTCCCACAAGAACTCAAACAACAAAAGGTAAAAGGAGGGTTGAAAATAGAGTCATCTTTGGTCCTGAAACTCTTCACCCCTGCTATACAAATAGACAGCATCAACTTTTCTCTTTTTTTAATCTTTATTCAAATATTGACAAGTTCTGGCACATACTAATCCCCTGGTTGCCAGCGTTTTTCTTCCAAATTGTGTAATCAATCATAGAGGTGAATTTTGCCCCCCAAAGTAGATGTTTTATAACAGAAACTGCTCTGCTCTTCAGCTGTGTCCTCACATATACATTTACACAAATACAATGTCTAATAAGTTCCTGTTCAAATTTATTTTAACGTGTTTCTCTTGTTTTATTAGCTAAAATCACCTCAAAATACTTACTGTACATAGAAAAAATAAATGCATCATTTTTATTACTGTAAGCATGTGGGCAGCTTTAAATAGATCAATTATTCTGTGAAAATGTTTTTTTTTTTTTGTGTTGTTGCACACAAATACACCTGTATTTGTTTACCACTATAGCTATACCATAGTGAGAAATCCAGTATCTCTAATGGTAGCTTTTATACACTCATCAATTCTTTGGCAGTTGTCAGGAGGTAGATGGTAAAGCTCAGAAAGCTACATGACACATTTAAACTTGGTGTTGAGATGTTGACAGGTCTCATCTTTGGCCATTAGTCAGTCTTGAGCCTCACATTACCCAGTAGACCGTAACAAGCCTCAGAACAAGATGGGCAGGTTTTTCACTCTGCTGTATCTCACATGCCTTCGATGTTGTTGTTGTTGCTTGTTTTGTTTCTTGGCAGCCAAAAATACCCACACCAGTTTAAAGTGAGTACGTTCATGGAGTAGCAGTGATCAGGTTTTGCTCAGGCAGAGGTATAAGTACACAATAATCTGTGTCTTGCCACAAAGTGAAAAAGGATGCAAAATATAGCAGTGCATGGAGTACCTGGAAACTTTCTGGATACTTAAAAGGATCAATATTATGAATATTGGCATCTTGTGCATTTAATTTAAATATCATGAATCAGTCTTTATTAGTATAGCGCCAGTTGACAACCAGAGTTTTCTCAAGACACTTAAAATAGATGGCACAGATGGGTTTAGCAACCATGAGCTCAGAACTAAGAAACAAATGAACATAGATTCAGTGATGAGGAAAAGCTTCCCAGGCAAAAACCTAGAGAAGAACCAGGCACATGTTGAACAGTCTTCTGCCGAAGCTGTGTTAGAGTTGTAAAGGGCAGAGAGAAAGAAGAGGGGGATGCATGAAAGTGGAAAGAGGGAAATGCAGAAAAAGAGAGAGGCAGATGCAGAAAGAGAAGAGAGAGGTGCAGAAAGCAATTAAAGTGAATAAGATAGATTTGTTGATGTCCTGGCCATGAATACATCTTATTTTCTTGAATATAGCTACATTGTGTTAGTAATAACAGCCCTGTTATATAGAAGAGTGAACACTCTGATATTAGCGTTAGCAGCTAAGGTGAAAATGAAATGAGAGTTATGATACTGCCAACTCCTTCATTTAAACTTCTACTTCTCTATTTTCTATTATATGTCAGATGTTGTGAAAAGATGGACATCTTCAAGTTGTGCAAAATTTCAGTAATACTTGACCGTCATTTGTATTTTAGAGGAAAGAGTAGAAAAAAAAAGTTTGGAGATAAAAATCTCCTCCAGCTTCTGATTCACTTGGCCTTTAGGGCCTTTGTGCAACAAAAACCAACAAGGGTTGTTTGCTATATTTTACAAGTCAAGGGACGCACATTGCAGTGTAGGGTACTTATTCTCATTTGCTCAGCACTTAACTGACTGTGATAATCATCATGGTAAAAACTATCTGGATACTGCAAGGTCCGCCTCTACATGTAGGCAGTTCAGATAAAGGATTAAAAAAAGTTGGAGTTTTATTAGTTTGTGTAATTGAAGAAAAGTTCTAAGGAACCCATCTAATAACATGGCTTTGTCTTGTTGGTCATCAGTGTGAATTGTGGGTTTTGCGTGTTGTCTGTTGCTTTGTTTGTCTGTTTAAAGGGCTACTTTGATTTTTACTTAATTTTTAGTTTAGCTCTTTTATTCATCAACATTTCTAGTCATATGCTACATTGACAGGAAGATAGTCTTTGAATATTTTATAAGCTGCCTTTAATTCTGTCTGAGGTTGAACTGATATGCCATTTGCACAAAGACCCTTACCCTTTTTTGTGACAGTTGTCTGGTGAAAAAAATCCCACAAGACTAAAATTCCAATGGAGCAAATGTCAAGGTGGCCCTCTGGCTGTATGTGCTTTTGTCTGCTCTGTGTTGAAGTCCTGTTCTGTTGCATGCGTCGTTCAGCAGTGAGCTTGGGATGTTCAGAACCTGGTTGGGGACGCTGGAGAGAAGGTACCGCTTCAACACATAGACTGTCCCCAGAGTGAGGAATAGGCACCTTTTCTCAGAATGTAGACCATGTCCCCAAATCCCATCCATTCCTGTTTTATCCAGCTGTCCTTAGTTACCCTTCTGAAAAAACACATTTTAATTCTTCATCAATTTATGTATACATTCATAGTAAGAAAAATTACATTACTTCTGACATATTTATCACCCAAGTCTTGATGTTATGTTATAAAGCAGGAGATCAGTGCCGGTACCATATTTGTATTGAGATGTATGCCTGGCATAAACTACATCAAGATGCACCATTCAAACATAAGTTGCATCAGTAGCTATGTTTACATGGACCGCTTGTAATCACAATAAATCCCGGTTCTGAATAAAAAACTTAATTCAGAATAAAATCCTCTGATTCGGCTCATTCCATTCGAGAGGGGTGCATAGTCGTTCTGTTTAGCATCCGTAAAAACCCTCAATCTGATCATCTCTCCCTGTCTGGGGTGATTTTTGTCTTACTGCGCTCGTCTGTCCCATGGACGGAACAGACAGAAACATGGCGGGAGCAAAGCAAAACTGAACCGTTACTGAGATAACGTTTTTTATTTGAAACTTTAAAAGAATTCAGAATTGTTGATCAGATGGTATAAGGTACAGATACGAAATAGGTGAACAGTCCACTATTTTGCGCGAGCAGGAGTTAAACGAGCAAATGCCGACAGTTTATTTGCAACAAAAGGCGATGAAGAACGTCGTCTTCTACAGCGAATTTTCGGTTGATTTGATCCATGGGACGGTGCTACGCATGTCAGAGCACTTATATTTAGATTAAATGTATGATTCATGAACCTGCATGTCTGAATCGGATCACATCTTTTAACGTCCATGTGAACAGAGAAGTTTAAATCTCTAATCTGAATAAATTCAATCGGATTGTAAAAAAATGTTTTTAGAACTGCAGCTAGTATTGTCCAGTCTGTTTTCACTTTAAAAGTTGCTTAAAAGTTAGAAAACATCATAGCTGTTTTATATCAACATTCTCAATCAAGTCGTATCCATAACTACAACATGTCATGCTGGTCCCCAATATTTTGCCTGCTTCAGCCAGTTTTTCCTAGCAGCTATATCCGTTAAAGAGCTTGAGTGTGTGTTTGTGTGTGTGTTTAGGCTAATTGGCAGTATTTTCCTTGGTGCACAGCTTGGACATATCATCAAATCAAAAGATATGTTTGAGCTGTTCATCATATAGCTACACTGTTTCTATGGGAAGCTTTTTTCTTCTTTGTGGACAGTCGACTGTATTAGAGATCTGCAGTGGACTTTTTTATTTTGTCACACAGTCCTTCTTTCAGATAATTTTTATAACTATTTCTTGCTCCACCAGACTCCTGCCCATTGTTGGAGCTAACTTGGTCATTTCAGCATTTAACACAGTTTCATTTTGAGAATCTGTCCACCCCACCCCACAGGAAAATGGAACATATAGTCATAATATTTTAACTTCTCCTTTTTAAAAAAACAAGGAATCAGGCAAAGCCTCAAGCCTCATATAATACAGGTAAAAGCAGAGAAGATGACAAGGTGGTGGATTGTGTCCCTCTTGCCTAATGATTATTGTTGTTTCCCATAGCAACTGGTACAAAATAGATTCTGCAATGCTGGACTACAGATGGGCAGCAGTGACAGGATTCCTTTAGTTGCTAACTGGAGTACAATTTCTGTTATAGCCAAAACTCAAGCTGAAATCAGGAAGGAGATAAATATTCAAGTAATAGGCATAAAAAGCTGTTAAATGGTGGAAAAAGCATTGAAATGTATATGCATGTTTGTCAAGAACAGGACCTCTGTGTTTGGGTATTAATCATGTTGACTTCTTCCATCAGTGTGGCCACATCCTCTATCCCAGTCTGATTGCAGCGCTCTGTGGTCGATTGTCCATTTGTATTCACATCTTTATTCATCCTGCTCTCTGTACTTCTATTACTGTGTCTTTGCTTGTCTTTCAGTGTTGGTGATTTTGTCATGTTTGTTGTGTCTGCACTCTTACTCAGGCTTGGAAGATGGGCACAAATGCATACAGTATAGAGAAAGGCACAAGGTTTTAGCTCAGTGAATGTTTCCAGTGTGCTAGTGGTTATCTTTTGTCAATTTGAATGTGTGAGAACGTGCAAGCTTCAGGTTTGTGACGCTTTGCCCTTCAGAGTAAAAAAGCATTAGCTGTTGGTCTCACTGACCTGATGCTGACTTATGTATTGACTTTGCTGACAACAGTGGTTCTATGAAATATAAGGGTGAGCAGAAATTAAATAGACATAGACATTATTTTAAACTTTCAATAAGGTTTAGAGTACACAAGAAGGTTGTTTTGTGTATTTTTCTAACTGTTTTTTCTTTTTGCTACACTCCCTTTTCAACCCACCCCTTCTTTCATGCCTTTCTACTTCTGTTTCCACAAACTTCCAAACCTTGTTATGCTCACCTACCTGCCCTCTCCTCTCCTTTCCTTTCTGATTCCCTCCTTCCCAACCTTGCATCTCTACGTTTTATTTCCTGCTTTTTTTTCTGATCACCTTTCCAATCCCTGTCACTATGAATTCCTCTCCTCTGATTACACCTTCTATCCTTTTATCCCTCTCTAATCTTTTGTCCACTTCCCTACCTCACTGCCCTTCTGCATTTCTCTGCATCACGCTTTCTTTTGGATACCTCCCACCTTTCCTCTTCATATCTCGAATCATCTCCTATAGTGCCCCAACTCAGCGGGCACCTGGTGCCTCACCATCTGCCCACAACATCAGCAGCGCTGCTGTGTCAGACCGTCCCAACTTCTCCCGGGGGGTGGGCATCCGCAGCACATTCCATGCAGGACAACAGCGGGGTGCCCGGGACCAGCAGGGCTCTGCCTACCCCGGTGGGCCAGCTTCCCCATCACTGTCACATGGCAACAGCCAGGCCAGGAGGGCACATGGCGCTACTGGGATCTTCAGCAAATTTACTTCCAAGTTTGTACGAAGGTGAGTAGCAGTAAAGAAAGGAAGTGTCCTGGGAAAGTGAGAAGGGTAAATCTTTATACTCAGAAAGGAGACTGAAGCCATAAGACCGATGTGGATCCACATGTGGCAGGAATGAACTTTTTAGTTTAGTCAATGAAACTGAAGCAGTTGTGGTAGCAGCTGTTCTACTTATAATGCTGCTTTTTTTGTAGCTCAAGTACAAAAAGGCTTTTTTGAGTATTTAGGTTACAGCCTGAAACAGAAAATGTAACAAATCATTGAACGTGCCCATTTCCTCTCAGGAACAACATGCTGTATGCAAATGCTCATGTCTTCATGGGTTGCAGAGTATTTTGGTTTAAAGAAGCTGGCCTGATCTCATCCCTATCTCTAAACTGGTGCTGATCTGTAACTCGGCTGGGAGAAGAAAGGGAGAGGAAGGCAGCAGCTGTGTCTTCTCTGTAATTTTGTTTGGAGCAGTGGTGACTAGGGAGTAATTTTGGTTTTGGTTCCATGTCTGGCCCAGTTTTCATCTCATCACAGATGACAGTCCTCTAGGGCAGGTTGCGGCAGCTACAACTGCTCTGATGGGTACCTGAGCATATTAATAGCTAAAATATGCATTAAAGTTAAAAATATAGATAGCATATATACATGAAAATGGCGCCTCACTTTGATCAAACCCTGTTGTGTAAAGACGGTGAGGTAAAGACTGACTGTACACAGCGGTTATAAAACTGGAAGGGTAGGATGAGAGAGCTGGGCAAATATAGTATCTACCAGCTCTTTGACAGCAGCGTCTTCTGAAAACTAGACTCATACTTGTGATCTGACTTTTGCTTGCCAGATACATCCTATTTCTTATGAAGCATATCTTTAACTCAGGATGTATTTATTGTCGTTTTTGTGGGACTTGAGGAACATCTGGATTTCATGAGATTTTTTTTCTAATACTAAAAACACTGATTATTATAGCCAGTTAAAGGCAGATTATGCTGAAGAAAATGCTAGTGAAAAATGAGGCCACTTCTTATATCCTTCATCTCCAAAGGAATACAGCAAAGAGAGCAGCAAAGATTGAGATTTCTCTGGTTTCTCCCTGATTTTTATTATGAATGACATTTTTGAAGTGTCTTAAGTAAATGGGGAGAAGAACGAGAGAGTGCACGGTTTATTTTTGGTGATTGTTAGAGAGAAATGTAGAATGATCAAGTGTTTCCTGCTTGCGTGGGTGTGTCTGTGTGTGTGTATGTATACAAAAGGCGGAGGTACAGGCACAGCCAATCTCTAGGCCTCCCACTCAGAGATACTGTAGCTCCGTGGCGACAGTATCCATGGTTACACCGGAGATATCACTTTTCCCTCAACTATAAATACCGCTACTGGGGACACCTTGACACACATGCAGGCACACACACTTATAACTTGGCATGCTAGTAGGAAGTCGAGGTGCTGGAGAGAAGAGATTGTGTTGCATTTGTGCAGTTCAGCAAAACAAAAACACAGAAGTTGTGTGTTTTATTAACATATCATGTAACCATGTAACCTGCACTTTCCAGCATGGTCTGCAGAGAGATGTTCCTCTGTCCTTTAAACATGTCTGCATGTGTGTGTCTGCTCGTTTACCAGTGTTAGTATGTGTGAATGAAGGAGATTAGGTTTCTGTGTGTTATAGATTAAGTTGTTGCTAAGCCTGTGCTTTTTTATTTGAAATGTATCTTTGTGTGCTTAGGGTTTGGCTTTCTCTCCTTTTTTATCAAATGTGAACTTTTTACCTCACAAACACTTCTTTACAGATCACGAGGACTGCTCTGTGTCTGGAGGAGGGTGTCTTTTCAAGTTGGGGGGAGGGAGGATGAGGGTGACTTTGTTCAAACAGGGGCTCTTAATGGAATTTCCCACTGAGCTCATAAAATCCCTCTAAGGTGTTCTGGTGTGCATTTAATAACGTGCGTTAACACATTCACACCAATAATTCCCACCGTTGACCACATTCCTATTACAATGGTAGTGACACTGATTTTCATTTGTTGTTTGATGTTTTCCCCCTTGGTTATGTAATGTTCATTGTGCTTGTTGCCTCATTCTGACGTTAGCCTAGTACATTTTGGACTTTTTCTGACAGTTTGCTGTAAAGATTGCTACTCATAGGTAGGGATGTAACGATACCTTGCATTACTATTAGAAACAATGCAAAGATGGCAGCCAGTGCAGGGTGCCTCTCACCCATTGACAGCTGGGATTGGTTCCAGCCCCCGTGACTCTGCACAGGAAAGTACTATTAAAAATGAATTGATGGTTAACAATTTAAAACAATGAGACAAAAACACATATTGCAATTCTGTGCTTAAGCCAGCAGAGGGTGCTACCTGCTTTTCTCGCTAGCTGAGGAAGAGAGGCATACAGATTTTGCGGAAGCAAGATTTTAGGGCTAATAATGTGCCGGTTTTAGGTTAGATGCAAGGTAAGCAGAATAGAGAAGACAAAAAAGGTTTGTAAATGTTTCAAGAGACTTTAAACACCAGCAGTATATTACAAACATTGGCTGGAAGAGTGATTTAAAACGCCACCAATCCAGCAATTGCAAGGGCTTAAAAGATAATGATGAACATTGGTGTTTATAGGCTGAAGATGCACATTACAGAGCCAGTTAAATGACTTTCTAAAATGTAAACGAAAACTTAAATTAGGTAAGTTGCTGAGTAAAAATAAAATTGCCTCTCAAAAGCCTTTGGAGCTTCAATCCCACAAATGGGCTGTACTCTATTCATGCTAGATTTATTTATATGATATCAGGTTTGTTTTAAATTAATACCTTTAGATGATTAATTTTAAAAATGTCTTTTTGTAAGACATAATTTATTAGAAAGAAACCTTTAAGTTAAAAGTGTTGCATGCATTTAGTTAAAAAATATTAGATAAAGGATTTGCAAAATTGCTCAGAGAAGTTAAATAAACAATTTATGTTTAAACATTCATTGAATTCAATCCTAGAGCTTTATATTAGTTATATATTGCATACATTATTTTGATCCATATACGGCATCATGAGTTGTGTATCGTTAAATCCCTACTCAGGGCAGCTCATTTTGTACAGGAAAGTCATAAATCTAAACATTTTTATACATACGTTTGTTTCTCTTTCTTTCTTTATCCCTCTTTTGTTTTTGTAGAAATCTCTCGTTCAGGTTTCCAAGAAGGTAGGCAACATCCCAGACGTTAAATATAACCCCTTTATATATACGTATACTCTCTTCTTCATATATATTTTACATATATATTTTTTCACCCCTTTTGGTGTTTCGTGAAGCTTTTTGTTTAAATCTTCCTTTGTGCCTTGAGCCTTATATATTTACTTCCTTTTTTTCTGTGGTTGGCCCCTTTTTTCAGCCTTCTGGTTTTGAGTGCCGTGTTATGGCCCATTTTTATTTAGTTTTTATTTTTCCACTAACCACCCCCTCACCCAGCCACCCTCTCACTTAACTCACTCACTCCATTATCATGCGGCACAATAACACCTCACCCCTCCTCCTTTGACGTCCCTCCATCGTCCCTCCCACCTTGCTCTTTCCAAACCCCCCCATCCATTTATTTACCAGGTAGAGTGTGTGAGAGCTTGTGTCCCCCTGTAGCGCCCTAGATTTAGGTCGAGGCTTAATGGTGTAATAGATCAAACATTTCCCTTCTAACTCTTAACCCTTTCTGTTTCTTAGCTTCAGATGCAGGGAATAATGCACCATTTCTTAGCTTCCTCTCCAAGTCATAAGCTGGTGAGGTGATGTGATAAAATGCATCCTACAGACTTTTTTTAGTTGCTTTAATAAACATATGAATGAGAAGAGAATCACAAAGACAGATTTCTGTTTTTTTTGTAGGGGATTTAAGTCCTGCTTTGTCACATTCCCATGATAACCATAACCAAAGCTAATGCCACCTATCTAAACCCTTAAACATCATCCATCTCACATCTCACTGCTTTTTTTTGGTTTGGTCACTAAGATCAAATCAGCTGGTGTTTAGTGTAAATTTTTGAAGAGATCCACCATAGATTGTAGTCTGGAGTTGGAGATGGAGGTAGAGAGGACCCAGGAGGGACGTTGCAGTATTTCTCAGGCTGCACTTATTTCTGGAGGCTGCACTCTTCCTTTCTTTCATTGCTCTGTTCTCACTTTGGCAATGGCTCTCTAACAGCAGCAGCAGCAGCAGCAGAACTGGATGGCTTTGACCTACTCTGGCTGGAAAAGACCTTAATACTGTGGACACACATACACAGATTACACTTTATACACATATTCACCTTATACCAAAACATTTATTCACTTTTCTCCATGTTATTTATATTATTTGTAATACATGAAGATATAGAATACCTCACTAAATTTACAGTCATATACACTGAACACACACGTACAGAATCTCACATTTGTCTCATACACACTGTTGAGTGTTTGTTTTTTTTTCCAGGAGGTGGAGCAATTTCTTTTTAATCTAGACCATTGCTCCACCTGGTGGTTAGAAGTTATATTTTGTTTTGTCAGCCTTATGAAGAATTCCCTCCCAGTTACTCTTTGTGCAAGAAGCTAATTTTGCTCTATTTGGGGAGTCTCATTTATCCGGACATTTGTAATATTGGAGGGAGAAATACGAGAATCTAGTTAATATATGAATAAATAATGGGCAAATGTGTTATGAAAAGAGTACATGAGAAATATCTGAGATTTATTGAATCAAGGTATCATCTTCATTTGATTTGCCCACACTCTCCTCTGGAGCCATTTTGCATTCCCTTACAACTCTAGAGGGCATGCAAAATTGCAGAAACAACCTTATCTTACATTGTTCATCAATTTACCCTTATTGCTTAAGAAATCGTGGTTTAACTTTTCACTTATCTCACTTGTCATTCCCATATGCAATATTTTTAACCATGTGTCTGTTGCAGGATGTTTTTGAATTATTTCTTTTGAATATTTATAAAAGGGGCTAAACTGGAATGATGCCTCTTCCCATAACAGACTTGATTTAAAGCTTCATTAATTGATTTTAGTATGTCACTTTCCCTCTATTGTCTGCATGTGTTTTGCTGTTTTGTCTTTGTCTCTCCACTGAGTTTGTTTTGTGTCTTTTTGTCTTGTCTGTTGGTATGAAAGAGAACATGTCTGTGTGGTGTGTGCATGTGTTTATATAGGTTCCAGTTGCTGTGTTTTAGGAAGTGTCTGTGTTTAAAAAAAAAACCCTTCTGTTTAGGAACAATGTTACTAATAAAGGATTATATGCAGTGCTGGGATCATTAATGCTCCTAACCCCCTCTAAGTTGCACGACTCGCCCTCACCATGCTGACCCATTATGTTCCAAACCATTCCATCCAGGTCCAAATCCATTTCACATTTTTATCCTTTGTGTTTAAATGCATTCCTCCTGTGCCAAGCCACCCTATTTAAAACTTAATTTTTTTGGTCCTCTGGTTAGAAATTAAAATTCTTGCAAATACTTATAAACTTTCCATTAAATTGGGACTAGTTAACTTCTTTAACTCCTCCAACCCAGTCCTGTTTCTTTTCCATCCATTGCCTAGTTTGGATCCATCCTGCTTTTATTTACACCAGCTTTAAGAAACTGCTTCAAGATTATTGGCATTAGTTACTACACTGCTGCTACCTTAAAAACTGACAAAGCTAACAAGTCGGAGTACTTTTGCATTACCAGAAATGAAATCCTGTGACTCCGTAGGCATGTTGGTTATATATTGTGGAGACAGCACATAGCTCTGCTGTCATTGTACAGCCTTGTTTGTGGTCCATAAGCTTTGCAGCCGAGCAACAGGAACGACAGATGTGCATCTCTTTGATGCAAAATGCTCATAAAATGATGACTGGACTAGGCAGATTATTAGTATCAGACTGAGATGTCTGGTCATGATCTTGCTCTCGTTTCTTGTTTTACAAAGTTAACATAATGGGGATATTTACACTAATAAATGCTGTCCTCTATGTAGTCTCCACCAGTGCTAATTTTTACAGCTGTTTTTAATTTTAGTCCCAGTCTTTGTCTTTAGATTAATTACTTCTTAGTTTTAGCCACATTTTAGTCATTTCTACCCTTTATAGTTTTAGTCTAGTTCTTGTCCAAAGAACATCCTCATATTTTAGTCTAAGCATTTCTTCTCTTGCCTGAATCTGGTACCAAGTCATGGTTCTATGCACCTTGCCTAACCTGGGGTCACTGCTTTCTACAGCTAAGAGGCAGAATAGCTATAGATGCATTGTACTTAGACAGATTTACCCACAGTGGAGAAATATCATGGATTTTGAATGCCCAACAAAAACTAAATTACATTTTAATCTTGTTGACGAAAAAAAAACTTACTTTTAGTTAGTTTTAGCATCAAAGCTCTGTTGTTAGCTAGTCTTTGTCTAGTCTTTCTCATGGAAAAGAGTAACCTTACATAATAGATGGATACGCCCGTTTCTGTTTCTCTCACTGGTGAATCCATCTTGCAAAGCTCCCATCTGAACCGTTTGGGCCTGGTTAGAAAGTGACAGAACCAATCAGTGATGAGGGGCAGTACTTTCTGGCGCGGCGGAGTCGTGACATAAGCAAGCATCTTTAAGAGGCTGGTGTAATTATGGCGGAAGAGATTAGCGTGGATGCTGCTAAAGTGCCAGTTTTATCAGAACTTGACGACATTTCTTCGTTAAAAGAAGAACAGAGTGAGAGAACAGCAGTGGGTTGGTTTTTTTTTCAAAAACGACAAAAGTCGTGTACTGACATGTCTATAGTCGCCATGGTTCATGTTATGCAGTTCCCTATGGAGTTTAGTCCTCGGTAGGAACGCAGCTCGCTAGCGGCTACGTCACATGTTTTGTTGCTCTAATTGGCCCATAAAGATGTGACAGAATGTTCATCCAATTGCCCTACGAGTTTTTTTTCCAAAGGCTCAGCTCTCTCCCAAAGGCTGTGTATGAGAGGTTTTCCTGATGGATGTGTGAAACATATCCATCTGGCATGCCAGGTTAGGAACAGAGGGAGTTGACAAACATTTTTAGTCAGAGTTTTTGTCGACGAAATTAACACTAGTGTCCATGTACTACTTTTTGCAGCCAATTGCTCAGAAGTCTGAGAAAAAAAGAAACCGTCCAGATCCATCTAGGATTTACTGTTTTTTTCTTTGTGGCATAAATAATACAATACATAATATGGCAGATTTTTCCAGCAGCTGATTTATGGATTACTTTATGTATTTTCCCATATTTAAAGTCATTTGAAGGTGCTTCACTGTAAAAACATTTGCATATTTGTATGTAATAATTCACAGATGTAGATTCTCCAAAATGAGCACTGTGTACCCAAAATGAGGAGATGTTCTGCCAGTAGGTTAGACTGTTATGATTTAATGGCTCCATAAAAACTAGCATCATCAGGTACAATCTGAACCATACTGGTTCTACTCTCTGTGTAGGAAACAAATATTTTTCGAAGAACACATTGGACTGGAGTCACAGAGCCATGGTGACATCTCAAAGCTTCTCTATTGTAAGTGGAAGTTATCCGACCAAAGTCTTTCCTAGAAGCCTACTTGGTCAATTCTAAAAAAGTGGTGTCACCTTTTATTTAAAATTGTGTTCCTTATCAATAGATTACTTAATCTAGAAAAATAAGAAGAATTTTAGGACTTGGTACTCAATTCAGCTCTCACCTTCTAACCCCTGAACCTTCTGTATCAGAGAAGATTATTGTTTCGCTGTCACACAGAATGGACTGGCACAAGGATCGGCACTCTGGGCTGAAGTCCTCAGGTGCAGACTTGTATTAAAGTGGTTTAAATGAAAACTTAGTATTTGGGATCAATGAGGTTGGATTGGAACATTCAGTTAGGCATGGTGAGCAGAGCGACTGTGTTCAGCCAGCTGATTAACTTAAATGTTTGAAGAGTCCAACTGTGCCCTAAGCCCTCAAAAAAAGACTAAACTTGTGTTGATTTTTCTCGAGGAGTCCGTATGAGGGAGAGGGTCGGGATGAGGGGAGCAGGTGAGATGCAGAACAGCCCGAAAAACCGAAAATCCCTTCAAATCCCCAGGCTCTACCAAAACCGCCTGCCAATCAGTAGACCTGAGCCAATTAGTAGATGATCTTTGAGCTTGTTGTGAATGGCTGGGAGAGGGAGGGGCAAGCTGGGATGTGATTGGTGGTGATGGTGTCATCTGCTTAACCAATGGGGAGTTGACAAATTAGCAACAAATGGTAGCATCCCAGAAAGTGAAAGTGCTGGTGTGGAGATTGACCTGCATGGTGGTGTGTGTGATGGGAAATTGAAATCAAAAACCCAAATGTGTGTTTGTGTGCCAGCAAATTTATAAATCACTGAAACCCTTTTGCATCTCTAAATCTACATATTTTTGTAATCTAAGATGTGTGCACGCAAACACACACAGGGGTACTTAAAGATTTTGCTTATTGTCTTCATCCGTTTTCACCACCTCATCATCTCCCTCTTCCTCTCAAACATTCCTTTTTTCTCCCTCCTCACTCCCTCCTCTTTTTCTGTACTTTTTTTGTAATGCTCTCGATTCTTATGCGCTTTTTTTTCCCTCTCTTTGCTTTTTTGTCCCGTCTTTTCCCACCTTCATCCCTCTTTCTCCCTGCCTCTCCTGTCTCTTGCTTTTTATTCTTCCTGCACTTGTCTCATCCTTTTGCCCTTTTCTTCCTCCATCTTCCTCCTCTTCCTCCTACACCCTCCCATCCCTCCACCAGGTCAATGCTGAGCAGCACGGTGGACAAGTCAGAGAAGACGTCTGGTGGTGTGCTCTCCTCCTCTTCCAACAATGATGAGAACAACTCTTCACCAGGATCTGGTAACACTGGTGCGTTAATTATAAAAGATACATACATTAATATATTACATTTGGATATTACTCTTGTTTTTCTGTCATTGTGCCATTTACCTTGCTTCAAGATGGGGTCAAAACTCTCAGATGAGAGTAGTGCCACAAAAATTAGTAGGCGCATATTAATTTAATTGCACTTTTGATTAAGAGGATTGTCTATAGAAACATTTTTAACGTGCAAAGGAAATAACCATCAAACTCTTTATCTCTCAGTTAGATAATACACTATCTAGAAGAATCAGATCTACTTTGTAAACAAAAATATGAGGATTGCAAGTTATTTTGATTTATAAAAAAAAAAAACCAACAAAAAAAACAAATGTGATAACGTGTTGTACGTGTTACTTTTTCAGCCTCGTTTTGACACGGAAAATATTCTGGACTGAGCTCGATTATTACTTATTTATCCATTTGATTCCCAGTCTCATTAGTGAAAACTTAAACGCCCCCTCATTGAGAGGACTTTTGAGGAATACTGGGGAGATGCAGATGTTACTTTTGTGAATGAAATTGGACAATGGCAGACTATTACAGGAGGGCACTTACAATAAAGCAGTAACAAGCAGCTTTGTACTTTGTAACCTCTACTGAAGAGCAAAAGAAGACGTACTGTGTTACTAAATTTAATTTTTTACACAGTTTTTTCAAACATGCTACATACACTCAGGCCAGGAGTATACTAAGCACACGTTCACACTGTAGTCGAGATCCAAACCCAATTTTTTTGCTCCTATGTGACTCGTATGTCTTTTTTTTTTTTTTTTTTTGGCAATGTTAGGAGTACAAGTCACATTGAAAATCTCTGAAATTTTCATATCAGATTCGGGACATTTTTATATAATGACTATAATAATATGTTGAAGTCAGTAAAGGGAACAGTGAGGTGTTAGACCTCAGAATTATTTAGGGTGACGCTCCTGTACAGGCAAAACTTGAGAGGTCTGACAGGAACTGGCCGGCTTTTGAAGTAACTGACCAAATGTGGCTAAAGGAGGAGGATGTTGCTGCAGTGCCAAAGACGAGAAAGACTTGAAGCTTAGTATAACCTCCTGAGGCCCTGCGTGCACATATGAGGGTAGGGTTACATTTTGACTTTCTGACATCATAGTAGTGAATTCTGCCACTAGAATTTCAGAGATAATTCTCCAGAATTGCCATAAAATTTTAAGTTACTTGCTTGGAATATCTGGACAGTTCACTTTGAAATTTTCAGGAAATTTATTAAACTTTTTTTGGGAATGTGCCCGTGTGTTTTGGAGACTTGCTTTTATATGTTTATCTATTTTGGGGGGTTATTATGCTTTGGGAAATTTATTTATGCATTTTGGGGGATTTTTTTCCATGTTTTTCCATGGAATTTTGGAAGAGGTTATTTGATTTTTGGGGGGGGGATTTTGCTTATTTGCTTGCTTGTTAATCCTTTGGCTTTTCTAGAAAAGCTTACTGAGATGTTTGGTGAATATTTGAGGACATTTTGGCCTTTGAAATTTTAGGGAATTAAGGGGACATGTTTATGTTTTGGGAATCTCTATATTTAAAAGGGATTTTCCAGTGGGAATTTAGTTCCTACTTGCCCTTAACAAGTTCTTGAGGTCTGTCATCAGAAAGGGGATTACACTGTAAACAGCTGAACGACTGACACTATTTCTTACTGACTGAACGGCCCTGTAGCACACTTAAATGTATGAGAATTAAATAAAATCTTTTATTGTGTGTGTGTGTGTTGTAAAATAATATGAGCCTGTTCTCCTATGCCATGCAGAAATCGTTTTTGGGTGAAAATGACTTCCTGTTCAAAGACAAGGCTTAGGTTTTATACTTATCAGGTCCTACTGATCCTAAGTAAGTAGGAGAAATTAAAAAACAAATTCCAAGAAAAAACTCGGGTCTCAGAAGGTTAAACAGGCTGAGGACTCTAATCAAGTCATGGTGGGATCACATGTCCCTTTTCCAACAAGCTAGACTTGGTTTGGGTGGGTAAAACTAGCTGTTAGCCTTTTGAGCTGCCTCATAGCAGCCACAAACTCTGACTGTTGCCATGTTTTCTTCCAGTAAATCAAGCTGTGCATGATGTCACTATTCTACTGCACGTGCAGTTCAGGGCTGTGACCTGCAGGCTACATCTAAAGTGTAATGTGAACACCCAAATAACAAAATCAGACTGGATCAATAAATCAGAATTGAGTATTAAGGCCTGCAGTGTGAACGTAGCCAAACACACATGCATAGACTGGATCCAAAGGTCATGAACTGATGGAGACATGTTGAAGTAAGGGTCTAACTTAATAGTGCCTGAGCTGCTGGGGGTTTGTTTGCTTGCTGAAGGGCACCTTAACAGCTTGATAAAACACAAGAGAAGAAAATGACATTGTAGTTATTAATTACTTAATCCCACTTGTTGCTTTTGTCCATCACTCCCTCACTAATCTTTGTCCGACCTCAGGTGGAACTGGCACTCCTCCGGCCATCGCCAGCCAGAAGGACTCCGCCAAGCCACGCTCGCTTCGCTTCACCTGGTCCATGAAGACCACGTCATCCATGGAGCCCATGGAAATGATGCGCGAGATCCGCAAGGTGCTCGACTCCAACAGCTGCGAGTACGAGCTGCGCGAGCGCTACATGCTGCTGTGCGTGTCAGGAAACCCAGCACGCGACGACTTCGTCCAGTGGGAGATGGAGGTGTGCAAGCTTCCTCGACTCTCCCTCAATGGCGTGCGTTTCAAACGGATCTCGGGCACGTCCATCGCCTTCAAGAACATTGCCTCAAAGATTGCCAACGAGCTTAAACTGTGAGTGTAGGGGAACAGCGAGGAGAGATGAGATTAAAGGGTGGAGGTGGGAGGGCAGAGAGGGTGGTAGCTAGGTTGGAGATGATGCTGTGAGCAGGGTGAGGTCACTATGGAGGTAAGCTAAAGGGTGGGATCACTTTAAATAACATGATTGTTATCTGGACAAAGGTCTGAAGTAGGGCTACTGGTTCTCTGAGACTAGAAAATGTTTCTTTTCTAGAAATTTTGTTCCTTAAGTTCCTGAGGCCCTGCAGTTTGAAACTCTGAGCTGATTTCCTCAGAGTTATGAAGTACTTATAGACCGAGATCTTCTCTCTTCCCTGCTGGGTTTATTTTCATGCTCTACTTAGACGTTCCACTCTTCTGCATGTACGATCTCTGTTTTCAAAAGTCACACTTTTATCACTTTGACCACTCCTGTCACTACTTCTGCTATTTATTCAGTTTTTTTCTGCACGGTTCTGCTGCCAGGTCTTTTCTTGGTAGGAGGTAAACCAGGTAAAGGAAGGGTTGGATGGAGGACAAGGAGAGCAAAGGAAAAATGTCTTTTTTCTTTTTTCTCTAGCAAGTGCTGATGAGGGACTGGAAGTTTGGAGCCTTATTTTGCTGGAAAACTCAAAGGAGTTTTGATTGAATTTTTTCTTGTTCTCCTCCAAAACTGAATGGACTCGTACTGAGCCAGGACTTTGATTGCTAAAGCCTACTGTCTCATGAATATACACACGCAACCAAACACGCACACAGACACACACTCACAGACGGACGGTGCATCTTTGGATGGATGAACTCTGCTGATGTTGGTTAATGGACTCTCTCCATCCTGTACCCGCCTGCCCAAACCTCCCCTCCCAGAAATGAACTTTTTTTTAAGATCCACTCTTCTACCACTTCCCCTCACACACACACACACACCCACACACACACACACACCCACACACTCTCTTAAAACACATCACCAACCTTTCCCTCTTGTTTTAAAATGAACTCAGCACAAACACATCCATCTTTTCACCTTTTCACTCCCTTTTTTCTTCCTTTCTCACATGCCATCATGTCCGATGAGGCCAGTCAGACTTGATGACATTATTGATTGTTCGGGCTTCAATTTGATTTTTAGTCCGTACTTGATTTTTCTTCTTTTTTATTTTAGTTTGTCTTTCATGGCTTTTAAAGTGTTGTGCACTGGAAAAGAGGGCATAAGGGGTAACTGGGGAGGGAAGGTCAGTTCATGAACAGGTTTGTTCCAGGATTTTATGTTGCCTTTCTTTATAAAGTTTAATTGGGGGTTTGTTTTTGTTGCATAAGTCAGCACATAAATGCTCAAATGATGTATTTGTGCTTTTTTTGTTTGTTTGTTAATCTTTGTTTTGCTTCAGTTGGCATTATGCCTTCATACCAAGAATGTCAACACTGAACCAACCCAATTTTTTTTTTTTTTTTTTTTTCTCCATATTTTTTTCTCCCGATCCCCTCTTTGCTACACCTTCCCAAAGAGCAAACTCACAAACAAGATTTCTTTGGAGTATGTAACAAACAGTAAGTGTGTGAGTGTATTATAAAAGATCACTGGAAAAAAAACAAAACAAAACAAAAAAATCTATCAACAAGGACGACAACGAATGGTGAATTATTTTCTTCTTCTACTTTTGATTTGATAATATATTTTTGTGTCGTTGAGAATTTTTGGCTTGTACAGATTTGGATTTTTTGGGGCAGGGGGATCCCGACGGATCATATCATTGCTGCCTTTTTGGTTTAGTGCACCTTTAACACACGTAACACACAGCTTATTGTGAACCAGATTAAACACAAACCACCAACCCCCCCAGTTGCAGAGAGGAGTTATCAATGTATTTAATGATGGTGGTGATGACAGCAGCTGCTTGTTCATCTTTGGCCATTTTTTTACTTTGTTTTATTTTATTTTTGGAAGGCCGTATCAGTCTGAAAGGCCTGAATTAGAGAGAGAAGACTTCTTCGTAAATGTTTCCCATGTCTGAACACATTTTCACGCTTAAACACAAAAAGCAACTTCTCGTTTCTATCTTTGTGTTAAAGCTCCCGGTTATCAAACCGGAAGAAAACACACACACATACACTCTTGGGGTTTTGAAAAAGGGGGCGATAGGGACAGTGCTTGGTCCCGTCAGCTGGTTGTACCTAACTTAACACTTTTCTTTCTATCACAATGACACACTGTCGTTTTATTATTTCTTTCAGTTTTTAATATGTCAGATTTTTCTTTAAAAGTTGATCATTGTATTAAGGTGCTGGGTATTGGATTCTAATTATTATTCTGGCTGTTGCTGTTATATTATCTCTTTCAGGGTTGATTTTATTTTACTTTATTTCGTTTTACATTGCTGTAATTTACATTGATTTTAAATGTGTTTTGAGCAAACTGTAACTGTAGTGGTGGGTTTGGGGTTGGGAGGGGTGATCAACTCCTGAAAATGTATTATTTGTTTGTTTTTTTGTGTAAAGACAAAATGATGAAAATTACAATGATAGTAATAAAAACAATGATATAATGATAGTGTGCCTATGTTCTCCATTATGTAGAACGCAAGAATAAAATAAAACAATCCTGTCATTCAACTAAGCTTAGCACAAAAAGTAAGGAAACTTGTGTTGGGTAGATTATTTCTTTGTTGTAACAATGCTTCCTGATGATGAATCTTGTGCTGGTGGAAAGTCATTTTTTTCCCCTTTAAATGGTCCCACATTTGTAAGGATCATGCATTTGTGGGATGAGCAGCAGAGCTGAGTATGTGGGTTGCACCCATAAAAAATTTGCCAAATCTTTCCGAAACCACTTATTCTTCTGTTGCTAATGACTCTTGTTTTTGAGCCTCTGGTACCTCCAGGTGCTGACAGATTTGCAGTCAAAGTTTGCAGATGATATTGGTGACAGCTCTCTGACCAGACAATCCAGAACAGACTATACACAGCCTCTCTCCTGTCTAATAGGCTACCAGGAGGCCTGCCATGACTGCCCTTCAACCTCAGCCTCGTTTGTGCTGGTGTCAGCAACACATGCACTGGAACCTGAACATGTTTAGGAATGTTAAATTCAGGGATGAGTCCAGATTCTGCCTATGGCGGTTTAATTGTAGTGTCAAAGTGTGGAGAAGACACAGAAAATGCTGTGTTCCTGCACTGATAGAGTGACATCTTTTTGGGAGGCAGTGTGGTGGTGTTGGGTGCTGGAAAAATGAGGCTTGTAATTATTGGAGGTAATCTCAATGCAGAAAGATATGAGATGAGATTCTGCAACCAGTGGCAATCCCAGATCTCCACAGTCTGGGACTGAACTCTGTCCTTTAGAAGACAACGCTCACCCCCACAGAGCGGGGTTTATCAGAGACTACCTCCAGAATTTGGGAGTGGAGAGGAAGAATGGCCTGTCAGCAGTCCTGACCTCAACCCCATTGAACACATGTGGGATCAGCTTGGGCGTACAGATCATGCCAGAATGACCAACATACCCGCACTGGCTGACTTGTGACAAATGCTGGTTGAAGAATGGGATGCCAACCCACAGTAGTGTGTGACCAGCATGAGGAGGAGATGCCAGGCTGTTGAGGCTGTGTATGGTTCTTACACACACTACTACTACACATTGCCAGTATGTCTTGTTTCTTCAGACTGCAATCATCCAATCCACCAAACAAGAGTCAATGCCAGACTAAGCTTTTTTTTTTCACATTGGCAAAGATTTAGCACATTCTTCATGGGCACAACCCACATACTTGGCTCTGCTGCTCATCCCACAAATGCATGATCCTTACAAATGTGGCACCATTTAAAAGGGAGAAACAAGCTTTCTCATCAGTATAAGATTCATTGCAAAGAAGCACTGTTACATCAAAGAAATAATCCAGCAAGCACAAATTTCCTAACTCTTTGTGCTAAGTTTTTGTCTTATAAATATTTATACCTCTCAGGAAGTTCTCAGCATTTCAAGGTAAGGTCTTAAAAACTTGTATTTATCAAGATCTATCAAATTTAATTTTCATCAGTTTTCAGCATCATCATGGAAACGATGTCCAAATTTTCTGAGATTTCAGCATCAAGCCGGTGAGACTGAAACCAACCTGCTTCTCAGGAGCACCAGAGCTGTACTAATTTACACTTCAGTAACGTTAATGACCATTTCTTAATTAAGTAAGCTTTAATTCTGCTAAAAAGTTCAGAAAAAAACAAAAAACTCTTGGCTGTTTCGCTCCCAGTGTCAGTCCCTGGGTGCCCTGGTCTTCTTTTTATTCCTATAAATATTTCCTGGGGACACCTGTGCCTTTTGTTTAGTGACTTATAAAATATTGGGAAACTGAACAAAATAGTGCATTTATGTAAAGCTTGAGGTGCTTCAAATAATGTGCCCACCATATGACATCCACTTATGCGAGCATTTTTATCACAAAGTCCTGTTTTGAATGAATTTAGAGTCCAGAAGTCTTAAAATATGGAATGAACTCGGTCGAAAGTTTGTTGTTCTGAAGTTGTTTTTTTCAATGAGCCAATTTAGTTGGATTTTTAAAATATCAAACATGTCAACCCAAACATCCATAATCATTCAGGAGGATACAGACAGAAAAGTTGTTTTTCATATTCAGCATATATATGAAGGTGAAAAGACAAAGGAGGTGGTAACCAGAAGGGGGTGCTGTTTTTTCTGTTACTATAATTTTTCTCACATCTAAACTGAGTCATTGAATAGTGAGATTCCAATGAATTTGAACAGCCCATTGTCTCTCTTTCATTAATTATACTGGAAAAAACTATTCATATTCACCACCTGTGTGACGATTTTAATGCAGAAGCAGAGATCTGGCATCCTAGTAAGTCTATCAGCTAGAAGTTAGTAGTTTAAGCTAGTAGTGGTACTGAAGCTCAGCCCAGTCACTGTTGTCGTTTAACTACAGGTGTAAAGTTACCTCAAAGTTCAGAGAGAAAATGTTTAATTTCATTTTATTTTGTCCGGACAAGCCAATACCAGTCATTACCCATATCCAAAAACAACTTGACTTAAATTTATTTATATATTTTTGAGTAGGCGTAATGTAAGTAACATGCAATATAATAATTACAATGACATTGTGTCCCTCTTGGAAAAACAAGCCTCCACTTAAGCAAACAAAGGTGGGTCCACCTTAGTTTATTTACTCAACATGGTTACTTATTAACCAAATATTTGTTCCAGTTACTGGGAATAACTTTGGCTCATGGGTTTCCAGAGCTGCAGAGTTCCCCATATAAAGTGCTTGTATTCACCCCTGTGGATTTCTTACCCTTTTGTTGATTTTATAAATCAATTATGGTCAATGTAATTTGGCTTTTTAGACAAAAAAATACAAGAAAACCTCTTTATTGTCAGTGAAAACAGATTACTTTGAAGTAACGTCAATTAAATAAAGATATGTAAGTGATTGCATAAATATTCGCACCTTTTAGAGTGGCTGACCTAATTCAATTGAGATCCAGCCACCTGTGTCTGGAAGGTCCAGTCACTAGTTAATCTGTATTCCTGGCTACCATTACACCATGAAGAAAAAAGAACACTCCAAGCAACTCAGAGAAAATGTTATTAAAACGTGTAATTCAGGGGATGGATGCAAAAAAAAAATTCCCAAGCCACTGACCATCCCCCAGAGTTTAGTTAAATCCATCATCAAGAAATTGAAGAATTAAGACACATGATCAGGTAGTCCTCAAAAACTGAGTGACCGTGAAAGGAGAGTAATAACTGAAGACACCTATGACTACTCTGAAGGAGTTACAAGCTTCAGCAACTGAGATGGGAGAGACTCTGCATACAACTGTTGCCTGGTTCTTCATCAGTCAAAGCTTTATGGGAGAGTGGCAAAGAGAAAGCCTCTGATGAATAAAGCTAATGTTAAATCTCAACTAAAGTTTGGCAGAGGGCATTTGCAAGCCTCCGTGGTCAAGTAGAAGAAAGTTCTTTGGTCTGATGAGACCAAAATGGTGCTTTTTGGCTATGAGACAAGATGCTTTGGTAGACAGGGTAAATTTAATTCTCTACCTTGTAAAGATCTGTTTAGACCTTTTTTTTATCATTAAAAAAGGCCAGGTTACATTGACCATGATTAATTGATTGGGTAAAACATCCAAGGGAGCTAATACTTTTATAGGCATTGTAGCTGCTATGGTGACTTGTAAATTAGATCATAAAAAACATTACTTTATGAGATAGCCCCATATCGTTTAGTGCTTTTGAGGTGTTTTTTTCCTTTGTAACTGTGCTGAGTTTCTAATGTGAGTGACTCAGTGAAATAAATGTGTGGCCTGTTATCCCTGGTCTATGATATCTAAATTAATTGCCTTAAAGCTATTTAGCAACTGCTTTTCAAACTTTTTTTTAAGGTTCTTAGTTTGATCCAATCTCTAGCTTTAAAGGTGTTTCATGACCCTCTACTGTGTCTGCTGTTATTTTTCTCATGACTGTGGATGGGCCCCTTGTGCACAGGTAAAGCCCAACAGTCTGCGAGTCCACAGCTCTGCTCAGGAATGTGGAAGCTGCAGGTGGCCAAACCTGATGGGAGTCAACAGATGGTGTTTGGATAGGGCTTAGTATTTAGAATAGATGATGTGTACATAAAGCACACACATATCTGCTGTTAACACACAATTACATAGACCACAGTTTTTACTAAATGTTCTTATTTCTGAGTCTAAACCTTATTTGTATATTTTACTTTATACTTCCTCGAACTAATTTAAAACATTATAAAGGCAGTATGATTTTGTTGTTTCTTTATTCTAGAAAAAAACATTTCTCAAACACAAACAGTTCAGTTTCCACAATGTAAACAATTTCTCACATACAGTACACACAAGCAGTTTTTGGAAGAAGGGACAAAAGTAAGAAATCAAATCCAGGCAAAGTCAAAAGGCAGGCCACCTAAAAACCAAACAGTGATGGGCCATTCTGCTTCCTGTTTAGTGCTGTGTGAATTTAATCACTGAACGCCTCTGAAAACTAAAGTAGGTAACATAAGACTGTCTTAGTGAAGAAGCACTCAACGTAGATTAAACATGAAGTGTGATGCAAGATTTACCGGAAAAATGTAGTGATATCCAGCTAGTGCATATTAATAGAGGAAAAGGCTGGGGCTGGCAGATTAAACCTCAAACAAGTAACCACAGCAGAGGATCAGACGGTCCTCTGCATTTGTTCATGATGTGGCCAGTATCGCCACAAGCTTTAATCATGAGCTAAAGTCAGGAGCGGACAGTACATTGGCTAAATTCTTCCAGATGCCTTTTGACCTCTTACATCCCTATGTGCCTGAAAAGGGGCTGTGAAAAGGCTGAGACTGCCAGACTGAAGCTCAGACAAAAAAAACTAAAGGAGAAAGTTTGCCGTTGGAGTCACCTTCTTGCAAAGGGCCCCTCATCACTCCTTACGTCTGCATGGGTAAAATCAAACTATAAGCAAGCTAACTCGCCAGAACCTCAACAGACTGCATCTGATTTATTAAGTAAAAAAATAACAGTATTTGATAGAAGGCAAGTTTGCCTAGCAACTGGCAGTCACTACAGAGAATTAACCGTCCTGACCCAGGATAGAAAACAAAAGAATAAAAAAACACATTGGAAAGAAAAAAACTGGCATTTTCTCCATCAAGGATTTTTGTTTGCTTAGTCAGGTAGACAGCACGAGAGGCAGCCTCACATTTAGCATTCAAACACAAAGTTAAGTCAAAAAATTGTATACAAGTTTTCCCCCAAATTCCTTAAACACATTTTGACTCATTCTAAAGAAAATCAACAAACTAGTGAGATTTATACTTGGCTGCTCAACAGCTAACAAGAAAAGTGGAAATTTGGTGGGTCAATGAGTTTTTAAAGCAAGAAAAGGCTTTGGCACAACAGTTTGTTTTCAGTGTCTGTAGGTCAGTAAAAGACAGAGGTGCCCTTCACTCTGTAAACCTGGTTCAAGAATGTCCTCCAAACATACAGGGCCAATTTTTCTACAGGTAGAGGTTGACAACAAGAAAAACTCCTTAAAGAAATAACAAAAAAAAAGAAAAAAAAAAGCGGTGGGACTTCGACACTGAGCCAGAAGATAAAGCTGAGGAAAAGTACGTCACATGTCAAAGGCTCTTCTTCTCCTTAGTGCTCAGTTTTCATCATCATAAAGTTTGCACTACCTAAACTACTACAACAACTAACTCCTCATCTAGGGCTCACTTTAAAAGTCTAATAAAAAAAAAGGGGGGGAACTTCACTTCAGTTAATACTAGTAATACATGGCTATAAGAGAAGAGAGAGAGGCTAAATCTCTTGCCCTTCTTTAGTTTTCCATTTTTGCACCGACAGCTTCAATGATTAAAAGCCAAAACGATCAACTCAGCTCAATTTTTACATAGAAGTACCTTCATACTCCTTACTAAGCATCTGAGTTTTTAAAGCAAAGTTCAACAACAGAAAGCATGTTCCCTCTCATCGTATCAAGCCATCTGATTTATTTTCTGATCTACTTTAGGTGTTGGGAGCAGCGGGTTTGGCTCAACTTGTCCTTTAAACTCATCGACTTGTTATTTGATTTTCCTGAAGGCTGCTGAGATGACTTGATACCTGCCCGGTGGAGTCTACAGTGTGCGTGTGTGTTTACGTATTCTGTGATCCTCCTCGGTGATCCAGATGTTCAGCAGTTGCCATGGAAACAAGCAGGTGGGTTTCACTCTGTGGTCATGGCTTTCTTCAACAGCTTGACAATCCAGTGTCTCTTTTTGTTGTGTGCTGGGAGGCGTATGCAGTGTTTGTAATGACTTCCTAGCTAGTTGGTCATGTATGTTAAGGTGAGACATCGCTGGTTTGGAGGTAGGTCTTTGTCAGTACAGTAAAGGGGATTCAGGCCATTGGCTTACAAACTGGACCTGCAGGGGGTCCTCACACGCTCCCTGTCACATTTAAGGAGCTGTGATGTCCCCTTGGGGACCTGAACATGTTCATGTGGTCATGTGATGTGTGATGGTCCCAGGAAGAAAGGCTTGGAAAAAAAGGAGTTACAGTGTTGTGTTTTGTTTGTCTACATGCTAGATTTGTGTAAATGCATACATAACTGTGTGTCTGTGTGTGTATGGGTGCGCATCAGTGCGAGTTGGGCTGCTCCACTTTCAGCCCGACCAGTGATGGAGGCACCTGCACTGCAGCAGAGGAGGAGCTGGGAGGTGAAGCCCTGAGGCTGGAGTTCCCGTTGGAGGAGGACGAGGTGGTCACTGCGGGCCTGATGAGAGGAGGTGGGGGATGATTGTGGGGCGCTCGGTTCTGGAGTGGGCGGGTCTGCAGGGGAGGGGGCTGGCGGAGGAGGCTGGGGGGTGCGGAGGGGGGTGCGGGGCGCAGCAGAGGAGGAGGCTGGGATAGGGAGGAGGGGGTCTGTGTGGAGGAAGGGGGAGAGGAGCTTCCAGCCAAGTCTGAGGGAGAGTCCTCCATCTTGACCTGGCGGGGGGAGAAGAAGTAAAAGAAGCCGGTTAGAAGGAAACAGAAAAGAGGAAGGAGAGAGCTGAAGAGGGAAACAGAGATAATAAAACAGCAAGACCATGCAGGGAACTTAGAACCACCTGCTTACCAAATTCAGGAACAACCAGGTGTGACGGGACAACCAAAGGCTGGAAAAGTAAGTTGTACTAATGAAAACCAGCTGGAGGAATCTTTGTAACTAATCAGGGTAATTGGCTTAGGCAGCAACATGACTGAGTATAAAAGGAGCATTTTAGAGAGGCAGAGTCTCTCTGAAGTAAAGATGGACAGAGGTTCACCAATGTATGAAAAATTAATCTAGAGCAACATATGCTCCCAACGTCTCTGTCATAAAAGGCCTTGGATATTTCAACAAGATAATGCTAAACTACATACTACAGCTATCACAACAGCATGGCTTCACAATAGAAGAGTCTAGGTGCTGGACTTTCACCAATAGAAAACATCTGGAGCATCATAAAATGTAAAGACTGGAAAAGAAAACCCAGGACTGCTGAGTAGCTAGAATTCTACATTAGACAAGAATGGGACAACATTCCTCTCCCAAAACTCCAGCAAATGTTCTCCTCACTTCCCAGAAATCTACAGACTGTTAACAGAAGAGGCCATCAAATACAAGATGAGCTAACATTTTAAATGAGATGCTAAAACGTCTCAGTTTCAACGTCAGATTTGTTTTTTATGTTAAAGTCTGAATAAATTATGGGTTTATGAGATTTGCAAATCTTTTAATTATTTTGTAATTTACATTTTACACAGCGCCCTAACTTTTTTGGAACTGGGGTTGTATAAAGCACAGCACTGTTGTTTGACAAGCAAGTAAAAACAAATTACACTAAATTAGATCAACCAGTGTGTGAGATCTTCTCCAGTATAGTTAGAGTATGTTTTTTCATGTATAAGGTTTATTTCAGGTCAAAAAGAGAAAATAGATAGGACCATAAATAGATCTTCAACCTGTGTCTGGGGTATTTTTACCACTTTGCATTGAACAAAGAGACTTTCTTGCACATCGATGAGCATTATTCAAAGGTATATCCACAATTTGATGTCCTTGTTTATGATGATAAACTCACTCTTAGCCTTTTATTCTGTTTCATGTTCAGATCTGCTCTCAACACATTGCTAGCTCTTCTTTATAGAGAAGGAGGCAACAGAGGCCAAGTGTTTCAAAAAATACAACTTTAAGTGTGTTGAATGATTAATAATTGTTACATAAACACAGATGTGAAATAAAGAGTTTTTTAAGATTTTGTAATGAGTTCCTAACAGATGTTCGTCTAGTTGAGACTGCCTACAACTACTGTTTATACATCACTGTGTGCCAGAAGTGGTATGATGTGACAAACTCTGACAACCTCCCTGTGTTCACTGGAGTTTAGAGTTATTCTGATTCTGATACCAATGTCAGGTGCACACCCACCACACGTCCGATAATGCTTAAAATGTAGGTACTGGTATCAGCAAGTGAATAAGTTTATGCACTGATCAGATATGTTTGGTTTGACTTTATGTTTTGCTCCATTTAGCCATGCTAAATGTTAGCGCTATAAATGGGAAATCAATTCTTCTCTGCATGCATGAGCTACTTGGTGCAGCAGTGGGTCCTTTGGTTCTAAAGAAGAACCAAAGGACCCACTGCTGCACCAAAGAACGGTGGCTGCCTGACAGTTTTTCTCTAAATGTGATCATTCAAATGCCTTCCAGACCGGCACTGTCGTACATGAGAAGAAGTGACACAGGTTTTTAAAAGTTAAATAACTTTAGAACCATAAATCGTTGCCTCTAACTTGTTTACCTCTTTAAGCTAGCCGTTATGCCTACCCATTAACGCAATTGATGCCTTTGAATCCCTTGGGGCAGCATTTTCAGCGAGGCTGGAACTCATGTTACTTTTCAGGACTTAAATGATTAAATCCACACCAGTCGACCCGATATTGAATGTCATTTTATCCGTTTTAATCCAACTGCAAATGCTAACTGTCATACTGTTTAGCCTTTGTGAGGGTCTGTCTATGCATAGAGCAAAATGGAGAGAGATAGAGAGCCTGTGATGCAGCCCCCTGTATTATTATTTTATTTAGCAGTAAACTCAATAGTGAGCGGGAAAACAACTTTAGGCTCGCAGAGATGCTGTGCATTATGACTCTATTTGTTGAGCCATGTTCTGAGTGAAATATAGGTCTAAAATAATTCCCTAGTCTGCACAGTCAGTCCAGAAAGTTCACACCGGCATCAGATTGGTACTCGGTATCGGCCGAATTGAACACCATGACTTCACTGAGTGGGCTTTTTCCAAACACACAGCATCAATGTCATCGTCACACGATACAACTTGTTCATGTGTGAGCTTCAGATATTCCATGTGCATAGTATTTTTATTCATGTATTTCATTAGGCTTTATGCTAAGCTAGGCTAATTATAGTCTAACTTTAGCCCTTGTACTCCGACATGCAGACATTTGCTCGAAGTCCATGGCTTATTTTGCATTTGGAAAAAAAATCTAAAAAATGAGATTCCAGTATGTTGAAGTATTTTTTAAACTCTGTTATTTGAGGTTTGAAAATTAAATTTAAAGTTATTTGAACTAAGTGTATTCAAAATGTCCATGTCACCTCTTCTTAAGAAAATACAATAAGACCTATGACAAGTTATTTATATAGACAGATTTTGTTTTTAAGAAAAAAAAAGTCAATGTTGAAAAATTCAAAGCTCACCTCGTCCTCCTCTGCAGCTCCATCTGTAGCAGCTGACAGCTCCTCACTGCTTCTCCTGGGGTCTCTCTGGTCTCGGCTGGTTGCCACTTGTTCAGCCGCCCACTCCCTCAGCACCTCATCCAGGTTGAATCTACGCCTGTAGCTCACGAAGAATGAACTCACCTGAAAAGACAGGGGAAGATGCAGAGTTAGAGAGGGAAAGAAAGCTGTGCTGCAGTGAAGGACACAGTGAAGGTCGGAGACAAATGAAGGAGGGATAATGGAGATTATAGTTATCCTATAAAGAAGAAAAAAGCTCATCTAGACAGAAGGATGAGGATGAAATTGAAGGAGATTAATGCTGATAGGCAGCTGTCAGAAAGTTAACAGCTGGGTGGGCAGAGGTTAGACTGAGGTCAGGAAAAAGTCGTACATTTTTCCAGAAGTTTTTCACATGCTGCTCACCTGAGCAGGTGTCTTGGTTCCAATCACTTCAGCGATGGCTACAAAGTCTTTACCATAGCGACGGATAGCTGGAAAAGAAACAGAGAGGGTAAGTCCATTTAATGGGTGCATACAGTGTTACTATAATATATATATGTGCAAGTAATATACTACATACATTATATATCGGGTATAATATTATGCAAAACATATTTTAAAAATTGAGGGTAGCACTGTTTGCAGACTTGTTGATGCATGTTTTCAGCTGACTTATATGCCAGGCCAGCTCGGTCAATGCACCTGTGCTTTCCTGGCCTGAGCTTCATAAAACTCATCTAACTGAACTTGCTCATTTCCTTCAGCTTTACTTTCCTCCTCCTGTTTGAACCACACAGCTGCAGTAGTTGGAGAGGCGTTTGTCAGTTGTTTTCAGCCTTTAGCTTCAACTTACTGTTAGAAACAAATGATTTTATGCCTTTAGCTTGTCCAAAATGTTATTCTGCAACTTTCTTGTTCCTGATAGCTGCATATTTTGATGAAAGTGTTTTAGAATCTCAATAATCTTTCAATAAATTTCTTTCTGGGTTAAAATAACTTTTTAACCAAACAATCTCATGTCATGTTTTATAAAGAAGTGTCTTTCTCACAATTTTGTTTTGACTACAGATACCTGGATACAAGACTCGTACTATTTACTGGTCTGTTTACACTCTGACCAAATACAAGAACTGAGAAATGAACTACACATATCTGCTTATAGACACAATTCACAGCTAAATCAATGCTAACGATAGCTACTGAGTTCCCGAGATTCATTTTGGCTAAATACAGACTTTTTCCCTATATCTAATACAAAATATCTAGTCATAACCCTGCACATTCTGCATTCCTTTGCCCATATAGCAAATGAAGAGTCATCCAGACAGCACCATCAATGCATTTGGGTGTCATGCTATGTAGGAATTTGTGTCCATTACCACAACAAACAAGTAATGTCGTCTACCATGAAACCCTCACTAATGAATAACCCTCATTGAATGCCCTTCTATCAGGCAACTGTGCCTCTTTATGTGTCAAAGTGCTCTGGGACAGTGGCTGCTTTACTTCTACTGGAACTTTAGCTGGCTCCAGTCACAATTGGAAATACAAATCTCTGTAGTTCTAATCTATTGCAGCTGTATCAATCTATATAGGCTAGTATAAGAAGACATGTGGCCAATCTTTTTACCGGATATATTTCTTCAGCCTATGCAACACCAGGGGCTGGTTTGTGCCATCTATTGTATCATAATTACTCACCTAGCCTTGTACATTTAAAACCAAGCTGTGGGCAAATTTTTCTAGTTTTACCTTAGCCAAAGGGCTAACTTGAAAATGTAATCTTTTCTAGCCTTTTGCCTTCAGAAGTCTCCAGCAATGCCTCTATCAGTGTTGTGCTTCTACATCACAGACACAGGCAGCTTGTCTGAGGGTAAACTGTGAATGTGAATATAAAGTCTTCTGCCTGCAAATGTGAGGAGGTAGAGAAAAGCTAGTAGAACAACATGTCTATGTAGGAGGAAGACAATTTTTCTACTGCTGTTTTACTCACCCTGCACAGCCAAGAGCTGCTCCTCTGTGGTCCAACGTGAGTTCATCTTAGGTGCGGGCTGAGGGAGAGACAGAATAAGGTGGTAAAGAAGAGGAGAGTGGGGTGAAAAGGACAGCATTAGAGCAAAGAGCAGATTAAGAAAAATCTCAGTAACACAATGAAAAATACAAGAAAGGGGGTTACAAAGGGCATAAATATGAATTTAAGAAAAGAGGGACACACTGATGAAAGATCAGAGAAGAAGAAAATAGAAAGTCTGGGAAAAATAAAGGTAAGACAGACAATGATAGAAGAGCTGGAAATGTTGAGAAACAGCAGTTTGGCAATTAAAAAAAACTACCTCAGCAGGTTTGAAAGTATCCACGCCATCATTTAAACCCTGTTTTAATATGCTGTTGTTCTGTTTAATAGACTGGACCTGTGAGAAACAGAGAAATCTTTGTATGAGGGACTGCTGCCAAATAAGTTAATACACAAATAGAAGTAATAATAGCACATCATCTCTGAGAACAGAAGCAGCATTCCAAATAACATAGTATAGATCCTGCATGTTATTACACTTGCTGTTCCCACTCAGTGTTACATCATTTTTTATTTGCAACAGTTAAATGTAAAACACTTTAAAACACCTCTCACTGATCATGAATTAATTTTATGTACTTTGTATTCTTTTGTTGTTGTTGTTAAATTTTTGCATTTTCTACTCATTGCTGTTCCTCTAACGGCAATAGTACTTTACGTATGTAGATGCTGAAAGTGACCAGAGATGAAGGGTAACAATGCAGGTTTACCAGCACACATACATTAGTACCATACCTGTCTCTTGAGTGACACTAACTGTGTGTCTAGCTGTCGCACAGTTAGGACCCCTGCATCATGGGAAGCCGACAGGGACATGATGTCTCCCTGCTCGAGGTGCATGCCTTTGGGTGGTCTGCGGCGGGCGCGGAGTGGGTGGTGGCGGTACTGAGCCCCGATACTTTCCTTCTTCACCGGCCCAGAGCGGCTGGGTGTGGCCTTGTCAGAGTTGGTGCTGCTGGGATTCTGTTTCACTGCCTGTGTGGACAAGGACAAATATTATAAATCAGGAACAAAAGCAATCCAAGAGAGCAGTTTAACATTCATGGATAATGAATGAAGCTGGAATGGGAAATATGGCCACAAAAATCTCCTCAGGCAAGTCATGACTAGAGCACGCTACACAATAATCTTGCAGATTGTTGGGCTGAATCCTACCTTCTAACCAAAGTCAGCAAAGGCCTGATTATCAGATGGTTCTTAAGATTATCTTGCCAGATTGGCACATAGTGTGCGGTGTGTTTTCCCCCTCCAACCTGGTTGAAGGTGCTCCGATTTGAGATCATTATTATTATACATTTTCAATATTTGCAACCAAAAATTATGTTCTGTGTGGTGAGCACAGAGGAAAGCTGAGCAGACACGAAGCAACAGCCAATCAGAAAGCAAGCTGACAGAAGAAAGTAAACTTAAAACACAAAAACACAGTCATGACACTGATTGTAAATGTGAAACATAAAGTTGGATGGGTGACAGAAATGAAGGAGCAACTTGATGATTTGTGGCAACATAACGGGTGTTTAACAATGTGTACTGTTAAACAGACCACAGACAAAAGGACAAGGGATGGACTTAGCATGAAGCTAACAGCTAACCATAGTAGCTTCTACGCTCTTCAGTCGCGTTTGACTGCGCAAGCTTTGAGAGATGAGACCAGACTGAGACTCTGGTAGTCTGTGAACAGAATCTGTAAGTGTGTCGCCACATGTGGGGCTCACGTTTAAAAATGTTACGGTTATGATTTCAAAAATCTTTATGTATGGCAGGCTTAACAAAATCAAAAATGTCTAAATACAAACATGCACCCTCGCAGCCAGGCAAACAATCACGATCAAGCTTCTTGCTGCTCACCTCTTTCTTGGCATCAATCTCAAAGTCACTGTCACTGCCAGGGTCACCTTCCTCCATATCGTCATTACTACACAAAGAAAAAACAAGAAATTTTAACTTCAAATGCCCATAGTTAAGTTTTGTCTGTAGCCAATTGTGTATTTCAAAAACGCTCAAGACCACCACCAGGAAATAAAAATCATATGTTGTATCTAATATCTTTCTGCAAAACCTTTCTTCACTGGATGTCAAACTTATCATCATTTAGCAAAGAGAGTTGTGTATATGTCACATTACCTTTCAAAGAACCTTATGTGCCCTTCCTGCTCAGCTCTTTCTACAGGATTCATTCTTCCCTCTACCTAACTCTATTCCTTAATACCAAAATTTCTACTGGGAAATCAATGAAGATATGACATCTCATACCTGTCATCTTTCTCTCTCTTGCTGACCAGCCTCCTCGCCTGTCGATCCATGACTGATGTTCTGGTCCTGGTCTTCTTCCAGCTGTAGTAGTACTTCACCAGGCTGGAGATCAGCTTGTCTGGAAGCTGAAGACAAATACAGAAATCAAAACAGTTAGCACTGAGTGTTGAATTTCAAACTGAAAATCAGATTCAAGCCAGGGTCAGACAACATGGAACATGGAAAAAATGTCTCTCACCATCTGCTGGATTCGGTGAAAGCTCTTGCCATGAAAGCTGAAGGCCTGCTCAAAAAGCACTTTGTCCTCCACTGTCCACTCGTCTGGGAAGGGGGTGAAGTTGGCCAGGTCTGCAAGTGAGCGTTCCACATCGTGTTTGTGCCATAACAACATGCCTAGAGCCTGAAGGAACAGAGGTGACAAATAGAGGGTCATGCAACCTGCAAGAAGAACAAGTCAGAGAAGAGCTATAGAGATTTGTCCATACCTGCTCCATGTTGTATCCATGTTTCTCTTTGGCCATTAGGATGTACTCATCCACTGATATATAAAAAAAGAAAGTTAGTTTAAAAAGTGGAAAGATATTTTTTAAGTGTCAAAAAGGAATAAATGATGTGGGATCAAAGAGAGGAGAAAAACACAGTATTTCATGAAAGGGAAAACAAGGTCATACAAGAGAGACAGAGAAAAAGGATGTTCAACAAAGAAGTGACAAAAGGAACAAAGTAAAAGAAAACATCTAGAAATTATTAAAAGAAATGAAGACAAAGGGTCAGATTGTTACTCTGGTACTAGCAGGTTTGAGAGTGTGTGAGTTCATATGGGAATCTTACACATGGCATCAGACAGCTGACTGTTGGGACACCAGACCAACATGCTTCTCTGGTCCTTCTCACTGTAGCGGGTTGGACTATCTGGAAATGAAAACAAACAGGGTCTTCTTTAACACAAAATAAAAGCATTTCATATTTAAATCCAACTTATCTTTGGGATTATAATAATATATGTTAAGTCATTATTTACACTCATTTAAGTGTGTGCAAACTCCCTCTCAGAACTGATAAGTCGTGATTGTGAGTGCATATCAAACTAATTTAACTGTTACTGGCTTAATCACTCTCTTTAGTATTTCTGTTCTGTCTGGTGTCTTTTTTAGCTTCACTTCATTGTCAAGAAAAATGTGGAGGAGGAGACAGAGGTATGCAGCTAGTGTTCTCTGTAGGAATTCAACACCTGTGCACCGACTTCAAAGCAAAGGTTGGTTTGCCTGCTTCTTCCTCATGTGCCATTTGATGGTTTTGGGGCAGCTTCTTGCCCACCAAATCTCAAGACATCAAAGAGTTTCAACAAGCCTGCTTCCATTATTCTACAAAATATACAGCTTTACAAAAAAAATCAAAAACAGGCCTAAAACTAGCATGATTCAGATTATCATAGCTACTGAGCTATTCTGGCACATCAGAAAAAGACTCACTTGTTTGATAGCCCTGTGAGAAGTGGCTCAGGTTTAGTGTCTTTTATTCCAAAAATAAACCATTTAAACTAAAAAAGAGTATTTAAAGAGATTAAATAAGGAAACAGTCTTGAGGAAAACTAGTTTGGGGTACTGCTGGTAGAAAGAAAAACTTGGCGTTTCCTCCTCTCATTTTTCGTCTAACTCTGGTCATTTGACCTTCAATTCTCTCATAATCTGCATTCCCCTCCTTTGTCCATTTCAATGTCATCCAAATGTCTCCTCACTTCTGTTTCCCTCTCAGCCCTGATCTCCTCCCTCTCTCTGTTTTTCCTCTGTGTCATCTCCCTTTCTTTGCTGCTTCCCTCTCTCCCATTATACCTGGTTTGAACTCTGGGATCTGAGCCTGGTAGTCTCCTCCCACTCTGATCATGCTGTCTGTAGAAAGAATAAGAGACACAAGAAAAATATGAGTTGTTTTTTTCTGTAAGTGGGTAGAGCTTTAGTGATAAAGAAGGCAGGGGGCAAGACAACAGAGAGGATCAGTGTTATCAATTGTATAAAATAATAAATAAGTTAAAACAATAATTATCTTGAATACCAAGACCATGCCCTGCCCTTAAACAGATTTATTATCACTATCCTTCCACTACAAAGACCTTATTTGGGCAAGCTAGCAAGGCAGAGTAACAGCAAAGCATGCATTGTGATCAAAACTCAGTCAATGTGCAGTACAGCCAAAAAGATTTCTCTTATTACATTTTCTCACTCAAATGCAGTGGCGTACACGTAAAGGTGCTCACAGAGGCGGTCCTGCCTAAATGTATTTTCCTCAGATTTGTAACTCTGACATAAAGGTTTGCAGAAATGCACAACAGGATAGAAAAACAATCAGGATATTTTCATAAAGTGGTAACAGACAGAAAATGACAGAAGCAAATAACCGGAAGTACAAAAGCAATGGTGGACACTAAGTAATAAGTGCCATGTTGAAGGACATGGAAAGCATAGAGTGAAGACAAACTATGTGAATAGCACAGAAACAGACTACGAGGAGGAAGGACACATTACTGTTTCCTCAGGGACAGAGGACAGGAAGGGAGGAGACGGGGTGATGGAAACTAGAGTAGAAGGGTGGAGAGAGGCAGGAAGAGGGTGAGTGAAGAAGAAACTTCTTAGTTATAGGGAATGACGATAAAGGAAGCAAATGGGAGATAGAGATGTGATTGTAGACTGAAAAAACGTAGAATTGTCCTCTGAACTTTCCCTAAACTGCTTAATGGTTAAACTATATCTTTTACCAAGTGTAGATAACAGTTAGAACATGAAAGATCAACAGCAAGTAAAGGAGAGATTGGTGTAAGAAGATGTATATGAGCAGAGGATGATAAGAGTGGAAGACTGAGAGGAGGAGAAAATGAGGGGTGCCAGAGGAGAACCGTGACGAGGACGGAGGAAGCACTGCAGCAAAGCGCCAAATGCAACCCGATCAGCTGGCCTGACAAGGATCCACACTGGGATCATGACTGGAGAGTGTGCAGGTTAAACACTGATATGGCCATAGTGGTCGTATCAACAAACACAGGGAGATCTGTCGTAATCTTTAACGATGCTTTTAGCTGCTCCTGTGTTTTGAGAAATCAGCAGCCTAGCAAGTTTGTCTAAAAAGAAAAAGAGCAGATAGTAGGAGTCTAGCAGCCTCAAGGAGATGTTCTAAATCTGACACCCCTACAAATTACAATCCACTTAGAAGGAGGCATGACACAACAGTTGTAGCTTTCCTCACCTTGAAAAACCCTTTTTCTGCAAATTAAACAAAGTTAATAGTCCGACAAATTGTCAAATAGTGGGCTTCCATGATCCTTTAACCACGTAGGCCTGCGTTGTTGTTGATTTTCTGAGTTTACAGTTGTGTGATTTCAGCTACTGTTTAATGTTTGTATGAGGACATGGAAAGTTGGAGTTGAATTTCTTGTATGTACAGTATTTCCAACATTCAAAAACGCAATAATAATTACTGCTATCATCTTCAAGAGCAAAGTGATTCTGCACAATGATTATTTATGAGCTCCTTTTTTACCATTGGCTCCATGAAACTTAAAGACATTGTATGTCCTTTATTTTATAACAACATACATTTAACTAAAGAGGTAATTTCTGAAGATATTGCACTGTGAATTCTTAATGCTGGAAAATCTGGTTTACTGATAATGCTGGCTGTTAAAAGTTTAGTACGAGGAGTAAGAAATGATTTTGAAACTGAAATAATGCCTGATCTTTCTGTCAGATGTGTGTGTCCTGTAGGTATACTCTACATGTGCCTCAGGTTGGAAAAGCAGGTCATGACATGAAGAAGCATTTGTGGTTGGATTTAGTCAGGAGAAACACTGCAGTTCAACAATGGTTGTGTTTCTACCATGAGCATGTTCTTCATCGCTGCTCTCCTCTTCAGAGTGTGGTTGGCTGTTGCCATTGGTTACAGTCTTAGCTCTGCTCCTGGACAGGACCCCGGCCCCCGAGCGCTCCATCACAGAGGGCATGACTGCAACAAACACAGACAATGAAAAATAAATAATTATCAACAAAACACAGTTCCTGTCTTAACTATCATGCAGTACATCAGTAACCACCATCTATATTTATTCTTTTATAAGTTGACAGCCGTTTGTTTCCACTGGAACCTAATCCACTCGTGTACAATACAGCTGCCTTATGGCACTATCTTGGAGGCACTTCCATAATTTTCCCTGACCTGATTTACCATACACCAGTTCACTTTATGATGACTCAATCACAACTCAACCGTATACTACTGTATCAGATTGTGTAGTATGGAGAGTGTTTGGTGAGACTGTGGAGGGTGAAAATAAAACCAGATGCTAAGACACACACTACAGTGGAACCAAAATACTGCATTTATTTATTGATTAATCTTATCGATTAGCAGTAGAATAAAATGCTGATACAGATAATCAGCAAAATATCTGAATTGATAATCAGCCAGGATGACAACTGGTCGACCCCCAGTAGAAAGTAGTAAAGATGCTGTGAGATGAGCTCTAATTATTGTTAAAAACACTTTTACTAATGGCTGAATTTACATCTCAGTTTGAAGTTCTAATCTTCTGCCAAGCATTGACTTAAAGTGAACCTCTGCACACAGCCACAAGCACTTCTTCATGTTGTTTATTTCAGGGCCAAAACCTGATAACTCTATTTGATGTCTATGTGGTTTTAGCTAATCCAGAACATGATCCTGTCATTTTCAGAAGTATACTAACCACTAGCTAAACAGAGGGCCATTTAAGGTGTAACCAACAATCAGCTAAACTGAATGTGATTGTGGAAAAACAATATGCACCAATTTTGACTGTTTTTGTAACAACTAGAGAGCAAAACAAAACAGCTCATAATTTGCTATTCCCATGTTCAATTTCAAAAAATTGCTTGGTTTCCTTGTGATGTCTTGTGGCTCTTTTATGTCTTAGTTTGAAATATTATATTCCCAGAAAACCTTAAAAAAGAGAAACTTTGACCTCGGAAATTATCCATAACAAGTCACATTAATCAGTTTGTTTCCCACACTTTTACAGTAGGCTTCAATTGTCAAACTAAGTTGGCAACCGTTATTTTTTGTCTGTACATTTCCATTGCATTTATTTGCAATTTTTGCCCTTTTTCGCTACTTTTAATCCATTTTTGCTGCTTTCAGCACATTTTTGACACTTCTTTTTTGCCACATTCTGCCAATTTTTCCACTTCCATCCCGTTTTTGCCCTTTTCCATCAGTTTCAGCCTCTTTTATCCTTTTTACAATTTGAAAATTTTCACCCTTTTACAATTTGTTTGCTACTTGTCGCCCATTTAAGCTGCCTTTTGCCATTAAATGCCACTTCTTACCCATTTTTGCCACTCTTTGCTGCTGTTTGCCCATTTAAGTTACTTTTCACTCATTCTTTGACACGTTTTTGCCGCATTTGACCATTTTTGCCACCTGTAACTCATTTTTAGTATCAAGTTTCACCCATTTCTGCAACTTTTTCCTCCCCATTTTTGTCACTTTTCACCCAGTTTTTGCCAGTTTAAGTCTATCTCTCCCTTTTCACCCATTTTTCCACTTTGTTGCCAGCTTTAACTTTTTTATATTGCAACTTAACCCATTTTTTCACTGCTTTTCACCACTTAGATCAGGGATGTCAAACTTAATCACAGCAGAGACCGAATTCTGACTGTCAACCTCATATTCACCAGCAATGAATCATGGGGGGGGGGGGGACTCAGCACTGATGATAAATGATTTTGAGATGGAAAAGGTCAAAATGATACATCTAAAGGCAAATCTGAGTTAAAATTCAAACTTATTATTTCAAAAGGTTCAAAGCATGGCATGAAAAGTTTAAATAATGTTTTCAAAAGGCAAATATATGAGATAGACAGTTGAAACCATGATTTTTAACAGTCAAAATATGAGATAAATTCACAATCATCAATTCAAAATGTCAAAACGTGAGAACATTGAAATTTTGAGTTTTAAAGGTCAAAATATTACTTAAAATTTAATACTGAGCATCTTAAAGGTCAAATTATAAGATTAAAGTCAAAGTAAGAAGCTAAAAAGGTCAAAATGTGAGAAATAATTCATAGTCACAAATTTAAAAGGTCAAAATATGACTTAAAAATTTAAAATTTAGGATCTAAAAGGTAAAAAAAAAGATAAAAAGTTGAAATTGTGAATTGAAAATGTCAACATATGAAATAAAAAGTCAAAACCATAACTTTGCGTCATAATGTGAGATGCAAAATTAAGAATATGAAATGAAAACACATGTATTTTACCACATTTCTGGCTTTAGCTAATTATTTTAACTTTTTACTTTTTCTAATGACTAAACAAGGATATTTTAAATCATCACGGTTAAGTTCACATTTTTAAACTGGAGGAAATCTGCAGACCTCAAACCAGTGGGCCAGTTATAATAAAAATGATAGGATCTGGTGGGCGGGGTGTAACTGTACCGCAGGGCGGATTTGACCTCCAGGCCTTGAGTTTGACACCCCTGACTTGGATTGTGGCTCCTGCAAAGGTATTTTTCAACAATTTAGCTCTTTGGTTGAGCAGGGCTGAGTAGCATTGCTCTAGCATCATATTATAATATGATGGCACAGTCTAGAGCACACTAAGAAAAGCATCACAGCTGACTAGACAGTGGTCTTCTTCACAAGAGTTGGTAGGCGGTGTGTAATTAATACTTTCCCAACATTTATTTTAATTCTAGCTGTGTATCTTTACACAGCTAGAATCAGGACATCTATCCACAAAGTTAAGTAACAATTATCATTCAAGAAAAAAATCCCACTACCATATCTGTAATTGGTTAAGCGTTTCCCCTGTCAGTCTGCAGTATAACAAACTACACATCACAAAAATGTATTCCGTTTTTAACACATCTTGCACATCACATTGTACTCAGACACTTGCGTGTATGAGGAAATCCATCTTCACAGACAAGGAGCAGCATCTGAAAAACAACGTGGAAAAAGCGTGCCAAGGATTACACGAGGGCCCTCCTGCATGAGGGGCTCTCTCTCATTTTAAGTGTCATCCACAGCCAGTGCTAGCTAGAACTACGTGGCTAAGCCTCGTTTTCTCCCTGTGTTTCTCTCTCTCTCTCTCTCTCTCTCGCTGCCTGTTTCTCTGGAGCAGCGAGTCTCACAGTAGCACAAAAGACTAGACGGTCAGCTCAGGACACAGCTCCACACGGCAGAAAGTAACCCATCAGAACTCCCTCCCAAAAACAGAGTGGTTACGAACGACAGGTGAACACAAAGAAAGACCGGGTTCTTTCCTAGATTGAACTAGTTACACTGACTGTGCAGCGAATCGTTAATGCTCACATTAGCTTTCTTCTAACAAGAACAACTTCATCTTCACTAACCTAACTTGAACTGCGATAAGAACAAAGCACGAGCCGAGCAACATGGATTATATTTCCTTACCACTCCACATTTAACATGATCTGTTGTGCCCTTTAGGATAATGAGAACAGCCCCAGGGATTATACCACATCTACCAAACTCTGGCAGACAATACAAGTGTCTGAGGCTCTCTGGGGGTCTTTGTCTATTGTGGCTCCGGTGGCCCCCCAAAACTACAACAGCTGTCCACTACAACTCCACTACTAACTAATACTATCTAAACCTAGCCACTCTCGGTCCACAATCGGAGATCTTGATGATTCTATCTTTGTGTGATCGCCATAAACTACAATGGAGAGGGACATGTATAATCTCACCCGGTATACTTTCAGAGAGTTTTTATGTGGTAGCCTCAGCTCGGACACTGCTGTGGTAGCCTCGATCTCAAGCAGATTCGTCAACAATTGAGGGCAATAAAAGCCCAAACTATTACACATCACAACTGCTCTAAGTTTCACAGCCCTTTGTGAAGGACAACTACTTTAAAACCCGCTTTGTGCGAGCTCCCTGTTTATTTTCAGCAGTAAGAATTTCTCTTTTCTTGGGTCTGCTTAAATGAAATTCACAGAAGTATCATTTATATTTATACTGACAATTAACGCCGATGATAGTTTTCCTGAAGTGACTAGTGTGTTGGTCATGCTTCTCATTTTTATATTAAGACTAACCTAATAGCTGCTTTGGTACTTCGTAAAGGTATAAAGAAATATTTATGCGCCGCCTTTATTATATAACATACGGCTTTTAATTTCCAAACGTTGGTTTGTGTGAATCAGTTCAATAAAATTTAACAAAATAAGTGCTTGACTAAGTAGCTTGGCATACTTACTTAACACAGTTAGCAAGCTAAATGAATAACTTCACTCGTTTCCCAAGCAGTCATCAGTGCTGTGTATCAGACTTTGAAGTCCTTTTGTTTTCCCCATGCTTGCCCTGCTGGTACTACTACTACCAACGCTTCTGCTGCTGCTGATGTGAAGTGAGAAAAATCCCTCTCTGTACAATTGAAACTCAGGTTGCTGGTCACTTTCGGGACCTCTAGCTGTTCTCGTAAGCAGCTGGAACTGTCTAAGTAATTTTCACAGACTCGGAAATAATAGCAGACTGTATTCCCTCCCTCTTAAAAGTGCATGTAGAGTCAAACCTAGTTGGTCATTGGGATGCTAGTGTTAGCCTGTTAGCTTGCGGGCTACTACTGCGTTACATTAGTAACGTGTAGTTGAAGTGGAGATAACAGTTACACTGTACCTGAGCGTCGTTTCTATCCGCTTTCCCGCACTCAAAACTTATGTGCGCCTCCGTCCGCTGGCTAAGGACCTCTTCGAAGTGCTTAAAGATAATTACTTAATCCAAAAAGGCTTAATTCTTGACTAATTGATGAGCCCACTCAGTACAATGAAGTGAACTGCATGGATAGATGGTAGCAGCCGCGAGTGTGCCGGGGAGGCGGACAACACCCGGGGAAAAGTAAGGTGGACATCCGCCCCGATGCGTTTGCCTCTCCTCCCAACCGACCGTTTGGATTGACAAGAAGTAGTCCTGTCAAACTACTACTTGCAGTCTGTCACAGTTTTGAATTGTCTGCTGTTTAGCACGTCATTCAATACATTACAACTGGTTTCTCTCACCAGCATCGTACTGAAAGGCTTTGACCAAATTTCAGCACATAATACCACCTACATCCACGTTCACTTCACGCATACTATCCACTCTAAATATCATATAAATACAGAAAGAAACAACTGGCAGTTGGATATTATGGGAAAAAGTAAGTGTTTAAGAATTGTAATCTGCCATCTATCAAAATCCCATAAATTAGGGACTACTTGCCCGTGTGTCGGCGGAGGGATTCGTCAGCTGTGCATCTCTGTGCTGAGCCAGGCTGTCCAGACTTGTATATATGCATGGTGGAGAAAAGGGCAGGCGAGTAGGGTAGTATTGAACTGTGTCTGTGTACGTGTTGGTGTGTGTGCATAAAAGAGTGCAATCAGATAAGTACGTGACTTTATGCATGGACTGTTAATGAATCAGATAATAAGTTTCAGCTTACTTGGTCTATTTATTTTTCTATCTAAAAAGAGCAATTCAAAGAGTTCTCCTTTGTGTGTGCTTGCGCATTAGAAGGTTATGTGTCCACGTGCGAGTGTATAGGGAATGTGTGTGCGGAATGTTTCAATGATAGCTGATATGTAACAGGATTTATCACACCTGATGCTGCGGTAAACACAATTTAACACAAATACAAAGAACCTGCTGCTGCCTTTTTAAGTGTCTGCTTCTGACATGTAACAGCCTGTTACTCCTTAGGTTCGTTCTCACTGCTGTCTCTTTGGCATCACCTCCTCCTCCTCCTCCTCCTCCTCTTCCCCACATCCTCTTCATCATTCTAGTTCACTCATGTCCCCACCATAGTTCTACCTCCTCATGTTTGTCCATCTTTACTGCTCTGCTCCTCTGTCAGCCTGCTCATTTTTAAAACATCCCTCCATTTGCTCCTCTTCTTTTTTCCATCTCCAGTACTTTATCCCTCTTCCTTCCTCCTCCTGAGTGTATCTGCCCTATTTCCTCTCCTCCTCCCCCCATTTCTCCTCTCTTCCAACTGTCTGTGCCCCCTGGAAATTTTTTTTCTTCCTCTTCTTACTTCTAATTATTTCTCCCTCCTCACCCCCATCCATTTCCTCCCCTCCACTTCTCTCCCCTCCTTAATATTTCACCCTTCCTCTACTTTCCCCCTCACTTTCTTTTTGTACTGATGATTTCTCAGCTCCATCTCCAATGCATCCCTCTGCTCCTTCCTCACCCCTCCTCCTGCTCTTCTGCCTCCTTCCAGTCTCTTTCTTCGGCTACTTATGTGTCCCCCTCTTTTGCCATCTTGCTCACATGTCGCTTCTGATTTCAACAGTGTGTGTGTGCGTACGTGCAAATTCTTCCTTCCCCTCCCCCCACCCTCCCCCTATGGTGACACAGTAAAGCAGTTTCGCTTCGCTCACCTCCAGCCCCCCTCCTTCTCTCTTTTACTCCCCCTTTCGTCTTCCTCCCTCTCCTGCCTCATTTTCACCCCTGCCACCTCTCCTCCTCTCTCCTCGCCTCCCTTCTTCCTCTCCTCTCATTAGTCAGTGTCCATGAAACTCACCATTCCACTGTCTCTTCTCCCTCAGTCCTCCAGTCCCTATTACATCCTTACTAATGAACAACTGCTACATCTCTCCTTACCTCCCTAGACTCCTTCCACCCTTTGTCTCCTCTTTCCTCCTCTCTACTCACTGCTCCATCTCTCTCCCTTTCCTTCCCTTCTTTCTCGCTCTGCTTCCCTTCGATCTCACAGAAGTGTGTCCCTCCCACTCTCCCTTTAGCTCACTCTTGTTTCCACTTCTCTCCTCACCCCCCCTCCCCTCCTGTCTCTCTCCACCTGTCTCATCCCCTCTTGTTGCCTGTCTGTCTGCCTTCCTCACTAAATGTCTATGTCCTCCGCCGTCTCCCTCCCTCACCATCTCACCCTGACTCCTATCCATCCATTCTTCCCCTGACTTTCTGTTACCTCAGGAGATGCACAGCCTAGAATCTGATGCGATAGAATGGACTCTCACTGCTGCTAGGACTATTGTGCATGTAAAAATGTTCAGAGCTGCAATACTTACCTCACCAAAGGCACAGTGCAATGTTACATTTGCCATTGCCAGCTCAGTATGGTTATGTGCTTGGATGCAAAGATATCATCAGTGAAGTCACACTGTATGACACATTATATGACTCATTAGTGCCTCACACAAGCCTTTGTGACGTCAAAACACAGCGTATGTCAATTCAAACAGATATTACATAAGGATGCTCTTAATTTTTTAATTCACCTCTTTTATATTTGCCACATCACCAGATCAGCTGTCTCAAACCTATAAAAGAAGGCATCCCCATGGATGTTTTACCCTTTTATTGGTTCTGTAAATCAGTCAAGGTCAATATAATTTGACTTTTTTGACAAAAAACCTCTTTAATGTCAAAGTAAAACAGATTTCCACAAAGTAATTTAGATTCAACAAACATATGTAACATAAAATAAGTGACTGCATAAATATAATAAAGTGAGTGCAGTTATTGTAGTGTAAAGACACCTGGTTAATCAGTATTCCTGGCTACTATTACCCCATAAAGACAAAAGAACACTCCAAGCAAGTCAGAGAAAAGGTTATTGAAAAGTATAAGTCAGGGGATGTATAAAATATATATATGGGGCACTGAACCCCAGAGTTTAGTTAAATCTATCATCAAGAAATGGAAGTAATATGGAACATGTGTAAATCTGCCTAGATCAAACTGTCCTCACAAACTGCATGACCGGGCAAAAAGGAGACTAGTGAGCAACTGTTGGCCTGGTTCTTCACCAGTCAAAGCTTTATTGAAGAGTGGCATTTTGAAGAAAACTTATATATAGGGGTGTAGAAAATGGATGGATAAAATTTGCCAAAAAAGACATGTGGGAGGGCTGCACGATGATGCAGTGGTTGGCGCTGTTGCCTCACAGCAAGAAGGTCCGTAGTCCATGGTTTTCCATGTGTTTGCATGTTCTCCCTCTGCATTTATTATATGGCTGTTCCCTGCATTTACTGATGTGATGTTAATGTTTGGAGGTAGGGTGTTGCATGTTAAACAGACCAGATTTAGCTCGCCTCACACTGAGCTGGTGCCCGACCACATCCTGGCTAATATCTCCGATCCGGGCCCTCAGCTCCACCAAAAGGGCATTGATTTTTTTGGTTCCCAGTCTGACAGATGACGGTGCCATGTTTGAAATGTATTTCATAAAGGCCACAGCATCCATCAGATAGCTTCGTTGGTTTGAAGCCTTTTTGTTGAAGGTTCGCAACAAAACTTGAAAGTGAAAAATACGAATATAGTCATGTCCTCTACCCTACCATACATAGATGCTTCTTACAGTGTGGTACTTACCCATGGACTCTAGCATGGTTCGACAGGAAAAGAAGGTCAGTATTTGGGATTGCTGAGTCGGCCATGTACTTGAGGAAATGGATGACATGATTGGCTCATTGCTTGGCATTTTCAGACATTTTCCTACTGGGGTTGGCACCTTCTGTGTGGCCCCTAAACTCCTCCACCAATCTCACTGAAGAGGAAAGAACATTAAGCAAATCAAATATACTTGCACGGTCTTCATTCTTAACCCTTTGACCTCGGACAGCTTTACAATCTGCACATTAACACGACATCCTCTATCCTTCAAGTTCATTACTAATACAGATATTATAATATGAGGGTTTCTTCGCCATAGTGAGGGGCTTTGCTGGGGGAAAATGATTTACATTTCTGCCTGAAAAAAAGCACATGAAGCAGTTTTTTTTTAAATCAAGAATAACCAACAACATTTAAGATGTACACCAGAGGAATATCTCAACACTCACAGTTGAACACATTGTTGAAGAATGTAGCTGCTTGAGCTCATCATTCCTCTCAATTTCAATCTGTAGCAGGTCTTTCACCAACTTTAGGTCAGCAGAGAAAAATTGGCAGCTCCTGCACCCAGGTTCAGGGGTGCTGCAGGCAGCACGGGAAGCAGCTCGGGATCTGGCTTCCATCACCCTCCTGACACCCTCTTCAATTGCCGCATCATCCACCTCATCCAGATGCGAGACCATCGGTGGTGTGGGGTTCAAGGCACGTAGGAGGGCCAGATCTCAGGCAATATATCTGTCCTTAGCTTTCTGGATGTACAGCATAACCATAGGGTTCTGCAAAAGTCAAAGATTGCTCATTTAGTGAATCATTTCATTCTGTCTTAAAATGTTCTAACCCCAACCCCCCCCCCCCCCCTTTAGCATCATGCATGTATTTAACCTGCAACATGCTGTCTGCGAGATGTGTAGCACTGAATAAATACAGCATTCCTGACTGGATATCGGGGGTGGCACTGCACACAAGGGTTAGCGCTGTTGCCTCACAGCAAGAAGGTAGCTGGTTCGCTTCCCGGTCAGGGCCAGGGCCTTTCTGTGCAGAGCTTTCATGTTCTCCCCGTGCATGCGTGCAAATCTCATGGTTTGTCATGTTTAGTCATGTACTCTGGCTTCCTTCCACCACCAAAAACATGCTCATTAGGTTAATTGGTGACTCTAAATTGCCTGTAGGTGTGAATGTGAGCGTGCCTGGTTGTCTGTCTCTATATGTCAGCCCTGTGATTGACTAGCGACCAGTCCAGGGTGTACCCTGCCTCTTGCCCGACGACACCTGGGATGGCTCCAGCCCCCCCACCCCCACCCCCAGAACGGAATGGATGACCGGAAATCGACCACACAAGGATCAAATGAAGAGCACAGACCCACCACACAGCAAGGAAGAACAAGAAGGACCAAGGTTGCTAAAGTGAAATCCAAAGTTTTTGTCTTAAACACACTAGATATGTTGGAATATGGTTGCTGTAAACATGTGAAAACACTGAGATCTACATGTGACTGAATTTTAGATTGAGATTGGTGGGAGACTTTTTCACCTCTTTCCTGGCTTAATTTAATTTGGGCGGGGCCAATATGTGGGCTCATGATGTCACGAGCCTACAGTGGGGAACAATATAAAATAACAGGGCAGTTCATCTCAGTACAGTCTGTTATTAGCTGATGTCACTGCCTTTATTGAGAGAAAACAATCAGTTAAATGCTGTTTTTTGTTCAGTGTGAGGTAAATTTACCAAATCTATCAGCCACAGTGGTCTATGGATCATTTAAAGCATCATAACAGAGATTTGAGCCAGAAAACAGACTTTGTTTCTTCTTCTGAAGTCAACAAAAGGTCAAGAGGCAGGATAATGGTGTGATAGCTGTCCTCCATTCAGATTGTAATATTTTTAAAACCTGAGATCTTATTTCTTCTGAGTGGGTGTGGCTTCAGCTCACTCAGCAGACATGACCACACCATCCTGGAGCAGATTTTACTGCCTCATTTTTTATGATTTTGAAGCTTAATTTCATAAACTTTGAGATGTTTTATTTGACTGAAATTTGACCTGGGGGTCATAACACAGTGACCTGTCATACAACAAACCTAAATACAGATTTATTTTAACTTTACAGGGTCTTTAAGATCTAGACCTGACTCAACAACACACAGAGGGACCAAATTCAAGTCCATACCTTCAGGCTTTGGACCCTTTGTTGATGCTTGTCGAGTCGGTTGATGCCTTTAGACTGGCAGAGACGCACCAGGGAGTCCAGATTTGCGCTGAAACTGTAGAAGAAGAGTCATCGATTCAGTAGAAGAAGAAAATATGTGTAAGAAGCATGGAAGTGAAATAAAACAAGCATTTCTTTGTATTTTTGTAACCACTTGCTAATATTAAAAATGTAAAACATATGAAACTTGGTAGTAGAGATTCTTTATGACCTACTTTGCATCTATTTTGGAGAGACTTTTGTAAAATCAATTGCAGCCTCATACATCACAGAGTGATATTTAAATTGCCATCACATCACTTGTTTCTGATAAAAGTACTTTTATTACAGGGATTTTCTTAACTCTGCTCCCGTGTTAGCTTTCACAACCCATCCATATGTTTAAGGGTCGGCTTTGACCCATCTCTTAAATCAGCTGTAAATTACACTTAAAAACAGTTATCTATCATCCAATTTGTTTCTCATCTCTTTGATACCTTGTTACCTTTCATTATCCATGAAAATAGCGGTTTTAACATTTTTTGGTGTGGGCCTCTGGGCAGTATACCCCTCCATTTCAATTTAAATAAATGTAAAATGAACCTCAAGAGAGTCATGTAAATAGAGAAAAGGTTGTTGTGTTACCCGACTATTACTGAAGGATGTTGGAACACATCTCTTGACCCTTATGCCCTGTTAAAAAAAAGTTATGTTAGGTTTGTTCATTACAAACTTTGTAGTTTGACCTTTAAAATGGAATAACTTTATGAAAGATCAATATTTTTCCAAACTTTCTTTCCCCAGTTTCTTCATGAAAGGGTTCTTGATTGATTTATTACATGATTTAATGAATCACATTAAAAATTAGCCCTTCAGATACCATTTTTGATCATATACCACTAACAGCTTTTTTGAAAAATACACTATAAGTCACTATTCAGAAAAAATTTGACTTTGTTTGTTATCAGTATAATCAGCTTAACTATCATGATAATACGTGAGAAGATTGATTTTGGTGCATTAGTACTTTTGCATAATGTCAGTTTGTCCAAAAAAGTTTCATTCAGTTTGATCACTACAAAGTTTGTACCACAGACTTCCATTATAAACACATTTTTTTGACCTCCAATGTAAAACAAAGTGAAAAAATGATTTTCCCTGTAATTTCCCATTTATCTGCAGCAAACTTCATGAAATTATACCCTTTTTACTGGTCTTTATTTACTGGTCCCTGCCCTCCAGCAGACGTTCTTAGTCTTCTGTTTCTGGCCTACATTATTTACTACCTATTACATCTGTTACATTATTATTACACAATAATAAGCAAACACTGGTTACATTTTCATTAAAAAAAAATTATTTCAAAAAACTTTTACCCTGAGTTTAGATCAGCCAACATTTTTACTCCTTTGTTTACAATTATTAGTACTACTCTAGTCTGGACTGAAGCTGTTTGCCTTCAATGTTTTTGTTGTAGTTTTGCCATTTGTGAAGAAGTCAAAACTAAGTATTTTGCCCTAGTTGTAGTGGCCGGGTATTGTCAGGATTATCTCAGGGAGAGCATGATCCAAGCTGTTGTTTGAAGCATGTAAAAAAATAAGAAAAAAGAAGCACTTGTCTTTTATAATAAATATGGCAGTGCCATGTTGGCACTTTTCTCCATGACTTAAGTTGAAGTTGTTTCTCATTTTTGCACAGGGAAATCAAATGTTTGCATTTGAAAGCCTTGTTGTTACATTTATGAATGCATCCAGTGGGGCATCACAATAAAGTGACTAAATTAGGCATAATGTGTTAATTTCACAACAGGGTATATGTGATGTTGTTACCTTACATTAGTTTTGGTGGAAAAAACCCTGCATATTTTCGGTATCAGTTTATATCGGTATCGGGAATTAAGAGTTGGACAATATCGGTTATCGGTTATTGGTAAAAAAGCCAATATCGGTATCCCTAGTCCAAGCATTTATATTCTTGCCTAAATCTGGTACCAAATCATGGTAGTGTGTTCTTTGCACTCTGCCAAACCTGGGGTCCCTGCTTTCTACAGCTTAGAGGCAGAATAACTACAGATGTATTGTTTTTGACAGATTTACCCACAGTGGTGAAATATCACAGATTAAGAATGTCAGACCAAAACTACATTACATTTTAGTCTAGTTTTAGTCACCGCAGATCTATTTTTGTTAGTCTTAGACTAGTTTTAGTCATCACAGATTTATTCCTGTTAGTTTTAGTCTAGTTTTAATCATCACAGAACTATTTTTGTTACTTTTAGTCTAGTTTTAGTCATCACAGATCTATTTTGTTACTTTTAGTCTAGTTTTAGTCATCACAGAACTATTTTTGTTACTTTTAGTCTAGTTTTAGTCATCACAGATCTATTTTTGTTACTTTTAGTCTAGTTTTAGTCATCACAAATCTATTTTTGTTACTTTTAGTCTAGTTTTAGTTATCACAGATCTATTTTTGTTACTTTTAGTCTAGTTTTAGTCATCACAGAACTATTTTTGTTACTTTTAGTCTAGTTTCTGTAATGGAAAAAAAGAGCATCCTTCAGAGGAAACAGGACACTTACTGTCGATGGGAAAACTGGCTCAGAAGAACCAGCTTGAATTTGTTGACCACCTTCTCTGTGCTTCTAAGGTGCTGGACTATATCGGCATACACCTCTCCACAAATAGGACACTTGTTTCTGCCCTTCACATACTGCCTGCTTTGAGGAATGCAGACAGCAGAGTCCTGCTGCTGCGGTCCTGCTGTCTCAGGCTCCTCATCGGCTTCCTGTACAGGGGCACAAAAATACTGCTCACATAAGTCCAGTAGTAAATATTGGTGACCTGTTTCCATCATACCCCATGATATGTGCCATGCACATGCATTCAGCAGTTTAACATTATTACTTATAACTATATGGGCGCAAGTTCTAGGCTTAACATGCTTTTTTTTAACTTTACAAAAGAATATTTCTTGTATTACTGAGTAAATGAGTAAATTTTGTGTCTTTTTTCCTGTTTATCTTATGCAAAAAAATAAAGTGATCCATAATTTCATGATTATGACGTTTTTATCTTTTGTTTAATACATATTTTACATTTATTCATACCTGCAATTGGGTTCTGCTCCCCTGTGTTTCCTAAATCGGACGAGACAGAAAAATCTCAAGTGAACCCTGACTTTTGTAACCCATTGCACTACTAAATTGTACACATTTTTGGGACATACAGTGCTTAAAAAATTTATTAGACCACCTGTCATATTTGTCTCAAAGACCATCCAGCATCGTGAAGTGCTTTAATGCGGACTCTTCATTTTCAGTGAGCTCCCCACGATTTACCATTTTGAACAGGAATGAGGAATTTCAAACTGAATTCACCCAAATTTGAGCCGGCTCACTGGGCTTCTCTGAGAAGTCAGAAATTAATCAAGCATAACATTCAACTACTAAAACTCACTTTTCTGTTCAGGAATGCAAGTAAATAACTATAATTTGACATATTAATCACTTACTATTTTTTCTGTTTTTTTTTTTTGTAAATCAGTAAATTTGAAAATTCATGGATAACAATAACAATGATATTTTAGCATTAAAAATATCATTTGGGTTAAAGAGCTTCTACATATTGGTGTATTAACCATTGCAGAAACATAAAAAATGATTTTGGTAATTACCAATGCTGTTAATTTAGGGCAGCTGTGGCATAAACCCTACTTTGGTTAGGGTTAGGGTGTTAAGCACTGTATGTGACTGGGTCAATAAAAGACAGGAACACACTAAATAAATTTTTATGTGGGTCTTTATTCACAGTAGTAACTGTATGGCACAGTTATCTTACACTTTTGTTTCAAAATAAATTCTTAAAGCTTGTAATCTGAATCTTGACTGACAACAGTAGCTGACAGACAACACTAGTGAATAGACAATGCTAAATAGACAATAACTGTAAATAGACAACACTAGATAGACAACAGTAGTGGCTCGCTTTTTCACCGCAATGTGTAGTCTGCACTCAAAGACACACACCTCTGGAACTCAACTGGACATATCTCCCCTGTTGTTCAGTCTTTTCCCTTAGCGCGGCAGCCATGACACACACTTCCTCAATCTCAGAAGTCCAGCATTTCGCGGGCGTTCTGTTTACGTCTCCCGCGTGTGTCTACAGTCTCTTGAGAACTCCGTGCTCTCGCGGGTCTAGCCCTGCTTGGCTCTTAAAGTGACAGTGCTACCTCAATGAGGAGCAGCAGCTCTTGGAGTGATAATGACTAGAATTTAACATTTAGGTTATTGAATCCGTCTTTTAAACAGTCTCTAGTTCATCCGGCTACATTCTCCCCTGCTAAAAGTCAACGTTTTTTCGTCAAGACAACGTCAAGATTTTGACTGTAATGACCATCCCTGCTAATATTTGAGAAAACACATCTGGACTTAGGGACACAGCATTGCATGATGCCTTAGGTAAGTGGAATGGGTTTTTGTGTTTGCCTGCTGTCTCTCTCTGACTCCTAGTTGGAGGGGGAACAGGTGCTTCTACTCAAACCTTTCTCTCTCCTCTTGTCCTGGGAGCAGGTACTGGTCTCAACTCCACCTCTTCCTCACACAAGTCAACACTTTGATATAGACTGGGGGCTGTGCAATGGTTCCATCTCCAGATCCCTGTCAGGTATGTCCTCCATCCCTTGTTCAGATGCACTCTCACACACTTACTCTAAGTGTACTCTGATCGTGTACACTTTTGAGAACTTGCTCTCTGAGGTAAACAGGCAACAACAGTTGGTAACATTCTCGAAGGTGAACATCCTCAATCAGTCGGTACAGAAGTCCATCTCTCTCTCTCAGTCGTGGCCACTGTTTCAAGAGAGAGTTCACAGGTTTGGCTAAACATCTTCTCTCCTGATGAGCAGGTTTCCTCTTCTGGTTCCAAAATCCTTTCACCACTGAAAGTGTTGGGCCTGATGTCTGAAAGCTCTGTAGTTCTGCTTTAGAGTAGCCAGGCAATGTGGGGGTGTTACTCTGAACTGCATGGTCACTCGCTGTGTCATCTACCTCAGATGCCTGTAGCCGCCTAATCTTACAGCACTCAACTCCTACAGCAAGATATCGGCCTGTACCTGTCCTGAGGGAGTTACAGATGGCGACACACCCATCAAACTCTGCATCTTCACTGGCCAGCTCTGGTTCGTCAGCTGACAGTCGCCTTGAGAGAGCATCAGCTGCAGTGTTACATCGTCCAGGGCGGTGCTTGACATCGAAATCGAATACAGCCAACTGAGCGACCCACCATTGCTGAATAGCACCTAAATTGGCAGTGGAAAGGTGACACAGGGGGTTATTGTCTGTGATGATGGTAAACTTTGACCCTAGGAGGTAACTCCTAAACTTTTCTGTGACTGCCCATTTTATTGCTAGTAGCTCAAGCGTCATACTGCTATAGTTTTGATCATCCTTCTCTTCTCCTGTAAGCCTTCTACTTGCATATGCTATCACTTTCTTCTCACCTGCCTGCTCTTGGTACAGAACTGCACCTAAGTCTAGACTGCTAGCATCTGTCTCAAGTGTAAAAGGTAGGGTAAAGTCTGCATAGTCTATTGTGGGAGCACTGGTTAGCTTCTCTTTCAATAGCTCAAAAGCTACTTGACATTGTGGAGTCCAGCCTGACTTGAACAGCTGATTAGCCTTAGCATGGCTACTCTCTTTGATACACACACTTACAGTGTCGTGGAGGGGTCCTGCAACTTGGGAAAAACCCTCGATGAACCGTCTGTGATAGCTACAAAAGCCTAAAAAGGACCTAAGGTCTTTTACAGTGCTAGGGTTGGGCTACTGTTTTACTGCACTTATTTTGTCAGGATCTGTGCTTATGCCTTTGGCTGAAACTGTGTGGCCTAGGAATCTGACTTCAGACTGAAGAAAATGACATTCCTCTATCTTGACTTTTAGCCCTGTCTCCCTCAACCTCTTCAGAACAGTCTCCAGCCGCACCAGATGGTCTTGGGAATGTTGATGAAAACACAAGCAAGTCGTCCAAATAAATCAGCACAATTTGGAAAACCAAGTCACTCATTGTAGCTTGCATGAGGCGCTGAAATGTTGCGGCCGCATTACACAACCCGAAAGGCATCCTCAGATATTCATACAGGCCAAACGGTGTGGTGAATGCTGTTTTGTGTCTGTCTTTTTCATGTACTGCAACCTGATGGTATCCACTTGCAAGGTCGATCATGGAGAAGAACTTGGCACCACTAAGCGCATCCAGACTTTCGTCAATGCGTGGGAGTGGAAATGCATCTCATGTGGTCTTCAGGTTAAGCCTCCTGTAGTCAACGCAAAGTCTTAGGCTCCCGTCAGACTTACAGACTAAAACAATAGGGGATGCATAAGGGCTTGAACTCTCCTGTATCACTCCTTTTCGCAGCAGCTTTGAAATGTGCTCTCTGACCTCTTGATACTGATTTTGGGGTATGCGGCGGTAGGGCTGGGAAACTGGTGTCTGGTCTACAAGGGGGATCTCATGTTTTACCTGATCAGTACACCTAAGATCTTCATCATGAACAGCAAACACATCTGCATACTTTTTCAAAAACGTTTCTAGCTCTGCCTGTTCCTTTGGTATGCCACCAATGTGTAGCTGATCCAGTGTGTTCTGTATGTCACTGTCTGGTTCTTTATTGTCTCTTTGATTTACTGTGACTTCCTCATGGTTGGCTGAAATCCGCTGGAAACTTAGCTTCACAGGATTCTCCTTCAATACATTGGCAGGGGCTAAGAATGTCTAGCCTAGTCTTTGGGGACAACCAGATATCGTCCTGTGAGAGGTTGATTACCTGGACTGGAAACACAGAATTGTAAGGTGGATAACCTGTAGTTGAGTGGGGTGTGACATTGTATGCATACACAAGCTCTGACAAGTGTTCGGGCCAGCGGCGCTTCTTTTCAGGTGGTAGTGTTCGCAAGAGGTCGTGCAAAGTCCTGTTATATCTCTCACAGTGTGGATTTCCTTGAGGGTGATGCGGGGTTGTTCGAGTTTTCTTTATACCATATAGCTTGCATAACTCAGCAATCACTGCACTTTCGAAATTTCTACCTTGGTCGGAGTGCAGGCGCTCTGGCACTCCGTACCTCAGAAACCACTCTTTGAGGAGAACTCTTGCTGTGGTATCTGCCTTCTGATCTCGAGTGGCAATAGCTTGCCTGAACTTTGTGAACACATCTGTTATCACTAGGACATTTTCTCGACCATCTGTAGCACGCTCAAGTATGGTGTAGTCCACTGCAACCACTTCCAGCAGGTGGGTAACTAGGAACGATGTCTGGGGCGCTTGAATCTTTGGCTGTTGCATCTTTGTCAAAACACATCTCTGACACTTCTTGACCCACCGCTGCCACCAAAATTAGTGTGACTGGGTCAATAAAAGACAGGAACACACTAAATTAATTTTTATGTATGTCTTTATTCCCCGACTGCACTTATATAAGAACAGCATTAATTATTAGCTTTGAGAACTGAAGGATTTCACAGTAGTCACTGTATGGCACAGTTATCTTACATCTCCTGCGTGCGGCTAAAGTCTCATGAGAACTCCGTGCTCTCGCAGGTCTAGCCCTGCTTGGCTCTTAAAGGGACAGTGCTACCTCAATGAGGAGAAGCAGCTCTTACGCCTGATTTATGCTTCTGCGTTGCCTCAACGACATAGGTACGTCATCAATGAGAGGCCTTCGTCGACCATTTGAACTTCTGCGTTGAGGGAACGCATTGCTCTGTAATTCACCGCTATGTCGCTAGGGGTTGTGGCTGTGTGTGTGGTTTTACACCAGAATCCTTGTTTATCTTCGGTCATGGCGACCGAGGTGGAGTGGGTGTGTTTGGAGTTGGAGCTCATCAACATCGACAAACAAATTCTTTTGTTGCAAATGTTAAGCGCAGGGGACAGGGACTGTACGACCACTAAACAAGTCAAGGCTGAGAACGGGTGAATTTACCACACTGGTTGCCCACTGAGGGACCTGGACGAAGGAATGACGTTTTGAGCGGACCAATCCGTGTTGCCACAACGCGTAGTTAGGATTTTTTTGAGGTGCGTGTCAGGCTATGGCATAGGGGTCTACGCGAAGCTACACTGTTGACATGACGCAGAAGCATAAATCAGGCTTTAGAGTGATAATGACTAGAATCTAACATGCAGTGCAAAAAAATGCTATACCGCGAGTGTCCACTCGAGGCTGGCAGCAGGAACACCGGAAGTCCCATCTGCACACATGTTAAACAGCTGGTTTTGACACACAAAATAAACTGGTTTACAGTCTGGTTCAAAACACCAAACGTGTCTCATTAGATAGTGTCTTATTGTGCTCCCACTGTACGGGGGGGAATTTTTTTGTACCATGATCATTTGGATTACATTTAGGATGAAAGCTGATTGGCTGATTGACAGATAGCTCGGCAGGCAGAGGCTCCGTTTCTGTCAACCGGGATGCTAGCTAGCAGACTGACAGGAAGTCGCACTTAGTGTGCGGCCATAAGGTTGATCTAAAGTTCAGTTGAGACCGCGATTTTAATATGGAAGCGTCCACGAATTGGCTTCAAAAGCCGTTTGAGTTCGCCCATTGTAAGCAGACGACTGTTGTCACACGTCGGTTTTGTCCAATTCTTTCTACAGTCTATGCTGAAAATACAAGTTCTAGCCAGAAAATTCTCATTATTTTTAACTGAAATGTTTTTTTCATTTTCTGCTGAAATCCTCCAAAAAAATCAAAATTTCCCCAAAATTCTGAGCAATGGTCGATGGCGGTGGAGTGAAAATTTCTGTGAAGCAATCTGTCCATGTTTTCTGTATAGTGATAACCGAAGACCTACTTTTCTGGTAAACAATTCAAACTTGCAAAAATTCAGATGCAATGTGTTGTAATGTGAGCAGAATAATGTTAAGCCTGTTTAGGTCAATAGTCTTCCTACCACTAGGGGAGCTATTAGTAATTGTTTTGGGAAATACAGGGGGATGTAGGATTTCCTATTTTCTGCAGAACCCTTGAATGCCTCCTGGTGTGTGTCTTCTCCTGCAGTGTTTTCCTGATGCAACATGCTAATGTGCCAGTCCCAGCCTGTAAGACATCTTGCTGCAGTTCCAAAAAAAGCATGCAAAACAACTGGAAGCTGTTGTGTGGTTCTTTTAAGGCAAGGCAAGGCAAGGCAAGGCAAGTTTATTTGTATAGCACATTTCAGCAACAAGGCAATTCAAAGTGCTTCACACAGTTCATTAAAATACATTGACAAAGGGAAAAAGAAACACAGTGAACACATTTTAAACGAAGCATGTAAAAGGTGATTAAAAACAGCAAATAAGACCCACACAAAATAGACACATCCCTGGTGCCATTTGTATAAAATCCAAAAAAGATAAAAAAACACACATTGAAAAGTAAAAAAAAAAACCAATAAAGATAAAAACAGATATTAAAGTAAAAGCTACAGTGCAGAGAGAGTGTTCGGGCAAAAATGGAAAATTTGAAAAGTAAAACGTTTCTTTAGTCAAAGTCAGCAGTGAACAGGTGTGTCTTCAACCTTGATTTAAAAGAACTCAAACTCTCAGCAGACCTGATGTTTTTCTGGGAGTTTGTTCCAGATATATGGAAGCAGAAGTTACCTCACAATGTATTCTGCTATTAACCCCTTAAAGCCTGAAAATACAAGTTATACCCAGAAAATTCTCATTTTTTGGAATTGAAATGTTTTTTCATTTTCTACTGAAACTAAAAAAAAAAAAAAAAATTTCCCCAAAACTTAACATATATACTTTTTGTATCTGAATTGATACACTAGGTGTTTTTGGTAACTGATAATCCACTTGAGGGCATTTTTATCATTTATTAGATTGTATTCAGATTTTTTTTTTGTGATTTATTGATCCTATTGATGAGATAGAGGTATCATAAAAGTATATCAAATATGATACAACAGGTCTTAAGAGGAGTTGTGTGAATTATGAAGCCAGCTTACTGTAAAGCTGTCTCTGCATGTTTAACATGAGTCAAACAGATCTGGTCTGACAGAATCAATAACAGAACTATTACACCATTAACAGAATATGCTTTGCAATATTTCAGATACCCTGTGTATGTATTACCACTCCCCCTAGGATTTTGTGGGCTTGTTGTTATTGGTGTAGCTTAAAATGTCTGATTTTGTGGAAGTTTTTCAAAAAAATGTGTTGAAAGTTGATATTTTTAGGCTTTCTTTTCTTGACATCACAGAACAAAGTGAGTTTTAAACAATCTCAACATTCTTGTAATTAACACCAAGTGTAAATAATATTTCTAATCATATTTATTTAGACATTTACTTTACAGCGGCTCATGACCCTTTAAATAATTCTTATGTTCAGATGTCTGACTAATGATGCTAAATCTGAATTTCCCGCCAAAAAAATAAAAAAAATCATAACTTTACTCAAGATTTTCAAGCAGTCCAGTAGCCTTCGGACTTTAGATGAGCCTTTTCTTTACCAGGATCTGGATGACTAAGGACATACACAGACATCTGTACTCAAACAGACACATTCATGAGCATTTTCAAAAAAACACACACTCTCTCTCCCCACTTCTGTCTCTCTCACTCTCATCCAGCTGCTGTGAGGTCCAATTTGTTGTACCAGATCACTTTTCTTGCACCGTGTTTAACATCTACGTCCCCATATCCAGTCTGGCCCCAACTGTAACCCTTATAGTTTACAGTTCAACCCAGACAGTGCAACCTGAATCTGCAGCCCACCGATCCAAGTATGTTATCATGCTTGTGCATCATCATTGCTGTCTCCCAGTAGCCCTCTTTAGATCAGGATATTTCACCATAAAGTTCTGGCTATGGACTTATATCATGATGGGAATATTGTGCCCTCTTAGCCCAGAAACAGCTTGTGCACTAGAAATTACATCTCACATGAAGTACTGTTATATAGCTAGAGTTTCAAGTGTGACTCTTAACTGTGAGTTCACCCTCGATCCTGAGGATTTGGGAAGTTTGGACATAGAGTGGAAGATTGTACCTCCACACAGGCAGGAGGATGACGAAAATATACTCTGGTATTCTCAAAATGTCATTTATAATAATTCATATGCCCCTTTAAAGAATCTCCTGACCCCCAAAACAGTGGTGCTTCTTTAAGCATCACTGACCTTAAGCTCACAGATTACCAATGTAAGGTGATAAAGTTACCTGGAGTACAGCTGACAGACGTTTTTCTGACAGTAATGGAGAGGCCAAGCAAGCCAGTGTGTAACATGGATGGTGAAGCTGTGTTAGATACTAATTTAAGGCTCAGGTGCAGATCCTCACAAGGCACTCCACTGCTAAAATACAGATGGGCAAAGACCAGCAGGAACTGCATGCTGCCTCTGGATGCCTTTGTTGATGCCGTAGGAGGGGACTTGTACTTGGATAAGATCACTGAGAGGGACTCTGGAGCCTACCTTTGTACGGTCCAGTAGCCTCATTTATAAAGCTTGCTTCCGCACAAAATGGGGCTTGAAAGTGGCATACGCCACTTTCCACGCAAAGGTTGTGATTTATAAAAAATAAACTTGGCGGGAGAATGTGCGCACCGCACTTTGATCCTTGCGCACATACATTTTGGAGACGGGGGAAACTTGCGGCGCAGATGGTGAGGTGGTGAATTGAAGCCAGTTTCATCTCATTCATTTAATGTCATCACATATCAGACTTATAGACCCACGTAATCATAAACACCCAAGTCTGCCGTGTTATAGATGTGCTCCTTTAGTGAGCCATTAGGCCTACTACTGTATTCACAATGTTCATATATCATATTTTTATTTTTAGATGATATAGAGCAGTGGATAGCACTGATTGATTAGTATTAATTGTGACAAGGTGTGTAACAATCAGTCTAATTGCTGAGTAAGCATATAAATAGTGCGGTGACACTCGTGTGTAATGCTGCACAACGGGTGCGCTGGCACTGCTGGAAGATCACGCAAATGGTTGGATCAGGATGGAGAGAGTCTTTAGGGACCACGAAGATTTCCTGGCCCATGATGATGACTGGCTAATAAACCAATTTAGATTCCCGAGAGCAGTGCTCTTGGATCTATGTGCTGAACTGGGCCCAGTGTTAGACAGAACCACCCACAGATAATAGGGAGTTACACGCAGTGTTTTTAGATCTAGCAAATGCGTTTGGGTCAGTACCTCATAGTCTTATCTGGAGGGCATTTGATTTCTTTAGAGTGCCAGAGATAGTGGTAAACTTAGTGGAGATGTATTTCAGAGATGTGAGGATGTGTAATAGTGCTGTGAACTTTACGACAGGCTGGCAACGACTAGAGGTAGGTATTATGGCAGGTTGCACGATTTCCCCTCTAGCCTTCACAGTGGCGATGGAAGTCATTGTTAGAGCTTCCAAGTGGGTGGTAGGAGGAGAGAAAAGGCAGGATGGGATGTGCTTCCCACCAATCAGGGCTTACATGGATGACATGACACTGGGGACCACGACAGTGCCATGCACAAGAAGGCAACTGGAGAGGCTAAATAAGAATCTTAAGTGGCCTAGCATGAAGATCAAGCTTAGTAAGTCCAGGAGCATCTCAGTATCCAGAGGGAAGATTGTTGACAGGAAGTTTTTTGTAGATGAGGAAGAAATACCATCGATCGGGGTGAAGCCAGTAAAGAGCTTAGGGAGGTGGTGTAATGAAGACCTTAATGACAGTGAACAGGGGGAGCAGTTTAGAAAAGATGTAGTGGAGGGATTAGGGAGGATTGATAAATCAGGGCTCCCAGGGAGATTAAAGTTATGGTGTTTGCAGTTTGGGCTGTTTCCTAGACTGATGTGGCCCATGTCAGTTTTTGAGATCCCAATATCGAAGGTAGAGAAGCTGGAAAGAGTAATTAACTCATTTGTAAAGGAAGTGGTTGGACATTCCTCTGTGCCTTAGCAAAGGGATACTCCAACTCCTGATCACTAGCTTGACAGAAGAGTTCAAGTGCTCAAAGGTTAGAGCAGAGTTGCTATTAGCAGGGAGCAAAGATAGAATAGTTAGCAGTGTAGTTCCAAATCCAGTTAGGGGAAGGAAATGGAACCCAAGACAGGCAGTAGAGGAGGCAGAGGCAGCTCTTAGGCATGCTGAGATTGTAGGCAATGTCCAGATAGGTCAGGGAGGCCTGGGGCTTGGCTCAGGTAGACCGGCATGGAACAAAGCAGGTCCTAAAGATATAAGGAGACTGGTAGTGGAACAGGTATGTAGACAGGATGAAGTAGTAAGGTGTACTAAGGCTGTGGCTCAGGCTAAGCAGGGACAGTGGATGAACTGGGAGAGTGTAGAGAAGAGGAAGCTGAGTTGGAGAGACCTATGGAGTATGGAAGATAGGCGGATCAAATTCCTGCTAGGGTCTACCTATGACTATCACCCCAGAACCTAAAGTGCTGGGTTGACGGGGACCCGTCGTGTCCTTTGTGCTCCAAGACGACAACCTTGAGGCACATTTTGATGGGATGTAAGATCAGTCTGTCACAATGTAGATATACATGGAGGCATGACAGGGTTTTGAAGAGTCTAGCAGCAGGAATTGAAAACAGAAGGCGACAGGTGAATGTAGGATGTAATCAGGGAACGAGGACAGTTCAGTTTGTCAGAGAAGGAGAGAAGGTTAAAGGAGGTAGGTTTTTAGGTAGGCACCAGTTAGGCCAGTTAAAGGATGCTAAGGACTGGGAGATGCAGGTAGATTTAGGAGGGAAACTTGTTGTGCCACGGGAGATAGTTTGAACCAATCTTAGGCCTGACATAGTGCTGTGGTCTGCCAGTCGGTGTGTAGTTTATTTCACAGAGCTGACGGTTCTGTGGGAGGATTCTGTGGAGGAAGCCTATGAAAGGGAGAAGCTGAGATACGCAGATTTAGGAGCAGAAGCTGAACAGCAAGGATGGAAAGTTAGGGCTCGTCCAGTAGAAGAGGGATGTAGAGGGTTTGCAGCAAGGTCAGCTGTTTCATTACTTAGAGAGCTGGGAGCGCAGGGACAGAATTTGCGAAAGACAGTTAAGGAGATCTCAGATGATGCAGCTCAGGCCAGCCAGTAGATCTGGATGAGGAGTAGTAATGCCAGCTGGGGCAAAAATGAAGGTTGATGAAACCTATTAACTTCTCTATCCGTTAGTTTCGTTTAATCCTCTCTACTCTGTACTTCCCTCGTGAAAATGAGGGAATGGGGAGGGTGGGTGGGGGGGTGGGTAGGGCACAACGCCATGCCAGGCCAGGGGTGTGTGTTAACCCACGACAGGGTACCACACCCTTAGCTCTGCCTACCCTGTCTACTCTATTGCAAAGCGTGCTCTCTCTCTCGCTCTCTCTCTCGCTTTCTCTCTCCCTAATCTGTCTCATTTTCCCCTCTTTTTTTACTCTTAGTTACGGGTAGTGTTGCACTGTAATCATGAGTTGTGTTAGGGAAGGTAGTATCGGCATTGTCACTACCTGGAACTTGCACGTACGGAGCCTGGTTCTGTTTAGATGGCATACTGTTGAGGCTGTGTGGGCCATGTGGTAAGATAGGTAAGATGATGTCTCCGTGTTGGCATGGTGGATGGTGAAAGCCGGCATGGAGGGGGGTGGCTCTGGGACACTGGAGATCACTGTTCAACCCTCTGAGGTGTCGTGGGACTAACTGGACAAAACACTAACAAAGGAGGGTTCCCACTTGACAACCCCTGTGAAGTGCAGGTTTCTTACTACCCATCAGTCTGCAAGGTTGACTTGTGGAAGTAGATAGTAATGGCTTAGGGATTTCTTCACTGAGCGCTGATCCCTTATAGGGCACAAGTATCTTGTGTTTCATTCAAATGCATGTGTAGGTTCTCTCCGGGTACTCCAGTTTCCTCCCACCACCAAAATCATGCCCATTAGGTTAATTGGTGACTCTGATGATTAGTCCAGGGTGTATCTCGCCTCTCGCCCAGTAAAAGCTGGGATAGGCTCCAGCCCCATCGCAACCCCCAACAGGATAAGTGGTATAGAAAATGAGTGGATAAACACCAAAAATGGTGCTTTTTGGCCATCAGACAAGATGCTATGTTTGAAAGACACTCAACACTGCACATCACCAGAATCATCCCCACTGTGAATCACAGTAGTGGCAGCATCATGCTGTGAGGATGCTTCTCAGCAGCTGGTCCTGGAAGGCTTGTAAAGGTAGAGGGTAAAGAGAATGTGGCCAAATATAGGATAATCCCGGAGGACCATTTTTTTCAGTCTGCATAAGAACAGCAGCTTGGCAGAAGATTTATTCTCCAGCAGGACAATGAAGCTTATAGCAAAAGCTAGACAAAAATGCTTTGAAGACAATATGGTGAATGTTCTGGAGTGCCCTAGTCAAAGCTGTGACATCAATCTAATGGAGGATTTGTGGCTGTACCTAAAAGTGCTGTTATATAAAAAAAGCCCAATTATATTGACTGTGACTGTTTTCTAAAATCAATAAAAGGGTCAAAAATCCAAGGGGGAAATACTTTTTATAGACACAGTACAGATTGAACTGAGATAAACGAGTAAAAACAAAAATATATTAAAGTAATGATATATTAACAATAACTTAAATACTTTCATGGGCCAAAAATGACATATATCAAAACATTTACCAAATGACAAAACCTTTGGACAAAACAAGCATAATTCAGCTTGTGGAACAGTAATTGTTTAATCATGATTATCTTGTTTTTATGTGGGAATCCAAAATTGTTATTAAAACTGGATTAATTTACCAGTGCTAATATCTGCCTCCATATTTTTTGTTTGACAGAGAATTTTAGTATTAATTTTTTTTCTATTAAAAAAAACATCATTAAGAAAGCATTTGCAGGATCACCAAGTGCAATTACTGAGCTGTCTCCATTAGTTTTGTTTTGATAAGGTATCTGCTAAGTCACCTATTTTTCTCTCTTGAATACTGTTTTTATGCAACATTAATGTCTCTGAAGGCACTGATAGATGATTAAAATCAGGGAGTGAGCAGTGTAAAAATTGTATAATGAAGTGTCACCATTCAATCCAACACCAGTTAAACTGTGACACCAGTAATGTACTTCAGACAAAGAAAATAATTAAAAGGTGACGTGTGAGTTAAATCTTCTGGCTTTTTTGTTAGGTATGAGAATTTTTAATACAAACATAATTAAGTTTTTAATGATCATTTAAAACCTGTTTTTGGTTTTCATTTCTTGTAAGGGACCTCTCGCGGCCCACCTGCAGTAATTCAGGGTCCCACCAGGGGGGTGTGGCCCAGGCATTAGGAAGCACTGCACTAGATGAATAAAAAATTTCAAAAACTGCTTCAGATCGTTGCTTGTTTGTAAATGTTATGGCTTGAAAGGTCACTGTATAAAATGTAAGGGAAAAAGAAACCTGAAATGAAATCATGCTTTAATAAGGATTTATTCACTTACTTTTTTGGTATGATGAGGTGTTTAGCTCTTCATATGTATGACCATTTAATACACTAATATAGCAGGTTAGTGGTGCATACAGTCTGGAAAGTGAGAGACTTGAGATATTCCTACAGGACGCATAGTTTGTATTCTTCATCAGTCTAAATCGCCTTGCAGTGAGTTTGACTCTGCTTTTCTGTTGCCAGAGCAACCTCATAGTATTATATAAACAGTTTTAAAGTGTTTAATCTAAGTTTAATTAACACTGTCAATTCTGCTGTGTATTTAACTTTACACCACTTCCCACATTATTATGCAAATGACATTTTTCTCTTATTTTCCTAAATATTAATGCAAATGACAGAATATTTTTCAAGTCATCAGCTGTTAGAGCATAATTCAAATGTTTTGGAACAAACTTCATAATGATAACCATTATTTAAAAAAAAAAACAAAACCTCAAAATGCACTGTTCCACATTATTAAGCAGGCCACAGGTTTCAAGCAATATGGGAAAGAAAAAGGATCTCTCTGCTGCCAAAAAGTGTCAAATAGTGTAATGCCTTGGACAAGGAATGAAAACATTAGATATTTCATGAAAAATTAATTGTGATCATTGTACTGTGAAGAAATTTGTGGCTGATTCAGAGCACAGATGGGTTTGTGCAGATAATGGCATAATGAGGAAGGTTTCTGATAGACAATTTCATTGGATTATGAGAGCAGCTGCTAAAACACCCTTACAAAGCAGCAAACAGGTATTTGAAGCTGCTGGTGCCTCTGGAGTCCCACCAACCTCAAGGTGTAGGATCCTCCAGAGGCTTGCAGTCATGCATAAACCTACTATTCAGCCACTCCTAACCAGTGCTCACAAGCAAAAATGGTTGCAGTGGGCTCAGAAATACATGAAGATTTTTGGAGGGGATTTTCAAACAGTCTTGTTGACTGATGAGTGCCGTGCAACCCTGGATGGTCCAGACGTAGGAGTAGTAGATGGTTGGTGGATGGCCACCATGTCCCAATAAGGCTGTGACATCAGCGAGGAGGGGGGAGAGAGCTGGTAGGCCCCTTTAGGGTCCCTGAAGGTGTGAAAATGACCTTGGCAAAGTATGTAGAGTTTCTGACTGACCACTTTCTTCCATGGTACATGTCATGCATGACAATGCACCATCTCATGCTGCAAAGAATCTCTCTGTGTCATTGGCTGCTATGGGCATAAAAGGAGAGAAACTCATGGTATGGCCCCTATCCTCTCCTGACCTCAACCCTACTGAGAACCTTTGGAGCATCCTCAAGCTAAAGATCTATGAGGATGGGTGGCAGTTCACATCAAAACAGTAGCTCTGGGAGGATATTCTGACATCCTGCAAAGAAATTCAAGCAGAAACTCTCCAAAAACTCACAAGTTCAATGGATGCAAGAATTGTGAAGGTGATATCAAAGAAGGGCTCCTATGTTAACATGGAACTTAGCCTGTTAAGATGTTTTTGATTGAAATAGCTTTTGATTTTAGTAAATATGACCTCTAATTCCGCAAGTTCAACAAATGACCATTTTCAGTTCTTTACAACCAATAAAATGTTTTAAAACTCTGTTTTTCATAACAATGTGGAACAGTAACCTGACACGCCAGATGGATGTGTTTCACACATGGATGGATGGATGGATGTGTTTCACACATCCATCTGGGAAAGCTTCAATAGGAAACATTTGAGAAAAGGCAGAGGATTTAAAAAAAACTCGGAGTGTGATTGGATGAACGTTCTGTCTGTCACATCTCTATGGGCCAATAAGAGCAACAAAACACGTGACATAGCTGCTATCGAGCTCCGCGTGCGCAGCTAGTGAGGAATAACGCGAAACATGGCGACTATAAACATGTAAGTACTCGACTTTTGTCGTTTCTGAAAAGAAAACAACTCACTGCTGTTCTTTGTTCTTCTTTTCATGAAGACATGTCATCAAGTTCTGATAAAACTGGTGCTTTAGCAGCATCCATGCTAATCTTTTCCTCCATAACTGCACCAGCTCTTGCTGCTGTTTGTTTACGCAATGACACTGCGTGCCTGAAAGTACTGCCCCTCTTCGCTGATTGGTCCTGTCACTGTCTAACCGGGCCCAAACGGTTCAGATGGGAGCAAGATCGAGTCACCAGTGAAAAACAAGGAAACGGGCGTATCCATCTGCTTTGCAAGGTTAGTGGAACAGTGCATTTTGAGTTTTTTTTTTTTTTAAGAACATTTGAATTATGCTCTAGTGGCTGATGACTTAAAAATATTCTGACTGTCATTTGCATTAATATTTAGGAAAATAAGAGAAAAATGTAATTTGCATAATAATGTGGAAAGCGGTGTACTATAGAGATGTGACTTCACCTGAACAACCTGATTGGAGAGCTATTCTCTTGTTCTTGCCAGTAAGGAAAGATCATATTTGACTGATTGACTCCTCAGTATCTACTCAGTATTCAGTACTTAAAGTAAACTTTAAACTAAATACTTTTTACTTGTACTTGAGTAGATTAATAGACCCGTACTTTTACTTAAGTAAACTCTAACCAGAGTATCTGTACTTTTACTCAAGTACAGTAGTCTTGTACTTTTTCCACCTGTGGTTTGGACACCCCTTATCTAAATGCTCTCTATTACTCATTAAAACAACAAACATGAGCATATTATTCAAAGTACGCTCGGTCAGATTTAAGATGTTTCAAAATTTAAACCATCTGCTTTTAAAATGGTATTTTGTAATAAGCAGGCCTTGTGAACTTAACCATTTGGACAATAACTCTAAACATGTCAGGATTTCAGAAAAGAGAGAGGGAAAGGAAGGCACTGGTCTAACCCAAATAGTTTCTAAACAAACTTCCAGCTCTAAAAGCTGATCATTCATCAATTAGATTAACGTTACAGGAGCTAAGTGCTAACGCTATCCAAAACACAAGCCCAGATATTAAATCACAGCTTGAAAAGGGCCTTTCGACAAGGCCTTTCAGGGGCCTGGCAACTCCTGCCAACAGCCCGGCATGCAAAAACAATGAAGGTCACATTTTTATTTCATATTTGTCTGTGCATGAAAACATGCCTTCAACAGAAACTTGTTCTAGATTTAACAGAGAGGAAAGTTTGCCAAGTGTGATCATGAATATATATCCATATCTATGCTGCTATCCTTTTTTTTTCTGTTTTTTCAGCATACAGCTCATTGTCATCACCATAAAGGTTGGTTTAGATGAAGTTTGACCAATGGGTGGCGCTATAGGAAGGTCAGGAAGTCATTGAGCTCATGGGGACTCATCTGCCAGGGATCAATCGTAAAAGTCCATGGCAAATCTAATGTCAATTAGAGAAATAGTGGAGGACATATTCAGAATTGTGCTGCCAACACCCTACTCAAATCACATTATTTCTTTTACCTGCTAAAAACCTCTGAATTTATGATTTTTCACTTTTATATACCATTAACGGTCAGATGAGGCTGACATTCCCCAGTGAAATCTGGAAATAGGGACACCATAAGGCTGTTTAAATGGCTTGAATGTAAAAAGGCATAAATAACTTCATATTACTGTGCATTTATAAAAGTAAAAATGCAGCAGACAGTTTCCAGACATTCTCAGGCAGTGTGTGGACTTACTGTGAAAGCATTTCTCTCAGCAGAATAGCAATGTAGGAGGGAAGTCCAGTCTATGTGTTCTAATTCTTTGCTGCAGGGCTTGCTGTACTGAGAGAGGCCTCATCTTTATCCACCACTCTCCTCTGCCCCTTTCCACACTGCATCTGTTGATTTCCTCTCTCAGCCTCCTCCCCTCTCCTGTGCTCCTCACTTCTGCTCCCTCCCTCATCTTTCCTTCATCTTCCTCATACTCATCCTCCCTTGTCTCTCCATTATTATTTACCTCCTCTTCATCTCTTCATCCTATTTATCAGCGTATATACTGTATATGGGCTGCAATAGAGCACTCTGTGTGTATGTGTGGGTATGCATTTGTGCACCAGCGTTTGTGTGGGTGGAGGTAGCAGGGGGCTTCTGAATTTTTCATATATTATTTCATTATCCTGCAAGCCCACTAGAATGCATAGAAAGTTTTAAACACTTGATTATTTATTGTTAGAAGGAAACATGCAGAAAGTGATGCAACAATGATCTGATACGTTGATGTTTGTCTGGGCTGCAGGGAGAAAGCAGACAGAGAGGGACTTCTATGAGCATCAGGCCTCTGAACAGACTCTCAGAGCCTCCCCGCGCCCCCTACTGACACATGAAATAAATAGTTTTTCTACCGACAGCCGAGAGACAGATTCCCTGAAGACAAAAGACTGTAGGCGGGGTCTAGAGACTGGGCCATCTGCGAGCTGGGGAGGGCTGCTGTGCATGTGTGAGTGTGAGGGAGGCAGAGACAACCCCCCATACAGGGCCTTTATTTGCAATATGGAGCAGTGGGTAGATTTGTGAAGGTGCCTATCTCATCTTCACAGTCTGAGTCAGACATGTATGGGATAGTATTTAAATCTTTTCTTCCTTTTTTAGGGTAGACAAAAATGTAGAAAGCCACCATCACACTGCCACCACCATGTCTGACTGTTGATATGATGGTCTTTTTATGAAATGCTGTTACTTTTACTCCAGATGGAAGCAAAAACTTCAACATTTGTCATCTCTGGGATCATCAAGATGTTTTTTTTTGGGGGGGGGGGTTGAGACTATCTTTTGTGTCCCATGGATGCCATTATTGCCCAGTCTCTTTCTTATTGTTAAATCATGAACACTGACCTTAGTGAGGCCAGCAGGTCTTTAGATGTTGTCCTCAGTTCTTTCGTGACCTCCCCGATGAATCGTCAATGCGCAATTAGGGTCATTTTGGTAGGCCGGTCACTCCTGAGAGGGTTCACCACTGATCAAAGTTTTCTCCATTTGTGGATAATGACTATAGCCAGAGTTGTAACCCTTTCTAGACTAACAGATGTCAGTGACTTTGTTTCTCATCTGTTCTAAAATTTCTTTAGATGGTAGCATCAGGTGTTGCTTTTTGAGATCTTTTAGCCTACTTTACTTTGTCAGACAGGCTCTATTTAAGGGATTTCTTGATTCAACAGCTCTGGCAGTAATCAGGCCAAAAATGTGGTTAATCACAGTTAATTCATTATTTGACAAGAGGCAAGAATGCAACAAAAAATACTTTTCCATGACACTGTACAAAGACCCACCATGAGCAAGCACGTGGCAACATTTAGCAGAGTTACGGTGACAAAAAACTGCCTATTAACAGGAAGAAACCTCAAGCAAACTTCTATCTGCCAAAACTGCATTAGGCTTGGAAAGTAGAATAGAGGGAGATACAGAGAGATGGAGACTAACAGAACAAATCAACAGTAAATGAAATACTGTTTAACTACACCGTAAGTGGAATTACAAAAGAATGTTTTAGAAGTAACAAACAAGTATGAAAATAGAGTAATAATTCCAACAGTAACTGTAAAGACAATGAAACAAGGAGGATTGTTAATGATAATTACTGCATTTGTTGGGCATGTTGAAGTTTAAAATCAACATTAAGAATATTGATCATACACATAAGACTGATAGTAGTAGTTGCAGAAGTCAGGAGCTAGCATATCCACAGCAGCATGGCTGTCCATACCAATGACTGACAGGAGCCTGACCAGGTCTCCTGGTAGTATAAGCATATGAGCTAGTAATTATAATAATATAAGATATTTATATATTTATCAACACAGAAATATAACAATATTCACTGTAATATTTGCTTGCTGATTTGTATGTTTTTCCTAAATTCCTTTTTATGATAATTAGATCTGTCAACTGACCCACAACTAATTACAATAGACCACTGACTCTCTGTTTAATTTATCTTAGGGCTGTCAAAAGATTACATTTTTTAATCCCCATTATCTCAGGGTTTCTATAGTTATTCACTATTAGTGACACCCGTTTTATTGCAATCTTAAATTCCACTTTTTTGCATCTAAAACTATTTATGTCACTTTTTTTTATTGCCTTAAACTAAGAGTAGATGACTTCCTGTTTCGAAACTGACCAGATTTCAACAAAAACTTAACTACCTCAAGGAACTTGTTATGTACTGAAAAGGAAACATGTGAACAGTCAAAAAATAAATGTATGACACATGGTTGCAATGCAATTAATCTTAAGTAATCACAACAATAATCTAAGTTTTGTTTTAATTACTTGAAGCAAATAATCACAATTAAAACAAATTAGTGCATAAATTTTGATTGTTGTTTATTGTGTTTAATCTAATAAGTCTTGACAGCCCTAATATATCTTAAGTAATCAGAAAAATAATGAGTATTGCTTTAATTGTTTTAAGCATGTGATTAATCACAATTAAAACAAATTAGTGCATACATTTTGGATTGGAGTTAATTGCAATTAATGCAATTAATCTTGACAGCCCTAATTTATCTTAAGTAAAATAATCCACGAGTTATTTTAATTGCTGTTAGCATGAGATTAATCACAATTAAAACAAATTGGTGCTTTAGTTTTGGACTGTAGTTTATAGTTGTAGATTAATGCAATTAATCTTGACAGCCCTAATTTATCCTAAGTTATTTGATTAATAATCTAAGTATTGCTTTACAGACAGATTTCCTATATCATCGTCTTTTTAGAAGAACGCTGCCTGTTGCTTAGGTGCCTTTCTTCTCCACAGTAGGCGATAACTCTGACCACATGTTGACCTACCCTACATGTGCTGATCATGCTCTTGGATAGGAAAATAAAGTAAAATTAAAGGTCATTCTCGGCACCTACATCAGGGTTGTGAGGCTGTTGTAGATAGTCACACAGTCATTGACATATGACATTTGGGTGCAACTCATTTGATTTGATTTTTAACTTATAGTTTCCATCTATAGCTGATTATTTAAGACTTCCTGACTACACTAATACTTCTTTTTCTAAGGTCTCTATAAAAATCAATTTAAGTAAATTAAGACTAATCCATATTAACTTTGAAAACATGACCACTTCCTGTACTTTCCACAGTAGGATGTGGTCTGTTGTTGTATACCCAATCATCTCCTTTTTGCTTTACATTATGTCAACCCAATACTGTGCACAATAACCATATGTAATAGTAAACTTTCCCTAGCAAGGAAATTAATAAAGAACAAAGACACAGGAATTGACTGTTTATCCTATTTTGTGACATTTTTCCATATTCAGGGTGGGTTACTCAGGTCATAAGAGTGACAGGAAACAAACTAGAAATCTAAGACTGTAGGGCCTTTAAAAAAAGTCAACCAAGTGAGGGCAAGTCATGATGTAGCAAAATTAAGTCACATATTTTCAAAGTTTATGAGCTGTAATTGGGATCTCTGAGACACTAAGCACAAATAATAGGTAGGACAAAACAACAGCAATAAGACCCACAGCCAAAGAAGCATGACAACCTGTGATGGTTTTACAGTGAAAAACCCAGTTTAAAGCTTACACCTGGCATTTATTTGTCTCTTTAAATGACACATCTGGTCCTATAATGTTACCATAGGAACTGTAATGTGACTTTGCCTTTGAGTATTTTCATGCTCTCAGAAAGTATAGGTAGAAGTTTCTGTGGGGAAAGAGACCCTGAAAGTGTTTTTATGCTCCACCGTTCAGTTCCAGCTTGTTAATGTGTAAAATGTGTAAAAATGTCATCTGAGGCAGTACCAGTTACGTAGAGGAGCCTATATTTTATATATCTTCTTTACTGTCTCAAGCTTAATGTTGGGTTTAACAAAATAAAGGGCTACACTGTGAATTGAGTGATTTCAAACTTTATATTGCCACCTAGTGGTTGCTTTAGTGAACTGCTTCTTATTGTAACTGAGAAGAAACTACAGTCTGCAAATTTAGATCCAAAGTATTTATCTTCTCCTGAAGATCCAACTTTTGGATAAGAAAATACAAAGAAATAGGCAGTTTAATATGAATACAGCCCCAATGATTTTAGACATACTGGGCAGCTCCTTAGTCTTTATGTTATTATTATTGTTATTATTGTTGTTGTTGTTGTTATTATTATTATTATTTATATCTTCATCATAGTGATCAGCCTCCACACAATTGTATTCTAATTTATTTTAATATTATGTTCTTATAGGAGCATAAATGTCTCAATGTTAGCTTTTAATGTAACTTGTGCATTTGAATCTTTGAGTGATGGTCATCAGGCTCCAAGTGAGAGAGATAACTACCTTTTTCAGTCTTCTTGTTTTGGTTTATAATTATATATATCATCCTAAGTACAGGCTGGACTACTGTGTTGTGCTGCAGTGCATTGCTTTTATAAAGGAGGGGTTGAAATGCAAACATTTTTTCCTCCTTGTCTGACATCAAATCAGACTAAACTTTCCCTGTTTTAGGTCAGTTAGGATTAGCAAAATGATTTCTATTTGCTAAATGCCAGAATAATGAAAGATGTATTTTTAATAGTTATTTATTGGACATTTATATATAGTAAGATACCTTAGAGCAAATACCTTAATTTTTGGAGGCATGTCCTGTGGTCTGATGAAACTAAAACTGAACTAAAATTGAAAATTTGGAGGGAAAAGGAGGAAGCTTGCAAGCCTGAGAACACCATCCTAACTGTGAAGTACAGGAGTGGCAGCATCATGTTGTGGGGGTGTTTTGCTGCAGGATGGACAGGTGCACCTCACAAAAAGATGGCATCATGAGGAAAGAACATTATTTAGAAATACTGAAGCAACATTTCAAAGCATCTGCCAGGAACTTAAAGCTTGGACAGAAAATGGGTCATCCAAATGGACAATGACCCTAAGCATACCACCAGATTAGTCAAGTGGCTTAAGGACAACAGAGTCAGTGTTTTCGAGTGGCCATCACAAAGCCCTGATCTCAATCCTATAGAACATTTTTTTTGGCCAGAGCTGAGGAGGTGTGTGCGAGCCTACAAACCTGACTCAGTTACACCAGTTCTGTCAGAGGGAATGGACCAAAACTCCAGCAAACTCTTGTGAGACGCTTATGAAAGGATACACAAAACATTTGACACAAGTCATACAGTTTAAAGGCATCGCCATCAGAAATTAAGGAAATGTGCGTTAACTTCTGACTTTTGCCCGACTTTCAACATATTTTCTTGGTGAAATTAAGATTAGGCTATTATGACTTAGCAAAAAGCCAAATAAATACCGTACAAGTAGCCTAGCTGGGTTAGAAAGTATCTAACAGTTCACTGAGATTGTTAAATCGATAAGCCTAGAGTGATTTTGAGTCACTGGCAAGAAAATCAGTGCAGTGCTTTTTTAAAAATTTTGAAGGCTTTTGACAGTGAGGTCAATGTATTTAGAATCAAAAGAAAATTACTCTGGTATTACTCAATGGTTCGAAGTTAACTTCTAACAACCTGAGGTGAGGACTGCTGTGTTTCACCCCGTCCAGACCGCTTGGGGGGTCTGTCGTCACTTTCTAAACAAGGAAACGATATTCGCGCTACAGCAAGGGTGCGTTCAAATGCAGTCGGAAAAAAAGATCAGAGAAACTTCGCATGTTATACACGTACCATGTGGTAGCGTGGCCGAGCGGTCTAAGGCGCTGGATTAAGGCTCCAGTCTCTTCGGGGGCGTGGGTTCGAATCCCACCGCTGCCAGGATACTTTTCCAGGATGCGCCGTCGAAGAGAAGGAAAAATACGTCAATGTATAATGTGTTGGATGAGACGTCAGAATGCTGTTATCAGGGCCTGAACTGTAACGTTGTTTAATCATTACTGGAGTCTACAGTATTCTGGTCAGGGTGTAAGTCCGGCTTTCAACGGTGTTTTTTTTTTCATATGACATACAAAATCAGCCTGACTTATTACTGTTAGTGGATTATAAGTCTGATGGACGTTTAAAAATAGTGGTTTTACCACTGTCACATATACTTTGTTTACATGCAAAACCTTTAGTGATATTATCATGTCATGCTTTGCCCTCTGCTTTGTGCATATCCAACATCAACTGCATTATAATTTAGTATACAATCATTTAACACTCATTTTAGATTTTAATGGAGTTGGTGCAAAATCTTATATTAGTAAGGGCCTAAATAAGGCAAATTCTGGTTGATTGGGACATTAAGTTAGAAGGTAAGGGGACTGTTTTTTTTTTTTTTGTTTGTTTTGTTTTGTTTTTTTACTTTTTCTTAGTCATAGCTTGACCTTATTAAAGTGATATCAAATAGGTGGGAAGGCCACACATCTAACTAGAGCCTGACCTTGCAATTTATGAGATCAGGAAAATGGCATCAGCAGTTGCCCATTCTTATCTGAAGGTCATAGAATTGAGAAAACGAATAAATTGCCCAAACTTAAACTTGATGTACTTTTGCAGCACATCAATTAGGTTATGTTAATATTGTGATTTTATTTTTGGATTTATCTATGCTGTCCCATCAAATCAAACATGATTTGGGTGGGTGGGACAGCACAAGTTTGGGTGATTGAGACAGTGCTATAAACAGTGGTGAAGTGTATACACAGGTATACAGAGAATACTCACTTATTTTTTAGTTTCCATGGTGTATACCCATTTCTAAATAAAGAGTATGCAAAATAAAGAGTATATAAATTGGAAGTATATCCACTTCTGCATGCACTATGGCACCACTAGCTACAAATAATTTTTATATGAACATTGCAATAGTAGATAAATGTGTATGCTCCTAATAAGTGTTTCCCAACCAGCTAATGTGTGCAAACCCCTAAAAACCCCTGGATTTTGCCTGTTTGTTCACTGCTAGCTAACAAAAATGCCTATTAAAATCCTTCTTGTACGCTATAAATCAAAGCAGTAAACTGATATTACCTCAAAAACACATAATCAATACAAATTTGGTTTAAATAACCAATCCAGTGTCCAATGTAGTGCAGAAATGCAGTTATATTTTTAGAAATCAATTTGCAGGCTCAAAGAGCACTTCGGTGTCGGAGGTTTGGAAGGGCACGCGAATGCATCATAGTTGGACGACAGAGACGAGAGGAAAGAAAAGGGCAAGGAAGGGACCTGTAATAAATTCAGCCTCTCACTCTTGGCGCCAATCCGATTTAAAGCGAAAAAACTGCTAGTTTTCTTTTGACATTTTAATGAAATTCGCGGTGAACTGCTGCTTCTCCCACAGCCATCGATCGGTGCTACAGCAAGCTAGCCTCGTTAGCACATTATCTATCATTGTCATATTAATCTGGCCCCCTTCTCACTGTCTGTAGTCACGATACTAATAACTCAGCAACAGTAAAGCACAGGGACAATAGAGGTGTGTTTCTCCAGGGGCATCGATAAGACAAGGCTACAAAATGGGGGTGAGTTGCTTGTGTTTTGCTTACTGTCTGCGAGGTGATACAATGAAATGTGGATGTTTTTGGCTCGTTAATGCGTGATGGTGAGAAGAGAGAAAGAAAGAAGGAAGGGGGGAGGAAGGGAAAGGAAGACAGACCATGGTGGATGGATTTAGTTGAAGGTGGTGGTTGGCATCAACGCCTGTTTGGCTGCCTTAGCCGTCTGGTTGCTTTAGTATAGCTTTGATAGCAGTGTAAGGATAGCACACGTACACCTAGCTTTATATGATATATTTAGCATTATTACTGCATTGTCCTTGCCGCTGTACACAGTTAACTTCTAATGTGTGTTGTGCCATTGTTAGCGTGCTAGCTATGCTAGCCACTTAGGAATGCCACATTTAAGGCGAGTGTTGGCTAGCTGTTTATTTCAGCGCTTATACTTTCCTGTGTGGACATTTCACGGCAAGGCATAAAGTTGATGTATAAGCCCAACCTATCAGAGAAAAAAATCAGGCTTGTTGTGTGTGAGTGGTGTGCTCCTAGACAGCAGCCAGGCCTACACTCATGCTTGAAAGCTGTGCTAGTTTCCCTTAACTTCACCCATGTTTACCAAGTCTCTGGGAGTAGCCTTGAGTTTATCCTCCACTTTCACTCCAGATGAACTAATGCACGTGTTTCACAGTCTCAGCTCGGTCTGCAGCTCTCCTGTGCTTGGTACAGAGTTAATGCCTGAAGTTGGAAAGGAAATACATTCCTTCCCGTAGTAGCTACCCCTCTTCTGTAATGGTCTGGATCTAATGAAGGGATTTAGCTAATACCTGCTTGTTTGTTCAATGCTTCTCCATGGAGCATCAATATGCCATGTCTGAGAAGCAAGCACGTCACTGGAAGCTTGATAGGCTGTTTCTGGAATCACAGAATCAAATTTAAGAATGACAGGAAAGGCCTACAAATATTAATTATTAATAACAAATCTATGTAATACCAGGAAACTATTAAAGAAGTTTTTAGTATTCTTCACTATTAAAAATCCAAACACATTTTTAAAATGATTTTAAACAGCAAGGGTATGCAGAAAATGATTGTATTTTCACTGCTGAAATCTGTAGTAAGTGCAGTAAATTTATAGTAAGGAGATAACTCTCTATCAGACTGCCAGCTAGATAACCTAGAATAAAAAATAAAGGCCTAGTCTAAAGTGTCAAGTGTGTAAACCACCAATAAAGCAACTATGGGAGTGTGTGTCTGTTGCAAAGTATAGATGCAGTGGGAGTAATTTGTGGGAGCAGTGGCTCCACCATTGCTGATACTTCCAGTAGAAATCAAGCCAAGAGTGGACTATGTAACAGTATCAGTCTAAGAGACTTTTTTTTCCAATACTACAATTGCACATTGAGGGCACTTTGCAGCATCAGCAACAAAATACACAACCGTTTCGCTCGGCATTGACCTTGCTAGTAATAAAAGCTGATGATATGAATATGATAGATCCATTTTAGATGTTGGGATTTTGCTGTTCATGGCTTCAAAAGAGAGGATGAACATGCTTATTTAACAAACATAAGGATTCTAGAGCATAAACATACTTTTTTTTTAATGGCTGACCTTAAATTCCCTGGCTGAGGTTTTTGTTGTTCAGGCTAGTGGTTTGTTCGTTTGTCCTATGTAGCCTGAAGTTATAGTTAAAACTTAACTTTTACTAATGTACTTTGAATTTCTATCGTAGCTTTCTGATGTGCAGGCTTTATTAAGATGTGTTCTTATCTGACAAGCTAGGACTTTTGGACCAAAGTGCCACAAATCCCTTTTATATCATATCAAGAGGCTACACATGTCTTCAGTCTGTTTAGTTAAAGACACAATAAAGACCAATTGCATGTCTAACCAGAGCCAGAAAAAACTAAATTTTATTAACAGCCTCTCTGTGGAAATTCAGATAAAAGGTTGGGTTATATATATAATTGATCACATGACGTAGATGAGTTAATGGAATAAGAGAAAAAAGGAAAAGAATCACAAATAATTCAATGATTACTGGCTGGACAGTTTGGGGGAGGATTATAAAGTTCAGACATAGTTTCTGTTTTTTTCAGCCCTTTTTAAATTTAAAACAAATAGTTAATTGTCCATGCTAGTCTGATTAAAAAAGTAGAATAACAAGACATAAGGAAGAAATTATGTATTCTGATATAAGATTTCAATAAACGCATAATAATATGTTTTCCCTGTCACTTTTTTATCAGCCTATTTATTTCATGCTATGTCTCACTCTCCTTTCATGCTTTCATTTATCCTTTTCTTGTCTCCAGAGAAAGTCCAACAGAGCAAAGGAGAAGAAAGCCCGGCGTCTGGAAGAGAGGGCAGCCATGGATGCAGTCTGTGCAAAAGTTGACGCAGCAAATAAGGTATTTTTGGTCGCAGATTGACAAAGATCTGTGTCTTTTTTCAGTGGATAAGTAACACCAAAACTAGAGGTTGAGGACTGAACACGTGCAGAAGTTTGCAGGTGTGCCACTTCATAATGGTGTTGCATTTATGTTAAAAATAAATGCAGCGTTAAGACTATCAAGTGCTTCACATACAAGCATCCACCGTTTATGCTGTTTCAGGCTTTCCTGGATTCAGACTGCAGTGGGAACAGCTCTGAAAAGCCTCATTGTGAACTCTTGTTTTTAATCATATTTATAGTAAGAGTCATGAGCCCACCCTATGATACAAAAAGCTTGCTTCCTTTCCCTAAATGAACCCCTAATTGGTATTCACATGAAAAGAAAAGTCAAATGCATGCCATATGTTTGTAAATGTATAATTAATCAGAGTTTAAATTTTTCAGCTTTAGTAGTTTGAAGGTGGGCTCGAGCATTAGTAAACATTATTGAAGCCTGAAGGAAAGCAAAGCACAATCATTAGCCTCAAGCTCAACAAGCTCCTCATAGGCCTGCCTGTACTTGATACTTTTCTGTGTCAGTTTGTCCCAAAATGGGTCTCTCTTTGTTGTTTTCTCTCCCAGCGCTTTCATCTGCCAACAGAGAAGGAATGCAAGAAATTCTTTTAAAGTAACATGCATATTTATTTATTCTGTTGCCAGCAGAAGGGAATCTTGACTCAGGCTATCCTTTCAAATGAACAAACAGTTTATTCACTGCTTAAAAATGTTATGACTTTATCTTAAAGGTTTTCTTTAGCCTTAAATAGGGACCAGACTGGCACAGGCCCAGAGGGCCCACGTGGTCAGAAGAGCCCTAAACAAGAGTGCCATTTGTCAAATGAAAAGTCAGATGACTTTTGAGTGTTTGGGGTTCCCTTCCTGATTTTGTTTTTCATTATCATCACTAAAAATAGAGTATCTGTTGATCCCCAGTCTGAGCTGGTATTTATTTATATTATGTTTCCCCTCGATACAGCAGCACGGCTCTGTCCATGCCCAGGGGCCCAATGTCTCATTATCTGTGCTCGAAGAAGAAGGGGATGTGTAATTTGAGAAAGCACAGGGGGGGCAAGGAAGAGATTATTTTGTGGGCAATTATCCTGAGTGACCACTGGGGCTTTAACTCTAATAGTTCTACCATTTTCCTCTCTGTATGGGTCCCATTTGGCTCATTCAGGCCCAGGAGCCTCTAGGTGAGTCTGAGGGGTACACTGATGAGGAGGATTTTTTTTCTGTCTTTGTAGAAATTTATCTGCATTTACAGGTTTAAAACAAAATTATAGCAGTGCAAAGATGGATCTGATGACAATATGAGCTATTCTGCTCGCCATTGTATTGATTATGGTTTTGTTCATATTGAGCATTAATAATGCTAAATTAACCCCAAAGAGCAGCTATTAGAGCATCTGTGTACTTCAACTTAACAAAAGTAAAATTTTCTGTCACCGAAAGCACATTAAAAAATTGAATTACTATTTATATTTAAAGAATACCTGTGCACTGTCTCTGAAAAATTAAGAAGGCAGAGTTTAAGAGGGGGGAATGAGCTAAACAGTGAGATGCATTTTATGTTTTCAAGTCTCCTAAGCTAATTTTCCCCTTGTCCTAACAGCTTGATGACCCACTGGCTGCTTTTCCAGCCTTCAAAAAGTACGACAGAAATGGGTACGTATGTTCAGTATTTCCTGAAATAAATTTTCTCCACGGAGAGCGGAGATGGTCTGATACTCATATATATGTCCGTATTTTTTGTCTTAATTTCACAATTCTTGGTGTTTCTGACCATGTTATTTTTCTGCTTCTGAACAGGCTGAACCTGCAGATAGAGTGTAAGAGAGTGACCTCGCTCAACCCACTGTCTGTGGAGTGGGCCTTCGAACTCACTAGAGCCAACATGCAGACATTGTAAGACGCCTGTTTCTTCCTCTTCCTGTAGTTTTAACCGTAAGGGAGGAACACAGAGACTCAGAAAGATATGAATGGCAGATTACAGCTCTGGAAGAAGTGCAGACAAGCCAGAAAGTCTTTGTGTGCAGGACAATGGGAGAGTAACATCAAACAGCTATGGAGTAAGCTGTGGATCAGAGTGTTTTATGAGTATAAATTGGACTACAGGCGGAGGAAAAGGAACAGAGAAACTGCAGAAGGATTGGTGATGGAGGCAGAAAAATTACAGCAATTTGTCTTCTTCCTTCTTCTCGGTAGGAGTAGTGTTTAATTAAGCTAACGTTGCCAATTCAGCCAAAAGAAAAGACAGTCCTCAGTTTAGAAAAATGCATCCTTTTTTCAGCTGGTGTTTGGCAGAGCAGGCATAAATGAGGGGGGAGAAAGTGGTGTCGTCACATTTAAGTTTTCTTGTTGCTTGGCTTCAGGTACGAGCAGAGCGAATGGGGCTGGAAGGAGAGAGAAAAAAGGGAGGAGATGAACGATGAGAGGGCGTGGTATCTGCTGGCCCGCGACGGTGACTCTGCTCCTGTGGCTTTCTCTCACTTCCGATTTGATGTGGAGTGTGGGGAAGAAGTTTTATATTGGTACAGTACCGATCCATGAGATGTACATTTAAGTTTCAGCAGCAGCTTTTATTTTAAGAAGGGATGGAGGACTGGTAAGTCCACTCAGAGCTGACTTGTCCTGTCTTTTTCAGCTATGAGGTACAACTAGAAAGCAGAGTGCGGAGGAAAGGGCTCGGGAAGTTCCTCATTCAGATACTACAGCTCATAGCTAACAGGTAAAATCTACAGATTGAATCATATTTGTGTCTCCTAAGCTGTTTGAAAATAATATATATTTTTTTTTTTTTACTTAAATATGATAATAGAAAATATTGATATCAGTTAATATCATGGCCATGAAAAAGAAGTTCTACACATTAAATACCTCGTCATGTCTTGTTTTTAATGACCAAAAATAGCAGACCAACTCCTGCACAGTGTCTTTAATGCTTTTAAATTTTGCTAATAGCTGTAATACAAGGTTTCATTCTGATTTTGAGCTTTATTTAAGACTGCTGATCCCATCAACTTGTGAATCAATTTTATCACTCTTCATTTCAGAATAAAGTTGATTTATTTCAAAATGAAAGAGAAGTAAGTGAAAAGTTCTAAGCGCAGCTGGTGGATCTTTCCCTTTAAAGTTACTGCTGCTATAACTGGAAACACCAAATGTCTTTTTAGGCTGATGAAGTTCACTCAGAGAATTTATTCTCCAAGAAAAATAAAAACTCAATAACAAAATCCACGATTATAGACAGACAAAGTCTCAAATTGTAGAAAGAAATGTGTTACTAGATGCAATCATGACCAGTTTTACTTACAAAAAAGTGTCACAGGTAACAGTCAAGGAAAACGTGTCCCACGTTTCTCAAACAGTTTGGCTCTTTTTTCAGTACACAGATGAAGAAAGTGATGCTGACTGTTTTCAAACACAACCATGGGGCTTACCAGTTCTTCAGAGAAGCTTTACAGTAAGTATTCAAAGGGTATTTCTTTCAGATATGTGGAAGTTCTGTGTCAATGGAGAGACAGGAATGCTATCATTTACCTAACATTTAAGTCTGACAGATTTTAGGTGGTTTTGACCATTTTGTTGAGCATTACTTCCCATTTTGGGTTAAATCTTATATCCAACTATGCACTATGATAGAATATCTGTATTTATTTTCTGTAGAACAGCGGTTCCAAAGCTGGACTCTACAAGGAGTCACTAGTTCAGTAATACATTAATAATAATACATTTATTTATAAAGCACTTTCAGTCAAAGAATAGAAATAAAAACACCTGACAATAAAAGATTAGAGCAGTGATACTCAACATGTGGCTCATGTGGCTCTTTTGTGTCTTAATTTGAAATATTATTCCCCCAGAGAACCAAACAAAAAGTGAAACTTTGACCTCAGACATCATCCATTGCAAGTCACATTAATTAGGTTGTTTCTGACTTTAATTGCAACCACTTGTTTTTGTCTGTATTTTTTCATTGCCCCATTTGAAATTTATGCCCCTTTTTCCCATTTTTGCCACTTTTTCCCCATATATCTCATTTTTGTCCTTTTTCACCAGATTTATCCTGATTTTTTTGCATATTTTCCCCTTTTGCCACTTACCACTCATTTAAGCTGCCTTAAATGGCACTTTTCCCCACGTTTTTGCCACTCCTGTGCCCATTTTGGCCACCTTTTTGCTGCTTTTTGCTTGCTTTCGTCCATTTTTCACTCTTTTTTTGCCATTTTTTTTTACCTTTTTTTGAATTTTTGCCACCTGTAACTTATTTTTTTGTCACTTTTACCCATTTTTGCACCTTTTCACCACTTTGATTGTGGCTCTTGCAAAGGTATTTTTATGGCTCTTTGGTTGAGCAGGGTTGAGTAACACTGAGTTAGAGAATCAACAATCATATAGAAACATACTGAAACAATAAAAAGGACATCAGTAAAACTGACAAAAAAATGTAAGATTCATATGCAACAGTGAACAAGTGGGTCTTCAGAGATCCGCTTTGAAGGACTGAAGGCATGTATAGCTATAAATCATCTGTATAACAATGAAAAGAGATACCAAAATTCGACTAAAAGGTGTCAGATAGAGAGAAAACAACAATGGACCCAGTACAGACCCCTGTGGTACCCCATACCTAACAGCACAGGACTCAGAGAACATGTTAAAAAAACCAAACACTTTGAGATCTCTATGACAGATAACACCTCAACCACTGGAGCAGCTGGCCTGAGATGCCAAAATAATTTTCAAGTCTGCCCAATAAAGCAGATGATGCCTCTGAGTCAACAGCCAGTAACAAATCATCATTCACCACCTTTGTCAGCGCTGTTTCTGTGGATTGATTCACCCTTAAAGCTGACTGAAGTGGCTTAAAAAGATTATTAAGTGACAAATAATTCAAAAGCTGATTTGAGGCTGCTCCCTCAAAAACTTTTGACAAAAGGAAAGGTTTGAGACAAGCCTGTAATTAGAGAGTCAGCATCCAAACCAGGTTTCTCTAACAAGGGTTTAACAATGGCAGATTTAAAGCAGGCTGGGAAAACTCCAGTGGACAGAAATACATTTGAAATAAATAGAACATAGCATACCATTTCTGGGTTGATTCAGCAAAACATTAACCTTGCAAAGCAGATGGATACGCCCGTATCCTTGTTTCTCACTGGCGAATCCATCTTGCAAAGCCCCCATCTCAACCATTTGGGCACGGTTAGAAAGTGAGTGGACCAATCAGCTACAAGGGGCAGTACTTTCGGTCACGGCGGAGTCGGGACGTAAGCAAGCAGCAACAAGAGGTCGGTGCCGTTATGGCGTGTTTTGTTGCTCTGATTGGCCCATAAAGATATGACAGACAGACATCACCCTCCGAGGGTTTTTTTTTTTTTTTTCAAAGGCTCTGCCCTTTCCCAAACGCTCTATATTGAGGGTTTTCTGGGTCAGGTTAGCAAAACATAGAATGATTCAGTTGTTGATATTTGTGTCTGCTTGCTAATGTTAGCGTCTTAGCATTGGTCTCACCAGGTGAGAGTTATCATTCTGCTGTCATAACCAATCACTTTTCTGCAAAGCATTCAGGAGAACAGAGCTTTGGAAAGTTTTCCTTCCTTCATAATAAGTCTGCATAAATCGGTTTCTTAGGTAGCAATTTCAGACATGTTGTTTTTCTCCTTGGAATCCACAAAATGTTAGCATGACTCTTGTATAAGGCAGAGGTAGCAGCAAAGTATTGTGGGTTTTAAGATGCTTAGCACAGTATGAAGGATAAGCAGTGAAACCTCAGTAATCCGGGTCATACCTTTAAAGGGCAGGTTAATTAAAAATAAATAAATAAATAAATGCACTTTGTCTTCTAGAGGCTTTTGAATTAGTTAATCATCAGTTTTCAATGGTATAGTGCGCTAAAGGTCACACATTTAGTGGAAAAATTGTCTGTTTTCAGGAGAGCTGCTAAAAACAACTTTTTAGATTTTGTCACATACAGTTTGGTGGTTTCCAATATATTTTTAGGCTTTTTATGCCTTTCATTGGAGAGATGGGATGGTGGATTAAGTTGGAAACCTGGGAGTGAGAATGGGAAAAGAGCTAAAGGCTGAATTGTTACCTGGACTGCTTGCTTTAAGACCTTGAGCCTCTGTACATGAGGCACAGTCATAACCTCGAGGCCAGGGGTTCTCAGACTTTTCAGGACGTGACCCCCAAACAAAAATTGTGGAAAAGGGGGTGAAATAGGATTTTAAAAGTAGCAGAAATGGATTGAGAGTGGCAGACATGGGCATAAAAAGTGGTGAAATTTGATTAAAAATTGGGAACAAGTGGTTTTAACAGGCAAAAGTTGGTTAACTGGGGCAGAAAGTGGCAGAAATTAGTGGCAGCAAGAAAAGGGCATGCCAAAGTATTAAATATGGTTAAAATGGCAAAAAAGGCTATAAAATGTGGTGAAAATGGATTAAAAGTGGCAGTAATGGGTCAACAGAGGCAACAATAGGTGGGGAAAGTGGTGGAAAGGGTTTGAAAATGACAGAAATGTCTTAAAAGTGGAAGAAATGGGCAGAAAAGCGGTGAAATTGGATTAAAACTTGGGGGGAAAAGTGGTTTTAACTGGTAAAAGTGGTTAACTGAGGTAGAAAGATAGGCATAACGTGGCAGAAGTGAGTTAAACTGATTAAGAGGTGGAAGAAATGGGATTAAAGTGGCAATAATGTATTTAAATTGTCAAAAATTGCCAGAAAAAATTATGAAAACAGGTTAAAATTTTGCAAATTTGGTGTGAGGTGGCAAATTGTGCAAATTAATGAAAAGTGGCAAATAATAGATTGTCATTTTCTAAGAGGTTGTCCAGTTTTTCCATAGTTGTGTAGTCATTAGGGGTGTGACGAGATCTCGTACCATGAGATCTCTTGAGATCAAAATGCCATGAGATTTCTCGTCGAGGAAAAATCCATCTTGTGAGATCAATATTGCCCAGACATCAGGAGCAGCCGCTCTCCTGATAGAAAACAATACCAAACTGGAAGTTAAAAAAGATCACAAAGATCCCATAGTCACTTTAAAATTGTTGGTTTGACAGCTCATGAATTAGCAGAGCTGATCTGTGACCCATCCAGATCACTGCTCCAACCCCCAACCCCTCTTCCGCATGCGCTACTTAGAATTTCATAATTTCTGACATTCTGCTGATGGAAACCTCCGCGAGGAGAATTCAGCGGTTATTTAGTTCATGTAGGCGCACAGACTCGCTGATAGTGGGCATCTTTGACTTCATAACTTTGATTCAGTCGCTCTTCGTCATGTCTACTTCTCTTCTCAGTCTGTCAGTCACACATCCATCAGCTGTTGGCTGTTCGTATCATCAGTCAGGAACTTAATATGAGTAGCACAACGTGAGGTTGTATAAGCCTACTGCAGCAATAAACTTAGCAAAATAAACTTTGTTTGAGCCCCATAGAGTCCACCGTTAGCTCCAAAAAGCAAAGTTATAGCTCCAGTTAGACATGCCCTGTTTGTTGTTTGACAGCAGGAAGAGCAGAGACACACACTCGCTCACCCACACACACACATTATCACACACGCTTATCTGTATATCGTGTCCAACACTGTCAAGGCACATGTGAGAAAAAAAGACCACAAAACGATAAAATAATCCATTTCTCTAAATGACAGCAAACGTGTTATTGACAGAAATATTTCTTTTGAGTGTTTTAAATAGATGTCCTTAAAGAGGATGAGAAATAGTTTGATTTTATTGATGCAGCTCTTTATATTTAGGTCTGTTACAAACTGTTTTAAAAATACTTTCAAAATAATCTAAATGCCTTTATTATTATTGTTGTAATTGTAGCAATGAGTGCATAGTGTAGTAAAATAAAGTTGTGGTAGACTATTAAAATGAAAGGTTTGATGTGAAGAGCATTGAAATGTACAGTTTGAGTCAGAGTTAGACAAACTGTGTAAGCATTGATAGCCTATTCAGTACAAGAGAAGTTAGTTTAAACATTTTTGAATAGACCTGAATGCTTTATAATTATGACTTTAAGTTCTATAAAGGACATATTATCCACCATGTATTTTTTTTCCAAAATCAAATAAAGTGTAAAATTTCATCTTGTGTCTCGTGGGCCCAACTCTCATCTTGTCTTGTGAGATAAGTGTCTTGTCACACCCCTAGTAAGCATAGTAATCACACATGATTGTACAGCACTCCTAGACTTGTGAACCCCCTACTCTAGACTACCAACGCCTCAAAAATAGCTACAATGTGGACCAGATTTCAGGGGTCATTGGTTGCCCAAGTGATATGAATGTCAAATAATACTTCCTTTTGAAAACTGGCCAACAGGGACAGTATTTCAGCCTTAACCGTCTCTTTTTCTTCTGTTTAGATTTGAGATAGATGAAACTTCACCAAGCATGTCCGGTTGCTGTGGCGACGACTGCTCTTACGAGATCCTGAGCCGGCGGACCAAACACGGCGAGGCCTCGGCTGGACACACCCACGGCGGCGGGCACTGCGGGGGCTGCTGCCACTGATCCGCTTCAGCCTCGCACCTTTTACGATTGGTTTAAAGCCAGCAACTTTTCTCGGTGGCTGTGTGTGAAAGCTTGAGCTGCCTGCTACTCTGCAGACGTTTTTAAGTTGAACGCTGCAGTGCGCCGTCAAAAACGAACAGATGGCGGAACACCTGGCTACAGATGTTGTCTCAGTATGGAGTGAGATTTATGTTTACTTTTGTGTATTCCTGCTTTAAAGGCATTATGCAGTGTGAGCTTTCACACATAGCTTCGTTTTCCCCTACTTCTCGGTTTAATGTCAGCCATCTTTTCTCCTCTTATCCTAGATAATGAAATCAGTAGTGAAGTCAGCATCAAGCTAATGCAGTGCAGACATTTTCTACCATTTCATTACAGTGAACCTCATCCTAGCCTGCTCTCATCTCATTAACATGTTATATCTGTGTGGATCATTGTGCAACACCTTACAAAGTTTGGGGCTAAATTGGCTGCTAGAACACCGAATTCCATCACCTACTGTCAAAATTTTCTCAAATCTAAGTTTGAATTTTACAGTAATTTTACTTAAACCATGCCCTCAATTAAATAACTGTTAATGCAGACGAGATAAAAAAGTTCTGTTTTGAAGCCCTTGTTTTCTATGGGACCTCTCACTGAGACTACTAGTTTGTTTTACTGTCCCTGGATTTGCCTGTATGAAATAGTATTAGGGTTCCAGAAAACCAGCCTGTGAAGCCTCGCTGTGATGTAATATCAGCTGTTAGAGTTGTAAGCTTTGTGTGGCTTGCAGGTTTTCTAACAACTTCATTGCAGCTAGCAGTAACTGCACTGTTCAGAACCATAACATTTACTACTGTTGCAAGATTAAAGTTTGCTGTAAGGACCAGGTGACATCTTAATATGTAGATTCACATTTGCTTTAAACTGCTGATAACTTTTCAGACAAGATGCCCAAGATTGCCTTTTTTAAACGATGCTAAAGCTTTCTACAGTTGAATTTAGTGAAATATTAAAATCCTGTTTGTTTCCATAAATTTTCCTCCAACCCTGATAATAATCCCAATGTGGCTGTCTTGAATCAGATGTTTAACGTGCTTTAAATGTCAGCCATCAGAGGTGCATGTCGGGGACATCTGCTTCAGAGAAAGCATGGGGTTGCCTAGATTTTGAGCCTTTATTCCCAGCACCTTTGTGGTCCCGGGCTCCAGTTTTGTAAGATTGTACCTCCTTCATTCATCTGTTCTTTGTGCCTCTATTCTCCCTCCTTGTCCTAAAAGCGCTGACCTGTCTCAGCAGGTCTGTTTTGTCTTTTTCATCCTTGTAAAATTTCATCACTCCTGCTTGCCTCTTTGTTCGCCCATTTCCAAGAGGTACTTAGATAAACAAGTTGATGTTAATGCTAGATTTTGCTGTATTTAAAAAATACTTAAACATCTTCGATCCCTTACCTTACTCATTTTGTTAGCATGAGCAAATCATATTGATTTAACATGGATTAAGATTGGTTCAAGTGACCTCTTAGTTTTCTGAGCGTTTGAAGCTGGTGAATGCTTTTAACTTGGGGGAAGGAACATGGATTGAATGCATGAATGGTAGATTGATTGTAGAGCACTGCGAGTGTTTTATGGTTGTTATTCTTTTTTCAACTGTTTTCCCAGCATCAGTTTGCATGAGAAAAGTCAATATTTTTAAGTAAATTTGTAATCAGATCAGGATTACAGAAGAGCAGTGCTCCAGTACTCATTGTATGTTAATTCTTGTGAAATAAGAAATCAAAAGTTCAGTATTTCATACAGATCTCTCAAAATCATTCTAAACTGGAGCTTCTGTATGTGAGGGGGTTTGTATTTAATATCAGAGAAGTGCTGATGCATCTTGCAACAAACTCAGTGCTGTAAGATTTTGTACATCCACTGCTGAGATCTTTGTAGGTCGTCCTAGAACTTTAAATACCATTCAGCCTAAAAACAGCTGCTGTAACCTCCACACAAAAACCATTTGGGTTTTTTGGACACTTTTAAATGGGAGTGTCTGGGTCATCTATAAACCACCATTAACCCCTTTAGCTCCAGAACTCTTTTCATATTGTACAGATTTTACCTGTGGACTGGATGTGAGGAGATCCGTATTCATACCTGACTGAAAGGGGGTTCAGTTGGTGTGCTTTGAAAGGTTTTTAAGGCACTTTGAGCTTGAGATTTAATACTGATAAACGCCAGGTGACAGAATGTGAAACAGGAGAGACTTAAATGTGAAGACGTTTTCTTAGAAACTCTAAATCTGAAATCATCTTTATATCATAAATTGATATGTGCCACAGGAAAAGGCCTTTCAGGTGACTAAGTCCAGGTCTGGGGTGACGTGTTGGATCGTTTTCAGACCGAGTGGAGTTGAAATTTATTCAGCGAATGGAGACGACTTATCGGGGTCTCTTGCTCATTTGATCATGAACAGCAAAAACAGTTAAACATCGTATTGCTTGTTTTAGTGTTAGATTACCTTCTGATAAATATGGTTAATCATTTTTGTACTACATAGGTTACTATAAAAAGAGGATGTTGTACATAATGGTAGAATATCAACCGACTGACAGTCTCTCTCTCAGGTTAATCAAACGTAATCAAACCTCATCTGTTACATTTGGCAGCCATGTTGTCAGAGTTATACTGGGTTGGAGTAGCCAAAGCTCTTATCTAGGGTCAGTTTTCTGTATGCTTTAGTACAAAAAAAAAACTAATTTGGGAGCATTTTCTTTAATTCCGCTTAAGTGGATTGATTTTTATACATTGCTTTGAACGATGATTATACCATCTTAAGTTTCCTTTAAAAAAAACATAGACTGCTAATGCTGACCCTAGATAACTGCTTAGGTGTTCATTCATACCAGACAGATGGGCTGTCTTAAAAAAGGCTCCTTGGCAGTAAAACTGCCCTTGTGAAGAAAATTTTAGTTTGAAAATGAGCCACAATTCAACCAGTTTATTTTAGGTCAATGAGTGCTTTATTTTAGAAAATGGTTTCATACCCTTACAGACTTTTCTCTTTGTAAATATATATATAAATATAATCTGTTGTGGATCCATCTTCATTTTCATTTCTTGGCCTTTACAGGTGAAATACTTTTTTTAAAACAGGATGTTGGAAAAAAAAGAGAAACCTCCATGTTTGAGAGTGAGTGTTACAGTCCTGTCCATTAACGACAATGAAAGGGAAAACTGAGTCATTATGCCTTGTCAGTGTTTTATTTGTATGTAACAAATAAAGGAAAGTTGTTTGACTTTTCAAGAGATGCAGTTTTTTCTTTCCTTTCAAAACATCAAACAGGAAAGTATCAAATATGGTTTCCTGCCCTGAAAAATGTCATATTTGATAATATAGAGAGTGCTCTGAAAAAGCACCCTTTGAAAAGAACCCTTCTCAGTGGGTTGTGAATGTGTTCCTGGGAATAAAATTGCGTCAAAAATGTCAACAAAACAAACCTCTCATCTTTGATTTGTGACATGTTTTGCATTTTTGTGGTTCAAACTGGGATATTTTTCATTGGATAAACCTGATTGGTCAGAAAAGATCAAAACTTTGGGTCGCAGTTTTTCACTGGGAAGTTGATGGTGGTTCCTGGGGCTTGACCAGTTGAGAACCACTGCTCTATAATGATTAAAGAAGTAGTAATTCAACATGTTACCATTACAGACTTTGGTTAGTAACGAGACTTAAAACTTTAATAGAAATATTTTGTTAAGACAGAGGTTGAAAATATCAAAATGGTGAACCTAGGGCTGTCAAAAGATTACAAATTTTTAATCCCAGGATTAGTTAATTGTAGTTAAATTGCAAAATTGCTGTCTATTTGTCATTTTAGATTCTTCTATTGTCTTAAAGTTTCAATACTGACCTGCTTTTATAGGTTAATTGAAACTTTTAGCATGAATTTGACCACAGAAAAAGGAACTTATGTTCTAAAAAGGTAATGTTTGATAACACATGGTTCAGTTGACTTCTGACTTGTTAACTGAGCTTTTTGTTTTTAAAATCAAAAAGAGACACTGAGGATCAGCAGTGAACTTATTTTACATCACCGTGGCTGCAGGGAGACATTACAAAGGCTGAGCTAAAGTTCGTTGAAGGCAAAAATAGAGCATGCGATTAATCAGGATTTAAACTATTAGAGCACTAATGGTGGATCGAAGTTAATCTTGATTAATGTGATTAATTTTGAAAGCCCTTGGTGAAACTATGGGCTTGATATGTGTTGATTGGAAAACAAAATATAACATGCAGCGCAAATGTGGCCTTTCTGTTTTATTATCTCCATCAAGGGTGGACACCTGGTGGCCCAGGAGCCACATGCTGCACCCTTATTTCAATTTCTAAAACCAATATATTATGAACTAAAAAACATGACAAAATCTGGCATTAAAATAGAAATATTTCTTTTAATATCTTTAATTCCTGGTTTACGTTTAATTATTTGAAAGTAATGAGAAAATAAAATTGGCTGCAGTTCTTCCTGTAAAAAGTTTATGTGCATCACTAAATGTACTTGTAAAAAAAAAAATAAAAGTAAAATATATTGAAATAAGTAACATCTGAATGATCATGTTCACTGCATTGAAAAAGCAGCTTGAATTTTTTTTTTTCTTTAATTCAGTTATGAGTTATCAAAATGGTTAAACTGAGAATATCCCACAATATATAACAATTTGGCCCTTTGGAACTGGACAGTAACATCACTCTTGTTTTTGTTATGCTGACACTACTGTGACCATTTCCCAAAGAAACCCGGATAAAAGCGTTCGCGAAGGATTCCCGTGGACCCTTCTATGTTTTCACGATTCCTAGGGGGAACATTTATGGTGTTGCATCAAAACCGGAAGTTGTTGGTACGTTGCTGCAAAAAAATGTTCAATCTGAGCGGAATGAATGGATGCTCTGATGCACTAAGGTGCCTTTGCTCACATCTTTCCAAGATGTCATGAATCTTTAAGCTCATTTTTCAACTCCGACCTTCTTGTCTTCCACGATTTCCCGCCTTTGGTAAGCGTTTGGAGATTCTGATCGAGCTGTTTCATGTGAAATCAAAATTGTTTACCTAGCGTAGCCTAGCTTGCACTGATTTGTCATTAAGTGCTTACTGATACTACTCCACAAGGCAAAGCGTACACAAACCTTTCTCTAGTTAACGGTCTGCTGTTGACCTCAGAAAACTCGAGGCTGCGCAGGAATGCGAAGACGAAACGTGGAAAGCCCTTGCTAATGTGGATTGCTAGCTGAGAAAGTGAATTTGGGCACATTTGAACGCTAGGATACCTTATGACTCACGGCGTTACAATCTCTCTTCCTCTAGACAACAAGTACAAATGAGAGTGATAAAAACAAATAAGATACAGCAGGTGATGCTGTGTGACGAATTATGATTTTACCTCACTTCTTGTTTCCCAGCTGGCAAGGGTACCATGGCAACGAGGATGAAGCTGAAGCTGAAAACTGTGTTTGTGCTTTATTTCATGGTCTCCCTGATGGGCCTTGTCTATGCACTGATGCAGCTTGGTAAGTGATTTTTATTCTGATGTAATCTGTCCACTTACAGAGCTGTTAAAAAATATTTGCCCCCTTCCTGATTTCTTTCTTTGTATATTTGTCACACTTAAGTGTTTCAGATCATCAAACAAATCTGAATACAAAACAAAGATAACCTGAGAAAAAAAATGCAGATTTTCGAACCTTGATTTCATTAATAAAGGGAAAGAGATCATTCAAACCAACGTGGCAAGTATGTTTGGATGGCCTTTCCCTTGATAGATAAAATCCTCATTTAAAAACTACATTTTCTATTTACTCAGGTTATCTTTACTAATGTTTATTAAATCTGTTTGATGTTCTGAAACATTTGAGCGTGACGAATACTTTTTCACAGCACTGTAGCAGGGGCATAAGTTTGCCTGCCTAGTGATCTATACTCTAAGATTTTTTTCTGTTATTTTGGTGTTGTAGTCTTTACTTGTTAGGAAAGCTGTAGAGAGACTAGAAACACCAAACTGGACCTTCAACCAGTGCACCAAGGATTGTCGCCTCAGTATATGGGCACCTGCTCTTTCAACTGAGCTACACTGGGACCCACACTTTAAAGATTTCATTGAAAACTATAATTGAATTATTGTATAACAGAGGTAAAGACCGGTTACAACTCCTGATGGATTTTGCAGCACTTTAGCCTTCAGCACTCAGGTAAACCAGTCTAAAGATACAGTTATCAAAGCATGTAAAAATGCACCTCACTGAGCTACAGAACCAACAGCATCTCAGTGGCCGGTACTGTTGATGCATTCAGTAAAAATTGGTCTCCTCCAAATATGTGTCAGTGCAAAAAAACATCCAGATCACTAAACAGCTGGTCTTTAGTGACATCCAAAGCGAAATGAAAGAAAATTATTACCATCTTCTGAAGATAGATGGTGCTAAAATGGTGCAATATTTACATGAGGACACATGCACACACTATCTAGTTATCATGACAACAGTTCCAACTTTGAGTAAACTAAAACAAAATAGTCTGCTAGTGTTACTTTGGCATTAATTTATTTGTCATGATCAAGGTTTAATTCACTCTGGGGCACTCTTCTGAAGCTGTAGTGGGATAGGGATAAAAGAGGGACTATTTGGCAAAGCTGCTAGAAACTTAATACATTTAGAATCATGTTTTTATTATTAGGGTAGGCTTAATAGTCAAGCAGCTAAAAGCAACAATTGTGTTAGTAATACAGTTATACGAGCTTGGAAATCCTCTCTTACTTTTGTGCTTCCAACTTATCGTTTGTTTCATCCCTAACATTTTGTAGGTCAGCGCTGTGACTGCACAGAGCATGACATGCCCAAAGACCGTACCATATCCCGGTTGCGGGGGGAGCTGCATCGTCTTCAGGAGCAGATGAGGAAGTCAGAAGCGACCAAGCAACCCCAGAATAAGCCAGCAAAGCCCTCCCAGCCCACCATCTTTGTGATCACCCCAACATATGCAAGGTAGTCTAGTCTTCCTCTCTTAACTTTTTATGTGCCTTTCATTCATGAACGTACAGTTGGTGATTTCTGTTTTTTCCTTTCCAGGCTGGTGCAGAAGGCTGAGTTGACTCGAATTGCTCAGACCTTCCTCCATGTCTCTCAGCTCCACTGGATTGTGGTGGAGGACTCGCCACATAAAACACCACTTGTGACTGACCTGTTGGTGAAGAGTGGCCTGACTTACACACATTTACATATGCCCACTGCTAAGGATCGCAAACTGCAGGAGGTGGGCATAAACATCAGGATTTGTTGAGTCAAATATATACAGTGCTATGAAAAAGTATTTACCCCCTTCCAGAGTTCTTTTTTCATGTATTTATCACTTAAATGTTTCAGATCATCAAACAAATTTTAATACTTATTCCTTTATTCCTTCATTTATTTATTAAGGGAAAAAGCCATCCAAACCAACCTGTCCCTATGTATGCAAGCAAGCAGTTGTGATAACTGTCAAAGAATCTTTCACATCCCTGTGGAGGAATTTATACCACACTTTTTGCACAGTTTTTAAATCTAGCCTCATTGGAGAGTTTCAGGCATGAAGTGCCTGTTTAAGGTTATGCCACAGCATCTTAATTCTGATTTAAGTCTGGACTTGCTGGTGTGTTTGGGATTATTGTCTTGCTGCATAATTTAAGGTCATGAACTCATGGCTGAACATTCTCCTTCTAGAGAGCAGAGTTCATGGTTTATTCAATTACGGCAAGTCGCTAATGTCTGATCTGAGTCAAAGGTGGCCTGCAGGTCTTTAGGTGTTGCTCTAGGTTCTTTCTGACCTCCTGGATGAGTCGTTGATGTGCTCTTGGAGTAAATCTGGTGTGCTAGGAACTCCTGGGAAGGTTCACCACTGTTCCAAGTTTTCTCCATTTGTGGATAATAGCACTCAACTTGGTTTGCTGATGTCCCAGCAAATGCCTTTGTACCCCTTTCCATGCAACTTTGTTTCTCATCTGTGCTTGAATTTCTTTAGATTGTGGCATGATGTGTTGCTTTTTGAACTCTTTTAGCCTACTTCACTTAGTCATACAGGTTTTATTTTGTAAATTTTATCTAAATGATAAGCTTCCTGCAATTTTCCTTCGAGTGATCTAAAGCTTGCTTTTAAACTTTTACTTTTAATGCTCAATCTTTCCACCAGGGTGACCCAAGCTGGTTGAAGCCGCGTGGAGTTGAGCAGAGGAACGAAGGTCTACGGTGGCTCAGAGAGGACAGAAGGGCTCAGCCAGGAGGAGACAACCAGGAAGGAGTAGTTTACTTTGCAGATGACGATAACACGTACAGCCTGCAGATATTTGAAGAGGTGGGTCGAGCAATGTGTTTTCATGTTACTCAGTAGTGGTTTGGTGTACAGGAGAGAGTGCGGCTTGGTTTCTTACTGCAGTGGTCTTGTTTCAGATGAGGAACACCCTGCGAGTATCTGTGTGGCCGGTGGGGCTGGTTGGAGGAATGAAATATGAGAGGCCTGTGGTTGAAGGAGGAAAGGTTGGTATTTTATATGTACTTGTATAGCACCTTTCCAGTCTTCTAAACACTTTAAATGCAACACAGTGGCAGAGGGTTTTTGAGTCAGAGAGGGTGTTATTAACCTGGACAAAACCACATAGTAATTAGAAAATGATTTATAGACAGCTGCATTATTTTGTTGACTTCTGGTGCTTCAGCAGCCACCCTCATGTGGACACTAGAGGAACAACACGTTATTGGCTTCATTTTTCAACACACAAGGTTGTGCTTGCTTTTAATCTCTAAACAGAACCACTTCACCTGAGATACACCTTTTTTAATTATACTCTAAGGTGGTTCGCTTCCATACCGGCTGGCGTCCCAGTCGCCCCTTCCCAATGGACATGGCTGGCTTCGCTGTGTCCCTCAAACTGGTCCTGGCCAATCCGGAGGCTTGCTTCGATGGAGAGGCGCCAATGGGCTTCCTGGAGAGCAGCTTCCTTCAGGGGTTGGTTACCATGGATGAACTGGAACCCAAAGCAGACAACTGCTCTAAAGTAAGAGAGTCTAGTCTACTTGTGTTAGTATGTTAGTGAGGGAGGAAACAAGCTTCTTTAGGTTAAAGGTCACATATTTTACCCCTTTAAAGACAAGTTTATATTAGCCTCAGAGGTCCCCAGAACATGCCTGTGAAGTTTGTTGCTGAAAAAAACGCTCCAGTATTGGATTTTTGCATGTCTAAAAACCCCTCTGTTTCAGCCCTGCTCAGAATGAGCTGTTGCTGTGTCTGTGGCTTTAAACTTGAATGAACTGTCTGACTCCGCCCCTCCCAGGAAATGGATGTGGCTTAATGGATGTGGATCCTCCTCTCAGCTGGCAGCTGCGAGGAGGATCAGGAGAGGAGGGCGGAACTTTCTTCCAAGTGGGGGTGGGGCTAGCTGAACCTGCAGGTGGAGCTAACTCTCCACATGACATCATGAGGGGAAAATCTGAGAACAGCTTGTTTTAGCACACATTTTCTGAAAGGTGGAGGTGAATTTTTCTGATTCCTGGGGGGATTGTGGACAGGCCAGGGGCACATATTTTTTGTTAAAAAAAGCCTGAAAAAGTGTATTTTGCATATGTTTGATATTTGCTGTTACTCAAAGGAAATATTTTAGTGGAAAAAGTTCTGATGAGACGTTTATTATGTATTAAGTACTATGTAGAGTAAACATGCTAAAGCTCATTTTATACCCTAATTTTGCCCGTCTTTCGTAGGTGCTGGTGTGGCACACGCGGACAGAGAAACCGAAGATGAAAAGGGAAGAAGCTCTGCAGGCTCAGGGACTTGGTTCGGACCCTGCTATTGAGGTCTGAGAATCACTGGTACACGTTGTCACTCCCTCACACACACATCTTAAAGCGTACGCTGCTGTTTAATGCTGCATATGTAACTCTGCATTGTAAATAATGTAAAACAGAAAAATATTGAACAGGGTTAAACAAGACTCTGTTTTTTGTGTCAAATAGTAAATGTATGTGTGTGTGTATATACTGCGTGAGTGTGCTTGTTGTTTCAGCTCTGCTGGCTGTATATTGATGTGTGTTCTATTTTTTATTTCACTGAGTAAATAAGTTGTTTTTGTTTATGGGCTCTGGAGTTGAAACAGTTGCCTGATGGGGGCACCAGTGTTAAATTGTGCAGATCTATTCTGTTACACCACGGATATCCTTTGGCTCAAAGAAGGCGGCATGATGCATTTATATTACTGATGTCCTGTTTGGTAGATTTTTACATGTTTGCCTGTTCTCTATGGAAATCCTGCTGTTTAACTCATTCCACTCAGATATTTAGTGTGATACCAGCTCCTTCTCTTCTGGTTAAATCTACTCTGTACTTTTCTTCTGGAGATACAGTTGCAACCAAGCATTTATTCCTGCACGGCTTCTATTTTTTATGATAAGTTAGCCATATAGACATCATCATGGGCAAGCTAGTAATCTCTCCACTAATCCAGATGTTGGCTTTTGTTATCAGAGTAAGTATCTTGCTGAAAGGTAGATGAAAGGTGCAAAGCAATCAACAGAAAAATACCAGAGAGCTCCCTACAGGAAAATACTCCATAGTTGTTGCCTCGCACTAGGAACACTGTCATACACCTGTGTTGCAGACACAACTTGTGCAACTGGACAACAGTTTGCTGCAATACAGACATAACAAATACATAGATGCAATGGCTCCACACCCAGTGTATCTTTAGCATTAATCTTAGAGCTTAAACGCTGGTTTTCGATAGTGTCATAGCACAACAAATAGTCATACCCAGCATTTAGTTGTGTATAGTTTTAGTGATGCTTTTAAAAACATAGGGCTTGATTTTGAAAGCCATTATAAATCCTGTACTAAGGGAACAGCGCTACATAAGCTCATATCAAGTCCTTATGCAATAAGCAAATACAAAACCAAGCTCCATATGCTACATATACACACACTTTAATGGCAAGAAAAAGACTTGAATTTGCCTTAACAGGCAGGAGATTCCTGGTACTTTACAGTAGCTGTGTTTTAACTATACATTTAAAAGAGTTTTGAATATAAAGTGAGTAAACCAGAGTTTATTATCTACAATATTGAAAGAATAAAGACATGCGCTCCTCTGCTACTGGTGTATGATACTGTAAAAACATATAGTGCCTGCTTAGTAATTAGTGCCTGTAAGTCAATTCTTCACTGGTATATAATGTACGGTATTTAGTACTGTAATATTGTTCCTACAATGTATGATGTGATCATGTCTATCCTGGGCCTTGACAATAAACCTACATAATGAAAACTGTTTTTTCTTAGGGTGTTGGTCTTCTTTAATCTTCTTTTCAAACACAGGGTTCTACATCATTGCTGCTACACCATTGCCTGCTTCAAATGAAGGAACTCCCTTTAGCGCTCAAAGCTTAATTTGTATTAGTAATTGTTTGTGGAGTTACTTTTTACGTGAGTGCCTCACATCATGGCAGTGCCACCTATAAATGTGAATATTGGTTTCAGCTTTTTAGTGATGCAGGCAGACTGGTTTAAAATTGCTTTTAAACAAATTAACTTTAGCAATTTTAGAAACACTGAATCTGGCTTCTTGATTTTGCTAAATTTAACCCCTTTAAGCCTGAAAACACAATTTATAGCCAGAAATTTGATTTTTTGGGGGACTAATTTATTATTTAATCTACAGAAATGCGAAAAGATCCAAATTTGCATAAAATTTAACATATTTTTTTGTAGCTCATTTGATACATTAGGTGTTTTTGGTAACTGATAATCCACTTGAGGGCATTTTTATCATTTATCAGATTGTATTCAGAATTTTTTTTTGTAATTTATTGATCATATTGATAGATAAAGGTATCATAAAAGTATGTATCAAATCTGATACAACAGGCTTTAAGGGGTTAAGATAAATAAAGTATAAAACAGTTTTCACTCCCTTGGATGTTTTACCCTTTAATTGATTTTATAAATTAACTAGAAAAGCAGGCAGACCTCCTACATTAGCCCCATCTCCCAATAGTAAAGAATCCTTAAAAAAATTCCTGGATCCAGACGGTGATCTGGATCACTCCCAAAATCTAATCAGTTCTTCCTTATATCATTTCTGACATTTTTCTTGAAAATTTCATCAAAATCCATTCATAACTTTCTGCCTTATGTTGCTAACAAACTAACAAACCCTGCTGATCACATAATTATAATTACAGTATGGTCAATCTAATTTTTTTTTTTGGACAAAAAAGAGACAAAAAAGTTTTTTAAAAAAGTTTAAATTAGTTCAAAGAAAATAAATGCGTTGACTAAAAGTAAAGGCTAAAATATGAGGACTTTTTACTGACTAAAATGCTTTCAGCACAAATTAGACAAGCTATAAAGTTTAAAAGTGACTAAAATGGAATACATTTTTTTAAATAATTGTAAGATTCAGAAAGGTCAAGTAGAAGATGATGGATATCAGTCTTATTTGGTTTATTGTGATCACATCCTTGAAAATTAATTCCTAACTACAGCAGAAGAAATATGACTTTCTTGTTGTTTGTTGCATATAGTTTTAATTTTTTTCCGTCAAATTTTCTTTTTTCAATGCAGCATTTTTACATTTACACCTGCACAGTTCAGAAAAGCTGACTCAGTGCTTTATTTGTATGAGCCAGCATCACATCTGTTCTCTGACTGTGTCAGGTTATACTTAGCAGTGTCACATTTTGCAGACTTGTCATACACTCTGTCTGCAATGTTTATCACATGTCTGTCTCTTGACTACTTCCTCCAGTATCACTTCATCAAAATCCAGACTAATCGTATAGTGACAGATCTAAAACCCCAACCTGTCCTGGCTTGTCAGTGACCATGGCAACCAACTCCCAGCGTCCAGCACTGCCATCAGTTATAGGTGAGGGTTCTCTAACCTCAAAACAGCTGCTGTTTTTACAGGCTGGGTGATTGGCAGTTGTCCCGCCCATCCTGCAAGGAAGTTGTCTGTTTTGTGACCATATATGGAGGGCTATCAAATCTTACATTAAGAGTCTACCCCAAAGAGCAACAAACACTCTCTAAGCCCTGTTAGATGAAGGTGCACTGGGAGGTGAGTAAGAGGAACTGAAGTCAGCGTGAGACACGCCATCTTTGATCCGCAGTGATTCATTCACTGACACATATACACACAACCTAGACTAGACTACTTGTCACAGTAGAGAGTACTTTTTATTGCCGTGGCTTTAAACTATAATCATCAACACTGTCATGCTTTCACCCTTAAATAACACTTATCTCACTCCACATGTGTTCTTCATGTTGGTGTACCCTCACAGTGGCGAAGCATGGACAGGAAGGTGAGTTCTGACTTGTGAGACAACAGAGAAGCTTGCACTCCCTGTCCCACCCAGACACGGTGTTTACCATCCATACAGAAAGATAATGTTGAGTGACTGAGCTCATCCATCTTATCTGCACACTCACATTCTTTCCATCAGGATATATTAGCTTATCAGTAAAGAGTTTTTGACACAGAGGTGTTTGTACATGGTGCTCATTATTAAAGAACTCTATATGTTAAATAACAGTTTTATTCTTAATTAATTTAATTCATTATTAATGATCCCTTTCAAAGTAAAATACGGTTTCAGGCACAATTGCATTTTTCCCCTGCAAGTAGCCTATATATAGTTTGGGCTATTAATGGGTTAAATTTCAACTGAAGAGTGCCTCACTTAGGCACATATCTTAGTCACAATTCTTCATAACTTTTTATATTTTATTGCACATTTATACCGAACCTCAGTATTTGTTTTTAACTCTTACATTGCCACATCAAAAATCCAGCTGTTAGCAAATGCATCTATAAATGACTCATTATATAAGACCATGAAACAGGGTTTGAATCATAAATAGACTTGAGCTTGCATAGGGCTTTGTATTTGTCTGACTTTTCAAAGTGCTTTTTACCCCGCTGGTCACACCAACCCATTCACACTGATGGTGAAGGCTGCTATGTAGAGTGGCCATCAGTATTAACCAGGTTTGGAAAGTAACTCTTATACTTTACTCAAGTCACTGTACTGAGCAGGTTTTTTGGGGGGTACTCAAACTTTTTTGAGAACATTTTGAAACCAGTACTTTTACTTCTACTTGAGTAAGTTTTAACCGGGATACCTGTACTTTTACTTGAGTACAGTACTCTTTTACTTTTTCCACCTCTGTTGACTATTTGAGCACATAGCAAGAAAATGGGTTCATGGGTTCCCTGTCATGCCATTGGTTTAGTTGTGGTTTATATGCATTTAGTTGTGCTTGTTTTCTGATGCGGGATAAATTTGCCCCATGGTTGAAGTTATCCACTGGCTTAGAGTTCATGCCTCTGATTTAAGGTCCTCTAAAAGACCTTGTAAAGTGAAAATAAATCTGTATTTAGGTTTGTTGTATGACAGGTCACTGTGTTATGACCCCCCAGGTCAAATTTCAGTCAAATAAAACATCTCTAAGTTTATAAAATCAAACTCCAAAATCATGAAAAATGAGGCAGTAAAATCTGCTCTAGGACGGTGTGGGTGTGTCTGTTGAATGAGCTGAAGGCACGCCCATTCAGGAGAATTACAATCCTCTCAAATAAAAAAAAATGCTACAGTGTGAATGGAGAAAAGCACTCATGCCATTAGCCCTCCCCTTGACCTTATGTTGACCTTATAATCAGAGCGCAACTGCCTGGCTCTGTACCAGCGAGGAAGCATAATCAGTTTTCTGGCTCAGATCTCTGTTATGATACTTTTAATGATCTAAAGGCTACTGTGGCTGTCAAGTTTGGCAAATTCACCTCACAATGAACAGAAAAACAGCAGTTAACAACTGTTAACTTCAATAAAGGCAGTGACATCAGCTAACAACAGACTGCACTGAGATGAACTGCTCTGTGATTTTATATGGTAGTGTTAAAGGGGTGGGGTTATTCCCCACATGAAACCAGCCGGGAAAGAGGTGCAAAACTTTCTAATGGTCTAAATCCAAAATCTAGTCACATGTAGATCTCAGTGTTTTCACATGTTTACAGCAACCATATTCCAACATATCTAGAGTGTTAAGACAAAACTTTTGACTTAACTTTCCAGGGTCTTTAAGTAAATTTTAACTAGAGTAACTGTGCGGTTACTTGAGTACAATAGCCGTGTGCTCCATTTGCACAAGGGCCAGCTTTTTCTTAACAGATGCCGTGTGGGCCAGACATTAAAATAAACTACTATAAAATCAACATTTTGGCATCATTAACATGTTCTTCTTAAAATATTGTTATATCCATCCAACGTTAACGGAACTTTATCCTTTTGAGGTCAGTCCCTATCACCTGTTCTGCAGCCAGCCATGAGGGAATGATTGAAATATTTTGGCTACATATTTTTGGAGTCCTTATGATGTCTATCATTGAGTTTGACGTCATGAAATCTCCAAGAGTATGTAGCTAAAACATCATGCTATGCCATGATTGGCCAAAAACACATGAAGGAAACAGATGTCCTGTGTAGTTTTAAATCAAGATAGGAAGGTTAAGTATGCGTTTACCATGCCAACTTAAAAAATATTAAACTTTTTATTAATTAAACAGCTCCCTCTTCACCACAATTGTCCAGCATAACGCCTGTAGTACTGCTGATGAACAAGACACTAAGATACTTGAACTCCTTCATTTGGGGCAAAGACTCAATCCCCAACTGGAGGAAGCAATCCACTGTTCTCCGGCGGTTCCCAGGTCAGATGAGATATATAATCCCTCCAACAAGTCCCAGGTCTACCCCTGGGTCCACTCTAGTTGGATGCAGGAGGTATCCTAATCAGATGCCTGAACCACATCAACTGGCTCCTGAGCAGCGACTCACCTTCAAGCTCTCTCCAGATGTCTGAGCTCAAAACTTTTTAAACTGCTTCTCTCTGACTTTAGGAACAGCAAGACCTTGCAGAGAAGACTTTCCTCAAAGTGGTCTCATCAACTTTTAAAGAAGGTAAGGCTAGAGGTGGAAAACTCACACTGAGTATAAAAATGACTCAAACTAAAGGACCTTAGATGAACCTAACAGCTCAAGTGTCTTATTCCTTAATGACAACTCCAGTTTCAGTTTGTCGTAGCTGTCTCGTATATTAAAGGTGGTTGAACTTTAAGTTTTGGGGGTTATATATAGGAAGTAAAAGTCCCACAGCTTTTCATAGTTAATGATTGTTAACCAGTGATAACAGAACAGGATCTTTGCCTGGTATAGCATTAGTCAAAGTGTCTCATATTTATATAACTGATTTTCAAGTCAGTGTGTGTTAAAGGATGTAAAGACAAGGAATGTGTGGCTAAGTACTGCTCAAGAGAGTAAGGAGAGAGAGAGACAAAGGGTCCTTCACAGTGAGAGCGCTGTGCTGTGTGTAGGTGTGTGCCCTCTCTGCGTGTGTGTGTGTTTGCTTTGGTGACGACAGAGCTGCAGGTTGGGGCAGGGTGGGAGTATGACGCTGTGTGTGAGGGAAGTATCCTGAGCTCCCGGCTAAGTCATTCACTAACACACACACACACTCAGTCACTCACTGGAGACATTGCTCACCGGCTCCCACACACAGACGCAGAAGGAAAGGAGGACAAGAGCGAGAATTGAGGTAAACTTACAACTCTTTTTTGTTTTAAATATCATAATACTGTATTTCCTTCCATGTTTTGCATTATTTTTCTTTTTTCTATAATAATTGTATTAGCTTTTCTTTATCATCCTTATGGTGTTACTGGATTTTGAACACATTCTCTGGTCTGTCTTCCCCCTGCTTCTTAGTCACTACCACCTTCATTTAATTCTAATTAGCTTTCTTCCATTTAGATAGCTGTAAGTGGCCCTAACTGCAATTTTTGACCCATTATGTAAGGCATTTGCCTTTTTATGAGTTTATTACTGTAGAGAGCTCAGTTATCTTAGTGACTGCCATAAGCCAGTCATGTAATTTATACACCCAAAGACATGGTGAGGCCTTTGTCAGATTTTATGGCGCTATCATTCAGCTGACATTTAAGACAAGAGTCCATTTAAACCCTGTTTTAAGTTTCACTTTGCAACAAGACTGCTGAAGCTAACAAACAACTACCATGGCACTTCTAAGCTTACTATCTGAAACCGTACTGACTATAATGCTATCAAAAACATGAATATAATGTAGATAATGTGATAGATGAGCAGGTGGAAAGAGCAGAGGTTGTATCCAAAATCATTCACTCATCCATACTGTTATTAAAAGATTATTAAGTAGGACACAATACTATGAACTCAACCCTGCATCCTCGACAACTTCAGACACTACTTGGCTTTTTTCTCTAAGCTTAAACTATGGAAACAGTTTTTTTTCTTTAGGCACGACTCATGTTGGTGGTTCTTAGTGGCCTCTGGTTGTACTTTTCTTTTCACACTGCACTAATGAATCCTTTTAGTCAGCTAAGGTTGAACAATTCTCACCTAACATTCACTGCAAACAGGACTCGACCTACACAGTGAGCAGTGTAGATTTTGCTTGTAGATTGTGAATAAATAGTTCATGAAATAAACCACCTGAAACAGGAACTTATTGTTTGCACTCATTTGACTTAGCATTAGTGAAACAAACACATCTAAAAGTGTTCATGTGTAAGCTTTGGCACATATGTGTCAAGTGTGACCCCTGATTCAGGGGAAAAGTGATGATTTTGGGGGTATGAGGTTTTGGCCCGACGGCAGTGATTTGTGTTGTATATGTTATGTATGTTGTAGAATAGATGTGTGACATTTATAATGAACATGCTATATATATATATTTCCTACAGCAGTTTTTCTTCATGGATATTGTTCATATAAGAGCAAACTGAAGGCCTACATTTCCCCCAAGGCTAAGTGAAGTTCTGATCCTGCTGAGCTCAGCTAAAAGACTGCTTGAGTTACTTCTGATTAAATTTCAACAATATTCATTCTTGCACACAATAATTCAACCATTTGTTAATTTTCAAGTTAAAAACGGCTAATTTGTATACGTGACATACCAAAAAAGACTTAAACTTACACACAAGTGGGGCAGGTGATGGAAGCTCAGATAAAAGGATAACTGGACTATCTCCTGGTTTCCTTATCTAACCAGCACAACAAAAAACGAGAATACTTCCTTTTTTTAGGTGAAGGTTGGAATAGTTTTGTATTTTTCACTAGTTTATGCATTCATTGTTTTAGGTTTTACTTTTTGGTTTATATTTCAGTTTAGTTTTTAATAGTTTCTGCTGGTTTGTTAGTTGAGTTTTTATTTTACAAAAACGCTTTTTTATTACGTTTTATTAGTTTTATTTGTATACATTTTTCAGCAATAGGGGATACTTGTCAGGATCAAAACCCATTTTAACAGGCCACTCTTCACTTTTCATTTTAGTTATTAAAACTTGATGTTTAAATACAACTTAGGACCTAAAATTAACTACTGTATGAAGTCTTCCTCGATCAAATCAGGTCATTTTACACTTCCCTAGCCTGGTCAGTCACTCCCTGGTGTCAAAAACTGAAGCTTGAGGCACAGATGGCATTGTGCAGGGGTGCTCAAACTATGGCCCGGGGACCAAATGCGGCCCGCGAGCCATTTTTGACTGGCCCTGAAATGAAATGAAATATGGTCCACATTAGAGCATGAAGCTTGTAATAGACTACATTATTCTTCTTAGTTTCCTCACAAGCAGTGCTACCATGCTAATTCTGTGAACAAACATTTTGACAAGATGAATTTGTTCATGTTTGTTTCATGACTAAACTGAGACAGCACTGTAAATGGTAAATATATCGGCAACCAAAATAATAACAATATATTGATTTACAACACCCTGATAGATCATGACAGCAAATAGCAGCACCAATGACAAGACAGGGTCAGAGCCAGTGGTATCAATAGCTGACCAGAGCCCCCAGAAATCTGATTGGTCACCTCAAACTCCTTAAAATGATTAGTTATGTGCCTTGTACATCATTAGCCATTTTAGCATGCCCAATCACAAAGAATATCTTAAACTACATTAGACCGGTTTTAGTAAGTTTAATATCCTCAAGGTGAGGTATATGAAAGTGGCCCCACCATCCTTATGTATCTCTGTATGTGGCCCCGAATGAAAAAGGTTTTGACACCCCTGGCCTAGTGGTTTAAGATGTGTCCCATACACGCAGATATCCTTGTTAAATCTGGCCTGTGGCCCTTTCCCACTCTACCCACTGTCCTTCTCTATCAATAAAAGCCCTAAATAAATCTTTAAAACTGAGGATATTTTGTTTCTAGTGTTGGTTAGTTTTGCAATCATGTTTTTTTTTGAAAGCTTATTTTTATTCAATTTCTAGTTTGAGTTATATAGTTTTAGTGAACTATAGTAACCTTAAAAGACCACAGCTGTGTCTAAGGTTTTGTTAACTTATAAACTATCAGATGTCAAAAATAAATGTCATAGGTGCAAAAAATAAAGGTCAATGGGTTTTTAATTTGATTGAAGTTCCAATAATGCAAGGAAAGACCAAAGGGAACTCAGTTAGAGGTTGAATGACTTCATGGCTAAAACCAACCTGTCGCAATAGTGCCTCTCTCAAATTATTCTGGCTGATAAAGAGTCAATATTAAGTCATCAATTCTGGCTACTGTACAGGATCCAACTGGTTAAATCAGTGTCAAAGTCTGAGTCTGTGCATGCATGTCTGTGTTTGTGTTCAGTTCAGAACATTGCGTCTCTTATCATCACAAACCCTGATAACACTGACTTTGACCTGCAGCACAATCACATTGTGGTTGAATCTAAAGCATGACCTCTGCTGTGTTGTTTCTGTTTTATTAAGTCTGCCACTTTTTGCCACTTGGGCTCATCTTTGGTAAATCTCTGTGAGCTCCTATTAAATGATTAGGACTGACTGTGTAACAGCAGGAGACCCAAAGAGGTTGAGGTTTAGAGATGGGTTATGTAACAGTATTAAACTCTAATCTCTAAAAATCCTTATCTTTCAGAGGTAACAAAAATACAAGACAAGCAAGAAGCAAAAGAGAAAAGATGACAATCGGCAAGAGCTCTAGGAAAAGTTCTGTGCGGAGCTCCATCAGGGCGCCGAAGTTTCTGGATAAATCAAACGGCTTCTATGGGCGCCTGGATGAGCCCGAGGTTGCAGGAGAAGAGGACGAGATGAGGGGAGAGGAAGTGGAATTGAAATGGAACGGAACAGAAGAAACAGTCAGAAAGGACATCTCTGTGATGGATCAGAAGGACGAATCTGACGCATTTCACTTCAGTGAGGGGATGATGGAAGATGACGGAGAGACTCTCCTCCAGAGGAACACCGGCCGTCGTAGCAGCAGGTGGAGAAGGAGCTCCAGGAGGAAGCAGAAAGAGGGAAAAATGGAGGAGGACCCAGCCCGAGATGAAAGGCCGAGCCTGGGCAGAGAGAGTCCATCTGACCCTCAGGTCCTTGAGCACACCAGGGTGATGATCGAGATAGAGATGGAGAAGAAGATGGATGAAGACAAAGAGAACGACAGAAGAGGGAAGGAACCAACACTTGTTCACTTCCCAGCACGAGAGGATGCAGACGACCAGGTCCTGATCAGAGATAAGAAGAGGGGGAGAGAAGAAGAGGGAGAGGAGGAGAGGAAGATGAAGAGAGAGCAAGAAGAAGGGATGAAGATGGTGAAGAGGAACTCAGTGAAGAACTACCGCAAGGTAAGAGGAAACAAAAAGGAAATGAGAGTTTTTCTTTTGTTTCTTTTAGACAACACTAAATTCTGCTCCATGTCTCTCACATTAACATAAATTCCATTAAGCTTTGACCAACTTGGTTAAACTTTAAGCCCCTCAAGGTTACATAACCGACAGAGTCGACAGAGTTTGGAGAACAGAGGGGTAAAGTTCTCTCACATCATCCTTCACATTCTGCACACTGGGCTATTAATCACCATGGAAACTATCTTCTTAATTACAGACTTCCACCAGGGTCAAGGTACTGCAGCCATTGGTGCATGTCACCAAACCATTAGATAACTTCCTGTGATTTTCCTTTACGTCACATTAAATAAAAAAGAGGAACTAGAACAGAGGTTTGACTAACAAGATTTAACAGTAAACCAGCAGTGGAGTAAAAGCCCCATATGTATGTTCACATGATCCACAGGCTTCTTGAGATTTTCTGCTCCCATCAGAACACGTGAACAGAGGTGACATTCCTTTAGCTCCTATATCGTGTTCTTTGATCAGTGGAACGAAGTATGCCAGAGTTGACCCGCCTACTAAAACCACACCATAAAAACATTCCACTGCTGTTAGCCAATCAGCTCCACCCGAAGGCCTCAGAGTCTGACCTCCTCTTAGATAGAGGACAGATTCAACTATTTCAGCTGTAAACCTGTATAATATATTGATCATGTTACTACTCTAGCTCTTTGCCAAATAAAATCATCTAGGGCAGCAGAGTAGTCAGCATCAAACATGGTCTTCTTACTGAAAGCCTTGTAATTTTGTACAACCTACCGAGACCACTATTAATGTTTTAATGACAGTTGCTCTGAAGATCAACTTCTCCTCAAATCAGCACAGCTTAATCAAACTTATTCAAAGTTTATAGCTTCAGTAAGCTCTTGAAGTTACAACTGAAGATTAGAGTTATGTCTTGGAGCCTTATGATGAGTTAAAATTGGTGTAAAATAAAACCAAAAGTAAAAAGACCAGCATTCTCCGCACCTTTGGCCATTGCTGCATGGCTTTAGAGTTAGCAGTGACCCTTGGTTGGTTGTTTAGCAGACTTTAGCCAACACAATCAGGCCGCAGACTGCAGATCACAGACAATCCCACTTATAGACCATTACAGTGAGACACCGTCTCTGTCAGAACAGATACAAGCTTATACTTTGAACATTAACTTTCAACATAATACTTGTCTTAGCTTCTCAGCCAATGAAGCTAAAACTAAAGCTAACAAAGCTACATTATCATATAGAAAAGTAGCTATGTAGCTAATGTACCTCACAGAAAAATTCTTGTCCTCCCTGAAAAACTCTAACGCAGCCAATGAAGCTAAGCCTAAAGCTAATGAAGCTATGTTATTTATGTAGAAAAGTAGCTGTGTAGCTAATGTAGCTGCTTACAGGAAAAAAGGCTTGTCTTCCCAGGAAAATACCCTAACACAGCCAGTGAAGCTAAGGCTTAAGCTAAAGACGCTACATTATTATGTAAAAAAGTAGCCATGACGCTAATGTAGCTAAATCTAAAGCTAATGATAACCTCAACTACCTTATCTACAAAGGTAACATAGCTACTTAGCTGACGTAGCTCAATCTAAAGCTTACAAAGCTACATAAGCTATGTTGGTAACCTAGCTAACACTAACTTAGCTAAAGCCAAGGCAAACTAAGCTGCATTGAACATATTAGATTATGCTGCATCCGGGAAAGCTAAACCAATTTTAGAAGTAGTTATGCTTTAGCTTCATTGGCTTTAGCTAAATCTGGCAACGTTAATGGGATTATTTAGTAACGTTTACTACATAGCTATAAGAGCTATGGTAGCTTTAGTTAAAGCTAGCAAAGCTAAAGCAAGCCTCCGTTTATTCTATGCATAATTTAATCCCATATTAGACACTGACCTTTTTCTGCTTTGTTTATGAAATGTTGCTTGGTCCGTAATGTTTGTTTTGTGGTGATTTCGTGAAAGTAAGTGTCAGACTTTATTTATGATTTTTGTTGAACAACAATGTCCCAGCATTCTTAAAGAGGCAGGGTTTCAGAGTAGTGGTCAAGAGGGGGGCATCTGAGATCTGCAGTCTGTGGCCAGACCTCTCTTGGCGTGAGTGGCTCCCTGAGTAGATGACTTTGGTGTGGCTGACTTTTTCCCTTGTGCTTCCTTAACATCACTATTTTAGCACCATCATTATGAGTCAGTAAGTTCATTGACTGTGTCACTGTTAGTAATCAGCTCAAAGAAATTCTACTGTAGGTCTGTATCCAGTTCTGTCTCCAGTTACAGTGACATGAAGCGACTAGGGCAGCTGTTGACATATATGCCTCATTTCTATGACTATTATGTACTACTCACTATTATTTTCCTGCCCAGCAAGAACCCGTAGTCAAACTTAATGTCATGCCAATGCAATTACACTCATGAGAATTCAACTTCCACATGTCAGAAAACTCTATTTCTGCTCACATGATTCAAGGGGTGGACATTGTTTTAAAATATGGGTCAAGTGCTACAGCAGCCTTTTTAAAAAGCAGGAAGTCCTTAGTCATACAAGTGGTGATTCTCTCTAAATATTTGTGTGCTTTGGCTTTTCTTTGGTTAGCTTGTTCCATACTATATCCATATCTATATCTACAACTTTAGAGCATGGAAAACCAAAGAATGACAGAAAAGCAAACACATGTTGGAAATTCCTGAAGTGTCCATATGTGTCTACTTAAATAGGTTACTTGATGTTATGTCACTTTACCTGTAGGGATCATATTAAAGTCAACCCTGAATCACTAACCTTGCTATCCTCTTGTTCCCCTCAGGCCCTGGACCGAGCCTTTCGCCGTGGCTGGGAGGCCTTCATTACCAACCTCTACAGCGTCACTCTCACACCCATGACATCATCCTCACAGCCGTCATCTTCACCTGCATCAAAAAAGAAAGAACAGCACAGCTCTGTGTTGGCTGAGTTTCGATAGAGTTGGAGAGTGACATGAACAATATCAGGAACCTTAGTTTAGTATTTTGCATATCCAATTTATGACAAAATAGTTTTAGCTAAATTGTGATGTCCAATCAGGCATGTGTGACGTTTACTAAGCCATCATCGGGGACATTTATGTCACATTCTTGAGTCATAAGGCCTTAATGATTATTCATGTCAGTTACTGAGTCTTAATTACTCATGAAGTTTACTGCTTTATTTTTATCATGGTGCACATTAATGGTGCAAGTATTTTTTTACTGTAGCCAAGCTGTTGATTTTATGACGTCAAAGGGACTCAAATAGACAAAGTTGTGGTCTTCATATGACTGAGTTCAGCTGGCTCCCTCCGACTGTGTTGCTGATTTCATGCTTTTTGTCGGCGTTGCAAGAATGTCTTAAAAGCTTAACATCTTAAATCTGGTCCACTAATAAGAGCTTGGAGTACAATAATCTTTTCCTCCCGTGGTTTAGCACTATGACCCAAGCAACGTGTTGATGTGTAACCAAAGGAATGGAATTTTCCAACCGTATAGCTATGACTGATAAGTGGACTTATGCCATGTTGATCAATGCTGGATACTGCTGTTTGGTAGCTAATTAGTAATCAGTTGTAGTTAATGACAGGAGGAACCTGTGTCTGTGATCAGCACAGTACACATTTGTATGTTAATACTTGGGAAGACACTGAAGTTCTTACAAGTATAACCCACCTTATCATGACCTTTTCCATCAGTGTTTGGATGGAAATACACAAAAGCTTCTCTGAGCTGAGATAACGTTTCTCTCTCACAGTGTTCTGGTGAAGGTTTATAACCCGAGGAGACAAGGCAAGCAACCATAAGTTTGTGTGTGCTTTAAGAGAGAGATAAGAGTTATTGCCTGTTTATAAATCAGTGGTAAAACCCACTGTGTTGAAATCACTGCTGGAGCTGCACATAATATATTTAGTATTTAAGAACTAACGTAAGCATCAATGCAACAGGGACAAGAAGACAATAAAATGTATTTAAGAGAGGTTTCATTTCATTTAACAGCTATCCTTGTTAAGATTGATGTTGAAATGCTTAAAAGAGACCTGCTGTAACTTCCTGTAAACCACTTTGTTTTTGTTTATTTTGTTACCAGAAGTGCGCTTGGCAAACTGTGAAAGCAATACTTAGTGGGGGAGACTTGTTTTTGTTGTAAAAAAATGGTTGATTTTTTAAGAAATTGTGATAAAATACTTTTGTATGATAATTAAAGCTTCTGAAGTTATGTATTACAAGAAGCACCTTATTGAGTAAATAAAGACTTAATTTATTGTACTGGTTGTGTCATTATTTAGCTCCAGAGTAACAATATCTTTCTAGATGTTTATAGGCCAGTGTCTGCATTATCATATGGTGATTCATAAAGAATCAAATTTACAAAATAAAGGTACCCTTCAGTAGGCCGTGTACTAATCGCAGCAGAGGTTCTCCAGGAAATCCATTCTCTGTAATGAAGACAAGGAAAAACAAAGATGTTGACATGTAGCAGTGATTTGTTTTGGATTACAGAAATATAGCTAACAAAGCAATGTTATTTATGTAAATAAGTAGCTATGTAGCTACAGGAAAAATGTTTGTCCTACCTTAAAAAACTCTAATGCAGCCTGTGAAGCTAAGGCTAAAGCCCTCAAAGCTATGCTATTTATGTAAAAAAAAAAAGTTGCTATGTAGCTAATGTAGCTGCTTAAAGAAAAGTTCTTGTCCTCCCTGAAAAAAACTAACACAGCCAATGAAGCTATGGCTAATGCTAACAAAGCTAAGTTATTTATGTACAGAAGAAGCCATGTAGCTAATGTAGCAGCTTACAGAAAAAATATTTGTCCTTCCTGAAAAAACTCTAATGCATCCAGTGAAGCTAAGGCTAAAGCTTACAAAGCTACATTATTTATGTAGAAAAGTAGCTATGAAGCCAATGTAGCTAAATCTAAAGCTAATATAGCTACATTTAGTCAGTATTTAGCAGCTGGACCTTTGGCTTCAATCACTGAGTCTGTGTAACCTAACACGCCAGATCGATGTGTTTCACCCATCTATCTGGTAAACCTCTCATAGACAGTGTTTTGGAAAGGGCAGAGCCTTTGAAAAAAAAACTTGGAGGGTGATTGGATGAATGTTCTGTCGGACACATCTTTACGGGCCAATCAGAGCAACACAACAGGTGACGTTTAGCCGCTAAAGAGGGGAGCTACAGAGGAGTAAACTCCATAGAGAACTGCATAAGGCAAACCATGGCGACTGTAGGCATGTCAGTACACGACTTTCAAGTTTTTGAAAACAAAACAACTCACTGCTGCTTTTTGTTCTTCTTTTAATAAAGAAATGTCGTCAAGTTCAGATAAAATTGATGCTTTAGCAGCATCCATGCAAATGTTTTCCGCAATAAGTACACTGACCTCTTGTCGCATTTCGCTTACGTTACGACTCTGCCGCACCGCTTGTCGCTGATTGGTCCTGCCACTTTCTAACTGGGCCCAAACTGTTCCGATGGGAGCTTTGCAAGATGGATTCCCCAGTGAGACATACTGAAACGGGCAAATCCATCTGCTTTGCAAGGTTAGGGTCTGTGTGGATAGGTCTCAGTCACACTTGCACATCTGTACTCTGCAATTTTACTCCATTCTTTTTAGCAAAACTGCTTAAGCTCTGTCAGGTTGCACAGGATTAGGCATGAACAGCCTTTTTCAACTCCAGCCACAAAGTCTCTATTGGTCTGGGGTCTGGGCTTTGACAAAGCCACTCCAAAACATTCAACTTGTTGCCTTTCTGTCTCACTTTTGCTGTATGCCTCAGGCCATTGTCTTGCTGGAAAATAAATCTTCTCCCATGCCATAGTTCTCTTGCAGACTGAATAAGATTGTCCTTTAGTGTTTTCCCATATTTTGCCACATTCATTTTACATTCAAATGTTACAAGCCTTCCATGACCAGCATGATGCTGCCATCACCACGCTACACAGTAAGAAGGATGGTGTGTTTGTGGTAATGTGTAGTTTTTGGTGTCCACCAAGCACAGTGTCTTGTCTGATAGCCCAAAAACACCATTTTGGTCTCATCTGACCAAAGAACATTTTTCCACATGACCATGGAGTCAGCATGCCTTTTGGTGAACTCTAGTTGAGTTTTAAAGAGTTTTCTTCAACAGAGGCTTTGTCTTTGCCACTCTCCCATGAAGCTTTGACTTTTGAAGAACCCGAACAACAGTTGTTGTATACAGAATCTCTCCCATCTCAGCTGCTCCTTCAAAGTAGTCATAGGTGTCTTGGTGGCCTCTCTCACTAGTCTTCTTGCACTTATTTGGTTTGTGGGTGGGAGGACAGTCTGATCTGGGCTCATGTGTCATATTCCTTTCATTTCTTGATGATTGATTAACTGAACTCTGAGGGATTTTGAGTTCCTTGGAATTTTTTTGTACCAGTTCTCTAACTTAAACTGTCCAACAACCTTTTCTCTGAGTTGCTCTGAGTATTCTTTTGTCTTTATGGTGTAATGGTAGCCAGGAATACTGACAAACAAGGTGTCTTTATATTACAATTACTTTAGACACATTCACTGGACTCAAATGATCCCCAATTCACTAAGTGTGAGACTACTAGCACCAACTGGTTGGACCTCTGCTGAATCAAACCATTATTGGATTTATAAATTTACTAAAAGACTAAAACATCCAAGGGGGTGAATACTTTTTATAGGCAATTTAACAAATTCTTAATTAATTGCAGCATTTATTTTTAGTGAAGCATAAACATACAGACACAGGGGCTGTGTAGTTTGTGATAACATGTACTAGGTGGTAGCATGGGTGTATTTTGCATTTTAAAACAATCTGAAAAAATGAAATCTTACTTGTATCTATGATTTAATACTTTAAATGACCAGAAACCCGTCAGAAATATATTTGAATATAGATCTATTTAATCAATGCGGATGTTTTGTCGTATTTGTACTAAAATGGCTGTCAATCGCGAACGGGTGGCTAAACTAGGAGAACAAATCCGACCATCAGTCTGGTGCTCTGACACAAAACTTATTTCCATTCACATTGCTGCCACCGCGTGGTTGTTAGAGGTACTGTTTCATTTTCAACGGAAATGACGTAGGTTTTCAACAAGTCTGCTAACATCTCGAAAGTTATTTTTCAGAGTGAAAGAATAAAGTTTTAGTACCACAGGCGCAGAGTTGTCCTGTGTAAAACAATTTTCTTGTGACATTTATTTTCATTTAGTTTAGATAAAAAATAAAGCCGTTGTTTCCCGGTGAATATGATTTGTCTGGGGGGGAGGAGCCATGTTGGCGGAAGATAAAAGTCGGAGGAACCCACTTATTCTTCCACTTCCTCCTCAGATCTGATCATGGTGAGATACATTAACTCAATCCCGATGCCTCCAAGAACGTATTTTAGTATTTAAATTGAATGTAATTGTACCATTTGATAGACATCTTCTTAAGATACTCAGCCTCATTTCGGAGTTTGGACTTCTACATCCTTGTAAAGCTATAGTAGCATTTTGGCTAGCGGCTTATGTGCAGGGCAGCATTGAACAACGATGGTTGCAATCCTTAACCATCTACTTGTAAAACACTGATGTTTGACTGTTTTATTTACTTTGACTAAATCTAATGCGTGTTTTCTCAATTTTGCGCCCAGTATTTTAAGTCTCTCCTACGTTGAGTTTGTGTGTAACACAACTTAAGCAGTGGCCGCAGCCATTTTCGCGTGGCTGCAAGCAGCGTCTCTCAGTGATGAGAATTTTCACAGACCTGTACTGAATGACTGTGATTGCAATTTATTTTTCTGATGCGAGACGCTTTAAATGCCTGAACTACTCTTAAAACTGCTCGTGCCGTTTAGATCTCGGTGCGTGGAGCGGTCACGTGTTAGCCGGCTAAGATGAAGTCAGCCTAGCGTGCTGCTAACGCACTAATCTGGTTTGTTTCTCCCTTTTAGATGATGCAGGCGGGTTGTGAAGATGCACCTCTAACAGGTAGTTTCTCAAGTTTTACCACCGTGTTTGACGAAATGAATATTATGCTTGGAATGCACAAAAACCCTCACATGTTTAAAGGAGGCTCCTGCTACAATGATGCCCCAATTTGAACTCTCTCACTGAAACAATCTATTGAGGAAACTTGATCTCTCAAATCTCTGAGTAGCATGTAGTTCTTGCTCTTAGAATTTAAAATGTCCTGCACAAACGTAATTATTTCCTCTCTTCTCTTTCAGGTGCGAGAAGCTTGGGGTGCAGGCCTCTGATCACGGTAAGCATTGAACTGCACGACATTTTAGTTTTGATGCAGTGGCGCATTAATTCACCACAAAGGAGCTCAGTGCTGCAGTGATGAATCTCTGAACTCTCTCTTACTGAATTGCCTTTGAAGAAACCTCTTTACCAGATTCTGAGTAGCACGTTGCCTAAATCAAGACATTGTTTAAAAAAAATCTTAACTCATAATACAGTTAGGCTAGTGAGCTATGTGAGTAAATCTAGCTGTGTACGTTTAAAGTTCTGTTGCTAAATGTCGGCTTTTTGTCTTTCAGGGCTTCAAAGGCTGGGCAAAGATGAGAAATAAAGTGACCCTTAGCAGGTGAGTTCTCCAGGTTGAGGCTGAAAACAGTTTGAAGGGCCACATCTGATGAATTTTTTAAAAAGACAAGCATATGCCTGACTCCTGTGATGTTCAGTATTTAATCTGATGAGCCCCTCTATGGCTGACCACATTTAGGCATTGAGTTTAAAGGTAGTAACACTTTCTCTTTGTAGGGTAGTCTACATTGCAAACTGATCTGAATCACCCATGCTGCTACTGTGTGCCCAGGTGAGTACCTCATCATTGGTAGCCTACATTTAAACCAGTAGTGGGATATTAATGTGATGATTACAATTAATGACAAGCATATGCCTGACTCAAGTGATGCCAACCTTTAATCTGACTACCCTCAATTGAGTGTGCATAATACACTTTTTAATTATTCAATTTTACTAAGCATTTTGCTTCTTTTTTTCCAGTTGGGCGATCGGTTGGAAGCATGAGGGATGCCATGTGGACTTCTGCACATGTGAGTGTTTCAAAAGAGCTTTGGGATTATAAATTGCCAGAAATGTGTCTTGAATTTGAGTGATAGTTAATCCTGGGTTTTGATTTATAATTTACGTTCATAATGGAACGAATGCAGGATGTTTCTGGCTGTTTGAAAGGATGAAATGGGGTAATACCCATCAAACAACTGGACGACTTACGTCCCATGGCAGTTTGTCACCAAAGCCCTGATCAAACATGGAAATATGTGTGCCATTCAAGACTGTTATTGAGCTTTACTTAAGTTTTGTTTTCCTCTTTTAGAGCCTTTTGGATGAACACTGAAGAAGGCAGTAGTGGAAGTCTCATGGTAAGATTTTTATCCCACATGTTCTTTGAGTAATGCAGTTCCAGTGATGATGATACTTAGCTCACTTTGAACCAATGTGAAACGACACGAACATCTGAGTGACTGCATAATTGTTTAATTCCAGTTATATTTAAACTTCAGTTTTAATTATAAAATGAATTCTTTCAGATCTTCAACATGGGATTAAGAGACAATTTTTCTTCTCAGGTTTGACTTCTTCAGCAGAAGAGCTATGGTGTCCTTTGAGAAAGGTAAGTGTTTTATAAAGCAGCACTGTTCTTTCTCAAACCTGCTGAAAATGATGAGATATATTTGGAATCTCGTTCGTCTGAACTGCTGTTGAGAAATGGAATATCTGACGTCAGTGTTGGCCCACTATTGATCAAACATTTGAATCCTTTCACATTTAAGACGTAAACCCTTTGTCTGTTACAGGTTCCTGGCTTTGGGACGTTTCAATAGATGAATCTACCATCTTTAGGACAAGATGTTTGTCAAGGTGAGCTGCACCTGGGTTAAATTGTAGGGCACAGCAGATGCCAAAGATGTTAGCATTATTAGTCTATGCTGCACATTTCCTTGATGACACTCGCACGCGTCTTACGCCTTGTGTTAATGCCAGAACCTGAAAAGGTGAACCCACTGGCATTACCTTGGCAAGAAGGGGAAGACCTGTTGGGAACAACAGTCTGAATGGAAACGGCTGCATTAGAATTCTCACCTAGTCTGTTCAGTCATTTTATTGGTGCCATCTACAGAAATGAGTCAAATCTGATTTCTATGAATGCTAATGGCATTCAAAGTTCCAACTCTAGCCATGAATTGAGTGACTAAACAATTCCTCGTATTTTGGTGTTTAAGGGAGAAAGATACCCATGAATGGTCCGGCTTCACCACCAAGAAGACGAAGGATGTCAGCTTTCTCAAACAGAACTCCAGGAGAGTCTTACAACCCTGACATGAGATTCCATCCAAAAGGTTTTCACCCCCCTGTAATGGGAATTTGAGGTTAGTATCTGGGCTCTGCTGTCTATGGAAGCTCTCAAGGGCCATGAATTCAAATATAATTTACTCAGTTTTCCTGTGATAAAGGGATAAATCAACTCCTTGTATAACAAAAATTGAGTCGTCGTGAGATGATTTTATGAGGTAATATAAAAGGACCAAGTATCGCAGGAAAATGAAGTGAATGATATCTGGCCTTTTAGGGCTTCTGTAGCTGTTTACTTTCTGGCTGTCCTTAAATAAATGATGAACTTCTTATTACCGCCCCAGTCTGAGAATTCATGACTGATTGGTATCCCCTCTGATGTCTCAGAATTAAACTGTTCAATCATACTGATCAAACTGGGTTAACTAACTGGCTGACTTTCTTTTTTTTAATAGGTTAAACTTGATTGCTCTGGCATACTGACCTGACTTCTACGGGTAAATGAAGATTAATCGTAATTGCTGTAGATTTATCTTTGATGCTGGGATTTTAAAAATGATGATTTCTTGTCATCCAGTCGTGGTATTCATTGAGGGCCACTGCCCCCCTCTAGTTTACCCCTACCCTCTTGTTGACCCAGACTGGCACTGAGGACCCTGAAGCTCTGATCAGGTGTAAGGTGACCTACTGGAGTTCTAATAGAGGAGAGCTAGTTGGGGGCATGACTGAGAAACAGATCTGACCAAATCCCAGTGTCACCAAACTGTGCTTAACTGAATTGCAGTTGCATGAATTGAAGGTGGTAATAGAATTAATCTTGTAAACCCCACCTGTGTTTTGCAGATTCATAAAGTCCCTCAAGCCTGCCCTTTCTTGGTGAGTATCTGTTACTGAGGTTTAGAATCTGTAAATTTGAGATTGCTGCTGTTCAATCCGTACACTTCAGAAGTGATGAGTTTCTTATTACCGCCCCAGTCTGAAGGTTCATGACTGATTGGTATCCCCTCTGACAAGACAACACACTGAAGCTTAAGTGTACATTTACACTGGTCAGAATCCTAAAATGTTTGCCCTTTTTTCAGTTGGCTCTCCACAACTCATCTGAGATGTTTGGTAAGAAAGACCTTTAATTGTTAGCTTTTTTTTTTTTTTTTTTTAAGTGATGAGGTTCTTATTACCGCCCCAGTCTGATGATTCATGACTGATTGGTATCCCCTCTGATAAAAACTAATCTTGCACCTTGCATTAACTTTACAGTTTCTATACCTACTTTAATGACGTTTTTTCTCTTTAGATTAAAGGTTGACTTGACATCTTTTCCTGCTGGGAAAGCTGCAGTTCCTGGAAAACTACTCATCAGGTAGCAGTTGGAGGGACAAGTATTTCAAGATCATTGGATTTGTGACTTCCATGGTGGAACAAGTTGGCATCACAGCACTTAACATTCCCAAATTTGAAACCTTTATCAACTTAACCTGTTGTATGTTTTGACAGGGTAATTGTAATTGTAAATAAAGCATAAAGTACAAAACTACGTGTTCTGTCCTGAATTTAATTTTGTGGGTCATTCTCATCACATACCTGGGTTAACTGCATCCTACACCTAGGAGAAACTCTAAGCATGTTGTAGAGGAATATTTGCAACCATCCATTTAACTTTTTTTTTTTTTTACTTTGCAAAAATGCATTCTTTAAGTTTATTTTTTATTTTGTTTTTTTTTTTTTGTTCATTTTGGTTACATGTTGAGGCTTATTGCACATCATACATTTAAAACCTGTTTAAATGAGCTGCTCTTGTTATATCAAAGATGGTGTTTGAATATAACTCCAGAAGTAAAGCTATTACTGTGTGAAGTTTTAACCAATCAAAGTCAGGCCATTTTACATGTCCCAGGCTTGGGTGTAGGTGTCAGTCAGTATGGTTTTATAAGCACATACACCTTTTTTAAGCAAAATTTTTATCTGGTTTCAGTTAACTGACATGATTTTCAGGTTTTGGTGAGCAACCCTGAGCTGAAGTAATTTAAATGAGGGAATATGCCTGTGAAATTATGACTAAAATGCCAATATTTAAGTCGTCCCTAATGTTGAGGTGGTGTACAGCTTAGTGCACACAGATGAATTTAAATTGTGATAGATAAATTAAATTTCCTTTGGCTTAGTTGCACAGCACAATTCATTCTGGAGAATGAAATTGCTGACTTTACAGTGATAAAAACAGGGAACTTTTGTACTTAAATTTGTTAAAGTGATGATTGAATTTACAATAAGGCAAATTGCCTTTTTTTCAGCCAACTTATTTTCCTATCTTTTTTTTTTTTTTTTTAAAGTGATTCAGTCTTCAGGGATGCTGCAATTGGCAATGTCTTTAAGCAGTAATGCATGAATTTCTTAAAAATTAAAGTATAAAATTAAACATTGACAAAATTGCCTCAAACTTATAACATCGAAGTTTACTGTGATTTTGGTTTGTTTGGGTCAAGTGAGACAGCTGATGCATGTCCTGTCACAACTGTGCAGCTAGAACATGTTTCAGAAAGTGTTTGCATGACCTGTTAACTGAAATAAGGAAACCTCAATTCAGAATATATTTACATTTATTACAGACATGCTTTAAGAAAAGAGGCACAAATCAACCAATGGTCTGCTGCAACAAAAGTTTTTAAAGTAAACAAAAACTGCAATCAAGTTAGATCATTACTATGTGTATGTGTATACTACGTGAAAGCAACCTACTGTTTTAATGTGTTCATTTACTCAACTGAGCAAAGTTTTCACATTTAAAGGCTTTTCCTGCTTTATGCCCTATTGAGACATTTTAGCACATAAAAATCCAGGTGGAATCTGCAGTCACAGACAGGCAGCACCAATATCGGAGCTGGTCATCCAACAAAAAAAAAAAGGCTTAATCTTCAGAATCCAATGATGCTGTTAACTTGTCTGTGTTTCCCATATGGAGGTTTAAAAAAAAAAAAAAAAAATCATACTCTCAGTCAGTGGTAAAGATCCTTGCAGCGATATCCTCTAATAGCCAGTCCACTCCAGCTAACAAATTCTCTCCTGTTACTGCACTGCAACCAATGATGCACCAGTGATGAGTTTTGATCTGATCTAGGGCCAACGCCTGCAGGGAACACGGATAAGTTATAGAGTTATGAACAATTTTTAAAAGCAAATCACTGATCTTAAAATGATCTCTCAATGCAGGTAAAATGTCACTGTAATGTGGATTTTATACGTACCTCTCTTATTGCCTCTTTTGACAATGCTCCTGGTAAATCCTGTTTGTTGGCAAACACCAGAAGAGTTGCACCGGCTAACATCTGCATGGAGTACCAAACGCATTTAATTACTAAAGTTGATATTAAAGTTAGACAGTAAATACATATTTTACACTGAAGCTTCAAACATTAAAGACGATGAAGACTGCTCCACTGCTGTAAATCAGCATTATTGTTGTCTTATCATATTGGCACGTGGTAAATCGATGGAGTTGAGCATGTATAGTGCTTTCTGTCTTTAGAAATTATCAACTGCACATCACTTCAATCAATCTGTCTCCCACACATAGTCTACACTCAGTCGTGCTGCTCTAATAGAATTGCCAGTGTTTATTTTTGTCTATATTATCACCATCACATGTGAGAGGAACAGTGCAAGAGAGATTAATGTCTGCTGGAGGTTCCTCTCTCTTCTTAGTTTACTGATTGATATTGGTTTCATGTTAAACTTATATATATTTTTTAAATGTACGCTCCTTATTGGGAATTATTTCTTCTTCTGCCACCTATACATTTGTATTTAATGCATGCCATTTTACCACACAGTAATCTATTAATGTATCATAAAAATAATCATTCAGGTATTTAAAGAAATATTGTTTGGTTTGAAGACATTTGATCTGTACTCTATGTTAGTTGCACATTTTTTTCTGTCTATTTGGCTCTTGGGAAGGGCAAGGTTGAGTACCACTCAAACAGCATATTGCCCCATGTTAGGAGATGCAAATTTATTGAAGTGTAAAAGACCTCCAGTCAATACTTCTTGTTCTACGTGGCAGTGAAATAATTTCCTGGTCCATAACATCCCTGGAGAAGCAGTTTAACAGTAGACCATTGTTTTTTTCTGCCTCACTGTGGTTTGCTCAAGCAGGATGAGCCTGAAATGTCATTATTAACTTGTAATAAATAAGTCTTAAGTTTGCTGATATGATAAAATGATGATGCAGATGTGCAAAAGCTTTAACTTTGAGCTTTGTCAGATCTGTTTAAAGAGAAGAAAACAATGCTAATTTCAGATTTATTATGACTATTGCTTAAAAGAGAGAAAATGGAGCAATCTGACAACAGGCCGAAATCAAACACTGATCATATTATGTGCTTGTCCATAGCTCTGATTGTACTGTACCTCCTCCTGCAGCAGTGAACTCAGCTCATGTCTGCAGTCCTCCAGTCTCAGTCGGTCAGCGCTGTCCACAACCCACACCAGACCATCTGTACTCTCAAAGTAGTTCCTCCAGTAGGAGCGCAGTGACTTCTGACCTCCTACATCCCAAATGTTCAATTTGAACCTTGAAGAAAGACAGGGAAACAAAATGAGAGGTGTTAAAGCATCCGTTTTAACTAGTGAGTAAAAAAAGCGCCGGTAATAGTGATAACATTTAAGATTACTTTGGTCAGTCAGTGTCCCAGTATGCCACTGCAGTAAGGGATACATTTCATTCACTGCTACTGTGTCAGAGGCTCTACCTAGTCATAAAAAGCTTGGACGTGAATACAAAATGTGTGTGAAGTAAATTGCAAATTCTTATCGGCACTTGTGGTCAAAACTGACAGGAGTGTGTTACCCTCTGTGCTCCAAGGTTTTAATATTGAAGCCCAGTGTTGGTGAAATGGTGCTAACATCCTCTCCATTGAACTTTTTCAGGATGGTCGTCTTCCCCGCGTTATCCAGACCTCTACAGACCAGAGTTAAAGATTAACAACCCATAAAATAGCCTGTTTTCTTTAGGACAGTTACAGTCATTTAGTTAACTAGGTATAGCGTTAAATAGTCAGCAAAGCATGATAATGCACCAAATGCGCAAAACAACTTCACAACCAAACAACCGATACCTAACATTAGACATCCTATCACTTATTGTTTACAGCTCTTATTTTACTCATGCTACCTCTCCAGCTAAGCTAGTTAATACACTATAACAGCAAGGATACAGCATTAGCAGTCGCATTTCCCGCTCCTTCTGCTTCATCTTCTTCAAAATCGTCAGCAAGCCCATGGTGATGGAGTCCTGAGTAACTTTAGTTTGACAAAGTAGGCTTATTGTAGAGTAATACTTTAGTACGAGGTCGTTTTATCATCCAGAAGCGGCATTATGAACCAGGAAGAAGCTATACATAATCCCGCCCATCCTTGTTAGCAATTGGACCGTTTCATGAAGGACACGTTGATTGGTTGAGGGAAAGATTTGAGCCCTCTAATTGGTCAGTCAGCATGTTAAGGTGTGGTCGTAGTGTGGATGCTCTGCTCCTCTATGTAGCTTTGGCGCCCTCATGTGCCAATTAAGAAAAATAACAATGGACTTCATTGACTTGGGTACTTTTTTTGCATCATTCCTAGAAAGTTTCGAAATAACCGGAACTAGAAATAAAAACGGGCACTACTTAGGCATTTAATATGCATGGTGGAGAAACATTCAGGGAAAAACAAACTGGATTAATTACATTTAACAAGCATATACTGTATATATGTTTCGAAAACCTTCAGAATTCAGTTTAATATGTTAATCTAATGGCCTTGTAAACTTGACCTTAAAGACGTTTAGACTATCATTCCCTCTGTGCCACGAATATTACAAGCACTTTTTTTCTCAGCATATTCAGTGTGGAAAAAAAAGCTGAAATGTTTAGTAAAACGTTTAAAGATTATCATGTGGGTTTACTGTTAATTTTACGTATTTAAATGAGATGACAACTGTCCATCGAATTCAGTTAGCAGATAATTTTGTCTTCACATACACTTGAGACGTCGACAGGTTGGCAGTAAGGACGTCCCCTTGCCCAAAGGCACCCACTAAGAGCTGTTCAGGACTGATCAGGAATTGAACCAATAATATTTCGTACTGCTATGTAAACCACCTTGGCACCAGTACTGGTGCTCTTCTTCCTTGATTATACCTGCTGACCACAAAAGAATTGCTGTCACCTACTGAAGCCTGTATGAAATCCAACTTGTTCTGTGTTTCATTTGAATTCACCCACATTTATTTTATTTATCTGTTATGAAGAAAGGTTCAAAACATGAGAAAGTGGGTAAAATCAAGTAGATTTGTCCTTATAAAACTAAGGGAAAAATCTTCTTTTAGAGTGCAGTCCATAGCCTAAACCATTAATTTGGTTAATTAGTTTAGTCATTGGTATGATTTTACTTTCTATAAAAGGAGAGATGCTCGTCCAAGAAACTTCACCAGATATTTCATAATTTCTTGCTGAAAACCAGTAAAAGCTGTCAGGGGGGCTTGGTCGTAAATTTCCTGACACCCTTGAGAAATTCCCTTCACGCGAAGAGGAACTTCTTTCTATGGTTGTCGGGTCCCAAAGATTTCCTGCCCCCATACATACTTTCCCATTCATTTGTTGTGTTGCGTTCACGTGCTATCGAAAACACAAGGTTGCGATACAGACTGGGGTTGACCATTCACCGAAGAAGACAAAATTGCTCTAGAATACAACAAGAAGTGTTTAACGTGCCTTTACGTTGGATTATCAAAAGCAGAAAATTACCGACTGTAAACAACGAAAAATCACATTGAGTCGAAATTCTCTTTCAAAACAGCTAAACCGAAGAAACGCCAGCAACGTAGTCCGGGTGTTTTGTGCGCAGTTTTCTCGTTTTGTTGGCTCAAGAAGGCTCCAAAATGATATCGGTGAGTAAAAGATAACCTGTTTCATATTCAAACATTTCTACTTGAGGTTGCACAGAGTAGGAAACCCGTTGTTACCTACTCCAATGAATGCAGCACAGCTTTCGCCGCTCTTGCTTAGCAATGGGTCATTTTAAAAGAAAGAGAAACTGAAAGTAGCCCCAGCATCATGTTGCATCATCGACATCCTGGTGTCAACCCCCCCCATTCAAAAGCTATCAGACCCACCTGTTGAGCGCCTCATTCCGCGTTACACATTTACAGACTCAACAAGTTACCAAGCAACAACTGTACTTTCGTTTGCATTACCCTGCAGGCGATCTGCATTTTTTTGCTTTCCCACTCAAGCCACTTACAGTTTACTCTAAGTTACAGAGAGATGTGCTGACAGTGCGACAACTTCTGGATTTGAATGGCATCGATTGTATCTAAAGGCACGGTGCATGTATGATCCATGCTGTGTGAAGATCCGCCAGCGAACCAAGTCTGCTGCTTAGGACGAAATGTCCCCGTTATTCATGGATGCCGGGTACATGACCAGCAGTCCCGAGTCCATGTCTGCTGAGGAGAATCACAGCAGCAACGCTGGATCGGTGAGAAAACTTTTTCAATCAGTAATAATAATAGAGCATAACATGAATCAATCATAGATTTCAAATGTTTTGATACAGCAGTTGTTTAAAAAGCAGGGTGAAAGGTTAAGTGGTTAAACAATACTATTGAGATATACTTTTCTGTAAATTTGTGTAGAAAAACCAACTAAGTTGACAGCGAGACCTCATATGATTCATTCATCAATATTTATGTAATTTTGACAAACGGTTTTACACAGAAGTTCTTTATTACAAAAGTTGGTTAGCTATTATTGTCGTAAAATATCATTCAAATCAACACAACCTACTTGCATTACTTTTAAAAAAGTCTAATCAGCGTTACCTGTGGGTGTTGATCTACCCCCTTAGCCAACATTTATCTTGTGTCCCAGCACCTGTGATATTTTTAATCTCACCTCCTTTATTGATTTAATGCCAAATAGGCAACAACTGCTTAGAATTGAACCAGGGTGTTAAACTAGGGTGTTAAAATTTGCTTAAAGTTTACTATCCCAGATTACACTTGTTTTATCAGGATAAAACATGGCATCTTTTCAGTGCTGTCTGACTTGATCCCTATTCTGTATCCTGCTGTCAGCTCAGTTTTTTTGGGACAGTTTACTCCCATTCATGTTTCTTTATGTAATTCACACCCTGTGAGGAGTTAAGGAGTAGTCTTGCTGTGATTCAAAACTTCCAGGGAAATCTGTGCGAGCGCTATAATTAAGGGGAAAAAGTGACTGATATTTCTCCCCAGCAACAGTTGAAGGGATGAACTCATGATTTAAAGACAGTTCACTCCTTTTCTTTTAGAATGCCTTCACTGGAAGTTACTTCGGATAGAAGTGGAATAATACAAATGTAGAGTTCAGTTAGGAAAATTGTTTAATTCAGACAATATTATATAAATAAAAGCTTAAGATAGAGATGTTTGATGCAGACATATTTAAAGCTTTAAAGGTCTTACCAGAGAAGTTGAAAAGACAACTTTAAATCCAAACTTGCTTCTCAGATTTGTGTTTACTTTACTCTGGCTCTTCTCCTGATTTCAATATCACGCGCTTAAACACCCAACACCAACTTCCTGCTTTAATTGGGAGTGCACATGTAATTTCATGTGATAGATTTAGCTATCTCATGACCCCTGTGAGTAATTAAAATGCTAAGAACATTATTAGTCATCAAGAGATCCCATTGTAATCAAGTTAAACCTGAAAATGATTTCTCCAGTGAAATCAAAAGTTGAGGTGTGAGGGTGTTCACTCACTAAACATAGAGGTGTGTTAAAGCCCTGCATGTGAATGTGGCTGACTGTCTTTTTGGTTTGCACAGGAGAGAGAAGGAGAAGGACAACTGGTGGGAAACAGAGGGGCAAGAAGGCAAGAGAAGAACAGAGACGCTGCAAGGAAGAGTCGCAGAAAGCAAACAGAGAGAGCCGACGAACTTCACGAGGTTCGGTCTCCTTATCTTCATTCCCTCCTTTGCTTGTGTCTTGTCTCTACTACAGCATACTGTAACACACACCCACACAGGCTGCTGGATGTGTTGCATGTGTCTTGTGTAATCTGACTGCGTGCTCTGAGCGTTTCTTGTAAGTCCTCTGCTTTAGGAGAAAGGCTATCCCCCTCACTGCCCTCCCCTTTAGCCCATCCTTTCCCACACACAGCCACACCTCTTTGCCCTTTTTCCCCCAGAGTCAAATTCCACATGTGGTTTTCCATGGAGAGTTTTTTTTTATAAAGCTTAACCTGTCCTGTCTTACACTCTTTATGTGAACTGTGAATACATTTCAATTTCATTTTCAATTTTAAAACATCTCCCAAGAGTGCTGGCAAATTGAACACACTCAATAAAGACTTATAAAGGGCACAATAGGATGATTGAAGTTCAGCCTTTAAACAAGATATAACCAAACACAGATAGAGTTTTATCCACAGCAGTTTTCTGTGAACAATTTTTCTCAGGAAAGCTAAAAATAGCTTGGCATTAAGGGATACTTAATTATTAGGGTTCTTGTTCAGAGTTAGGTGAGAACAGTGATTACAGTTTCCTACAGGCTTTATGAAAGCTGTCTTTAGCTTATTCTTATAAAATTCAATAAAATAAGAAAAAAACCCTCTTTCTCTCATAATAGTTATCTTATTTCTACATGATGATCTTAATCTCACTTACATGAATTTTACCTTTCAGTTCTTACTTTTTAATTTAATTTTATAGTTTTATCATGTGTTAGTGATTTTTGGCTCATATTTAAGAAATTAATCTTATGAACTGGCCTCATTTCTGACTGTTTTCCCTTTCTATTTAATTTTTACTTTTTATCTCCTATTTATACTTTTTTATCCTGATTATCACTCAATAAATTTGGCAAGCCAAACTGAAACTTATTAAAACTAAAGACAACTTTGGTTGGGGCTTCAATCCCCATCTCCTGCAGTCACGTGTCAGTGTATCTGTGGACAGGCCTATTAACGTTTGGATGTGTATGAATGGAATTTTGATGGCCACTATATAAATTGAATTCTCCATCAGTGTGTAAATGGGTAAGTGTGGTCAGAGTAATAGAAATATGCAGCACAAGTTCAAGTACATCTACCATTTTCAGCCCTAATTTCTACTTTTCACTATTTTTTTATTTTCCTTTTATATAGCAAGAACTTCAGGATCAATTTCATGCAAGGCTAGGCCATACAGAATCATTATAAAACCAATCTAAGAGACACAGAATGGCAATATCACTATTTTAAAACAAGGATTAAACACAAAGGGCATTTTCAGATACTATGCACAGGTCCCTGTCACCACATTCTCTTAAAGTCTCATACGTTTGTGGAGCGATATCAGTGGTCAAACCCTAACCCTGGTCTAAAGTAAGATCTTCTGTAAGATTGTTCCATGCCCACAGGGCATTGAAGGAAATACCAGTTTTTGCCAAATCTGTCAAAACTCAAGGTACTGTAAGATTGACATCGATTCTTTTTATTTCTTTGATTTTTGGTTTAAAAGCATCATAATTAGGAAACCTCTCTGAGATGCTCTTTCACCACGCTCATTCTCTGACAATTACACAAGACAATTAGTAATCCTGAAATTTAGGAAGTTCAAATTTCCACGAAAGGTTAGATTAGGTAACCGGACATGCCTGGTACACAGTTCCATGAATCCACTGCTTAGGATATATTTCACTTTCCTTAGAAAAATCTCCCTTACAATGTGTTTGGGAAGGGCAGGACTTTTAAAAACTTCTCGAAAGGTGATTGGACGACTGTTGTGTCTGTTACATTCACAACAGGCCAGTCAGACAAGACAAAATGAGGTAGCAGGCAAGCACAACTCTGGTAAATGGGCTTGAGCTTGTGTAACGCTTTTCTAGTCATCTGACTACTCAAAGCGCTTTTACACTGCAGGTCGTTCCTACACATTCACATACAGATTACAGAAGTTTCTATGGAGAATTGGTCATTGGTATTAGCTTGCTTAGTCTTGCTCAAGGACACATGTGAAGGCAGAATCTGGGGAACAGACTCATAACCTTTTAATTGCAGGGCGACCTACTCTACCTGAGTCTCTTGGGAGTATCCTGAGCTCGACAGGCAGGCGCTACCAAAGTTTATGAATGATGGAACTTGTTGATGGATAAAACTCATGCTGATAGAAGTGCAAAAACATGTCCTTCAAGAGAAATGTTCAGTGTTGCTCTTTGCTCTAGTGTAGCTAAAGAAATGTAGCCCAGTTCTTATAAAATTGCTGCAATACTGTAACTACATCCAAGCTAATCGCTACACTGGTGGTAGCCATTGTACATACCGGCTTACAGTGCTACTATACCCCGCCTGTAGTTATTGCAAACTCATGCCAAAGCAGGTCAGAAAAAAGTGCGAACACATCTTTTCTGTCATGAAAAGCTTATTTGCTTATTTAATAAAGAAATATGGTCCAGTTCTCATAAAACTGCAGCTACAGTATAGTTACATCCACGCTAAACGCCACACAGGTGGAAGCCATTGCTAATGACTTCCAGTCTAACTACACTCCACTTGTACCTACTCCCTCATTCTCCTCAAGCGTCTGTTGTCAGACCTGCATTCAGATTGGAGCTTTGGAAGATGGATGTGCCTGATAATAGACATGGTATCTGGCCAATTACAGTTGAAATGTTTACACAGGTAAACACACAGTTTAAAATTTTAAGTGTCGCCTGCTTGTAGCTAAAGTAACAGGTAAACTCATGTACAACTCTAAGCCATGACTATGTCTCAATTTTCACATCCATCAAATATGTTGCATCACTCTCGTTATGACATTCAAACCTTGAGAATCTCACAGTTGAACATGTTTCTTTTGAGAGTAATTTGCTGTGCTGTTCTTTTCAAACCCCACTCTTATAATCAGTTGGATGAAGGGGTGTTGAACTGGTGGGTGTGTCTTCAATGGAAAGAGTCCAGACTTTCACTTTCTTTTTCCTCTCTTACTGTTCTGCTCACTGGTGTTCAGGGTGATTCTGAAGCTTTGTGGCCACAACACACGATACACGACACGACAACTCGGTCAGCAGAGTCAGCAGTTAGTTTACAGGATCAGCACATGTGAAACACAAGTGCAAAGAACTTGTGCTTTGACCGAGACTCTGTGACCTCTGTCACTGTTTATAGTATCTTTGTGTAGCCCTACTGACAGGAAAACACATTTCCTATTTGGGCTGGTAGCACAAGGTCATTGTTGCTAGAAAAAGGGTTTTCAGATTATACCTATTGTTGATGAGACAGTAAACTAGGCTTTTTGGGTTATTGTAAATTTCTGCTTTGTTAAAGTTAGATTTCAGAGGAGGATATTAAAAACAAAGCCATAGAAACATGCTTCATTTATTATTAGTAGTATCATCTTACATTCTCCACTGCCAGGATTCACCATTCTAGATAATTTTTACCACAAGGTTAGATGTTTTCGCGATAGAACCCTACTTTTTTTGTACAAAGTACAACATCTTGGGGAAAAAGTAAGAGATATTGTTATGTCTACATGGAGCACCAAAGTGAACACAAACCCAAAAGCTTCTCACACAGGAAAAAAAAATGTACAAGTCCTTAGAGCACAGTGTTTATGAGGGTTTAAAGCTCAAGTTAGATTCTTTATTTTTCAAATTAAACATGCAAACTCTGCTCTGATCAGCAGGGTGTCGCCTCTAATGCTCTCCACCACCTACCCTCTCTGTCCATGCTGAGCTTGCAGTACTGTCCTGAAAGAGCAATATTTCAGTTCTCCTTTGAGGATCTAACTCATCATCCATCCTCTATTACAGCCCCCGAGAAGAGTCTAAAAGGAGTGTCATTATCAACTGCTTGGATAGTGTTTCATTAAACACAAGTGAGGCCTGGTGATGATATATGTCTTTAATCAGTTTTTATGGCTGAAGATGGCCACTCTTAGGGATAATAAAGATAAACCTGACTCATGTGAGCATATCTGACCCCCTTATGTTTACCTCTCTCTTTTTCAACCATGCTAACTCTGAACCCCTGTTCTTTCTCTCTTCTTTCCAGGAGCTGCAAAGTCTGGAGCGATCAAATTCAGCGCTTCAGAAGGAGATTGCCTCATTAAAGAAAGAATTCCACCACTATACCACGGTTCTGGAGTGTCACGAGGCTTCCTGCACCCTCAGAGCCTCTGCAGCCACCTCGACAAGCTACCTCTCAGTCTCCTCTTCTGGTGACTGTCGAACCCCCTCCAGCTCTCTTCAGCACTCAAGCTCCACTCAAGCTACTGCCCCCTCATCCTCTACCTCCTTGACCGCCAGGCTTGGCCTTGACTGTGCAGAAAGCTCTCATCTCACTTCTTCAACTTCTGCTCCACCGGCTACATCATTAGAATCATCTGCTCAGCTTTTCACTCCCTCCAGCTCTGTTACTAACCCTTCCTCTGCGCCTTTCTCTACTGTCCCTTCTCCTCACTCTTTGTTTTGCAAAGATCCTCCATCCTTAACTCCACCAAGGATGACAAAATCTATGCCAGTCTGCACCAGCCTCATTTCAAGCTCAGTGCCCTCTAGTTACATCAGGACACCTGATCAGCCAAGCACAATCCATGAAAGTTCTCCATTATCAGAAAAGGCATGTTCCTCTACTCATACGGTGGGTGCCTTTCAAGCCTCCTTTGCATCCCCTTCATTGAATGCATTGCCACCTTATTCCTCTTCAGTGCCACAGCTTCATCCAGGAAGCTTCAAAGAAAATTCAGTCAACCCAAGTCCAGTGTGTTGTCTTTCATTATCAACGCCACAAAATCCTGCTCTTCAGTCCCACTCGGTTTCCCCTCAGCCATCTTTTCCCGTACAGGCGAGCTATAGTCAACACAATACAACCACTTCTATGCCGCTACTTTCCCTGCTCACTAACCCAGCCCCTGTAAATGCCTCCCAGACTACCTCCAACAGCTTTGAAGGTCCTCCCTCTGATGCCCCACTCCCACTTCAACATTCAGGGGATCCTACAATGGATTCTCTTTCTGAGTTCCTGGAAAAAAACGAATGGATACTAGGGATGCACGATAATTATCTGTTCCGATAAATTATCAGCTGATATTGCATATATTTAACAGATTTTTATGATCCCCATAATGAAATATTAACCGATAAAATCCACCAATAATAAAGGCGTTTGTTTGCTTTCTCACGAGACTACACATTGCAAAACAGTAGGTGGCACCGCAGTACGAGACCCGCTATTAAGCACCAGAGAAAAAGAGGAAGCAGCCTCAGTGCTAAGAGGCTTAAGCCTTTATGCTTCTGCGTCATGTCGACGGCGTAGCTATGTGTAGCCCTCTGCATTGATGTGGACCCCTACGCTGTAGTCTGACGTGCACCTCCAAAAAATCCTAACTATGCATCGCGGCGCTGCGGACCGCAAGGGCTGTGATTAGTCCGCTCAAAACGTCATTCACCTGTTCTCAGCCTCGACTCGTTTAGTGGTCGTACAGACCACCTCCGCAAACGTCTTCCCTGTTGCCTGCGCTTCAACATTTGCAACAAAAGAATTTGTTCATCGATATTGATGAGCTACAACTCTAAACATACCTGCTCCACCTTGGTCGCCATTGTGACCGAGGTGGACTGGGAGCATGTGACCGGAAGATAAACAAGGATTCAGATGTGACCCCTCTGAAACCACACACACACACACACACACACAGCCACCCTCCCCCTAGTGGCATGGTGGTGAATTGCAGAGTGAAACGTTCCCTCAACGCAGAACTTCGAATGGTCAACGACGGTGCCGTCAACGCAATGCAGAAGCATAAATCAGGCTTAACAACACAGTGGAGTTATTCAGTATTTATGGGGAGGATAACACGACAGTTTGTAGAATTTGACCTTTAAAGGTCCCAAAGAGTGGCAAGAAGTCATTTAAAAGTCTTCATTCTAACGGCGTTAAAACGACGCGGCAGTAACTGCTAGCCTCAGCTGTGGGCATTAGGACCAAGCAAAAGGCGAAAGGTTAACAATAACAAAATCAGTCTGACAGTCTTCTGATCCACCGCTGCTTTCATAGACGTATCCCTGCCTGCTCTGTTTGATGTGGTTTCATTCAGTCTGATCAACGTTAGGATCAGAAGTTTAGCCACAGACTACCGTGTAACATTTGAACCTGTCTCTGATATGACTTATTTCAGTGAATATTTTTAATCTTTATGTAAAACATCAGCTCTCTTTAATTCTGACTTAAACAGTAAAAAAAGAGACCCCCAAGCATCTCTGTTTGTTAAGCATGACAGCCTGCTATCATTTGATTTTATGTCTGATTTGACATAAGTCAGCTGAATTCTTGTTTAGTTGATTTGAAATGTCAGATTTGACCACTTGACAAGATACTTTAATTCATTTCAAGGGAAAACCTTTCAGTTGTTTGTGTATGTTGTACTTGGTACACAAATGTTTAACTAAAAAAAGTTAACTATGATAACAGTTACAAAGTCAGAATTGTTTTTTGAAAAACACAGGTGATACTAGTTAGAATTAGTTATAAATATCTTTGCTCACTAAACTTTAACCCCTTCTTACCCCCAGATGTGCATAAATACATAAAATTAACTTCTTTTGTTAAAACAACAGTTGAAAAAAATGATCGGTTCTTATCGAATATCGGCCATCAGGAGTAGGAAATTATCGGTTATCGGTTAAAAAAATGCTTATCGTTCATCACTAATGATACAACAGTGAACATATTCAGCAGCACTACATTTCATATAGCAAGGATGACCAAATCCACTGTGGCAGGATTGGTTTTCAATTCACATATATTATATTTAAATATTTATCTTGACTGGATTAACAAACTTGTTAGTTCTCAGCCAAGATGATACAGAGACAAGTCCGATGACCATGGATGTTTTTGTCTTTCCTAAAGGAGCAACAGCCTGTTTGGAAACACTGAACTTAGCTGCTACATCAGCATCTTTGGAATTATGGCACTGAAAGCTGATACACTTTTCTGTCTTACATCTGTATGAAAAACTGGACATGTTCAGTGCCAAACCAATGCATAGTTGCTCATATGACTGATAACTTTGCCTTTTTAGGGATGCCTCTGCGCTGATGCTATCCCCCTAATGCAGTGGTTTTCAACTGGTCAGGCATTGGGACCCACCACCTCCTCCTTAAGAGAAAGAACGACCCAAACCCCCCCCCAAAAATCATTTATTTCATGAATGTTGGTTAATAAGTATTCTTGGCTACAAAACAAATGTTCACGTTTGGACCCTAAATAGAAAAACAGACAAAACAAACATGTTAGAGAAGCACATTATTACAGAAAGATTTGCAAATGTACATATTATTTTACTCCATTTTCTCCAGATTGCATGGAAGTTTGGAAAGTTCTCGAAGAATTTCCCTGTTAACTTGGGTAAACCAGCTTTATTTCCCAACAAAAGGGAGATAAATAGATAGAAATCTTGAAAAAAATACTAAATTTTACTTCTAATCATAGAAAAACCTAAGAAATACATGCATGAAACTACTGTATGCCCACTTAGAGCTTCTGTAGATAAAGTTTTTGTCACATTTTTTCCCCGGGCAGATATTCGCGACCCACCAGTTGAGAACCACTGCCCTAAGAAGTTAATATTTTTCAATCCTTCAGCTGCTAAAATTTGTAACTTTGCTAATCACTGAGCTTCTGCCCTTGTTTACTGACCATGAAGATGAAATGTGAAACATACATGGGATAAAATCCTGCAGCAAGCAAGCTTTTGAGTTTGAACATTTTAGGCATTATACTTTCATTTGTTCAGAATTGAAGATCTAAATAACTGACTCAACAATTGAAAAACATAACTTGTAATTTCAGTCAGGGTGGAGTACTCACTTCCCTGCAACTTCAAGGAAATGTCTTTAGGACAGACTTCTATTTTGGCATCTCTGAGTGAACAGTATGAGTGACCATATGCCTACTATTCCTCTTTTCTGCTATTCTTTTCACCTTGTGCTGGATTGCACAACTGAAAATGCTCTTGCATATTTTACAGCTACTAAAATGAATTTATTATTTTTTCAATCAAGACAGAAGTTCAGTCCATTTGTTGATTCAGTTTTTGATCTGATTCTTTTTTTTTTTCCCTGCAGTAAATAAAAAAAATACAGTCATGTGCATACATTTTAGGCAGGTAGGGCAGCAAGGATTTATCATGGGGCCTGAAGGGCTGGAGGGTGTAGAGGTGGGTGGCCAGAGTCAAGTCAAGTCAAGCTCCATGCATGTCAACAAATGCGCCATTTGGCAGCCACGGTCAAGCTTGACTGCATCTCTTTTGTCCAGGATTTTTCACCCCAGCTAATACGCCCAGAAACAGCTGGCAATTTTCCCTCTTTGGGACATCCACAGCATGACCAGGGGCTCGTTGCAACCCTACTACTCGCCTGGTACCCTAGGCTGGTACCCTTGGTGCCCAACCTGGGGCCGTGGAATTCAGGTGGGGCTGCAAGGCTCTGTTTGCTTTGAGGCTGTTAAAGTAAGATTTGCGAATATTAACTAAAAACACAATAAAACACTTAATAATTGTTTATACAGAGGTCTTTTGGTAAGAACATTTGGGGTTGTGGCTATTTTGCTTGGATTTGAATAGTAAATATAATTCAAATTGAAGTTAATTTTTGACTGCAGTGCATCAGTTTTTCTTGCACATCAGTCCAAAATTTTCCAAAATAGGGGGGGCTCAAAGGAAAAAAAGGTTGGGAACCACCACCCTAAGTCTTACTTGTTCACCACAACCATTCCGTACTCTGCCCTAAAGGTGTGCACTGTATTTTTTTCTAGACATTATCTTCCCATGCCATGGTGATATGCCAGGACATCCGGAGTGCACGGCGGGTTGTGTTAATCCTCCTCCCCCCTGATTGTGCCCTCAGGTGGCTGACTTGCTACATCTACACCTTACTTCAGCCTTGATTTTGGCCTGAACATGCCTAAAGGATCTGCACAGTACTATCTTTATCTACCTTTCTTCTTCACTTAAAGAAACAGAATGATACCAGCTCTACTTGCTCTAAAATAGATATTTTAACAAGAAAACTTGAAAGGATGCATTAACAACCACACAAAAGTGAGTACTGCACTCATTAATCCCTGAGATACAGCAAAGGGACAAATAAAAATGTGTCCTCTGATACATGGAGATACTTTGTCTATCTTTATTAATTTTCTATGATATCTATTTTTGGTAACCATAAACAGATTCTTTAAAAACAGGTAGAATACAGCTAAGGCATAGCTTACTGTTGCCCATCAAGGGTATTGTGGTGTGTGTGAAAATTAGTGCTAAAGACTGTGGGGCCTCCTAGTTGTTAATCTTGCCATTTTTTAATGCACAATGTATGTTACATACTTAAAGACACTTACCTATGGTTCCTGTGTGACCTAAACAGATACGCTTATTAGTAAAATAGCCCTGTTTTTGTATAATGTTGCAACAAGACTGTAAAACTTGACTTTGAGCGATCAGTTTTAAGGACCTGTGTTAGGCAGATGGCTGCACAGGTCCTAAAGAAAGACATGGAAAAGATCCAGATGAGGATCTGGTTTGTAAGGGATGATTATGGAGCCTAAACTGACAGTAGGAGAGATTGTTGTATTGGAGCGACTGCTGCATGTAATGCATAAGCTTACACATAGATAGCTAATTGAATAATTACTGAATCAAGATTTCGTAGATATGTAGCTGGGCTTCTGATCCACAGTTGTTTTGCACAGAAATGTGTTTTTCAGAGGACTTTTGTGTTGATTGTATATTCACGCTTAATATGTTGAGGTATAGGGAACAAATGAGACCTCACTTAAGGCAAAAGATCATTATTTTGTGTGAAATTTTATGTTTGTGGTAGTTATTGATATGTTTGTATATCCTGTGCATTTGATTTAGGCAGTGTATTTATGTTTTATCATATCTTGCAAATAAAGACATTTCAGTAAAGCCTTCTTCATTTGCTTTCGTAAAATTACACTCATACGCTATATGAAATTAAACTCATTTCACTCACCAGGCAAAAGAAAAAACAGTGCAATGATGAATATCCTAAACAAATGGTGACTAGTTGTGTCTGAAGGTCTTTGGTGGTTTGACTCTTTAGGGTAATTTAAAGGCATTTTCATATCCATTTTGCAGTAAATGTAATTCTGAAAGTGGTGATTACTTTCATTGTTGAGTTGCATATTGTGTATGAAATATCTATTTTTGGTATTCCACTTTATTTAAACCTTACATGCCTACTTCTTGGTCCCCCAGATATTCACATCATAAAAGCCAACCATAGGAGTCTACTTTCTCTCCTAACCTTTGCAGCAAGGAAGGGTACTCTACTTTTCTGACACTTTCCCACTAAGAAGTTTTGGCACAACTTAATTATGGAATGTATTCTAATTAATATTTTACATATATGCTCCACTCCTCTGTAGATCATTTTTATAAGAGTTGGGATCCATATCTACTAAATATAGGACCTATTCTGTCATCTTCAATATTGTATGGATTTGCAACTACATCTTAGTCTCTCTTTAGCCCTGTAATATTTTATTACTACTACCTTCAGGCTTACCTTTTTGTAAATTGTTGATGCCACCTTATTGCAAAGAGGTGGTTGGAATTATAAGGTACCCAGATGTGATGTAGGACTCACATATATATATATATATATATGGTTGCTGAGTCTTCACTCCAGCCAAGGCTGTGTGGTGATTTTCTGTTTTTGCACCACCAACATTTTACTCATGCACACACACTGTACACAACTGATGCATATCATTTATATTTCATAAGGCTTATGCTCAACTTGATACATTTTTTACACTGGAGCAGAGTGCAGACTCTCTGAGCCAGGTTTATAACTACTTATGCAACCCACACAAACTTTTAGCTTTAGTGTTTTGTGTCCACTAGTGATTTTTCAATGTGGGTTATAAAGTAGTGCTCCTTAATAGATTTTATTCTAATTGTTGATAGCATTGTGAATTTCGCTGACTAAAAGTATTAGTCGACAAACTTATTTCCAAGGGACCAGACTAAAAGTAGCTAAAAATAGATCTTTGATGACAAAAACTTACAAAAGACATTTAAATCCATGACATTTATCCACTGTGGCCATCAAAACACAGTGTACCTGTAGCTCCTCTGCCAGGTTTGTGCATAGAACACAGAACTATGATTTGATCCTAAATTAGAAAAGGAGAGCAAATTTTTGACTAAAATGTCATTGTTTTTCACAAAATAAAACTGGACGAAATAGTACTTTTAGTTTACTTTGGCTCAACTTAAATATAAAGGGTAGAAAGTTACTAAAACAAATGAACATTTCTCCCCAAGACTAAAATTACAGATCACTGTAAAAGTTAACACTGATTCACAGGGCATCAATACCGCAAAATGTTTCTTATAGACAATTTCAAAGACTGTTGATCTTTGTATGTTTGTGGTTGGGCCACTCCTTTGATCCTGATTGAAATTTCTCAGAAATTTCCGTGAAGCATACCTCCCCGCTCGCCTCTGTCAAAACAAACAATAACTACTCGACTATTTCTATCTCTCCAGGGGCACAAGACAGGGGTGCCCGTTGTCCCCATTGCTCTTTGCTGTTGCCATCGAGCCCCTTGCCATTGCACTTCGTTCTAACTCTCGCATCTTTGGAGTGATGAGACATGGCATCAAACAGAGGACATCACTTTACGCGGACGATTTGCTCCTTTATATCTCCAGGCCAAGTGTATCTGTTCCTTCTTTGATCTCAACTCTAAGACTATTTGGTCGAATTTCTAGCTATAAACTGAATTTTGACCAAAGTGAACTCTTCCCCTTAAATTCTGCTGCCCAGAAATTCCCGCTGCATACGCTACCATTTAGGGTAGTTTTAGATAACTTCATGTACTTGGGAGTTCGAGTCACTGATAAATTTGAGACCCTATTCAAGTGTAATTTCACTCCTCTTCTCGCTAAAGTATGGCAGGACTTAGAGAGGTGGTCCTTGCTCCATTTATCTGTTGCTGGTCGTATTAAAACTATAAAATGAATGTTTTGCCCAAGTTTTCCTTTATTTTTCAATGTGTCCCTGTCTTTATTCCTAAATCTTTTTTTGGAAACTTGATGGAATCATTGCAGATTTCATTTGGGGTAAAAAGGTCCCAAGAATTTGCAAAACTTTTTTACAGAGACCAAAGAAGTTGGGGGGTATGGCCCTACCCAACTTTACCTTTTACTACTGGCCGGCCAATATCCGTAAATTTCAGTACTGGCTACAGGCAGATGCCTTGCGCGATGCCTTAGCTTGGTTAGGATTAGAAGCGGCCTCCAGTATGCCATCTTCCTTAGCTGCGCTGGTTTACACCCCTGGGGGGCCACCCCCCTCGGAATTCTGTAAAAATTTTTTAGTCAAGTCAAGTTTACAAATTTGGAATCAATTCAGACGCCACTTTGGGTTGTTAACCTTTTCATTACAAGCTCCCATATTCAGAAATCCTATCTTTCGGCCTTCCGTTGTGGATGGAGCATTCTCTGTCTGGTGCAATCATGGCATAAAATCATTTAATGACCTTTATATCAACGGCACTTTTGCTTCCTTCCAACAAATATCTTCGAAGTTTAGCATCCCAAAAAGTCATTTTTTCAGATATCTGCAGATCCGCAGCTTTATACGTGACACATCTCCGCAGTTCCCTTCCCAACCCTCACTTCATACGATCGACACCCTTTTGCTCCCTCCCCCTCCATCAAAAGGTGTTATCTCAAGTTTGTATCAGAGAATCTTTTTGCTTCAAAATTCTTCATTAACAGCTCTTGAATTGTTGTGGGAGCAGGATATTGGTGAGGGAATTAGTGAAGATCTGTGGGTTCAAATCCTTCACCGTGTTCACTCGTCTTCTTTGTGTGCAAAACACGGTTTAATTCAATGTAAAATCGTCCATCGGGTTTACTGGACTAAACTCAGACTCTCTCAAATCTACCCTGATGTCAGCCCTGCCTGTGAGAGATGTAAACAAACACTGTCTTCACTAATTCATATGTTTTGGTCCTGTCCATCTCTTCAGAATTATTGGTCACAGGTTTTCAATACTTTAACAAAGGTGCTTCAGGTGCCTCTGAATCCATCGACATTAACAGCTCTTTTTGGGATACCACCACCTGCAACAGGCCTGCCAAAATTTAAAGCCAACTTTGTAACTTCTCTTACTTTGTAGCCAGGCGCTGGATATTACTCTGTTGGAAGTTATCATCTCCACCGTTGCATGGAGCTTGGGTCGGAGATGCTCTCCACTTTAGTAGGCTAGAGAAGATAAAACACACACTGCGAGGGTCTACCCCTAAATTTTTCAGAATCTGGCAGCCATTCTTTGATCTTGTTAATACCTTGCAGTTTCAATGTATACCATAGAGGTGGTCGCCCTTAGTGAAGTCGCCAGTATTGCCTTTCTCTTTCCTGCCCTTTTGTTTTGTCAGTAACTACACATGCAGACAGCGATATATGTTTTCATACACATTTATTTAAGGGGGTAGGTAGGAGTACATTATTGCACCTCTTGTGTTTAAGCCCTCTGGGTGCCTGGAGCCTTTTTTCAGTATTATCTACTGTGGTGCCTTTAGGAAGACTGTGTTCTGTTGTTGCTTCTACTAGTATGTTTTGGTTAATGTGTATCTACACATATCCTTTTGTATTTTGGCACATATTGGTACATTACTGAATACCAATCTTGGATTCAGCATATGCGTATTCTTATTTTTATTCCATAAAAGTCCTTTTTCTAATATACAAATTGACATTTTCTATTTTGTACGTTTTCTATACATATTTGTAGTATATTGGTACATTTATCCTGATGACTGATATGGTTAATAATGAACCTCTCCTCTGTTTATTATTTGATTTTTTTTTTTTTTGTTCGGTAACATTGCTAGGCCGTGTTTATCTATTCATTTAATTTATCTATTTATCTTTTTTCAATTTTTTAAAATTTTTTTATTTTTGTATTTATTTATTTATTTATTGTTTTGTTAAATTTTATTCACATATCTCTGTACAAATGTATGTGTCTATGTGTATGGATATATATTTGTGTATGTCTATATCTCAATTTTTTTGTTATTGTTATTATGATACCTTTTATTTTTATATCATTTTTTCCTTTGTTTAATCATCTGTTTACTATTATTATAATTATTATTACTATTATTATTATTATTATTATTATTATTATTATTATTATTATTATTTAGTTTTATGTTGGTTTGTCTTTAATCAGATTATCTTTCATTATAACTATTGTTACTGCCTTTGTTATTCCTATCAGTGATATGGTTTGCCAATGTCAGAATGCACACATTCTCTGTAACAAATGTGAAATTTTTGTTAAATCAAGTGCCAAAAATCAAATTAAAAAGAGTGTTGAAGAAAAAAAAAAAAATTCCATGAAGCAAGCCGGTGGCAGCATCATGCTGTGGGGATGCATCTTGGCAGCTAGCCCTGGAAAGCCTGTAAAGGAAGAGGGTAAAATGAATGTGGCAAAATAAGAAAATCATTAAGTACAATTTTATTCAGTCTGAAAGAGAACTATAGCTTGGGAGAGATTTATTTTCCAGCAAGACAATGACCAGAAGCATACAGCAAAAGCGACACAGAGATGGTTTAAAGGAAACAAGGCGGATGTTCTGGGGTGGTCGAGTCAAAGCCCAGTGCTGTGACTGCAGACAGAGGTGCATCTATATACTGTAATACTGACTTGAAGATGATGCAGTCACTTTTTCATACATTACATATTTTTATTCACTTGACATTACTTTGTAGAAATCTATTTATTTTGACATTACATAACGTTATTTGTTAATTCTTTGGTCAAAAAGCCCAAATTATATTGACCATGATTGATTTGTTAAAGGGGGAACACATCAATCTTTATAGGCACTGTGACATAGTAGCCTACATTTTACAAATTTTTCTAACAGACCATAGAGTTGCACTTGACTAGAGTTATTTTCTTTTTTTTATTTTATTAGCCTGCTTTTACAGTCTAACATTGTAGAAAGTTGCATGCAGACTTTTGATACCAAACTATAACAACAGTGCAAACTATCACAAGTTGAACAGACCAACTGCCTGTTAAAAGCCTCTCCTGCTAGCAAATATGAACCAGACCAGCAGGGACCCAGCCACTCACCGGTCCCCCGGTGTTTTTCCCAGAAGGCAACCGGCTGAACTCATCTGCGACACAACACAGAGACGAAGGACTATAGGAGAAAATGGGGCGCAGGCGCGTGCTACTACGCTCGCCCTTGTACTGGATCTAAGATTATAATGTGAGAAGGACATAAAGGAGGGTTCAAACCTAGCAGTGAAAACAAGCTAACAATACACATTCTCTACCAGCCAAGGTGTGACTTTGAGAAGGAGATGAAAGCGCGTGAATAACTGCGCTTTTGAATGCGCGTGTTAGAGAGGGGGTAAAGAGAGAGAACAAGTGGCTTAGTGCAGAGAGGAACAATGGATTGGACTTGATCCTCTAAGCCAACTACAACCCCGAGTACACGAATAAACAACACACGCACATGCGCGCACTCACCCCCAAAAAGGAAGCGAGGAAAATGGGGAAAGGGAGGGGGACGGGGAGAGTCAGACTCTAACACTGATAAGGGGAGAAAAGGGATGAATATTTCACAGCCAGAGGTTTGTCAAAGGTGGTGAATTAGGAGCAGCGCGAGACACTAATGGTGCATCTGTTTAAAATTAACCGGATTTAAAGGGCTTAGACATGCCACATAAATATATGTAAATAAATAAATAAATCCGTCCTATAGCGTCATCCGCAGTGAGGTGCCTCTTTCCTCTCTCTCCTTGCACCACCGCTAAGCTGAGGTACCAGCGACAAGACAGCGTAAGATAAGCAAGCATCCGGTTAAAGATTTCAAAATAAAACCTTTATTGAGGCGCTGGCATCATTTGAGACCTCAACTGAAACAGGTAGCCTATGTAAAAATTGTCCGCCACTCTCATTGGTCAATCATTGAAACTGCTTTAAAAAAGGGGGGGTCTTTTTCCTTTTTAAAGAGGCTAGCAGAAGAGAGACAGGACATGCTCTTAAAATCTGGATCATTCAGTGATGGATTGCCATAAGTTCAACACTGCCAACCGCCATTTTGATCCAAACTCTTGGGAACATGGTGTAAATTGGGCACATTTATTATCTGAAACTTCTTGTGTAAAATTAGGGCTTTTAAAGAAAAATATTGACTCGACCCCCATTATCAGACTATCTGTTTGACACAGCATGATGTGACGAAGGAACAACCTGCCATTGGTTGACAGCCACTCACAAAGCAGTCACAATACAGTCATTAGCTTTCGAACCAGCAGGGGGGAAAATGGATTAAACGACTGTAAAAAAGTAATTCCATGTCAAATATACCCGTTTGGATTTAATCCTCGAAGTCCCAAAAAAGTCACCCTAGTTCTAAGGTTTGCTAGAAAAGCTACAAAGGCACAGATAGCCTCAGTGGTATACACATTTTTATTAACTGCGTTGCTTCTTGCATGCCGGTCTGGAAGGTTTGAAGCTCCAGTGAGGAACTTATGGTTTGTGCATTTTGGCACCCTTTGGGGACAAATGACTCCCTCTTAACTGTACATATTCTGACCTGTATTTCTTGAAAACTCAAGACTCGTCCTCAACAACGTTTGCTTTGTGCAGAAAAAAAACGTAAACCCACTATGTAACAATATTGAAATAGTCTTTATGCTGAAGATCTTTAAACACAAGACGTTTGGTTTTTTGAACCAGGCTGCAAACCAGTTTATTTCTGGTGTAAAAAAAAACGACTTTTTAACACGTGTTGAGCTCGGGACTTCCGGTGTTCCTGCAGCCAACCTCAAATGGACACTCTCCGTATTTCAATTTTTTGGACTTCCGCATTGGCTTTGTTTTAGGACCGGAAGTTGCTGCTTGAGTTCAACCCAGAGTAGCAAAACCAAAGGAAAGAGAATGCCGGGTTGGGAGGTAAAAAAGGCTGAACTTAATCGAGTTGTCCGAGGAAATACCACCGAATATTGAGTGAGTTGTTAGAAAATACAAACATATCTATGATGTTAGCTTACCTGGGTTCAAATGCAGACAACTAATTGTATAAGAGCACACTTGAGCTACGGAGCTACTTTCGTACTTGAGATGAATCGCAATTCAAAATTAAAGCTTCTTAGCCATCTTACTGGCGTTCATCTTATTTTATTTTGAAGGGCGGAATCTCTCAAATCCTGTACAGCCCTGCCTCACCACGTCTGATTTGACCAACCTCGGTGAGGCGCTGTACGACCGGATAACGGGATCCGAGAAGGGGGACAGAAGCAAACCGCGTCAGTCTGACAGACACAGACGTTGTGCTATTGTATAACATAGGCCTTCGGTTTTTTTAAGTCCAGGTTGCTGCTTTCTGGAGGGACAGTTTATTGGTTTTATTTTCCTCTCTTCTTCTCCTCTCACCGCGGAGGTAGCGGCGGGGCTCGGTGTTGCATCGGCCGCTGGTGGAGGACCTGCACATGTCGGCGCGGTGAGGGAGCGTACGTTTCCCCGCCCTGATACGGTCGGAGGACGGCAGGAAGAGGAGGTTGAGCACAAACCGCGACGAGAACAACATTACCCACCTCAGAGAAAAAAAAAAGAAGCAGGTGCGGCCGTTTTAACGGTCGAAGGAGGAACCGTTACAACGAGCGAGAAGGACAACAGTGATGCGGCAGCCGAGGTGGGCCCAGATTGATGATTTTATGATATCATCATCTACCGCCAGGACCGATCAGTGATTTTATTGATAAGGAGCATCATCGAGGGGGAACTGCCCTGGGATCCGTTTGTTTGTTTCTGTGTGGATAAAGAATAGCGGGTTAATCGGCGCTCGGTTGCATTGATTTCTTTACATAAGGAGCCCCGTGATCAATTATAGAAATAAATATCCAAATTTAGGCCCATGACTAAGTGTGTGTGTGTGACGCCATACAGCAGCAGAGAGGCGTGTATGTATGAGGAGACGCGCCTGTCTGAGCATCCTCTGGTAGCCTAGCTGCACAGGCTACTCCTCCACGGGGATGGTACACAAGCCATTTTTCATCTGTGTCTGAAAAGCTGAAGAACCAGGGATGCTGCTGATGCTGCTGCTGCTGCAATTCCCAGTCCGGCTCTGATAGATAGAGACAGCGAGGCGCACAGCACGGGACTGGACAACAAGAAAATATCTTTCCTTACCTCTCCACCTTCTCTCCCTTTTTTATCCTCCACCCTCCTCATCCTCTTCTTCCTCCTTTACCAACAATCCGAAGCGTTTACCCATTCTGATCAACTGATAACCCATCTGTGATTCAGAAAGCCACCCACTCTTCCATCCTCTCCTCCATTCAACCTCTTAAGCACCTCTTCGCGGCCCTCTTCACGCGCACAAGCACGCACGCACCCACCACCATCATGGAGACGACCAAGCTGCCTCCGTCCAGCCCGTCCTCGCCGACCACAAGCTTCTCGGTGCCGTCCGCAGAGAAGGTGGACGGCTTCCCGCGGAGGTCGATGCGCAGAGCCCGGCAGAGGAGGTCCCACAGCTCGTCTCAGTTCCGTTACCAGAGCTCCCAGGTGGAGCTCACACCGCTGCCCTTGCTCAAAGGTGAGTAACTGCTGTGGGCTACTTAAGCTGCCTATACAGACAGGTATAACTACACTATCATGACAGGCCTACTATGAGAAGTCAGCAGAAACTGGGATGGAACACTTTTATGCCTCTTTACATAACACACTTATAGATGTGTACTGGGGAGGGTGTGTATTGATGTGTGTATTTCATATTGATTGGTGTTCTCTGATACATATTGTCCTTTTGTCCTCTAAGTATGATGGAGGTGATAGGAATGGCTTTGATTTGTTTTCGAAAGGAAACAGGGGTTGCCTTAAAGGCCAGAGAGCTTTGGATAAAACTGTTACAAACAAATAACATAAACTTAAATGGTTGGTCGCATGTGTGAGTAGTGTTTTCCGAGGAAACAAAAATCATCCTGCCAGTAGTGTTTTCAAGTACAGGTTTTAAAGAATTATGTCCCACCAAGTCTGTTTTTCATTTTCATCTAGTTCTTTTGTAAGTTTGCAAAGCCGACAGATTAGCCAGATTCCATGTCCGTCATCAGGCAGATCCATCTCGCAAAGCTACGATCTGAAATGCTTTCCCAGGTCTGAAACAGACTGGACCTATCAGCATCATTTGAGGAGAAGAGGCGGTAGCTACAGGCGGGGGGTTTGATTCTAGAAGCTGGAAGCAGTGGCTACCACAGGTGTAGCGATCAGCCTGGATGTAACCATAGCATAGTGGCAGTTTTATCAGAACTGGACAGCATTTTTTTGTTGTTGAAAAACAGATGAAAAACCACACTTACAGCAAAGCTTTTCATTGCTGAAAAGATGTTTTGCTCTTCTTCTGACCTGCTTTTAGCTTGGATGTAGCTTTATCCAAACAAGAGCAAAGAACCGCACTAAAAGCATTACCTGGCAGGAACAAAGTTTTCCCTCTTCTCCTGACCTGCTTCAGCATGAGTTTGCAATAGTCACCGGCAGGTTTAGTTGTATTTCTATTGTGGCAGTGACTACTGCAGTGGAGCGCTAAGCTCAGATGTAGGTGCGACAGTTTTATCAGATCTTGGTAGCATTTTTTTAATTGAAACAGGAGCAAAGAACCACTCTGAAAGCTTATCTTAGCAGAGAGGATGTTATTGCCTCGGCATGAGTTTTATCCACCAGCAAGCTCCGATCTTTGTGAACAACAACAGTACCTGCCTGTTAAGCTACTTACCAGAGCTGCCTCATTTTGTCTTGTTGCTCTGATTGGCCCATTGGCAGAACGTTTGTCTAGTTAACTTCTGAGATTTATTTGAAAAGTCCTGCCCTTTCCAAACACTTTCTATGGGAGGTTTCCCTAATGAATGTGAAATATATAAATATATCTCACACAGTGGGTTTAAGAAACAGTCTATCTGGTGTGTTATGTGGAAAGTTAGTGTTCTTTCAGCTGATACAAAGTTGTCCACATATTCAAATTTATCTGCTCTGAGTCATTTAGTTGATTTACATCTCTTACACGCTTAATTAACACTGAACCATCAAACATCTTCTTGTCTATTTGACTGGAAGAGCTGTCAGTCTTAAATGTATGTCTTTTTAAAGATGCTGACATACACATTGGTGAGACATCCCTCACCAAGGTGGTTCAAGCTGAAGTTTATGGTTTCCTTTTGGTATAGATGAAACCCCACAGCTGCTGATACTACACTGTGACTACTCTTGTTTATGTGAGCCTGTTTAATATCTGCTCAGGATGAACAAAGGCATACCCTTTGCTTTCATTTGGTACTATTATCCTGGATGTGTTTCCTGCATGTATATTTAGGCATAGTTTAGTGTGACAGTATTTCATACATGCACAAGCTTTGGAGTGTGCAAACAGCTGGAATTAAAATGAATTATCTTTTGATTAATGAGAAAAAATAAGCAACAAATAGCCTATACTGGCACAACAAATATGTGTTTAAAAGACTTTTACCCTGTAGCCTATTTGTAAAATATCTGAGTAATAAAATCCACCATTCTGTCTGTAACAAATGCTAAATTAAACTGATTTACTAATTCACTCCAATGTTTTTAGAGCATCCTCACAACCTTACTTGGCCTTGCACGGCTAGTTGCACACAGCGGCTAAAGTTAGCTAATGATAGCAAACTTTTTTATGGGCACTATTCAGTTTGACTTACACTTCTCATTCAGTTCATTCCATTCTCATGTGCTGCTTTATTTAGCATGCGTTGCACATTTGCTGTAACCCTTCAAACATATGTTCTTGCAAGACAGTGAATATACATCAGAGATACCTTGATCAATATTTTTGTACATTTTCCTTTGGTTTCCACAGTAAACAACACCTCCATCCTTCCATGCTCTCTTACCTTTTCTATCTTTGCTTTCTGTGAATGGCTCTATATGCACCTGGACCTCTTCCTCACCTTGTTATCTTCTTTCTTTCTTATCCATGTGTGCAACGCAAGGGCACATTGTAAGTCCTTGTATATGCCTCTGACCCCTCTTTATGAGGTTACTCACTTTCTCATGTAGCCTGCAATCTCTTTCCATTAACCCTCTATGAAGCAAAGACCTCTCTGCTTTTAGAGATGGTACAAAGTGTGTGAAGCTGTGCGTATACTCTTGTGTGTTTTTCTATCTCATTTACTCTGCTGTAACTTCCTCTCAGGTCTTTAGATGAGGGGTGTGCTCAGCATGGTGATGGAGGGTTTTCATTGCAGCTGTTTGGTTTATACTTCTCTGTGCATACATGCTGTAGACTCACCAGACAGAAGTCCCAGATATCACATGGCTGCTGCACCGCTGCGGCACTGTTTCTGGATCCCCAGGAGGAATTGATAGTAAGATTCTGCAGCACCGGCGCAGGAGAAAAGCCTGGTGCGGGGAAGTCTTTAACGGGCAGTATGTAGGCCAAGTGTAGACAGACTTGTGGGTGTTAACCCACTAGAGGATCCCGTTCCTATTGTTAATTTGAACTCCTTCTTCAGTTAACAACAGTTTCTCTCTTTTACTTTCAGTACATTTCTGTGCCAGTTTCAGGCTGAATGTGACACATGACACACAAGGAATGTAACAGAAAAAAATAGCAGTGTTTAAGCCTAAATCCACCCTGAAACACTTGGCAATAAATAGTTCCTAGTGATGAACGTTTGATTTTGTAGGTCAGTTTGGTTGTTCATTGCATTATTTGTACAAATCAAACACACCCACAATGGTTTGACAAGAGTGAATGGATAACATTAATAAAAAGGATCATGAATGATTTGAAAATCAGTCAAAAAAAAAAGGAAAAATCTTTATATTTGGAGCCAATTTAAGTAGTTAAAACATAAAGATATGTATCCTTGAAGCGGTAGAGTTACTGAATCATAGCCTTAGTTTATTATAATACTTTAGATCTTGCATCTCTGCACATCAGCAGAAGTATAGAATATTTCAGCCTTGAAAAATAATATGTATTTTGTAATTGGCAGTTTAATTGTACATCAGGGGTTTCCAAACTTTTTCCACTGAAGGCTGCATACAAAATGTATATATATATAAATATATATATGTACACTGCCTGGCCAAAAAAAGTCACCACCAAAAAAAGGTCACACACTCTAATATTTCGTTGGACCGCCTTTAGCTTTGACTACAAACACGCATTCGCTGTGGCAGCGTTTCGATAAGCTTCTGCAATGTCACAAGATTTATTTCCATCCAGTGTTGCATTAATTTTTCACCAAGATCTGGTATTGATGATGGGAGGGTCTGACCACTGCGCAAAGCCTTCTCCAGCACATCCCAAAGATTCTCAGTGGGGTTAAGGTCTGGACTCTGTGGTGGCCAATCCATGTGTGAAAATGATGTCTCATGCTCCCTGAACCACTCTTTCATGATTTGAGCCCGATGAATCCTGGCATTGTCATCTTGGAATATGCCCGTGCCATTAGGGAAGGAAAAATCCATTGATGGAATAACCTGGTAATTCAGTATATTGAGGTAGTCAGCTGACCTCATTCTTTGGGCACATAATGTTGCAGAACCTAGACCTGACCAACTGCAGCAACCCCAGATCACAGCACTGCCCCTACAGGCTTGTGCTATAGGCACTAGGCATGATGGGTGCATCACTTCACCTGCCTCTCTTCTTACCCTGATGCGCCCATCACTCTGGAACAGGGTAAATCTGGACTCATCAGACCACATCACCTTCTTCCATTCCTCCAGAGTCCAAACTTTATGCTTCCTAGCAAACTGAAGCCTTTTTTGCATGCCAATGATTTGACCCTTCTTAAACAGACTAACATCTTTTCCACGACCACAGGATGTGTCTTTCGACATGGTTGTTTTAGGAAATAATTATCCAATAAGAGACTCATACCTATTTGCTTAATTAAATCCAGGTGGCGCCTTTTTTTTGGTCCAGGCAGTATATAGGCTTAGTGATTGGGTATACCTAAATGGCTAGTTAATAGCTGACAAGGCAAATAGCCAGTCATTTTAGGGATTTTCAGGAGGTCAGTCAGTTTTCAGGGAGACCTGGCTACTACTAGTTCTGCCCCTAAAACACCATCAGTACTGCTATTAGCCTTTGTAATCCATCAGGGTGTTATAAGTGAAAGTATTGTTATTATTTTGGATGCCATGTTGTCCATTTACAGTGTTGTCCTCATTTAGTCACAAAAAACTCAAATCAATAAATTCTTCTTGTCAAAATGTTTGTTTACAGAAATAGCATGATAGCACTGCCTTGTACTGAAACCAAGATGTACAATACCGTGAAGCACATGCTTCATTTTCAAATGTGGGCTGTATTCCATTTAATGTTTAGAATCTGCTGCGGGGCCAATCAAAAATGGACCGTGGGCCACGTTTGGGCCCCTGGCCTCAGTTTGAACACCCCTGTTGTATATGATCACATAAGGGTGGAAGCTGGGAAGTCATTTTATTGGTTAATTCCCTGGTTAAATTGAGCCCTAAATGCCTCTGAATCTCTTTGGAACATTTTTCAGCTCTTATAGCGGGTTCAAAGTTAAACACCAACACTTGTAGCATTGCAAACAGCAGAGATCAGGGTATTTGAGTGGGTGTTCAGTGTTCATTAAAATTATTTTAAAATGTTGACTTTTTAAATTTTGCAGGCCGTTCTGTATAAATGTATTATCAGTAGTTAGGAATTTTCCCAATATTTTAAAATGGTCCCCGTCTGTGAGCTAGCATGATATCCTTGAAAATGTTATGTAAAGGAGAGGCGGTGTGGTCAGCCTGAGTTACCCACCTGGCTGATATATTATCAAACCATGTATTGACTTTCCTTCCAGTTTCAGGGCCGATGCTCTCCACCTGACCCTGATTTCTGAACTCCAAGAGCCTCATTACAGGGGTTTGCATCATATCAAACGGGATATTATATAAGGCTACAGTCTTACAGAGAAATGTGATTCAGGGACAAAAGAAATAGTGAGGCTTCAGTGGAGAATATTTAAGGTTTTTCTTAGTTTAAACTGATAGGTTGACAAAAAGATAAATTGTTGTAAACAATACACCAATCTAGAGCACTAAACCAACCAATAGGTGTAGTCAAGGTAGCCTATAAATCAAACCGTGAAGGTGAAGGGTGCACAGTCCCTATTATCCCATTTACAATATACTCAGGTGGTCGTAGTAAACACATGTGTCAACCTTTCTTGCCACTGTGCTTTTGGAATTGATTTAAAACAGATTGCACCATGTTGCAAAAGACAGTTTATATCTCTAACAAGATAAAGTATGGCACAGAAAATTAGAATCAGTGGTGAGATTTTCCCTCAAGGTCTCTCTTACAGATGTAGCTGTATTTTAGTAAATGCCTGTTTTGTTACAGAGGTTTTCTTCACTAAACTGCCTCATTGCTTCTTCCAGAGAATGGCTGTTTATCTTGTAAAAAGCTGGGGTACTGTAGATCACTGACATTTCCATTATGAGCTTCTCTATTTCAAGTGCTCTCCTTTTTTTTCCTCTTCAATGTGACTGTAAAAAGATGGAGCTTTGATGTAAGTACTGCTGAATATTTTCAGACAGGTCCCCAAATGAGATGATGAGTAAGTCACACTGAGGGCTTGATAAACTTGGAGTTTCTGTGGGACCTAGGAGAATTAAAACATTTTATTCCCGCAATTGCACAGATACAGAGCTGCCAGATTGGAATCAAAAATGTTCATAAACACAGGGGAAGCATTTCCCTCCGCTCTGCATCTCTATATTTTAATTGTTAAATAAGATAAAAAAATATTTGAGGATGTTGTCCAGTAAAGATGGTGCTTGGAGTTAATGGCTGTGGAAAGTAGCCTAAGTAACCGGCTGGCATGTGTATTCTGTTTCCAAAATCCATCTTAAAATATTGAAAGTATCTCTAACACAGTTTAAATAAATACCCTTTTTAATTAAATCTTGTTTTTGTATTATTGCATTAATTCATCAGCCAGGTACAAACATAGCTCCTGATACCAAACATTTTTTTTTTCAGATTTAACAGTGTTTATTATCGAGTTGGTCCTTTGCTTTCTCCCAGTCGTCCTTCTCCATGTCTTCAATTACACTGCAGCTCTCTCTAACCAGAGAGCAGTCTGTTGGCCCAGCACTCCTCCCCAGCTGTGATGCTCTCCCTCGAGGACGCAGACACCAGTCAGGCTTCCCGGTCACGGGTGTTGTGCTGTTGCTGGCAGGCTAACCAGACAAAGGTCACATTCCTGCCACACATGTAGTCAGCAGATAAATAAACTTATTAAGATTTATGTGCTGTCCACACGCCAAAGACGGGTTCACAAAGGTGGTTGGTTGATTTTCTATTTAACCAAAAGAAGATTATTTCAAGTTTCTCTATCTGTTAATGATTATTGATGATCCTGCAACCACACAACAAGGCGGCACCGCACTCCTGCCTTTGACCTTGAGATATGCTTGGTTTCAAATGTCTCTTGATTCGAAGGCTTTCCTTTTTCCTTTTACTGGGAGAGACGAGGGTTGACTTTTATGTGTGTGTTGAAAACACACATGCGCTCAGCTTGCAACAAAATCAAAGTGATCAGTTTTTAAGAACACAAGGCTTGCGTTTTCATTTGACTTAGAGCCAGGGTGAGTCATCGAGGTGAAAAATACCAGTGTTACTTTATCTGAGAAAAGCACCTGCTTAACATACAGTGCTGTGAAAAAGTATTTTCCCTGACCTGATTTTTTTTTTCTTTTTTTTGCATATTTGTCACGTTTAAATGTTTCAGATCATTAAAAAATAGTACAGTATGTAAGACAAAGATGACCTGAGTAAATACAACATGCAGCTTTTGAATAATGATTTCATTAATTAAGGGAACAACCATCCAAACCTACCTTGCCTTATGTAAAAAAGTTCTTGCCCTCTAAACCTTTTAACTGGTTGTGCCATCCTTGGTGGCAAGAACTGCAAGCAAGCATTTGTGATGACTAGCACTGTGTCTTGAGGAATTTTGTCCTACTCCTTTTTACAGAATTGTTTTCATTGGAGGCTTTTCAGGCATAAATGACTTGCTTAAAGTCATGCTAAAGCATCTCAGTTGGATTTAAGCCTGGACTTTGACTGGGCCACTCCAAAACCCACATTTCATTTTTTTTTAAGCCGTTCAAAAATTAACTTACTGATAGGTTGCAGATTATTTTCCTTCTGCATAAGCCGAGAGCGCTTCAGGTTGAGGTCACAAACTGATGGCCCTCTGGGATTTTCTGACAGCAGAATTCATGGTTCCTTCAATTACTGCAAGTCGTCCAGGTCCTCAAGCAGCAAAGCAGCCCAGACTATCACACTACCAACTCTGTGTTTGTTTTATCCCAGATTTAACGGGATGCACACCTTCAAAAACATCAAGAGATCATCAAGCCTTTTGGTCAGCTGTGATTTTCACCTTTAGGCTCTCCCATGGATGACATTCTTCCCTGTCTCTTTCTTGCTATTGAGTCATGAACACTTACTTTAACCAAGCAAAGTGAGGCCTGCAGGTCTTTAGATGTTATTCGGGATTCTTGTAGGACCACCATCAATGCGCTCTTGAAGTAATTTTGATAGGCAAGCCACTCCTGGGAAGGTTCGCCGCTGTTCCAAGTTTTCTCCATTTGTGGATGATGGCTCTCACCTTGGTTCACTGGAGTCCAGATGCCTAAGAAGTGGATTTGTGACTCCATGACTTTGTTTCTCATCTGTTCTTCTATTTCTTTAGATCTTGGCATGCTTTTTGAGCTCTTTTCACCTACTTCACTTTGTCAGACAGTTCTATTGAAGTGGTTTGATGGGTCTGGCAGTAATCAGGCCTGGGTGTGGCTGAACTTCCAAAAATGTGGTTTATCAGAGTTAATTCACAAATTAACAAGGGGTGGCATTACTTTTTCAGATAGGTTTGAGTGTCTTTTTTCCTTTTATAAATGAAATCATCATCTAAAACCTGCTTTTTGTATTTACTCAGGTAATCTTTGCCTTGCATTAACATTTTTAATGATCTTAAGCGTTAAAGCGTGACAAATATGCAAAAAATAAGACACCAGGAAGGCGGCAGATACTTTCTCCCAGCACTGTATATGACATCTGTAACCACAGGCAGAAATCTCATCATCTTGTGACGACAGATGGAAACAAGATAATTACCATGGAAACCATGTAGTGGTAGCATCACTGTATTCAAACAGAGTAGGATAAAATGCATCTATGCAAGACAGAGCATCACTATTACTAAAGATATTCCAGCTAAGCATAGCATTGTGACTACTGATGGAGATTTGATAACACTGCAGACAACCATGATCAAGGATTCAGGTTAGAAAGAGGTCTGACATCTGTGAGCTATACTCTGCAGTGAGTCAGTGTTGATATTATGAGCAGTGAAGATGGATTCTTATGGAGGCCCTGCTGTGCAAGACTTTACCAAGGCCTGAATGTGTGTTTTGTGGTTGTGTAAGCATGCAGGGTGATCATGGGACACTTTCTGGTCTATCTTGAGATCTCAAGGAATATAGTTGTCACCAGCAGCTATCACAGCAGGAGCTCAGAGCAAAATCACACAAAAACAGACTTTCTGTTCTGCTCAGCCCGGTGGTACATTCTGCTGTCCATCGCTACTAAACTGATTCACTCATCTCATGTTGCATTTCAGACACAGTTAATGGTTCATGGGCTTGAGCTGACCTGACAAGGCAATGCATATCGATGAATAATATAGTCTAGGAACACCTACAGTCACTGGCACAAACTGTAACTCAGTGGATAACTTCACTCATGGTGCAAATATGTCTAACAACAAAAACAACAACAGTCCATCAGAAACTTGACCAAAAGAACCCCAGCAGTGATCACTGTACAACAGGAAACATGCAAACACCACTAAATGCATCTAAAAAACATATAAACACTCTGCCAAAGGGCATGATGGGGAGCTCCGCCCACATATCCCCCTAGATTTGAATTTGCAGTATAGTCAACAGAAGTGGAAAACATACAAGGATGTTGTACTTAAGTAAAATTACAGCTCCTCTGGTTAAAACTTACTTAAGTAGAAGTAAAAGCACTGATTTTACAATGTACTCAAAAAAGTACAAGTACCCAAAAAAACTGCTCAATTATAGTAATTAAAGTACAGGTAATTAGTTACTTTCCACCCCTGCTGGTATGGTGAGTACCTGTTTGATATAAAAACGTCTTTTCAAACTACTAGTTCATATTTGCCCAGAGGGCAAGCAGTGTCTGGTTTTGATGGTCACAAGATGATCATTCTAATACTAATCATATGAAATCTGATTTTGTCAATGTGGTTAAAAGAAAATATTTTAGTAAGCTAAGCTAGCTATATGATCAGGAAAATAGCATCGGATAAGGCCTGTGTATAAATTGTCTATTTTCTAGTAGCTGTTTCTCATAGTCAGCTGTGTTGTTGGGTTCACTCTCATCAAAAATTGATAGGTAGCTGTTTATTATTATCTCCCACACCAAAGTGAAAGCAGCACAGCTGCAAAAAAGCATCAGGTCTAATTGTGCTTTTGAAATAAATCAAACACACTCTGCTCCTGTCAGCTTATCCATGTTCTGAATCTTTAAATCAGTTCAACAAATTTAAAGACCCTGTAAAATGAAATCCAAAATTTGTGTCTTAACACACTAGATATGTTGGAATGTAGTTGCTGTAAACATGTAAAAACAGAGATCTACATGTGACTGAATTTTGGATTTAGACCATTAGAAAGTTGTTCTCCCCTGTCCTGGCTGGGTTTAATTTGGGCGGGGCCAATATGTGGGGTGGTGATGTCACCAGCTCACAATGAGGAATAACCCCGCCCCTCTAGCACTATGATATAAAATCACAGAGCAGTTAATCTCAGTACAATCTGTTGCTGTTGCCACTGCCTTCATTGAAAGTTAACAGTCAGTTAAATGCTGTTTTTTGTTCATTGTGAGGTAAATTTGCTAAATCTATCAGCCACTGTGGCCTATGGATCATTTTAAGCCTCATAACAGAGATTTGAGCCAGAAAACAGACTTTGTCTCTTCTTTGGCACAGAGCCAGTCAGCTGTGCTCTAAACATAAGGCCAACATAAGGCCAAGGGCCAAGCTAATGGCGTGAGCACTTTTCTCCATTCAGAATGTAGCATTTTTTTCAAATTTGAGAGCATCATGTTTCTCCTGAGTGGGCGTGGCTTCAGCTCATTCAACTGACATGCCCACACCATACTAGAGCAGAATTTACTGCCTCATTTTTCATGATTTTGAAGCTTAATTTTATAAACTTTAGAAGTTTTTCATGACTGAATTTTGACCTGGGGGTTCATAACACTGTGGCCTGTCATAAACAAACCTAAAATAAAGGTTTATTATCACTTTACAGGGTCTTTTATAAAAACATTAATAGGAAACACTAACAAAAAGCAGAAGCTATAGTGTAAATACCCTTCAGCATGCAAAGTAGCACCAGCATGTCTAATTTCTATTTTAACCATGCAAAGGAAATATCCTTGTAACCAAATAGCCATGCATTATGGTTTCTGTCCTTGACGTTCCCATCAGTGGCAACCAGCATGAGTGGCTTTTCAAAGGGCCGCTGAGTGGCTTTGAATAACTGTCAGACCCCAAAGGATGGTGTGAGCTTAGAGAGTGTTACCTGGCTGAAACACATCATGCAGCTCCGCTTTTGCATAAATAAAAAAGCCTTAGAGCACCCTGCAGATATATAATAAGCTGCATTGTAATTGAATCAAGGTTTGTTGCACTGAGAAACAGATGGTGAGTGTCAAAACAGATAAATACTGACATTTTAGGTAAAGTAATGTTAAGTATCCTTTTATTTGCATCTGCCACCTGTTAAGATAACGATATGCCAGCGAGCAGTTGATCTTTCGCAACCTGGTGTCTCGCAGTGTTGCAGCTAACACTTGTCTAATGGTGCTATCAGCTCACTAAGATGCTGTTAAACATGTCAAAGGTGCTTTTTCAAGCCTTCAGTTTTCATGAAATGATGCATTTAAAATCTTCTCACCGCTGTCTGTGAAGGACAAAAATACACTGCTGTTTGTGTTTCATAATGCTTTCAGAAATGGGACATTTTCACAACAAACAATGAAGGGATTAGAGGGAAAACATGCTGTTACACATTTCTGTTATAAATCTTAAAAGACAACCTCAAAAAATATAATAGAGAGAACATATCATTTTGGAGACATGCTGCACCAGCTTTATAAAGGTACAAATACACTCCAAGCCTGTAAGAATTAGTGTTTAAGGGCAAAAAAGACAGAACTGATTGATTTTTTTCTTTACAATGCTTGAAGCTAAGATATTTCACCTACTTCTTTAATTAAAAGCACCATGTCTTTTAAAAGTTACATACCTACATCATTTACTACGGCTGAATTCATTCTTAGACGATTAAACTTCAATAAAACTGTCTTCACTTTGTAACCTTTTCTCCTGCTGACTCTGTGGGTGAGATTTTCAAACATAAACATCAAAGTTAACCTCATGGCAGAAGTGGAAAGGATAAACATATGCTACGATCCCAACCACACATTCAAGCTACAACACCTCCACATCCATCTCAACATCACAGATAACACAGAGGTAAACGCTGTGGGATTAAACAGCGGCTGGCATCGATGATACTCTCCGCCAAGTTTCTTACGAGCCTACAGGCGTTGAACTGTGGAAGGGATGGCCTTCGTTCCTGCACAGTTTACAGGAGCAAATCTGGAGCGGTGATGTCCAATTGGTTCGACAGAGCATGGCTTAATTCTGAAATACCTGACCTATATACACAGAAGATTGGTATTTTAATGTCCCGTTTCATGCAGTGGTAGCTGTATCCTGGGGTTGCTGGGTTTTGCTGTTTAACCATGCAGGTCGTAGTTTGTGTTAACTAGTTTCAAACAACAGAGGAAGAAGGAGAAAGTCTCAGCACGACTTGACTAACATTTGAGCTGCTCACAGCTGGTATTCATAATGCCATGCTCATCACTGTTGAAGCAGAGATACATGACCTTAATGACGTCCCTTTTATTTATTTCATACAGTCTGTCAGTTTTTTCTAGATAGGACAAACTCACAACTAAAGTTTTCTACAGGAAGAATCAATTCTATCAATACTTTGTGATATTGTTCATAGACAGCCAACATTTATCAACCATGAGCAGGTGTACTGTAACAGTGACAAACAGAGACTTTCTTTTTTACAGGTGGAAACCTCAAAAGCGGAACCAGACTCCATGGCTGTACTGTGGGAATAGGAGAAAAGGTTAAGATAGAGGTAGAGGCAGGAAGTTGTGGATGGATTTAAGCAACTGATGGACAGACAGACAAGAAAACACACAGAAACCAGCTGTTCTGACCTTAGAAAGTTTACTAACTGCCTTTCTTTGTCACATTAATTCTAATGAAATGTGAAAAATCACTGCCTTATAACAGTGTCAATTTCGTCGATAAAATAACTAAAAATGTTCAGCGACAGCCTTTTTTCTATGAGACAGACTAGCTAAAACAAGCTAAAAATAGAGCTTTGATGACTAAAACGAGACTAAAAAATAGTTTAAGTTTTGTCAAGATGACTAAAATGAGACCAAAATGAGACTAAAATTTAAACTAGGTTTTGTCAAGATGACTAAAACGAGACTAAAATGTAATTTAGTTTTGTCAAGATGACTAAAATGAGACTAAAATGTAAACTAGGTTTTGTCAAGATGACTAAAACAAGACTAAAATGAAATTTAGTTTTGTCAAGATGACTAAAATGAGACTAAAATGTAATTTAGTTTTTGTCAAGATGACTAAAACGAGACTAAAATGTAATATAGTTTTGTCAAGATGACTAAAATGAGACTAAAATGTAATTTAGTTTTTGTCAAGATGACTAAAACAAGACTAAAATGTAATTTAGTTTTTGTCAAGATGACTAAAACAAGACTAAAATGTAATTTAGTTTTGTCAAGATGACTAAAACAAGACTAAAATGTAATTTAGTTTTTGTCAAGATAACTAAAATGAGTATAAAAATAAGACTAAAATGTAAACTATGTTTCGTCAAGATGACTAAAATGAGACTAAAATGTAAACTATGTTTTGTCAAGATGACTAAAATGAGACTAAAATGAGATTAAAATGTAAACTATGTTTCATCAAGATGACTAAAATGAGACTAAAATGTAATTAATTTTTGTCCAGATGACTAAAACGAGACTAAAATGTAATTTAGTCAAGATGACTAAAATGAGACTAAAATTTAAACTAGGTTTCATCAAGATGACTAAAATGAGACTAAAATGTATTTTAGTTAATGTCCGACAGTCAAAATCCATGATATTTCCCCACTGTGGGTAAATCTGTCAAAATACAATGCAACTGTAGCTATTCTGCTTCTAAGCCTGCAGAAAGCAGGGACCTCAGGTTTGGCAGAGTGCATAGAACACACTACCATGATATGGTACCAGAATCAGGATGATCAGAATAGATGCTTGGACTAAAAGTAAAGACTAAAATGTAAGGACTTTTTATGGACTAAAACCAGACTAAAATGCTTTGGAGTTTTCGTTAACTAAAACTACATTAAAACTAAAAAGGGTAGAAAAATGACTAAAATGTGACTCAAACTACTATGCATTTAATCTAAAGACTAAGACTGAGATTAAAATTAAAAATAGGTGTCAATATGAACTCTGCCTTGCAAAAACTGTAGTTTGCTTGGCCACTGTCCCTAGTTTGTACTTTACTTAACAAGTCATGGAACCGTGGAGCTTCATGTTTTGCAAGATCCAGAAAGATTTTTTTGGGACTCTGTCTAGTGTTGAAAAGGACACTTTATGTTTGAACAGGGATGGAGTAAATAGCTTTTATAATCCTACCTTTTTTTTTTTCTTAAAATGAACTCAGATTTGTCAAGGCTGAGGTATTCATACTTTTACAAAAAAGAGAAATGACCACAAAAGCAATATCAAATCAAGCCCAGACCCAGACCCTCTTTCAAGGCTGGAAGACAAAAAACATACAGTAGGGTGTAAGGAAAACTTAAAATTCCTAAAACGTTAAAATAGCTCAAAGAATTACCAATTTCTAATGCTAGCGGTGTCAACAGACATTAGCTGTCCTCTCAAGTGCTTGTTTTAAGATAAATGAAATATCAATGCCTTACCAAACCAGCATCAATGCTCAGTTAAAAGTGCTCTCTAAAAGTAACTTGTTGGCTGGACGTAATAAACTTATGGAAGCTTTTTCCACCTAATTTAGTTGTGTTCTTTCAGCAATAAGTAATTGTGCTGAGCCAACGTAAAACAGTTATGTTGACAGTGTCCCTTGACACAAGTCTAGGTGTGCCTTGGGAATTTGTACAACCATACATTATAACAACAACCTTATGACAAGTACTGTAACCAGGCCTGCCCACAGAGTTGGCTGCCCCCCCCCCCCAGTTATGTTTTTTAATTTTATCCGTGTTTGAGTGGTAGACCAGTAGTATTGGTGGTAGCATCCTGGCTAACAGTTATCTCATTTTGGAGCTGAAAATGATGGAAAGCTATCATATTTTTGTTCATTTCTGCCACTTTTTTGCCACTTTGAACCCCCCCAACACACACACACACACATTTTAGCCACTTTAACCATTTTTTCCCATTTAAACCCACATTTGCTATTTTTTTTGCCAATTTTTGACCTTTTTTTAATTTTTTTTTTTTTTACCATTTTTAACTTATTTTTGTTAAATCATTTAGTTCAATGTGCCCATCAACATTATTAATATTACCAATAAAAAGGTAATTCTGTTTTAAGGGGATTGCATTTTTAAGAAGGCTAAATCATACCAAAGCATAAGTAAATAAAACTATTTTTTGTTGCTTTGATAAAAGCATTTAGTATTCTGGTTAAATAGATTGACTATCACAGCTAAATTTAACAATGCACCATGATTTTGCTCCATGATCCCCCAGTTGGCTTGGCCCCCGAAAGCTCTCCCTCCCCCCCCCCCTTTGTGGGCGGCCTTGGCTATAACATTATTTAAGGATTGTATTTTGTATTGATATAAATATGGTGTGCCTTGAGATTTTGGCTCAACCTAAGGTGTGCCCTGAGCAAAAAAATGAAGTTTGAGGACCACTGTTTTAAATGTTTGCAAATAGAGACAGCAGACATTAGTCAAGAGTGTGGACTGAAAACAAATCAGCTGTTGGGTTATGTTTGGAATACAACAGATAAAGTGTTTAAAAGCTAGCTTTAGACAAATTGCATGGATTATTTAGGGTGCATTTTCTTGCTTGGATGTCATATCTATTGTGCCAAAAGTTGTTGAATATGATATATTGCCAATATAACCCAACCTGATGACGTAGTTCCCTAAATAACCAGCATGAGAGTAAATATTGCACTTGCATCTTATTTTTTGTTTGACGTGTTTTTGTCCACATCATGTTAACAACTGTGTGGCAGGCTCTGCTTTGACTTGGCTGTTTACTGTAAAACAGTAACCTCCTCACAGAGATTGTATGTGGGAGATTATATGACTGTGTGTGTGTGTGTGTGTGTGTGTGTGTGCAGTAAGGGAGAGGCCAGCTGGATGAGCCTGGTATTGGGTTACAGAAGGCATGGAGTAGTTTCTGCTCTATGACCGTCTCAGATCAATTAAAAGGGAGAGTCGGGTAGAAAGTGAGGGGGTAATGAAAGAAATGGAGTGAATGAGGAAAGAGGAAATGACTGAACATTAGCTGACAGGTGAAGGAGGAGGGGCAGTGAGATAAAAGATTTTAAAGAAGGCAGAGGATATTGCAGGGAAGGGGATGTAATGAAATGGCTAGCGGTGCAATAACCACAAACACTGCTGTGTCACCAGAGAAAGAGGTGATTCTAAAAGGAATACGCTAATGCTTGAGCAAATAAGCTTTCTGCTTCGATTGCCATACGGGTCACTATAGGAGTCATTATTTAATGTGCTCTCCTGCTTGAACGGCAGTGCGTAGCTAAACAAGCAAAGAAAATCAAATATTAGACATGGAAAGGTGACATGTTGAGCTTCGTGAAGGCGATTATTAAGGGAGATTTATCTCAGGTGGGACATGAAGGAGCAGGAAATATGTGCAAATATTTGCACTGATTCGTTGCCTGCTTTCCAAAACATTCTTAGACAAGGACAAGAAAATGTGAGATTTATCTTTTCATTTATCACATTTCCTTGTGTGTGACACAGCAGTGTGAAAAGCACCGTGCATGATATAAACGCTGCACACCAAACCAACAGATTATTATTCTACAAGTGAGGGTTACAAAGCTGCTAATCAAATGCTGAGGATGTCTAAAGCTGGGATAACTGTCTTCAATATTTGTTTACTTACTGTGTTCAATTTGTGTTTACATCTGCACAGCAGATATTGCACGAGAAGACTTTCAATCTCTAAAAATCCTGAAAGTCATTCAGCGGTCAGAGAACAGAGACTTGCACATGAAAGAGGAGACTTTTCATGACTCATGTCTTTGTGAAGTCTATTTATTGATAGAGATTCAGCTGATTATAGGCAGAGTAAGCACCTAAGAACTACACGCAGGAAAGCATGCAGACATGAACCTCAGCCTGTAACTCCCAGGCTCTCTGTTCATTGTGCTGTGTGCTGGAAATGTATATTATTAGTAACATTGGATTATTTAAAGATGGGCTTAGCGCACCACTTAATCTTTTGCCATGACTTACCCTCCTCTAACTGCCTTTGTTAAAGAGAAAATGAGATTTTTCTCTCTATGCTTCCACTGAATATAGCTCATGTAGACTTTGTGCCATGGCTTTAAATCACCTGATGGCAAAATGCAAAGCTGTTTTTATTCATTCAGACAGAAATAGAAAGTTTGATTAAAATAATTTACTTTAATCTTTGTCTTGGTTGTCAAAGAAATTCCCCTCATTGAAAATGTGCAATCTTTCAGAGGCTTTTTCCTATTAAGTCTGGTCTTATGCTGCAAATTGTAGATTAGAGAATAGGAATTAAAGAAGGACAGATAGGCTAATTTGTCAATTTCTTAGTAGCTTAAAGTCTAACATTAAGAACAGTTCTCCATCTACAGGGATTTTGAGAAAACAGAAGTTTAAATAATGTTGCAAGTATTTGCTAATTCAGCTTCTCTCTTGTGCAGATTAAACATGCATAACAAATGAATTTGGACTTTAATGTGGATTTTTCTTGTCATTTTTCATCCAGCCTCCTTCAGTCATTTACTTGTATAGCACCAATTCATAATCAAAGTTATTTCAAGACACTGCACAAAGAGGGCAGGTCTACACCATACTCTCTGATGTCACCTATAATTATAAAGACAAGCGCTAATCAGCATGAACGCTAGCAGTAATAAGCCCTGTTGAAATGGCGAGAAAAATATATCCCTTTAAGGGGCAAACTGCAGTTTAATAAACTAGTCTGTGTGCATTGCATATAAAGGTGCAGTGTGTAGTATTTAACCTAATAGCTATAACAGAACACACTAGAATAAATAATTATGCCTATCAACATTAGAGTTTAATCACCTGAATATATAAAACTGTTTTATTTTTGAATAAGCATTTTATTCATACGTGGAGGGTCCCCTCCATGGAGTCCGCCATCTTTTTTAAATCTTGCACCTTTCTACACTACCACAGAAAGAAGCAAATAGCATAAACCCATTTTTGAAATCCGCTTTCCAGCATCGCAATCTAAAATCTGTTAGATATTGCTAATATTCCCAAAATTTTACATACTGCACCTTTAAACTGTGGTAGTCAATTTATTTTGGTGGAACTAACGTTACTTCTCGTACGTAGTCTTCTTTTAGCTGTGTTCTCTTGCCCCCTTATTTCTGAAGGGGCATATAGGCACCAGTTTAAGCTAGCTGCTTATTATGTTGGCTGTTTAGCGCTGCTCTGGCACAAACTGAGAAGGCTTACGATCGTGTCACACAGGGAGACATGTGGGGGATCCCAGGGCTGCTGCGGTGGGCCATCAGGTCCCTGTATAGTCAGAGCTGTGTTTGCATCCTTGGCATAAAGTCTGACATGTTCCCAGTACATGTTGGTCTCTGCCAGGTCCTTTGGTTTTGGGTGACCTCAGAAATTCATCTCTGCTTTTTGCAGATGATGTGGTTCCATTGGCTTCTGTAGCCTAGGTACTCCAGCATGCACTGGGGTGGTTTGTATTTGAGTGCATAGCGATCTGGGAGGTTCAGAACCTCCAAGTCTGTGACCAGGGTTCCCTGCTGGAAATTATGGATTGCTCCCTCCAGGTGCCCCAAGTGATGGAGTTCAAGTGTGTTTGGGTCTTGTTCATTAATGAGGGTAGAATGGACCGTGAGACTGACAGATGAATTGGTAGTATTGCACATGTTGTAAGATAGCATTGTGAGGAAGAGGAAGCTGAAATTTAAGGCAAAGTTGTCAAAGCTCTCTGATTTTTGTTCCCACCCTCACCTGTGGCCATGAACTCTGAGTAATGACAGAAAGACTAAAAATGTGGGTTTAAGCAGTCGACATGAGAAACTTTAGGAGGATGGTTGAGCTCTGCCTCAGAGATAGGGTGTGGAGCTCAGACATCTGGAGGAAGCTTGAAGTAGAGCTGCCGCTCCCTCATCATGAAAGGAGCCAGCTGATATGGTTTTGGGCATCTGGTTATGATGCCTCCTGATCTCCTCCCTGTGGAGGTCTTCCAGGCCAGTCCAACTTGGAGAAAACCCCAGGGTAGACCAAGGATTTCCTAGAGAGGTTATATATCCAATCTGGCCTGGGAAAGCCTCAGAAAGAGCTGGAAAATGTCTCTGTGGAGAGAGATGTCTGGGTTGACTTGTTTCGCCTGCTGCCACTGTGACCTGGCCATGGATAAGCAGAGGAAAATGGAAGGATGAAACTTCTTGTGTTTTAGATAAATGCTCAACAGTGTACATAACTTTAAGCTTGTTTCTAACTATTTTTTGCAAGGTTCATAGTGGCATAAAGACCAGTGAGGTTGTGAGATGTCATGATGATAAGACACCTCATGGAAGAAAAAAATGAGGCTGTGTTCAAAACCATATATCACACACTACTACTGTATACACAGACACAGTATGTACACTTACTGGTCTAATGTTAAGTATAGTGGTCCAACACTTAAAAACTGACCATCTCTGCACAACTTGACTTTATCATCATGCTAGCCCAACCATTAGTCTGTAAAGGTAATTCAACAACTTTCACTAACACAGTTAGAATGTGATATTTAACATTTAAAAAGGATTACAGGTAGGGTTATTTTTATTTTTTAAGTAATTAAGTAAAGTGTAGTTCAGTTAGTCAGTCATGCATTATGGGACAGTTGTAACGGTGCCTGGAGAAGTGGGTCGCTCCTAATTTATCCCCATACTTTCATCCGTTTAGCAAAGGATAGACAGCCTCTGTTATTTACAAAGACATCTAAGACCATCCTGCATATTTATTTCAACTTAAAATGGGCCTTTAGTGTTGGCACATTACCACTTGAAGCCTCTGCTTTAGGAAAACAGAGTCAGCAGTCAAATAAACAGCCAGATTTAAAGTAAACAGAAGATACTTGTGCCCATCTACAGGGATAAGCACTCAGTGAAGAAATCCCTAAACCCAGTTAAGCCCTTCGTAATGTCCCCCATAAGTCAACTGAGGAGGCTGATGGGCAGCAAGAAGCCAGCACTTCACCAGGGTTGTGAAGTGAAACTCCTCTTCACTGGTGTTTTATTCAGGTAGTCCCATGACACCTCCAAAGGGTGAACAGTGACCCAATGTGCTAGAGCCAGCCTCCTTAGATGAAGCGAAATCATGGCAATCATGTAAATTTAACCTATGATAACCACTCTTATCAAAAGAACAAAAATATTTAAATATATTATTGGTAATGTTTAAATTGTGGATGGGCACACTGAACAAAATAATAGGAAAATAATGTCAGACTTTAGAGATAAGCCATGATGTGTTCAAAAGGGGCAAAAAAATGGGGTAAAAGTGGCAAAATGGGGTAAAAGTTGCCAAGATGGGCAAAAAATGTCAAAAATGGGTTTCAAGTAGCAAAAAAAAGAGGAAAAAATAAATTAAAAATGTCAAAAATTTGCAGAAGCCCACAAAAATAAATACAAATTTTGAGAGGTGGCAGAATGGGCAAAAAGCTACAAAAATAGGTTAAATATGGCAAAAAAGGAGGTAAAAATGGGTGAGAAGTGGTTAAAATGGGCAAAAAGCAGCAACAAGAAGTGAGAAAAATTAGTAAGTTTCCAAGATGGGAACAAAATCTGCAAAAATGGGTTTAAAGTGGCAAAAAAGGAGGGAAAATTGGCAAAAATGTCAAAAATGGGTTTAAAGTGGCAGAACAAGAGGAAAAAAACAGGTAAAAAATGTAAAAAAAAATGGGTCTAAAGTGGCATAAGAGAGGAAAACAGGCAAAACAATGTCTAAAATGGGCAAAAGGCAACAAAAATGAGTCAAAATTTGGAGAGGTTGGTGGAAAGCTGCAAATATAGGTTAAATATGGAAAGAAAAGCATGAAAGCAGCACAAATAGGATAAAAATGGCAACAAGGGTGGCAAAAAATTGGGTGAGAAAGTGGTGAGACGGATAAATAGCTTCAATAAAGAATTTCATCTCAAAGCAAGAATAGTTTGACACACTTTTCAGCTCCAAAGTAGCCATGATGCTAGCACCAATGCTACTGATCCAACACATGCACTGATATCAACAATAAACACAACTGGGGCAGGCCCGTTCACTGGGGTTTTCAGGGCCCCAGCCAGCTCTGTGGGCAGGCCTGCTCCAGGTAGTGACAATGCTGGTGCTATCTACACAAATATGACTCACAGTTGCCACAGAAATACAACTATGCTACTCCTGGTGCAAACATCACACATTCCAGTGCAAAAGAACAAAAGAGAGAATAGAAAGAGAAAAGTGTAAAGAGAGGGAGATAGAGAGTGGAGGAGACAGAGGTGAGGTGAGGTGCTCTGATTGGGGCCAGCACTGAGTGAGCTGAGGCTCTACATCCCCCTACTCCCTCATTTTCATGAGGGAAGAGAAAAAGAACAAAGAAAGAGTACAAGAGAAGAGAAGAATGGTGGGGTTTCAGTCAAAATGTATTTTGCATCCCAGTTGACATCCAAATCCACTGATTGGTCTGAACTGCTTCATCTGGCATCTCCTCCTCTTTCACAAACTCTGTCCCTGCACTCCCATCTGTAAGTGGAGAAACTGCAGACCATGCATTAAACCGCTACATCCCACTTCTACCAGACAAACCCTAGCTTGTTGAGCCTCTGCCCCTAAATCTGCAAATCTAAGCTTTTTCCTTTCATGTGCTTCCTCCACAGAATCCTGTAGGGAACAGTCAGTTCTATAAAGTAAACTATTCGCTGACTGGCCAAAGAAGAGCAGATTTTACAATCACCACTGGCTCGCAGACTTTTGTCTGAGACAAAAACATAATTATGCATTTTGAGTTAGCTATTCTCTTACAGTGTCAGGGGTAACACACGGGTATACTCTGTATACCTAACCATTATTTTTTTACCCAGAAGATACTGAGGAGACTTTAGAAAGCAGGTGCCAATTCAAATCTCATACAGCTATCTATGCAAAGGAATTACAGAGCCAACATTGTGCTATTTTTCTTTATTAGGATCTGCCTGATTATCAGTCACAGGCTGCACATACAACTCTGTTTACATGACAGATGCTAATACCCTGCCAGGGACGTCACCTATTCTTGGTACCACCACCAAATGATGAATTCTGAGTATTTCCTGCTCTGTAGCAGCAGAATGATTTGTCCTGTTCTTTCTTGGCAGGTAAATAGCTGTTTTCTGTTCAGCATTCTTGAAAAATCTAAAGATGGAACAACGTGAGCAGGATGTTGTCTGTCACATGTGATAACATCATTTTTCATGATGCTGTTTACAGGCGAGATAAAGGTTACACCTGTTTCTCAGACAGTGTGTCATGTTGTGGATGTGTTTTATCTGGAGGATTAGATTATTTAGAGATGGACTTAAAGCACGTCACCTAAACCCCTTAAGGTGATATTTATACTGTCCTGACTTCCACACTGCATGGAGTCTCACTTTTGATTACTGTTGCTTCCTTCCACTATTTATAACTAAGTCTTTTTCCTGCTTTCCTGCCTCTATCTCCCTCTGCCTTTCTCTCTCTCTCTCCCCTCCCTCCCCATTCTTTTTTCCTCTCTGCGTCACCGTATCTGTGCATTGAGCACAAGTGTGTGTGTGTGTGTGTGCATGCAATGACAGAGATGCAGAGGCGGTTTGCATGGTAGCTAAAACAGAAGCTGTCTCTCTCTGTCACACACTCAGCCCCAAACAGAATAACTGTTATTTAAAGACGAGAGCTGCACTTGCTCATTTGAGGAGGGAAAAAAATGGCTTGGAGAGATTGGAGAGGAGGGTGAAGATGGAGGGGGCAAAAGAAGGGAGGTACCTTGCGATGGAAAGATAAGAGGGAGGCAGGAGAACGAAGGGGATGATGTCATCTGTTAACCCTATATTGCTCCCCTCTCCGTTCTCTTCCCTCCCCAGATTCTTCCTCCGCTCCTCTCTGTGTCTCTCTTCAGCAGGAGGACTATATTTAGATGTGTGCAGCTGTGAATTTGTGTTGATGCTGCTGTAGGGGGGCTTGGCACTGCTCGGTCTTGTGTGGTGCTGGTCTTTTTTAACAAATTCTTCCCCCTCTCCTCTTCCTCCTTTTGCTGCCACCATCTTTTCAGTGTCACAGGCTGTATATTCCCGCTCTCTGCTCCATGTCATCTTTTTATAGCAGCCTCTCCATCCTTCTTGCATTTCAAGGATGCATCTGTAGGTATTCCATATTTATCTTATGCCAGCAAATCAAAGGGAAACATTTCTCTTTACAGATTCTTCTTAGAAATATTCTCAGCACAATTTCATTTCCCCCCCAGAAACTATAAAAACACATAAAAGCAGCACATTACTATTGTTTTTAATTGGTCTTTTCCATGTGCAGATTGCAACATAAGAGACAATAATCCCTGAAAAACACACTTTATTCTCTCATTTGTATTTTGTTCTCTTTAAATGTTCTCCACATAAAGGTTAGGTTTTATAAAAAAGATTCAAAATATACCATCTGTATAGCATTAGGCTAATTTAAGCATTAAAAGTCATCTTACCTAATGGATCATTTCCTTTTTACTTTCTTTTTGGTACTTTTTCTTGTACTGTTTTTACAAACCCCATTCCAAAAAACTTGGGACATCAAATACACAGAATACAGTGATTTTACAAATCATTTCAACCCATATTCAGTTGCTTTGAATGTTATGACTGTCTTTTTAATTGATTTCTAGACATACATATGCATTCTGAATTTGATGGCTGCAGCATGTTCTGTTTCTGTTTATCACTGTGATACATCATATTTTCTTCTTGAAACACTCTGGAAGCATCTGAGGACTGCAGACACTACTTGATGCACATGAAGTTCCTCAATAATTCAGGTTCTCTTTGGATATTTTGTGCTACATAATCTACCATATGTTTTAAATGGGAGACAGGTCTGGACTGCATGCACACAAGTCTACACACTCTTCCCTGTGAAGCCTGAAACTCATGCAGAATGTGGGGCTGTCTTCCCGGAAAGAGATATTGTCTGACTAGAAGCATAAGTTGCTCCTACACCTGTATGTGCCTCTCGTTATTCATGGTACCTTCCCAGCTGTGCAAGTTACCCAAGCTGTGTGCACTAATACACCCCACACAATCACATATGCCTGCTTTTGAGCTTTGCATTGTTATCAATCTTGACGGCTATTTTTTAATTATTTCTCAAAACAGTTTGAAATGTGGACTCATCAGACGACAGCACACTTATCTCATCTGTCTTTGATAAGCTCAAGCTCAGAGAATTCAGCTGCTCTCATGGATGTTGTTGATAATTTGGCCTTTGCTTTGCATGCTTTGCAGTCTTAACTTACATTAGTAGATGCAGTGATGCACTATGTTAACTCAGAGTGGTTTTCTGAAGTGTTTCCAAGTCCATGTTGTAATATCTACCCCAAAATGATTCAACTTTCAGTGCCACTTAAGAAATCAAAATCCCAGGTATTAAAGATAATAAATTAAAGTGATAATAAATCTGCATTTAGGTTTGTTGTATGACAGGTCACTGTGTTATAAACCCTCAGGTCAGATTTCAGTCAGATAAAACATCTCTAAGTTTATAAAATTAAGCTTCAAAATCATGAAAAATGGCGTGGTGGTGGATGGTGTGGGCGTGTCGGTTAAATAGCTGAAGCCACGCCCACTCAGGAGAAATATGATCCTCTCAGGTTTCAAAAATTCTACATTCTGAATGGAGGAAAGCTCTCACGCCATTATCCTGCCCCTTGACCTTACGATGAACTTATGATGTACTGAGATGAACTGCTCTGTGATTTTATATCATTGTACACATTAAACTCACATTAAACCCAGCCAGGGTTTTATGATTACAGTCTAAATCCAAAATTCAGACACATGTAGACCTCAGTGTTTTCACATGTTTACAGCGATCATATTCCAACATATCTAGGGTGTTAAGACACAAAGTTTGGATTTTACTTTACAGGACCTTTAAGTTTTGGGTTTTTTTTTTGCTTTGCCTCTTATGTGCAGAGATTTCTCCAGATTCTCTGAATCTTTTGATGGTATTATGAACAGTAGAGGGGAAAGTCTCTAAATTACTCGCACATTGAGGAGTATTATTCACGAACTGTTGGACCGTTTGCCCATGCAGTCTCTCACAAAGTTATTGATTGTGAATGGCTGTGTCTTTCAGGAGTGCTCCTTTTGTACCTAATGAAGGTGCTGCCACCTGTTACTAGTTAACCTGCTTACCCATGGAATGCTCCAAGTCTTTCCTGCCCCTGTCCCAACTGTTTTGTATTGAGTTGCAAGCATGTAATTCATAATGTGTGCAGAGAAAAACAAAGTTTTAACATTTACTATCATGTCTCTGTGCCATTTGTAATTAAATAAATGCAGATTTTTTTGGTGTTAATGTTTCTATTGTCACACACTCATCAAACCTTAAAGAACTTGATCCTTAACTTTTGTTTTAAATAGTCCTTAAAAGTAAAAAGGCTGTCGCACCACTTGCTTCTTACCTTTTTTTAAGCAGAGCTTAAACTGACTCTGTCTCAATGAGCGTCTTAGTTTAGTAACTATTAAATTAAACAGCTTAAGACATTTAAACCAGCTTCATTCAATCCGTTAACCATTTGGGAGATAATTTATCACATTAAAGAATCATTGACAAAGGTAACCACAGTTAGCATGGAACAAAGCATGAACTTAACAATGCAGTGTTGAGTTTCTCTGCCACTATTATCTCTGACGACATTTATCAGCCAGAATCTGGTGTTTTGTATTCATCGTGTTGTGATTCGTGTTGAATATCTGAGATTCTAAAAGAAGAATAGGCTGCTAAGCTCGTTTGATTCATGGTTATGGAGACAAATTCCTCTCTCTATCGATCCTTTTTTTTTTGTTGTTACACTTTTTCAAAATGAGACTGCTGACTTCAGTAGATATTATGTTGGTACAGCTTTCTCTTTAATTTTCTGTGATTGCTGTTGTACCATCTACTGCTCTTATTGCACCATGAACCCTCCACTGAGTCTCTCTTAGAGTCCGCTCTCCTGAGGTTTCTCACATTATTGTTCCAAACACTCAAGAGATTTTTTTTTATGGTCTTCAGGGCTGATGAGGAGCCACGTTGGTGTGCATTTATACCCAGTGAGAGATTTAATGTGTAGAATAATGGGGTTCACAAATAAACAAGTTAATGTGTGGCCTCTTTAGGTTGGATCATCATCTGGCCCCCCAAAACTTCCCATCTGGCCCCAAAAGCTCGATTAAATTTAGAAAATGTGCTGAGTAAAAATATATATTGCTGGATTTAGTTTATCTTTTTCCTTTTCTCCTTTTTTAATCCGTACAGATATTTAAGTTAGTCCAAAAATAAGTGAGATTGAAACTTTTTGAAAAATAGTTTCAATCTCTTAAATCCTCTTAAGTCCATTCTTGAAGCAGCAGATTTCTGTGTAAATTAAACAATTCAGGGGTGTTGAGAGTTTATTTTTTACTGCCTGATAATCAGAACAACGTTTTCTTAATGTGTTCTTTTTTTTCCACCAATCAGGATGCAGCATATTCACATCAAACTACATGGCAATCTTAGAAATAGTTGGCTTAAATATCTCAATTCCCCCCCTTGTGTCTGGCTTCAATATCAGTAACAGGGACTGAGTTCACTGCTAAAGGCTAAAAATTGGTACATTTCAAAGAAAATAAAATTATTTAGACCAATGATACTCAACGTGTGGTTCTTTTGTGATAATTTGTAGCTCTTTTATGTCTTAATTTGAAATATTATTACCCCAGAAAACCTTATCCACTGCAAGTCACAATAATCAGTTTGTTTCCCACACATACACAGTTGGCTTTATTTCAATTCAATTTCAATTTCAATTTGCTTTACTGGCATGAACAGATCAGTTACTGCCAAAGCAGTGTAAAAAATAAAAATGCATTAAATATTTACACATAATATAAATTTGCATATTAAATAATTCCACAAATAATCAATGTATAATGAAATAAATCTGATTAATTAGATAAAACAATAAGACTAAAAAATAATAGACATAAAAATAAAGAATTAAAAAAGAGTTGGCTTTATATGCCAACATTTTTTTTTGTCCATATATTTCCATTACCCTTATTTGCAATTTTTTGCCCCTTTTTTCCATTTTTTCCACTTTTAATAATTTTTTACTGCTTTAAGCCCTTTTTTGGCCATTTTTGCCACTTTTTGCCTATTTAGGGCAACCTTTTGCCGATGAATGCCACTTTTTTTTATTCACATTTTTGCCACTCTTTGGTGCTTTTCGTCCATTTTAGTCACTTCTCACTCTTTTTAACACTTCTTCCTCCCCATTTTTTTCATTTTTTGCCCACTTTGTCCCTTTCACCCATTTCTGACAATTTTTTTTGCCACCTTTGACTTATTTCTATTGCCACTTTAACCCGTTTTTGCCGCTTTTCACCACTTTGATTGTGGCGCTTGCAAAGGTATTTTTCAACAATTTGGCTCTTTGGTTGAGTAAAACTGATTTAGACAGAAATATTTCTCTTATTTAGGTCATTTAAGGGCCTGCCCCCCACAGTATCTGCTAAGCTGGCCCTTGTGTAAATGTAGTTGATGACGCCTGGTATAAATGTTCCTACATATACGATAACTGCATCCAGATTTTGAATCACATCTCTGACTCAGCACTGGTTTCTGTAAGTCTTTCATGTAACATTACTAGGAATCCCAGCCCTCATTTGTACTATTCAATGCTCCTTGTAGGAAATATGGTTTATGATCAAATATGTTTATGGGCCTTCAAATCATATTAAATGAAGTGCTTCATGGAGTGAGTCATTTTTGTGAGTATATCCTGATGAGTGACCTCTTTCACTAAAAGCACGGCCATGAGATCCATCACCTAAACAAGTGTATCTCTATGTACAAGGAAAGCTTTGGGCATTTTACATTAGCACTGATGTGCTTGTATTATTTGGTAATGCTACTTCTGTAATGGTCTACTATTTAAACTATGAGCTCATCTCAAGGAAGAAACAGCAACATAAAAATTAACTCACTAATGCTTCATTGAAGTTTATATATTCACAGCCAAGCTTGTTACTCACACAGATACTGATTTGAATGTCAGGAACATGAAAATAGCTCAGCACAAATGACTCACTTACTGTGATTGTGATCTTCTAATCACTGTTCTGACATGAATGAGTCTGAACCGACCTGCATTGACCTAATAACAGCACAGCTACAAAGAAACTGGGATTCAACTTTTTCTGCCTGCTTATAGTTAGGTAAACTGGCGCCTTGCCTTAAAATGTGCAGTGGCTCTTTCTAATGCTCTCCCACTTTTTTTTTTACTCCATCATTTTCTTTTTCTTCACTCTCTCCCACACTTTCTCTCATACGACTCACCAAGTCTCTTCAGTCTCTTCATCTTCCCTCTCTTTTTCTCACCTCCTCTCCTCCTCTCTGTCTCCAGAATGTACATACATGCCTTTTCTCTCCCTTCATCTCTTCACCTCATTCTGCTCTATATTTTTTTCTTTTGCTCAGTCCCAGCACGGCACCTCTTCGTACAATTACTTTCCATTAAAAATGGATTAGATTTCACCTTCACAGTCTGTCTACAGAGGCAGAACAAGAATGGAGGGAGGGAGAAGACAGAGAATTTAAGAGAGAGGGAATAACAGAAAAAATAGATAGATAGATAGATAGATAGATAGATAGATAGATAGATAGATAGATAGATGGACAGACGGGCGGATGGACGGACAGATGGACAGTCAGACAAATTGATAGATTCAAATTATCATCAAGAATGTGATTTTGAAAATTGTTTTTTCTCTCCAGATCAGGTTTTTAGCATCCTCATGACTCATTTTTTTAATTCTTAGTTTATTTCATGAATGTTGATTAATTAGTTGTCACTGGTTAATCAGTATTCTTGGCTACCATTACACCATGAAGACAAAAGAACATTCCTAAAAATGTTAATGTTTGGACCTAAATATAAAAACTTAGTGAATGAAGAAATGGGAAAAAACAAACACGTTTGAAAAGCTGATTATTAAAGGATTTGCATGCATACATCTTATTTTATTCAATTTTCCCGAGACAGCATGGAAGTTGGTAAACCAGTTTTATGTCCCAACAAAAGGGAGATAAATAAGTAGAAAAAATACTGAATTTTACTCTTAATTATAGGAAAACCTAAAAAAAAAAAACACATTTATGAAATGTAATGTATGTCCACTTATGGCCTCTTTAGATGAGTCTTTTCACATTTTTTATCCCTGCCACACACATTCACGACCCACTAGAAAGAGCTTCATGGCCCACTTTTGGCCTCCAACCCACCAGCTGAGAACCACTGATATAGATAAAAGTATTTGGCCACATCTGTTAACTATTGAATTTAGGTATTTTAATAATACCTGTTACCACAGGTGTATAAAATCATCAGTCCCCATTTGAAAACATTTTTTAACAAAACTGGTCGTTCTGAAGAGCTTATTGATACTCTGATAGGATGCCACCTAAATAAAGACGGTTTGTAAAATTGAATCCCTGCTGGATATTCCAAAGTCAACTGTAAGTGATATTATGGAAATTGGTAGTGTTTAGGAACAACAGCAACTTAGCCATGAAGAGCACAAAAAATCGCAAAGCAGGGTCAACGACTGCAAATATGCATGGTGCGTAAAAGGCGCCAACACTGACGATTCCATAGCTGAAGGGTTCCCAACTTCAACTGGCATTAATGCAAACACAAAAACTGTGGTGGGAGCTACATGGATTGTGGAATGGTTTTAGCGATTGCTGGGACAACGTTACGTGCCTGACTGCGCTGTGCCAACTGTGAAGTTTGGTGGAGGAGGGATAATGTATAGGGCTGTTTTTCAGGGTTTGGTTTAGGCCCCTTATCTCTAGAGAATGGCAGTCTTAGTGTTTCAGAATACCAAGACATCTTGGACAATGCTATACTTTCAACTTTGTGGCAACAGTTAAAGCAAGACCCTTTTCCATACCAACGTGACTGCCCAAGTGCAAAAAGCAAAGAGTATAAAGACATGGTTCAATGAGTTGGAAGAACTTGACTGGCCTGCACAGAGCTCTGACCTCAACCCCAAGCTAGGATGACGATTGTGAGCAAGGCCTTCTCGCCTGACCTCAGTAATGCTCTGCAGAAGGAATGGGTGCAAATTCCTACAAAAACCCTCCAAAATCTGGTGGAAAGCCTTCCAAGAAGAGTGGAAGCTCTTAAAGCTGCAAAAGAGAGCCAACTCCATATTAAAGTAAATTTGAATACAATGTAACCACAGTACTTGTAGGTGGACTTTTGTCCATATGGTGTATTTACATTTCCAGGACAGGCTGCCTTTTTTGGAATGCCTGCAATAGTTAGTGATAGCGGGTTGAATGGGAAGTGTCACCAACCTGATGTTGCATACTTTTGCATCTGACAAAGATGGCAGTAAACATAAACGCTGAATTTTTTGTCCTTGTTTTTGTAATTTGCAAAACAGAACTCATGACAGTACAGCCATCTGGCAATGCTTCTCAACTCCCCATTTGTTTTCATTCTGAAGTTACATTTGATCACACAAGTTTCTGTGAGATCTCATGTCTATGGAATCTCCACTGTGACTTTGGACTTGCTGTCTGGCCAAGTTGTCTAGTGTGCATTCAGAGGATTATAATGTTAAAAATCAGTTGAACCTATCCTTATGTCTGTATGCCAGCCAAACATTTGTTTTCAAAACTAAGTCATGAGAAGTAACTCAACTTTTCACACTTGTTTTTCTGGGTGGGTTATGTGAAAAGTGTCTGAACGTTCCCTTTTACACATTTGGCGAGCCTCTGAGAAATGGCTGCGACTCAAGAACAAATTGACCGCTCAGTATTGCTCAATGGACAAGCTCATACGTGCCAGCGCTGGATGTAAAATGAGCAAAGGGAAAAGGTTGAAAAAAAATCCCAAAGAAAATGTCATTTCATGAATGTAGATGGAAAAAAGATGAAGGAAAACAATCCATGGTATTTTGATGATACATAAATCGCACACCATCATCTGCATATGTAGCAAGGAAATGTTCAGAAAATTCTTGTTTATTTATGCTGTGGTTAAATCTCAAATACACAAGGCTGTCTCAGTTACTTAGAGTTCTGTAAGATTAATTTAATCAAAAAGCCACTTGTTTGTTTTTTTTTTCATCAGGCTTTTAGTGAGACAGATCTCTTTCCTATCAAGTCAAATCTTGTCGTATTTAATGGAATCACAGCCACTCCAGTCTTATTAGAGTTTGTATCTTGTTTCTTGACACATGAAGTAAAGGCCAGTCCTTGTCTATTGTTGTGAAGCTCAGTGCCAAATGGAGCAGATGGTCCTGGTGTGTCCCAAAGAGGTGAGGAGTCCTGCTGCTGGAAGAGCTTCAGTCTGCCCCCCTTTACCCTCCTGTTTTCCCACCTTGGGGGTTAAGAAGGGTTAAATCTAATCTGCTCCCACTGTGAGTGTGTATGTGTGAGTGTGTGTTGGAGAATGGATCATCCGCTTTCCTATGGCTAGTCTAGACTGCATTTGCCATTTCTAGAGCGGTATTGTTTTCCTGAGTCAAAGAACTCTGAATAACTAGTCAATTAGACGGGCCTGTTTATGGGCCAGGCTGAGGCCCTCTCTCTCTTTGAGGTGCCACAGACTTCACAGTGTTGTGTATAAGACAGTTTCAGTTTGATACTAATTGCTGTAGATCATCTGCTTTTTTTTTTTCAATTCACTCAGACAATTGATTTCTCTTTTCATCCTGTATAGCAGTGATCATCAACCGGCAGCCCGGGGGCTACATCAGGCCCCCCATACCTCCCCATTCAGCCCTGAGAACCTTATCAAATTCAAAATGTACAAAGGAGAAAAAAATGTTGTCGTAATTATGTTAAAATTTTTTCTCTATTCCCTGCAGTTATTAAAACGACTCCAAAAATAATTGAGATTGAAACGATTCAATCATGAATGACTTTATGTTTCATCCATTTTTCAGAAATCCACCTGCCAGCCATTATTAGCAAATATAATGCATGTTAAACACAAATTTATCAATTCATTCTTCAAAAAAACTGCCATTGTCAATGTAAACTTCTGGCTTCAGGCATTTTGGGAAGGCAATTTTCCTTCTTGGGTTTTCAAACTAAGTTATAGACAACCTGACAACCACAGAAATTTTCAGCTAAAATATCTCAGTCACCCCCTTGTGGCTGGTTGTGATATAGCGACTGATCTCACTCTTAGAGCCCAAAAATTGCATACATTCAAAAGAAAATAAAAATCTGCAAATAATAATAATAATAATAAAAAGTAATAATAATAAGACAATTTTAGAAAATTCTTTTTTTATTTAAAAGTTTGGCCCCTTAAGTGCCCATTTAGGAAAAAGCTGTCCCTTGTACAAATGCAGTTGATGACTCCTGCAGTAGAGTATGAGCAGGAGAAAGATAATGACAGTATGTTAGAAAATGTGACACTTAATTTCATATGAAATGCAAGAACAACTGTTAACATCAGTTCTCCCCAGAGGGGGAATCCCTTCTGACTCTGGTGAAATTTTATTTGATGCTTTCAGCAACTATCAGATAGACTATCTGAAATTATAACATATATCATTATCCCAAAATGAGTTGTAATAATGCTGGTAATCCTTAAACTTAACTCTTTAACCTTTTAAATAGTACTATCGTAAAGTTTCATGTGCTCATAATTTAATTTTCAAAGATAATTTCAAATTGTCAGATGTGTCCTCTATCCAGCCCGTTCTACCCGTGTTCACTTCTAAATAACCTGCTACAGAGATGATGAATTTTCTATTTTTAAAAAACTGAAACCACAAGATGCTGATACAAAAATGTGGTGTTTTTTTCCCATATTTTGAAATGATTGTAATAAGTCTGCTTAATGTTATACATTTAAGTGGCAAAATACCACAGCTGTATTACTGTTACCATGGGCCTGAGGGCAGTTTGTCCCAATGTTTGTTGCAGTACTCACACCCTCCACCAGGGACCAAGGGTGCTTCTTTCAGTTGTGGGCAAGGTGTCAGAAGGTGTTCTCTTCAGAGTTTTATAGGAGTGGTTTGAGTAAAATCCCAAGATATGGAATTTCCACTCCCTGGTTTGGAAGGTACTTTTATGTTCGGAGTTTCACCTTCCAGGTATGGTTTAAACTTCCAAGTTTTTAAAAGTTATCCTCAGGTTTGAAGTTCTTGCCTCCCAAGTTTTGAATTCCTACTACTTGGGCTTGAACTTCTAAGTCAGGGCTTGAAATTTAGGTGTCCAGTTTTTCAAAAGTGGGAAAACTTACTCCCTAGTTTTGGGGCTTATCCCTAGGATTAGTATTACTAATACCAGTTTGGAAAACTTCATTTTGGGTTAAGAATTTGTACTTTGGGTTTTGGAAAACTACTTCTGGATTTAGAATGTATACTTCCAGGTTAAGTGTTTCCCCTTAAATGTGCACAGTTTCTATAGCTGCATTTGAAAATCTTACATCTTGTTGGCAGAATTTCTTCTTTTAGGATTTCAAGAGTTACTCTTCAAGGCTCCTTGCTTTAGGAACATTTCTTTGGGGTCTGGAAAACATACTCCCTGTTTTGGTATGGGAACCCTGCTGTAGAAGTTTAAAGACCAGGTTTGGTTAGTCTTGTTCCTGATTTGGAGAACTTATTCCCGGGTTCAGCAAGGTTAGGGTTTCTACCTCCAGGTTTTCAAAACTGACTTCCAGGTCTGCAAAACTTACTTACAGGGCTAAAAATGTACATTTCCTGGTTTGAAATTTCTCTGTAGGTTTTGAAAGTTTCCTTCCTGGGTTGAAAAATCTGACTTCCAGGTTTTGACATAGACTTCTGGGTTCATAATGTGCTTTTAGGGATATTTGGTTTCTGCCTCCTGGTTTTCCGAACCCCAGAAGTAGAAATTCTTAAACCTAAATTCAAAATTTTGTGTAACCTTTCATGAATGCAAAAACAAAGATTTAAGAGTGTGATTATCTTTTTTATTGCGTTCTAAACTTCATTAAACCCTGAAAAGTGAACATTATCTAATACAATAAGCCATTTTTTTGTCATTTATCTAAACACAGACTGGTATAACCCTACTTGGATTAAAAACTTTCAGGCATTTTACTAACATTTTCTAAACTATATACATATTTTGCAGCTATAGTAAGCAGCATAGTCATCAATCATGGTTGTTTGAGTACCAAGCGTTCCCATTTGGCTGCTGTCAGTCCCTCTAAATCTTTTTATCATCTTTTTACTTTTTTTTTTCTTCGTTTTTATACTTTGCAGGCTTAGCTATTAAGTCTAACACACCCCAAGGTCTGCTGAATCAATTTAAAGAGCTCTGCATATGTTAAGTACTCTGTGGGTATCAGCTACTTTTGCTACATTTGTGAAAAGTGGTGTTTTTGGAAATACAGGGTTTTAATCTGACGGCCGGCAGCAGCTTGTTTCATTGTGACAAACAGGACTGGAGAACGATTCTGACAGGTAATAGGACTGAGATACAACACAGCCCTCTGGAGGAAGTTGTGTGCGGAGTTGCGTGTATGGATTCAAGCCTGTGTGTGTGTGTGTGTGTGTGTGTGGGTGTGTACAAATGTGTGTGTGGAGTAATAGCCTGCTCTTTTTCCCTCATTACCTTTGAGAGAAGATCTGGCCTGTAGAATCCATGGCTGTATACTGCAGCACTCCTACTTTGTCAAACGCTTCACCACCAAACACAAAGCATCTTTCAGGAAATCCATTTGGCTTGGCTCAGCAGCGTCACCTTTTTGTCCTTTAGCCTTGGTGTCTAACATTTCTCTTCTTCTTCTCTTTTCTTTCTGCCCACCTCTCAATCATGCAGATGCCCCGGTGGCAGAGTTACACGACCTGTTCTGTAAGAAGCTGCAGCAGTGCTGTGTGCTGTTTGATTTCCTGGACTGCGTGGCTGACCTGAAGGGGAAGGAGATCAAACGTGCGGCGCTCAACGAGCTGGTGGAGAGTGTGGCCACGAGCAGAGGAGTCCTCATAGAGCCGCTGTACCCAGAGGCTATAAAGATGGTAGGAGGGGGGTTAAGGGTCAAAGTGATAGATGAATGGTTGTTTGAGTATCCAATGGCCAAATATTTAAGCACAAGATTGAAAACTAGACAATGACAAACAATCCGCATAGAATACAATAAAAAAGAATAAAAAGTAACAACAGGAAATGTAAGTTACACGGGAAAACGAGAGCACTGAGCCGCTACGCCCTTGTGTGCCATAGGGGGTAAGCGAAGGAAGTATACATATTTCCACATGGGAATCAAACACCTGGAGCATTGCACACAACAGGAAAATAAGCAAAGAAACAAGGGACAAAGACAGATGGTGACAACTGAAAAGCTTGGGAGTCTTCAAACATGAGAAAAGGAGGAAGGAAGAGAGCAATGGATATATAAGTGGAGTTTGAGGAAAAGAGAGCGAGCAAAGGGTGCTAAATAGCACTAGGCTGCACAGATGGCGAGGAACAGAGGGGTGGAGAAGAAAGATAAAGTGATGGAAAATGAGTGGACGGCACGAGTGAGCACCAGAGGTCCAAAGAGATATATAAGAGAGAGCCAGAGGACAGGAATTAAAGTAAGTAGGGAATAAAGCTTATGTTATGGAGTCTCTATACATAGAGGATGTGAATGTGCTGATAAGACAGAGGATGAAAGAAAGAAAAGGACAAGAAGTGTGGCTTAGTGTGTAGGTTAGAGCTGAAGTTGCTATGTGATTCAGTGTGAAGAAAACAAGAACACAATTAAAACATAAAAACATGGACTGAGTTAAAATACTCAGACTGAAACCTATCATAGTCATGTGTCCCCACATTCAAAGGTTGTGAATATTGCACTAACATCAGTGTCGTCAGCTTCACAAATAATAGATATATCCTCCAAATAAAATATTTACATTGAACCAAGCCAAAAGTCTAGTTATGATGGTGCTAACTGACATGTAAACCTAAACCTGGAGAGAGTAAAGCGGCCTGATTTGATTAAAGAAGACTTAACACAATAGTTAATTTTAGGTCTTAAGTGTTAGACAAACATCCGAATTAAATACGTGAAAGGAAAGGGAAGAGCCCTTTTGAATCAGGCCCCTGACAAGTATACCGTATTGCTGAAAAAAAACAACCTAAAACTAACACTTGAACTAAACTAGAACAAGGAATTTTTGCAAAATAAAAACTTAACTAAACTAACAAACCAGCAGTAAAATCTAATAGAAACTAAACTGCAATTTAAAACAAAAGGTAAAAACTAAATAAAATGAAAACTAATTAAAAATCCAAAACTATTATAACCTTTTTGCTATTATCATGCTAAAAAGATTAAATCTGAAATTATGGAAGACAAGGGCCGGCCACACACTAGAGGATTTTGAAACCTGAAATGATTTTAAGAATGTGGGAGACCACCGACGTAAGGACAATTACAAACAATTTTTCATCTTTAATCCTCTGAGCGCACACACTAGACAAGTCAGCCAGATTGTCAGATCACTGGAGATCACACACCTGCAGACCTGCCAGAGACCTCACGTGATCATCTGACTTCAGAAAAAACCACGGATGTCTGTCAATTTATCCTCTTGCTGTCCCTCCACAACAGGCTGTCCTGGCATGAGTTACAGGTACAGCCAAAATCATAAAACTAGGGAAAGACTCAGGATGAAATCCTGGCTGGAGTGAAGCTACAGTTTGGTTATAGTTGTGAACATTGAAAGTTCGTATGACCCAGCTGGTCATGATTTGGTGCAGTAAAATAATCGTGTTGACACCACACACATGCAGATTATTTAGAAATTATCATTTGCGACAAGGTGCCACTCGGGATACGCCCCCACAATCGTCGGGGGAGGCAAATTTTGGCTAAAATCAGGCTTAAAATCCCGTAGTGTGTGGCCGGCCTCACTAAGAGAGATGACCAATGGTCACTCCGACTGAGCACCAGAGATCCTGTGTGTTGATAGGACAAAGTTCAAGAGGGACAACCATCACAGCAGCCCTCCACCGATCTGGGCTTATGGCAGAGTGGCTCCATGTGGAAGTAAAGAAGCTTTTCATGCATTTCACACTGAGGAGAAGCTTCAGTCTAGCCACTCTAGCCCAGAACTGTCAGGTTCGTGGTCTCCTTTCTAACAAAGGCCCTGTAACAGCTGATAATGTAACAACCACACATAATGTAACAAAAAAATGTAACAAAAACTCATAATATAATATTTGTTTGATAATGTAACAAAATGCTGCTGTTACATTTTGTGTCTGTTATAACATTATGAACAAGCAGATATTTTTCTCCTAATGATATAATAATTTATTACGTTATAGAGTGAGTCAATAATTCATGGATTAATATGGATATTGCCTCAAAATAGATTGTAGTCTGCACTCTTTCAATAGTTTTTACTTTAAGACTCAAAAATGTTCATACACAAATGTCTCCCTCCCCCTGGACTTGTGCATGTCTGTGTGTTTTTGCTCATGCATGTGTGAACTGATATGAGCAACAAAACAATTTGTGAAATACTATGATACTATAGTTATGGATCTCTCAGGTCAGGACCAGCCCTTAGTTAGTTGTGATGCTATAGGCTTAAAACCAGGACTGAGCCAGTTCTAGCAAGGCTCTAGATCAACAAAAAACTGCCATAGACACTAAGTCAGTAAGAGTAAAATCCCTGGATCTCGATCAATATTGCTTGCATGCCAATAATGGAGGATTAAAAAAAGGTGGTAGGGTGCCCATGAGTAGTAAAGATATAAAAGATGACGAGTAAAAGAATGAGGAATGAAAGATATAAGCAAAAAGGGAAGATAGCTGCATATGCAGATGCAGAAGTGTATTCTTTGGGATAAATATCCAGAAGACTGTATCTTAAAGCAGTTTCTCAACTGTTGACCTACATTTCTGATATTTTTCAACCACTCTAATGTGTAAAAATGTGCAGTGTGTACCTCAGATGTTTCAAAAGCTTTAACAGAGCGAGGAGACAGAACAAATCAAACATTTAAAAGTGCCTCGCAGACTTTTTGACACTTCTATGCCAGGCACTTTTTCTGTTGTAGAATGACTGTACACTAAGTGGGTGTTAAAACATTTTGAACCTTTTGAAAACCTCATTACTTCTACATTTCCATGCCAAATGAGCATTGTCCTCTTGCAGTGAGAAGTTTTACTCATGCAAGCAGTTGAGACTACAGATAGAAAAATGAGGGAGAAAATAATGCTGAATAAAGGCCCAGGAACTCACTACATTTGCTTTTTGCAACTGAGTTTATGCACTAAATGGCAAGTGGAAATGCATTCGTTGAATAAATCATGATTTAGCAAGCAGTCATGTTGCATGGCTTATTAGTTCCTCTCTAAGGCCAGTCTGCTAACGGCATTGAATATGGCTAACACTAGAAGAAACTATGGTTAGACCTTTTTTAATTCAACACATTTTAATTATTTCCATTTTTTAGAAGACTCTTGAAATCAGTACCTTGAACTGTGTTATAACCTCCCAGCTGAGCTTGGATTTATCCTGATTAGGTGTAGCTATAGGCATCATGTTAAAATATCAGCATGGTGAAATCTTGCTATGAATCATTAAATATCAAGTTCTTTTCAAAAATACTTCTATTCAAGTGTTTTTATCTCCATTTTGGGAACTTTTGAGGAAATTTCCACATTTAACAGAATGTACTGCATACCATTTCTTTTTCCTACTTGTGTCTCATCCCTTCCTGCTTTCTACCTTCATCCACATCCCTCATTAACCCTTACTGGTCATCATCTTTTCCTCCACCTGGTAGCCTTTCTTTCTTACCCTTCTCATTTTATATGTGTGTTTTTTAGATCTCTGTAAATATCTTCCGGACTCTCCCGCCCAGCGAGAACCCGGAGTTTGACCCAGAGGAAGATGAGCCGACACTTGAAGCCTCCTGGCCACATCTGCAGGTACATTACCTAAACTAAACGTACGTTAGTGGAATTATAGCTGTGTGGATTGTACATTTTCTGCAGAGGTGAACTTTAAGAGGAAAATTGTGTTGACTTTGGTGTCTCCTTAAGAAGCTTTTTGGGACTTCGAAGTTGCTATGTACTTACATTATTAAAGTGAAACATAGTTCAGTGTCTGTAATAGCCATGAGAAATGAGCTCTGCTGTATCTATTATATACATCATACTTTGGGATGGCAGACCAGATTATTATGCACACAACTCCCACCTGGTGTTGCTGTTAATGCAGCGTTCAGCATTATCTCCACATAGGCATACCATACCTGAGTCACAGGCCCTTTAGGTCAGTTAAATCTGCTGCTTAAAGCAAAAGTATATCTGTTTTATCACCCTGAATCATACCCAAGATGATTGAATCTCCTAATAAGACTTGAAATTTTTGCCTTAACCCTTTAGAATTATGGGTAAAATAAGTAAAAAAAAACACGAACAGCCAAATAATGGAATGCTGTGTGAACCATTTGGAGTGCAAGCACAGACAAGGTGTCTTTACAAAGGTAACACTAACAGCAGCTGCTTCTGCTACTGAGTAATACAACAAAAATTGAATTATTTTTTTTCCCCATTTTAATTTGTATTGTGAAACAGAGGCCCGAGAAAATGAGTATTTTACGCCTGTTTTTCTGAGGAAAAGTCCAGGCGTTTTCAAACTCCAAAAAGGATTACTGTTTGCAGGCGTTTTTCTATTGCCAATCATTTTCTAGAGAGTAAGACATTATCGCAGCAAATATACTGCACTATTGAGAACAAAAACTGCATATTTGAAATGATACAAAACCAGTCCATGGATCTTTATGGATATAATCCTGGTTTTGGACTAAAAACTTAAGTGGATTTAGATTGTAGATTGTACTCTTTCTGATGCAGCAGGACTGTTTTGATCAATTTTATGATGATGAGAGCATCTGGTGAGCTGTCACTTTATTTTTGTTTGTTTGTTTATTTAGATTTATTTACCAAGGAAAGCCTGGTTGAGATTAAGGATCGCATCTACTAGAGCAGGGGTCCTCAGTTAGTTTTTCCTGGGGGCTGACATTTTTCAAGGACAGAAAGCCGAAGGCCAGACATGATTCCCTGGATGTTCATATACACCCTCACACAGACTATGTTTTAATTAGCTACACTTTAGACAGAGGATTTATTTGTAAATGTTAAGTAATCTAAACAGGTCAGTCATGCTGTCCTTGTATCAGGAGGCTTTTTTTTTTTTTTGCATTTTTAATGTTTTTAATACCCACTGATGCTAAATTTACAAGACTGGAATATTTATTAGAAACATTCATTCAGCATGACTATTTATGGCTTTAAAATGATAACCTGTTGTCCACAGCATCTGATCAGACCCTCAGATTATTTCACCCGACATAGGATGAGTGCAGAGCAGAGAGAGAGATTGGCCATTCCTGAGTCACAGGTCAGATAGTCATCAGTCAAAACATCTACAACCTGGAGGATCTTCCTCCAATGCCTTCAATATTCTTGTAAAACAATTTAAAGAGACCCCAATGCATGCATTTTCCTACAGGAGATTCCAGGTTGCAGGAGCAGCGTACCTGAAACTCCTTTTACCCATCTCAAGATAGATGCTGGGCACAGAGAACAAAAGTAAAACCTATGACTGAGTCACAGAGCAAATACTGTAGCTTTCAGAACTTTCCATGAAAAAAATCACACTAGTATGATGGAAGCAGGTTTAATAAAGCTATATAAATAGGATATGTCACTTATTTAGTTGACATGTGGTCAAAGAAGGCCAACCAACTCTATACGGAGTACAATGATGATTTTAGATTTGTTTTAACCTCAGTGCCCCATGGTACACTGTATCTAAAGATTTAAGGCAGTGAGAAGATACATGCATACACAGAACATCACCATAATCAATCGGTGGCATAAAAGTTGCTCCTTATGAAGCTTAAAAATCAGAGAATCATCAATCAAGAACCTAAGTTATTTCTGTTTGATATTTTTGATGTTTGTAGCTTGAAAAATGCATTGTGGGTGCCAGGAACTGATGGTCAGAATCCTGAGACTAGAGCTTCCTGGTGATGCATAACGTGATATATTTATGAACAGTAATTTTGGAAATAGCTGAATAGTTAAAAAAATCTTTAAGATTTTTAAATGCATTTGGATGCTAGGATGTTACTGACCAAAATAGTGAAACCTGAATGTTCCAAGTACAAGTCATTAGATGGCTTTTCCCTGCTAATTTGGTTTATTTTGTTGTGTTTGTGACCGTCTGAAATCATCCTGCTTATAGCTGCATGAGAAAGTTCATAACTGTGAAAAATGCGCTTTGCTCAACTAAGGATAGCTAGATAAGACATGCAATTAATAACGACCACAACCTAAATCTTGTCATTATAGCTGGCATTGCAGAACCAGGAAGAAAAAGTATTTCTTCTCTTTCAAAGCCAAAAACCTCTCAGGTTAATATTATAATAAATCCTTTAAATCTGTCTGAAAATTGTTTGGAACGAGCACTCTAGTTTTTTAAGCTAGACTAAATTATTATTAGCTTTAGCTGTCACTCTGGCTGCAAAAGTTACACAAAGCAGGGCTAAATCAACCACATTTACAAATCGGATTGTTTTTAACCACAGTTTTGCTCAAAAAGAGTGAAGCAAACTCCTGTGCTTCCTTCAAACTGATTTTTGTACTTTGTGAAAACCTGGGAAACAAGGCCCTACCTTTAGTATCATTAGCCTGACTGTCTACTGGAGAGGTGTGATGTGGTCATCGTACTCCAAAATTATCAACACTGCCACTGCCCTATCTGACAGTACCTGACTATTTTCTGGTTGTGTCTCTTCTAGCTGGTGTACGAGTTCTTTCTGCGTTTCCTGGAGAGCCCAGACTTCCAGCCCTCCATGGCCAAACGCTACGTCGACCAGAAGTTTGTCCTGCAGGTAATTTTCCTCCTGAAAGTGTCAGCTTTCCAAATCCTAAGCATTTAGCTCCTTCGAAAATCCTGACAACAGCAAAAGTGTGAATAAAGTAAGGAAGAAACTAATGAGGATCATGCTGAAGCACTCCTAAACTTCATCTCCTGGGTGGGAGCACAATGAAAACAACTTAAGGCTAAATCCGAAAACGCCACTTGCATCTAGTTAGACTTTTTGCACATTCACTTGTAGGGGTGATTCTTGTTAGAATGGAGGTTAAAGTGCTAGGGATGCATGGCCCTTTAAATTCAGATTCATGAAAACCAAGATTTTCTCCAAGAATGCTTTGTGACTCATCTGCAAGATGGCTAAATAAGATTTGAAATTTACACCAGCAAACTAAAATAACTTAAAGTAAAGATTTTGAGAAAGTATTTTAAAAACATCAGTCTTAGTAGAAATGCATTGTTGTCATGCCTACTTATGTAAATCCCCACAGGTCTGCAACTAAAGCTGTCGCTGTGATGACATATTTCTTCATTTTGAACAGGAAGTGGTTTTTAAGAAGGGCTTAAAATGCGTGTACTGCCATTGATATTGGTAGAAATGGTCCCACTTAAGAAATTACTGGGATTATTTGAGGTATTTGAGTCAGCATGGCAAAAGGTAAGATGTACCTATGATTGCAAAATTTGGCAAGTTAACATAACATGGCAGGACCAGCAAAATACTCTTGGGCCCATTTTATAAAACCAACAGGAAGTCCACCAATTTCAATTTTTGTTGAAAATGGTCAAATTTGGCATTTTTCAGGGGTCTCCTTTAGATGAATTCCTACAACTAAGTGCTTTTTTATGTAAATGCTTTTGATGTGTTAGAAACTTGACAGTGGTCCCAGTTCTTTGGAGAGATTTTTACCACAGGGGTACTCAAAATTTAGGGGTAGGAGTAAAGTTAAGAAATGGGACTGAGCCTAGATGTTGTAGTGAAATAAAAGAGGTGAAATTAATCTTGCTGAGCCAGGACAAAAAAAAAGTAGAAAATATCTACAATCTTAACATTTGGTTGTTATCTGATTTCAGTCAAGAGTCTCAGTGTTTGGAAATATTTATGAGAGCTTCTCACAAGCCTGTATTCTGCATTTGTGTCTGTAATTATCATGTGCTTGTGTAGCTCCTGGAGCTGTTCGACAGTGAGGACCCCAGGGAGAGGGAGTACCTAAAGACCATCCTGCACCGTGTCTATGGAAAACTACTGGGCCTCCGAGCTTACATCCGCAAACAGATTAACAACATCTTCCTCAGGTACAGGCTGCCTTTCTATCAGTCCATTGCTTGGGATTTAAAGGTGCTATTTTTAGCGTTTAAAAGTCAATAAGTGAAGCATTAGCAAACAAAGAGCATCTGAAAGGAGAAGAGCTGAGTTTATTGTCTCTCTAATGCAATGCTTTCTTAGTGTGGTGCATCTTTTAAACAAATACATCATGACAGTGCAGCACAAAAGAGGAAGTAGAAAGCCTTTAGCCTTGATTTTACATACATTTCATGAAAAGTCAGGAAAAATTAACTACCTGCAACATTCGTATTTCTTTAGCTGTGCCAAAATATGTGTTGATATCATTTATTTTTAACTGCTGTTGGTGTTGGCTTTGTTTCCATGTATTTATTCATTCTGTTGTAGTGTTTTTACCAACTCTGAAGTACACCTGGGAGGCTGACATTAGCAGCTGCTTGTAATTACAGCCTGTAAAAATATAAATACGGCACTGGCAACAAAGCAGACGAGGATGAGAGATGAGAAGCTGCGCTGAGAAGTAGTGATATCTCTGAATGGCACATTTCAGGAAGCACAAAATGTTTCATGTAATTTTTTCTGGCTCTAAAAATGTGAGAAAAGAGACGAGGCATGCTCCAACATGACTGTGCTCATTTGTAGTCATGACACTGACTGAATCAGCCATGCTGCGTCCTGTGAGCTAATTCATTGTGCAGTGACACAAATCCCCTCAAATGATTTGTCAAACAGCTCCGAACAACAAGACTGCTGTGATTTACGCCATTGTGTTTCATCTTCTTTTAGATGTATTTTTGATGTTGATTTGTTGCAGTATTGCCAGTATCATCAAATTTCTGCGTCAACCAACACAGATTTCTTATTTTTGTGTGAGCTAAACAGGATTAGCATAAATCATAACTGAGGTAACAGTATAGGATTTCATAGATGATGCATTATTATATTGATGAATCATCAACTCCTGCTGGGAGTTTTAATGCATTCATGATTTTACAGGAGAAAAACAGAATGTTTCTGTTTGTTCTAGAATTGCATTTCTATTTTACTTGCTTATGTTATATAAAAACACGCTTTACGTAGTGTACTGATTAATCATCATTATTTTTTAATCATTTTAATAATTGATTTTAAGTCTCTCTCCCTCTGCTCTACCTGACATTCAGGTTCATATATGAAACTGAGCACTTCAATGGAGTTGCAGAGCTTCTGGAAATCCTCGGCAGGTATGTAATCACTCATGCACTCTTTAGAGCAGCTCTGCTCACTGCAGCAGACTTCTTAAGAAATATATCACTAAAGAAATAGTGAGAAAGCAGAAGCATGTCTGCAGCTGCTCAACTCAAACAACAGTATGCATTTGTATTATATTTCCCTCTTTCTTATCAGGTAAAAAAAACTCTGAGTAGCTAGCAAGCAAGACAGTGTGCAAATTAAATATATTGCAGGGAGGAAAATATGTTAAGAAAAGATGGAAATAAACAAGAGGAGGAATAAAGTCATAAATAAAAGATGATTAAGAGGTTTGGAAGTCCCTTGTTTTGTAGATGTAGTCAGTTACAAATATAGGGGAGATGGAAATAAAGGGACTGTAAGGAAGAGAGGCAATATGAAAAACAACCACGTCTCAGCTTCTGCCTGTGCGCTTAAACAAATCAATAGGAGCAAAAAAAGTAGGATGAATGCATGGAAGATAGCTGAAATTGCTGAGTTTGTTTTCCCCAGCTACCCTATAGTTTAATATATACCATCGCTCACTTGTTTGAGGGATTTAAAATAAATATCAACCTCTTACTCAGTCAAAACATGGCTAGCATTACAGCGAGGAAAAACTGCACTGAAAAAACAGCCTTGCTCTGTTTAAAGTGAGACATTTTTGTTCGTGTAATATTTAATGAACACATGAACATGTCGGCTAGACTGTTGTGAGATAACTTGATAGCTTAGCATTGAGCCTGTGTAAACACCTGTAGCTCGCTGTTGGGTAGAACAACGGTTCTCAAACAGTGACCCACAAAATAAAGGTGCCAGAAACGGGGGACCCTGTCAGTACCTGTCATGTGCAGGCTTACTTTTTATGTTTTTTTTAAACATTACTTTGATTTACACATAAATCTCACCCAGTGATCATGTTTTTTTTTTTTACATTTGACCAATTGTTTACTTTTTTTTTTTTTAAATGGCTAAAATGTACTATTTGAATTATTACATTTTTTTTTTGCAAGGTGTCTGGCAACCCCCTCAGTACCCCCTTGCAACCCCCAAGGGGTTCCTGACCCCCACATTGAGAACCACTATGCTTAAGTTGTCTCAAAGAAAAAAAATCCATGTAGTTTTGCCGTTCTAGTGCCAAGCCAAAATAGGACTAAAGGCAGCAAGTGGCCTTATGAAGCTAAATAGAGCAAAAGACTTGCTGTCTACTTTTCATTCTTTCATTCAAACCAAACCATGACGGCTTCCGTATTGAAATCGCCGTATCATCTTAACTTCAACCTAACGGCAGACAAGAGCCCGCCCACTGTGCTGGACTTCCTGTCAGGTTAGCTATCACTAAAGCTAGCCTTCTCGTGGTAGTGTCAAGCTATCTATCAATCAAATGAGACGCGCCGATCAGTGCACAGTGAGGTTTTTCCTAAACAAAACGATTGTGGTACAAAAAAGTTCAACCCCCCCTCCTACAGTGTGAGGATATGACAACACTAGCTAATGAGACTGGGTTGTTTTTTCTAACCAGACTGTAAGCCTGTTTATTTCTAGTGTACAAAACATCTCTTTAACATGTGTTGTGTATGTAACTTCCGGTGTTTCAGCAGCCTGCCTCTGTCGGACACTCGCTGTATTGCAAAGTTTTGCACTTCTGCAATAGCTTCATTTTTCAGGACCGGAGATTGATGCTTGAAAAATACACAAACAAATAGCAACCTCAGCGATAATAAAGCCTGCTGAGTTTGAAAATACTGTCATTCCTTTTGTGTCCACTTGAGGGTGCTATAGAAGTACAGAAATGTACAATAATTGGGAAGGGTAGGACGTTTTTTTTTTAATCTTTGGATGGGATTGGACCTCTGTCTACCGCATGTATGATGGGAAAATTATAGCAGCAAGACAAAATGAGGTAGTTTGCACGCCCAGCTCCATTAGTAACCCGAGCTTGACAGACAGGCACTGCTGATGATTATTATCAGTGTATTGGAGTTTGTTGATGAACCTAACTCATGTCGAGAGCTGCTGGGAGAAGGGCAAAAACATAACCTCTGCTGAGAGAATTTTGATAAAGAAATGTGGCCCAGCTCTGATAATACTGCAGCTATACTACAGCCACATTAAAGACTTTCACTACACTGGTGGCAGCCATTGCTATCTGCTCTCAGTACAACTAAACTTTGCCGGTAACTACCGCCCCATTCTTCTCAAATGATGCTGATTGGTCCATTCCCTCTTCAGGCGGGGCACAGTCGTTTTAGACCTGAGCTTTGCCTGATGGATCTGCCTGATGATGGGTGAAAAATCTGGCCTATCCATGTTTCAGGTTAATTTTGGTTTGTTAGTTAACAAGTAATACAAACTTTTACCCATTTAATTACACCACAGTTACTCACAAAGATGTAGACAGAGTCTAGCTCTAGTACATTGCAGAATGGTGTACGTAAAAAAAACCTTTAAAACTTTATAAATAACAACCACAATCTCACCTGTTCAGAAAGTAAATTTAAAAACTGGACACTGACGTCCAGGGTTAAGACTCTTTGTAAATGAAGAGAAATAAAATGTAGGTGGGAAAAGAAGAATCCAAGGTGAGAAAGGAGGGAGAAATGGAGGAATGAGAGAGATAAACACATAGATGGAGAAACGTTGAGTGAGTGAACAGTGAGTCAGAAGTGGAGGAAGGAGGAGGGAGAGCAGAAGAGGAGAGAGAGGTTTGTATTCATGTTGGTGGTAACAGAGGTATTTTTAGCTCCTCCCACACAAGGAGACAGGAAGAGAGAGATGAGCGAGGGAGTATGCATTGTATGGAGAGAGAAAGAGAGCAAAAAGATTCAGAATTAGGGGTGAGAGGGAGATCAGAGAAACAGCAGGAGGGAGATTCTTCTGAGGGAATGTTTGAGTAAGCAGCGGATCAGAAATGAAGGCAAACAGACGGACAGGTAGACTGACTGACGTAGACGGATAAGTAGTTCATGAGAACTGACAAACGGGTCAGAGTGCTGCTAAATAAATGTTTCAAAGTTTAGTTCCCACGCTACAGCTGCTCATACTCTCCCTTCTGTGTCAGTGTAGTAGTGAGCAGAGCAGACCACACATTTGTCCAGTCACTTGGAAATGGACAGAGGACAAGAATAGATCCTGCCTAGCAGACAAATGTGTATGCTTCATGTGAATTGTAGATTTGATAAATAATTCAGGCCAAAACTTCCCTCTCAATCTGGTGTTTTTCACTTGGACTGCTATAGAGAAAATAAATTTCAAAGAAAGATCAGTTGTGAGCAAAAAGAATACATCAGCCCTGCTATCTCAAGAAGGCAGCGAGTGGATCAAGAAGATTCTAGCAGAGGTTTTGAGATTTGCAGGATTTAATGTGGATCAGCAAGATTAAGATTTACTTTATAGAAAAAATATCTGCTCATCATTTATCTCCTAAGTGGAGAAAAATGACAATGACCTTGACAAAATAAGAGCATTTCTTATTTAACATACCGAGTGTCAAGCAGCATCTTTATTCATTCAAAATCTTTGGAAATCTGTAATGATTTCAGAGTAATTGATTTATTGGTAAGGTTTCTGAACTGCAGTGTTGCTGAACATCTCAGAGCATAGATATAGTAAACATGCTAAATGCTTATCTGGTGACTGTAATTATTTTAGTATCATATATTCAAACATTTATCCAGACTTAATCACGTTTAAAGTTCAGTTTTTGAACAAACCAGGCTATCTTAATTATATGGATGCACTAATACTGATACCAGTGTTGGGTGCAGATGCCAAGCCTAAAGACTCACACTTACACTCATAAAACATTGCCAATACAAGAACTCGATATCATTTTACAATATGATGTCATTTTTTAATAGTTTGGCAATATTTGAGCCAGTTTGTTGGTTCTTTAACATACAAGTGCATCTAAAAATATTAGAATTTCAAAGAAGAGGTTTCCCCGGGATTTAATTCAAGACTTGGCACTTTCTATACAGTATTGTGCAGAAGTTTTAGGCATGTTTGGGCTGAAATTTGAGGCTGAAGTAAGCCGTGCAATGGCGAGTACACCCACCTGAGGGACCCATCGGGCAGGAAGGAGGCTTGACACAACCCAGGTCATGCTCTGGATGTCTTTGACATTACTAAGGGCGTGGGAAAATAATCTGATCAAAACAAAACAAAACAAAACAAAAAAACACAGCTTTAGGGTGGAGTTATGAGTAGATGTGGTGCCTAAACATAGCCCAGGGTACTGTTAGGCCAGGTAGGAGGGTTGTCACAACCCCCAGGTTGTCATGTGTATGTTCTTAGCACCTGAAAACTGTTAATGGTTGCTGGGCGTATTACCAGGGGTGCAAAGGCCCAGAGAAAAGAAATACTGTTAAGCTCGACCTTGGCTGCTGAGCAGCACACGTACATGTCAAATGTGTCGACACTGACTCTGGCTGCCCTCCCTCCTCTCTTCAGCCCGGGGTTGTGGAACATCAGGACCTGTGAAGAACCGTTAGCGCTCTACATGCCTAAAACTTCTACACAGTACTGTATATTCTAGCTGAATCTTGTGAAAGTGAAATATTTCAGCATCTTTTTGCTTTAATCTTGATGATTGCATCTTACAGCTCGCAGAAAGCTCAAAATATTAGAATATCACAAAACATCTGTCAAAAAAGGATTTATGATGCAAAAATGTTGACCATCTGGAAAATTATTCTCATTTATGCTTTAAGCACTCAGTTGGAATGCAAGTTAGTGCATCTGTGATTTGGAGCCAATCAGTCCATGGCACTGCTGCGGGTTTATGAAGCCCAGGTTGCTCTGATAGCAGCCTTCAGCTTGTCTGTATTGTTGAGTCTCTCATATTCCTCTTGACAACAGCCCAGAGATTCTCTATGGGGTTCAGCTCAGACCAGTTGGCTGGCCAATCAAACGTAGTAGTCCCATGGTCAGCAAACTAGTTTCCTGGTAGTTGTGGCTTCACTGTTGGCAGGTGCCGAGTCCCGTAGGAAAGGAAATCAGAAGCTCCATAAAGACGCTTTGCAGATAGAAACATGAAGTGCTCTAAATCTCCTGGTAGACAGTTGACATCGTTGACTCTGGACTTGATAAAGCATAGTGGACCAACACCAGCAGATAACATGACACCCCAAACCATCACTGACTGTGGAAACTTCACACTAGACTTCAAACACATTGGATTCTAAACATCTCAGGTCTTCCTCCAGACTCTGGGATCTTGATTTTACAAACGAAATCAAACTTTACTTTCCTCTGAAAACAAGACTTTTGACCACTGAGCAACAGTCCAGTTCTTGTCTCCTTAGCCGAGGTGTGACTCTTATAATGCTGTCTGAGGGTTAGGACTGGCTGGGAACATGACACTACAAGCCTATTTCCTGGTTACATCTATGTGTGTTAGCTCTTGATACACTGACTCCAGCCTCAGCCAGCTCTGTGAAAAGTTGCCGTAGGTTCTTGAATCTGCTTTGTTTGGAAGTCGTCTGAACGTTGAGCTCATTCCTGTTGTTTGTGCACCTTCCAGTCAACTTTCCATGCGTTGATACAGCCTCTGAGAACAACCTGCCCTCTCAGCAGTGACCTTCTGTGGCTTACCCTCATTGTGAAGGGTGCCAATTATTATCAAGTCAGCAGTCTTCCCCATGATTGTGGTTGTGTGAACTGAACCAGAGTGAGAGAATGAAGGCTCAGGAACCTTTGCAAATCAGACTATCCACAATAGTCTAAAATCTTCATGAGCAGTGAGCTGTTGACTATGTACTGTGCATTGTCAAGAAGAGTGTTGGGGAACATCTAAGAGTTATAAAACAACCTTTCAAAATAATTTACAGAACTATAATGTAAAAATTAAGTATTCTTGTTTATCCTCAGTATCAGTGAGTAAATTGTGCATTAAATTTACATGGTCTCAAAAATGTAGCACTATTAAATTTTGTAATTTTCCCTTTTTAGGTTGTTTTCATGAATACTTACTGGGTAAAAAAAACAAAACAAAAAAAAGATGTTTAGCTGGAAGCAGGTAATCTAATTATTGCTTATAATTTTCCAGCATTTGGCAACTTAAATCAACAGAGTGGCAGGGTAAAACTTTTCTAAAGACTTTTTCTAGAAGAAGTAAAAACAGAATGAGTTTTTCTTTGTACAGCAGAGCTAGACTGATAGGTAAATAGTTCTCTGCCCAGATTTGGAGAGTGAAGTACCAAAGTGGAACTCTAAAAATCTTCTTTTTTTTTCCCTCCAGCATCATTAATGGTTTCGCCCTGCCCCTGAAGGCTGAACACAAGCAGTTCCTGGTTCGAGTTCTTATCCCGTTACACACGGCAAAGTCTCTTTCCATCTTCCACGCGCAGGTGAGTGACATTATTCCACACACTGGAACGCTGAAATGTTGATGAAAAAGAACGTGGCCGAGACAAGAGACACTAACACAGAGATGTAACGTGGTTACCAGGTGCAGTTCAAAAGAAAGAACATGTGGCCTCATTCACCAATCATTTCACCAATGTGTTCTTAATAACAGTTTTTAAGAAGATCCGCTCGTTCTCTACAGTTTTCTTGTCAGGGGTTTGTCTGTAGATAAGAGAAAAATATAAAAACCCTACCACTGCGAGTGCTGATAGCCCGTACCAGGGGAAAATGTGATTAATTTTAAATGATTTAGCATGTTTCTATTATTACATAAAGTAAATAAATGCATTAAATGTTGTCAACTTTATGTTAATTATAGGAGTATAACATGCAGGATGTAAAATTATGAAATAATCTAAACACTTTGGCAATACTTATTCAAATCAATGATGACCCACCTCCACAGAGACATTTAAATACTTTAGTAAATCTAAACATGTTCCACTGTTTCTCAGTGCCAACTTTAGAATGAATGCACCATCATGCATGTTTCTGAAACTTCATATAAGTTTAAATCATCATGTCTCTTCTGATTCTAGTGATTTTTCTCCCTCAGATTTAAGGATATGACTTAATCTGTCACACATCTTGTTCTAAAAGTTTCAGCTTCTTTTATTCAGTTTTTTCATCTTTTTGTCATTCTTTTATTCAGTTTTTTTGCATCATTTTTTTGTCTTTGTTTTGTCATTTTATCAACATTTTTCCTTCATTTTTTTCATCTTTTTGCCATTTTTTATTCATTTTTTTGTCTTTGTTTTTGCATTAGTTTTGTAATTTTTTTCTTCATTTTTTCACTTTTTTCTTATTTTTTCATGCTTTCTTTCATAATTTCTTTTGTGATTTTTAAAATCATTTTTTAAATCAATTTTGTTCATATTTTTCTCCCACAATTTTTTGTTGTTTTTCAGAATTTTTTTCCACCTTTTTTCATCTTTTTTTTCAGCTATTTTTTCACTATTTTTTGGGGGCATTTTTAAAGGTTTTTGTCTTTATTTTCATCGCTGTTTTCATCACTTTTTAGTCATTTTTTACACCATTGTCTTCAGAAATTTTTTCAGTTTTTTTTCTGTTCCCTCTGCTGTCATATTTTTGAAACTCCTTTCTTGTTGAGGTTTTTTTTTTTTTTTTGCCATTTTTTCCATCATGTTTGTCACACTATTGTGTAAACTTTAATTGTGAGGTTTTACCATAAGGTGGCATAGCTCACTGATTTTCCCATCAGAGGCACATCTTCATTCAAGCTCCTATTGTGACACACTGGACCACAAACTAGCAGAAAAAATATGTTTGAAAGAATAATGTTTTCACTGATTGTCGTCGCTGTTTGAATGAGTGATGTGATGTCTCATCTGTCTTTTTCTGTTGTATATTTTTAATCCACAACTGGGGCTATGAAATATCAGAGTATATGGATTGGCCTGTTTTAGTTTAATTTTAAGCAGTTCTTCACTTACTACAGAACTTTTTAATGACAGTTATTGGTGCCCAGTTGTTTTTAGATTTTAATTACTTCCTGATGTCTCTCTACTTTACTTAAGTTCCTGTGTGTCTCTTGCTCACGCATACACTCCTGCAGTCTCATGTTCTTACTGCAGGGTTTTTCTTTGCTAATTCGACAATATAAGAACACAGATGAGAGCAGTTCAGGGGGTTAAAAAGAGATTAATGAATTTGCCTCTTAGGATCCTCCTAAATACAAAGAAGATGGCAGATATTGGTGAATGAGGCCCAGAGTCTTTCAGTTGCAAATCACACTTTACTACACATTACTGAACATAAACCCAAAAACAAGGAATCAAGTAGAGTCAGCCAGCTCCAGAAAATAGCTGGGAAGAAATAACTCAGAAAGGCAAACTAGGAAAACTGGTTGGGAGAATAGGTACAGGTTTGTATTCAGCGTACAAACATGAGGACAGAAGGTGATACATCAATCTTCAATTAGTCTTTATTTGTGCAGCTCCAGTTCATAACAAATGTTATCTCATGATACTTCACAAAAAGAGCAGGTCTAGACAGTGTTCCTTATATTATTTATGAAGATCCAACATTAATCCATCATGAGCCCAGCCCTAAGAAACATTTGGTAGACTTACGGTAGAAGGGAAAACCTCCTTTTAACAGGTGAAGACCTCAAACAGACTAATGTTGAACAGCCATCCGCCAAAACTGTGTTGAGAGTGTAGAAAAAGATGAATGGATGGAGACAAAGAGACAAAGCAGCAACAATAAAAAAGGCTACAAAGCCAGTTGTAATGGTAGGAAAATATGTATAGCATTTCAGGGACATCCATATTAGCAGGTAAAACAATCAGGAAAGTTGTCGTCCTTAAAGATAAAAATATATCTATTAATGAATGAACTGAGCAGAGCCATCAGACTTTAAGAAATAAATTTCAAATACCTTATTTGCTTTAAATATGCTGCCAACTGGCACTGCTTTTCATTTATAAACCACCAAAATTTGATGTTAAGGCTTGATTTTGTGCCTACATAGACATATATTTCATCGATTATAGGGGTAAACATTGATCATGGATGCTATTATGTAAGCCAAAATTCCCGGCATTATGACGCAATTTTTAACCTTAACAAATCCAATTACAAAAAAAAAATTACCTTTGGAAGTATGTCTTGATTTTTGGGCGGGTTTGTGTGTTTTCTAGGCATTTACAAACTCCTGTGAAACTACTGTACATTTATATTTAAGTGCACCTATGAAACACCAAATAATTTATGGTTCTGCAGTTCTTCCAGTGAGTTAGATGTGCTTTACTGTCAGCTTTGGAGACCATACTCCCTTAACTTAAATAAAATCAAACTGAGGACAGTTCACCTTCTGCATGCTGCCTCTGCATGTTCTAGTCTGTGCTAAACTCAAGGAGCAATCATACTGACAGTATCACCAAAATATTTTCTCATAATGTCTGTGGTCTTGTGGATAGCAATGTCTAAATTAGCTTGACTATGTCAAATTAAGGATATATTTAAAGTTATTAATGTACTCTAAAAAAAAAATCTTTCAAATGAAAGTAGTAGTAAGGGATTGCAGTGTATAAAATGCACCACTAGGGGGCGCAGTTGAGTCACTGGTAATATGGCTGAAAGATGGACTCACCTTTAAATAACAGACTAGTGTGTGGTTTCTCTGATCTGGTTATATGTCTGTCTGAGTTTTTGCAGGATTTGTTGACACATATGGCAGCCACTCTTTCGTGCATGCATTTTTTGGGCAATGACTGATTAAAAACAAGATAGAACTCATTCTCCATCATATAACCCCATGTATATGAATGTGAGTATTAGTGTTTGAGTAAATGTGTGTTCTGGGCCTTAGCACCACCGTGCCCTACATTTCTCCTCCCCGTTTCCCTCCCTGTGGTTCACACACATACATTATTCACACACTAAAACACACACTGAGTCTGACAGGGTCACAGGGGATACAGTGCTGGTGGACAGCAGTTTTGCACTCAGTGGGCGTATCTGCGAAGGAGTGACCCACTTCTGGATCTAAATATTAAAATATAAAGCATTCGCAGCACTTTTTATTCATCTTAAAGGTTTCTTATATGATGAGATACAGATGAATCACTCTTCCTGTAAATGGTGAAGGGTTTTCTCATTTATATTTACGTAACCAAATTGCAGTAACAGCTGTCAGGGATATATTGTGTAGCCACCATGATAGTTTCACAGTATGGTTTCAAAAAGCAATCGCAGTACTTTTGCAATTTTATCTCTTTTTAGTTATAAATATTTTTCTGCTGTTATAGTCCTCTCTAAATTTGCACTCTCCAGGATATAAATACCTTTTTGAATGCTGTTTAGATCAGCCTCAAATGGGGTCTGGGGTCAAGGTAAGCTGACACACCAGATAGACTGTTTCCTTTACCGTTTGCATGGATATATTTAACATTAATCTGGAAAATCTACCATGCAAAGCATTTGGGAAGGGCAGGGCCTTTAACAAAAAATCTCAAAAGGTGATTGGATGACTGCTTTGTCTGTCACAATCATTACAGGCCTATCAGAGCGACAAGACAAAACGAGATAGTCAGGCAGGATCTGCCGCTGTTAATGAACAGATGAGCTTGTTGGTGGATAAAACCAAGAGAACCAAGAGAAGCTTTCAGCTCTTTGCTGTTGTTTTAATGAAGATATGTGGCCCAGATCGGATAAAACTGCTGTTATACTATAGCTATGATCAAGCTAAATGCTACACTGGCAGCAGCCATTGTATGCCGGCCACTGTGCAAGTGAACCCCACCTTTAACTATCACAGATACATGCTGAAGCAGGTAAGGGGGAAAACGAAAGCATCTTTTCTGTCATGCAAAACTTTCAGTGCTGTTTTACCTCTTAATTTATTAAAGAGACCTGGTCCAGTTCTGATAACACTGCCGCTGCACTATAGCTACATCAGAGCTAAACGCTACACCGACAGAAGTCTGCAAGATGACAGACATGGAATCTGGCCAATCCTTCTGCTTTGCAAGGCTAACTCCAAAGCAGACAGCTAGCTTAATGCTAGCTTGAAATAACTTGTTTGTAGAATATGAAACGAACACAAATATTCGTTTCTAAATAGGTAGTACTGTCAGATAGCATAACTAAGCATACATATCGTAGCAATTATCAATGTTAAGCCCACCAAGCTAGGCTAACAAGCTACAGATTTCCAGGTGGAAGCTAACTGCCATGCTTGCTAGCTTGCCAGGTCTTAACTTAATAACCTAAAAGAGGCAGATATTTTGATTTGTGGACCTAAAGGCTAAAAAGTATTCTCATATCTCTCATTATAAGCCAGCTTTACAGAGCTAAGAGCGCTCAAATAAACAACTAATATGAAGTTAGCACTGCATTAATCAGTGGTATGCTAGGACCCCCGCAAAAGGCTGCAGCTGAGAAACTTAAAACTGTAACTCTTTGAATAATTCAGCATGATTTTTTCAGATTTTAAGAAACATTATCTCTTTTAAAAAAGTTGTAAAAAGAGGTGGGAAATCTTGAAAGGCTGCTTTTTCATGTGCAGGTTGTGACAAATTCAAAGTCAAGAAAGCAGCAGTGAGTGACTTCATCCCCAAAAATAGACCCTGTTTCGACATGTCACCTTGACGAATCAATATTGGTAAAATCCCAGCCTTAAAGTTTTCAGTGTCCATAATCCTTAGCCTAACAACGGCCTCCTGCACCCACAAAGCCTGGCCTGACAACAGAATCCAACGCTATATTTACCCCAAGCAGTTTCTCTAATCCCTCTCTAATGCTTTAAATAGTTAGACCCATCAGCACCTTTGTTTTAATCCTTCTCTTTTCCTGCTTTTCAAGCTTGCCATCCCTTTTTTTAGCCTTCTGTAACTATGTTGTGGTGCGAGTAAGGGACGGGACAGTCAGGGATGAAATGAGAGGAGAAAAAAAAGGTGGCGCACAACAATGAAAAGAAAGTAGAAAGGGGAAAAAAAGATGATAGTTGTGGAAGATGTGAAAGCCAGACAGACACAGAGACAGACAATGGAGCCTCAGGTCACAGCTGAGACAAAGGAGAATACTACAAAGAGAATGAGAGGCAGACTGTCCTACAGAGGGATTAAAAACACACATCAACAGTCTGACAGTACACAACTTCTACATACTGTCATTTCTCTGCAAACTCTGTCCAACCAGAATATGTAGTATACAATCCCAATTCCAAAAAAGTTGGAGCGCCTTGTAAAGTGTAAAAAAATAGAATGCAGCGATTTGCAAATCTCTTAAACTCATATTTTATTCACAGTAGAACATGAATAACACATCAGATGATGAAAACCAGAAAATTGTTCCGTTTCATGGCAAATATGATCTCATTTTGAATTTGACGGCAGCAACACGTCTCAAAAAAGTAGGGACAGGCCGTGTTAACCATTGTGTAGCATCCTCTCTTGTTTTAACAGCACTTTGTAAATATCTGGGAAGTGAGGAGACATGAGGAGTGTTGGAGAAGAATGTTGTCCCATTCTTGTTTGATGTAGCATTCCAGCTGCCCAGGCTGTTCAGACTTGAACTGAGAGCTGATAACAAGCTAGATTATCCCTCTCCTCTTTAGTCTGCAGGGCACGGTGTCTGTGGTTTCCAAAAATAATTTCAATTTTTGATTCGTCCAACCACAGAACAGTTTTCCATTTTGCCACAGTCCATTTAAATGAGCTTTAAATGAGAGGAAACAGCACATCTCTGGATTGTCTTTACATATAACTCTTTGCATGATGCAGCTTTGTGTTGCATTTGTGAGCAGTGTTGACAGTGATAATTCCTGGAAGTGTTCCTGAACCCATGCAGTGATTTCCTGTACAGAATCATGCCTGTTTTAAATGCAATGAGGGCCCAAAGCATCCAATATTGGCCTTTAGACTTCTCCCTTCAACACAGAGATTTCTCCAGATTCTTTAAATCTTTTGATGATGTTATGGACTGTAGTTGGTGGGATGTTTAAAGTCTTTACAATTTGAAACTGAGGAACTTTTTTCCAAAATTGTTCCTTAACTTTTAGATGCAGTTCACAGATTGGTGAACCTCTGCCCATCTCTACCTCTGAGAAACTCCGCCTCTCTAAAATGCTCCTTTTATACCCAGTAATGTTACTGACCTGTTGCCACTTAACCTAAGTAGTTGCAAATGCTCCTCCAGCTGTTTTTTTATTAGTATCACTTACTTTTCCAGCCTTTTATTGCCCTGTCCCTACTTTTTTGAGATGTGTTGCTGCCATCAAATTAAAAATTAGCTATCTTTTAGAGCTGGTAAAATGCTCAGTTTAAGAATCTACTAATTGTTCATGTTCTGTTGTGAATAGAATGGATTTTTTTTTTTAGATTTGCATGTAATTGCTTTCCTTTTATTTACATTTTGCACAGAGCTTCAACTTTTTTGGAATTGGGGTTGTGCTTTTTTTTATGACATTGGAACTTGTTAAATTTAGAGCCAGAAAATGTGCATTCCTAAGTTAAACAAAAGGCATAAATTAGGACCAAAGAGGAAAGCAGCAGAGTCAGAGACAAGAGGTCTAAACTCTATCTCACATTGCCTTCAGGGACTTCTCATGTGTGACATCACTCCTTCCGAAGTAAACACACGCACACACAGTCACCGTCGCCACGGTGCCCACTTGCCAAGGTAACTGGCCTGGTTGGAGGGGGCAACCGCAAAAACACACACATGCACACATGCATGAACGCACACACTTCCTGAATAATAACCAATGATTGCAGATCTTATAAGAGGAGAAAGAGCTGATGTAGAAGTAGACACATACACAGTTCTGACACACACACACCCCCTTGGAAAACTTGTCTTTCCGATCTTTAACAGTGTGTAATCCTGAGGGATAAGCGCTAAGATCCCTCTTGTCTCCTTGACAGCTTCAGGGAATGTGTGTGATTTTTGTGATGGTGTGTGTGTGTGTTCTAACCTCATCTCTTCTGTCCTTGCAGCTGGCCTACTGTGTGGTGCAGTTTATGGAGAAAGATGCTACAGTGACTGAATATGTAAGAGTTTTTTAATCTATTATAATCACACATTTGCTCATTAGATTTGAAGGATGATGTTCTTGAAATGTTTGTTTGCCATCATTTCTGTGATTCTGCTTAAAAAGCTGGCATTTCTTTAGGATACAGTATGTAGAATTTCTGCACTAAAATATCTATATTAATTTAAAAATTGACCTTCCTTATGTTACACATTTTTTCAACAGAGGTCTAACGGTATCTCAAAAATTTCCTAAAATTTTCAAAGACAGAGAAATTCTTAATCTTTAGAAAGGTTTTGGGATGTGTCTTTTAATGGAGGCTTCCTAAGAAAGTGAATCCAATCACACATAAGGCAGCTAAGTTTCTGAGCATCTCATGAGGGGAGTTTACTTCACAGAGATTAGACATTTTGTTTTAATCCATAAGTATCTCATGAAATGCACTGAAAAAGGTACCTCCAGTTTCAAATGCTTGCTAAAGTCTCTCCCAGCACACATGCACATTCTGAGACTGCTTCCAGCGCAATCAGGAAGAGCCATTTTTTGGGGCATTCCTCCCTCATTATGAGAATTATGAATGAAAAAATAACGGTGTTGTTCTGAGGTACAAGAAGTAAACATTGGAGCTGGGCAGCCCTGGACTGTACTCCTTATAATTTGTTGTTGTTTTGGTTGAAAGCCCCCTGGTGGTGGAATTTGTATTTACCTTGTGTTTAAAAATTGGTTGGTTGTAGCACCAATTAAAAAAAAAACATGAACTCCCTCCTCAGCATGTGCCAACGTATATTTATTTAAATTGGTGGTCTGAGGTTGAAACAGTGTGCCTGTGTTAAGTATCAGTACAGTAGAAATAAGACTCAGTACCAATCTAATAACGTAGTTTTTAATGCATGAGGCAGAGTATAAAAGGGGCTAATGAAGATGGCATAAATGGATGCTAGCCAGCTACCCTGCTGAACTAATGGCTGTAGTGTACACTGATATTAATGCACTGCTTATTTTCTCTGCAGATTATCAGAGGCCTGCTCAAGTACTGGCCAAAAACTTGCACGCAGAAAGAGGTGAGGCTGCTCTCACGCTGAGGTTTCATTCACTTATAAAAATCAGCTGAAATATTTGGCAGTGCTACAGATGATTACTTAAAATTCTGTTGTTCTTGAAGAACTTCTATTTTTGTAACCCATTTTAAAATCTCTCCTCCAGAAAGTAGTCTTTCATGGTCCAACCCTATGTATAAATTACAAAAGTATGTGCTTTGTTGTGTCTGTGTTTTAAAGGTTATGTTCCTTGGGGAGATTGAGGAGATCCTGGATGTTATCGAGCCGTCTCAGTTCATCCGCGTCCAGGAGCCTCTCTTCAAACAGATTGCAGCGTGCATCTCCAGCCCTCACTTCCAGGTAAACAGCACCTCTCTCAGACAAACAAAGGAACGTTTGATTAACACTTAAAAACTGAATAATTAGAAAAAAGGAGGCCTAAACCTCATTGTGGAATACATAGTTGTTGAAACAATAATCTTGATAACAGTACCTGACTTGAAGACATATAAATCAGTGCAGTAATGGAGTCACAGAAAAGTCTGTGAGATGCATGATTTCCAAAAGGAACACATGTTTCTCTGTGATTGTTTCAGGTAGCGGAGCGGGCTCTTTACTTCTGGAACAACGAATACATCCTCAGCCTGATCGAGGAGAACTGTCAAGTCATCCTGCCGCTCGTATTCGCCACCCTCTACAGAGTCTCCAAGGAGCACTGGAACCAGTCAGTGGCTCACCCATAAACACGCAAATCTATACAACTGATGTGTAACACATTTTGATTTAAGTTTCTAGTCCATTGGTGCTCAGCCTTATTCTGTGCAAGAGCCATATTGTCTTGAAAATACTTTTGTGAGAGCCTCAATCCAAAACCAGGGATGAAAGGTAAAACCATAGATGAACTGATCCATGGCTGAAATGAAATAAAATGAAAGAGTGAATAAATATAACACCCACGTTTGGACAAGTGTCACAAGCGATTATGTTATCTCAGCATATGATCCGTGTGTGTTAGGCTCACCGATGATGGCCCATATCACAATAATCGTCATAAAATACAAGTGTGGAAGAGCATCAGCAGGAAGCCACTGAAGAAAACTGTTAAAACGACGAGATAAGAAGCTTCAGTTTCAACACAAGACAGCTCAGCTCAATGAATGAACTTACTGAAGAGACTGCCACTGGACCTCCTCTGTTCTCTTTCTCTTAACCACATTATTTTCACCCAACAGTAATAATATACAGATTTAAAAAAATCATTAAGTTTGGCAATTAAAGCCAAATCATTAAATTTATTGATGTGACTTGCAATGAATCTCTACTGATGACAGTTGTTACCTTTCTAAGAGTTTTAAGGAAGTTTTTTATTTTTCAGGTCAACCTTAAAGAGCCAAAACTGCTCACTTAAGAGACTCATGAGCTGCAGATTTATAACTGTTCAGGTCAGCTTAAGTCAGCTCTGTTACTTTTTGGATAATAAATACTTTAATATCAAACTCTTCCGATCGTATTGAACATACCATACTGGGGGCTCTATTTATGACAAAATAAACTTTACTGTCAGCAGGCGAAGGCATCAGTCAAAATTTTGTTTCATAAGCTAGTCATATGTCCTCCATCTAATCTTGATTCATAACTCCACCTGTTGTTTAGCCACTGAATAAATGTAATTGAGATATATAAACAGTAGACTTCATGTGAGTAAATTTTAGCTTGTTGGCAAACAGAATGAAATTTAAGCAGATGTCTTTACAAGCAAATGACATGATGAATGGGACGTTTTACTATTTTTTAACTAGTTTCATTTAGAATTAAAGTTGAAAATTTATTACATACTGTATTGAACCTTCCTTGACAAAAGGAGCTCTTCCAACACCAACATTTTCAATTATTGTTAACTTTTTGGTCTCAGAAAGAAAATTAATATCTAGATAAGTAGCAAATGTGAATAAAATCTATAATCATGATAACAAAAATGAAAGATATTTCTCTATTCAGCCAAGTACAGAGTCAGAGGTGCCCATCTATGTAGAAAGATATCCCTTGTGCAGCCATTTTCTCCATAATGTACTCTTGTTTCAGTCTTTTAGTCACTCAATTTTGGCACTGTGGGAGGTAGATTCTGCATCTGCATCTTATAACCAACAATAATACTTTTAAGATGTACAAAGTTTTACTATTTTTAACCCTTTAATATTTGATATACACTTTTTTGATACCTCTCTTTAATCAAAATGATGAACAATTCCCCCCCCAAAAAAGTGTATCCAATCATATAAATTATAAAAATGCCCTCTGGTGGATTCTCAGTTTCAAACAATTCCTAATATATCAAATGTGGTACAAAAAATGTATATGTGAAATTGTATGGCCTTATTACTTTTTCTGGATTTCAGTTTAATAAACATCTCATTTCCACATTTCCAAAAAAATAGAATTTAGAATTTTCTGGCTATTATTTGAGGTATCAGGCTTTAAAGAGGTTAAAAGTAAATTTTTAATTTTAAAGCCTTTTAAACCCTTTTTACTGGGTCGGGGTCAGGTAACCGCAGTCCTTCCTCCTCTCATACTGAACCATATTTCTTACCGTTTAGTTTAACAGTGGCTGCTTACCCGTGAATGACCCAAGTGTAATTATTCAGGCATCACATGAAGTTTCCAGTGAATTAACCCTCCCAAAACTGACTTTTATTCTTTGACGTTCACCTCTTGGCCCTGGACTAAACATCAAAGTTCATTATCCTCTCATTCTGGCCCTGCAGGACCATCGTGTCCCTGATCTACAACGTGCTGAAGACCTTCATGGAGATGAACAGCAAGTTGTTTGATGACCTCACTGCCTCCTACAAAGTGGAGAAACAGAAGTGAGTATGACTCACTCTCTTTTTGTATGTGTTTATTTGTGTCACTGGATACATCAATGACAACAAGAGGAAGTAATAGAGGACTCTTAAGTCATGTTTTCAACTGAATTTGTTCCATTATGCATCACTTTGTATTTCATGTTGGAATTATTGCTTAAGTCATCTGTTGAAGAGCACATACTCTTTATAATACAGCTTCAGTCTTATAATAGTGGGTATTTTTTAATTAAGTTGAAGCAGAAGTTGAATATTTTTATTTTCTTTCTTAATCAGTCCCATGACTGTGAATTCATGGTTGGCAGGGGAAACAGCATTAAAAAATGACTGACTTGTATACTCTCATCAATTTTATAAGGTATAGCTCTTCAAATGCTTATTAGCTCAAATATCTAACCAGCCAATCACATGGCAGCGACCAGCTCATTTAGGCATGTAGACATACTTCAAGCTAAGCACCAGAATTGCAATTATAAATTTAGATTCTGTTGTGACAGGCTGTTTTTGTTGGGGGAGTGGGAAGCTTTTCTGTTGTTCATGCGAAATTCTGACTTTGAAATTTGAATACTGCAGCAGAAATTGAGACCAGGCAGCCTTTTTTCAATCTTCTGCTGTCCAATTTTGGTGAGCCGGTGCGAACTGTATCCTTTTTTATCTGCTCTTAGCTGAAAGCGCTGTGGTTGCTGCCGTAGATGTGTTAAACTCCACAACTTCACTGTAACGAGTGGTTATTTCAAGTTTTTGTTGCCTCTCTATTAGCAGCCTAGACATTACTGGAAATATTCTCTTTTTCTAACATTCTGTGTAAATCCTAGAGGTGGTGAAAATCCTAGTGGATCAGAAATACTCAGGAAAAACTATGGGCCAACATCTGTGCCATGTTTAAAGCCATGTCTGCACGCCTGAATGGCTGATTTTATGTTAATGAGCAGTCGTAAAGAGGTATACCTAATGAAATGATCAGTGAGTGTATATGAAGTCTGTCTTGTGTGATTAAGACATACACCAGCACAAAAAATGCAGGTAGAGTAGTTTAATGCATGTCTTTAACCATTCTGATGCTGCTTTTAAAAATGTAAAGCCATATAGAAGCATCTTAAGACCAGGAGTTTGATTTGGGTTGCACAGTGGAGTTGCAGTGTTGTGTTTACTTAGGCAGAAGCCATACACCCACCACTGGGCAGAGGAAGTTACTGTATACTTTAATCATTGAGGTATTTTTGAATCATCACGCCACAGTCATCACCAGCTCCCGGAACTGCACTAAACCTGTAGGGATGCCTCTTCTGTAGTAACAGAGTCAATAAACAAATGTCCCCTCGCCTCTTTTCCTGTGGCCCAGGAAAAGCTGCTCATCAGCCAATCCCATGACCACAGATACTGCAGTCTTTATGCTGAAATGTTTCAGGGCAGATATTGTTTTGTCAGTGTGTTTTTAAGTGTTTCTGAGAGGTCTGACTAGCCATAGTGTTCAGTAAGATGTTATCTTTTGAAATCGGTGGTGGGTAACTGGCAGCCCGGGGCCACACGTGGCCTTTAAGTTAATTTCAAATACCAAGAAATTGCAAAAATGAGGAAAGCATGATCAAATCTGCAATGAAAAACAGAAACATTTCAATGATTATCTTTGGTTATTTATTAAAGGTTGTGCATTTACACACAACTGCTGTAAGTTTAGGTCACTGCTTGCAACTGATGAAATGCACATGATTTTGCCAAGGCATCAGCAAATGATTAGCTTTCTAAAAAAATCGGTTTCCTCTAGTTTAATCCAAAATATCTGCACAAATTTGCCTGTGTTTTTTCTTTAGATCAGGAGTCAAAAGTTTTAGAACAACTTTGACACACTATTGCCATTTGCCAAACTGTCTGTTTATCAATGGAGGGCATTTCTGCCACTATTTTTATGCTGAGTCGATCATTTTGAAAGGTTTGTTTGACTTGTTGAGTGTTTTCAGAAGTTTTTGATGGGCATGGGCACCCAGAATGTGAATCTTGTCTTGGACATCCTCTCTGCCTTCACAAAATATTTTGTGCCATTCAAACATGCGTGCACGTGACACGCAGTGTTACTCAAGTACAAGTAAAAGTAAATCTACTCAAGTAAAAGTAAAAAGTAAGTCATTTAAAGTTTTTTAAACTGCTGAATACTGAGTGTCTACTTTTGATACCAACGGAGCTTGTACACTGAAATAAGATCTTTCCTTTATGTGCAATAACAACAAAAACACAGGGATATCCATCTTGTTTATTATGAGGTGTGACTAAACCTAAAAGTGAAATGCAACTGCGATTTTGGCATGAAACCTGGATTCATTTTCTTTTTATGTGCTACTGACAGTCAAATGCTGTGAAAATCAAACTACTGACCATTTTCTTGTTGTGGACAGAAAGCTTGAACCTTCTAATTTTGGCTTTTAGTGTTTATTTTTTACTCAGTACTTCATGCTTTTTAAATTGTAGTGAAGTACAGCACTTCCCCCGAGATATACTGTAAAAGTAAAAACAGTGTTTTTAAAAACTACTCAAAAAAGTACAAGTACACAAAAATCGAGTCAATTACAGCAATTTGAGTAAATGTAATTCGTTTCTTTCCACCCCTGAATTTAACCAAAAATTTCAAGGTAGTGCATTGTTCAACTTTTAAGCTAATAATTTTCTGACGCCTTAGCAAAAGCATTTAATCAGTATCTGTAGGGAACTAAAGATGTCACTTATTGGAAACTTATAGTAGTTGTGCATGAACACACAACCTTTAATATATAACACTCAGTGTGACTGAACCAGTCAAGAGAGAGACAGACAGAAACTTTGTTTATCTCAAGGAAAATTGAAGATTACAGATACAACTGGTTTTACTTGTTGTTGTAAACATCTCTTACATGAAACATTAAATGCATATGTATATAAAAAACTAGTATGTGAGTAAAACATACCAAAGGAACCATTAACGATTTTGTTTATGACATTATAACGGTTCCCAAAGTTGCCCATTCCTGGTCTAAACCAGTGGTTCTCAACTTGTTGAGTCACGGGACCCACCATCACCTCCTCAAGGAGAATTGCAACCCAAATTTTTAATTTTTTTAACAAAACAATATAATAGGACAAAATATGCATGTTTTATAGAGTCTCAGACAATTTGGCACATTTTTCCTCACATCCATGACCCACTGAAAAGGTCTTCGCGACCCATATTTGGGTCCCAACCCACCAGTTGAGAACAACTGGTCTGAGCCATGAGATCAATGACATACGTGCTATTGAAAAGGGCCCAAGTAGGGAGCCTTGTGGAATTAGTAGCACAGATAAATGACTGTGCATTATTTATACGTCTGATCATACGGGGAATGTTCTGATGGTCATGTTTCTGGATTATTTTTCCACTGAACTTAATTGTTAGAGAGTTAAAGTCATGTCAGTGGCCTTGCCTCGTGATCAAAAAATAACCTTCGTTCCTTAGAGGAAATTGAAAAATTCAGATTTAGCAGAATGGTTTATTTTAGTACATTATAAACAGGGGTTGTACTAACAGTTGTGTCTGCTGTTTTGAATTTTCAAAACACTTTTAAGAGCAATGGGAGAGATACACTCCTATGACCTATTTATGGTACAAGCTGACTCACAATTTCACTCAGCAATGTATGCATGGCTTAATATTTTGCTCCCATGTATCTCTTAGTCTTATATGTATGACTTTATGATTATTTTGTCTAATCAGTTATGATTATAAATAAGCAAGCAAGGTCATTTTGTCTTCATTAATGTGCCTAGAAGTTTGTTGTCTTCCTTGTAAAATAACAATCTTCTTTCCGTTGTTCTCTGCCTCTCCAGGGAGATGAAGCGAGAGAGGGAGCGGGCAGAGCTGTGGCGAGGCCTTGAGGAGCACCAGGAGCGCCGGATGCAGATGCTCACCGAGGCTGCAAGAAACCAGCGCAACCTACAGGAACGAGGCGAGAGAGGGGATCCGCCCACTCCCTCATCCCCACAGACGGCTCACTCCGACCAGCCTGAGCCAAAGCCCAGCGGGGCCTCCTCTGGAGCAGGGGAGAGCGCCACCTAGGTGTTGCTCCACAGAGATGGGATAACACAGGGGTTAGGGGACAGGGAGAAGACATGAGGTCGATGGTGAAGTGTTGGGAGTGTTCAGATAAAAAAGGTACACAGCTGTTCTTTTTATCTTGTATCATCGAGAAGGTGTAAAAAAAAAAAGCACAGTCTCAGTGATCCAAGGTAAAAACCCTTTTTTTCTGACATAGTTGTGTGAAACTGGTTCACTTTTTGCTGTACACACATTATTTTGCAGATCTGCAGATGAATATTGTCCAAAAGTGCAGATTGCCATATGAAATAACAACTGGTTTATTAAACTGCAGGTCAGTACCCAAAACTGGTAGCTGGCCACTTCAAATCAGCTTGAAAATAAGAGATATAAAATCTCTTTTTGGTGCAACACAATCCAAGTTCAACATGTGTCTAACTTGTCTTGATATTTAACAAATGGAGTCAGAGTCTGTACTGTGGCCTCGTATTTATCTTTTGGTCAGAGATGCTTATGTCATGCGTGGATAGCACAATCCATTAATAAACAAAGGAAGCAATTTCACACAAATGTCCCAAAACTATTGCCACATAAACCAGACACACTGACCCTCACATGCACACAAACAGCAGGTACATATTTAATGTAAATATGAGATGACAGAGCTAACAAGAGAAAGAGTATCCAGGTCATACAAATCCCACGTTTCTTTTTGACAAAGAGACACACTCACACACACAAACACATCCAGTGACACACAAAATACACACACAGCTGGTTCTGGCGCTAACTCCTCTCCCATTCTGTCGGGTTCCACCAAAGGATGAGCCTAAAGTCCCTCAAGGTTAAACAACCACTGAAAAAGTGATGATAATGATATAAGTACAATACTGTTCCTTCTTCTTACTTGTTACTCTACTACTACTACTCTACTCTACTCTAAGTACTACTGATGATGATGATGATAATGATGATGATGATGATGATAATGTTTTTATATATATACATATGTCTCTGGATATTTCTGTAGTGTATTATGGGAGAAACACTAGTGTAGCAGAAACCATAAAGGGGAAGGCCAGCTCAAATTCACGCCACATGTTAACTGTATGAGGCCATAATGTGAATGCTGGAATTCAGCGGCGTTCCCCTTTAACAGACCTTAAAGAGGGGAAGAATGAACTGGATTTGCAGTTTTTCTTTTCTTTTGGAATTCTGGATCTTTGTGGTGCGGGGTATGTGAAGGAAATTCCAGTGAAGTCCAAAAACATTCCATGTTTAAACGTTTCTTGGTGAGTCCTGTGGAGATACACCGTTATTTTTTACTTGCTGAAACCACGACCATATAATAATATGGGTGACACATTTCATCTCCTTTCTTTGTTAAAGTCAGGCCTCGTTATAGGCACTGACGTGAGAGCTCAGAGTGAAGACATGCACAGAAGGCGGGCTAGTGGAGCCAAACTTAAGACTAAATTACCAATTAAATGTCCAAGATCCCTCAGTTTGGTACGGTCCACAGCAAAACAGGTTCCTTGCATTGGTTTGGAGCACACATTTACCTTTGTGGGGAGTCCAAGGACTCTATTGTCTGTTTTCTTTAGGTTTTTCAGTACAAAGGTCAGCATTCATTCATAAAGCTGTTCCTCATGATGATAAATATTTTCCCTTTTTTGCATTTTAAAAAATAAAAAATTAACACTTCGATCAGCATGATTAAGATTTTTACAACACAATCTAAATTAATAAAACTCTATTTGACTGTATTCTCTATCCATTAAAGGGGCATTGCTGTATTTTTTAAGCTAGGTTGTATAAGGTACTTGGAAATGGTAGTGGCATGGGCATGGCACGGGGGGGTGGGTTATTGATTACCCAGGCCCACAGTAGGGAGGGGCCCTTAAAAATGACTAAATGAACCGCTCAACAAACTGAAATTTGTATCAGATAGAGTAAAATACAACACTGGGGTCCCTGCTCCTCCCTTTAAAATGTCCAAATGGTGTAGTCCAGTGGTGCAAAATAAAACAAGTAAATTGAATTTGACCATAGTAAAATATTGCTCATAAACTGGGAAATTATGGTTCAAAAATACAAAAAAATGCATACATATTTGTAAAAATGATGCAACATTTGTTAAGGGGGGCCCTGTGTAATATTCTTTCTGGGGGCCCTAAATCCCTAGCTCCGCCCCTGGGTAGTGGTATTAGCCTCCAGCAATTAAAGTGAGTGTTGCCCATTTATACCTGACACACTTGGGGAAGTTAGGCCATCAAACAGTACATATGAGTACAACTGCTCTGTGAAATTTAGCTAATTTTAGTTAAAAATCGGCTCAGTTGTAGGCTATATCAAATGTTCATTTTTAATTTTTTTACAATTTTATCTTCCACCCAGAGAGTCTCTGTGTTTGTCACACTTGAATTGAAACTGCTCATTATTTAAGCGCCATTTGCTGTTGTTTTCTCCAACAAAGCTAGCAGACCCAAACGGCTGTGCAGGTATGCTGAGGCAGAAGAGCACATAACCGGTAGCTGAAGCCAAGAGGCTTTAAGAGTAAAAAATAAACATTTAAAAAAATTTCAATATAGCGCACAATCAAACAACCCCCCCCCCCCCCCCCCCCTTACCTAAAACTTGCTTAATTTTGCAGAGCAGCTGTACCTGTCTGTAGCGCTGTATAGCCTAGCTTCCCAAAGCATGTCATGCTTAAAGGGGCAACACACACTAAAATCACTGCAGGCTAATGTCACTACTATAACCAAGTACTTTATACAGCCCAACTTGTCAGAGGCGAGGTTTATGACCTGTACTGCAGCCAGTCACTAGGCAGAGTTCTAAATATTTTGGCTTCATCTCCAGACAGCTCTTGCTCTGTCTATCTTAATACACAGTCTATGGCCAGAATGCATTATGTGTCTTTGAAAGATATTCTGAAAGTATTTCCTTTCTTAAGATGTTTTTGTTAAGCCATTTTTTAAACTTTTAAAGCCTTGCACAGTTTACATACTTGTTCCCTTTCTTAGCATTCTTCTTCTTTATAGCCTTTTTGGGTATTTATAAGTTCTATGCACATTACTGCCACCATAAGCTCTTATGTTGATAGTGTAGAACTTACAGGATGATTTGAATCATATTGTTGTTATAAATGTAAAGTGTCAATTATGATTGCATAAGATACCCACTCATGTAAACATTGCTTACAGTGCCACTGATCATAAACTCCACAGGTTACCTTTCATTTTGATCCTGAGATTTTTTTTTTTTGCCTAAATGTTTGACAAATTTCCTTAGGAGTAGAAGTAAAACTTCGAACTTAAACCAAAAATGTATCCAACAGACTTGTAAAAGTCAACACAAAGGTTGCTAAGGGACAAAAAAGCGCACCACGAGTGTTTCAGACTAAAAGAAAAACCCAGTGATCCAGTTGGATTTCTGAACCTGAGGCGTCTGTTCCTTTAGGCTCAGCAGACCTGATGCTGCTAGAAGGCGACTATGATGATGAAAACTTTTTTTCGGTGTGAACCAACAAAAATCAGTTTATTCTTGTCTGATCATTACGGTAAAGTGATGGAACACAGAGAGGGGGAAAAAACTGAAAAAAATTATTTTAGCAATATTTTCATTCTTTCAGGATAATCTTTGTGGTTTTAGGGGGTTAAACAGGAAGTGGGTGTCACACTCAAATGTTTACCCCCCACTCTTGTTTTTACTCCTGTTGCGTCCTTGATATTCACATTGTCTTAAAGGTACTTTCTGTGTACATTTATTTGATGAAAAATGACTTTTGTTTTGTAATTATGTTGTTTTTTCTTGTTCTTTTTGTATGATCTTGTTCATTTTGTGGAAAACTGATACTGATGCTATTTATTTTCTATTTGATCAGGAAATGTAACCTTATTTGAAGATGATGGTCAGGTTGTGTGTGCGTGCGTGAGTGTGTGTTTTGGTGTGTATCCAGTGCGTGAATCAGTGAGCAGGAGACGTGTGTAGACAGAGTGATAGAGAACGAGAGACTGTGGGTCTCTCTTTGTTCCTTTTTCTCTCTCTCTCCTTCTCTCCTTCCTGAGGGACAGGGTTTGAATCCGAATGTATCATCAGATGAATCGATTGTTTTCTTCTTTTCTTTTGACAATGACACGCAGAGCTACCTGCCTCGTAACCAAACATCCAAAACCCTTCAAACCAGCAGTTTTCAACGCTCACTTCAAATCACGCCTGAGTCAAAAAGAGTTTAAAACCAGTCGAGTTTAGACTGGTATTCAGTTGTTTTAGCTTTTAGTAAGCCTTGTATACAGAGCCATCCTTTCTGTGCCCTGTCCAAGTTAGAAGTATTTTAGGGATTTTACATTTAGTCTAACGCTTTAAAGCTGCTGTTTCACCTTATCTATCTGTTCTGACACTACAGCTTTTAATTTATTTCATGTAGAGTAAGATACAGGTGAAAAATTGGCACTTTTTACTGTTTGTGGCTTTTATGCCTTAATTCACATAGGACAGTGAATATTTAACTTTACACGCCATTGCATGGGATATATTTCACATTATTCACGTAAATAGGAAAACTCCCATTCAAAGCATTTGGGAAGAGCAGGCCTTTTTAAAAAATTCTCAGGAGATGATTGGACAGACCACATTCATTACAGGCCAATCAGAGCAAGCTCTGATAGTATCCTGAGTGCGACAGACAGACACCTCCGTAGTTTATGAACAGCAGAGTTTGTCAAGAAAAGCTTTGGCGTGTGGCTCTTTGATCCTAATAAAGACACGTGGCCCAATTTTGATAAAACTAAAGCTACATTCAACTTCAATGATGAGTTTGGATGATCCAAGCCTATCACTACACCGGCAGCAGCCATTGCTACCCTCTCCAAGTACAACAAAACCCCACATGAAGCTACAGCCTCGTTCTTCTCAAATGATGCTGACGGTGGGCATGCAGATGATCGAGTGGTTCAAGGTGCCACCCATGTGTGAGGGCGGCCCCGGGTTCGAATCCAGCCTGTGGCCCTTTGCCACATGTCTCTCCCCGACTCTCTCATCCCTGTTTCCGAGTCTATCCACTGTCCTCCTCTATCTAAAAAAGGGCCAAAAATAAATCTTAAAAAAAAGACTCTGTCGGTTAGGTCTGTTTTCAATCTCCTTTGCAACCATTTAAAATTATTTTGGTAAATAAGACAACTGAAAGGTCTGGGAAATGTTGAAAAATGAAGGCCTTTTGACTTGGATCCCTTAGAACTAATGACTATCTCCTCACTACAAAAACCAAAGAGTTTTTACCTTTCTTAAACTGTGAGAATTTCAGAGGCAAAAATGTAACAAGAAATTTAATTAAAATGTGAAAAATAGAGGGAAATAAGAAAATGTAATACTTTTATTACTTTAGGTTGGGAACCACCATCATATGTGTAATTTTAAAGATAAATTTAAATGCCTGTCTTTTATGTATGCCCCAGCACACACTATCTCCATCATTTGGTTGGATTTCAAACACTTTTTGATTCAGGCAAAACACACTTTAAAGAAAAAGGCTAACACTACTGAAAATAAACAAAACCTGACCTCGCTGTCATAAAACTCAGCTTATCATGATTTTTTTTTTCCTTTTGGCTAGTTTTCTCACAAACCCTCTTGATTGTTACCGTCAGTTGGTCAGCTGACTCGAGAAAACCAGAACCCCAACTCCCACTGTTCAAGCAAATGTACTGATTATTCCTCTTTTATGAAATCTGCTGTACTTTGTTGAACTGCTTCGAAACAGGAAGCGAGAGAAGAGAGAGTGTCCGTAGAGAGCTCCGGTATCACCTCACAGACAGCCATCAAACGCTGGTTTCATTCACTGTCACATTTCCACTCTGTGGTCGTTTTTACAACGCCGAATTTAAACAGATGCTTTAAATCTGAGAGGTGGTGTGAATGGACTGAATGACAGCAGTGGGTAAAGGTAAAGAACAGAGGAGGAGAAAGATAGAGGAAAGAAAAGGCATAGAGTTAGACATGATAGAATGGCAATAAGTCAGAGCAACAGTAACAGAGTGAGAATATAATGTTACCGAAACCTACAACTGCATTACGTAGCAATTTCACTGAATTTCTAGATTTGCACTGTCTGCCCAATGGTCTGTGTTTGTTGTGTTGAAGAAATACCTTAGAGAAGATGACTAAGACGATGCAGAGGAAAAGAAGATGTATATTTTGGGGACCAACACAGCGGTGGGGGGGGTTTGAATGTAGAGAGGCTTACTACTGTACGTAACATTACAGGGGGTGTAGAATGGAGAAAAAACTATGTGCTAAAAATGAAACTTCACTTTGAGAAAACACTCTGTGAGTCTGTGCAGTTTTTGTGTCAAATCTTATTTTTCTGACTATGTTGATGTACAATAATAATTGAAACTTTGGTTTAAAGGTATAGTGCATTTCATTTAAATGACTGTATGTAAAATTCCACCACCAGGGGGCTGTCAACCAAAACAATAGCACAGTATCATGCGTACAGAACAGCTCCAACCAGCCATGCTGTTTAAGTCTGGTTTTGAATTGAGGACTCTGATAAAACTTTACTTTGTTGTAAGGATGTTCCTAAGCGTCTAAACGCTTTTTAAATTTCGTTTAACCGACTGGTCTAAAGAGTAGAAAATACTTAGAAAACAGTCAAATTCATCATAGGGTCATTGTGTTAGCAGGTGTGGTGAGCCTGATATTCCCTCTATAGCCTTGGTTCCCCTGAGGCTATAGTTCTGGGACTCCCCTAAGAGGCCGCCAGAGATCTCAGGGGGGCGGTGAGGCTCTGTCTGCCCTGAGGTTGTTAAAATTAGATTTGCACATATGAACAAAAATCAAGGTATAACACAAATAATTAATACAATGGTTATTGGGTAAAATAATTTGTGTTTAGGGATACTTTGTTTGGTTTTACACAGAAAAATAATTAAAATTTATGTTAATTTTGCTACAAAGTATCTATTTTTTTTTCATGTGGGTTCTGGCGGGGGCTCTAGTTTTCTTAGATACAAGTAGGGGGGCTCAAAGGAAAAAAGGTTGAGAACCACTGCTCTACAGCATGGCTAACATTACAAGCTAGCTCCATCAGCCTTCGTTACTCTTTGCAGATTAATAACGTGCTTTGATATGTGGCGTCTTTTCACTTCAGTTGAGTGGTTATACGTGAGTCCAACCCTCGACAGCCTACACACCAATTTATTCCCATTTACTACTTAATAAACAGTCATACAGCAGCGTTCCCACTACATGCTAACCACTAAGCTACCGCTGAGCTTTCATATTTAAGTGGGAAAGTTCGGACAGGAAGGCAGCACCCATTAACTGCAGCTACAGCGGCCTCTAGTGGCGGGAGTTTCATCACAGTTTAAAAGAGCAATATAGACCGGGATTTCAAGCCCATGTTTACAAAAAAAATGATCGGTAATTAGTTCAACCAACTCATAGATCTGGCGTTGGCTAATTTGACAAAGGAATTTAACCGTTTAACTGTGCGCATCCCTACTTTGTAAGGTGTTTTTACCAAATAGAAAACCCACATTTTGTTTTCATTCATAAATTTCCAACAAAAAGGCACTTCCATATTCATGCTGGAAGCGGCCCCAGAATGCAAATACAAATGTAAATCTCTACACATGAGTGCATTCTGAGACCACTTACGAGGAGCCAGTTTTATTGAACAGAATCCTCACTTCAAAACAAGAGGTAGAATGGGGAAGGAGGCCAAGGCGGTGGGTGGCGCTGAGCAGTGCTGGTCTTAATTTGCAGGAAATGCCTTATGTCAGGGGTTTCCATCGTATAGAGGTGAGTTTGGGTGAATGAACTCGCAACCTATGGCAGCTTAAATAGGCCCCATTCAGATCTGGACTGGTAATCTGGTTTATGGGGCATTTTCCCAGTGGGTCTATGCACTCTAGGGCGGGTATGATTTTATTTTGTTGTTTTAATGTTTGCTTACTTCTTATATTCATGGACTTGAGTGAGATATGTCCACTATGTCAACCTCTGACAACAAAAGAGTCAGAGAAAATCGAGTGAAAGCTCCTAATTTTATTTGTTTATGGCATTTACTACTCAACTTTGTAATAGTTTGGGGGAATAATTTGGTAGCACTTTTAAAGGAGCCAAAGCAACAGAGTAGTTATGTTTGACCAGAAGTAAAAGGTTGGCATGCATTAAAAATGCAAAGGCCAAATTTTCTTCCCAGTTCAGCACTGGTACCATTACAATTATTAATATTTAATTATTAATATTTAGACTTTTTCCATCTTTGAAAACTTCAGGAAGTATTTAGACACTGTAAGACCTCAACTGAAAAAAGTACATAATATAGGAATGGTCATTTTTAAAATTAATATAGAAATTTCAGTTCAGAAATTCAACATAATGTTTCTTTAAAGTGGAACAGATTTGGACTTGTGCAAAAAGAAAAAAAAAGACCAATTTACCTTATCTGTGATTAAAGTGTGTTAGTTAATTACCCAGCAACAGTTTGTTAAAGTAAGTATCAGGTGGAGCACTGGCAATCCTCACATCACTGAGAGCACACACACAGATACAGACTGAGTTTAAGAAAACATAGACAAGCATCCGTTTTTTCCAGGGAGTCTCCATTATTTCTGGCTTGGGGTCTCTAATGGTTTTTCATTGTAATTGCGATGATGTCAGAGTGTCCGTCCGCCCTAATGGCCTCCTAAAAACAACAACAAGGACAGATTGGTTCCATTCACTGCTTGTTGTCCAGGCTGAGAGACACAGAAATCCAGCAGCTCAAATCCCTGCAAGATCTTCAGCCAACAGGTGAGACGTTTTATCTTTAAACAACCATAAACTGCTGTTTGTTAAGTGTGTAGCTTTAAAAACAGAGGAAACGTCTGCATAAGGTTGATTTACATCACAGTTCTTTGAGTTTTAAAGTCTATGCAGAGTCAGTTTGATCACATGAAACAGTTTTAAAAGTTTCAAAAGTATATTTCTGCTAATACAGAAAGAATTTTAATATGAGTGTTGTCTTTCTTAGTGGAAGTGAAGTATTCTGCAGTCTTGCTGAGATGAGGTAATTTAAGTTTCAGTGCAGTTTCAGGAGTTGGTAGGACTTCTAGAGTGATTGAGCAGATGTCTGCAGCAGCATTAAAAGGGATGATCCTTGATTCTGGCTGAAACACAAAAGGAAATATCTGTGCAAGAGAAAACTGACAGTGGAGTATCCTTTTTTGCATCTGAATAATGCATCACTTTCTTTGAATGTGTTGTTGGTTTTAGAGATTAACTAATTATATACTAAATTAAATTAAGTACATTTTCCCCATTGAAAAGGTTGATGCTGCAGCAGCTGTGTTGAACACTAGAGGGAGGTTGTGAATCATGCTGAATGTTGTATTATTCTGAAAGTCATCTGACATCTTTTGGAGCTCATCTTCCCTTCAGTTTACCAAACACTGGGAATAATACCTTTAGAAAATCTTTATTTTTTTTTAAAGAGAATCTATTAACCCTTTGTTCTGACCTGCTGACATCAATTAAAAAAAAAAAAAAGCTCACATATTTCTTTACAGATGAACTGCATCCCATCTGTGTGTACAAAAATGAATATTTTTGTGATAATTATCTTTTTTATACCTATCTGTCTCAGACATGCATCTCCACCCCCTGTCCTTCACCTTCTTCCTCCTCCTGGCTGCCGGGGCAACAGTGATGTGTGTTACGGTGACAACCTCGCTCCAAGGTTTTCGAGGCTGTGCAGTGAGAGAGTTCACCTTTGTGGCCCAGAAACCTGGCTGCAAGGGACTGCGCATCACCACAGAAGCCTGCTGGGGGCGCTGTCACACCTGGGAGGTAACAATCACACACACACATGAACATCTTGATATTAATGCCACAGATACACAGTAACATAAGGGAGCTCTAACCCACTGTAATTGTTAAACATGCATAAAGATGATTAATGAAGCAGGACTGAACCCAAACCATCAGAGGCCTGAGCAGCCATACGTCATCGTCCAAGCAGGGTGGGGTTACTGAAGTTTTATTGGATTGCTCCAGTTGGAAGGATTTAAATTTCTTTCAGTAAATGAAAAACAAAATCCGAGTAGATAGTAGTAGATTTGACTCTTTTTTGAGAGTTAGAACCTGACTTAAGTTTCATTATTGACTCTTCTTGGTGTTAGAAATTGACTCTTCTTAACACTAAACAGTGTTAGAAAGCAACATCATCAGTGCCAGTTTTACTCCCATAGTGTTAAATTTAACACAGCTCAAGTTTATATAACTGTCACAGGCTTTGAGGTTACTGAACACTTTGGAAAGTTCATATTTAACTTTTTTTAAGGTTTCTGGGTGCCACCTCATGTCAAATACCCAAGACAAAGAGAACTATCCTATATCACAAATTAAATAAAATGGCATATTCACAGTCAGGCTATACCCTTGATGAAGGGTGGCCCATTGCTCACACTTCCATAGGAACCCACTAACAAAGTGGACAACTTCACTCATGGTGCAAAATGATCTAATATCAAATATAACAGCAATCAACTAGGAACATGATCACAGGAATCCCAGCACTGATCAATGTACAATAGGCAACATGTAAACACATCTAAACCAAGACCAAACAGGCTGCCCAAGGGCATGATGGAAAAAGTCCAACACTGAAGGCCATTTCTCTCAGAGTGTAGTTAAAATTGCACCTGGGGATTTAAAATTGACACTGAAATGTTTAACACTGGGATTCAAAAACGTTTTTTGTGTTAATGTGTAAAGGAGAACTCTTAACATATGAATCACTCACTAGCTTTTCTCCAGAATTTCAATAGAATATTACAGTCTTCCAAAGCAATAAATTATTATTCAATGATATCTAAACCCAATTAGGCATGTTAAAATTTTGAACCGAAACATAAGAGAAATATATTATCCAAGTTTGAACAAAATATATGTAAATTAAAAAAATATCAAATTTACCTGTTTATCTCTTGTGTGTAAACCCTGCAGAAGCCTGTTCTGGATCCCCCCTACATCCACCGCCACCACAGAGTGTGTACATACAGCCGTACCCGGCACATGACGGCCCGTCTGCCAGGCTGCCAGCCCAACGTGTCCCCCCTCTACCACTACCCCATGGCCCTGCACTGCCACTGTTCTATCTGCTCCACTCTGGACACTGAGTGTGAGACCTTCTGATGACACCAAGTTATCAATGCTGTCAGCAGTTTGATATGAATGATGCTGAATAAAAGTGTGAAACCAAGAATTTTGAGTAAGCTTGAGACTTTTTGAAAATGGATTCAGTATTTTCTAGTAGTCTTGTAGTTTCATCTCTAATTGGTTAACAATCAGTGATTTCAGTATCCACTCAGGTGATGCATTTCCCTGTGTAATTTCTATACCGGACATTTTACATGATTAATAAAGACGAAGTAGAGGAGAAGTTATTTGGGGCCTTGAATCATTAAAACAGGGCTAATCTCTGATTAATGGCCAAATCAAAAGTCCCAAAATTTACAGCACCGTGCAGAATTTTTTGGCATGTTTGGGGCAAATACTGAGGCTGTGCTAAGGCATGTAATGACGAGTAAGTCCACTTGAGGGCACTGTCAAGCAGGAAGGAGGATTGACACAACCCTGGTCATGCTCTAGATGTCCCAAGCGGCAACCTCTGGTCCTGAGAAATGAAATCAATGCGGAAGTGCAAAAACTTGCAATACGGCGAGTGTCCAATTGAGGCTGGCTGCAGGAACTGTCCCGTCTAAACACATGATAAAAAGCTGTTTTTTACACTAGAAATAAACTGGTTTACAGCCTGGTTAAATAAACCAAGAGATGCCATCGAGCTTGACCTTGGCTGCTGAGCAACACGCATGCGTTTTGATATGCATAAAGCCTGACTCTGACTGCCATCCCTCCCCTATCCAGCCCTGGTTTTTGACATGTCAGGACTCATGATGAATCCTTAACGCCCTACAAGCCTGAAACTTCTGCACATGACTGGCACCCAGGTAAGAGCTATAGTTAAGGACACACCCAGATTTACAGCTAAGGGTGCTAAATTGTTTCTCATTTTCTCTTCCCTGATGCCAACCCCATCCTAAACCTCTATCTAAATAAGCCTGCTCAAGATTTACCTTACATGTCTGTCAGGAAATAACATCAATTTTGATTGGCCTCATTGATAAGATCCCCAACAGATTAAGCCTGCATGCACTTTTTTTTTCCCTTTAAGGACCTCTTTTAGACTATCTTGTTAGTTTATCGTTGGTTTTTGGTTGAATGCGCAAATTGAACATTCATATGAAATTCTAAAAACTTTAGAGGGCGTCTCTGAGATCTTTGGCAAACTTATAAATGGAAACCAGTGGTTTAGCATGCAATGGTCACCATTAAAGCTAGTGGATAACTGGGTTGCCCGCTTAATTTAGAGTGGATTAAATAGAAGGAATGATGTCAGTTGATCAAGAAAAAAGATTGCAATTAACTACAGATATTGTGATAAATAAATCTCTCAAATAGATAATAAAAGACTAGAAACTTTATTGCAAGTGGTTTCAAAAAATGTAAAAAGCTGTTGAGGACAGTGAAAAATAACATGACTAATACAATAAACCTGTTATTTTTTCTGGATTTGATTAAACAAAATTGTTGTGATATTTAGGCAGCAAGTAAAATAAACCGTCCACTTCTTTTACAGTTGCAGAACAGAAATTTATTGAAAAAGTTTCATCACAAAACTTTACAGTGCATTCTTTCTCTTTTCATTTTTGACATTTCCAACATTCTTTGGTTTCATCAATAGATATTATTTACAAAATGTCTTTACGCTCAAATCATAAATATAAATAAATTTGTACATTCTTTGGTCTTTTTTCTGTGTATAGTGGTTTTTGCAAAGAATGAGTTAAACTTCTTGTTTTATTGGGCTTGATGTTGATTTCAGTACATGACTGTTTTATTAAAAGTCAATATAGAGTCACATTACTGCCTGAAATGTAAAGTTATTAATTCTGAATGTAAAAGTGAAATGAGATCAGACTTTAATGAGTCGTGATTTTGTTTAATCACAATTCTGTGTACTTTTCTGCTACTGAGTAACAGATTAATAGTCAAACTACTTTTTAGCTGCTCAAAAGGTCAAGTGTCAAGCTTCAAAGCAAAGTAAAAAATGAGAAAGGTTTGGCCTTTAACACAAATGCAAATCAGTCAAGTTTTTTTGAAAACCTCCCCGAAACACACACAGAGTCAGTCGCACTAACATTTACAGCAACTATTTGGAATTCATTTTAAAGTTTTCAAGTGGGCAAAGATAGAAAAAGTTTTTGCATCACTGTAAATCTTGAATATTAATCATTTATCCATATTGGAGCTGTACTGTGGTTCACATCCTGGTGCATGCTGGGTATGTCAGTAGCGAGATTTGCGACACATGTCGCATCGACAGGCCTTGGCTGTGAGGATCTCCATTTCTTCATGACGGCCTCGAGGGCAGTCAAGGCGTACTTTGATCTTAGGAAGACAAGACATAAGACATGATTAACTTATAATAAAGATTAACAGTAAACAATGTTAATGAACATTCAGCCCCTTACCTTGGCATCCTTGCTGATGGTGCAGCATCGAGACGCAGAGGTGATGTTGTGGGTGAAGTTTGACGCCACCAGCACTGAGTATCTGGAGGGGAAGGCGCTGGACTCACAGTAGCCCACACATGCATAGACCAGGTGGGTGCCTTTACATGTGCCCCGGCGATCACTGCGGATGGTCACATTGAAGGCTGAATGATGAAGAAGACAGAGTGATGAGTGATGGTGCAGTACCAGCAACAATCCCTACAAATTTATTGTGACAACATCAAACAAACAGAAAATCTCATTCCACTTTTCCCATGAATCTTTTCATATTATATCTTAAAGTATGTTAATAAATTTAGAATGTCTGGAGGAACTTTAACAGTCTTTTAAAGTGGGTCCATTATTACTCACGATGCAAGTGACATCCAGGAGTGGGGCCATCATGACTCCAACCAATAGGAGAGAAGAGAAGAAGTGATATCACTGGAAGGACCAGCAGGCAGAAATGTGAGGTCATGCAGAGCGACATCTGGATGGCAGCCTGGAGGGTCCAAAAAGAACACCACAGTATGTAAGACACACATTAAAAATAAAGAGTAAACCAAAGACCTTAAAGGTTTGTTTGTGCAAATAATTTTAACATTGACAGTGTAAAATCCCTTTGACAATTTTTTAGTCAAAGGGGAAAAATCAAGACAACTAGAAGTTCTTAATGTTCAGTAGGGTAAATGGTGAGTTTTCACTGATCCTGAGCTGATCCCCTCATGAACTTTAAATCCAAGTGTTGCCCAGAGCCCCTTACCTAATAGGTGATTTCCCATGCATTTGTGCCTGTGTGTCACTCAGCTGAGTAACAGCTAATGTGGATAAAGACAGTACAGCCTTTCATTCTCTTTTCAATCTGCCTCATTTAACAGCTACCTGCTGACACACGTATGTACACAATGTTAGAACTGACTCTTACAGGCATAGCAGCTGAAGCCATGGCAGCGGCGTCAATGAAATAATGTACCTGAATGGTTTCGCAACTAGAGGAAAGGTGATGCATCTCTTTTGTTATCTATGTTTTTCTATTTTTCCATGTAGACACATGTTGTGCCCATATGCATGAATGAGCTTCGATGAATTCACGTGCTAATGCCCCTTACATATACACACTCCCACACGTGTGTAAATAAAGTCATGATTTCCCTGGAATTCGGTGATCCTGACCGTTGACCTCTAAAATGGCAGCTATTTCCAGCTCCGCTTCCTTCTGACTGGAGCGCTGGGAATCACTGCCATGGCGATGGGGCAACAGCCCAGGGGACGCCATTAACGCTCCTGGTACGACCAAATTAACAGGTCAGGACTGTGTGTGAGGACATTAACCCCGTGTCAGCTGGCGGGGCAGGGAGGGGGGGGAATGCCCGGCTTTTTCCTCTTATGTGGGGTTTCCATGCCTGAAGGTTCGGTTTGTTTTGGAGGAAAGTGGGAGGGCTGCCGTTCAAGACCACCAATACATCTGATCTAACGATATCCCAGTAAGAGTTCAGATTCTTCTGTTCCTAATACATATGCAAACACGCCAGTGTCAAGATCAAAAACCAACGATAGAAAAAATCGGAAAATGCACATGCAAATGTCACATCATCTACGAGAGAAGCTCAGTTCAGTTTAACTTTTGTTGTTTTTAATGAAAAACAATCATTATGATGAGACATTATTAGGTTAAAAACAATTCGATCTTTTTCTTTATATTAGCCTGACACTGACTGAACAGTTTGGCAGCAATGTGACCAATGAGTTGCACTGTTTTGCATTTTAACAAAATAAAAAGCAACAGTATTGTTTTTAAATACACAGTAACTAGTAGTGGGACATTTACAGCTTTGCACATGGGTTATTGGTGTTTCTATAAAGTTGAGGATCTTCACTTACTTGTTACTCAACACTAAACAACACCAGCATGGTGTACGTTATTAATATTTTAATGTTGCATCACTGTTTGCATCAGTTCTGTGCTGAAGAGATCTCATACTCCTTTGTCACAAAATATCCAAGATTAATTAATTTAAAGGGCCAGCTGAGAAATCAAGATCTTTTAAGAGAAAACAATATGCACACATTTTTATAGCACTGCCCTCCAAATAAAAAACCCAACGCTGAGAAAGTCTGCAAAATCTTGAAGTTAAAGTGGGAAATGCAAGGAATACCTCCATAAATTACACACTTTCTCCCACTGGGACTGAACTGGGTTAGACAATAATTTTCCCCCAAATCTACAACTTAATGTGACTTGTATGAATAATTTTTCAGACTTTGCAACAACCCACAATATCAGACTTTAAAGGACTATTCCAACAACAAGCACTAGATTCTCTCCCAGGTATAGAAAAGAGCTCCCTCTTACCTGAAGACGGACCGTAGAGCAGGAAGTGCAACCTTAAGAGTGCAGTGCAGGTGTGTCCACTGACAGGTGAGCGTCTGGTCTGATCCTCATGCAGGGATGTAAGTAACACAGGTAAGAGTGAAGGCACTTATAGCTGTGGACACACCCACGATTACAGGGCTGAGAGCCACTCAATCTTTTCTTTTTTTCCCTTTTTCACCATTTCACTGTCTTCTCCGCTTGTACCTGCGAAAAGTCAAATTCTCTCTAGAATATAAGCATTTCCTTTAACTCATTTCTCCAGCTTCTTCTTTCTGCAGTGTTCCCATCTCTGAGTCCCTCCACCCTCCCCATCCTCGCTCTCTGTTTTAAACCATTAGGGGCACCGCTGCTGTGACACAGAGGAAAACTAGATAGGTTTTCCATCATTGCACCACCACAATAGTAAGAACACACACAGCTTTACATCTCACATAAACACACACACAAACACATGGAACCACATACAGCTGAACACAGAATTACTCGTACCCGTGCATGCAAAGGTGGCGTCAAACTAAAATAACACTGTAGGCCTAAGCTGTCAGTCGATACAGACTACAAGGGAAATAAACTAAATGGGAGCACACACACCACACACAGACTCACAAAAGCCTGCCTGGATTTCCATTTGTGGTTCCAGGAGGAAGGGCAGGGTTAGGTCAGAAGATATTGTGGGTTTGGGTCAACTCTGTGTGGCAGATGATGGGCATACTGCTGGAAACGCCTGTCTCTGCTTCTCGTCCTTCTTGTCCTGAACAGAAGATGTCGGCTTAGCAACCACCTCCCAAACTCCTGCGGGTTGAAACAATCTTTAAATAGACTCTGAGATTATTTGTTGGATATTTACAACCATAAAAAATTGCCGGATCAGACCGCAGCTAGCTGTGATTACTTCCTAAAAACGTCAAAACCTTCAAAACAGTTGTCCTTTGTTTTCTTACGTTGAGTATCCATGAGAAACTGGGTTTCAGGGTGAAAGGAACAGAAGTAATCAGAATCAGCTTTCCTGAGGTTTTTGGTTTTCAGAAAGACTTCTTAAGTACTCTAGGGCCGGGTCGGGAATAAGTGATGTTGTGGGTCTGCTATGACACCATACCCTACTAATATTAGGCCATAAAAGTAAATGACCCAACTTTAAAGAAAAATCTTGTCTTCACAAAACTCTCAGTGAGAAAACTGCAGCTGGATGTGTTCCAGTGTATGATTCAAACTCACGTTTTGAATTCACTGTACTGTGGTCGGATCCCAGGTGTTATATTCATCACTGATTCATTTATGTCTTCAGCTACAGCAGCAGTTCCACATCTGTCTTGTACCCTTCAGGAAGACAGACTGCAGATGCTCTCTGTGACCTTTGACCCACTACAATGAAAATACTTCAGCCCTTAAAACCTGGGGTAAAACCTAAACCAAGCCAAGAAGTACTTGTACTCAAAAACATTAGACACTACTCTATATCATCAATGTTAGCCTCCTTTTATCCTAAGCAGGTAGGAAAAGTTGGAGTCGTGTCTGCAGTTCTGTTTTATTTTAACATGAATGAAGATGACAAAGTAGAGCAGACTGCTAACATGCATGATAAAATGTCAAAAAGAGAACTTTCAAAAATAATTCTAAGAGCTTGATTGATTTTTATTAGCGTTGAGTGGTGAAGGAGCTCTATTGTAATCAATGCGTTACGTTTTTCTCTCACTCAAGCCCATTTTTGGGGAATTAGACATGCACCGATTTACATGATAATTGGTAACAACGAGTCACAAGCTGGCGGCTGAGTAGCTGTCAGCCGAAGTGTCAAGTTGATAGTTTAAGTTGAGAACATTTTTTTTTTTTTACTTTGTCTACGGCACTGAGTCCACAGGGACAAATCAACAAACACTAAAAGTTCCCTACATGAGCTTTAACTTTGGGGTTTTATTGTTTTATAAATCATGCTCCTGGTGTATTTTATTCTATCTTATTTATGTTTTATGTAGGGATTAGTCTTTAAGCATTGGTTTCCAGTTTCTAACCAGGGGTCTTAGGGGTGCCAGAGCTTTCAGGGTTCGTCTGCTCTGAGATCAAAAATTAGATTTTCACATATCAGCTTACATCAATGTAGCACATTTACTGGATGGTTCATAGACAGGTCTTTTGGTAGGCGCAAATGTTCGTAGACCTGCTCTACTGAGATTTTTTTCACTCGAAACAAAGTTGATGTTAATCTTTGACAGCAATGCATCAATTTTTTCATATGGGTCCTGAAGGGGCTCATCATTTTAAAGATAAAAATAGAAGTGCTGCGACGAAAAGATTGTAAATTACTGGTTTAAATTAAAGATAATCTGAAAGAAAAAAAAAATCAATTAATGCCAGTTGTTTTAAAGTCGTTTCCAGTGAATGACATTATAGATCAAATGTACCACTTGTACCACTTTGAATCATATTAAATTTCTCTTTGTTTTTTGGAAAGCATCCTGTGACCCTCCTTCAGTATCTTGCGAACCCCCCGGGGTCCCGACCCCCACTTTGGAAACCACTACTATAAGGTGTATCATGCCACTCTACACACACGTCATTTTAATTGCTATTGACTTTCCTTCTCATTTTTATTTCATTTAGTTTATGCATGTTTCTTATTCTTATTTGAGTTCTATTGTATATTTACCACCTTCTTTCTCTGTTGTTATGTTGCTTCAAAAGCCAAATTTCCCCTCTGAGGATCAATTAAATATTATCTTAACTTTTAAAAAAGACCAGAATCACTAACATAAATAAACCACATTTAAAAGACACTTTTCTTCTGAGGCACAATCAGATTTTTTAAGTCAACCACAAATGTACCCTGATGCTTAAAAATAAAATAAAATAAGAAAAAAATAATAATAATAATAAAAAATTCATAACAAATTTACTTTGACTGGTATTTGGGTAGGATATGCAAAGGAAAAAGTTTTTAAAGGTCTAAAAGTTTTTCCTTACTCACGAAAATAACATTTGGTTACCTCTCAGAAACTGTGTCCATACATACTTTTTTTTGTCCATTTCATTTTTCCTTTCAGTAACTTTGGCAAAACATTTTCTTTTTATCACTATTTGGGACAACTTATTGCAGTTCATTATTTAGGATGCTAAGGCTTCCCTTGCTGCACTTTCACACACATCCCCACTCTCACACGCCTGAAGGAAAACAAAATTATCATCTTATGGCCCCTTTACCCCGAACGTTCCCACTCCGGCTATGTCAATGGAAAACGGAATGTGTGACATCATCACCTGAACCCCCCACCCACAAAACAATTAGTGTGCTGATTTTAAGCAACATGGACAGCCGGGGTGTGTGTTTCTTCTGATTCCATGCCAACCAGAGAGAGAGAGAGAGGGGGCGAGAGACCATGAACATGAATGGACAACAGCACCTCAAGGAGGGAGACATGAATGAACTTTGCTAAACTGAACTTGAGACCCTTTTTCTCTCTCATACACATTTCTGCAGTGTGACTCAGCCGGGTGACTGATGTTTGTATCACTCAGTGGCCCCGTCGTTCCTGGCTGCCGTGGAAACCATGGCGTCTTGAATAACTATAATATCATTAATGTGTCCGCTTCCACTTCTGCCCTGTTATTCTAATCTCAAGCGTGTGTGTGTGTGTGTGTGTGTGTGTGTGTGTGTGTAGGCTATTAAATTTGATACGCGTCTCTATAGAAGGGCATGATGTATGTCTATGTTTTAAATGAACGTGGGGTTGATACAACTGCTTGTGTCTGTTTTTGTGAGTCTGTATGATGTTTGACAGAGTATTGTGTGTTAAAGTAGATGTGACTGTAAGATAAATGATGTGTGTGTTATTTTGGGCTCTATGACAATATAAGGAGAGGATTAGGCAAAGTTTTCCTGTTTCTAAGATGATGTTGTAGTTCAGCTGACCCATTTACCCCCCTGTAGAAACACACATGGAGGCACGGACACGTGATGCAGAAACAAAAACACACTCTCACAATCTTTTCATAAAGTTATCAACTTGTTTGGCATATTTTTTTCTAGAAGGTGAAGAACATCAAGTCCAAATATTCAAACACAAAAACATGCACTTATTAGGTGAACGCACCCCCTCCGACAAAGATGGAACACTTAGCTAATTTAGATTGACAGGAGGAAAGTGGAGTTTCCACAAGGTGACACTCAGGAGCTCAAGGTGTGCACTTATGAGGACAAAAGCATACACAAGTACACACCTCATTAGACGTGGAAAATCTAAGCAAAAAAGTACATTGTCTTCCTTTAGAGGGTTCTTGTGAGATCTTAGGATGGTCCGCATACTGATGAAAGACGGTGATGTTTTGCTGAAACCAGCTGCTGAAATTTTTTATTTTGAATAACAATTCTCACACTTGGGGGAAAATAATACAAAAATTGATCATAAAAATGATTCATTTAGCTATTGCCATGCTATAACCAGAGTAAAAGGAATTTAATTAGCCTTAAATCCAAACTTTAATACAAACTTTACACCAGCGGCCATCAACTCCATTTGCTCAAGGGCCAGATTTTTCTTGACAGACGCCATAGGGGCCGGACATTGAAATTAACTAGAATAAATTCCATATTTTGGCCTGATTAACATATTTTTTTAATGATATTGTCCTTTAACCGAACTTACAGCCTTGTGAAATCAGCCCCTGTCACCTTTGACGATTGAAATATTTAACTACATATTTCTGGACTCCTCATGATGTCTATTACTGAGTTTTATACAAAAATATGATTGGCCACAGAAGAAACAGATCTTCAGTGTAGATTCTTAGGAAGGGAAACTGCACTCTCAAAGAGTCTTGCATGGAAAACTGATGTGAAAATGACAGCTATAATCAAGATAAGACTGTTAAGTAGACATATACCATGCCAGTCTTCCTCTATCAATTAAGGCGTAAAAAGCCCCAAAATACAGTGCTTAACAAATTTATTAGACCACCCTAACCCTAACCAAAGTAAGGTTTATGCCACAGCTGCCCTAAATTAACAGCATTGGTAATTACCAAAATCATTTTTTATGTTTCTGCAATGTTTAATACACCAATATGTAGAAGCTCTTTAACCCAAATATTTTAATGCTAAAATATAATTATTATTGTTATCCATGAATTTTCAAATTTACAAAAAAAAAATTGAAAAAAAAATAGTAAAGCACATTAATATTTCTTGATCAATATGTCAAATTATAGTTATTTACTTGCATTCCTGAAGAGAAAAATGAGTTTTAGAGGTTGAATGTTATGCTTGATTCATTTCTGACTTCTCAGAGAAGCCCAGTGAACCAACTCAAATTTGGGTGAATTCAGTTTGAAATCCCTCATTCCTGTTTAAAATGGTAAAACATGGAGAGCTCACTGAAAATGAAAGAGTCCACATCAAAGCATTTCATGATGCTGGATGGTCTTTGATACAAATATGACAGGTGGTCTAATAAATCTGTTAAGCACTGTATATATTCAAAAATATTACATTCTATCCCTCTTAAATTTTCTGAATTTGATAATCTTCTGAGGGCCAGATGGGAAGTTGTGGGGGGCTACATGTGGCCCCCAGGCCGCCAGTTAATGATCACTGCTTTTCACTTTGAGTAATGGATTTGCCTTGGCAGGTTAGAACAATATGACCTCATTTTGTATTGCTGCTCTGATCGGCCCGTAATCAATGTGACAGACAGAACGTTCATCCAATCAACTTCTGAGAATTTTTAAAAAACTCCAGCCCTTCCCAAACACATTGTATGGGAGGTTTCCCAGATTAATGTCAAATATATACATGCAGTGGATATATGAAATAGCCTATCTTTCATGTCAGGTTAATCAGACTTGACTTTGTGCAAAATTTTAGGAAAAGAGCCATGAATAGTATTTATCTAATTTATCAGAAACAAGTTTTTGATTAGCATTCATTTTATTTATTTAATATGTAAATTATTTGTTCTCTAAGAGGATGTAACAATAACTGGAGGAAAACACGCTAGACCAGAAGTTGTAAGACAATTGCAGTGGGTCATGCTATTTGCCTTTACAACTGATTTTGTTGACGAGGTAGCATCAAAAACCAGGTGTTATGTACCTTCACAGCTCACACACAGACTAAACTTTACCTTCATGTCAGCCAAGACCTCACCTTTATTCTTTTCCCTGCTTTTTGACTTTTGCTGCAGCTGTACTGACACATGCCAGGGCAGCAAGATGAGGATGTTGATTGTACTCCAAAAACTGTGTTTCATCACAAGAGTTTTTGTGAGAGCTTGTGCAGGAATAATCTTCACTGAGAAATCATTTTACAGACTGCTGTCTATACTAGTGAGTGATCGTAAGATGAATAATCATTTAAAATGTCTGGTTAAGGTTTGAAAATTATCTATGTGGAAATTGTAGCTTACAGTTACAGTATCTATCTATTCCATGCATTCTGGTGAAAACTGGCCTTTAATTCTATTTTTGGTTTTCCACAATATACACCACAGTCCAAAGTCTGTGGCACATCCTGTAAGTGCTACTACTCTCTGATCAATTAAGCTCAAGATATGTGCAGAATCTATTGTTAGTAGGGCCAGCATGTATCAGGCTGTACTGAGCAGATTGACCCAAACAGGAAGTCAGACATAGGGATTTACAGAACATACATCTGATTCAGAACAAAACACCACCTTCAGTCTGATGATTGTTTTTCTATTTCTAACCAACATAACATCAAAACATGACGTACAAATTGTAGCAACTGAATCCTATGAACTCTAACTCTATAGAAAGTATGATGAACAACAAATATGTTAATGGTCACTTTCATCTAAGTAACAGCTGAATGTTAAAACTGGTATCCAACAGTCATTCTTGCTCTGAGGAAAGAGTCTTGTTTTTATATAACCACTGTAACATCGCTGACAGCAAGAGAACTCTCAAAACAGAATGAAAATCAATATCATCGATATAAAATAGCGTTCAACACTTCTAAATACTGCTCCAGCAGAAACAAGAAACAGTTTGAACACTGCAGAACTATAAACAAACCCAGTGAGTTTCCACAACTGGAACCAGCAGAACCTTCAGTGTGACGGCCACGGCTCTCAGGGATCGTTGAGGAACAAGGAGAAGGGAAACACATGGCTGCAAAAAGAGACATATAGAAAGATATACAGGATTCATACAATCATATGAGTTCTTTTCAGCACAAACTCCCAAATTCACATACATATTTTCTTGTCCTAATTTTGGCTGCTTGCTGCTAGCAACTGTCTACCTCAGCTACAGCTAGCTTGTTTAAAATTTCATGGACAATGCACAGCTGGTCTGAAACTGCAAATACATGTGGTCGGATTTTTGAAATAAAAGCGTATTTTAAGATGACAGTGTAGATCAATGTTTTAACTTTCAATTAATCTGAGTGGATATTAGATAAAAACATTCAATGTACCTATCCACACTAATGGATCCTTACACCCCTACCTGGAATGTCAGCTAATTTCAACAGACATTTTAAGGAATATTATAATTTGTGGGATTAAAACCTAAAAAGTGTTCTTCAAATATACAGCTATGCTTAACCAGGGGAGCTGAAGCTTTCATTTTGCGTCGACACTGGTGAGTGTATCATCCCTACATCTGTTGGGCATTGCTGATCTTATACCAGTCCTGTCCTGTGTGTCTTTTCAGTAGAAAGTGTAAAGAGGAGCCTTTTTCTGCTGTATTTCACTCAGAAATAATCTATTTTCATAAAGACCATCTGGTTTGTTTCTGTGGCTCTTTAAGAGCCACTAGTGTTGTTTCAGGCTTGTTTCAAATATAACCAACTGAAACACCTCACAGGGGTTTTAAACAGCCATTCAGAACTAAAATTAGGTTAATGAAAGCATCACCATCATCATCATCATCATCATCATCTCCACTCTGAACATGACTACAGTGAATGTGACTGCTCAGGTTCAAAGTGTGAATGTGCTATCATGCTAACCTGGCCAGTCGAGTCAGGATCCCTGGTCTTTTAGGTTTTCCAAAGACAGAATCTGTGCTTTCTTCCTCCTCCTCCTCCTCCTGTATCATTTCCTGTTTATTTCCTGGATGCAGTTTACCTGGAGTCCAACTTTCTCCAACAGTGCTGATGCCTGATTTCTGCTGGGGTCCAACAGACCCTTTTGTACCTTTCTGAAAGAGAAGATTTTAACTTTTCTGAAGGGAGGATATAATAGATTTAACAACTTCATAACAATTTAATAACAATTTAAATGACCATTCATGAACCTTTACACAAAGCGATGATGGTCTTACCATATCTTACTACTTTAGGCAAGGATTTTTCCATGTATTAAAACTGTATGTATGGGGTAAAGTAAGTCTAATAGAGAAAAAACTTCACAGAGCAATGTCTTCTACAGATTTATGTAGAGAATGGATAGAAAAAGTATCATCTCCTATAACATTAGACATGTCTACCCTCCTAGTTTACTTCCTTAAATTTCCTGTAAAAAGACTGATTATTTCTATGTAGTTATTTTAAACACTGCTGCATTGTAGGTGTGGGCTAACAGCACACTGCCAAAAACAGCATTTGTTTACAAAAGTTGTTTTGTATGTGTGACCTAAAAAGTAAAGAGTTCAGGCTGCTTTAAGTTGACTGAACTTGAAATGAGTTAAGATAACTTTGTAAATTCACTCAAACAAGAAAAATAAGCTTTCCCCGAACAGCTAACCTTCTTCCTGTCCAAACCTGGAAGTGGCACCAGCAGACTCGATTTAGCTTTGTAATATTTATGTGATGGTTGTGGCAACTAAGTAGTCTCCTTGGACTCATATACATTTCAATTTAAATCATAACAACTTCCATCTTTTATTAGACAAGTGAAATTAGGAACATGAGTCAGAAATATTTTTAACAGAACTGAATCAAACATAAACATGCAATCACGAGCTAGATGAGAAACTATGCTTTTTAATGACTATACAAAGTTTTCTCATCTTCACGTTTCAAGTTAGGTAAGCTTAAAATTTTAAGGCATTCTGTTCTGGGTTGCACCAGCTATGCTGAAGTTCAAATGTAGCCTAAATTAAATGTTTTTTAATTGTTTTTTAAATTACTACAGCATTTTCTCTTTACAAAAATTTAAGGTGCTGCATCGGTGGAGATAGTTTTCACATAGACTTGAGTTGTAACCTAACTCCCTCCGTAAAATATGATTGTTATGGTAAGTTCTGAAAGGTTGATGAAGAGTTTACTGGCCGTTTGGTGTCACCAATTTATTCTTGGAAAAATTACACTGTCATTTTCCATGAGGGAAGGTAATATGTCCATCTACAGCTAACTTTTCTTATGTTATTGACCACTTCACCACTCTACGTCAGCACTGTTCTTTATACTGGCTCAGCGTTTAGGCTGTAGACTTTGGTTGTCACCTACACAAGATGCTTATCACAGTATTGAATTTGGTACCCATCCCTACTGGTGAGTGGTGAAGTTTTTCTTGAGGACTGAAGTTGTCAAACTAGTGACAAAGTGTCTAAATCAGCTTAAATTCTAAATGGAATTCATTCATGAAGTCATTAATTTATAATCCTTGCTTGTATTTTGACAACGTATCTTCTTTGCCATCAAAGCTAATGCTTAATGACTGGTGTTTAAACGTAATTCTTTAAAAAGCTGGTAGACTTGCATTGGCAGATCCTTCTCAGATAATAAGTAACCCCAGTGAGCTGACATTACTGGTTTAAATCATTTTTTCCACCTAAAAATAATTTGAGTGGAAAAAGCGAGAGACGGATGAGGTAGATAAAAACTGTCAGAGCGAACAAGTGTAAAAACAACAGGATCAGATGAGATGAAGTGCCGTAGAGATGTGTGTTGGGTAATTTGGGGTTTTTGTTGCTAATCAAACTGAAGCACATCACAAGAAACACAAGGAAACACGTAGACTCTCCATCTGATGTAATGCTATTATTAACCCTAATCACAGTTGTTATCCTACCTGTCTGCACTGATGTTAGCCTGGGGCTACAATAAAGACGGAGATGCTACAAGTGTGAGTGTGTGTTTATAAAAGTGGAAGAGAGGAAACGAAAGTGTGTAATGAGATTGACACTGTATGACTAATTGTTGGAATCAATTCAGTGTCAGTCATTTAAGCCCATAAACAGCTATAGGTTAAAATAAAAGCCTTCATTTAACTCTGATTAGACACAAGCCAGTTAACCAGTTAAATATGAATGAAAGAGTCACCTTGTCAGCTTGTCCTGGATCATCTCTCATCGTCTCTTCTCTAGTGCATAAGTCATCATGTAGCCTGTGAAAGACGGGCAAAACATGTTTTAATACAAGATTCTTTCATTATTCTTAGGTATTAAAAATAAGGATATCAACAAGTTGAATTGAAAAGAGTGATCTTGCTTCTCATGCTGCATGCTAGCATTTTTCTGTCTCTCTTGGACTGATGTTGAAGTTCATCTTTATGTATTCATGTATTTGTCCTGATACATAAACTATAATGTTTTTAACACCAAAGTCATCTAGTGTTATTTAAGCCACAAATAACTGTAAATACAAAGAGGTTTGCAAATGAGGCCTGCCTCAAAATAGGACTGCAAAAGGGACTGGGCCTTAAAATAGTATGGGCTTTTGTTTAAGTTTTACAGTAACTGTTTGTAAAAGTCATAAACGTGATTGAAAAAGGATGGGTTTTATAATAACTCCAGCAAGGAGCTGCATTTGTGTGTGCTTTAGCACCACCTGTGGACAAAGAAGAAATGTTAACATGCTTCACATTTACAAAGTGTCTCAACATATTTTCTTCAAAAAGGCAAACGCATCACCTAAAGTGAATACTGACTGCAGAAAATGTGAAAAAGGCTCTTTCTCAGGATGCATACAGGCATCAGTTTAACATCAGTATTTGCTGCCATCAAAAAATAATGTTGCATAGGCTATGTCAGTAGCAGTTTATCTGTTAGGCCAGTCAATTTAATGCTTTATCAAAGAACAGATCTTTTACAGAGAGGTCACAGTTTGGTACGAGTTTGGTTCACTGGTAACAACAAGGAACATGAAGTCCCAAATTTAAAGACCTGATTCTAAATTTCCTCATTATATTACTTTAAAGCTGTCTATTGTGTAGCTTAGCTTAAGCATGTGTTCTATTTACCATAAAAAAGCGACTTAAAAAACAGATAAAAAAAGAAGTAAAAAAAAAAGCAACAAAGAAATATAAAGTTTAATATCTACTGAGAAGGATAAATAATTAAAAGATAATAATGAAAAAAAAGCACATATTTTAGAGCCTTTTTAAGGCATCATGTTTGTGCTTTATGAAACGTGCCACAACGCTGTCACACAGTTGTTAGTACACTGCATATTAAATGTTATATGTGGATATATAGAGGCAGAGAACGACGGCTAAAGAGTGCATACTTGTGCAAAATCCTGACTTGTGTTTGTCAATGAAAGACCACAAAAGAGCGCCTAAATATACACTGAAAGCATTTAAAAGTATTAGTGTCGTTAATGTCCTAAACCCTCTCTTCTTTTACATCCAGAGGCTTTTAAAAAAACAGAAGTTAATAGCCAGTGATCTCGCCACTCCTCTGCATCTGCAACCACAGATAACTTTTCTTTTCGTGTGTTTTGTTAGGCCTGTTTTCTTCGTCTTCCTTGGCTGTTTAAAAGCTGTTAGCCAACAGTTACGAGTAATACTGCCACAGAAATTTGGGGGTAATACTGTCATCTATGGTTGCTGTTTTTCTCCGTTTTGACTGCGGACTGTTGGAAGAATTCAGACATATTTGTCATGTGCACTGAATTGTGACCCTGGAATTGTGATGGTTTGCGACAAATAAAAATTGCCATTACACCCCAAACAAATTCTAATCTGTTCTTGTCATCAAACATGGGAGAAAATGTTGGCATAGTGGGAATCTTCCTCAAAACAAGCATTGAAAAGAAAATCTTTATTTCAAACAATCAGTCTCAGTATTGGCCCTGATTTTCACAATAAAAAATCTCTAGCAGTTTCCTTGAGTTGCCTCATCAAACCTCGACCTTGCAGCTTTTTGCCATAATAATTGCAATAAAGAAATGATCAATATTCCTGCAGATAGTCCTGCTTGTTTTCTGTACTGAATAAAGAGGCCTCAATATTTATTTCAGTTAATTACAAACAGCTAAAAATCCTCACATGAGCTTTCATTTTCATTGCATTTTCAAGTACACATTTTTGAAGTGCCTTTGAGGGCTCAAAGAAGAAAATTCTAGCAGCTGACACTTTTTGACCACACTTGTTCCTTGAAACTGTTTTCCTTTTTCTCATGTTTAACCAGCAGAATATATAAAAAATAAACTTTTATGCTCCCTAGAGCAGTGTGGAGACACACACTGGTGACTGCCGGCGGTGAATAAGTAGTTTATAAGAAGCCTCTGAGAACAGACGACCCTGGCAGCGCTCACACAGCGCCTCTGTGTGCCTATGTGTAGCACCTTTGTTATGACATGTTAAGTGCTCCAGTCAATGTGGTGAATATAATTCAATGAGAATTGCTGACATTTGGTTTCCTGTGAACAGGTAATGATGCTTGAGGCTTTGCTATTTGCAGGATGTTTACACAGTTTGTGCATCTGAGTGTGTTTCTGAGGTTCAAAAAGAGAAAATTCTTGTTTATTTAAAACACAAACTAGGTGAAGACGTGTGTGCAGATTAAATGATGATTTCTGCCCCGCTGATCTGACTGTCAGTGTGATTGAGGTGGCGCCCGTTCGCCTCTTGTCTGTTTCATAACCGCAAAAAATCACTGGAGCGCATGTACGTGTCAGAATAGATGCTTGGTGATATTATGAATAAGAGCTTGGGACTGTGTGTTCACAGGTTTGTGAGAAAATGTACAATAGCAAGTACAAGAAGAAGTGATTGCTACCATTAACTTCAGTGGTACATTATGCAAATTACTGCTCTTACAAGAAGGACCATTTTACAGTAGAGTCAGTTAGTGACATGGAAATTACTCTCCTGCATAGTGTTTATAAAATATTATACCCCCAGAGTTATAAAGTTTAACTAATAAAAGCAGTATTATACCCTATCTGGATAAGAGTACAAACTGAGCCCCATCCTTATCTTTAGATAAACCTGTCCAACTGCTTATTCAAGTAAATGTCTTTTTAAAAAGCAAAAAGAAAAAGGCATTAAGGTATACAGACATGGACAATCGATCTTCTGAGGCTAAAACAGAGCATCAGACTGGAAAAGAAAGGTGACTTTAGTGACTCTGAATGTGCCTCAGTTGTAACTGGCTGGCAAATAATTGCTGTTTAACTTGGATTTTTTAACAGTGAGCCATCTCCAGGGTTTACAGAGAATGGTCCAACAAGGGAAAAAATTCAGTTAGCAGCAGTTTTCTGGGCCAAAACGCCTTTTTGGTTAGCAGAGGTCAGAAAAGCATGACCAGACTGGTTTGAGCTGATAGAATGGCAACCATAACTCAAGTAACTCCTTGTGTCAGAAGGCCACACTGGCTGCCACAATAGGAAACAAGAATGGGAAGCCGAGATTATTTGCACAGGCTCACCAAAACTGGATAACTAAAGATCAGATAGGGTCTGAATTGAAATCCACATGAAAGCTTACTACACCAGCAACAACCATGGCATGTTCAAAGTCACTCAAGGCCCCTTTTTCCCTCATTCTGATGATGATCCCCTGATCATGTCTGCACGCCTGCATGAATCGTTCACTCACATGTAATTGAGGGTTTAAATATTGATGTTAATGCACAGCTAAACAGGTGTTCCTGTGTAAGTGATTAGTAAAATTGTTCTTACATTGTACAGACCGAGCTAAAGTAGATCTCTCAGTCTAAATTGAATCTAAATGAAAACCTATCTATCTGATTGCAGTTTCTGTTTCTTGGAACATTCTAGGAACCACAAGTTCACTCATGGTTAAACAGGACAAGCATAACTTAGATACAGCACTCACCCCGCTATGAAGCCCTCACTTTCAGCCTCCAAGTCAGCGATGAAGGGCTGGACTATAGCCTCCTCTAGTGGCGAATCTCTTCTACAGCGCTTTGACTGAGGCTCAGAAACCGGTGGATAATGTGCAGTGTCTTTCTCCTACAGAAAATGAAAGACTAAAGAATAAATGATACATAGCATGGGTGGATACTTTACCCTTTTTACATAAATGTGATTCAGACTTACTAATAAAACATGTTGTCACATTAGAGCAGTGCATACACACTGTGTTTATCTCCACAATATTCAATAACAAAAATTCCGGTCAGAAATGTTTAACCAAAGGAAAAAGTAAAATATCAAAAGAGAAAAAAAATCAGTGCAGTCCTGTCATACATGACATAAATGGTCTGATTTTTTCCCCTTTCAAGAATCATTTTAATCGACAGTGTATGAGACTAAAGTCCCAGTAGAGTAATTAAATAGTTAAAGGCTTCTTAAACCGTTTGGAAAATAATCTACATGGTTTGAGTCCAAACACAAAATAAATAAATGTAACTGATGTAATATTTTGTTTGCTAAAAGTAACCTCTGGAGCAAAACCCTTAGGTAGACGAGACATTGTTTGCATTACTGGTATAAAAAGGCCTTAAAAATCTTTGACAGAAAAGCACTCATTTCATCACTGTTACATCCTCGAGAAATGCAATCTTTTGAGTTTTGACAGCTTTAATAAATTTAAATATGCCTGCTCTGTACATAAGATACTACATGGACTTCTCCCATCGCCTTTAGGTGAATATGTGAAGTTGAAAGCTAATAGGGACACAACCACGAGGACCACTGCCAGAGGAGACTGTGAGGTGCCATTCAACGCCCCATCGTTGGACAGACGGTGCTGTCAGTCAGGGGTAGTAACATCTGGAACAACATACCACCTGTGAGAATGCCCTACATACACCACCATCAACCCCCATTTTAAAAACAACTGGCTCAAATAAAATCAAACCTGCGCCCATTGGTAGGCAGATCTGCTGCATGTACATTTGTTAGTTCAAGCTGCACCAATCCACCTAACACTGCAGTTTATATTTATCTTTGTGTTCTGTGCAATGCATGCTTACATGTTTGTATGTATGCATGCATTACACCAGCCTCCTTTATATAACTGTTAAATATGTTAATGACTATTGTTTTGTCTGGATGATTTTACTGCTGTATGCATGTGTGGGGCATAAGCATGTCAATGTGACTTTTATGTAGCATTTTCTTGTTGTTCTAGCATGATTTGTTTTTGGTTTTTTTATCTGCTATAACAGCTATATGCTCTTTCTTTTATATAACTTCTGATTCTTGACCTGTGTCTGTAACACAAACATGTATCCTTGCACTTGATATAGCACTTTAAAGCCTGTACTTTATTCAGTTTACATTGCTCTTGTTATTGTGTGCTTGCACACTGTAAGTACTGTTGTTCTGCCTCATTTGTGTTACCTGCCAAAGGACTGTGGATGTAAATTAGCAGGTTTGCTAACCCTGGTATGTATATATTTTCTTTTGGGTTTATGTTCATTAATGTGCTCATTTAATTGGGATTATATGTCAGAAAATGCATTTTTTATGTATTGTAATGTGCTTGAAGCTCTGCTTCTTAATTGTGTAAAGCCCTTTCAGTTTCTCTTTGTGTAATTGATGCTCTATGAAAACAATTTTCTAGCCTTGTCTTTTAATTGTTGCTTATGAATAAAATTAAGTGTTATTAAGTGTCCTTTTCTTCCTCGTCATTTTATTACCATTACTTTAAGAAAAACAAAAGAAAAACTTACCAAGTTCAGCTTCCCCCCTCTTAGCCTTCCTGAAACAAGAAAATAAAGATGCAAAAGAGCCACACATTGTCATAATTACAGTGTGTTATATAAAAGTATGTGTCACTGTTTAATAGGATGCCTTTTTTGAGCGGCTACATGTCGACACAGCTGTGTTGATATATAGTCATCCTCACCATTTACCATGTTTTTCTCCAGGTAGACAATTAAAGTAAATGGATGGGCTCTGAGATTCCTGTCACACTGTTTGCACATAGTCTTCGACGCGTCCTCCCACGGCTTCTTGTCTGGTAGTTACAGTTAAACAAATATGGAGAAGTTCTACTAATTAAGCAGGTGTGCAAAGAAGATCCATTGCTGTTGATCTGATAAAAATCTGGATCATCCAAACACCGGTTCACTAAAACATAAATGTTGATGTTTAAATACTAATTGAAATAATACGTCTTTATGAGAAAATCTGCTGGAGAAATACGCAGTATTCATACAGGGTTGAACAGTAGGAGACATAGAAAGCTAATGGACAAATAAATAAATAGAAATGTCAACAAAGTGATGAATTCACTGTAAAGGATACAAGGAAAGACATTGAAGTTGGTACTAGAGAAGGGCTGAAGACTGTCAAGGTTGCCGAGAACAGTTCTGACAATTTCCTGAAAGAAGGAGAAAAATTAAAGAGCAATATGAAAAATGTCAGTATCAATCAAGTAGAAAATTAATTTTCTAAATTATAGGTTTAATGACAGTGATTTATCACTGAAATTATAAATGCTTATGGAGCTAAGCAGTACTCATGATTACCTCAAATTCGGTGCTGAAGCTCTGTCCTCCAATGACTTCCTCTCCACTGATAAGAAAGAAGCACAAATATTTTACACATTATTTTGTTTATACAAAACTCCTGCATCATTCATTGTTTTTACACAGTATTAGCAACTTTAGCTCTGGGACTTTTCAACAATAATCTTTGACTGACTATAGGACTTATATTTTGATGCCTTTTGCTGTTGTATCACCGGCTTTTTAGGCTTTGGCTGAACACTTCAGAGCTTGTGCAACACAGATAGTACCTTTCCTAAATAACTATAAAACACCTCACTCAAAAAGGAAGAGATATTTTTAAAGCATTAACAAACCGTTTTTCACATCCTAAAAAATGTAGACGGGTCTTTCAGAGTCTTAGATCGCCTTTTTTGCAGATGAAGTGTAATATTAGCACATATCACAGGGTGTAATAGTTGCCATTTAAAAATGGTTTTGTATTGCCTTGAAATTAAAATGATGTATGAATGTTTCCCTGAGATTAAAGTACATTTTTGAGTACTCTGGAGAGCAGAGTCATGCAGCAATTGGATGCAACATCCATTTATAGTTTTTTCTTGCAGGTTGCACTGTTTGTTTGACTTATACGGAGCTTTTCTGGTTTTACTCTGCTTAAAAATTAGATATAAAAGAGAAGAAAATAATGATGGGAAGATGAAAGTAATTAAACCTACAGCAGTTGCTTTAACCTAGAGCCTAGACTCTGAAGTTTGGTCAGCAATTACTCTACCAATTTTGATGCTGTTTTTTTTTTTACTTGGGGGTTACCTTGGGCGTAGAAGAATGTAAAAAGCCCCATCAGTAAACCAGTAAGTACAGTTTCTAGTCAGAACAGTTTTTTTTTTTGTTTTTTTTTTGCTTGTGTTGCACTGGATAACTATAGCTGCTTTTGGAGACAAATCTTGGATAAAGTCTCCATTTCCAGCCGTTACTACAAATGAAGTGACTCACTGACTCTGTTTATGAAGGTGCTAATTTTCTCTGATTTTGTCTTCACTCTTCAGCTGTTAAGCTGTGTTGTCTCAGTAATATCAGGGATTGTTCCTTTCCTTAATTCTTACTTCTCTTTCTATCAACAGGGGAAAAGAGCAGATATCCAGATATGGCTGAGAGGATGTGAAGAACTGGCTTGCCTGGGGCTGCTGCCTCCTCTGATCTTGAACTTGAAGATTTGACTGCCAGCTCTGAGGATTCGGGTCTCAGGGACCGGGAAGGAAAAAGCAGACAGGGGCATGGCTGACCTTAGGATGTTTGGGCAACAAAATCACAGGTAGACAAATTTAAAATGAAGCACATTTTCAAAAGTAACATTTGATATGTTCAGTACAGGCCTGGATAATAAATTAATCTATTTATAAATTGTGTTTGTGAAAAACTAGATTTCCTCGAGTTCCTCTGCAGGTCCCCTGGACTTCAGCAGGTTGAGCAAAGGATGGACTGGCCGGAAATGACGTCAGAATAAGAAAAGTTCGGATATGCTAACAGGTTAAAGTAAAAATTAAAAAAATATTTCGGAACAAAGGCCTATTAACAAAAATAAATAAATAAATAAATTTACCTATTACACGTTGGGCAATGCAGCTTATTCCATATAAACAATAAAGGTGAACTTTGTACTCGATATTGACTTAAAAAATAAAAAAAAGCAATATTTTCCTCAAGCTACTACCAATGCTTAACAAAACCAACCTACAAATTTAATTTTTAAAAAATTTAAAGCTTACACTTCAACCTTAAACGGTTCTGTTCATTTTTGTAAAATGTTATTGACAAAAGCAAAGCAAGCAAAATCTGTTTCAGTAATTTCTTTTAAATTTTTACAGGTTTTAAGAAGGGAAGACAGTCTAAATAAATTCAGCAAGCTAGCTAGGAGTAGCTTTATGCTATGTGGTTAATTGGCCTGATTTTCTCTCTAGTTTGCGCTCTCTGCTGGATTTCAGTTTACAGTACCAACGATAAAACGCTAGAAAATATTTACACACCTTTCAACCAGCAAATTTCCTCCAGGACATCTACAATTTACAATAATCTTCCTTCAAACGCTTAACTTCAGCAGATCCAAGCTAGCGGAGCGCGAGCGCTCAGTGGCTTCCTCTAATTATTTATTTCATAGTTGACAAAACTATCAGGCACACTCACGCCCTCTAGCGGCCATGCTCCGATTCCAGGTGGTCAAATCTCAAAACTACTAGCTATTTAAAAACTTTTTCAAGCCACTTTGGATCTAAAAAGTAATTCCCCCCAGAGTAAATGTTATAAAATGAAGACCAATCTTTATCCTTAGTTTGCATAATTTATTTTCACAGAGATCCATCTTTCCTACAGCATATCCAGGGTCATCCCGGCAAGGAATATCAATCCTCAATTCAGAGCAGCTCAGAATCTGGTTGTTTTGGTGTTTTTTCCTTTTTGATATAGTGATCATTTTAACAAATACATCCTGTCTTTTGTAGGGTTTTTAAAAGATAATCAATTACTAATAAAATGTTAAGTGCAAGCGAATCTCACAGAAATCTGCTGTTTTTCTTTCTGTTTGTTCTTGTCTGTCTGCATGGTGTGTGTTAAATCATGCCGTGTGCTCCTATGGGGGACATTAGTCTAACATTAACATTAAGCATTTACTATTTTGGAAAATCCAGACATGATGGAGTAGCATTTATGTTTTTCTTACAGGGTATGATCTCTGAACTGAACATCTCTCCTCCTGCTGTAATACTGATTGAGCACCTGTGCATCTGTACATACATGCTCTAACATATATGCATGAATTCACAGCTGCAGTAGAAAGAGGATAGACAAGAAGGCATCATGATAGTCTGGATCACACATAGAATCTCCTGCAGTCTACTTTAAATATGTTCTTTGGGCAGGCAGTGCACATGACATGTGCCAGGCCAAATGTTATAAAGGAACGGTCTACAGTTGTAATAGCTATTGATTTTCCTTTAAGATCAGTCAGTCTAAATAGTCAGTCAGTTGCAAGTGTAACCCAAATCACACCAGGAGTCACGGGATTGCCCAAGAGAATCCTGAAATCATATTTTCAATCAATGTGAATGGATAAACAGACCAGAGAAGTAAAACTTCTGGAGAGAAATCTTTATAAAAACAAGAACATAAACAAAGCTCCTCTCTCTCACGGTCTGAAGCCGAGGGTTTAATCTTTTTTTCAGGGTAATTTCATATGTTAACATGTATCAATATAATACTTCTTAAACTAAAAACACTAGCTTTTAAGGAGGGAATAGCCTATTACTATTGCTTGTGATGCCACTTGGCATGAAGTATAATAATAATAATAATAATAAAAAAAAAACAGAATAAAGTTTGACCTGAAGGTGGCGCCAGAAACATGGGGAACTGTTCAGAATCAACACAGTTCCAGTGCTGTCAAATGTCAAATTTGCACTGACATATGTGGTTTATGTTAATCTTGAAAAAAAAGAAAAAGTGTTCTGATAGGTTAAAGCAGTGGTCCTCAGATGATGTAACGAGGTACGCTGGTGTGTCAGAGTCAAGGTGTGCCTGGGGAATCTGCACAACCATGAATGATTACTAGGCTATACAGATGTTTTACATGTGTTTGCACTGGTACTTTTTTGATCCTATCACTGATTCAGATAAACGTTATTAAAATTCACATTATCACGCAGTATCACAAAAGTCTTTTAGAGAGCTAAAATTTTTCTGTGGAATTTTGGTTATTTTCTAACTGAACATATTGTGGATAATTTGGTGTAAAAATGCTTATTAACAGGCGCAAAAGTTGTGGGTTTTCTAGAACAGTTTGCTTTATTCAACAACTGTGAACAAGGCTGTTATAGCTGACATGTAAGCTGCAAACACAGATTTTAGAGCATATTTGTGTACGTCAGCTGTTCCCATGGTGTAGCATAGGGATCTCTAGGTGTTTACTGTGAATTTGAACAATGATGCATTATTACTACAACTATACATAAAAAATATAAATAAAGACAGTTTAAAGAGAAGATATGGCATGAATATGGAGATGGCGAGCCTTAAGATTTTGGATGGACCTTTTGGTTTATTTTCAAAATGTTTATTAATTCTTTTAATGCCTAAATCTGTTACAAATAGGTCATATTTCCTTTGATTTCATAGCATATGCCTATCGAAAGGTAGGTAAAATTCGGTTACTGTTTTATTAATACTACTACTACTACTACTACTACAACTTCAGGGCCCACTACTTTAGTAATAATGATAATAATAATAATAATAATAATAATAATAATAGAGTTTTTATTTCTGTCTTTTAGTGTTACATAATTCCCAATGGTGTGACACAAAGGCCTCAAAGAAAAGTAATCCTTTGTCCACTAACCTCCAATAACTCCTAGTTTATTCCTGACTCCTCATATTTAAATAGCCTAACAATTCAGGCAAACCTTTTACTCCCTTTATTGAATACTAAATGGAGTGACAAGAACTTCAACACGCGTACGTTTATTTTGGTCTTTGCATGACGGTTGATTCGCGCCTTCCGGTGACTTCTTTAATTTGCTTGTTTTCCTCCAATCAGAGGCGTCAGAGCTGGCGTCACCATGGTGACACCGAAAACTTACTAGCCTGCCACGTCACTGTCAGTGCAACAAAATTGTTTGTTGTGAGGTTGAGGGTAGTCTGGGGAAATGAGAATATAAAGCAGTGCTCGAATTTCTAAAATAATTTGGTTTAATGAATAGAATTTAGTTTAATGTAATTATGTATCTATTTTCCTAAAGGAAATAGTGAAGTCTCCACTTCAGCATAGTGGGTGGCGGTAATGCATCCTTAAAGTTGGATGCAACCCGCCATTAATCAAAAAGAAGAAGAAGAAGCCTGTAAGTGCACCACGTGCAGTAGCATGAGGAAGGTTGTAAACTTTTTTCTGTTTATAGGCTAAAGTTACAAATACGGAGACATGTGCTGTCTACGCGGGGCTTGCTCCATGAACTTTTTCTTTAAATTATGAATGAGAGGATCTGTTGATAATATGTTAATTCTTTAGTAATGGCGTTGCCCTCGTAACGTGTTATCGTGTATCATACCATACCGTCAACATTTGTAGTGATTTACACGCATAGCTTTGCTTTGCTTTCTGAAGTCTCAGTCTTATGTTTGTCGTGTTAAGAATTTTATCAGATTTTAATAATTAAACCGGGCTGAAAGGCAACATAATCCTTCAAGTATGTGTCCAACTTCAGCTACATTTACATTTTTACTTGCTAAGAAATCACCCATTTTCTCTATAACCTCTCTCTGAAGCGTGCTGAGCAAACATAGAGGAAGGGATCCGATAGGTCAGATGTCTCCCTCCTCCTCTACTTTTCTACTACTAATCTGGTCTTTGAACATAATTTACACAATCAGGGCATCTTTACTCAATGCCCCCACACTTTGACATTCCTCTGTTGTAGTAAAAGGGGGTTCATAAAATCTGTAGAAACAGCCTTCCTTTTAAACAATCCTTTGTATTTTTCCTTTTAACATTACTTCTTTCCTTTATCAGGCTCAGGAAGACAATCGACAAAACAGGCTACAGAGATAAAGCTGAATCTGATCAGATGTCGTCCTCCTCCTACTCCACCAACCCTTCTGTCCTCCTAAATACGGGGGTTCATATGCCCATCTTGGGTTTGGGGACCTACAAGTTGACAGCTCCTGAAGATGTCTACCGAGCCGTGGATGCAGCACTGGTTGCAGGTTATCGCGCCTTTGACAGCGCAGCTGTCTACGATAATGAAGCTGAGATGGGCCGAGCCCTGAAGGAGCTCCTGCCCAAACATGGCTTAACCAGAGAGGACGTTTTTATAACCAGGTGAGATCATATACAGCGTGTTCCAAAAGACAACAGCAGGACAATATATGAGTAACCTTGGGTATTGTAGCATAGGCAGAATATTTTGCTTTAGTGGTATTATGAACACCCTAAGTAGTGCTTAATGATAAACATAATTAAATACAGGCTTTTGGAAACTATATATTTTTCAAGCTCAACTCCCAAAGGGACACTGCCCAATTCTCAGCAACCCTCCACTCTCCCCTTCTCCCCCCCAGTAAGTTGGACCCAAACGATCAGGGTGAGAGAGCCCTAGAAGGAGCCCTTCGAAGCCTTTCTCAGTTGGATTTGGGTTACATTGACCTCTACCTGATTCACTGGCCTGGCACAAAGGGTCTGGATGTGACTGACCAACGCAACCCAGGTAAAGACTCAAGATCATATTAAAGTCAGAGGCAAAAATGTCTTTAATTTCTCTTCTTTTTACTTTTCTACACATTGTTTGAGATGACCTTCTGTTCATTTTGCAAGCAGTTCTAAAAGATGATTATGTGCTCTGGATGCTTAATGCCAAAGCTAATCACAAGTAATGGTATGAATCATCATTTAACAGGTAAACTGGAGTCATAAAGACAGGATAGACAAGCACATTACTCCCTAGCCTCGCTGAAAAATTAGGTATTGAATAGATTTGGACTTTTATGATTGTGTTTCCCCTGTTAACGTCTGAGACCATAGAATACACTTGAAATATGAAATCACGACTGCCATAAAGTAACATTATGCACATTCATTCATTTCCAATTAAATACTAAGCCAAATACTGGTATATAATTTACACCACAATAAGCTTCTAGGTGCCAAATAATGCATCTGTTAAAGAATATCAATTAACAAAGAGAAATCTGTAGGGGTGCATTTTCAACCAAACAGGGCCTGCTTGTGTTAAAGGCCCCCATGTAGCATCAGACTCAGTGGAGCTGCAGTGTCTGCACCGTATGTAGTTATGCCGCCACCATGCACACTCAGCGTCAGAGACAAGAACGCAAGCGAAAGACCAAGTTAGATATACCATGTGTTTTTTTTCATGTTTTGAAACTTTAGACATCAACAGTGAAACAACAAATCATTTACATAAAAAATAAACATAAATTTACTCTATGCTTTCACAAATTTTACAAGAATTTTAGAAAAATGATTCAACCTCTTCACAATGCTGTTGTGATTGATTGACACTGATTATGAAGTCCTACTTAATATTTGATTTCAGGCAACCGAGCACAGAGTTGGGCCACACTGGAGGAGCTGCACACCCAGGGGAAGCTGAAGGCTATCGGAGTATCAAACTACACACCAGCACACATGAAGGAGCTGATGAAGAGCTGCAAAACTCCTCCTGCAGTGTTGCAAGTAAAATCAATGATATTGAACAGTGGACAGATAATAGAATCTAGAAGTGATTAATGTTCACCTTTTGTTAGAGCCATGGCAGAAAGTAGTTTCCTTTTTTTCCAGGTAGAGTTTCACCCACACTTTTGTCAGACAGAGCTGAGAAAAGTGTGTGAGGAGTATGGAGTTTGTTTCCAAGCCTACTCCTCCTTAGGGAAAGGAGCACTGGTCACTGATCCTGTAGTCATGGAGGTTGCAGAGAACTGTGAACGTACACCTGCACAGGTAAACACGGACAGCTTCTTGATTAACATATTTTATGCCACCCTCATCAGCTCAGTGATTAATGAAGAACACTTCAAGCAAACTAAACATTCAAGTTTTTTGCTCTCTTTTAGGTACTTTTGCGCTGGGCTGTGCAGCAGGGCATCCCAGTGCTCCCCAAGTCATCAAATCCACTAAGGATTAACGACAATGCAAGGATTTTTGACTTCACTCTCAGTAACACAGACATGGACAGACTTTCAGCTTTGGACTGTGGGCACAAATACTGCAGGGATGCATCACAAATAGTTTGATTCATCAGTTGTCAGGCAAACATCACATGAAGTCTCTTCTCTGTTGCTGTTCTCCAGTTCTTATTATTCAGTAAATACTGGTGGGAAACTGCCACCATAAAAAGTTGAAAAAAGACAGCTTATGCAAAAATGTTATTGTGTTACCAGTAATTTATAAGCTCAGGTTTGCACCTTAAAGTAACATTTTGAACCACACTGACTAATAATTTCCTTTATTTACTTCTACCCATGTGCTTCTGAAACAGTGAGATGTACTGCCTGCCTTTTGTTCTTCACAAATCTGTTAATGTGCCATCATTCACATTGCATTTCAATTTTGGTAGTGTCTCTTTTTTTTGTCCTGCAAAATATCATGTGGCTTTTTGAGCTGTGCATTTCTTATTTGAACTGACAGACTCACTGCACATGCACAATGCAAAATTATGACTTTGGAATCAAATTTTTAAAATGGATTAATAAGGAAAGCTTGTATCTTAAAACACTTGTATTAAAAATATGTGGCTTCTAATTAATTTTCTTTCGCCAACTTCACTTTCAAGTAACATGCTGCCAACAGCGTTGCCAGTTTTAGTTGCCTAAAGATTGGCTGGGTTTGACGAATTCCCGCCTTCAGTCGCTGTGAGCTTCTTTATTTATTTTTTATTTGATTTTATCTTATTTTTTTCACACATGTTGTATTTAACATTTTTTCATTTATAATTTATGTCAATCAAATACAGTATAACAAAAATACAATGAGAGCTAAAACACAGAGTCAAAGACAAAAACACCATAAGCTAATAATGATATAAAAGATATAGAATACATAAATAAAATATATTAATCTGAAAGACAAGGTGACATAGATAAAAACAGGATGACAACAAATAAATATATACATTTCTCAATTTGAACAGTTATGCTGTACTCTCAGATGCTTATGCCAAGGAATATATTAAAAATGCGTCAGATTTCATTAAATAACAGGGTGTTTACCAAATACATTTGTGTAATTTTCTAAAAATATGATACATTTTCTATTCTCTATTAGAGTCAGGGAGTTGTAGAGACTTGAATTCAATCAGAAAATGAGGGAAAACCCGGTTTAAAGCCTAAAAATCTTTGCTACTGAATAAAAAAATCCCTAACAAAGCTAGTATGTTATTACGATAACATGAGCGTCTTTCTTTAGCTAGATCACAGTCCAATCAGATACGTCAGAGCAAGTATCACTGGCGACGCTACAGTCCGCTCAAGCTGTCACATGACTGTCAGCTGACCACGTGGAGCGGATAAGAGCAGTTGTAAACAGTCCTCACATTTGGAGTTACCGGTAGGGTTACGTTGTCCTTTTTATCTCATTAAGTCATGTATTGTTGACTAGAAGACAGCACGTTTACGTTAATAGCATTAACATTTAAAAAGAAAAGGCTTAAAGGGCCTTAGTTGCACACATTAAGATGTTCACCTAGCCTAGCTACGTGGTTGTGTCTGTACTCTGCCACTGACGATTCATTGTCTTTTAAAAACTGTAGCATCATTGTTCTTTAGTTAAAACTAGGGATGAACCGAGTCCCATTTTAACATCACTTTCAGCTAATACCCATCCTCTTTAGAGTGGTGCAGGAATGAGTCCTGAAACGGGGAGGTAAGTTAGCATTTTAGCACTTCCGGTTCCCTCGTCTGAAATTCTATGGGAGTTTTAAATGAGTTTTTGGTTAAATGCCTGAACGTTAACCTTAACGTCGTATCCTACAACATGAAATACATTTGAAACGTACTCCACCTTTGAATTGTGTATTTTTTTCACGTCTTTGATTTAACAAATAAGCAGAATAAAATAGAGGATAATTCATTTTTATTATTGTAAAACACGCACACACACACACACACACACACACATATGCATATGCATATGCAATGCTGACATCTATTTAATCAAACTGCTGAATCAATTAAGAGCATTTTACTCAGCAGAAGTTAGACAAACTGTTTCATAGCCAAGCACGCGAGAAAATGCTGGCATGGTGGGAGCATTATAAAATAAAATGGTATTTGCTGTTGGTTAAAATGTGATTTTAAACATTGGTTTTTGACCATAATTTACACAATCAGGGCATCTTTATTCAAAAACATTATGACACTTTGGCATTCCTCCATATTAGTGAAAAGGGGTTCATAAACCTTAGAGAAACAGCCTTCCTTTTAAACAATCCTCTTTATTTTTCCATCTAACATTACTCCTCTCCTTGATCAGACTCAGGAAGACAAACTCATCAGAACAGGCTAACAGAGAAAGGTGAATCTGGTGAGATGTCTTCCTCAACCAACCCTTCTGTCCTCCTAAATACGGGGGTTCATATACCCCTCTTGGGTTTGGGGACCTACAAGTTGACAGCTCCTGAAGATGTCCACCGGGCCGTGGATGCAGCACTGGTTGCAGGTTATCGCTCCTTTGACAGCGCAGCTGTGTACCGTAATGAAGCTGACTTGGGCCAAGCCCTAAAGGAGCTCCTGCCTAAATACGGCTTAACCAGAGAGGATGTTTTCATAACCAGGTGATGTATATAAGCGCATCTTTTGCTCCATGCCTTCTTGTATAGTACCTGACAGTAAACATGTGGATGGAGTATTAGTGTGGTCATGCATAAGTGCAAATTCTCCAAGTTTGGCCCCCAAAGGCAAAACTGTTCAGTCCTCAACAACCTCCCTCTTATTATTTCTCCCTTTAGTAAGCTAGGCCCCAAGGATCAAGGTGAGAAAGCCTCGGAGGGAGCCCTTCACAGCCTTTCTCAGCTGGATTTGGGTTACATTGACCTCTACCTGATCCACTGGCCTGGCACACAGGGGATGGATGTGACTGACCAACGCAACCCAGGTAAATAGTTTAAAAAAGAGTCACAAATATAACTGAAATCTTTTATTCTATGTCAGCATTTCTATTAGAATTAAAGTGTTTAAAGTCACACTTTGCTTTATAAATTAATAATCTGCTATGGAAGAGGTTTGATTCAATCTGTCCTCTGACTCACCCTGTTATGTAGTTGTAATCTAGTAACAGTCGTAATGTCATCCTGATTAATATTTGATTCCAGGCAACAGAGCTCAGAGTTGGGCCACACTGGAGGAGCTGCACGCCCAGGGGAAGCTGAAGGCTATCGGAGTATCAAACTACACACCAGCACACATGAAGGAGCTGATGGAGAGCTGCAAAACTCCTCCTGCTGTGCTACAGGTAATATGTACAACAAAGCAATGTGCAAAAAAAGTACAAATATTGATTGCATATTTTCAAAGAGTATTTTTGTTTTTCCCTCAGGTAGAGTTTCACCCACAGCTGTGCCAGACAGAGCTAAGAAAAGTGTGTGAGGAGTATGGAGTATGTTTCCAATCCTACTCTTCCTTAGGGAAAGGAGAGCTCATCAGTCACCCAGTAGTCGTGGAGGTGGCAAAGAACTGTGGACGCACACCTGCACAGGTAAATGCAAAACAAAGAGCTTTTTTATCAACATATTTTTCTGCCAATCTCTCATTTACTTATATTTTTCGCAAAGAAACTTTGAAAGCATTCAAGTCTTTTGTTGTCTTGTAGGTGCTCTTGCGCTGGGCTGTTCAGCAGGACGTCCCAGTGCTCCCCAAGTCATCGAATCCTGACAGAATAAAAGACAATGCCAAGATTTTTGACTTTGCACTGAGTGACTCAGATATGGACAGACTTGCAGCTCTGGACTGTGGGCACAAGTACTGCTGGGATGCATCACAAGTGGTTTGACAGACCCCTACTGTCACAGACTGTCCTCTTTGAACGTGGCTGCTCTTCAGACCTGTCAAACAGGAATGCCATTGTGAGAAAACACTAACGAACAAAGTGGGTGTTCAGATAGAGCTACATCTGTAAATCAAGTTTGTCTGCATTGCCAGAACATTTCACAGAACAAATGAACCTCGCTACTGTTGAGTTGATTCAGGTAGAAGTTACTCTCACCATGTATTAATCATATGAGGTCTCAGTTTCCGAACTGATTAAAAGTCTGTGATTAAAAAACTTTCACTAATTATGAATGTCTTCAGAAGAATCACAAAAGAGGCTCACTTTAAAACCACTCTTAAAATTATTTATTCAGGACATCATAAACCAGAAGTTTTACAGCTGTAGAGAAAATTCATTTACAAAGTCATTGAAAAACAAAAAGGAATTCAACAAAAAAGAAGCAATTGTTAGAATTAAATTATCTCCACATATCTCCACTTTCAAGTAATATCAAGGATGGTAGCAAAACTCCAGGTGCCCATGCAGCTTTATCATCTAAGGTGTGTTTACAGCCACAAATATCTGAGTCAGAACCCATTAAATGGGATGGCTATTTAAGAGAAAAAGACTGCATTAGCCATGATAATGTTTTCTTTTTTGTGTCAGTAAACACACCTCTTTTGTTATGTGCTTTTTCTATCAAAATGTGACAGTGAGCTGTAATGTTTAAGGCGGTAGTTGGGCAAACAGACAAGGCTGGCTATGTGGTGCCACATCACAGGTTACAGCATGTTCAAGGCAGTTTAGAGCAATCATATGCTCATAAATTCCAGCTGAACTTTATTTTCCAAGAGAGAGTAAAGCATTTCTATCTGGTTCCAAGCTCTCAACACCATGATTATATTCTCTGCTAAGATGATTCAGTCTTGTGTCAACGAAGAGGTGCAGGTCTGCTGGGAGGGCTTCTTCACTACTTTGTCACTTCTCATTCTGACAGCAAAATTAGTCTAAACCATTCCTGTTTATTCTATCACTATGTTTGAGAACTACAAAGGCTGTGAAGGTTCAGTTACTTTTTTCAGGTAAGTTATTTTTATGTATCAGCATCAGTCTAACTGTATGAAAAGTTTTGGGAGCTTTGCGCCAGGTACTTAAAAAGAGTCAGAAATGGTTTAAGTCAAAAATGTTAAACAGTCAGGTTGATGCACACAGCACCATAAGAAAGGGTAGACAAATGGTGGTGCCACTCTGATTGTCTTAAGAATTCTGATTTAAAAATGTTTCTTCCCTATGTTTATGAAAGTATGGAAGCCTATTTCGCCAAATACAAAAAGAAAAAAAAGGGTAAAGTTTAAGCAATTCTAAAAAAAAAGAAGAAAAAAAAATCCTAAATTGTAATTATGAGATAAAAAGTTGAAATTATGAGATAAAGTCATTTCATAGCGTTGACTGTTTAATCTCATAATTCTGACTTTAAATCTCGTAATTTGACATTTTTTAGTCATAGTTTTGGATTTTTATCCTCATAATCTTGTTTTTCTATATCATTATTATGAATTATCTCATAATTATGATTTTCTTCATAATTATGATTTTTTTGGTCTCAATTTGGACTATTATCTCAATTATGACTTTTTATCCCCTAATTTCAACTTTTTATCTCCTAATTTTGACTTTTTTCCATCATAGTTTTGACTATCTCGTAATAAGGACTTTTTATCTCATAGTTAAGACATTTTATTTCATGTTACTCTAATCTTAATTCCAATTTTTTATCTCAGAATTTTGACTTTTTATCTCATAATTGTGACTTTTTTTCCCCTCATAATTTTGACAAATTATCTCATAATAATGACTTTTTATCTCAATTTTGACTCTTATCTCAATTACGGTTTTTAAAAATCTCATAATTATGACCTTTCACCTTTTCACATTGTTCTTTTTTTAGTGTCAGAAATGGGCTTCCATATAAGGGACTGAAAAAGAGAGAATAAAATATTTTGTGTCAAGACAATGCAAATGCAGCCCCGTAGCCTGCAGACCCACGTACATCACAAAAACAGCCCTACCACTTTGGAGGACACGAGTAAGACACAAGAAGAACAAACCTTTTACCATTTTCCATAATCACATATCAATATAAAAGTCAAGCATAGCCTAATGAATATACCAACATGAATGGCAGCTCTAACTGTAGTTAGAAATCAATCTTATGAATAGTACAATTTCCTTAAAGGTCATATTTTAAGCATTATGTGCCAACTTATCAAAAGATTGAATGTAATAATCACGAGCAATCCTCCACTAATTCTTAACAGACAGAGATCCCATTGTATTCACATCTAAGTGCAGATGACAGTAACACCCTGCATAAAAAATCCAGCTTGGCTGGAAACAGATTTTCCAAACACCCATTGCAAACAGTTTGGAAAAAAAATTGTGTTTAAAATCTAGAGATGTTAAAATGCCATTTTTCTCCTGCCGATACCGAATGCCCCTCTGATATCAGTGAGTTACAGAAATAAAGTTTAAACTTTCCGACAGCTTAGCCTTAAAGCTCCTGTGAAGAACTGAGTGGACAATTTTGATGACCCCTGTGGACAAAGGGGGTGTCTTTAATACCTCTGTGGAGATGTCTATGTGTGTAACTAGTGCTTTCAGAGAAAAAAACAACCTCATCTTCCTGCCTTTTAACTGTCAATCGTATCACACACTCTCAGTCTTAGGTGTGAAAAAATCGACAACACTCTGAGACTTCCAGGAGCAGTGATTACAGTATTAAATATTATAAATGAGCAATTATAAGTAGTGTCACAGATGGTCTTGCTGCTTTTGTAGATCCCACAAGGCCTTCCATATCCACCTTAAAAAAATCCTCACAGGAGCTTTAAGAAAAAAGCCAATCACTAGCACCTTTGAGGTTATCAGTGACCTCTCAAATGACTATATTGATCACTCACAGATGTTAGATCACTGGCAGTATCGGTCAGAGGCATTTCAAATACTGATATCAGAGCAACTCCATTCAGATCCTTACTGTTGTCTTTAGTGCGACTCTTTGTAGTTCATCTTCTGTAAGCACTGGCTACTGACTGAACGGGCGCAAAGGCTCAGCTTCCAGCAGCTAATTCATCCTAACCCACATCTTTAAATATGCACGTAACATTAATCACAACAGCCATGGATTGTACACAGCCTATTGCTAGGTTTGCCAAAATCATTGAAAAGCACAGTCACTTTGTAATATAAGAACTTGTAAAATAAAATTCTTGCTAAATCACATATTTTGCAACTTCCCACTCGCCCATTTGATAAAATATTAACAAAAATATTTACACTTAAAAATTCAAAGTCTGCTTTTTTGCTCATCCAAGGATTTAAAAAGATATATTCATATTGGTTTGTGCTTTTATATGTATGTTTAATTTTATATTCTTTAGATAGAATATAACCCTGAAGTTTTACAAAAGATATTTTTTCTGCATCAGAGATTGTCCTTGTACAAGATTGTTCTTCTTTTGATTATTTCAGATATAAAGCAGTTTGTGATAGTCAAGTACTGTGGTTGAAATATTGTACTGTCTTGCAGGTAGCAGAGCAGGAAGCTGGAAAAGGCCCTAGTTGAATACTTTAAAAAATCCTTCCTTTTAAAACACCTCCTCTGTTGCCTGCAGATTGTTTTGGCACACATACACAGCGGTCTTCATTAGCTTGTGCTCATCAGCTTTTGGAGTAACACAAGCAATCCTAAGACACTAACATTTCCTGATTAAAAACAAACAAAAAATGAGGAAGGAAATTCTAACAGCATACAAGGTAGCCTCAGGTGTTTGGATTTTGGAGCACAAATCTCGCCTATACAGTTTGTTGCATATTTTTAATAGGCGAGGCAGCTAAAATAGTTAGCATTTTTAAAGTTGTCTTCACATGAACTGGTCTTTGTGTGATCTCTTCTCTCTTGGTCCATCATTTCATCCGGTCTCTGGGGTTCTGACAGCTTGCAGTCTATCCTCATGCTTGACTGACTATCACCCTTTCACAGTAGGCTGCCCAACAATATCATTAACATCACAACCAACACAAATACAAAAAAATCTATTCAGATGTAGTTAGCAATGATGTATAAAATGACAAGGGTCCGGCACAGTCATACCTTTGTGTTTGGCTCTCTCTCTTTTTGATCAAACTGTTCTTTTTTCTCTCTGCTTAGAGCAGATCTCATTCTTCTCATCGCTATTGTTCTCTTCATTTTCCAGTTGCTTTCTATTATTTCCATCAATTCATCTGTTCCTTGGGCTTTGTATCACACAGGTTTCTTCTCTCAGTGCTTACTCAGTGCGGCTGGTGTGGTTTTCATGGTGGTTATTTTCTCCCTCCATCTCCTGGTGACTGAAGAGGTAGCTCCACCAGCTCTTAGAGTGGTGCATTTGTTTGGCTGGCCCGGGATTTCTCACCTTTTTCATCTCCTGCATGAAATAAACACAGTGATAAGTTAAAAATGTGCATGTGTCCTACTCAGGATGGAATGCTAAAATGCTAAAGTAACATAACTTTGGTACCCTTTAAAAACAAGAGAATCTGGCAGCTTCTGATTTTTAACCACTATCGCTCAACTAGCAAGTGGAAAAGATCATCAGGTATTAATATTTGTGAAGATATTTGAAGGGGTAAAATGTTATCTTTGACTGTCTTAGCATTAACATTAGCATTTCAACACTTTTTAGTTTGTATTACAATAAGTCACTATCCAGACAGGTGGCCATAAAATAATAACATATTTATGTCCAGATATTATAAATTACCTGGACACCAGGAGAACCGTACTACACTATTATAACAGTGTCACCAAGTTCTGCCTGAGTGACAACATCAGAGGATGACAGCTGCATTATGAATGTGGTCAACTTTCCCCTTCAGTCTAGCCACACCATTCACAACTTGTCACCACTACATCTGTCCTTCCATCCCCTGATCCCTCATTCTCACCCCTTTGTCTAGCAGGCTGTCGAACTCGTCGCTCATCCTTCGGAGCTGCCGACCATATTTTTGGGCTGCCCACAAGGCAGGTGGAGCCGATTTTGACCGTCCCCTGAATGGGGCTCCGTCGGTGGGGGTGCCAGCCTCTTCTTCCCCCCTGGCCTGGAGCTCTTCATCTTTGGAGACAGTGTAGGCATGGGACTCTGAGTTCAGCCTGATTCGACCGATCCCTGCATGGGAGAGACAAAGATGAGATGATGCTTCACAAGAGCAGGAGTAGATCGACAAAACAGAACCCAATGGTTATCACTGAAACAACGGGTTAAATCAGTGTTACTCAGCCCTGCTCAACCAAAGAGCCAAAAAGTTGAAAAAAAAAAATATATATATATATGCAAGAGCCACAGTCAAATGGGGGAAAGTGGTGAAAATGGGTTAAGTGGCAATAAAAATAAAGTGGCAAATTGGCAAAAATGGGTAAAAAGGGGCAAAATTGGCATAAAAATGCAAAAACTGGGTATCCATCTAGCCATCCATTTTCTATACCACTTATCCTGTTGGGGTCACAGGGGACTGGAGCCTATCCCAGCTGTCATAGGGTGCAGAAAAACTGGGTCAAAAATGGGAAAAAAAAGCAGCAAAAATGTATTAAAAAAGGGAGCTACAGGTGGCAAACATGGTCAAAAAGCGGTAAAAGCATGAAATAATGTGTGAAAAATGACTTAAAGGGGTAAAAAGCAGCAGGAGTGGCAAAAATGGGGAAAAAGTGGCATTCAATGGCAAAAGACAGCTTAAATGGGGGAGATGTGGCAAAAAAAATGGCAAAAGGGGGGAAAAATTGCAACTAGCAAAAAGCAGGATAAAAGAAGAAAAACTGATTAAAAAAAGAACAGGGCCAAAAATAGGATAAAGTGACAAAAATGGTCCAAAAGTGACAAAAAGAAGCGGCATAAATGGGCTTAAAAAGCAGAAAAATTGATTAAAAATTACCAAAAAGGGAAAAAAAAGGGGGGGGGATTGCAAATAAAGGCACTGGAAATATAAACAAAAAATAAACGCTGACAATTAAAGCCACCTGCACACGAGTGGGAAACAAACTGACTAATGTAGCTTGCAACGGAAAATTTCTGAGGTCATTTTTTTTTTTTTTTTTTTTTTTTGGGCCTTTTCATGCCTTTATTTGATAGAGGATGGACAGTGGATAGACTCGGAAATGGGGAAGGGAATGGGTAGATGCATGCGGTAAAGGACCACAGGCCAGATTCGAACCTGTACATGGGTAGCGCCTTAAACCACTCGACCATCTGCGCTCTCCTCTGAGGTCAAATTTGACCTTTTTTAAGGTTTCCAGAGCAAAAAACATTTCAAATCCAGACACAGAAAAGCCACAAATCATCACACAAGAGCCACATGTGGCTCAAGAGCCACACGGTGAGTATAACTGGGTTAAATAATGTAAGATAAAATACAAATAGCACCACTCTGCTAGTCTAAATTGATCTTAATGTTGGCTACATGCAAAATTTCAGCTTTCACTAGCAATACAATCTCTTACTATGCACAGAATATTGAAATGAAAACAAAAAATTACATATTTATTATGTTAAAAATGAGAGAAAAGAGAAAACAGCCAAGCTCTCCGTGTTTTAAAATCAGTAAATGATGAAGTAGGGAATAAATGCTCAGTTAGGGATGCACAATATCATCAGCATGATACCAATATCAACAGATTTAACCTTTAACAGTTAATTGTTTGTATTGGCAGATACTAGATTTCTACCAATATTTACAACCAATACTTTGGCCATAAAATCTGCCTTTATCAGCAGTGAATGTCAGCCTTATAATCAAGTAAGTGGAGTAAGTAAGTGGAGCATCATTCCTTGCACTTAAAAGTGTGTTTTCAGGACTGATATTTGTTAATTTATTCATCCTCAAATTGTATTTCAGGTCTGAAGTGAATTTCATTTAAATATCCCAATCGGCTACAATATCAGATATTCCTAGGCTCAAGATAGATAGACTCCACCATTATAACACTTACTATTTCATCAGCAGAGAGACACTATGTCAATGTTAAAATTTTAGTAAACTGTAATTATAAGCTGATTAATCAAAATTAATGAAAATTGATGGGGATCTCCATAAAACTACATAACAAGCTAACAGCTTATCCACAAGTTAGACATCACAAAAACGTGCTGACATTAAGATCACGTTTTACTTACCAGGCAAAAGTAAATAAATGTGGCCATAAAGTAAGATAAGCATGATAACTTGAATGCCATCTGGCATGCCTTGTGGTTAAAGATGCTCAGACATACTTAGGGCATGGTTAGCAAATAAAAAGTAAAGCCACTCTGGTGTTTCCTACCTGCGTTTCTGAACTCAGGTAGCGTAAGCTTGTGTCGTTGGGGAACATGCTGCTCTTCCACAGTTGATGATTGGTTATTTTCTCCTTCCTTTACCTCCTCTGACTCGGACTCACTGTCTGAAATGGTGAATTTTGCAGCCATCGTGACATCTGCAAAAGTAAGTAAAAAACACACATCAACACAAACACCATACCGCAAATGATGACAGTGCAATGTCCAGAAATAGATCCACGAACTGCGCACAAAGCAAAGCAGTGAGTTTCCGACTAGGAGTAGTGACTGTCAGTGTTAACCTGCACTTGACCTGTCTAAGTGAACAAGGAGAGGCATAACCATGCCGCCCTGGCACATAAAATGACCAAAACAAAAATGTATTTCTTTGCACCTGTGTTATGATGTTCCACTGTGTGGTAGCTAACTGTAGTTTACAGTCAAACATCACATAAGCTAATTATTCAAGAATCATAAAATGGCATCATCTATTGTACTGCTGATGCTGCCCTAACCTAACACACCCAGCAGGATATCTTTTCTCCTAGCTGTCCCTGATATTAGCCAGTCCAAAGGTAATCACGGTGTAATAACCACCGAGATAACCGACTTGTTTTGACAAAACAGTCCCATAAATGATAGCACTTGCCGTTACATCGCATCTACAGCCGCCAACACACCTTCTTCGGTCAAAACACCGACTCGTCTGTTTTGTTGTTGTTGACTGAAGAGGACAAAAGAAACTTCCTAGAGGGCGGAAGCTGCCGAGTGGCTGTATAAACTAACGAAGCTTGTAACAAAGGAAAATGAAAAGTTTTCCTTACCCGAAATCTTGGTATTTTAAGTCCAGAAAGTTCGAATGTGTCTTTAGTCGGCCTCGTGCGGCCGCAGCTGTTGTTTTTGTTATCGGCGACTTGTCTTTTTACTGTACAACACAGTTTAGCTCCGCGCTCACCCAATCGCTGCGCGTCAGTGCACCGCCGCTGCGCGCTGACGTCACTGTTGCGAGCTAGGACTGGGCTGGGGCTTTGTTTGTCTCACAGGCTTACCGTAAATCACAGAGCAGTGGCGAAGCAGGATTTGGACAGATGTCCGGTAAATGAAAAGCCATTCGTATTAGTTTACTTATGTTCACATTTATGTAAGAGAGTCCCACTGTTTGAAACAACCGATATAAGGACAAATGTTGAATCACAAAAATAGCTTAAATTATCAGGAGCATGCCTATAAAATAATCTACTAAAAATAGGGCAGCAAGAAAAAAACGATGAGTTAGTGTGATGCCAATTTCTGTATGCAGTTCTGACCCAGACCTGGGTCTAATAAGGTGTTTTTGATTGCATGAAAACATTTTTCAGCTGAAGGAACCATAGACTTTCTGCCTATGTTAAGGTAAATAGTTAAATGAAAATGAATTAATGATATTTTTTTCTGGTTTTGACCTTGTAAAGAGCAGCTGACTAAATAATGAGAGAGACAATATTAAGAACCTGTCAGGGTTTGAAGCATGTTTGATTTTCCTGCACACATTTGTGTCATCCCTCTACTTTTATTCTCCTCCCTTGTGAAGGGGTTAAAAGACCAGTCAAAAGAAAATACACAAGGAACAGAGAGCCCAGGTTATGCAACAGCTATGTGAGAATTTCTGATGATAAAGCTGATAAGGAAAGGGTGGGACAAGAAACAGCAGGCATAAAAGGGTAAACACAATGACCTCAGAAATATGTTGGCTGTCCATACTGCATATAAATGAGAGACAGTGGACAGACTTTCCAGTTTAAGGTTCCTGGGAACCTACATCTGACAATCTCACGTGAATTACCAGCGCTACTTCCTCACTGCACATGTGCCTGCCCTGGAGAACACTGACACTGCCCATGGCTTATATAAGACATCCTACATACTTAAAGGCTCATCTCACCCCACACTCTACTTGTTTGACCCCCTGCCTTCAAACAAGGCTACAGATCAGAATGCACAAACCGACTTGCAAACCCTTTTAACCCATAACATACCGTACCCTGCACTTAACAACATTGCACCAAAGGTATTACAGATTCTTCTTTACATTTCAACTTTCCAGCATAAGATGAAAATGCAGTGTTCTTATTACAAACTCCAATTCCAATAAAGTTGGGATGTTGTGTTTTAAATGTGAGTAAAACCAGAATACAGTCATTTGCAAATCCTTGTCCACCATATATTCAACTGAACACAGCACAAAGACAAAACAGTTAATGTTCAAACTGATCAACTTTATTGGTTTTTAAGAAATGCACTTTGAACTTGATGCCTGCAACGTGTTCCAAAAAGGTTGGGACAGAGGTAGGAAAGACTCAGAAAGCTGTGAAAAGCTCAAAATCACCTGGAACATTCTACAGATCAGTAGGTTAAATGGTAAAAGGTGATCGTACCTTGATTAAGTATAAAAGAAGCTCTCCTGAAATCCTGAGTTATTTTGCAATCAGTGATGGTGCGAAGTTCTCCATTTGTGATAGCTTGCTGAGCAAATATGTTAAAAAACAAAACAAACAAAAAACTATGTTTAACAGTTAGAACGCTCCATCTCTAGGGTATTTGAAGGGGTATGCATAAGACTGACATGACAATGTCATAATGATGACACCTGCCATTCACATGAAGGAGTCTTTATGCTTATGAATGCTGTCATTAAGGGTAATTTGGCCAATTATTGATGTAAATTTGACTTGTTTTTTGTACAGGCTGCAGCCAGCTGTCTCAGTCTAGCATAAAGACTGAAAACAAAAGGGGAGAGTGGGGTAAGAAGAAATGGAAAACAGCTGTTGGATAGGGGTCATCAGCTACATTTGTACAAGAGCCAGATTTTTATATTGACTAAAATAAAATAATATTTTGGTCCAATACTATTATTATATTTGAAATAGTATCTTCTTTCAAAATGTGAGCCATTTTGAAGCATTAACAGTGAGATCAGTCCCTACCACTTATGGGAAATGGAAATATCTTACCTACATATTCCTAGGACTGCCACGTTGTCCATCACCAGGTTTGATGCTAATATGCATCCTGATTGGGGGAAAATAAATGAAGGAAACAGGTCTATTCTATTGATTCTCAGGCAGGACAATCACACTGTCCAAGAGAAAGTCGACACAGAAAACTGAAGATTTAATCAGGACTGGACTGAGAAGTACGTGTTTATCATGCATCATATCTACTTAGAATAGCTGACCGGTGGATTCCTGTAAAAATGGATCAAACATGAAGTCATTCCTGATAAAAGTCCTGCAATCTTGATAGTTCTGGGGTTGAATTGATAGCTGTAGGGATTTAAAGACAAAAGATACTCTAAAAGCCATAAAACACTGAATTTAATCATCTTTTTGGGAGCTGTTGGGGCCCTGATTTGGCCCCCAAGCTGCCAGTTGATGATCACTGCTGTAGGCCAACCAGACAAGGTGGAAGATATACAAAAAACTTCCACTCAGGATTTGTGATGTACAGTGGTGTGTGTCGAGGGAGGTATAACTGTAATTTTGGCACTTTCATAAATGTTCATAAAGACTCCTTAATGTGAATGTCAGGTGTTATGTCATGATTATAACAGTATCTTTCCACTCATACTCATATCTTGTCTTTGTGTTATATTCAATGGTATAGATTGAAAAATACTTTCGAATAACCATATTAGTTTTATTCACATTTTACACAACGTCCTAACTTTTTTGGTGGGGCAGTTTGCAATCAAGTCCAACATTCCTATTTGATAATATTTATTATCTGCAATCCCACTGACTAGTTTAATTGCTACTTCACATGGCTACTATGCATGCATGGTTTGATCCTGTGAAAGAACATTTGTTTGTGTTTTATTTCAGATTTTATTGTTTTATTGAGCTTAGCTCAGACAGGGTGACAAAAAATGATGTTGCATCTGATAACCTGACAATAGATCCTTACCCCACATGACTCTACAACTAAAGATAAAGTAATTATTAACTGATCATGTGTGCAAAACTGTGTAAACATCTGTCAAACTTAAAGCTGGGGCTTAAACATTTTATAAATGTCATTTAATTTAATTTTTTTCCTGTTTTACATTCTTAATGATCTACAGTGCATTCAGAAAGTATTCAGACCCTCATTACTTTTCTGTTTTGTTATGTTGCATTCTGATGCAACAGTAAAAAAATACTCTCATTAATCTGCACTCAGTACCAATCATGACAAAGTGAAAACAGAGTTTTAGAAATTTTTGCAAATTGGCTTAATTTAAGTCCACCTGTGGTAAATTAAATTAATAAGACATGATTTGGAAAGGCACACACCTCTCTATCAGAGCAAAACCGAAGCCATGAGGTCAAAGGAACCGCCTGCAGAGCTCAGAGACAGGGACTGTTGCAAGACACAGATCTGGGGAAGGCTACAAAATAAGTTGAAGGTTCCCAAGAGCACAGTGGCCTCCAAAATTCTCAAATGGAAGAAGTCTGGCACAACTTGCTAGTGGTTGCACCAGCTGTGTGTGAGTTCAAACGTTCTTACTTAAAACTGAGTTTACGCTCTCCTTGCCTTTAAGGCAGGGGTGTCCAAACTTTTTCCACTAAGGGCCACACATTAAAATATGTAAGAAAGGTGGGGCCATTTTCACATACCATACCTTGAGGATTTTAAAGTTATAAACCAGTCTAATGTAGATTACAATATTCTTAGTGATTGATTGTGCTCAAGTGGCTGGTTAGTGATTGACAAGGCAAATAATCAATCAGTTTAAGGATTTGTGGGGAGGCCAGTCAGATTTCAGGGGGACCTGGTTGGACCTGGTTACACATCTGGAACCCTACTGGTGCCACTATTTTGTGGGTAATTAGGGCATTATAAATTAAGATAACATTATTACTTTGTTTGCCAATATGCTTACCATTTAATGTATTGTCTTAGTGTAGTCACAAATGAATGAAAACCTCAGTAAATTCTTCTTGTCAAAATGTTTGTTTACAGAATTAACATGGTAGCACTGCCTTGTGCTGAAACTTTATTTATATAGCCCTTTTACAAAAAAACAAGTTTTTACAAAGTGCTTTGACACGCAGAAAAGCAAAGCAGCAAGACAAAGACAACAAAACAACAACAAGATAACACTCAAGGGGAGAGAACCTAAAGAAGATCAAAACCCAAACTATACGTTCAGCTCAAACAACAATATTATTGAGACATCATTAGAAATAAAGATCTGTGGAAGTCATAAGAGCTTTGATGTGTTTCACATGACATCACCTGAGCTGAGACAACCTGAGACGTCATTAAAACAAAGACATCATAAGAACCTACGAGTACCCGGCCAACACAGGTACCCAACCACAGAACCTGAGACTAATGGGACTGAAGTTTTAAAAGGCAAGTAAAAGAGAAGCAATAAGAACTAAAACATTAAGTGCAAAAGAATAAGTCTGAGGAGGGAAAACGCTAAAATGATACAAGCAACAAGAGGGTAAAAGCTAAAACCAGTAAGAACTGCCTAAATTAATACAATCAAGCAAAAGCTTCATGTTCTAATTTCATTTTATGTTCAAAATTTGTTGCGGGCCAATCAAAAGTGGGTCACATTTGGCCCCCGGGCCATAGTTTGGACACCCCAGATTTAAGGTGTTGCACCAGCTGTGATAGTTTCAGTGTAGGCTTAAGGACCAGTGGTGGGCGTATTTAACATCACTGTGGCTGCAGGGAGCTGTGATGTTGCTTAACCAAAGTTAGTGATTAAAAATTAGTGCACTAATTGTAGATAGTAGTGAATCCTGATTAATGCCACTGATCTTGTCAGCCCCAACATTAAGTGATCATATACTCTTAGATGTTTGTCATTTAAATCACCATTATCTTTTAGGTATACATGATATTGGATTTATGCTAATATTTACAAACTAATTTTATCCAATACATTATTGATATTTAACTGTAGCTCAAACCTAAAACTTTAGTCCTTAAAAGACACCATTTAAAGTTTTCAGACATTACAAATTTCATTCCTCAAAACCCACTTTACAGTGTAAGAGATGACTAAAGAATAAGACTTGAGCTGAAGTAGGTCTGTTGGTCCAGCTGTAAACTCCATCAATTTCTTTGTTCACGTGGCCAATATTTACAGCTGACCTAGGCAGATTTTTTAGCCAAAATTTTGTTTCATTGTTAAAATTGTTATATCTGCCACTCCTGACCCTTAACCCTTGAAGGCTTATATCTGCCAACTCTGATACCATGCCAATAATGTTGTGCATCCCCATCATTTATCCAGAATTCACCATTATTAACTGGGATTTCACAGTATTTTTGGTTCCAACTCCTCCCTGAAACAGTAGAAACAATTTACAGTAATAAATCTGAATGTAAGTGAAAACACAATGTGGCTGTTTGTCGTGTACTACCAAATGACCGACAGCAGAATTTTCTGTGTCACTTATGACAAACTTAAGTTATAACTTAAATCTAACGTACCTCCTACTAGGTGAAAAATCCTCCATAGATTATGGCTGTCATGGCGATAGTGCTGAAAAATGGGATTACCCGCCGGATTACTGGGATTACTGTGATAGGATGCCACCTGTACAACAAGTCCAGTCGTGAAATTTCCTCCCTCCTAAATATTCCAGTCAACTGTCAGTGGTATTAGAACAAAATGGAAGTGATTAGGAAGACGGTAACTCAGCCACAAAGTGGTAGGCCATGTGAAATGATGGAGCGGGGTCAGTGGATGCTGAGGCATATTGTGCGCAGAGGTCGCCAACTTTCTGCAGAGTCAATCGCTACAGTCCTCCAAACTTCATGTGGCCTTCAGATTAGCTCAAGAACAGTGCGTAGAGAGCTTCAGGGAATGGGTTTCCATGGCCGAGCAGCTGCATCCAAGCCATACATCACCAAGTGCAATGCAAAGCGTCAGATGCAGTGATGTAAAGCACGCCATCACTGGACTCTAGAGCAGTAGAGACGCGTTCTCTGGAGTGACCAATCGTGCTTCTCCATCTGGCAATCTGATGGAGGAGTCTGGGTTTAGCGGTTGCCAGGAGAACGATACTTGTCTGACTGCATTGTGCCAAGTGTAAAGTTTGGTGGAGGGGGGATTATGGTGTGGGCTTGTTTTTCAGGAGCTGGGCTTGGCCCCTTAGTTCCAGTGAAAGGAACTCTGAATGCTTCAGCACACCAAGAGAATTTGGACAATTCCATGCTCCCAACTTTGTAGGAACAGTTTGGGGATGGCCCCTTCCTGTTGCAACATGACTGTTCACCAGTGCACAAAGGAAGGTCCATAAAGACATGGATGAGAGAGTTTGGTGTGGATGAACTTGACTGGCCTGCACAGAGTCCTGACCTCAACCCAATAGAACATCTTTGGGATGAATTAGAGACTGAGAGCCAGGCCTTCTCATTCAACATCACTCCTGAAAGAATTGTCAAAAATTCTCATAAACACACTCCCAAACCTTGTGGAAAGCCTTTCCAGAAGAGCTGAAGCTGTTATAGCTGCAAAGGGTGGACCGACGTCATATTAAACCCTATAAATTAGGAATGGGACGCCATATGCGATTCAAGGCAGGTGAGCGAATACTTTTGGCAATATACTGTATTTTCCTCCGTCCACTGTTGAATTTTCTTGTGTTATTAGCGATTTCACCACTCGATGGCAGTGTTGGTATTTAAACTCACATATGCAAATGCCTTGTCATATTTTTCATCCACACTGGATTCTGTTTGAGGATTAACGGCAGTTAGCATAAGTTATTTTTAGCCGTTAGCATCTGTAGCAAAGACTGGGATACAATGCTTTTCAGTGATAGGTTGAAGTAAGAGAAACGTCATATCTGCGTCAGTATTTTGGATAGTTTGGACGTAAAGTTAAGCTCAACTATACGTCCCTGTGGTGCAACCGAACAATGACAACTTACATTATGCTTTAACGTAGGGTTTAGTATGGACTTTAAAAAAAAAAGTATATATTTTACTTAACATTCAGCATTTTCAATGTATGTAAAACAATCACAAATAACAAAAACACACTGACAGCTATTATACAGGTATAAAGAGTCAATGACAAAACCATACGGGAAGCCATTAATGATACAAATAATTTTAGATATATACAATAATTCATTAAAAAATCTATATCTTAAAGACAGGGTCAAATAAATAAAAACATAGGATGAAAGTAAAGACACTTTACACCATGATTTAATGCAGGGCTTACGTACAGTATGTCTGGTTTATGGCTACACAAAAGTCTCACATGAAAGTGATTGGCGTTTGCAAAATCCTCCATGTGAAAGAAAGCCACATGAGTCTGAATGCTTCCTGAATGTAAAACAAGAAGATAGAAAACCCCTTACATCGGTTTGTTGTAATACCTTATATGGGCAACAGATGGCGAGGCAGGACAACAAAATCTCTGCTGGAGTTTTGCTGGTGTCTGATTCCTGTTTGGTCACCAACATTAGCCCCAGTTTCAGGTGAAATGGACTGACCTCTGCTGAGTTTGATGTTTGATTGATGATCAGTTATGTCATAAAATATTCAGATTATGCAACATACAGACAGTGTTTCTTGATTTTTCAAGTGTTTCTTGTGCCGGCAAAGTTGTTAGACATGAAGTCTTCCTAAATTACTTCTCATGGTAAAAAAAAAGGACATGTAGTGTTGCCTTGGCCTTGTCTACCCTTTCTTATCTTTGCCTTCTTGTGCTTTCTTCATATCAAAGGGACAGTCAACCATGTTATTATCTATTTATATCTAAAACCACCTCTATGGCTTCTCTCCTTTTAGTGTTTCTCCTCTCTACCATCGCTTCCATTCTTGTTGGATTAGAAACAAAACAAGTGTTTAGCACAATTAGAGAGTCATTTTGGTAGGAGGAGCAAAGAGTGACACGGATTTGTTGTGTTGCGATGCAGCTTCTTCTAATTCTGTGCATCAAACAGAACTGATGCTAAGACAAACACACAAAAGTCTGCACACTCAGCTTTTCAGACTGGTTTAAGGATGGAGCAGCTCAAGAAAATGACTGCTGAGGCTCGCTTCTTTTGAACTCTATTTTTGGAGGGATTAAAGAAATAATACATGGGAGTTCTCTTTTTGGGCGAAGTGTAGAGAACCATACAATTATTATTCATTATAATCTGCATGCCTGTGAGTGAGTGTGTGGAGAATAAGTTTCATGTAGAGGAGGGATAATTAATGCACACATGTGAACGCACTGACAAAGAGTGTGTGTGTTTGTGTATAAGTCTGCTGCATTTGAGTGTATTCTGAAGGAGCTATACAATTAGCATCCATTTATATCTCCCTGTACCAACCTCGCCCTGCCTCCCTGCCCCTCATCTGGTGGTTATTTTGGGAAATGGAGGCGTATGCACTCCCACGCAGTCTCCTAACCACCGTGTGTATGTTTGAGAGCAAATGCAGCAACGCTTCCAAGTGGTTCCCGAAATGTTCCTTCCAATTTAATGTCAGTACAGTGCCTGTCTGCTACTGCTGCAACCTCACTCACTGGCCTTTCAAATACTTTCCTCTCTCTGCGGACCCCATTTCAGCCAATGAAGATGCAGAGCAGGATTTGAGTTACTTGAAGTAAGAGAGCTAAAAGAGAAGAAAAGAAAGATGATCTTAGAGAAAAGATGAGAAACACACCGAAATTCAGACAGTATATCAGACGGGGAGAAAAAAAAAGAGATATATATATAAAGAAAGTGAGAAAGCTTCAAGATGAAATATCAAAAGTGAAAGCAGACAAAGAGATGTGAGAAGTGTCTGGGAGTGAAGAGAGTGAATTAATGTAAAAGCAGGGCAGAAAAGGTTGCAGTAAATGTAAAACTTTTCCAAGACTGTTGGAGAATAAAGACACATCTGGGAGACAGGAATCAGACGACTGGCAGATGTCTACACGGGGACAAGGACATGAAAAGAGCAAATTTAACCTACATCAGAGTGAACACGCTCTCCCTGCCTGTTCGTTTTACTCGAATCCTTTCGTCATTGCCCTCAGAACATGCTCATTATGTACAGACCGCTCCCTGGCTGTATAACCAAGTCACCCTGTGATCACAAGGCTGACATATGGCAGCTTTCTAATTTAATCCACTCCACCCTTGTGAAGCTGCCGGTCTTACATCCCAGCTCTTCTTAAACTGCTGTTTAGGGCTAAAGACGGAGTGCTGACTCTTTCTCCCATGGATAAAAATATGGGAATGCCCTGCTTAACAAGATATTTGACTCAGGACTCATGCAGAAATCTTTATTTTGAAAGGGGAAATACACAGGAAGTTAGCTGAAAGGATTCAGAAACTCTCCTTCCTCAGTATAAAAGTGCAAGTGAAGGTTGATACCAGGTTTGTAAAGGCGACATGGCTTTGGTTACTTTAGATAAGAAATGCAACCCCAATCCTAAAAAAGTTGGTGCGCTATATAAAATGTAAATAACAGAGTGTGATGATATGCAAATGTAATGTTCTCTAAACTCAGACAGTTTACCATTTCATGAAATATGAGCTCATTTTGAATTTGATGGCAGTAACACATATCAAAAAAGTAGGGACAGGGCCATGTTTACCATTGTGTAGCACAATGTTTATCACTGTAAACATTTGGGAAGTGAGGAGACCACTTGTTGGAGTTTTTGGAGAGGAATGTTGTCCCATTCTTGTCTGATATATGATTCTAGCTGCTCAACAGTTTTGGGTCTTCTTTGCAAGATGTTTTGTTGAATGATGCGCTAAATATTTTAAATTGATGGAAGGTCTAAACTGCAGTTCAGCACCATTGCTCTTCTACTAAGTCATGCTGTTGTGCTTGATATGGTATGTAGGTGCTTGAAATATGCAAAGCCTTCCATAATAGAGATGTTTTTGGATGGGATTTCATCCAAAGAATTTCACATTTTAATCAATCTGACCACAGAACAGTTTTCCAGTTTGCCTCAGTACATTGTAAATGAGCTTTGGCCCAGAGAAGATGATGGCATTTCTGGATCTTGTTCACATATGGCTTCCGCTTTGCATTATACAGCGTTAACTTGTTAATGAACTGTGTTAACACACGGTGATTTCTGGAAGTGTTCCTGAGCCCATGCAGTTATTTCCAGTACAGAAGCATCAAATTCAAAGTGAACTATATTTTTCATGAAATGGTAAGATATCTCAGCCTCAACATCTGATTTTGTTTATGTTCCAATGTGAATGAAATATGGGCTTACAAGTTTTGCAAATAATATCACTCTGCTTCTGTTTACATTTTACTCAACGCCCCATTTTTTTGGAATCAGATTTTAAAATTGGAAGCAGGGAAACATGTTGACTGTTGTACGTCTTTTTCACACATACACCCCTGAAAAATTCCAAACATGCCAATAACATGCTAACATGCTGTTATTCCTGACTTTTATCCATTCACACATGCATCTCACAGCAGCAGATTTTACTTAAATGATGATGTGTGAGTGTGGGTGGGTATGGGGGTGTCTCAAATCTACACCATCGCTAATGAAGTGACCTATGCACGATTCTCCACTCACATGATACTCAGAAGTTTGAGTTTTAGGCCGTTTCCTGGTCCCACTGCTTCAATTCCTGAGTTGATTGTCCTGAAAGATTTCCGTAAAACACTAATATGTCCTGGTTTTGAACAGCTCCTCTTCACAATTTTAACCAAATGAAATATCAAAACAATACAACACAGATGCTTATAACACTGATTTGTCTGCACATGTCAATAATGTCTTTGCAAAGGCTTTCGCTGTTTTATCAGTAGAAAAACATCACTGACATCACAAGTGAAATTGATTTAAGCGTACATGCGTCACTCAGTCTCAGCTTGCGGCTGTTGCTGACAAGACCTACCATGGAACGCCTGCTAGGCTAGCTGTCACGATGAAAATGAAGTCAGCAAGAGCACCAGGGGAGTCAGAGTCCTTTGAAAAGTACCAAGTAATGAATATGGTGCCTTTTGCACACACTGCAAGTGCCCATTTGCAGTCGCCCGCGGTTCAAATGTCTCCATACATAACCATATTAAAACAAGCAAACACAACTGGCTGATGAAGGCAGAATGAAGTTATGTTGTGACTGACTCAGAGGTAAAGAGTGTTGAAAACCAAGTAAAGCAAACAAATATGTTTGATAGCATTAGCTGTACTTTAATGATACCTGATTGGTTATCATGCACAGATACCACATTTTTCTAGACAAGTATGAGTACGACTTAGATTTTGGTACTCAATGATAAGTGAACTTCATGATACCACAAATGTTCTTAAAGTTAATTTGAAAGTTAATTTTATTTTCTCCATATCTTCTTCGCCCATCCACTTGGCAATTTATTAGTGTATAGTTTTCATGTTCCTGTACTTTTGCCATCCTCATTTACATTAAAACATAACTAAAGTGCAGACATGTCTCCAACTTAGACTACATACTTATGTAACAAGGGACTAACATCATGCTATTATATTATAACACAGAGTATAGAATCTGCAATGTTTTATGAGTAGTAATAAGAGTACTTAGACTTAATATCAGCACAAATTCAGTTCTGGTATTGGTTCCTGCTCATCCCTAGTTTTCAGACTTTTTTTTTTTGTTCTTTCTACATGAAATTTGGTCCAAGCTCTTTCTAGATTTACAGTGTTCATTATCTTTGTTGTCGCTTCTCAGCAGGCAAATTCAAAAACATTACCACATTCAAATGAGATTTTGGTTTCCCCCTCCACATGTGATATCAAAAGAACAAGGCCACCATGGGAGTATTGTCTACTTTTAAGTTTTGGGAGCTTTTCAATGGAATAAGTCACCCTTGAGGATTACCAGGCAAGTTGTTTCTCAGTCTTTATTGGCTATAAGCTATCAACTAACCAAGATATAACAGCTGAACCAGTGGTTTTCAACCTTTTTTTTTTTTTTTTTTTTTTTGTTTATTTTTGCAAGCCAAAATTTCAAGGCACACCATATCCTTAAAAATGCCTCTTTAAAACAGGTTAAAGTAACTTAAATTGTTGTATTGTTGTAATTGTAGGAATCTCTAGGGCACACTAACACTGTGCTCAAGGCACCCCACTGCCTCGCCACACCATTTGGGAAACTCAGAGCTAAAACCATTACTTTGCCACATTTTAATTTTCAGAGAACAGGATTGCGATAAGTATCTTTTTTTGACAGCAACGGCATAATTTCAGAAGGCATTTAATAAATAGGTAGCATTATAAAGCTGGTAGCGGACATTTTCCAAGTATTGGAATTAAAGAACTTAGCTTCAGAGAACACACTCACAGCTCTACACATGCCTTTTTTAACATTAACTTGTGAGCCACACACTCTCCTACAACCCCTATAACATTATCAATTATGGTTGGACTGCTTTCAAGTGGTGGAGTGGTAGAATGATACGTGGGTGCACAAAGTGTACTGATCTGAAACACATGTACTCTATATGTTAAATTTAAGGTTTGAGGTTAATTCAATCCACACGCCTGTCATTTCATTGTGTAATGAAAGGTATACTTGTCATACTTCCACGGAAACAGGGGCACTGGACTCTTTTAGTGGACACAGTTTCATGTTTCAGTCTTCATGTCTTTCCTCAGACTCTTCACATTCAGAGCATTGTGAAATATGGATTTGCACAAGTTAAGGTTTTTAATCATTCACACTTTACTGCTACTAAATCATGGCTCATTAAGAAAGCATTGTGTATCATCATGATATAGTCATTATCACAATGCAGCTTTAATTGTCCGCAGTTAATTTCGCTTTTGTTGGCTAATCAGTTTATACTAAGAAAAGCTCTGCCTGCAGCAAAACATGATTTTATGCTTCAGTTAGCTATAGTGGTTTACAGTACAGTGTTATACATTATGACAATTCCTCTGTTCTTTGGCAATTATAAACATCAATGCTGTGGTTTTTAGTAAGATAATCAGTTGAAAAAAACACGTGATCTATTAATTTAATGATCATTATAGACTAAATTAGTTTATTTGAAAATAAGTCTTGGTGATGAGACGTAATCTGTGAGGATATGACATAACTATGAGTGAAAGAGTGGATATGTCTCTAAGTGGAATATGGCTTTGATTCCAACATTATATCTGGCCTTTAGAAAGGCATGAATCACTCATTGTACATGTCTGAGATTCTTACGCATTTTGTGTAGGCTTCTTGTAGTTTTATAAATAGGCAATGGCCCTTTGAATAAAAAGGAAGGTTGTTTTGCTATAAACTTAGCTCTTTACAGGGTAAGTGCCTCTAAGTTAAAGGAAATGAAATGGGAGCACTGGTTTTACTTCTCCATTTTCAAAAATATTCCCATCCACACATCTTAGGATATTAGAAAAAAAAACATTGCAAAACATTACAGACTCAGCAACATTTCATACTGAAAATGGTCAAAGATATAGTCCAGGATTAAATTATGTATTAGTTAAGTGAACAGCTTAGCTTTGTTAGCTTTAGCTTGAGCTAACTTCAATATGACAGGTATGTAGCTACGTTGCCATGCAAGCCAATGTAGCTACATGAGGTTTAGCTTAAGCAACATGAACTTTAGCAAACAAAGCTAAAGCTAACGTAGGTAACATAGCGCTTTTGGTAGCTATATTAACTTTAGCTAACTTGTTTAGCTTTGGAAAACATAGCATAAGCATTGTAGCTTTGTTATCTTTAGCTATATTTTCTATGTAGATAACGTAACTGTGTAGCTAGTTATGTCAGTTTTAGTTAACCTTTTAGCTTTGATAAACATAGCATAAATGTATGTAGCTTTGTTATCTTTAGCTACATTAGCTATGTAGGTAACATAGCTGTGTATCTACCTATGTTAATGTTAGTCAACTTTTTAGTTCGGTAGCATAGCTTGCATGGTATTCAGCTTTGTTTTCTTTAGCTATGTTAGCTATGTAGCTTATATCTAGTTATGTTTGCTGCATTCCTGTAAATGGACTGTTTATTTGGCTTTATGAAGTATTTTTAATTGGGTTTTCAGGATGGGTTTTAGACTTCGTAACCTTTACCTCAACCCTTGCCCTAACCCTAACTGCAAGTTTGATTTTATTTTGAAAGTTTTAGCATGTAATTCTGTCCTGATAGGCAGCATCTCGCAGTAGTTTGCAAGAGGGTGTGTTGGAGTGCTGCAGTCTGCATCAAGACTGTCACAGGAAAATCAGCAGCATGGCTATACAGTATAAGAATTTTCTTGCCATTCTTCTGGCCCACCTTTGCATGCTGCTACATTAGCAAAGCTAAAATCAGCTGGTGAATACTTTCATTTGCAGAGCCCTGCTTGTCGTCATTGCCTCCCTTATGAGCAGCTGGTAACAAAAGTGAAGAAACGACATACTTTCAGTAGCCGTTCCAGTTCATCCCAATGTTCTTGATGGAGCTGAAGTCAGGGCTCTGTGCGGGCCAGTCAAGTTCTTCCACATTGAATTCATCAAAGCATGTCTCTGTTGCTATGGGCACTGGGGCACAGTCATGTAGCGTTGTCCAAAATGTGTTGGTATGCTGAAGCATTAGGATTACTCTCAACTGGAGATAAGGGGCCTAGCCCAAACCCTGAAAAAAGATACCATTATCCCTCCTCCACCAAACTTCACAGTTGGCACAATGCAGTCAGGCCAGATAACGTTCTTCCAGCATTTATTAAACTAGACTTACCCATCTAACTGCCAGACAGAGAGGCGTGATTCATAACTCCACATAACACGTTTCCACTGCTCCACAGTCCAGTGTTGGTGCGCTTTACACCACTCCACCTGACGCTTGGCGTTGGGCCTGGTGATTTGAGACTTGCATGCAGCAGCTCAGCCGTGTAAACCAATTCCATGAAGTTCCTGCAGTTCAATTTATGTGCTTACATTAATGCCAGTGGAAGTTCAGAACTCTTCAGCTATGGAATCAGAAGAGTGTTGGTGACTTTAATGCTCCATGCACTTAAGCAGTTTTTGACCCTACAAATGGAGACTGGATAGGATAGGTGCTTGATTTTACACACCTGTGGCAACAGGTATGATTGAAAAACCTGTGCTTGATATTTAACAGGTGTGGCCATATACTTTTGTCCATATAGTGTGAGTCAAGTTTTCAGCATTTCTGATGTCCCTGCCCTTTGTTATTTTCTGTTGTGTGCTTCAACTTAGCCATCATCCTGATTTCTCTATTACAGCACTTTTATAATGCTGTGTTGCAACACCAGTTCATTGGCATCACCTTTGACCTGTTCTGTGTCAGCTGAGCATTGAGAGGGATATGTGAGTGGTACTAACATACAGGCTAAATTAAAGCAAGATTTAGCCTAATGTTTTCACTTACTACCCATGGTACTCTACAGCAGTGGTGCTCAAATAGTGTGGCAAGCCACACTTGTGTTCCTTGAGCCAAGTCTTGGTGTGCCATATTAATCTGTACAACTATACATAATACTGCAACTACACAATGACTTAAGCTCAGTCAGCACCACTTTGTCGAGAACATGCATGATTTGTGGTCATAAATAGTTACTCTTTATTAGCAGCTGTAAATTTGCACTAATTGCTGTTTTTCATATGTGGCTGTTCTAGGAAAGAGGAGCTGGGGTGGAGGAGGGTTGTAAAAAGTGGCTTGCAGAGGGAGCAGCAAAGCATAGCCAGGTTTGAGCAGTTTAAATATGGCAGCATGAGTGCGATTAGACAATAGCGTGCTTAAAAGCAAACCAGCTGGTCGTCAGCTGATGAGGTCTCCCAGGAGATCAGCTGATCTTAACTATATAGCAGTGCTGGACACTGTGGCCTGGCTGAACTAACACTATATGCTCATTTTACTGTAACATTTTTAATAGGCAGTTTTATATAGATATGGATTTGGTATGCTTTGAAATTTTGGCTTGATCTTAAGTGTGCCTTAAGCAAAAAAAAAAAAAAAAGCTTGAAAATCACTGCTATACAGATTTCAGGCCCTTGGTTATTGTCTAGTTGCCCTAATAAGCTAACCAATCCTTGGTGTCTCAGCTAATTAAGAAGAGAGGTTTTATTTTCATTTTTGGATGTTAAAATAAATCATTTTATGCCCCATTTAAGCATCCTATTCAACCTTATGTCTCCATCAGCCTGAATTAACCCTTATTTTGCGTGCCCTCAGGACATCTGTTAACCTGCCAATCATAGAGAGCGTATTAAAAGATAATTATGCAGCTTACTTTTGTTACAATTATTAGGTCAGGTGCCTCTTTCTCTGCTCCATGCCTCTGTTTATCTTTCCAAAGAGTGGTAATCCATCCCTTTTAAGATTGTATTTGTGTTGTATTATTGAGAGATGAGAGGCAGGAAATTGGATGGAGAGGCTCAACATGGTACAAAACAAACTACATTTTCAGCCCAGATGAGCGTACACGGTATCTACATTAGTCGATTTACCCTCCTCACTGCCTTAATCCTCCCTCCTCATCTGTCCCATCCCACCGACTTTCCCCCTTTTTTTTTCAATCATTGTCTTTCTTCCCCAATGCCTCCACTCTTGTTCTCTTATTCTTGTCAGTCTGCGTTTATCCTTCTGTTTCTCCCCGCTCTCTCTGTTTCAGTTCTGCCTGCCGTTCCATCTTCCTCCTCTTTCCTCCCTCCTTGTATATCTGGGTTGCTTACTGAACTAGTTCATGCATAGCTTGCTAGCTGATGGCGTCATTGCCCCTGTTTAATTGATGTTGTTTGATAGAAACAAGCTGTCTGTTGAAGTCAGTCAGGTGGGAAGAAAATCTTAAGAGCCTGACCAGGATTTTAAAAGGAAAGGTTAACTTTTGAGGTTCACTGTGATTTCCCATTTAGAGTTTTCATTGAGAGATTAAAGGCAAGTTTTAAGGCCTCAAACTGTGCATTTCTTTCCACTATCTCAACTTTTTCTCTATCTTGATAGCATTTTTTTTTTGCAAACTTGGGAAAGTGCTGTTACATGCTGCTCCTGAGGGAGACGCACAATTACATTACCAAACCAGTGCATTCTAATGAGTACGTACGCTGACTGCTGGCTCCAGCTAGTCCCAGTCAGCAGAACAGAAATGGGATAAGTAACTGTAGCATTAGCATAACAATACAAATCTGCATAAAATAATAAAATAACGGCCGTGATAGATGGCCATCATTACAGGGAAAGGAGTTGGAACACGTTTGCCAATAACCCAGTGTATTTTTCATCCTCCTCCTGTCCGTCAAAGCCCATTATCTTACCCACTCCAACTCCATCCATGCAGTCCAGTCTCTTGCTGCATTTCCATCAAGGAAAAATGATTACAAAATGCATCAACTGAATTACAAAGTGCTAATTTTTGATGTTAATTTATGATGTGTTTATAAAAGAATAAGACGTGTGATTGTAGTTTTCACATGCATGCATGTGTTGTGTGGGGCGATATGAATCACAGTGAAAGGTCAGTATTGCTCGAGGGGAGAAGAAACAGAGGAGACAGAAGTGATGAATTGCACTTTGGAACCATTTTCTTTGCAACACCCCAGGACAGGTTATATTGAACTGTGTGAATGTGTGCATTAGACAAAGACACTGCTCAGGTGCAGGCATACATGTGTAGGTAGGGATGCTACAGTGCCTCACAGTGCAGTTAAATCAATGCAAAACAATAGGTGATTCAAATTGATTGGAAAAATTATGTACTGAAATACTCTTTTTTTAACGAGCAGGTGCTTGATGTCAAAGAGATGCATACAGACAGACCTTGAGGAATCTTGTTTTGGGGGGGGGGGTCAGATTCAACATGACTCAAACAGATTGTCAGATACTGATGAGCGATGCAAATACTAAAAACAACATGCAGAATATAAAACAACCCCACCATGAAGCTTGAGACACCGAAGTGTGTTGATAACATGATCAGTGTATTTTAAGATCAACAGATTTTTTATTTTGAAATGAAAATTCCAAAATCAAGAAACAAGGTGGTTCCCACTTACTTTTTATGTAAGAATGCAAATGCTGAAAACATGCACTTGGCCCTTTAAGGCAGTTCGATATCAAATTGAGAAATAAATGAAAAAAAGGTGTTTCTTCTTGCGTTTCTTGTGTTTTGTTTTCCAAAATAAATGAAGAAAATAATACTGAATATTTAAAGGAATAACATATTGTTTGAGCCAGACTGTTCTCCTGTCTGCTTGTAAAATGATCTGCATAACTCTAGCAGAGATGAGGTTAGTTAGCAGGAGGAGCGTGTGTGCGTGAAAGAGAGCACAAGCTGTTAGGTAGGTTAAATCTGTAACTCTTCAGTGTATGCCAGGGGGAGTTTTTTCAATAAACACAGCACCTAGTTAAAAAAGCTCAGCTGTGCTTGGTGCTGATGATAACATTCAGACTCATGTTTGCTGGAGCTGCAGAACAGCCTTCATCTTTGCTCAAACAACCAAACTATGCATCAAATCATTACTTAAAAATAAAACTCCAATGTAGAGCAGAACTGGGTCAAGCTTAGAATATGTACATACATGCTTTATAAATGCACACTGTTTGATAAAAATACTAGAAGAGCACTCAGAGAAAGCAGACCTCCGCCATCAGCCCTATCTACCAATAGTGAAGAATCCTTTAAAAACATTCCTGGATCCAGACAGTGATCCGGATCACTCCCAAAAAGGGAGACACAGTGAGGCAAAGCATTGGCTTCGCTACGTGTGGATTGTCATGGCAGAAGCACCCACCATCTCACCGGAGGACTGAAAGTCATGGCAGAGGCTGAATATTCCTCTATTCCTCCCAGCATTGTGAGTATTCTCGCTACAGTTCGCTGTCTTTCTCTCTGTTACGCTCTGACTCGTCTCCTCGACTGGGCATGCATCTTACAAACTCTATAAACTCCAAAACTTTGAATAGAAACACACCAAAAACATGCTGCTGAGATGGAAGTTACTCATGTCCACCATCTCCTGGTGTAAAGTGGTAACAGCGCAGACCTCCGCCATTAGCCCAATCCCTCAATAGTAAAGAATCCTTTAAAAAATTCCTGGATCCAGACGGTGATCCAGATTAGTCCCAAAATGTAATCAGTTCTTTCTTATGCCATTTCTGACATTTCTGGAAAATTTCACGAGAATCTGATCATGACTTTTTGAGTTATGTTGCTAAAAAAAAAAACTAAAATAACAAATGAACAAACCCACCTGATCACATAACCTCCTTGGCAGAGGTAAAAATACTGCAAAAATGGCTCTACTCAAAGTTGCACAAAAACTGAAAAAACCAGGGAAGCTGGCTTCTCTTGGCTTCTTGGAGGAAATTCCACTTGACTTGTCATTTTGATATGCGATGGATTGTGGGCTGAGTGTTTCGTTAGACACCTATGGGTAGATAAGACTAAGTAATTTCATTTATCTGGCTTTAGACCATACACCTCTGACGTTCCCTCTTGCAGACCAATCTTTAGTTCACTGTCTAAGTCAGAATGGAAGTGCCGTAATTTGTCAGTACAACGTAATTCCAGTTTTAGATTTACTTAGAAATTCAACATTTACCATTAGCAAAGTCTGACATGTAAAGGAAATAACCACATTGTGTGATGGACTTAGCCACATTTCATAAATAAAACAGAGAAAAGTTTAGAGGTCTAAGGATAAAATTATGCATCAACCCATTTAGAAGTTGCTACATAAATGGCCCACTTTAGCTTCCTTAGCTTTAGATAAGGCTAACATAGCTAAGCTAGCTACATGACTAACATCTCTACAGAAGCCATATAGCTAGGTTAGCTTAGGCAGTGTGAGCTTTAGCAAACATAGCTAATGTAGCTACATAGATAACATACAGTAGTTACAAAGCTTACGTTGCTGCTTTGTAAGCTTAGGTTTAACTACTTTAGCTACATGTGCAACTACATCTTGTAATTAAGTTTTGCTGATCAGGTTTTTAATTCTTAACTTTTGGTATCCTTAACTTTACCTTAAACCTTAATGGAAGTTTAATCTTGTTTTATTGTGAAAGCTTTGTATTTCTATTCTGACAGATACAGCATCTCACATGTAAGAGGGGCCATCAGAGATGTATGGTCTGCAGCCATCATTTTACACCTGCATGCTCTGTGAAGAAATAAGCAGAGCCACAGTTATAGGTCTTGGTGTTTTCAGTATACCATTTACAGCATGAATGAAAAACCTCCAAAATGCACAAGCAAGTTGAGGATGTTTTCCCTTTTGTGGTGGCAACTGTACAGCACGATACTTCCTCCTTTGACTTCTAATCATGTGGCAACTTCTCCTTTGTTAGATTGTGTAGTGTCCACATTGTGCAGAAAATATAACAAATAGACAAGAAATGTTGTGGCGTGTGATTATGATGAAGCACCCATTAATTTGTTGTATGAATTCAGAGTCAGACGACGACTCGTGCAGACGTCATCTAACCTTTAGTACAAATGTTCAGTTTTACATTTCTATGAATTATAATCAGATCAGGGCAGGGATTGTGGTGATGTGTGCCTGAAGTGTGTGAGTGTGTCCTGTGGATCTGATTGGTTTCTCCCCCTAATTAATCAGCAGTTCCATTTCAACGCTGATCAATAACCCAGCAGCTTGATGGAGGTGGTCTATATCTCATTTGAATTTTACAGAGTGGGTGTGCATGCTTGCTCATAATGTAGCATCAGGAAATTCTGCTATAAAAGTATGTAACTGTTTAAAAACCTGTGTGTATGTTTCAGATGCTGCCCTATTTTCTGTGTTTGAGTGCCTGGTAAGCACGTAGCAATCAGGCCATGTTGTGATTGTTGACAAGCTAACAGCTAGAACACCACAGACAGATGCTTTGGTGCACTTAAACAGCCGGTAGTGCTGTGATATGCTGGGGTGGACAGCAACAATCAGCTAGTGGTGGTAGTGGCCTGTGTGTTGCGTGAGGTTTCATGTGTCAGGACATGACTATGGGGTTTTTGTACAAGCAGCCAAGAATGCACCATCCTGCATATTTTAGCTGGTTTCAGTGAGACGGTGTAATCTGGCTGCTCTGCTCGTCATTTCCCTTTCAAATTATCAAGGCTCATTTGCTCACAATCCTCCTCATCATCATTTAGTTGTGTTTCACAGCTCCCCTATGGACCATACTCAGCATGACTTACAATTGCTTCAGTGGGCCGACACAATGAGTCTGAGGCAGCTCATGAATAATCAGGAACCGACAAAGCTTTATAAGGTTAGAGATAAAGCAGAATGGCTTGATTAGTGGGCTTCTCTGTAATCACTTCCAATATTTGAGCTGGCTGCAGGAGGGCACGAGAGGATTCCAAAATGGGATTTGGGAGATCTGGCCTCCATTAGCCTTTATTTACTGAAGGTATTATCTGTTAACATATGAGCTCCTTTCCAGAAACACTACTACAAACTCGTAGCAGTCTGTGTTGGTCTTTGTGGTTAGATTTCAACTATGTGCTATGATTAGAAAAAAGCATTTAGATAACTATAAAGGTCTGGTCTCCTTATCTAGATTTCAAACACAACAACTTGGTCTTTAACTTCAAGATTTAACTCTGTGACAGAGAGAAAATATATACAGAGATATCCTGGAGTATTTCCTCTGTTTATGTTTGTATATGGAGTCAGGTGATATACATGAGGACAGTCAGCCTTTGACACAACAATCGGCACAAGAGATGCCCACTATATACACCTAATCATACTTTAAAGTCAGTGCAATGCAAAATAAGGTTTTTCTCAACTGGTCTGCCTGCAAAATACACTGCCTGGCCAAAAAAAAAGTCGTCACCAAAAAAAAGGTCACACACTCTAATATTTCGTTGGACCACTTTAGCTTTGATTACAGCACACATTCACTGTGGTATTGTTTCGATAAGCTTCTGCAATGTCACAAGATTTATTTCCATCCAGTGTTGCATTAAGTTTTCACCAAGATCTTGTATTGATGATGGGAGGGTCTGACCACTGCGCAAAGCCTTCTCCAGCACATCCCAAAGATTCTCAGTGGGGTTAAGATCTGGACTCTGGTGGCCAATCCATGTGTGAAAATGATGTCTCATGCTCCCTGAACCACTCTTTCACAATTTGAGCCCGATGAATCCTGGCATTGTCATCTTGGAATATGCCCGTTCCATTAGGGAAGAAAAAAATCCATTGATGGAATAACCTGGTCATTCAGTATCTTCTTCAGGTAGTCAGCTGACCTCATTCTTTGGGCACATAATGTTGCTGAACCTAGACCTGACCAACTGCAGCAACCCCAGATCACAGCACTGCCCCCACAGGCTTGTGCTATAGGCACTAGGCATGATGGGTGCATCACTTCACCTGCCTCTCTTCTTACCCTGATGCGCCCATCACTCTGGAACAGGGTCAATCTGGACTCATCACACCACATGACCTTCTTCCATTCCTCCAGAGTCCAATCTTTATGCTCCCTAGCAAACTGAAGCCTTTTTTTGCATGCCAATGATTTGACCCTTCTTAAACAACATCTTTTCAACGACCACAGGATGTGTCTTTCAACATGGTTGTTTAAGAAATGAGAAGTTACTCATTGCATCAGCTGGGGTTAAATAACTTGTTGCCAGCTGAAAGATAATCGCCCATGCAGCAGTTATCCAATAGGAGGCTTGTACCTATTTGCTTAGTTAAATCCAGGTGGCGACTTTTTTTTTGGCCAGGCAGTGTAGTTTGTGAATGAGCTGGTTCAAAGAGCTGGCTCTTTTATGTGAACAAAAAGATCCGGATCCCATTTGAGAGCCTTTTTATATCATTATAATTATTACTATTATTATTTTTATACTTTGTGTGTGTGTGTTTGTTATGTGACTGATAAGCAGAGATGATCTGTTCTGAGGAGACAGTATACTTCCAAAAATAATTACATGATATTTTCATGATTAAAAATAAAAAAATCAGCATAATTGTAGTAAAACACCAGCACAACATATGTTATGACATTGCTAAATTTGGCATGTCAAATGGAACCATTTGGTTTTAGGAACCAAAAGATCTGGCTCTTCTTGAGGAGCTGAGCCAAATGACATAGATCATAAGAACAGATGTAATTCCCATCACTACTGCAAAAGCACAAGAGCAGATGGATTGAATAGATCCATGTCTGTCGTCAGGGGGACCCAGAAATCTTGAGGGGTGTAGGTTCATTTAATTTTGTACAATGTATAACATACACTGAATGCATTTTTGCGAAGTGTAGAATCAAAATAAATAAGTTTAAAGTTGTTAAAGATCGCCCCTGTTCCTTCTGTGGTCTATTTTGGTGCTGGACAGTGGTTCAGTCCACTCCCCTTCCCTGTTGCTGGTTTGTTTCATCCTAAAATTGCTTCATCTCAGCCACGCGACACATGGACACTTTAAAACAGAGACGCTGATGAGAGAAGGTAGAGCTAAGTGAAGAGACAATGGAGCATATCTAGAGCATCAACTCTTAGAAAAACCTGTAAATATTAAATGAAACATAACTGTACACCTAATAAGACATTTATAATCCCTCATTCAGGGTTTTCTCCCCACCTCGCCAGCTAAAGTCAGTTGTGACTTGCCAAAAAACGTCACTAGCTCACTGTAATAAACCTTACTCAGAGCCGAGTGAATCTGGGCACTAGCTCGCCAACACGATCAACACTTTGTCAGAGGAAAAGGGCAGCAAATCTTCAAATTCTACATGGTAGTTTCACATCAGAATGCTTAGTGAAATATCTTATTCTGAAATGAGAAAGGCAAAAAGCTCCAGCTGCAGTGGTTGTTTGATACTGTTATGAATGCCTAGATTTGTTTATTTAATTTGGTGATGATGTAACAATACATATATCTAATATATAATAGTAAATTTAACTTAAATACAGTTATTTCATAAAGTTTAGGTAGTGCAGGAATAAAATAATACCAAACATGAGCATGGTATACATTTTCTGAGTGGTTTGTATTGTCAAAAGAAAATTATTAACAAAAAGACAAAATAGCCAGTAGACCTCTGAGGGTTAGATCCTGTTTGTTAGTGCTGTTTGGAGGGCGTGAAAAATAGCATATCAGTTTTATAATTTCTGGCACTGTTGGCTCTGGATTGGAAATTCACTTCTTTTAAAATTCTTATTTGATGAAATCCTTTCATAGCTGCATGGTGCTGTTGCCTCACAGCTGCCTAATCAGTCAGTCAACAGGAACTTTGATCCACATTTACAACAATTTTTTCAATACCAGCAACCATCTGAGTTATTTACCTCTTGAAAATTCCCATTATTGTGGTTTCAGCTCATTAAAATGATGCTTGTTGCATTATTTATGACTGACAAATCTTAATCTTTCTTTATCTGGCACAACAATCACAAACAACAATGACTGTTGGTTTGAAATTAAAAACACAACAGTATAAAGACTCCTGGTTCAAATCCCTGCCCTTGCAGGGGCCTTTTTTTGTGGCATTTGCATCCTGTACATGTGTGTGTTCCCTCCAGCTTCCTCCTACAGTCTTTAGACGTGCTCATTAGGTTAATAGTTGACTCTAAATTGCCCCCAGGTGTAAGTGTGACTGGTTGTTTGTCTCTATATGTCAGCCCTGTGATTGACTGTCGGCCTGTCCGTGATTTACCCCGCCTCTCCTCCGATATTCGCCGGGATTGGCTCCAGCCCCCTACAATCTTGTAAAGACAGCGGATGGAAAGTTGGAGAATTAGAAAAAAAAATAGAAAAAACCTTTAGCCTGAGAAAAGAAAAAGCAAGAAAATTAACAAGAGAAAGGTGGTCTTTTGTTTGAGTACACAAAATTGTACGGAGGATTAATGTGTCTTTTAAACACTGAATGTTAGCTGTCATTGACTAACCGTGCTGAAATCATCCTCCTGAAAATACTCATTTTCTTACCCTTGTAAGCTAAGCAACATTGATAAGAATTAAAGGTGAATGTAAAGATGATAAAGATATTGGTGTTTATTAATGGCAAAACTATTAAAAATAAGGCTCATAGTTCAAATCAGCCACGTTCAATGTCTAGCTCCCAAACTCTGCTGTTTTCCCTCCTCTGAGCCGAACATCAAAGCTTCACACATTCAGTGCCTATTAACCCTCCCCCATCACCTCCAAGTGAGTCTGCCTGCAACACAACCATATTGGCAAACAACCTCATTGATAGCTGCAGAAAAATGCGACATTTCTACCCAGTTTCTATGGCAATGGGGAAAAAAGTGGAGTCTTCTGTCTTCATACCACCATGTAACTAAATACGGTGACGTTTTCACTATAGGCGTCTTGAAAAGAGTTGGTGTAAAGCATTTCTACCTCAGGGGGTAATCGCTGCTCTTCATGAAATATTTAGCTCCTCTAGCTTTGGCTTGTAAAAAAACTGTGTTGTATTGAACCCTTGTGCTTTTCATATAATAGAGGGATTTAACTTTGTTTTGTGGGATTTTAATGTTGCTTATATGAACAACTTTATATAAAAGCTAAAAAAGGATTCATCAGCACCAGAAATTATTCAAACACAGCAGCCTGCACTTTTTTAAAGGAACAAGCAGTCCAAATAGGATTTTTTCCCTAAATACTTTCAAGCATCACTCACTTTATTATTCCAAGCAAGCAAACTGTCTTTAATTAGAGATGCATTCAAGGTGAACCCTGAACTCTCTCTGCTCTCTAAGCTCTCTTGCTGCTGATGCTGAAGTTATCCCTTAAAAATAAGGAAGAATACCAGACGAGAGATGTGACTCTCAGTAGCAAGTCTGTGATTTGTTTTTACTAGACCCATATGACAATTTAGACAATGCAGTGTGTTTTTTGTCACCATATTGTTTATTATGCAACAGCTGTGGGCGAATGTATAAAATACAGCACTTTCCTCAGCTACATGGGCAAAGTCAGAATGGACTGACTCACCAGAGTATAAATCCGCTTTTGTAACTGCCTCTATCTTTTTCTCACAAACTTTATTATTAATGATCTATTTTTTTCAGTTTTAAATATTGTGAAAAATATCTTGAATTTACCATATATTTCAACCTGTAAAAGACCATGTGTGAGATTTTAATAAGTCACATTTGTAGATCAGCTTGGCATGCATCAAATACTCTCACATAAAGCAGCTACAGTATGTGGTTTAGTTCAGTGAAGGATGAAAGTAACAAATATTACATGATAAGAGTGGAGGTAATAAAACTGACATGATCTGCTAATGACTGCAAAACTGTAAAAAGTAACAGTCACAAAAGTCAATTTCTCCCCAAAGAACACCTGAGCCATGGAATAAGCTTAAATACCTACACTTCGATATGATTACAAAGATCTAGTGACAAAATGAGTGAAGTTTTATGGTCAGAAAGATACGCCTTCTGCCTGAGATCCAGGATGCTTTTTTCAGCTGCTGTGGTCCGTGCCTCTGTGGGTCAGGAGTGTCTCTGTTGGGTTGGCTGCCTTAAATCACCTGGCTGAGCCTGGAGCTTCTCAGCTCTGAAAATTTATGATTAACAATTAATCAACAATCAGCGATATCAATTTTTTTTTAAAAAGGTAATGTAGTGAAGAAATAATACCCAAAAGTCTTTAAGAACTCACCATCCCTGCTGCTGAGACATTTAAGTGCAAAGTTGAGCGGAAATGCAGAGGTTATTCAAGCCAGATCTCACAAAAATGACATGTTGAAATTTTAAAAATTGACTTTTTGTATTTGTATTTATTTTTATTTGAAATATCAGGGTCAGAACATATTATTAAACACTTGTATGTAAATATGTAGGATTGTAGCCAGTGGCTAATTTCTGTCCTTTGACCCTAATTACATTTTACTTAATATTGATTTACTTCACAAATTTTCCCTTAATGTTTTAATTCAGGTGCATTTTTTTAAGCTGTATAGTCAAATTAAATACATTTTCATCGCCTTAATTTTTTATTATTCATTTACTTTTACCCTTGAGGCCACTTACCTTAGAGCTCGAGTATGTAACATTCAATGAGAACCGTGTATAATCAACTCTACTCCCCCTCCCTTCCTGTTCTTCTCCATGTTCGAGCTCTGTAGCTCCACCCCTCTTCTCACATACCTCCTCGCGAATGTGCATGTCCGCAGCATGAACAAATTCTACATGGGACCGAACACCGCTGGTAACTCCGCCGTTGTATCAACTTCTCACTGAGCTGAGGCGCAAGCGGACCTACTAAAGCGGCCAATAGGAACGCTCCCTCATGAGCGTGATTGGCTGCGAGTGCTAGCCTCCTCATTGGCTGGAGCAACGTCCCTTGCTGGTGTTCCTTAAGTGAGAGTGCAGCGCTAGGGGGCGTTGCAGAAGTGTGTTATTCTTTTAGATGGCCTCAATAACAAGATCCTGATGGGTTGTGTTGTTTTTGTGGACATAAGACGCTAAAAATAATTTGCTTACTGCAGCTTTAATTCATAAATTAAAATGTTTGTGCTGCTAATGATAAATGATGAGTGAAAAACAATCAAAGTTATTAAATCTGACAATATTTTCATCAAATTGCAACCATTTTTAACCAAATCAACAACAGCAAATTAATCAAATCAGTTTAGAATTATCACTTTGTTTTTTTTGTTTTTTTTTTGTTACTTTCACCCTTCATATAGTTCACCCTACATTTAACTTTTTTGGAGCATATAGGGAAATTAACATTTCATTCCCTATTTATGTGCCTAATTTATTACATTTTAAATATTATTAAAATACTGAGAGTTTTAGCATGCACAGAGCAAATATGACTTCAGAATAACCATGTTTTCATCAGCTGAAGTCAGACTAATTTTGACTCGATGCCTTTTAGTTAGCTTCAAGATGACAGCAGTCTCCCAAATGTCGGTGCACACGTAGATCCAAATTTATGTAACCTAAGCCCCAGTGGGATCATTACAGATTATAAAAATAAAAGCAGGATATTAGCGTTTCCTTTGTAATGTGCTGCAGGCTGTGACACCTGTCTTTCATTTTTCTGTAGAGCCACTTCTAACCAGCTGGATTTTTGAAGCTGCCTTTGAAATGCTTCCCCCCCGGTGAACAATGCGTGTCGCTCTCTGTCATGTATTCCACAGATTTTGGCAGACAAACTGTTGGCACATCACAAAAGGGGATCTAAACTAGGCTTGGTCATTTTCCCACAGATCTGGCCCCTGGTCCATTTCCTATTCTATTTTTGTCAGTATAAGCTTTATATTGGCTGCTCTCTACATGCCTAACAGAAGGCTCCAATGTGATACATTAGCCATTATATTACAGTGAATTCAGAAATTTGACAAGTGTGTCCTGTTAAACCCGTGTTATTCTATTGTCATGATCTTACAATCCAAATGTAGCAATAGAGCAGAAAACTATTGTGCAGTGTGTTAATTTGCTTCAAAATAATGTATATTATTTGGTTCTTGCTTTAAGTATAAGGTGACAAATGACACCCCTCTCATATCCCTACATGTTATATTAAGCTGTTGATAGAAGCCTGTAGATTTGCATAAAGATTGATAACAGAGGAACAGATCCCCAGCCTTTGAGTGAAGATAAAAAGATATTCATCAATCCATCCATTACGGATGCCACTTAACGTGTTTGGGGCCCTGAGATGCTGAGAGAGACAATCATTCACACTCACACCTAAAGGCAGCTCAGTCACCAATCAGCCTAAAAAGCATGGTGTTTTTCTGTGGGAGGAAACCAGAGTACATACAGTAGTTACTCTTGTTTGTTTATAGGCGTTCTTTCTTTACATTTTCATAAACAATCATATAATAGCTTGCACTATTCAGCTTTGATTCTTAGAATATAGACTCTATGCTAGCTTTAAAAAGAGGGTAATTTACTGCAGTCTTTAAAAAGGGAATGATTCAACCTTACTTGACAATACCAATGGTCACTCTACATGCAGCAGCCTTCATCATCAGTGTGTGAATGGGTGGGTGTGACCTGCCGTGTAGAAGTGCTTTGAGTAGTCAGACAGCGAGGAAAGCTCTACAGAATCTCAAGTCAGTCTATTATTTTCCATCCTGCTACTATGATATTTTTATTGTTTTTAAGACACCAACAATGATCCTCTTACTACTTTATCATACTGCGCAGCTCGGAGGTTGAAATGCGCCTCTGCTGCACAAATACGAAGTACCCATCTCTCACTAGCTTCATTTCCATTACCCTTAGAAATGCACAAAATCTAAATAGCACAATAACAAACTGTTAATGGAAACACCTGAATTTCAAAAAAACCTCTCAAATATCGCTACAATATTTGTACTCTCAGATGTTTCGATATAGAAATATATAGCAAAAGTGCATGGAAACACTTTTTCTGCAATTACACATCACAGGATGAAATGTACTGTCACATGATTAGTTCACTCCAAGACAACATGGCGTTACGCATGGACAGAAGAGGAGATGACACTTTTCTTGACATCATACTTAAACCCTTATACGTGGCTTCTGCCATACATACTGACTTTACCTCTGAACTATTATCCTTTGTTCAAAATGATCAAGACAACTAACCTGACATGCCAGATGGATTTGTTTCACACCTCCATCTGAAAAACCTTCAATACTAAGAATTTGGGAAAGGGCAGAGGCTTTGAAAAAAACTCGTAGGGTGATTGGATGAATGTTCTGTCACATCTTTACGGGCCAATCAGAGCAACAAAACAGGTGACGTGGCCGCAACGAAGGTGCGCGTGCATAGCTACCGAGGAATAACGTGAACCATGACAACTTTTGTCGTTTTTGAAAAGAAAACAACTCACTGCTATTCTTTATTCTTCCTCTAATGAAGAAATATTGTCAAGTTCTGATAAAACTGGCGCTTTAGCAGCATCCACGCTAATCTCTTCTGCCATGATTGCACTGGCCTCTTGTTGCTGCATCACGACTCCGCCCTACCCTAAAGTACTGCCCCCCGTCGCTGATTGGTCCTGTCACTTTCTAACCGGGCCCAAACGGTTCAGACAGGAGCTTTGCAAGATGGATTCGCCAGTGAGAAACAAGGAAACAGGCGTATCCATCAGCTTTGCAAGGTTACAAGGCAACCACTGTAGATGTAATCATAACCGTACCAACACGCAACAGGTTTTGAGAGTCCAGCTTCCTTGCAGCAGAGTCTCATGAGGTGCCCCAAACTCCCTGCAATGGAAACACATTCAAAGCGCAATTGTATTTAGTTGAAATTTAAGAAATATAGCTTTCATTTTGAGTAATGGAAACGCAGCTACTGTTGCCTTCTCATCTCCTACATTCTAACGTTATGACTCTTTTACATTGTCACTTTGCTCCTTTTCTGTGCTGCCTACTTGAGGGCTCTGTCGCTTGAACTTCGGTCATTTTGGGCCATTTTCTGTAAAGAATAAAGTGGTGTTATGTGGGCGTCAGAGACAGTCTCATAAAACATTTCATCAATCTTTGATCCAACTTTATAAATGCTCAGTAGAAGCCCAGATTTTGAACTGAATACCAAACAACTGACAATTTACTTCAGTTTAGGCAATATTTGCTAAAAGATTACAGCTCCCTGCTGCTTTAAAATGAGATTGCAGTGTTCAAAGATGCTACTAAATTATTTATATTCATGGTTTGTTTGATTTATGACAACCTGAGTGTTAGGAGGCAAAATAAAAAAACGTGTGTTTTTGTCATTTTATGGACTTCTCAGCAATTACGGAAATACAGAATACTGTCTGCTTTTTCTTTGGAAAATGGAAAAGGAGAAAAGGAGATTAAAAGAATGTTTTATCAATGTAATTACTCCAAGGAAGAATATTTCCTCATTTCAAAAACAGAGACCCCGGTTATTCATTAGTAAAGCACTTTAATATTACATGCACTGTTCCCACAATCCTGCACTCTATTCATTTCCAGACTTGGTCTCAGCAGGACTATAATAGAAATCTCTGTGTGGGTGCTGGATGTGTTGGCATCTGTATGACACAACACGTGCCTGTATGTATTATTCTTTCATGCATATTTTGTACTTTTTTTGTGCATGTGTGCACAAATGTTCCTTTCGTCCAGCTATAAATTTGTTTTTTATGCATTTAGCTGGAATTAATTTGGGCATGGATGGCTGTGTGTTCTCTAAGCGTATGTAAAAGTTTGGGGTTGTGTGTGTTTTTATGTGTGTGTGTGTGTGTTATCCCCTCGGGGTGTGAATTAGCTCGCAGTGTAAAGGCCATGCTTCACGCTGAGACAGAACTCTGATCAACTGTGTCGAGAAGACAGATAATGCAAAACTACTACTCTCCTCTTGCTCATTATTTACACTGACTCCTGCACTCCCTCCTGCTCCTTCTCCATCTCCGCAAGACCTATCTCTACTGCCTCCACCTTTTTTCTTCTCCTGCCCTTTCTTCTCTTTCTTTTGTGTCCTCTTTTTTGATGCCCTTACTGCCCCGCTGTCCCTCATCCATCTCTCTCCCCCTGATGTGATCAGAGGCCATCCTTCTCCTCTTCCTCCCCTGTATAATGAGGCTAGAAAGCTCAACCAGTCCAGTAGTAAGCACTTCAATAAATATGTTTAATACACTCTACGATACCATTTAAAAAACAGATATTTCAAGATCTCTAGTTAAACAGATTTGCTTGTTAGTATAATGTATTGTCTCTGTTATTCTTTATTATTTTGTGCTGCACTATTGAGATCTAACACCTTGAACTAGAGGAGAGCTTCAATGTGCTTATTCTGTGATACACAGTGTTTTAACACTGCAATACAATATGCTGGAGTGCATGTACAAAATGACTCACTGAAGTCCAGTGATCCTCAAGTAATTCAACTACCTTTGCTCTTTCCAGGAGTTCCAGTCAGAGCCGGCCTGAGGCATAAGCCACGTAAGCGGCTGCTTGGGCCCTGTCGCAACCAGGCAGCCCACAAGAGCAAGGTAGTAAACATTTTAAGTTAATGTTTTGTATTTGGGAATTCACTCGAAGCTGTTTGAGTTGTTTCTTAGTTGTGTTTATCAAACTAACATGGAATAAAGTTCGTGAACGCATCACAAAACAGTCAACAGGTGTCTCTGCTCCAAACATACAGCCTGTTATATGGCCTGTTTGTTTGTTTGGGTATGGATAGAAGACGGGTTATAAAGTGGATTATAGTTAGCAGACTCGTTTTCATGCCCACTGCACACAGGAAGTTCAGATCTGCAAAGATAGATTCATACGATCACAGGTGAGTCATGTTTTAATGAAATTACCTGGCTAATGATTAACATAATTATAGCATGCTGATATGTTGTTTTATGGCCTCTTGCTTATATGTTTAAAGCTCACAAAGCTTACATACAGGTGGTAGTGTATAGCTCATAACAGGATGGGTTTTCATGTAAACAAAGCTCACCATTATTGAGTTGTAAAGTTAATGGTTGATATATAAAGACGGATGCTGTGGAAGGGTCTATGGTTGAAGTAAATGACATGGAAAATAAATGAACTATTAGCCTTTTGTCAAGTGTTTTATTGATGTGACTCCTTTCAAAAGTCTTATGTTGTTTCAGAAAAGGGATCTTTTTTAAAAAAGAGAGGCTTGAGCACCAGGGGGTGTGTTTCTATGTAATTTATGCTTAATTGTATTTTTATTTATTTATTATTTTTTTAAAGATTTATTTTTGGGCCTTTTCATGCCTTGATCTCATAGAGTAAGAACAGTGGCTAGACGTGGAAACAGGGAAGAGTGTGGGGAGAGACATGCGGTAAAAGGCCACAGGCTGGATTCGAACCCGGGCTGCCTGCGTACACGGGTAGCGCCCTAAACCACTCGACTACCTGTGCTCCTGTATTTGTATTTTTTCCACTGTTCTAGAGTGGATGCAGATTAAGCAGGACTCTACAGTGAGAAAAGGATAGCAAAGAGAAGAAGAAGTCCTTGTCCTTCTGAGCAACCACAGTTCCTACAAAAAGGTACAAAGGAAACAATGTTTCCTGCACTTTCTTCTGGTGACCCACATTTTACACTGCGCAAGCAATCACGACCTCACGACTTTGTTCACTGTACATTATTGCTTTTCAAGTCTACCTCCTACCTCGTACTCAGCTGGTTGGTTGAACTGATGGCCGGTGCTAGCTTGGATAACATTAATTCCATACTTAGTCTGGTCCTGACCTGGCTCTTTCTGTTTTTTCTTAGCTTGGGAGAGACCGCTTCACCCCTGTCATAGGCTTTCTTCTCATGCTTGACCCTTTAGGCTCTAAGTGGCTTTCTGGTCTGGAACAATGAATTTTTTTTATTAGACAGTCATCAATAACCCTAGTTCTTTTGCCATCCTTTGGCTGGTAGAGCCTTTATTCGTATTTTTTATGGTAGAGGGTTATTGTTAATGTTTAGCCTCACATGTGACTATGATGTGTGCTGCAGACATATATATCACATTAGTTATTAAAAGAAACACATTTTGGCGACCCCAAAAACATCTGTGGGTCCCGACCCAGTCTTTGGGATTTCCTGATCTCCCAGAAACAATTATAGTCCTTTCCAGATTAAAGTACAGTTTATCTCATGGCCAAATTGACTGCATGCATGCTAGTGCACATCACATGTATTTTTAACACACGAACATCATGGAGGCATCAAATACTAACTTTAGGAATTAAGTCAGCTCCATCAATATTCATCACAGATTGAATGAAGTAGCCTTTGTAAATTTATGTCATTTCTATTATTGAAGTTATGATTTACAGTTTACATGATACAGTATAAAAGTTAAGAGTTGTATAGTGAGATTTTGTCGCATTAAAAATAAACTAAAGCTTTATCTGGTATGAAAATTCAAGCATCATGAAGTAAGAAGTCCTGGGTTTGTTTCAATCCTTTTGAAATGGGCTGCAGCCTGAAGTTTTACAAATAGATTTAACAACCAGAGAGCCATCTTTACACAGTTTGCCTTTAAATAAAAAAAGTAAATGAATCACTGAAATACAGAGAATCAACTGATCTAAAGCTCTGTATTAACATAACTTCGTCATTAATTCACTTTCACATCCATCAATGATGAACTGGGCTGATGTAAGCCTTCAGGCTCTGCTTTGTGTTTTTGAAATCAGGTCCACATAAATGTCGGGAAACCGGATTTGTGACCACGTGTCAATATCACAGACACAATGGATCTCTGCTGAGTCCAAATATCCCTAATTTCTGTGGATATTAGTCTGTTTTTTCCCATTTTCACCCACACCTCATTGAGCAACCGTGTTTGGCAGACCAGCGGAGCTGAAAGTGACGTAAGGTACAGGTACATCTCAGAAAATTTGATTATCATGGAAAAGTTCAATATTTTTTGTCCCTCATTTCAGAAAGTGAAACCCATACATTTTATAGACTCATTACACATAGAGTGAAATATTTCAAGCCTTTATTTCTGGAAATGTTGACAATTATGGCTAACAGATAATGAAAACCCAAAATTCAGTGTCTCAGAAAAGTAGAATATTGTGAAAAAGTTCAATATTTTTTGTCCCTCATTTCAGAAAGTGAAACCCATATATTATACTAGTATAGACTCATTACACATAGAGGGAAATATTTCAAGCCTTTATTTCTTGTTGATGATTATGGCTTACGGATAATGAAAACCCAAAATTCAGTGTCTCAGAAAATTAGAATATTTGGAAAAAGTTCAGTGTTGGAATTTCATGGTGTCACACCCTAATCAGCTAACTAACTCAAAACACCTGCAACTTTTGCTAATGGAAGCACAAAAAACGTGGAACATGCTGTAAGGGTTTTTTAAGGGTACTATACTTCCATTTCAGATGAAAATGACATTTGCTTAACCACTGATAAAAAGGCACTTGCCAAGGACCAGAGAAGTTCTTTAAAACAGCTAAACAGAGAAGTTAAAACGTGCAGAGTACGTTTAACTTGTCTACCAAGTTGTCTGTGAGTGTTTTAAAGTGATATGAGACATTCAAAAGAGTAAGCATTCTCATTTTTCCACACTGTTAGAGTAGAGAGATGCTAAGATTAGCAGAGCTAATTACTGCCCTGCTACAGTAGCTTAACCTTCAATCAATGGGATTTTAAACAATAATTAAACATCTTATTTTGATTGCAATTAACTAATTAAAGCTTACAGCCCTAGTTTTCATTCTAAAAAAATCAGTGGCTTTCAAACACTCATAATGCCAAGGTCAGGAATCAGTTGCACTTCGACTTCTACTTTCTACAACAATTCAACAGCTGTGGTTAAAATCATTTTTTGTCAACATCCCCCATCATTAATCAACACATCCACTGTAAGTACAGGAAATAACTCACTGTCAAAAAATGTTGTCACTATCTCACGCCTTTTATTATAGAAAATATATGAAATATATAAAAGAGAAAGATCTAGACTGGCCTAAAACAAATGCTCCTTATCTTCTTCATTTCACATTAATAAAAATGGATATACTTTTTGTTTCTATAAAAAACAAATCAGAAAATGTAAGACCATGTTGACGTTTTTGACCCTAATTTTTGACTGGAAGTGCATGACCTTGATTTTTTCCGTTTTATTGTCATCTTATCTTTGTTCCCTTCCTGGTGTTTCCTGTGTGTTTCTGTGATCTTTCTCACTTTAGTCTGGTGTTTCTGTTTAATTGTTGTTTAACCCTCTTGTGTTTCATTGGAGTATTTCCTTACTTTTGGTTTCAACTGTTTAACATGTTTGTCTTCCTTCAGTCTCTCTGTTCTTGTGTATTTCTTTGGAAATGTTGTCTTCTGTGCTTCCTGATTTATTTTGTAGTTGCCGTCCCTTGTGTGTGATATTCCAGGAATGCTTCTCCTTTCATAACTTTGCATCCTTGCATCCTCTCTCCTCAACTGACCTGGAAATTGTTCTCCCTACACCATGATGAAGGATCTTCCAGTTCCTTAAATGCACCTGGAGGAGGCGAGGATGGAGGAGAGAGGAGGCTTCTTAAGCAGCTCAGGGCGAGGGAACACCAGTCACTCCTCTGCAGAGGTTTTTCCACCTAAGATGTGATGTGATTGGTTTAGAAGCGCAGCATCTGCTGGAAAGCTGCTCCTCCACAGGGTTCATGACTGTTTTTTCACATATTATTTTCAAGCTCTCATCTGCTTAACATAAAACCATTAAACACAGACAGCTGATAAATTTATGTTGATACAATTAATAACTTTATGCAGGATAATTCAATCTCAAAGAAATGTGGCTTTACCAATGCAAAAGTTATTTTACTGTTTTTAATTTACTGAACATCAACATCAGTATAATCTCAAGCAGCTCTGCGGTAGTTATTGTGCAGATAACAAGAATGTGAAAAACAAATAAGGCTTCAGTTATCATACATAATAACACAGATCTGTTCATAGGTGAGAATATTTCAAAGGAAAACTAAATCATTAAACTTAAAAATCAAAATATAGAATATAAAGAATGTAGCATGTAGCTACTGTTTTCACTTGTACTTATTAACGTGAAATAATCTGTAAACTGGGTTAAACAGTAAAATTAGTTTAGCAAATTAGCCGGTGCAAAATTTACGAGTCGGTCAAACTAATTCCCTATCATTTTTTATAAACATGGGCTTGAAATCCCAGTCTATGAATGCTCTTTAAAATTGTGATGAACCTTGCGTCACTAGAGGCCGCTGTAGCTTCAGTTAATGCCAGCTGCCCTCCTGTCTGAGCAATTCATTGGATATAAATATGAGAAGCTCAGCGGTAGCTTAGCAGTTAGCGTGTAGTAGGAACAGCGCGGTACGACAGTCTTTTAAGTAATAAAAGGAAATAAAATGGTATGTGGACTGTCGAGAGTTTAACTCAAAAACTTGGAGTGTGATTGGATGAACGTTCTGTGTCTCACATCTCTACGGGCCAATAAGAGCAAAACACGTGATGCAGCAGCTATCGAGCTGCGCGTGCGCAGCTACGGGGAATAACGTGAAACATGGCGACTGTAGACATGTCAGTACGTGACTTTTGTCGTTTTTGAAAAGAAAACAACTCACTGCTGTTCTTTGTTCTTTTACCGAAGAAATGTCGTCAAGTTCTGATAAAACTGGCGCTTTAGCAGCATCCACGCTAAGCTCTTCCGCCATGATTGCACTGGCCTCTCACTGCTACTTGCTTACATCACGACTCCAACGCGCCCTAAAGTACTTCCCCTCGTCGCTGATTGGTCCTGTCACTTTCTAACCGGGCCCAAACGATTCAGACGGGAGCTTAACAAGATGAATTCGCCAGTGAAAAACAAGGAAATGGGTGTATCCATCTGCTTTGCAAGGTTAGTACTGATGGTTTTCCAGATGGATGTGTGATGGACCAGCGTTGATTCTGATTTCTGTCATTTTTGTTGAATTAAATGTTTTGTTCTGCACACATTTTTACAAACTTGAGATGGATTCATGAATCTAAAAGTGTAAACAGATGAGGTTCCCCCGTCTCAGGACTGTATTTGCTTCTCCTTGTTTTCCTCATGTCTCCACTCTCACCTCTCTCCCCTCTCCATGATCTATGTTTATCAGTGCTGCTGCTGGGAGTGCACGCTCCTTTGGTCCACATCCCTCCCAATACACACTCAAACACAGGCACAAACACACACAGTAATAGCTGCTGTCTAGCTCCCTGCCTTTTCCCCCCACTCCTGCTCACATCAGCGCATCCTTCCATCCTCGGTCTATCCATCTCTCTTCTTCTGACTTAGTTCCATCTTTCTCTGTCTTCCTCTGTTGTTGTTGCTCCGAACAAGAAAGCGGGAGGAGATGCTCCTTTCCAGAGAGAGAGAGAGAGAGAAAGAGAGAGAGAGTGAGTACAGGGAGGGCGCAAGAGCGCGCGAGCGAGCCAACGGGTGAAGTGCGCGTGCTCTGTCGCCGCCGCCGCCGCTTTGGAGGAGATGTGCCGTTTATTCAGCTGCTGAATGAGGGACGGAACGGAAAGAAGGATGAGCAGACTGAGGAGAACAGGATGAGTGGATGAATGAGCGGATCCCGACCTGGGCTTCACGCAGAGTGCAGAACCGGTGAGAAAACGCAAACTCCTGTATTACTGTTGGTACTCAGGTGAACGTGTCTACGTGTGTTTTAACATTTTTAGTTTCTTTTTCAGCATGGGTGAGCTGTGTGTATGGCGGGATGTAGTCGATGCTTAAGAAGTGTTAACATACGTGAGGCACGAGGTGAAATCACTTTGACAGTCGGTTAATTGCAGCGGGTGGTGTAATTTGCACAGATCGGTGCATGCGTGCGTAAATAAGGAACGCACAACCTGCCAGGGGCTGATTAGAAGGAGGGAGGACTGGAAAGGGAAAGTGATCGCTAACAGCGAGAGACCGTGGAGGAATGTAGACAGACACCGGACAGCAATGCGTGACCGGGGGTCTCTCGCTCTCTCAGGTGCGACACTGCAGAGCCCTGCCCTGTCCAGGAGACGCCTTCAGCACCGCTCCAATTAAGCTTTTATCCTGCACACGGTCTTTACTTGGAGATAAAGCCTTGGAGGGAAAACGCTGAGTGAGAGCTGCAGAGAGGCTGTGGAGAGAGCAGGATGAGATCAGGGTCAGGGAGTGTGTGCACGCCGGGGTCTGGAGGGTCTGTACACGGGGTCAGAGTGCACGATGGGGATAGAGAGTCAGTGGGGGAATTTAAATAGTTTGATTAATTTTCTCATGCAGATTGCAGTCATATTATTAGTGAGTTATATTAAGAGGATAAAGCTATTTTAGTGGAAGAGTGTATGGTATAGTGATGGTGTCAGATTTTCCTACATTTTTTAATCTCATTCAGTAGATTATAACATATTGTTCCAATAATTTCTGCGTCATTTACCTTCAAACTGGTTTACCATTTGCCTGAGTGCTTTTTAATTTATCTCATCATTTTCTATGTTGCTTCATTCAGGGGCCATTCTAGGCTCAGACCTTTAGGGGTGCTCAACTCTGTCAATTGTGACACAAGTTCCTTGGCAATGTTCAGTCCACTCATGTCATACCATGCCATCTCATCGCTGATATATTATTGCTAATGTGCTCATGTTGCTATATCAGTATAATTTTGCATGCAGGAATTGTCACACTGCAGCAAGACACTGAACTATACAAGTCCTTTTCCCAGCATTAAAGACATGCACTGTAAAAAGTCCAACTTGATTGACGTTGAGTAAACAAATTCTGATTTATTGGGTGCACTTTTGATAACAGAACTAGTTGGCACAGCGCACTATGTTGAGTTTTGTAAAAAATATACAAAGTGAATAAACAGATTTAAGTTGAGACAAAATTACTGAGTGGAAACATTTTCTGCCAACTCAACATTTTTAGCTATGAGCATGTAATGGCAACTAAGTGGCAGCAAAAATTTCTGAGTTGGGCCCTTTAACTCAAAAAAGCTTTGAAACTTGTTACTTAACTGTTTTCCTTTTTTTATTTGCTTGTTTGGTGCATCTGTTCAGGACAAGTGCCTCAAAAGACAAATCTAACTGCACCATGAAACTTGCGTCTTGCATTATAAAGTTTCTGAAATTTATTAAGGAAGGCATAGATTTTTGGTCAGGCCCATTTCTGCTCCATAGCCCTTATCTTAACCCTCTTCCCTTGGTTTTCACGTCAGGTAAAGGGGTGTCCCAATTCTCTTTTGAATCGAAGGCTAAAGGCTACATAACCCTAACCTTGCAAAGCAGATGGAAACGCCCATTTCTGTTTTTTCTCACTGGCGAATCCATTTTGCAAAGTTCCCGTCTGAACCGTTTGGGCGCGGTTAGAAAGTGATAGGACCAATCAGGAGTAAGAGGCAGTATTTTTGGGTGCGGCAGAGTCATGATGTAAGCAAGCAGCAACAAGAGGGCGGTGCAATTATGGCAGAAGAGATTAGTGTGGATGCTGCTAAAGTGCCAGTTTTATCAGAACTTGATGACGTTTTTTCATTAAAAGAAGAACAAAGAACAGCAGTGAGCTGTTTTCTTCTCAGAAACGACAAAAGTTGTGCACTGACATGTCTACAGTCGCCATGGTTCTCGTTATGCAGTTCTATATTGAGTTTACTCCTTCAGCAGGGGCGCACTTTGGTAGCGGCTACGTCATGTGTTTTCTTGCTCTGATTGGCCCGTAAAGATGTGACAGACAGAACGTTCATCCAATCACCCTCTGAGTCTTTTTTCAAAGGCTCAGCCCTTTCCCAAACACTGTCTCTGAGATGTGTGAAACAAATCCATTTGGCGTGCCGGGTTAACATAACCCTTGAAACAAAGATTTTTTCAGGGCCACACTTAAAACTAAGGGGTATGATGAATTTCCCACAATGCACTGTGTCACTTGCGAGGTGGCACAATGGACAATGAAGGAGGCGTGTAGATGTAAATATTTTTAGCATTTATAAATGATTATGGAAAATACAAAAGTTGTTTTCTCATATATTCAATCTTTAGCTACTAGGGATGAGAGTTTATTGTATCTTCAGTAAGTCTACGTGTAAACGAGGGCTATTAACTGTATAAATGTATGGAGATCAACATGGAGATCCATAGTATGAACGAGATGGTGGAAGCTTTAGTGTCACCTCTGATGACACGCTGTATATCAGCAATGTGTGATGATGAACAGCAATCAAGTGGCGTCTGTCATAACCACGTTAGGGGTGTCCCAGCATTCCTGAAAAGGGTCTAAAATGGCCTATGGTATCATCTGTAACTGTGTCATGTTGTCTCATATTGTATTGCAAGGCACTGAGTTTTATTCTGGGTGCTTAATCATTAGATAGGTTAACTGTATCGCGTTTATCACCTTGTGTTGTATCATATCAGATGGTCTTGTGTCCTATCATACGATATTGTATTGTATTGGTATCTCAATGCATTACCCTCTTATATCACCATATCCTACCACATAGAATTGTAATTTAGTTATGTGTGATAGCCTTAAATTGGATTACTGTTTCCATGAGAGCTGTCTTATATTCAGCTCATCAGTCCCTGTTGCCTGAAGCACACTCAATTGCATTAACCTGTGGAGGTGTCATGCAGATAAAGTTTGATTGACAGAGGTGTTGGCATGATGATAGATGATGATGATGACGTCGAATAGGAGGAGGAGTAGGTGATGTTGAGGTTGATGATGATGTTTATCATTCTTATAAGACTGATGATTAATGTTACAGGCTGTTTGTAGAGGATAGTTAAAGCTATATGATGAGGAGGGCCTGATGATGAGTAAGAAGATGACAGTAAATATTAGTGTGATTGCTCGTGATGGAGGATTTAATGATGATCTCAAGTGTGATGATTGCAGTAGCAGTTTTAAGCTAATAGCTAAGCTAACTGCTGCATTGTCTTTAATGGCAAATGGACTGCACTAAGTGCCTTTCAAGTCCTCAGACCACTTAGAGTGGTTTTTGAGGAGGGTGACTGTGATGATAATGCTGCTGCTGCTGATTGTTTGCAGGAAGTTTTGATGATCATGGCTTTATTTTTAAATTATAAGCTGAATTTAAAATCAGAAAGCTGGTGAAGAAACCAGTTCATAATGGTAAATAATTAACATAAAGACATGTCGCCCTCTCAATAATTCAAGCAGCCAAGCTGTCCGAGGACATAGGCTATATTCATCTACATATCTCAAACCGATTTTCAGCTTACATCAGCAACAATAAAGTCTTTGTGTTAAGCAGCTTTGATGCCGTCTAGCTGACTGATGCGATCCAGTAGACGTTCTGATATGGGCCATGTCTGCAGGGTGGTGATACATGAGGCAACACTTTGGACAATCAGACATTTAGAGCTATTTTCAGCCACTAGCAAATGGTCAGAATGCATTCAGATTTAAAGAATTTAAAATATAAAAGGAAACTTTCATTACATTTCTAAAAATGATGTCTACTTTTATAGGAGATGACAGAAATAACTTTCAAGGCAAGATGAAACCACTGATGATTTCAATGAATTTTCAGAAGTATCAAGAAAAGGAGACATGCCACTCATTTTGAGTGCCTTTTTTTCCTGTCAAACTCAAACACAGCATGTCTGTTTTGAGCTTCACTGGCTTTAGTAGTGATGTTATTCTGCCCGTCCAGTGTTGAGCTGTTACTGTAGAGAAACCAGGTGTTTGGAAGGAAAAACACATATTTATTCATCACTGTGTGGGACCAAATCCCAGAGGTATCAATATTGACATTGATTTGGTCAGACTGTCACATTTATAGTCACCCGTAGAGGTTCTTCTGTGTGTACTTTGTGTTTGTACATAATGCATGCTGCCTGCATACCTGTTTAGTCTCTGTGTGCCAAAAATATCCACGACTTTCCCTCTCTGTGTCCCTCTCTGTGTCTCCCTCTCTGTGTCTCCCTCTCTGTGTCTGTGACTTCCTTCCTTGAGACTGTGTCCTTAACTAATCCATTAATGACTTAAACAACACACTCACTTCCCCGCTGGAGAAGGTGGTAACCCACAACCTGGCCTCTATTCTTGTCCATGTTAATCTGGTTATGTGTATCACTGGCACTGGTCTCTGGTGACTTGTGTCATTGCTGATTACTGACCTCTGGGATCCCGCTACTGTCAGCATAGCGTGTCTGGCCCGTAGCTTGGAGGGACAGGAAAGTCCCTGTGGTCATAATCCTCTTCTTTCCTTTGAGTGTGAGTGTGCGTTACATACTGTTAGCAGTGTCATTGGGGGGTTGCTAGCCCTGGAGATAGATGCCTTGTGCTCTGAATGGTGCAGAAGGAGGAAGATGATGTTGACAATGACAGGGAAGCAGCGAAAGAAGAGGAAGAAGAATTACTCATGTAGCCAGAAGCAGAGGCCTCCATAAAGGTTACCAGAAGAGAAATGATGCATTCAGCAGTGGTTTAGGCTTTTTTATTGAACTATTGATGATGTCATACACTGTGTATCTTGTGCCCTTATATACAGATTGTCCTTTGAGGTGAACACTAACAACATGTCAAATAATTCCTCAGTGTATTGACCTTAATCTAAAGTCAGAGCTTCATACATGATTTTGTAGGTTAACCTCAAACTGTTCACCATGGAAACCTCTGGATGGACTAAATATGATAAACTAATAAACAGTGGTATATAATAACAGATCAACAAAAAAACACCACATAATGTTTTATTAGAGCTTGGTGCAAATGCTGCCAACTTCATACTCAAAGATGATCTACATGCTGCATACTAACCAGAGGGTTAGTGTGCATTAGTTCATCCTCTTGGTGTCACATGGTGCCATCAGTGCGGCATTTCTGGTCAGAGCTATGTGAGTAAGCCAGCTTGATGATAGTTCTTATGTTGAATTTGACAGCAAAAGATGCATTTACAGTACTTTTAGTGGCAAAGAATCAAATGTTGGAGGCTGTCAGATTGTGATGTAGCAGTAAATTAAGTGAGACTGTAGAGCAGGGGTGTCAAACTCAATCACAGCAGGGGCCTGACTCTGGATTCAGGACTAACCTGAGGGCCTAACAGGGTCAACATTTAACTAGGAACAGCAAACCTTATTTTTATCAATAATGAATTTTAGAAAAATTACTTATTAATAATGAAAAAAGGTTTTGAGTTTTAAAAAAGTCAAAATGATAAGTTTAAGGCTCAAAATCTGAGATAACAATTAAACTCATCAGTTTATAAGGTCAAAAATTAAATTAAATTTTGTAATAACTGCTTTTTTAAAGGCAAAAATTTGAAAGAAGAAATTTGCAAGCATGTTTCAAAGGTCAAAATATGAGAGGAAATTCAAAATCATGAGTTTTTAAAAGGCCAAAAACGAGGCAAAATTTTGAATTGTGAGTCTAAAATGTCAAAATATGGAATTAAAAGTCAGAGTTAGGAGTTGAAAATGTCAAAATGTGAGATAATACTAAAAAGAATGAGTTACAAAAGTTAAAATATGAGTTAAAATTGAAAATTATGTGTTTAAAAGGTCAAGATATGGGACAAAATTTTCAAATTTGAGTCAAAAATGTCAAAATATGGGATTAAAAGTCAAATTTAGGAGTTTGGAAGGTCAAAATGTGACCAAAATTTAAAAATTGTGAACTCAGAAGGTCAAAATAGGAGATGATAAGTCAAAATCATAAGTGTAAGTCATAATTGTAATATGCAAAATTGAGATGTGAAAACACAAATTAATATCCTTTTACATCCTGACTTTTTTTATCTTATTCATTTTTACTCTTTATCAATTTTTTATGACTTATGGATATTTTAAATCAAATCACACATTTTTATACTGGAGAACATCTGCAGACCTCATTCTGGTGGACCAACTATAATAGAAATATGATGATCTTGCGGGCCGAGTGTAACTGTATCACGGGCTGGATTTGGCCCCCGGGCCTTGAGTTTGACACCCCTGCTGTAGAGAGTAAAAACAGCCAGAGGGGAAGACACATCTCACAGTGGAGGAGCACACCTTGTATTATGTGTAGAAAAAAACTTCAATACATCAATCAGCTACCAGCCAAATATCAGCACTGGTAATCAGCCAGGCCGATAATTGGTCTACCCTAAATGAAACCATGACAACCGCTTTGTACACTGGACAAAACTAATGTTGCTTCTTATGGTCTTCAAAGAAGCATTTTAACATGTAATCAAGTATTTTATGATATTTGAGATCATTAATTTTGGTTTTCACATGAGGTAAAATGCCTCTCATGGCTCATCTGCAGTACACCCAGGGCCCAGCTTGGCTTTGGGAAGCACCGCTCTGAGCCCTAGTCTAGTGAGGCAAACAAGCTTGAAAACCTGAACTACCCAGCTAAGCTAAAATTCAAAAGAGGTTAGTTACTAGGTCAATGCTAAGTTACATCATCAATATCTGTTGTTGACTGTTACTTTCTCTATTTTATCTTCCCTTGGGTTTCTAACCCTCTGATTTGTTATAGTATTGTAATTGTCTTGAATTATACATTATTTCCTGTTTGATTTTGTACTTCAGTCACACCTGTCTTTAATCACTCCTTATAAATTTAGATTTTGTATGCTTATCAGTCCTTGTCAGTTTTAAGTTTTACAAATAAAAGATACTTGTGTCAAAAGGAGAAGCACTCAGCAAAGAGAGCCCTAATCTCAATTGTGCCCCCCTATGTGCTACTAATAAATCACATAACCTACTACATGGCCCTTAGCTGCCTTAGCATGGCCATCTTCAACAGACACAGGCTCTGTACATGAAAGCTCCAGGCCCCGAATGGCTCCAGCAACAATGGGCAGCAAGAGCCAGGAAATTGAAAAGGTTGACAAGTGGGAGCCTCCTTCACTGGCGTTTTGTCCAAGTGGTCCCAAAACACGTCAGGAAGGTTGGAGCGTTAGGCCTCAAAGTTTTATCTTTATCTCACAATTCCTGCATGTAAGCTGGACACCTGTTGGATGGACCATCTTTAACTGAACTTTTGTTTGGCCTCTTACTTCTTTAATTCATTTGACTTTATGTTTTAAACTGCACTCAGCTCTAATCCCTTTGATCAATCTGTTTTATGACACATATTTCTTAAAAAAATAGTTTAAGAGCCATTTCCCATCTCTCTTTTTTCTTTAACACATTGGGGCTGTATGCATGATGCGTGCAATGAAATAGAATCTATTATTGAAAGCATCAGGATCATTAATCATCTTAAGCTTTCTAACTGACTCACCAACTACACTTTAATTTGCTTTTTCCTGTTTTTGGAAAGCAGCTTGCATAAAACACTCCACTCAATACTCCTTACCTGTTTTGACTGCCTCTTTAATCAGGGCAATTTCCTGAGGCATTTCAGTCCTACTGCAACCTTACTCTGAGTACCTCCTCGAGGCTTTAAAAAGCATGGCATCCTGCCTACAGGTTGATTAATTAAGTCCTTATAACAATAGAATGTGAGGACAGTGATAGATCACTGGGTTCATCTCCTCTGGCAGTGACACTAAGTCTTTGGCCTATCCTGTTTGATTTTATGCGGCGTTCATGGCGGTCAGAGCCCAAAATGATTGTGTTCTGCCAAAACGCCACATCACATAATGGTAACTTAACACTTCCTGGACTCATGTCTGTAAATGAGTGCCAAAGGATAAGCTATCAGACTAGTCTACCAAACCCAGAACTTTACAGCCAGTGCAGGCATTTATTCAAATTCAGCTCAAAAATTAGTTAACAGAACATGACATTTTTACTCACTATTACAGCAAACTGATGGGACTACTATGTTGCAAAAGAAAACTGAATGTGACTGAAGCTTTAAAAGAATTAGAGGAAGCTAATGTATCAAAGAAAAACACAATCTGCAAGTAGAAAAATCTATAATTATATGACAGAAGGTTGCAATGATAAAGGTCTCAGATATAGAATGGATGCATCACCCTCTGAGGTTTAAAAAAACGATAAAGATGACTAGTGCTGACCAAATATCACCCTGATTTCCCTCATGGGGCCACCCGGGTCGGCCAGGCCTCTCACATCATTCATTCCACTCCTTTTCCAATCACTCCCAGAGCGTCACTTCAGGGATTCATTTGACACGTTTACTGCCAGACGGTGTGATTTCCAGGCTGGGCTGCAGTTTTTGATGTACCAACAGTGATCTCACTCGCACAGCAGACTGATTTGGCCCTCACACTTGTGTATCTCACTTTGTCCTTCAGAGGTAAAGTGGCAGATGATGAGTCTGAGTCGTTAATAGCCTGTAGCATTGAATGCAGCATGCGCTGTTTTGCACCGTACTCATTCTGACCAAATCAGAGGTGACAGCAGAATCTTGCCATGTTATTTTCATCTCATTAGTCATTTGTATTTCACCACAACTAGGAGATTCATTGTTCTAACTTCTTTCGGTCTAAGCTCATAGTGCATCCTCTTTCACAGCATTGTAAACATTAAACAGGGGGTAAAGTTAGCTAAATACTCTATAAAACACAGCCATAAAGGCTTGTGCGGCTTTACCAGCTTTGATTATGAAGATAAAAAGCTTCATACCTCTTTGAATATAATCTGATTCATAGAGCAGTGAGAGTTAGTTTTACAGGAAACAACTGGTAAAAATGCATGTCATTGTCTCATACAGCTTGTTGCTGCTAGCAAGAGTGAGCCTGTCATAAAACATTATGTTAATAAGCAACAGTGCCCTTTCACTTGCAATTTGAGTGCTTGCTGTTATGTGGCTGATTTATTTTATGCGAGCTTCTGAAGTTTTTGCTCAGCAACAGTGTCAGTATACAGGATCAGTATTAAAACCAAAAATAATCCCTATGTTGCTTGCATAGAATTGCATTAGCTGCTAAAAGCTGCTGGTTATAATGGACTAAATCTGAATTTTAACTAAAAGTCTAAAAATATGTTGACTGCAGCAATGAAGCCGTTGAAGGAAGCCTTTAAAGGACATAGTTAAAATGTATTATTTAACTAAGTTTTTCCAAGATAATGAGTACATGAGGGCGTATGTTTGTCATTATTTGTGACCAAAGCTGGTAAAAACTCCTGCAAGTTGTCCGAGGTCATTATTGAGTTTTTTTTACACATTATGAAAGTGTAGATTCCAAGCTTTCAAATGATGTATCATACACCCTGATCTGAGCATATTTTACAAAGATATGCTCATTTGAATGTTAACTTCTAGTTTGTTTGTTCTGAGAAAACCAGGTTCAAAGTTTTAGGACTTTTCCTACCTTCGGGCAGGCCAGGTAATGGGCGTGAACAATAGGGCCACATTTACATAAAGTCCACCCAAACCAAGCTTCTGAATCGGACTGGTGACGCTCATCAAAATATTCCCATAGGAAATCCGCCTTCATCAAACTTTCACTGTCGAGTGATCTTGAAGTCGTCCCAAGTCTTTTTATAATCCTTGCTGCTTCTTCATCGTCTCTTCTACTTTTCTTCGCTGCAGGGCGCATCTTGAGGCTTGTTGATGAAGGTGATAACTAGGAACAGCTGTCGTTACGTGCTGAGGGGGGTGGCGTTTTAGCCACGCGGTGTTTGTTATTGTCCATCTCAATGGGTGAAACTGGGAACAATGGCAGGCTGAGTGGCCAGTTATCACCCAGCAGTTTCGCTTTCCCCTCCCCTCAATCTCCCTGCAGAAACTACGAAAAGAGAGCATTTTTAAACACAAAATTAATGCTTTTAAATATCACATTTGTTTTACATTTTTCATCGAATGAGTAGTTTAAATGTCGGACTTGCATAAAATGAGAAAAAAAGAAAAATGATCATTTTGAAGAAAACGACTGTATCCATTTTTCTCAACCACCGGAATGCCAACTTGCAGGAACTTTATCTGGCTTTGGTCCCATTTTGGTGTCAAAGACATGTTTTCAATGATAATAAGTTTTTGTTTTTGAGAAAACAACAAAGATTAAACAGAGCTTGAGTAGTTTTGCAAAGAAGACTGGAGTAAAATTTCAATGTCTAGATGTGCAAGCCTGATTGAGAGCTATCCACACAGAGTCAGTGCTGTGATTGTAGCCAAAGGTGCACCTTTTAAATACTGACTTAAAGTGGGTGAATATTTATGTAGTCACTTATTTTACATTAAATATTTTTGTTTGACATTACTTGTAGAAATCTGTTTTCACTTTGACATTAGAGAGGTTTTTTGTATTTTTTTTCTGCCAAAAAAGCTGAATTATATAAACCATGATTGATTTATAAGATCAATAAAAGGTAAGACGTCCAAGGGGATGAATACTTTTTTTAGGGTTTGTAAGCGAGTCAAGATTTGAAGACAACAGTCAAAATTGAATCATTATCATGGGACAGAAGCGTAAAAAAAAATGTAAGGACATATGTCCTCTTAGGGCTTTTTCTGCCTTAATCCTGATGCTGTAGTCATTAAATCAGGTTGCATGCATTTTAAACAGATTTTAACCTTCTGAATGCACACTAGGTAATGCCTTTCACTTTGGTATCAATTTAGATGTAACTTGTCTGCAGAATCATGCATAAAAGACCATTTCCCTAGACCCCCTTGACCTCTAACTCATTTATCTTCAAAGATTACCTTCAATCCCAGATGACTCCTACTGCATTTGTCACCTCCAGAGTCCTTGAATCCACAGGCTTCAAGGAGTTATAATTAAGACCCAGCATACAGATACAGACATCCAGAAATACAAAAACGTGCTTTTACACCTGCACTCATTCTCTACACAACCTAAACCTGACTGGTGAACATTTTCAAACAGACACTGAAACACTTAATGGTGCTGTCATTCCTGTCAAGCCACCAGATGATGTTTAAAGATGAGGGGGGCATTGATATGCAGAGAGGATCACCCTGCTGCTGCTGCTAAAAATAGAAAACATCAAGGTGGAGGGAACCATTTGTTTTACGAGTAACCTCAGCTTATGACACACACATAAATACACAGTTGGATTGGTGTGTGAGAGATGGTAGCTGTTTCCATGAATGAGTCTTCCTCTGTCTGTTGCACGTTTTTGCTCTGTCTGTGCTCTGAATGTGATGATTCACAGGGCGAACTGTCCTGGAGATTTTATTGTTGTTTTTGCCTTAAATAACATGCCAGAGATGACTTGATGCTTGGCAGGATGCGACAGTGCTAAGTGGAGAAAAGTTACTGAGGGGACTAAAGGAAGAGACAGACGGAAGAAAAACAACACAGCCCTGCTCCTGTCTATTTCCCAGTCACTCTTAAAGGCCAGATTCTGCACAATCTGCTCCTGAAATGGGACATGCAACGTAAAACAGACGATCCGATCAGATATGAAAATGAGTTGGAATGAGGACTCATTTTTGGCCTTTAAAGCTTTACTGAGTGGACGGGTTGGAATGAGCACGATGTGAACGGTTGCATAAAGCAGTGTGTGCTCTTTTTAAGGAGGATTCTGAAGCATTAGGGAACATTTAGGAGATTGGGAGTCCCTCTGGAGTGGCTACCCGTTGTTGAACAGATGAAGCACTTGTTTCTGAAGCACGGATTTATTCCCTGGTGGTTTTCCTTTGACTCCCTCTGCCTCCTCCCTTCCCTTCTCTGCCCTGTCATTTTTATTTCTCTTTCCTTCTCCACCCTGTTTGTACAGCTTCACCTCTTTAATTTTCCCCTGCTTCCATATCTGCCCTGTCTGCCGCACTCTCTCTGCACTACTCTAGTTTGGCTCCTCGTATGTCTCTCTCATGCAGCGTAAATGTGCTCTAAATACAGGGATTTTACAGTTTGTAGACAGTTAATAATATAACACAGTACTCCCTTTAACAACATATCCATTTTCTGGCTATATGGCTGCATTTGTTTAGGATGTTACACTTTGTACCTGACCCAGTTGTCATTTTCACACCCAGAGCCAAAGTTGTGTTAAAAGCAAGCAAATTTATGCCTGTGTTTGTGCCTGTGGGTGTGTTGGTCCCAAAGTGAAGGCTGGTCAGGCGCACAGCTGGTGCTGTGTTGTCCTGAGGAGGTGCAGTGCCACAGACCAACTAAAACCTCCGTTAGGTTTTCTTTTCCATATTTGAAATACGTTTCTTTTTATTGCAAGGACACTCTAATGGTTGCTGTCTGTAACACACAGAAACTCACATACACTATTCAGCCACCTGACCATTACTCCTCCACTTGGCCTCAACTCTCCTTGGAAGGCTTCTCAGAAGAGGTTGCAACTGATGTTGGACAAGAAGGCGTGCCTCGCAACCTCCAATCCAGTTCATTCCAAAGGTGCCCGATGGGAGTTGAGGTCAAGTTCAGTCAAGTTCTTCCACATTAAAATCATCAAACAATGTCTTTATAGTCCTCATTTTGTACACTGGGACACAGTCATGTTGGAATCGTCAGACGTAACATTCTCCCAGCATCTGCCAAACCCAGACTCATTCATCTGAGTCATTCCTCTGCACAGTTATGGGCTGACATTAATGACAGTGGAAGTTTGGAACTAACTCTTCATCTATGGAATCAGCAGAGTTGGCAGCTTTTACCCACCATGCACCGTAGCAGTCATTGACCTGCTCTGTGATTTTACATGGCCTTCTGCTTTGTTGCTGTTGTTCCTAAATGCTTCAACTTTCTAATAATATTACTTACAGTTGACTACACAAACCATCTTATTGCAACGATGGCATCCATCACAGTACCATGCTTAAAGCCACTAAACTCTGCAGAATTACCCATTTTGTATCATGTGTTTGCAGTGTGCTACTGCATGGCTAGGTGTTTGATTTTGTGTGGCAACAGGTTTGATTGAAACACCTGAATTCAATAATTAATAGGTATGGCCAAATACTTTTGTCCATATTGTGTGTTTTAGGATCCTCAAATATCACTGAGGGCTACTGACAAATGAGCCCCTAAGTCAGGCTAATAAAGCCTGAACAGTATCCAGTGTGCACACAGTCATGAATTCAAGCAGAGAAAATAACAAAATAAATGTCTGAAATCTGTTTTGCAAACAGGGTTGTAAATAGGAGCAGAATGGTTCACAGAGTTCATGTTATGTTCGTACCTCAATTTGGGGTCACAGTTTGGAATAAGTTCATTTCAACAGGAAAAAGAAACAGGTCTCAGATGTAGAATTCTAAGTTTCTCTGATTTCTTATTCTGGCAGTGTGAGTTGGAGTTTGTTTCATTTTGTGTTGCTATTACCGGGGTATCACACTGCTCACCAGCTCTTTACCCTTGCAGAGATTCTTTAGAGAGCATGGTAGTTTGCTTATCCTGTCTTCATGTGTTTCATAGACTTGGAGTAGGCTTCAGACCCTGTCACTCAGGGAGTCGTGTGGGGGGCACTGTGGGGATAGGGGTCCCTGGGACTGTTGCGGAAAGCCATCACGTCCCAATCAAACTTAGAGTTGTGTCTGCATTCTCAAAGTTGGACGTGATCCTGGTGCATGTTGGCCTCTGCCAGGGCTGGCCCTTGCCATGGTACTGTTTGTGATCTTCATGGTCAGGGTCTTAAGGCACAGTTGGTAGAGGGAGGAGGATTTCTGGTTGGGAATCTCGGAATTCTATCTCTGCTTTTTGCAGATGGGGACCCCCAGCAGGCATGGGGGGGGTTTGTAGTCGTTGTACCGATCCATTGTGGTGAAGAGGTAAAGTGTTCAATTTACCAGTCGATCTACCTCCCAACCCTCACCTATGGTCATGAACTCTGGGCAAGGACCGAAAAAAATTGAGATTGTGGATAAAAGTGGCCAAAATGAGTTTTCCCTGGAGGGTGGTTTGGCTCCTTTGTATGGAAAGCAGCCATCTTAGGTGATTCGGCATCTGATCAGGCGCCTCTCTTTGGAGGTCTCCTGGGCCTGTTCTGCTTGGAGGAGACCTCAGGGATGTGCTGGAGGAATTATATATCCTGCCTGGTCTGGGAATGACTGAAAACCCCCAGAAGGAGTTGGAAGGAGTTGCTTGAGAGAGGGATGTCTGGGTTAACTTGCTTGGTCTGCTGTCAGTCTGACTGCAGATACTCATGTCAAGTCAAGCTTAACTAATAATTAATGCTAATTATTAGCATCTGTACTCCCTCTCTCTTCTTTCAGACACCTTTTAAAAACAATCAATTCCAAACATTTTTGTAGTTATAACTGCAATGATTATTGGTTAGTTTCACAATATTACATACGAGTTGATGTTTGGATAATACATACCTAAAAAACACCATTTCATTTTCATTAATAAGCAATAGAGTTGTTCACAATTTCAGAGTGGAAGTCAAAAAGTATCATCATAAATTAAATTGCTTTTACATTTAACATCATCAGGCCCTTTATTCTCATTGAAGGGTTCATGGCCATGCTTTTATACTAATTCAGAAGTGGCTCTAGCTGTGCATCAGTCGTTTTAAGATTAACTGGGGTCAGATTATTGGTGGAAAAAAATGCAGAAAAATCTCAGATGCCTTTTGTATTTATTGTAGAATGGAAGAAATGCTGCAAATATTAGTAGACATATTAAACTGTGAGTAAAAGCTCATTTGCACTCTTATTTTTGTTTATCACACTACACACTGTTATCTCAATACTGAACAATGCTATCACACATCGCATATTTTTTGGGCCTGGCGAATTCATTAAAAGCTGATTATTCACAGGCCTGCTGTTGAACTGGATCAGCCTTTCATACTCTTTCTATTCCAGTGTGTTAAAATGAGGAGAACTGCAACATCTGTCAGTGGAAACCATGACAGCACAATGGCTTATCCAACATGCCGGCCTCTGCCCACACGTATGTGCAGAGCAACATGGAACAGGTGGAGAATCAAGTGCATCAAAGAGCCTTAACATTATTACTTAACAACCATCAACAATGCTTTTGTGCTTTTAAAAAGCCCAAATGGCCTTGTGTTTTGTGTTTTCTTCTACCCCACTGCACGCAGTAATAGCCTCAGGTCAGCACTAAAAGATGGTTACACGCTCCCCAACAACCACTTCAACATACTAAAAGTAGTAAGAGGATATGCTGAAAAAAGGAGGATCGTATTATTCCACATGGTTGCTGTTTAGTTGCTTTTCCTCCTCAGATGTGGTGTTCTTTAGGAAAAATTGTTTTGTAACTAGCTTACTCAGCACTAGATAATAGAAATAGCATAAACATAACTTAATGACTGGTTCAAGTGCATTAAAAGATATCTGGCCTCTGAAGAGCAGCAAAAGAAGCTGTAAACAAAGCATTAGAGGCCTTTGTTCACTAATTCTGCCATTTTTGTGCCTAGAAAAAACAACTAGGCTTTTTCAGCATTTTCAGACTTAGGCTTCGACGTTGCGCACTCAGTTGAAAACACTTTAACTTCTGCAACACTGTGGAAAACAGTAAAAACGATCTGAGTCATCTTTTTGAGAGAAAAATGTCATATGTCTATTTTTGGAAAGAGATGATCCATTTGCATAATTTCTTTGCTCTCTTTGTGAAAGTTTCCTAAATTAAATCAAATATAAACCACACAGAGTAATTTATAGCGTGACGGTCACTACCGAGGGCTTTAAGTCCTGGTGAGATCACTCAGAATTATAAAGCCTGAGGACTGCCAGCACAAAAGCCCTTATATTAGACCCTGTATTGATAAGGTTTTTTGCAAATACTGGCTTAATCACATGAGCTAGCTCATTACAGACATAAAGAAGTAAGAATTGCACATTTTACGTAAAGTTTTAGTTTATCTTGGGAGAGATAGTTTTTATTATCTGCTGAGGCTCTTTTCACGGTGTTGAAAGGTGCACTGATGGAACATCCAATGCATAGCTATAGCCGTGTTTCCATCAGGTTTGCGGAGGTCATACGGAGGCCTGGAGGGCAAAAAGAGAGTAGAACAGTGGCAGCAAGCATTGACTACTACTTGGAGCTGCAGGGCTAGGTACTTTATTCTTCATCTCTTCAAAACATTGGCATGTTTGAACCACCTGTAAACCACAGAAAAGGGGAGCTGTTCATTTAAACTCTAAGTTTCTCTCAGTTTGGACTCTTCTACAGCACAGGGACACTATTTAAACACTAAAAACAAAATCCTGCAGTGTTCTGTAACCAACAGAGACAGCTGAACGTCTAACAGCATTAATGCTCCTCTTAGGATTTCCTTCCCTGACAGGATTGTGTAGAAGTTTAACCCCGGCCTGTCTCCCCATCAACGTTTAAACACATTTGGTGGTGACCGAGACTGTCAGCTTTCCTGTAGTGCAAACCAGTGGGCTTGCTCCTCAGAGGTTGTCTCCATGAGTGTGATGTAATGTGAATGCTATAAGTTATGATCTCATACTTGTGGCTTTGCAGTAGAATAAACTAGAAGAATCCACAGCTCTTTCTCCTTATAGGAAAATTATAGGGGGCATAACCAAACTCAATGGACCAAATACAACATTACACTAAAAAAACCTTAAATCTAATGTCAAAGGTATGAAATGTTACATTTTTGTCACATTTGGCCTTTATGGCTAATTGATTATTGTTATCTATTATTGGAAAATACGTTTCCAGAGTTGACCACCCAGTGACCCAATTGTGTCTTTTTATTTGTATTTATACAGCGTACTGTATTTTTGCCACTTTTTGCATTTCTGAAAACCCATTCTTGCCTATTTAAAAAATTCTGTGACTGTCTGTTACTTTAAGCCCATTTTTTCCACTTTGAACTCATTTTTGCACCTTTTTGCCCTATTTCTTCTAGCTTATCTGGCAATTTTAACCCTGCCAATTTTTACCTCTTGATCCCATTTGGCCCATTTTCACCCATTTTTTTCCCACTGAGTTGCATTTCTGTAACCAATTTTTACCACTTTAATCCTGTTTTTGCCTCTGAACCTTTTTCTTGAACCCTTTTTTCACCAGCTTTTCCCCTAATTGTGCCATTTTTTTTTTATCCATGGCAATTTTTTCAACTTTTAACACATTTTTTTCCATGATATAGCCCCGTTAACTATATCTTGCCATTTGTTTTTGCCCCCCCCCCCTTTTTTTTTTTACCACTTTTATACCAATTTTGGCCCTTTTTTGCATTTTTGAAACCCGTTCTTGCCTATTTAAAAAAAATCTGCAACTGTATGCTACTTTTAGCCAATTTTTCCCATTTCAAACTCGTTTTTATCCTTTTTCTAGTAGTTTACTTATCAACTATAACCCATTTTTTGCTGCATTGTTACCAATTTTTACCTCTTGAGCCCTTTTTGGTCATTTTTTTTACCCATTTTTTCACTCCATTGTATTTTTGTAACCAATTTTGCCACTTTATTCCCATTTTGCCTCTGAAACTTTTTCTTTAACCCTTTTTACCACTGTTTCCCCTAATTGTGCCACTTTTCTTCTACATCTACTCCATTTTTTCCACTTTTAACTCATTTTTGTCACTATTTAGCCCATTTACTATTTCTGGCCATTTTTGGCACTTTTTTTTTTTTTACCACTTTTATTCCAATTTTGGCCCCTTTTTGCATTTCTGAAACCCATTCTGGACTATTCAGAAATTCTGCAACTGTATTCTTCTTTAATCCCATTTTTCCCACTTTGAAATGATTTTTGCCCTATTTCTACTAGTTTACTAAGCAATTTTAACCCATTTTTTGCTGCTTTTTTACTCATTTCTACCTCTCTAACCCATTTTGGTCCATTTTTACCCATTTTTTTCCCACTCCGTTGCATTTCTGTAACCAATTTTTGCCACTTTAATCCCATTTTTGCCTCTGAACCTTTTTCTCGAACCTTTCTCACAACGTTTCCCCTAATTGTGCCACTTTTTTTTTTTTTTTTTGACATCTATTCCATTTTTTCCCACTGTTAACTCATTTTTGTCACTATTTAGCCCATTTACTGTATCTGACCATTTTTGCCATTTGTTTGTTCCACTTTCATCCCACATGTATATTCAAATATTTATATAGTTTTTAAAATATGGTAATCATGGATTAACTTTACAGTGGACTATGATTTTCCCAACCGCCATGGCCCCCCAGTTTGGCTGGGCCCCAGACTTCTAGCTGTTAAGTCAGAGATCAGTCATCATGACTTCCATAATCAGCATTAAAATATGCATTATTGCAGTTTTAAACTCACCTACAATCTATCTTTTATTATGCCAGTGAAAAAAATACTGCCTCATTTTTCTGCTTTCATTGTCTGCTTCCTCCTCTTTTACTGTCACTTCTGTTCCCCCCTGCTTCTATCATCCTTGCTCTTTTTCTTTCCACCTGTACAGTTTCCTCTACTCACACATTTTTTTTTTTCTGTTTGGCTCGTCAGGTTCGCTCCTGTCTGTCTCTCTCTATCTGTCTCTTTCCCGTTCTGTGCCTTACCCCCCTCCCTCTGCGCTGCCTCCTCTCCCCTTGGCCACCTAGCTCCAAATACTCTCTAACCTCCTCACCTGTGCCCTCCTCCACCCTCTGTCTGTCACTTCTCTCTTTTTTTTTTTTTCCTCTCCTGGGTTTTCTGCTGCCTCCTCTCAGCTTGATGTCCCTCCAATCATTAGAGATCTTTCCCATCCCTTTCCAAACCCGCTTTATCTTGCATTATATTCCATAATTTGCTTATCTGTTTTAGTCTTTTCTCTCCTGGCTGCTTCTATCCTTCTCTTGCCTGGCCTCATCCTCTATTCATCTGCGCGTAATCTGTCACAGAAGCATAAACCCAAACCTTGCTTATGTAATCTGATAAGAGCGAAACGCACAGGCACACACATATACACACAAATACACACATATGAGCTTCCCCATCCACGTTGCATGCATGACTGCGGGCTGTTCCTGCATGCGATGTGTCTGTGACGGTGTGCATGCATGTGTGATTGTGCGATCTTGCAAGTGTCAGCTTCATCGGACCGGCTGGTTTCTATGTTTGTGTGCGCAGAGTGTCGTGTCTGGTGATGTATCTGATTGGATTAAAGCGAGGGATGAGGATCATAAGTGATCTCGCGATGGACGGAAAAAGAGTAAAATGAATAAAATGAAGCAGGAGTGGACGACAGTTGCTCCTAAATACCCATAATCCCCTCTGTTGTCATGCTATGGCAGTCTCTCTGCTTGGCTTTTGCACTCTGGCAATGGACATCCCCGGCTTTTTATCTCGTTTTCACACAAAAACAAACCACTGCTGTGCAAACACAACACTTAAGTGAACATTTTTCTCTATAGCTGCCCTTATTTTCAGTTTTTATGGATGTTTGGTGACCTCTCTGTGGCTGATTTCAAAAGGGCACAAGTGTCAGCATGAATCTGAAAATTAAAGCTGCTCAGTTTGTTTCCTTTCTCGCTGAAAATAAAGGCTCTTTTTCAAACCACATTTTGCAAATTGAATGTGTTCTCCATGCTGATCCTGTGGAATAAAGAAAGGCCAGTGCTGTTTTTTTCATCATATTGAGCAAATGAAAGACTTGGTTCCATTTAACATCATTAGTTTTACCACAGCTCTTCTGTTCCCATTTCTGAAGCACAAACAAATCAAACCCTCTCCTGTTATCCATCTGCTCTGTTATCAAACTGCACTGCTGCTTGGCATCACTAACAGGCGCGCTCACGCAGCGTGCCACACCTCTTTTTGGCATACATTCGGAGGAGCAGTAATTTCCCATCACCACATGGGTATTTACTTTTAAAATTAAAGAAATGGAGGGGGAGAGACAGCAGGCGAGTGCCAGTTCTTATGAATATGGCTGAGTGCAGAGCCAAAGGACTTGTAAAGTGGACTTAGCTGAGGGAAGGGGCAGTGGAGCGGGAAGAAGAAGAGAATTAGAGGGAGAACAATGAGACATGGAGGGAAGAGAAGAAAGGCTGGGATGAAATAAACAAAAGAGGACAGATAAGGATGAGGATTAATTGAACTGAATCCAACAGCTACAAATATCTCCCCCCTTTTAGCGTAACAGTATGGGCGCATCTTGCAGCAAATGCCCCGTTCCTTGATGTTACCACTGCTGACACTTTGATTCTACACAAGTCATGTCGATTTAATCCTCTCTCCATGACGCTCTATTAAAAAAGTCACAGCTGGTCCCCTCAAACTTGTTTTCTCCTATTGTCTGCATCTAAAACCGCGAGTCACTCGGAGTAAACATTCTGCTCCTGCAAACAGGCGTGACACTAAAAAGTGCGGAAGCTTTTTGTTGAGGTGTGCAGGCATCCAGGGCGAATGTGGTGCAAACACTCACAGTGTGAGAATCCCTCAGGATGACTGGTGTTCGTGTGCTCGTGTTTGTGTTAGAGAGAGCGAGTGCGGCGCCGTGTATGGCTATGTCATGGAAAGTGTTCAAGCAGTGTCATGTTGTTTTAACTCCACGTGAGTCTGTTTGTATGTGTCCTCATAGCCCCACAGCATGCAGCCCCATTTTTAAAAAAGCTTGGACGCTCTGTAAATAAAAAATGAATGCAGTGATTTGCAGTTCTTATAACCAATTTTTCATTTACAATAAAAAATAAACAACTCACTTACCTCATTCTGAATTTGATGGCAGCAATGCATCTCAAAAAAGTATGGACAGGGTTGGGTGCAGGTGGCCTAGTGGTGTAAGGCGCGGTCCGCCTGGGTTTGAATCTGGCCTGTGGCACTTTCCCCCGTCTCTCCCCATCTCTCTGATCCATGTTTCCAATTCTATCCTCTGTCCTCTGCTATCAATAAAAAAAGGCATAAAAAGCCCATGAATAAATCTTAAAAAGTAAAACACAGTATGGATGGGGAAACAAAAAAACAGAAAAAGTGAGTGCTACTAATGAAAAACAGCCAGTGGACCATCCAACAGCTCATTAGGTTAAATGGCAAAAGGTCAGTAATAAGACTGGGTATAAAAGGAGCTTTTTAGAGATAGACAGACCCCTTTAGAAGTAAAGATGGGCAGAGGTTCACCAATTTACGTCAAACTAAGTCTAAAAATTGTGCAACAATTTCAGAGAAATGCTTAAAGTAAAAATTGCCAAGACTTTGAATATCCCATCATCTAGAGCCGTGGTTCCCAAACGGTGGGTCGGGACCCAAAAGTTGGTCACAGAGCAGTTTCCAAGTTAGTGTGGGGAAAAAAGTTGTCAAAATGTCTATGAAGCACTAACGTATGTAGTGGACATGCATCCTTACATTTTATTTTACTCTGTTTTACTGTGATAACGGGGAATTTAAATATTTTAGTAATATTTCAACTCATTATCTCTTTTCTTACAAAAAAAGCTGCCTTTCCCATGATACTGAAGTAATTTTTTAAAATCTGTCTCCTTAAGAATGGCATGTTATCACGAAGAAAGGGGGTGTAAAACAAGCCAGTTATCATATTTTGTTCTGTCCAAGATACAAACTAAAAATCTTTATTAACTACATATGGGTTGCAGAAATTGTTTGGAAATGTGGGTTAGGATTTGTCGTTAAGAAGAATGGCGGGGGGGGGGTGCAGATGGCTTAATGGTTTAAGGCACGCCCCATGTATGCAGACGGCCTGGGTTCGAATCCGGCCTGAGGCCCCCCACCGCCTGTCCCTCCCCTGCTCTTGTACCCGTTTCCAACTCTATCCACTGTTCTCCTTTATCAAATAAAGGCATAAAAATGCCCAAAATAAATCTAAAAAAAAATAAAATAATGGTGGGTCCTGAGTTTAGACCAGTTGAGAACCACTGATCTAAAGCAGGGGTTCCCAAACTTTTCAGCCCATAATCTCCCAAAAAATGGCGTCAGAGATTGAGGACCCCATCTTCCCTTGAGGGGGAATAAATGCACAACCTTGCACAAAGCATCATATACAAAACTTACATTTTAGTTAGTTTTTATAAATTTTACTTGCATTTAAGCACAAATATTACTTAATAACTGTGTTTTGATTGAACTTGAGCTCATTTTAACAATACCTTTTAAAATAATAGATAAAATTTGTGATTTTAAATCATGTAAAGTTTCTCTTTATTTTATGGAAAGCATCCCATGACCCTCCCTGCAGTGTATCATGACCCCCCTGAGGGTCCCAACCCCCACTTTGGGAACCACTGATCTAGAGTATATAATATCATCAAAAGATCCAGAGAATCCAGAGAAATCTCAAGAGGAATGAGGTCAAAGGTCAATATTTGATTATCTTGATCTTGATCTTGTTCCTTTGGTCCACAGGAACGCTGTGGACCAAAGCTCATTTAATATGGACTGAGGCAAAATGGAAAACTGTTCTGTGGTCAGATGAATCAAAATTTGAAATTCTTTTTGGACAAATGGGACAACAATTCTCTGCCTAACGCTGTCATCAAATACAAAATAAGTAAATAATTCTCATGAAATGGTAAAATGGCCTCAACATCTGATACGTTGTCTATGCTCTGGTGTGAGTGTGAAGTCATTGCACTCTGTTTTATTTACATTTAACACAGTGCCCCAACTTTTTTGAAACTGTGGTTAAAGAGGAGACACTTTAATGAACAGACTGCAAAGATGTCCATGTGAGCTTTGCCAGCTCAGCCTGCATGGATGCATGGTGTGCTTTTGTGAATACGCGAGGTTTAAATGTTCACATTCATTTAGTTATGCATGATAAGTGCGCGTGTGTGCGTGTGCAGAAGTTTGTGTGTGCGCTCTTTAGCAGGCTAGCTCCCTCAGGCTCTGTGCTATCCTCTCTCTGTGTGACATTAGCAAGGGACAGAAGTCTGAGCACCATGCTGCCAGTACCTCTCAGCATCATACACACATGCACACGTACACACAGGGCCAAAAACAAACAAACGGAGGCTGGCAGATACTGGATATGAACATCTGTGATATGACTTACGCTCGGGGAGAGCAGAGTCCATGTGTGTTTGTGTGCTGGAACAACAACATATCCATGACTTCCTATCCATCGAAAGCTGCAGGAAGATTATGGTGATTTTGCATTGCGTAATAACATACGTGTAATATGCATTATGAGATTGCATACATTACATTATGGGGATTATCTAAAGCCACAGTTGGAAAGCTGTCAAACTGCCAGAGCCAGTTAGAGGGAGGCACTCTCGCAGCATGAAGTCCAGCTGCATGAAGGCTATTATACACTTTGTTTTGTTGGTGACTCACAAGGAATTTTAAAGTACCTGGACACTGTGTAACATCAGACATCAGACCACCACAGACATGAATGAATAGCAGACATGACACTTCACATGGCAGTTTATGAGAAAAGTAACAGAGCAATTATTGCCTATGCTAGTTAGGGATGAGTATCAAAATCAGTGAATCAGAGTTTCATTTTCAGTACCCTACCATGCTGATGTGGTATTATAAATCAATCATGGTTCATTTTTTTTTTTTTTTTTTTTTTTTTACCAAAAACCTTTTAAAAGACCCTGTAAAGTAAAATCCAAACTTTGTGTCTTAACGCTCTAGATATGTTGTAATATGGTTGCTGTAAACATGTGAAAACATTGAAATCTACATGTGACTACATGTGAATTTTGTATGGAGACCACCGTCAAAACTCGGGCCCGATTTTGAGAGTAGGGAATGAAAAACCATCTTGTAGTGTGACATAATTAACGACGTGTCCAAGGCTCCTCACGACCATGATTCAACAAGACTAGCATGTCAGAATTTTTCGTACATCATTGTCTGGTTTGACACCCTTACCTGACATTAACGACGTGAATCCTGATGTCTAACAACAGGAGAACATTTGCTCCTTATCTTTGCATCATCATTTCCAAGATTTACCACTTTAATCCCCTTTTATTCCCTAAAACGAATGTGTACATTTATTTCATTTTATTTACATTATCACATGCATACCTTAAGTTCTATCTGAAGGAGAGCCAGTACATATTGTCCTTTTGATACATCCATACTTAATATCCATAATTCAATCCACAGTTGTTTTTTTCCTTTTTTTTTTTGTTTTTTTGTTTTTTTTTTTGCAAAAAGGCCGCTACAATCACATAGAGCACTTCTGTTGTAGAGTGGTTGACATTGGTGACGTCAGCATACACTGAGCGGTCCCGACCACTCTTGTAGTGTGGCCAGGCTGTCAGCCAAGATGGGACAAGATTTTGGTCGCATAGACTGACATGGTGCTGTCGTGAACGACCAAAAAAATCGTGTTGTCTGAGCAGGCCTTTATTCAGTCTGCAAGAGAACTACGGCCTGGGAGAAGATTTATAATCCAGCAAGACAATGACTCAAAGCACACAGGGAAAGATACGCAGAAATGGTTTAAAGACAACAAGGTGAATGTTCTGGAGTGGCCGAGTCAAAGCCAAGACCTGAATCCAATAGAGAATTTGTGGCTGGACTTGACAAAAGCTGTTCATGCCTGATTCCTGTGCAACCTGACAGAGCTTGAGCAGTTTTGCAAAGAAGAATGAAGTAAAATTTCCAGATGTGCAAGCATGATTTAGACCTATCCACACGGACTCGGTGCTGTGATTGCAACCAAAGGTGCACTTACTAAATACTGGCTTGAAGGGTGTGAATATTTATGCAGTCACCTATATAACATTACATATTTTAGCTTTGTAGAAATCTATTTTAAATTTGAAATGCAAGAAGGATCTGTGAATAAAAGGCCTGTGAGGGCGCCTTTTAAAAATTCTGTATCAGAGAAAACCCAAGCGATATTAGGCTGTTGTTTGTGGTAGTAGTAAACAGTATCAGCTAATCCTCCACAAACTGGGGTCACCATATGATTGGCACTAAATCCCATGAAATCACTACAATCATGCACAAAGAGTCCACACAACGGTTTGCATAATGGCTCATGGTCAAGTAGACCAAACGGCTGTTTAGCTGAGTCATCAAATATTATATAAAAGTACTCCACAAAATTAAGGACTGTGCTTATGTCACAGTTTAATTTGTCATATTGGACATATAGTAGCAATTAATCCTTCATGGGGTCACTATAGGTCAAACAGATTAAGCAGGATTTATAGAAAGATTAGACACATTACAGAAGAATAGACTATTACTTAATAACACCAACTTTTTGACCTTAGTCTGACATTGATACAACCGTCTGTTCAAAGCTTTCAAACATCTGTATGTCAATGCACACATTTATTATGTTCAAATCTGGTTTTAAGTTTAGCTTTCCTGTTTAAATCAAGCAGAAACTTCATCAGTCTCCTTAAAATGATGTTTTAAAGAGATCAGCATCACTTTGAAGGCTCAAAATGACATTTTTATTGAAGTACTATTCAATCAGGGTACTACTCAGTTCAACAAGTGCTTAAGCTTTTTCTGCTCTTGAATTTCATTATTATTACATCCAGTGTAATAGAGGCAGGGTATCATTAAAAGGCAAAGCGTCATGAGTGCTCCAGGTCAGTACACAGGTAATCCTTTATAGCAAGGTAAGCAAATTCAAAGAGGCAGACAAAAGGCAAAACAGGCTTAGGTCATGTGCTGGGAAACTCACAAGGAAGATGCTTGAAGGAGGTGACACTAACACATGACAAACTGGCAACATGAAGGAGGAAATACAGGGGTAATCGACACAGACAGTAGAGGATAACACGGCAGAGCTGAATACAATCAGAGAGCGGGAAACACAGGTGATGGGATCGAGAGTACACAGGCTCCCAGAGTCACACACTGACAGGACCAAAACTGCATTATGCACAATGTGAGTTCAGCATCAGAACTCCCAGATGTTGAACTGATTTGTTAAAATCTACTTTATGTATCAAACCAGTCTACCTAGTGTACTGTTTCCCACGATGCAAAGCGCCATCAAAGTAGTCAGACGTTAAAATGTAATTCAGCAATGATGTATTTATGGCAACAGCATTCATATTTCTTGCATTAGCATCGTCTCTCTTACATTTTCAGTGAAATGTTGGAAATCAAATGCCTGAGAAATGACTTTCTTTAGTCATTACATATGTAGCTGTAAGGTAACTCACAAGTAAGCGCTCATCTCTCTGAGTATCATGAAAACACAAATGAATCACTTGTGAGCTGTTTAAAGTTGATACAACACTGTAGCAGTGTTAGCCGGTAGCTGGGCTAGTGTTTGTTTCAGTTTTCCAAGACCAGGAAGGTCAGTGTGTTTTCTGGCAGATCCATTTCCTGGTTAAAAAAACCAGACTCAAAGATCGGGGACAAACTCTTGTTATTCTGTTTTTTGTTTTTGACAGAAAACAGAAAAATTAGCCTTTTTTTCCCTTTTTCATAAAAAAGGAAAAACTGGAAAAATTAGCTGTTTCTCTTATTTCATTTTGGTCACAAAAACAGAAAAAAAAGGAGTTTAAACTTTGACAGGAGGGCGTTGTTGTTTTGAAATGTGCTCCTTTCCCAATGGGTCACAGGATTTCCATTTCCTCAAGCATTTCATTAAAACAAAAAACAAAGTAATGGGATTAAAAGAAACTTAACTTGAACCCCTTTTAAACCTTTTTCTCAGTTTTTGTGACGGAAATGAGAAAAAAATCCTAAAAAAGTCAAAAAACAGAATAAAGCTCTTTTTCAGTGTTTTGGACTTTCTCAAAAAATGAAAAATGAGAAAATGGCCCATTTTCCATTTTCTCTCAAAATCTAATCAACAGAATAAAGAAACTTTCTCCTGATCTTGGAGTCTGGTTTATACAGCAAATGGATCTGCCACAAAATACACTGATCCAGAAACTCGTTTAACTAATTACTCTCTGTCCTAAGCAGTGTGCAGTATGTAGTCGGGGGTTTGAATACAGCCAGAGACAAAAGTAAATATGTCACATGAAACAAGAATTGAAAAATGATGCAAAAATTAACAGAAAAATAAAGCATGCTCTTAAAGGGGAAATCTGTATAATTTTTGCACTGAAATGTCCATACTAAGTTAAAAAGCACTACTCCTATGACACTTTATTGCCAAAAGTATTAACTCACCTGCCTTGACTCGCATATGAACTTAAGTGACATCCCATTCTTAATCCATAGGGTTTAATATGACGCCGGTCACCCTTTGCAGCTATGATAGCTTCAACTCTTTTGGGAAGTCTGACCATTCTTCCAGAAGTGCATTTGTGAGGTCATGCACCGATGTTGGACGAGAAGGCCTGGTTCTCAGTCTCCGCTCTAATTCATCCCAAAGGTGTTCTGCCGGGTCGAGGTCAGGACTCTGTGCAGGCCAGTCAAGTTCATCCACACCAAACTCTCTCATCCATGTCTTTATGGACCTTGTTTTGTGCACTGGTGAACAGTCATGTTGGAACAGGAAGGGGTCATCCCCAAACTGTTCCTACAAAGTTGGGAGCATGGAATTGTACAAAATCTCTTGGTATGCTGAAGCATTCAGAGTTCCTTTCACTGGAACTAAGGGGCCAAGCCCAGCTCCTGAAAAACAAGCCCACACCATAATCCCCCCTCCACCAAACTTTACACTTGGCACAATGCAGTCAGACAAGTATTGTTCTCCTGGCAACTGCTAAACCCAGACTTGTCCATCAGATTGCCAGATGGAGAAGTGTGATTCGTCACTCCAGAGAACGTGTCTCCACTGCTCTAGAGTCCAGTGGTAGCGTGCTTTACACCACTGCATCCGACGCTTTGCATTGCACTTGGTGTTGTATGGCTTGGATGCAGCTGCTCGGCCATGGAAACCCATGACTGTGGAATATTTAGGGGCGAGCAAATTTCACGACAGGACTTGTTGCACAGGTGGCATCCTATCCCAGTACCACGCTGGAATCCACTGAGCTCCTGAGAGCGACCCATTCTTTCACAAATGGGTGGATGTTCTTTTAAGGACTGCTAAATAATGAAGTGGGAACAAAATTTAACAGCAGCTGGAAGTGACCCTTCGGTTGCTGCACTTCATACATGTTTTATACTCCTTACTTACCTCTGCCATGAGACATGCTTCTCAGTGCACTCACCTTACTTCTTGTTTTGCTCTAATTTGTATATTTACCAAACAGTAAACTGACATTCTGATTTCATTTTTGAATTTCTCATAAAGAAGACTAGCTGTAGATAGTTATCCTCCTGGCTCACAGCACAAACCAGGAGGGGTCTTCTTTGAAAGCTTTTCTACCTTATTATATAAAATCCATCCATGAAACCTGAACATCGGTTTACTGTTTAGTAAATACACATAATGAGGAGCACTTTTACTGATCAGTCCTCTTTTGAAATGTGAAATATTTCCCTCCCTATTAAAAAAATGTTCAGAAGCTGCAAATATTGTACACTTAAACCTCCTCAGGTATTGTAATTGTCATACAGGATCAAAATGGTAAACTTTAAGAGGCTTAACTCCCCAAATTTTGCATTTTTTGACCAAAAAAGTTACACTGGGAAGAACAACATAGATAAATTCCACATGTAGTGAATTGAATCTTTACTGACTTTGGCAGTGATTTATTTCACATTTTTCTCTGAAATATTTTGCACATTTTACTTTTATCATCAGATCACACTGAGTGTTTTCTTTATTGTTTGTCCTTGAGATCCACTGCCTTTTCAACACCTGATGACCTTTGAAAAGGTGTGTCCTATCATGCTACTTTATCTTGTAGCTTTTCTGCAGCACTTACTGTTAAGCGTGTGTAATTGAAGGTTTCCCATTTTTTTGTACGCCTACGCAGGTTTGAGTATTTGGGAAAATCTCAGAGCTATACTGAGAGTTTTTCCTCCTCTAGCTGGGTTCATTCAGTTATGTTTTCCTTTTATCCCTGATCATGCCTTTATAAATGCAGTGTCGTTATTAACCTCCAGCCCCAGGGCCATGTTAATGAAGCTAATTCTCTAATGCCAGTGTAATCTGGAGGTAGAATGAAACATTTATACATGCTCCACTGTTCATCTGTCTGATGATACTTCATCAAACATTTCTGGCCTTTAAAGCCTAAAGGGCCCTCTGACACTTTTCTCATTTCCTCTTCTGTATCATCTGTATTATCTCCTATTAGTCTTCTATCTTATCCTCAGCTTAGGTATTCTCTCTCCACTCTTGTAACCATTGATGTAACTGTTTTTCTTTATGTATATCTTCTTCTTTTGCCTCTCCTTACACCCTTATCCTCCTCTCTGCCACTACCAGCATGACAATCTGTTGCTTGGATCTCAATCCCAGCTTCAAACATGCTTTTAGATGCATCAAAGTGGATGTCATGCATTAATACACACATTTAAACAGACACACAAATGCGAGCGTCACATGTGAGCATTTCCACACTCTAACAATGAGCAAATTACCGGCTTCAAAGACTAAAATAGATGCTGTGCGGTGTGTTATCTCTGAGATTTCACCGCCAGAATCCTGCCCACTCCAATGATATAGATTAGGTTTACACAGTTATCATGCATAAAAATGTATAAAAGCAAAAGTGCAAGACCAAAGGATGTGCTTTTTTCTGTGTAAGAGGATGTAATAGTGGGTGTGCAGCTGAGTGTGTGATTGGCTGTGTAATGAATACTTGTTATTCTCAGATCTGCTGGTTAAGTAGGATGTCGGGCGAGGGTCGAACACTTCAAAAGCTCTTTCATGCCTGCTTTGGTTCAGGTCGCATCGACCTCTGCATCTGCAGATCGATTGAGCAGCCTTGATTTAACTCATTTGGGGGAGCAAGAACTCCCTAATTGAACTTTGGAAAGCACACTCACACTAAGGCTTAAAGGGTGTGAGAAACTGAACATGCTCCATGAACATGCTCTGAAACATTTTCCTGTTATCAGTATCACCAGTTACATTTTTTATAAGTCATAACTGACAGTTTTGAACATTCTTGTAAATTGTACTGACAGTGAAATAGCATGAAATGTGTCAATCCAAAAAAACAACCCTGGAGGAGTTGTTGTTTTGTTTCTTGCTTTTTAAAAGACATGACTACAACTTTTGCTTTTAGGTCATCTCTTTGCTCATCTTGTCTTAATCTTGTCTGGCACTTGGATTTCATAGTAATATGGACAGTGCATCACATCTCCCTGCATTGTACAAAAGTGAAGCCAAAATACTCTTGAGGCAGGCACTGATATATTACATTAGGCATCATTTGGGGGCAAGATGTGCAAAAGGGAGTTCACAGGCAGAACTTCAGAACTGATGCCACACCTCTTCGGCTTATTAGCACAAGTTAGACAGCATGCTAACACCTACCATGTCATCCCTGCATTCATTATTTATGATTTTCAGTTCAGAGCTTTGTTGGCTAAGCTATGACAAAGTAACGTAACTGTTGATACATAAGTAGAAAATAACAGCAATTAACTGTCACTTGATGGCTTTCTGACAAGCTTTGCTACTGGATAGTTTAAGAGCTAGATACATCAGTACAAGTATGGTGTTTAAATGAAGAAATATGGAACAAACTAGAGTTTTTAAACTTATTTGGGGTTCGTAAATCAGAGCAATAATATTGCTTGGAACTGAGCAATAATATTTATAAACTGCAAATGAGCACAGAAGACAAACACATCAGGTACAAAATAACTTCTGCTGTAATGTGAATGATCAGGTGTGCTGTTACCCCGAGGTAGCTGAAGTTGCTGACTGATGTCCAGTGGTCTCTCGTCAGTGTAATAAATGTAGCTCTGGACAGCTGCTCCACTTTAGTTGCCTTTTTAGCTGTCATACAGTTCATGGATTCTTGTGACAGTAGTTCTCGTAGGTGTTCTGTGGTACGGGACATCCGCGGCGACCCGGATGATGTCTTGTAGCTTAGATGTTGTCGTTTTGGGGACAAATCCAGGTCTGCTGGACTGCGTCGGTATAGCTTATGGCTTGATCCCGTGCTGTTGTTAGCGTCTTTGCTAGCATTAGAAAAGATGCGTTTTGCCTGGAGGTGGTTCTTCAGACTTGTGCTTCGGCGTAAAGACAGTTCATCACTGTAGTATGTACACACAACTTTTGTTTCATCCAGACTTCCGTTAGGCAGAATAAGACCCGCCTTTAGCCTTTTCAGCCCAGGGATGTAAACAGTGCTTTAAGTGGAAAAAAATAAGTGCTGGTACTTTCTTCTCACACAATCCCAGAACTAATTTGGGCGGTATGGAGCAAAAATCATATACGCATATAAATTATATACTGTACATAAAGGGAAAAACGCCTTTAAATGAAATAAGTTAGAAATATCAAATTCAGTGAATTTAAAGGTGCAGTGTGTAATATTTAGCCTAGTAGCATTTAGCTGAACAAACTTCTAAGACGGTCTATCTAAATAAGTGTTTAGTCATCTAAATTCAAAAACAGCTATTTTGAAAACAAACAACTCAGAATAAACCATTAATTCATACATAGGGAGGGTCCCCTCCATGGATGCCGCCATCTTGGATTTTTACATGTTTCCATGGTAACATGGAGGAAAAAAGGAAAAAAGGATAAATTAAGTTATTATATTGTATTGTATTCACATTACAGATACACATTAAATTCAACTGGTTGCCACAGTTTCCAGCAGAGAAATTCAATCTAGAACCCACTTCTAGATGTTGATGTTCAGTTTTACACACTGCACCTTTAATAGTTGTTCTTTGTCACCAAATGTAGAGATTAATCAGCCCCTCCCCTCACTGACACCCTGAGTCTCTGCCCCGTCTGTGAGCGCTCTTTGTCACCGTATATCCAGGCTTTTTGTCTTTGTCTGTGAGTCAGCTGATCTTTAAGCAAAACTACAGCCCTTGATCCTTTGACCAACAGTCTGCTCGGTCATTCTGAATACTGTTACTGAATATTGTTGTTGAGGTCTCATTCAGCGGCAGTACTAACAGGTGTCAGTGGAGCATCAAGCTCCTTGGTGAGGAGGTCCTGCGCTCGTGCACTGCATCACTGTCCAGGAGAGGTGAATGATATAATCTCTGGTTTCCCTCCAACAGTGGCAGGTGAGTTCACCTGGATTCGTGTTCAGATAAAAACTTCACAGTACACAGCGGGAAGAGCACCGTGCGCCACAGAATGCATCTATTTAGATGCAGTCATGAATCGTTCATTAAAGCTGTCAGCTGTGGAGAGGACAGGAGAGCGTACCGGTACTTGCCGGTAAGCTGGAAGAAGTCCCGGTATTTCAAGGGGCAAAATTTAGAAGTGCTGGTACTGCGTACCGCTGCATACTGGCCCACTTAAAGCACTGGATGTAAACATCCACGCAGGAGGACTGCGGGAGGACGTTGTGGTCAAACTTAGTCATATGATTAAATTGTGTTATTTTTTAACGCGTTAAGATTTCCAGATTAATCACGAGCGTTAGCGTGCTTATATTAACAGGCCTAATTATGACCAATCCTAGTATACAGATGGGGTAACTATTAATCCTCAAGTATAGACCAGGGCCTATATTTACAAACTTGCACCAGAACCAGGCCTTTATAAGAAGAAGGCTCTTTATTTGGAGTCAGGCCTTTGTTTCTAATTCTAACTGATGTTAGTACAAAGCAAATATCAAGCTTCAATACTTATAACCTTAAAATGAGATTTTTTTAAGTCAGGGGTTATTTTATAACATCAAGGTCATAAAATGAAATATGCTGATAAATTTTCTGTTTTATTTTCTAGTAGACTAAAAGACAGTTTGAAACAAACTAATGTTTGATAAATGAAAATTAATCCAGCTATCAGCTGCGTCTCTCTCTCTCTCTCTTGTTCCTTCTCATTTAGTAAGAGTGATGATGATCAATTCATCTAGTGAATATTTTAAATCTGAACTTTAACAGCAGGTTTAATGTTGATCTAAAATCAGCCTAATGTTGTGGGTCAGTGAATGTGTGAAAAATTATCAATCAGGCTATTGGTTTATTTTTGTGTTTTCAGATCAGATGTGAGTCTGCTTTGTCTCTTAGTGATGTTCGATACACCGTCTTAATTACTGATTTATACTGTATGTAGCCTGAGGAAGAATGATCATGTAACAGTCCGTCCATTTTTGATGAAACAGTCTGTTTATCTCTGTCTTCTCATTATCAAACAGTCTCTACTGTCACTGACTCGCTCTGTCTATCCATCGGTAGACTCCCTTGTCTGCATCTGATCCTTGTTCTTCTTTATTTTTGTGGGTTTGCTCTTGAGTTCAAAGGATTTGATTGGCCGAGCAGTGTCACATGGAGCGATCTGTACCGTCAAGTCAAGAAAAGCTGTGCCATTTAGAACAGACTCTCGTCTGAAAGCGGTGAAATCTGTGCTGTGTCAAATGAATACACAGGAATTTGCAAGTTACGGCGGCTGGTCCTTGTTTGTTGGTGTGGACCTCAACCCCAGCTGTAATATGGGGCCCCACTACAGTTTTACTCCTGGTCTTAATTGGAGGAAATACTGTGTCTCAAATACTCGAAGTTGCAGCTATAAATTCAGAACATAAATACTCGATGTGACATCACACTTGTTGCTGATGATCTTGTTTGCTTTTGTAGATCACAGCGTTGTCAGTATGAATTTCATTCTCTTTCATAGCCACTTAAAACTCAAGGTAGTGCCATATTTAAGTGAAGAGCTCTTGCTTTCTTTTTGTGCTTTTATCAAACATGCATTTTTTAGAATTTCCCTTGGTGTACTGTCTACTATAGTATTTGTAAGCTCAAGGACTCTCCAGCTGTCTGCTGCAGAAAACCAGGCTACTGCAACATAAAAGTTGAGGAGTAGATTTTACACTTTACTGGCTAGTACTCACATTTGTATTCATTTAGATCAAACTGAAGACTTCCAGACAGTAGAGGAGAACCCTTCGCAAGCAAAAAGATTAATCAATTAAGACCTATTTATAGAGGAACTAAGGTAAAAGAAAACGTTATTTATTTGGTCTAAGTGCAATCCAAAGCAAACAAAGGTCCACCAAGAAGTTTAAAAAGGAAGAAGAAATTTAAAAAAGTAGTAAAGAGTGCCATGAAGAGGGTTTTTAACTCCAGTGTTTGGCTCTGCTGTCCATAGATGTCACAGAGGTGTAATGGTGATTCAGCAGCCATCAGAGGTATTAACACAAGTGTGTCAGTGTTGACACAGTTTAGGTGTGAAGTGATAACGCCGGCGCTGCAGCACAGACCTGTGACGTCTGATGGTGTGTGATTTGGGAAGAAAGGTTGCTTCAGTCTGCCATTATTCCTACCACGATGATCAAGAGCAACTTAGCTTGATTCTGCAGAATCCTCACATTAAGATAAAGTACAGCACAGAGCTAGCCACCTTTCGTCACCTATCGTCAGCGTCACTCTCACTCTACACTGCTGTTATACGTCGCCCACAGCCACTGCCTCTCATTTGGTTTCATAATGCCAAAAGACTGGGACACCAAAATGAAAATTAATAATGTGAATAAGTGGTATGGTCTATTATAGTTTTGCAGAATCACAATTAATAAAGGGCTTCAGAAGGTGACAGTCTAGGTTGCTACTTGTTTAGCCACTTATAATTTTTAGATAAAAGAATGAGGAGACAAGCCTGTGTAATACTTCTACAGACCCCTGTGTGATAAAGAGAACCCAACGAGGAGAAAATAGTGGATTAATGTTGCAAGACACTTTGATGTCTTTGGACAGTAGACTTCTGGTAGGTGCCAGGATTATGATTTTGCATGGGCCTGTAAAAATTTGTAAATGAGTTGCTCCCTCCCGGTGGGAAGAGTGTCTTTGCCCCAAGTGAAGGAGTTCAGGTACCTTGAGGTCCTGTTTATGAGTGAGGGGAAAAGGGGCCGTGAGATTTACAGGAGTGGTGCAGCATCTGCTGTATTGCAGATGTACCAACGTCGTGGTGAAGAGGGGGCTAAGCCCAACCCTCACCACCTCATGAACTCTGGGTAAGGACTGAAAGTTTGAGATTGCGGGAGATAGGGTGAGGAGCTCGGGCATCCGGATGGATCTCAAAGTAGAGCTGCTGCTCCTTTGCGTCCAAAGGAGCCAGTTGAGGTGGTGCCTCTTGGCCACCTCTCTGTGGAGGTCTTCTGGACATGTTTAAGTGGAAGAAGACCACAGGGTAGACCCAAAATCTCAGGAGGGATTATGTATTGTATCTGGCCTTGGGACGCCTCAGAATCCCCCAGCAGGAGCTGGAAAATGATACTGAGTAGAAAGATGTCTGGATTGACTTGCTTATACTGCTGCCACTGCGACCTGTCCCCAGATGAGTGGAAGAAAATGGATGGATGGATGTTTGAATTTGGCTAGTCCTGGTTATATCAGCAGTTGAAACCGTCCCTTGTCCTTATGGGCTAATATAGAATACTGGATATGTTTGTCTGAAATGATTAGTCTAAGATAGAGACACCCTTTTGTTTAAATGCAGACAACTCAAAAGGTCATATATAAATGTATTAATTGGCATGACTATGCAGTTATTGCCACCCAATGCAAGAAATATGCTCTTATTATTTTGATTTTAAATTGATTTTCAAGACACTTCTTTAACTTTGATGTGAGAAAATTCTCTCTTTTTGATGAAAAAGATGAATTGTTATTCTGTTTGTATAGTTAGCGGAGAGGAGGAGAGTGAGAGAGGAGAGAGTTATAAGCTTATATAATCACAAATAGTTTGATTCTGCTTCTAAGACAAATTAAAAACATCCAGGACAGACAGGAACATTAAGCCTCCTGCCTTCCCTTTTTTTTTTTTTTTGTTTTGTCAGTTTTTGTCATGACATAAGAACATGTTAGACCAGTCATGAAATCAGAGACAACTCTGTCAGCAGTGTAAGTCACTGTGGATGACACTGATGAGGGGAAGGAGTTAATCAAACCTTGAAAAGTTGTCTGACTTTTTCCTGGCTGAAAGTGAATTTTCTCTGCTTTACATGTTGCTCTTTCTCAGTCTGCTGCTGAGAAGCATGATGTGAGAACACCTGCTCTAATTTTACAAGCTTGGTTAAATTAAAATGGCCAGATATAAACTGTTATGACTGCATAATCATAATGTCTTTATATTTTCAATGTTAAAACTATATTTAAGATGTGATATTTTCAAATATGAAGTACGAACCAATAAAAGTGATAGTAATTTAGGTCTCTTATGATGCAGGGATTTAACCTGACATTGCAGATAGGCTGTTTCAAATATCTATTACATGGATCTATTTCACATTCGTCTGGGAAAGCTCCCAGACAGAACATTTGGGACCTTTAAAAATTTTCTCCAAAGGGGATTGGACGAACGTTCCGCCTGCCACATTCACTACGGGCCAATCAGAGTGACGAGACAAAATGAGGTTGTTAGCATGCTCAGCTCCAGGAGGCTGGACAAGCAAACACTGCTGCATCTATCGACAGTGGAGCATGATGTGGACTGGGAAAATGTCTTCTCCGTCAAGAGGAGCTGACAGTGTGGCTTTTCACTCTTGTTTGATAAAGAAATGAAGTCAAGGTCCAATTAAACATGCGCTTTTCTACGTCTACATCCAAGCTAATTGCTACCGGCTGACAGGACAAGCCCCCCTTCCCCATAACTATCAGAAACTCATGCCGAAGCAGCTCGGCATGAGCTAAAACATCATTTCTGTCATGAAAAGCTTTCATTGTGGTCCAGTTCTGATAAAACTGCTGCAATAGTAAAGCTACATCTGAGCTAAGCACCCTGGACTGGCGACCAGTCCTGGCAGTTTAACACACTAGTTTCAAGCCTTCTTGAATCAGGGTGTCTGCAGAGTCTGCAAAAGTATTTAGATTTGATAAATCAATTAATCAAAAATTAAAGCTTTTAAAAAGTATTAAAAGTCTTAAATGTAGACTAGTTCTCCTGTTTTTATTGTAAATTTAATTTTAAGCACAGAGACAGAGACATTTTAAAGGTCACATATTTTATCCCTTTAAGATAAGTTTATACCGATCTCAGAGGTCCCCAAAACATGCCTGTGAAATTTGTTTCTGAAAAAACACTCCAGTATTGGAGTTTCACATATCTAAAAGACCCTTCATTTCAGCCCTGCTCAGAATGAGCTGTTTCTGTGTCTGTGGCTTTAAATGTTAACACGCTGTCTGACTCTGCCCCTGACTCCGCCTCTCTCAGGAAATGAATGTGGCCTTCTTAGCTGCCAGCTGAGAGGAGGATCAAGAGAGGAGGGCGGAACTTTCCTTCTCAGCAGGAAGCAGGAAGGGCCAGCAGAACCTGGGGGGTGGTGCTTACTCTCCACATGACATCATGAGGGGAAAATCTGAGAATGGCTTGTTTCAGCACACATTGTCTGAAAGTCTGATGGATTTTTCTGATTCTTGGGGGGGATTGTGGACAGGCCAGGGGAACATATTTTTGCTAGTAAAGCCTGAAAAGTGTATTTTGTTTAATATGTGACCTTTAAAGCTCTGCTGTGTCCCGAGCTAGCAAGTTAACTGTGTGATTGAGTGATGTGTGCATGTGAATGATAGGCAAATGCAAGTTTTTTCTGAGAAGTGGTGTGGAGAGAAGGGGTTGGAGCTTCATTTGGGCTTTTACTTGATACAGTTTTATGGGATTTTGCAGATAAAAAGCAAGTTTTTGTGTAATACTAGCACAGAGTCTGCTAATGATAGCACTACTGGCATTATTTGGGTACTAAAAAAACAAATATATCTGCATTTTCTTGACTATATTGTCACATTTTAATCATATAGTCTCCTCAAGACATGCACATTTCTGTGTCACCAATGTTACTGGTTAGAATTAAAGATGTGATGGGGTTGGAAAATATTTTCTCAGTATATACACTGTGAATACAACAATGGAATTTAAATTTAGACAGCATTTAGGCAAATATGATACAGTGAGACTTAAAAAGACATCTTTTTGAGGTCAGTTTTAGTATCTAGTTGTTTTCAAGTGTCCTTAACATAGTAGAGAGGTCAAAAATTTCACTTCTGCCTCTTTAAAAGGGCAGAAAATGTCTGATATCAAAATTTCGTAACAGGTTAGGGTTGGTTGTTCTGATTTAGTGCTACGTTAAGCTGCATCATTAATGCTGCAGTGTGTTTAAAGTGCTATAATAATAAAAAAAATGGTTTGATTTTGTTAATTTGGCTGCAAAAATTAAAATGTTCATGTTGTGATTAGCAGGATCTGTTTCGTTATCATCATCTACTCTTTTGTATCGTCGAACATAAACCCCATGGGTGTCAAGGACCATACATGACAGAAAGTTAATGCGACTTTATCTTTTTTTTGTCCACAGCTCCACACATGAAGCGAACAGCTGCAGTCCTCCACACCGTCACATGTTGAACTGTGCTTCAAGGTAAGACAGCTCTAACAAAGGGGGGAGAAGAGTCCTTATTCATGTCACGTCTTACAAAGCTAATCATTAGAATAAAACTGAGAGTCTCTGAGTCACAGGCCCACGCATGCTACGTTAACCTTGCTGCTACCTCTCCCCTCACGGACTGCTCTCTGCTCTCAGCGATCACTCTGGAGCCTTTTTCAGTGCCAGTAGTTAAATTCTTAAGACACAGCATGGAGGCAGAAAGTAGATTTGAATGCATTCATGCCATGTGTTTGAAGTGACCTCTCCCACCCTCCTTGTCGAACGGCGTCCCGATTAGATGCAAGAAAACATCATTGATCTAAAGATAGAAAAGCAGCCTGGGGGACTTGACTAAACTTGTTTCACTGAGGATTTTCTCATTTCTATTGTCTCTGTCTTTCTCTCTGTCACACGAACATACACAGGCACCCACTCATCTCATACCCATAATGATTACGTTAAAGACTTTTGTATCTCATTAATCACCATGGCAACAGTATTGGACCTGCTTTATACTCTCCCTTTGCTTCTTATTTACCTCTCCCTCTGCCTTTTTTCTGTCTTTCTAGCACAAACTGAGATTATGTTTCTATTCTGCTCCACCATACAGCCGTCTACATCCAGCATTGAATTGGATATTATTGGAAGTGACACACTGCTGATGCACATTTACTGTTGCTTAGATTTGTTCCCTGCAGGATGTGCTGCTGGATTCTGCGTGATTATCGGTGTGATGGGTATTTTTGTGTCATTGTGTTCGTGCAGAAACAACAGCCAGTGAGATTGTGGGTGAGACTGAATGTCTTTGTGCGGCTGTGGCAGGTGCGTAACCCCTTCAGGGCAGACTTACGTTGTTAAAAGAATATAGTGCTACATCTGTGTGAGTGCTCCAGGGGCACCTTCATTAGGCAGCGTGCATTAGGCAGCATGGATTGGTCATGCTGGCTGTATGGGTGCAGAAGTGAAGATTGTGCTCCTGTAAAGCAGGTGAGAAGAGTTCAAGATGTCTGTAAGCGAGAGCAGATGGGAACTCAAATGTTATTGGAGCGTACGCAACATTGTTCATTTATACCGTGTTTGTGTGTGTATTTGGTCCTAGTGCTGATTGTGTATGTATGCACCATAGTCACCCTGAGGAGGTTACATAAACACTATTTTGTACCAGCAACAGCACAAAGCAGTAAGGGTTTTGAGCTCTATGCTACATAATTATTTAAAGAGTCACTCTTTTCTCATCTATTCACCTTTTAAAAGCAAACAAGACATGCAGACCTTTAATCTGAAATTCAAAGCTGCACAGAGGATGCCTAGACTTTCTCTGATCAGTATTCAGAGAATGATGTAAAACCCCTGTGAGGAGTTTTTAGTAAGTTATGAGCAAGTCTGAAACATAAAAGCAAATGAGACAAAACTGTTTTCCTAAAAATTAAGATTATAAAAAGGAGTCAGAGTCAAAGGCTCATTTGTTCTCCCTTTATGTACTAAAATAGGTCTGTGCATTTTACACATGACAGTCGTCTTGGATGCAAGGCTGCCCATAAGGGGGGAGCTTTCTGGGGCCCAGCCAATTGGGGGGCCCATGGAAGTTAGGAAAGCAATGGTCCACTGTAATGTTAATCTGTGATTAGCATATTTTATTTTAGCCTATATAATAATCACTCTAATAAAAGCAACAAAAGTGCACTTTATTGTTAATGTAGTACAATATTACTGAATTAAAATGTATACCCTTTTTCTTAAACCAAAATTCCTTTTTTGTGCTAATGTTAACAACGTGTATGGAGAGCAAATTTACTAAAATACCTGGAAAGTAATGTCAGACTTCATAGCTTAGCATAAATTTCAGGATGCCAGAGAATAAATTACAAGGGGACTTAGATAACTGTAAGGGAGAAGTTTTGAAATAACTGGGGAAAAAGAGAAAAGGGACAAAAATGGGAGGTGCCATGGTGAAAAGTGGTTATGGACTGGCAAAAATGGGTCAAAAAGGGATAAAAATGGATCAAGTAAGGCAAAAAAGGGACCAAAAATGGGAGGGAACATGGTAAAAATGATTTAATAGTGGCAAAAATGGGTCAAAAGGGACAAAAAAGGTAAAAAAAAAAATGGGTGGGAACATGGTGAAAAGTGATTTAAAAGTGGCAAAAATTGGTCTAAAGAGTCAAAAAAGGGGCAAAAATGGTGAAAAGAGGCAAAGATGGGTCAAGGGAGAAAAAAAGGGCAAAAATTAGATGGGAAAATTGTAATTTAATTTGGCTACAATGGGGTTAAAGTGGAAAAAAACTTGGAAAAAATGGGCAGAAACAGGGATAAAAAAGGGATTAAAAATGGCTGGAATAAGTTATTCCAACATCAGAACCCAGTAACAGCTGTTAGCCAGGATGCTAGCACCAATGCTACTGATCCAAGACACATGCATTGATATATCAGTACATCACAACTGGGGAGGGTTAGATTCACTGGGTTAGTCAGGGGCATAGACACATCTGTGGATGGGTCTGCTTGGGCCTGAAAAATTGAATCCTTTAGAGGTCACAGTCTTACACAGAGGGCAACACCTCCATTGCTAGACTTCGTCCTCTGCCTGTCTATTCTGTTGTCAGCAGAGCAGCACAGAGAGCTCCGCTCTTATCTGTGTTTCAGATGGGGTTGAACGATTTGAGAAAATTATCTAGTAGTGGTTTTTACCCCAATATTGTGATTTATTTTCCAACAAATGCAAGCAATAAATTATTCTTTATGATAACCAACATAATTTTAGATAGAAAACTAGGGCAGAAAAATTTGAAAAAAAATCTCATCGTGATGATTTTGACTTGTATTGCAAATTAGATATGAATCTTTGGATCAAAGGTAGGGATAATTTTAATGTCATTCTCATTATTAATTTAATAAGAAAACAAAAAAATGAAGAAAGTAGGATTTTTCACATTAAAGATGAGTGAGGGTAAGATTTATTTGATATTTAGATGATTCATTAAAAAAAAACACTTCTTGGGACAAGATGAATGAAAATATAAACTGTGCCTTGGAGCATGTTGGGATTATGCCATTCTGGATTACAGGTTTTATTTTCTAACCTCCAATTTCCACATGCAACAGATGTGCTGTGATTCTCCTGTGTATAAATCTCCCTCTCTGGTCCACTGAAGCAGTTCCACTGCCAGCACTCTGGTCCGCTCTGGACCGTCCCAGAAGCCCCCTCCGCTCTGCTTTGTTGGAGATGCCATGCAGGTCTATTTTCAGGCTCAGCAGCTGCCAAACCTCATCAATCCAGGCAGAGTAGAGCAAAACAGCTGGAAAAACGTGCAAAGTGTCCGTCAGATTCAAAATACAGCACAATGCACAGACAATCGTAAATCATCACTATATCAACATTACATCTCATCCTGAAGCACAAGCACAAGGTCATCAGGAGGTCAGTGGGTCACAGAACTACAACGGTGCCATTGCCATGGGAGGTAAACAAGAACACAGAATTTTACATGAAACCACACATCCTTTGTGTCAAACATTAACCTTTAACCTCGATAATGTAAAGAACAATGACAGAAGCAATAAAATAATGGAGTTATGTCAAAATGAATGGCAGATTGTCCACAGGAGTTACAGAAATCTAAATCAACTGTTTTAGGAGTTTTTGATGAGACTCTTTAAAATCTTCTCCATACAATCCTGATGTTCAGTTTGTAAAAAATGAATGAGTGCTTTTGTATTTATCTAAGTGTGTGAGGTATTTTCAGTTTGGGATGACTTTGGCACCACCTGTGGATGAAACCGTATCTCTGTGATGACTTAGTCCAGCATGTGTAAATTATGATTAAAAAACCTTCTTATTTCTATCTTTCAGTAGCCACATATAACACAATTTAGCATTTGGGGTGTAAAGTGTAAATAATGGCTGTTTCTTCAGTTTGCTGTAACTTATTTTGGCTCCTTCTGACACCTACACCATGGTAGAGGGTTCAGGTAATAAAATGACTACTAAAGCTTTTTCAGTCCATTTCAAAAACCAGCAGAAAACTCCTTATAGGAGCTTTAAAGCTTTTAAAACTGTTTGGAATAACAGTTTTTCATACAATGCAATTTAGAGGGCTTTCCTCTGTATTTGCTGTGATTTCCCATGATGCTGAGTGCTTTCTCTTTGTTTTCTGAGATCTCAACTCATCCTGTGTCCCCAGAGTCACAAAGCACAAAAATAAACATAGAAACAGCGTGTACCTCAGCAGAGAGAGCACTGGCAGCATAGCATGTCGTCGTATGGCCTATCACAGTGACCAACATTTATGCTGGTTTCTAGCTCCATTATCATGAGAAAACCAGCTTTAAATCACCTTTACATAGGAGGGCTAATTGTTCCCCCATAGAGAGGAAAGCCTGCTTTGTCATCCTTAGATAACTAGAAATATAAGACTTCAAGAATGCAACTGAAAATAACTCAGCGTCATGGGAAACCAACATTTTTATTCTGAGAAAATGAGCTATAAATCAGCATCTCTTGAAAACAAACATAATGAAAGTTATAACTGGAAAACGGAGGAAATGAAATACATGCATGGCTTAGGGTTTTGGTAATTCTTCAGCCTCTTTTTTTGTTATCTATTGATTTATTGCACGTGTCATTTTGAGATTTAACCATCAGCTGACTTGCATTTCTGTCCATTTTCTGCTTTTATTTCATTTGTAATATTTTTTTTTCTCAAACTTTTGGTGTGTGTTGAAGTTTGAATGAAACTTTCTTTTAAAATGACACACATTTAAACCTCATTAATCCAGTGCCACATTTTGAGTGACTTGTGAGCACTTTGCAAATGGCACAATCATTTTCCAGCTTTACTTTGACCTTTTTCTCTTTTTGAAGTTTATTTGAAGGTATTTTATGCACTTAAGCAAAATGTTAAAAGCCAAGACATGACAAGAAATAAGGAACAGAAAATGGCTCTTATTAGCCCAGATATAGCCAGTTTAACTTTAAATTACTGTTCTAATATCTTCACACGTCTATTGCAGGTTTGAGCTCGGGTCATCTTAAACCGAATCCTTGTCCAGTATGTGCTGCCACTCCAATTCCCCAGAAAGTTGAGGAAAGGAGGTTTTGTTGGTTTCTATACTTGGATCCAATTTAACTTTACTGGACCAGAGTCAGAGCCAAGTTGCACCGATGTAGCTTGTTAATTTAGTCATTTTTTCTGCGGCTTTCTTTCAAAGGGGTCATTCTCAGTTCATTCTCCTTTCACTGCTGCAGGGGACTCGGTGTGGATTTTTAGGAGCTTCCTTTAGAGTCGTCTCGAGCCCCGTGTCCTCTGGTTGAGAATTGGTTGAGATACTCTCCTGCTGCACCAAACTGAAAAACATTAAATCAAAGTCATCCTGAAGGTGCTGGGTGGCTTGTATATTGCTCCCAGCAGGGATGGGGATTTGAGACTTGGACAAAATCAATAACAGCTCAAGAGTGGTGCTGTTGTGGTGGAATATCAACCAAGGTGTCAAACTTCTGTGACTCATAAGCTTGGAAAAAGCATTTCAGCATGACAAACAACAACAATGCACTGGCAGTCTGGCTCATCTGTTGGTATAATTATTAGTTAATGAATCAGGCTTTCTGATAAAAGCATGAAACAAGAGTTTGTGATTCCTGACTCAATTTGTGGTGCTCTTTTACCTTTCCTCTGTCAGGCTGTACAGACATGTTGTTTTAGGGTAGTGGTTCTCAAGTTGTGGGTCAGGACCCCAAATTTGGTTGCACAGCAGAGCAGTGCTGTGTGGTCTGTACAGTTTAACCCTTTAAGCTGATTTAGCCCTACATGTTAACTCAGACTTTCTAGGTTCAGCTAAATTAATATAATTCAATCAGGACATTGAATCATAGTTTATTTGACAGGTTGGTGAGGTTGTGCCAGAATCACCCACTTCGCTGACTTTCAGCAGACTTTTTTCTCTGAAAAGTATTGATGCTGGCACTGTTTTGGCACCGGCACCGTATAAATAGTATTGATTTAATACCGGTATCAGAAAATACCCTAACACAACCCAGCCCTTCTTGAAGCATGAAGTGAGGCCAACAGGATACCCCCTCATAGAGTTCAGACACTCGTAATGGTGATGGAAAAATGAAGCATGAGATGGAGAGCAGACTCCTGAGGAGCTCGACCCAGACAGATGGATAAACTTCTAAGAAACTGAACTAGATACAGAAGAGATATAATGGAGGTAGCTGGGGTGGAGGAGCTGGGGTTGACCCAGACAGATGGCTCTTAAGTAGTGATAAATGGAAGTGGAGTAGACTTCTAAGGAACTGAACCAGATACAGATGAGATAAAATGGAGGTAGCTGGAGTGGAGGAGGGTTGCACTGACATGACACTGACTGTGGATGAGAGGAGAACAGATTTTTAAAGTACGGATGATAGGTTCAAGAGAGGTTGTGGCAGAAGTGGTTTAGTTAAGAACTTTTAATAATGAAATAATAAGTGGTACACAAAGGTGAAACTCTCTGGCTGTAACAGCACAGCAAGGCAGATTACAATGGCCTCTGACAGCTACAGTGACTCTTAAGGTACATATGACTCAAAAGGCAAACAGACAGCATGTTAGCACTGGTTCACACATGAGGTTTGATATGATACCAGGGCAGAGATAGCTCCGATAAACAGCGTTAATACGTAAAAGCTGTTTTGTTTGTCAAGTTTTATTCTGGTAGCACAACAGTCCTTGGTTTCAGTCGGGTATCAGAATCGGTATCAGAAAAAGACTGTTTTGAATCATCTTTAGGAGACCTTGAAGGCTCTAGCTGTGACAGAAAGAGCTGACAGTTGACAGAAACTGTGGCAGTGTTGGCCAATCTGGTGCCCAAGGCAAGATCACCAGGACAGAGTCTCATTAAGTGACCTATGACAGATGATCATGAAAGATCACTGCTTGCAGGAGGCTTTAAATCTTATTAATTCAAAGCAACACTGAGTATAAAAAATAGAAGGATATTTCTGAAATATATAATTAAAATAGCTGCCAGCATGCTTAAGATTAGTGTAACTACAAGCAAACACGGGAAACAGACGATACCACACGCTTGTGTTATGAGAAATTGGGTGGCCTGGTGTCAGTCAGCTCAGCCTGCTTGTCTTGTCAAAGCGAAAACATCAACATTAGATGTCTTCAAGTTAGATCTGTCATCTGCTGACCCACTTAGCTGCTGATATTGAGCTCCTGTGGGCAAAAGAGCCCAAATGGGAGGAGGCGGTGCTGAATGGTACCAGCTGTCATCTGCATTGATGGCATGATTTTAAATACTGACTGAGCGGATTGTGTGCAGTGTTATACTTTATCAGATAGTTTTCATCGATAGTTTGACATTTGGAGTTATGCAGTTTGTCGCCCTTGCCCCAACCTCTTAGCCCTACCCTACCTTTGCACATTAGAGCATCCCGATTTTTACTGGAATGGTGAGGCAGGATGAAGTGCTACGGCGACATCGCTCAGATGGAGATGGATCAAAAACTGAGGCTTCATTATGTCAGTTGTTCTTTTTTATTATTTCAAATAAACATGAAATTACTGTCCTAATGTGTTTTTTAACATCCTAGCTTGCCCCCTTCTTCCAATCTTTATTTTCCTCACAGTAAGAATCAATTTTATTGGCTAGGGGTGGATTTTTACAGCTATTACTCAAGCTATTCAAACTGATTTATAGCTCCAGCTGAATGCCTGAGAAAAATGGGAGTGGTTTAACCTTCTGTTTCAATGCAACCCAGGATGTCAACTTCCAAAGCTTTGTCTCTCTTTGTTATCTCATTGACATGCACCAGGTCCCATCTGTTGCATGTCAATACTGACGCATGCAGCATTGGCTTTCTGTCAAATGTAATTTTCTGGCTATGCTGAGCAGTCTAGCTTTAAAAAATTACAGGGTAAATGTAGGAAAATGACCACTTAGCAGCTTGACTTGTGCCTGGCATTAGCAGTAGATAGTCACTTTGAAGACAGACTCATGCTGCCGTAGTCTGGGGTCAGGGTTTCAAGGCCCTATAAGAAGATAACCATCAACAACACCATCACACAACTCTGGAATATTGCTATAACCACACCCCCTTTATATTAAAGCTTTAAACTGAGGTCATCAAATTTTAAATTCTTTTAGATACCAAATATTTTAAAAATGTGCAGTGTCATATTTAAAGACTGACACTATTGAAAACTTCTCCTTTATTATAAGGAAGGTGCATAAAGGACGTGTGAGTCCATCAAGATGTTGCCTATGAATTTGTGCAATTTATGCCATGTGCAATGACTTTCAGGTAATGAACAAGGGCCTATCTAGTCTTGGATGCCTGGGGCTAATATTTTTGTTGCCTTGGTATCAAAGCAGGTATCAGTATTATTGATTTAGCATCATACAGAAAGTCCAGAAACTCTTAGAATATCTAATAAATAACAAATTACAATGAATAACCCAATGTAATAAAAGCATCTTGACATTTAGAAAGTTTTTATAATTGCATTTGAGTTCAGAAAGAGTTCAGGATCATCTTCATTTGAACTAAAATGACTTTTACCGTGATAGTTATGAGATATTCGACTCAACAAGACCACTTTTAGAATGCCGCTGCCGCTGTCTGGACTGAACTGTCGCAGCTCAAATATTTGCTCAAAGTAGAATATTTCATGTGATAGAATCAAATGTTTATTTTGCAAATTATTGCCCAGATGTTTTTTATTTTTCAACCTTTTACACAGAAGTTTTAGCCTGATCAACATCCTGCCCCCTCCATCAGCTGTATATAACGTATCGCATGTATTCACGGCATGCAAGGTTGTTAAAGCTAATACATGAGAACTTCAAGGCTGAAGCAGCTACATTTGTCAGATGGACAACTATTATTCTCAGCATGTCCTCTTAGTGCTATCAAGACTAAACTAGCAAAGCTTTTTTGTGCTTATATGTGCGGTGAAATTGTGCTGCCATGCTAAGATGGTGATGACAAGGGAATTAATGATGAGCAGAAGTCAGAAGGATTATCAAGATAAAAATGATTAACCAAAATGGCTCAGACTCTTTCATGTAGCCACATTCATCTGGGAAACCTCCCATTAAAAACGTCTGGGAAAGGCAAGGCTTTTCAAAAAATTCTCAGAAGTTGAATGGTCAAACATTCTGTCTGTCACATTCATTACCGGCCAATCAGAGCAATGAGACAAAATGAGGTAGTAGGCATGAAGTGCAAAAATGTCTTGTCCTCCAAGAGAAGCTTTAAGTGTGGCCCAGTTCTGATAACAAAACTGCCGCTATAGCTACACCCAAGCTAATCACTACAGGGGTGACAACCATTATATGCACTGGCTTACAGTACACCCAAAGCCTCATGACAAAGCCGGTTTCATTATGAAAAGCTTTCAGTGCAGTTTTTTGCTCTTTATTTAATAAAGAAGTAGGCCCAGTTCTGATAAAACTGCAGCTATACTCTATATATATCTATATATTGATACTTACAAAGTACGGTTTTGGTATCGATTACTCTGATAAAGTATCGATACCAAATGAGTACTTTAAATAATGTCTTGCAACCGCTTACCCCCGAGTGCTTCCCTTTCTCTCTCCTCCAGACTGTGTTGCCTTCATTGCTTCTCTGGGTCACGTACTTTGGAGACCAATCAGACATGTCTACCGTACCATGTAACTTCAGGGACCAATCATACACAAGTAACAAATCTCAGCAGCTCCACTCGCGCGTAAATGAACTCAGCTATCCAAGTCATTTTCAAAAATACAAGAAAATATAACAAAAAAAAGGCCACATGCAAACACCACCAAGAGTATGAAGACCAAACTTTAGAAATGTAAATATATGAAAATCTTTGATGACTTGTATTTTTTAAATTCTCTAATTTACTTAATCTGAATTTTAAAAAATGAAAAGCAGTTGTTGTAGATATTAAAATCTTTAATTTATTATTTATTTGCATCTATTTTTGTTTTTATCTGCTTTCACAAAAATTTTAAGTGAAGTTTTTGAATTTAAGTTATTGACTTAAATGTAATGGAAGTAAATACATTTCTGAATGCCAGGATAAATCTTTTTATTTGCCTGAAATGTTTACCGTTTAAACGATTGATAGTCTAGTGGTTTATTCTTTCTGTAAAAGCATCGGTATTGGTAAAAGTACATCAAAAAGTACCAGTATCATTTTAATTTTATAGCGTTGGTAACATGAATCCCTAGTAGGTGTTTCCATCAGCTTCCACAACTAAGCCCCGCCCCCAGCCACAATCTTGTTCTCCTCAAATGACACTGATTGGCTCAAACCAGGCTCAACTGTTTCACGTTGCAGACGGATTTGTCTGATGACAGACGGGGAATCTGGCCATCTGCTTTGCAGGATTAAAAGAAGATTTAAAAAAAAATAACAGTTACTATGCAGTTCTTCTTGCAGAGACAGAATTATTGTGCAGGGACTTAGGAATTTGGTGGATCATCTCCTCCAGTTGCAGCGGTGTGAACTTACAGGCTTTTTGAGCTGCCCATTACAAGAAATTGCTTGTTTCATGTCTCATCGCAAATATTTTGTCCGACCTCAGCTTTAGAGAGGGAAAAATCCAAACATAACCAGACACTTCCCCTGGGCCTGTTCCTCAAAAGAGGAGTCTGGGTAGTCAGTCCGTCTCACACCACAGGTTTATGCCCAATCTGAAGGGTACCCTGTGAGTCATTCTTAATTGGGGAATTCAACATATTTCCCTAAACTCCTCTTGTAGTTGAGGTAAAGGAGCTCATAGTTGTGAATGCCGTATTCACCAGAACCTGAGGCGACAGTAACAGAGCACTCATTGATGTGCTTTTCTTTGTCTCCTTGCCCAAATAACCAAACTGTTGCTCTTTTATATTTTCAGTCCAAATGTGAGATGTCCTTCTGTGAAAAGCACTTAGAGAAGGTCAGCCAGGACCTGACAAAGTCAAAAATCCCAGTTATGAACAGCGTCTGAAGTCAGGTATGAGTCATCCCTGAGGCCGAATAGAGCATCTTTGAAAACATTTGGTGCTCAGCCATGCAGTCTGTTTCTGGCTCTGTGAGCACACACGAATATTGACTCTCTGTGTTTGCATGTTACTTGGCAATGCCAAATCAGCAGTCACCTGCAACACTGAGTCACTCAGTCACCCTGGACTCAATACGATGCCATTTAGACAAGACTGCAACACTGCGAGGTGTGAGAGAGCGGGCATGTACTCATTTTTCTTTTCAATCTCTGTTTTTTTTTTTTTTTTTTTTTATCTCTGCCTGTATTGCATAAGCTTTGAGTCTCTGTGTTGACAGCACAACGGGACTTTGCATGTGAAATCTGTGTGTGTTTCTGAGTGTGCGTTTGTGTGGTCTGTGCACTGATGTGGGTCTATATTTAAGAGTAAGCTCGCTGTTTCTGTTTGACCTTTGGAAATCCCTCAGTCTGCCGCACACCGCTGCTTCACTATAGATTCACACACAGATCATCCATGTGCCTAAATGTGTTTGTGTGCAACTCCTGGAAGAGATGGAAAATAAGTAGGGAGAGGAGGAATGAAATTACATAAATGTTTAATTTTGGAGCTGTGCAATTTTGATATGGTTCATACATTATTTATACCGGTGTCATAAATAGAATAAAGGAAAGAGTCAAAGGGACAAATGTAGAAAAAAAGCACAAGGAGCAGAGATGGAAAAGTCAGACCACCTGGTCGTCTCAGTGTCAATGACACTATCAGATTTGGTAAAATAACCCCTTAACTGCTGTCTAATAGCCTTTGGATGCATGTGCTGGTGTTATTACCAACAGGCCCTAGCCTAGTGGTTATGGATCCTGGCTCCTGATCATTATCAGAATCCCTGCACCGGTTCACTAAGGATCAATAAAGAATACATGTGGAGGTAATTGAAACGCATTCCCTAAAGGAGCCAGAGGTCAGTCAGATTCAAATGAGAGTCCTGAGGAAAAAATATATAAAAAACAGCCTTTTCATTAGCTACTAACCACAACAATATTGATAAGCTGGGGTCTTTAGTCTTTCTGTCCTTGATAAATTGGTTCTAAGATTTGCCGTCCTTTGGTTGACTCATTGATTCTTGCTTGGGTTCAGTTTTTCAGTCTTTTTTTGAATGGTTCTATTTAAGTTAATTTTTGCTACCTTCTTCTTTCTTCAGGTTTAGCAGTGAGATTTTGGGCCGTGTCGTTTCTCCGTCAGCTCATGCTTTCATTGATTGTTTTCTTGATTGATTCTTTGGTTGAATTTAATAATGTCTATTCGGGTTCTTTCTCTGGTTTGCATTTTGATCAATATGTCCCTCCATTTGCAGCCAAGTACATTCTTACGTGTTTTCTTTCTTTCTACAGATGATGACGAAGTTTTAACCCGTCAGAAATCAACATAGATTTCAATTGTTTCACTGATAAACCGCTAAAAAAGGCCTTTGCATGCTTTTCTTAAAATGACTTAATAACTGCTTTATCATGGTTTTAGTCAATATTTGGACATCTAAGTTTGGCAGCCTCAGAGCAGAGAGAACCTGGGCTGGACCCTGGGTTGGGAACCAATTGTCTAGATCAGTGGTTCTCAACCTTGGCGTCAGGACCCGCTTGGGGGTCGGCAGACACTGGGGGGGGGTCTCCAGATGCTCTAAGAAACTTTACCAATTTTTCCACCAATTTTATCACATTTTTGCCATTTAACACCTATTTTTGTCCATTTGAAACCCTTTCCACATCTACTGTCTGTTTTTGCCATTTCTAAACCAGTTCTTGCCACTTGAGCCTAATGTTGCCTCTGTTGACACATCATTGCCACTATTAACCCCTTTCTACCACAATTAACACCCGATTTTTCCCATTCTAACCGCATCTCACTATCTATTATGGTCATTTTTTACCAGTTTAACCAATTTCTGCCAAATTTCTTTCTTAATTAACCCTTTTTTTGCCAGTTTATATCAATTTTTCATCCCATTTCACCAAATTCCCACCCATTTTTTGCCAATTTAAAGCCATTTCAGCTACTTTTGGACTCCCTTTTACCACTATTTATGCCCATTTTTGCCCCTTTTTTGTTATTTGCCATTTTTATGTTATTGTTGCCACATCTAACCCATGTCTGCTACTTTCAAAAATCCAATTTGACCACATTTTCCACCGATTTTTACCATTTAATGAAAGGGATTTACATTTTTAAGAAGGCTATTTACTATAAACATAACATTTAAAAAGTTATATGTTTTTTTGACTTTACAGTCGACCATGATTTTGCTGACCTCCACGGGCCCACAGTTTGGCTAGGTGCCAGAAAGCTCTCCCCTTAATCCCCCCCTTTATGTTCAGCCTTGTCTGCACATGACTATTCTTAATTGTGCATGGCTGTTTAACCACCTTCAGGTAGAGTGGGGGTCCCTGGTCTCTGGCACCTTTAATTTTGGGGTTGCAGGCTGTAAAGGTTGAGAACCCCTGGTCTAGATCAGTGATAATCACCTGGAGGCCTGGGGGCCACATCAGGCCCCCATGACTTCCTATCTGGCACCCAGAGAATAAACTGACTGTTCTGTTTAACAACACTCTGCGCTTCCGGCATCTAACAGTTCAGTTTAAATTTGTGATAAAATTAGTTCAGAATTATTTCCTTTATTCTTAGAAACTCATGGAGATTTTTTCCATTGTTGACACAATAAGCTCTTCTGTTCTCAACTGTCTAATTTGTTGTCATGTTCCAAAGATGCTTATGTGTGCAGATGGGTCTGTTTAATAGCCCTGGCTGATGTACAAATCAATAGAGCCACAGAGAGGGAAATTAAGGTGAGAGAAGATAGAGTGTGAGAGGAAGAGAAAAGACAAGTGAGCGGTTGAAAATGACAGAGACACTGAGAGATGGAGGAGGTGAAATTGCCATCAAGGGAAGACACAGGAGAAAGGAGATGCATGCCAGGTGGGGAAGGAAGCAGGTAAAACAGACACAGAGATGGCAGAGAGTAAAGGAAGCAGGTGATGAAGAGGGTAAAGGGTTGCCAAATGACTGTGGGATGAGTGGCGGCAGGCTGATGTGACTGGAAGGGTGAGAGTGCAGTGAAAATGCAGATGACAGATAGAGATGAATAGGTAAGATGATAGGTATTTAAAGGTAAAGGAGCGGTGCAGGCTACTAGAGCGGAAAGACTGATGCAAAATGGAATTGATAGTGGTGCATGAGGCACAGAATTGATAGAGCATTTAAGAGTTTCCCCAGAAAATTTGTAGCAACCACCTTTTTATTGGGCTGGGTGCCAGTTTTTGGACAGAGAGCCAACCAAGGATGAAAAATCGTGCCGTTCTGGATGATTTTGTAAAGTTTTAACAAGGGCTCCAAAGGGCTTTTCATTTATTCAGTGCTTAAAGTTGTCCAGAGATACAAAAATATAAGTTTTGATTCAACACTTTGGGAGAAAATAGATCATACTACCTGCTTTTATTGACGCACTATGATGCTAACGTTCACTTTACAGGATGAAGATAAGAAGAGACAGAGCAGGTGGAAAGGGCGACTCATTTCTTCATCAGCCTCACTGATAAACTCACCACTGTGCTCCTCAAATGTCATCAACATTTCTAATGGCATTCAAAGTGAAGTTAAGCTGACCTAATGAGCAGGGGTGTAGCTAAGGATTTTGGGCCCCTAGGAGGAATTTTACACAGAGCCCCCCTTAACCTGCTAGTCAAGCTACAAATGTTTACAAATATCTGTACATTTTAATGTATTTTAAACAATAGTTTCCCTATTTATGAGCAATTTTTAACTTTGGTTGAATTAAATTTACTTGCATTGCTTCACAGGGCGAGACTACACCATTTGTACAGTTGAAGGGAGGAGCAGGGGCCCCCAGTGATTTATTTTACTCTATATGACAAAAATTGCTTCATGTTTGAATCAATAATGACTCTAATTACTAAGAAAAAAAAAAAACACTTTTCATTGTAGGGTGGTTGGTACCCTTTCCTCCCCTGTGTTACGCCCATGCGTGCACCTGATGTTGAATTAATGTTTACAGGGTCGATTTTTTTGTGGTTGCAGCGTGTTCATTATAGCTGTTCAATAAACAATCTGCACATCAGTGCCATGAATGGTCTGTTTCTTAGCAAGCACCTTACGAGGTGCCACGCAAAGCAAGAATCCACTCACCTCAGACCGGCCTCATGTATTAGCGTCTGCCTGGAGCGACATGCCAGTGTAGCGACAGCAGCAGCGTCACCTCTGGTCTGACTTATGGAGGAGACTCACAGAGCCAGGTTCTCTGGCTTCTGAGGTGGATTTCAGGCAGACTTGATTGCACATTCATCCTGGAAAAAAATGTAATTTGGGCTAAAATTACAAAACACAGAAGCAGCAGCGGGACATGCACCAGGTCGCCTGACTATTGCACGTCCTTGCAGTGTGACTATTGTGCATGCACGCATTGCATAACAGTTGAAATAGAATATATCACTCAGCCCTGCTGAGCACAAGTGGCTGTCCATTTGCAGTCCCAAGAAGGATGTTAATGAAAGCTCCCCTAACCAGGGTCTTTAGAGGGTTAACAAGCTGTATGTATAAGGTTGAACTGAAAACTTTGAAAGGTTGAACTGGAAACTTTGAGTGTGTCCAATGCATTGTTTGTAGCCAGCTCGATGGTGATCTGAGCAAATGCAACTACACTCAAGTGCAAAGAAAATTAAGAGCGCTGAAACTTCCATCTATTAAAACATGAGCCCCTTAGCATAGAGACAATGAGAATGTAATTCACTAAGAATGGACTGTGTCTGCTAACAGCACCGTAGATTGTGCATCAATTGCTACAATTATCTGCTCTGTGTAAGGGTCCAACTCACAAAGTGTATTATGCTAATGATATTCAAAGATGCTGTTCACTCAGCAGTACAGTTTAGTGAGCATGTAACTCTTCGCTTGTGCTTTGTTAATTAAGCGATTTATTTTTGTCTCATTTGCACAGGTTTAGTGGGTGCAATTGCAGCGCCAGTCTTTTGTGAATTAAGCCCTGGGTCTCCACAGCATCATGGCATATTGTCAATAGCATTTACTAGGAGGAGCCTTGTTTCTTGGAGCAGTATGACTGCAGTCTCCCTTCCTTATCAGTTAAAAAAAAACGCTGACATGTTGATAGTGTAGGGCTAAACCAGGGGCGAATTCAGGCTTTTTCAGGGTAAGAATGGTATGATTGTTGTGCAGAGGAGACACAAAAAATATCATTTATATCAGTGGTTACTGGGGTCCAGGCACCCCTAGGCGGGGCACCAAAGATTTCAGGGGGGGCTATCTGCTCTGAGGTTGTCAAAATTAGATACACAAAAGCCTCAAAGAAAGCTTCTTTTGACAGAGAAGATGTTTTTGCACTTCTTCCGACCAGCCTCGACATGAGTTTAATCCACCAACAAGCTCCACTGCTCATAAGTTGCGGCAGCACCTATCTGATGAATTCAGGTTACAACTTGATATGCCCGACTCCCTAATTTTGTCTCGTCACTCTGATTGGTCCGTGATGCATGTGACAGACAGAATGCTCGTCCAGTCACCTTTTGAGAATCTTTTGAAAGGTCCCGCCCTTCCCAAACGCTTTGTATAAGAGGTTTCCTAGATCAGTGGTTCTCAACTGATTGAGCCCCAAGACTCGATATCCACTCTTTATTGAGAACTTGAAACCCAAATTTCCAATATTTTTTGACCAGTTGGATTAATTTGATTGCAAAATGACACATTTTGTATCTTGTACAGTACAAGACACATGACAAATGAAAGAGACAGGACAAACAAGCATTTTTAAATGAGTTTAACAGACTTCGTAGTGCAACTTTTGCTTCCAGGAACATGTTGGCGACCCATTTAAAAGAGCCCTGTGACACACTTTTGGGCCCGACCCACCAGTTGAGAACCACTGTACTATGAATGAGAAATCTAGCCAATGCAATGGATATATGAATCAGTCTATCTGGCGTGTCCTGTTATAAATGTGCAGATAGCCACCCTGGGGTGGTCCAGGCCATCTCTGGATGAAACAACACAGATATGATATATCTCCAATAAAACAAGACACTAACAGACAATACAACCTTGAATAATTCATTTATGTAAATTAAATAGCAGAGTGAGGATTCATTGACCTGCACCAATTAGCCTTTAAAACAGCAATTCTTATTAACACAGTTGCCCGTATTAAACAGGCTGATGAAAAAATCTGCATTATTTGTCTTTCTTCATTCTTGGCATCCAGCACACATTCTCAGTTTTTGCCTGTGGTAAGCTTTGACCTTGCTGCTCTGCTCACCAGCAGCATTAAGGAGTCAGAGACATCCTGTCTCATCTAATGTGACACTAAAGAAAGATCTCCATCAGGGCTGAAACACAGGTCTTTGACTTCTCCTCCTGGAGTGGGAGGACACTAAGAGGAGCATTTCTCTACCTTTTGAGTACATGTACTGTCTGAGTGTGTGAGTGTATGTGTGTCCAGGTAAGTGCTCCTCTAATAGGCATTCACGGGTGAACAGAGAGCAGAAAGCTTAAGAAACCTTTAGTGCATACTCTCAAGTGGGATAACACACAGCACCACACAACGGCACACACACACTTAACCACTTCATATGTGACAGGCTAGTAAATGCTTTTGTCTCCAGTGTGCACAGTCATGCATAGAAATCTACCATTACCTTCACACCGCCGATGAGTGGAATATTGGAATTTAATAGAGGTAATAAAGGTGATTGTGAAGTGGCAGGTATGTTACATTTAAAACGACATTTGAAATGATCAGGACTTAATGGCTGATAAGGTGAGGCCACAGCTGCAAAGTTTGAATCCCTACAGATGCTAAGGTGTCTCAGTGGGAGGAGAGACTGTGACACTCGCTTTGTCCTCTTTCACACTGCCCTTGAACAGGACACTACAGTCCTTCCTGGAGACAACATGCAGAAGTGGGGGTTTAAAGCTGAAATTTATATAATAATATACCTAGATGTGCTTAATCATTGTCTAAAATATAGACATGTCAAACTTTAAATTCACCCTGCAATTCTAAATGAAGCCTCAACCCCCTAGGGCAGCAATTTTTGTATTCTCCCCAGTATATCAGCCCCTGTCAGTAAGATCTGAATGTATTTCTCATTGTTTTAAAAGGAAACAAGCTGTTTAAAAGTGTGCAGCATTTTGATGTTGCCAGTTTTAGTGGAGGGCTTCATAAATGAATGAATAGGATTAGGTTTGCCTGAAAAAATCCAATTTCCAACTGCATTTATAACATCTAAGGAGGTGTCCAATTAAAAAAAGTCATTGCAGAGTAGTAATCAATGAGAGTACCGAGTGAGTCAGTGAAATTTACTTTAGCAGGCTGTACTAACAGACAGGGGAAATTTATTCAGGAGTTTTACTCAGCTTCTACCTGAGTGGAAACCTTTCACTAGCCTTTCCAGTTTAACAGCTCTGTCTTACATGAGGATGGTTGTTTGTGTCTGTTTTTAATTTCCCCTTTACAAGGTCACTAAGTTAGCGCAGCACTGGGATTATTATGCCCAGGGGACAATAAAGAGTATGGTATGGCTGGGGGTTCTTAAGGGAGATTTCTTTCATTAGTAAGATGATAAACCAGATATAAACTAGTTTTTGAACTCTCTGGACCTTAAGTCCCCTTATTTAACATTATTCATGACAGACTTGTTGAAAATTGCAATTTAGGTGTCTATTAACCTTTCTATCATATTTACTCTCTAAGTCAGGACAATGATGTTTGTTTGTTTTGCTAATTTGGCTGTTTATAGGTGTCTAATGAAGGTCTAGTACCAAAACGTTGCAAAGAAACACCCCCTTTTCTAGCAAGTTGGACAGTGTGCAGGAGTGAACTGTTTGCTGAATACCTTGCCCTGTGTTGCACCTGTCCTAAGAAATAGATGTGCAAAGCTATTCTTCCACTATGGTTTGGTATCATATCACATCATCATGTCATATCATGTCATGTCATGTCATGTCATGAGGATGAGGTGGAGAGACGCACATTGAAGAAGGTGGAGGCCATTCTGAGGAACATGGATCATCCACTTCATATCTCCCTAAATGACCAAAGAAACAGTGGTGGTGGACGGCTCCTATCCCTGCGCTGCAAGACAGAAAGATTTAGAAAAACTTTCATTCCATCAGCAATTAGACTTTATAATTCTACCATAAACAGATGAGAGAGACTCCAGACAACTGAATTTCCCTGCAGGGATAAATAAATTTATTGTATTGTCATGTCATATCATATCATGTCATGTCATGTCATATCATGTCATATCATATCATGTCATGTCATGTCATGTCATATCATGTCATATCATATCATGTCATGTCATGTCATATCATGTCATATCATATCATGTCATGTCATGTCATGTCATATCATGTCATATCATATCATGTCATGTCATGTCATGTCATATCATGTCAATTCATGTCATGTCATGTCATATCATATCATGTCATGTCACATCATGTCATGTCATGTCATATCATGTCATATCATGTCATGTCATATCATGTCATATCATATCATGTCATATCATGTCATGTCATGTTATGTTATGTCATGTCATGTCATGTCATGTCATATCATGTCATATCATATATCATATCATATCATATTGATATGTAACATACTGTGCTGTCAATAAAGCGCGTCATCATTATCATGTAGTTATCATATAGTCAGGGGCGTAGCTAGGGATTTTAGGCCCCCCTAGAAAGAAAATTACACAGGGCCCTGCTTAGTTGGCCATTAAATCAAAAATGTTCCATTGTTTTATGAATATCGTTGTATTTTTTAAAACTGAAAATTCCCTATAAATAAATATATTTTTGTACTATGGTTAAATTAAATGTACTTGTATTATTTCTTTCACATTAGTTAGTGTGATTATTAGTATTAGTATGAGGCAATGACCCCCACATTAACAAAATGCTTAGAATACTGCAGTATGTATTTTTTCACCATTAACTTTATGCACCTTACACTGATGTACAACAGTACGCCGGGCTCCGTCATGTTTGAACAAGATGAAAACAGTTTAGTTTTATTTATCTCTTATTGTTCTAGCACGCCCACTGGCATTCACTGGCAAACTAAACTTACTTTGAGTCAGTTTTAGTCATCAAGGGTCTACTTTTTGCTGGTCTTAGTCCAGTCTTTCTCGTGGAAAAAACGTTGTCGGCGAACTTCTTTAGTCACAGTTTTAGTTGACGAAATTAACACTGGTGTCACATCTTATCGCATCATATCAATGTAATACATTAAGCGCAGGGGGAAATTATTTTTTGAAAAAATAATCTGTTCACCCTTATGGTCAATAATTACTTGAGCAAAGAGACAACAGCTTTTATTTTGGACATGTAGCCCATGTAACCATCACCTGGACAGGATTAACAACCCAAACAGCACCAACATTAAGGCTGGACATGTTTGTGAATACTCATTTGGACACTTTGATGGTGTAAATCAGAATTACAATGAGGCAAAAGCTGAATTTGCATGTGGAAAAATCCTCTGCAGTAAGAAAGTATTGTATTTTTTTCAAAGCATGCAGAATAGAATGCAGAAAAGAAAAGTTTGTCGTAAGTGTGAGTAATTATAGCCTACAAGACCAGAGGAAAGCAACGGCATTGCCAGAAATCCCTGTAGAAATCAAAGGAAATGATGTCACATAGAGCCTTAAACTGGTAATTAATAGACAATTGATTTGGGGAAGTGCAGTGTTGGGGCACAACAACAGCAGCAAGGCCGTCACAGTTGCCACCGCCTCACACTGGGATGTTTACTCTCCCCCAAATGTCTGCATTTAATATTTCAGTGCCGCTAATTTAATGCAGTGCTTGGATGAGAGCTCGGGAGACTCGTATATTTTACTGCAGGGCAAAGGCAAGGCGACACAGAGGAGATTTGTTAGGGAGCCATGTGTGAGAAGGACATCTGCATCCTAATTGATTTCTGGCTGGATATTTTTAAATTTATGTGTGCATAAATAAATAATTCATGCTTTGGAATATTCGTGTGTAATAGCTGTTGGTGCTCATGAAATAAGATATCCTAGTTAATCTTCATGTTTTTACTATTTCTTTAGTGAAAGGATGAGCTTGTTAGGAGTATGAGTGCTGTTTCTCTGCAATATTGGGATAAAGTGAGCTATTCTATGGCATGGTAACGTTATTTGTCACAACAGTCACACCTCTGAGTGTTTAAGGTGTCCTGCAGCTAGGCCAGATGGTAGTGTCAAGTACAGACCTCTGAAATCAATGCTCTGACATCACCGCCCCACATCGTGCCACAGACTTGCTCTGTATGTGTGCGCGCTCGTAAGGACCAATCATAAGGTCAGGGTGACTCAGGGACTTTCTGCACCTGTTAGTCAGAGTCGCTCCCTAACTTTGTCTCTTGTCTTTGTCTGTCTGCAGCAGAGAGCTGGTTTCATCCATGGCTGCACACACTCATTGAGCGTGCTCAGCATAATGAAAACACACTCACACATGCGGGCAGCAGCAGTAATTAACAGCGAACTGCGAGAAGCCATTATCATTACAGGAACGAGGTGGGATCAGACGCTCCCACCTACATAATGGACAATTAGTCTCTGCATCGTCATGCGTCCAACAGGAAACTCTTTTCAGGAATGAGAGCAGCTAAACTAGTTCTGCACTGGCATTGATGTATTTTTACAGGATATATCAGGATGTACTGTGACCTTTTCTTCAACAAAAAGTCACTCTCAGCCGGGGTCAATGCTATAATTTGGAGCACAAAATAGATCTCACATTGGTTTCTCCTTTTCTTCCAAAATATTATGGCGATTTTATAACACATAACAGATAGTTTGGCAGCCCTGCATGCTCATCAGAAGCTTTATTAAATTCAGAAAGCAGCTTTAATGTTAAAATGACTTTTTGGTGCCATTTTTTTAACAGCTTGAAAAGTTCACTGTGAAATGCAACATTGCATCTTGAATACAAGATCTTTGAATAGTCAGGAGACTAGAACAAAATAAAGCTAATATTTGAATTAGCATGCTAACATTTGCTAATTAGCCATTGAAAAGCACAGGCATTCACAACAGAAGGGTGACATATTTTCTGGAATTTGGTTTAAGATATACAAGAAAATAAATTTGGAAAAGGAAAATAAATGTCTGTTTGAAAGTTTATAATAACTTACCAAATGGTCTTCAGGATACTTAAAGTTGAGTCTGGTTTTAGGTGGCTAAAAAGGCTTTCATGGCTAAGATCTACAGCCAACCTGGTGAAAGACGTATGCCCACATTTTTGGCCCAAAACACTCAGCTAGGTTGTAAGAAGTCATCGACTACAACATACATAGAAATTTAAAAGTTTCTATATAGATATGTTTTATAACTAAACTGTAGATTTATGTGGATTGTTAACTTTTTGTGCTGCATTGCTGTCCGGCTAACCTTGCAAACCAATGGACTGGCCAGACTCCATGTCTGACTGTGGATCTATGAAATACACCCACTTATCGTTGAAACTATAAAGATTATACTGACTTTGCACTACCCTCTGATGCACATGATTTGATTTTTTTCTTTTGGTGGGGAGGGCATGACCCAGTTTACTCTGCCTCTAATTGCCAGCCCATTTTTTGCCTTCCTGTTCAGTTGAATAAGGATATCAGGATAAGCCAATCAGAGGCAGAGTAGCATGGGTTCTCTCTTGTAACATTTACAGAGCTGTTAAACGTCCTGAAGTAAAGCAGCGGAAGTTGGTGGTCAATGTGCAAATAAAAAATGTATTTTTAGGTGTAGTAGATATGCAAGAGCCAGCTAACAAGCTGTTTGTCCTGTGCTGGATGGTCAGGTATTAAAGCATATGCCAGTTTGGCACTTTCTGCATCAACCTTGGCTCCGTACTACTCTGTCCGGTTCATCTGCATAGGTGTGTACGCTAAAGGAAACTACAGTGGCATCCCAGAGGACCTCATCTACTTCTTCCCTGTTCAGATCAAGAACAAGACCTGGATGGGGCTGATGCCCCATCTCGCCACGTATCCTCTCAGCTGACGCCTCCACAACTTGCGTAGCTGCCTCAGACATCTAGTCCAGCCTACTGGGTCCTGGGCACCCAGTGTGTGGTGAGCTAGATCAGGCCTGGTAAAGCGGGTCAGTTGCCCATAGAAGGGCAGCTGACGCTCCCACGTCCAGCAGCTGACCCTTACCATCCCGGCCCTACTGAGCACATCAATATTAGACACACGGTCTTGCCAACTATAGGAAGAGAAGTGGTCACAGAGGAGTCCAGTCACTGCCTCTGGTCATCAATAAGGCCTCACAAGACTCCAGCAAGACAGAGAGGACCAAGGACCAAAGGCTATGACTTTTGTCTGCGTAGACAGCTGGAGTGCCCCACTTCCTTGCTCAGCAATCCCATGGCTCCATGTGCAAGTCTGAATGTGCAGTTGAGCTCAGCCTCAAAGTCACAATCTATAGATTACAATGGATTTGAAAACTGAATATGGGTGCCAGTTTAGTTCTGTGAATAGAGCAGGCCCCCTTAAAAAGAGGCTGTAGTCCTTAATGCACTGGTTGTGTGATTGATTCCTGGTCTTGGCGCTTTTTAGTGCACGTCTTCCCCTACACTCTTTCTCCTCATATTTCCTGTCCTTCTTCAGCTGTCCTATCCAAATAAAGGTGAAAAAAAATAAAAAACCTTTCTGCTGGCATCAGTGCACCAACAGTTGGATCCATCTTGCAAAGTTTCAAGCTGAAACACTTGTTCCATCTCAGAGAATGTCATTTGAGGAAGACAAGGCAGTAGCTATTGGTGCAGTTTAGTTGTACTGCACGCCTACAAACATGGCAGTCTGTAAGAAGATTAGCATGGATTTAGTGATAACGACAGTTTTTTTTTTTTTTTAACCTGGACAAAGTTGTTTTATTAAAAGACGAGCAAGGAACTGTACTAAAATTTTCTTATGTGCATGGTTAAACGGTTAAATACGTTTATTGAAGTAGCCGGTGTGAGATTTACAAGTCGGTTAAACTATTTACCCATCATTCTTAAGAAACACAGGCTTGAAATTCCAGTCTATAATGTTCTTTGAAACGCCACCACTAGAGATTGCTTTAGCTTCAGTTAAAGGCCGCTGCCATCCTGTCTGAGCACTTCATTGGACTTAAGTATGAGAAGCTCAGTGGTAGCTTTGCGGTTAGCATGTAGTATGACCAGTGTATGACGGGTTTTTAAGTAGTAAATGGAAAGGGGTATGTAGGCTGTCGAGGACTGAACTCACGTACTACTTCTCAACCGAAGTGAAAAGAGGCCACATATCAAAGCATGATATTAATCTGCAAAGAGGAAAGAAGGCTAGAAGTGCTAGCGGCTAATGTTAGCTATGCGCTACACAGTATATCAGGCTCACATCACAATGACCGTGTGATGAATTTGACTGTTTTCTAAGTATTTTCCCCCCTTTCAGACTAGTCGGTTGAACAGAATTTACCTTGGTGTTTAGCCAAATCGGGAGATAGACACTAAGGAACAACCCTACTTCTGATGAGCCTTCATAAGCTTTATGTAGTTTACTCTGGTAGTGCAGATCTATTGTATCATATGTATCTTTACTCTGATTGGCCTGTAATAAATGTGACAGAACATGTGTCAAATCACCTTCCTTTTTGTTTTGTTCTGCCATTCCCAAAAATAGTGTATGGGTTGCTGCTTGGACAGATGTGAAATACATCCCATGCCTACTTGATATCTGAAACAGTCTGATTACTGTTGGATCACTTTGGAACTTTGATAATCACTTTTTTTTGTTTTTTTTAATGGAGTTTTGATGTTCCACAAACCTCCGATCTTACCAAGTCTAACTTCCAATCAAAATTTTCTCATTGCTCTTTAAATAAGGCGCAGTTACATGAAAAGTCTAGATGAATATCTTATTTCATGTAGTTAAAGTGAATAAAGATGAAGTGAGTTGCTTCAGTGATTACAAATAGCTGCCGGCACGGCAAGCAAAATGTGCTTGTTAATTTGGTGAAATGAGGTGTAATGTACATCAAGAAACTTAACATTTTTGTTCATTATAAGCATTAGATGTTAATCAGGACTTGTTATTTGAACTATATGAACATACAGTGATGAGATTTGTATTTTGGATCCATAATTTAATTACAATCACAAGTTGTTGAACATTTTGAACTCCAGCTTTCTTGTATATAGATAAAGTTTGAATGCCGAGACTTGTGGGCTTCTCTAGTTTTCTTAAAATTAAATTTATAATTCTTTCTCCTTCTGCTGATTTCAGAGGCAAAGTATTCCAAAAGTAACTTGAGGTGATCTGATTTGACTTTATACTTCATTTACTTTAATATCTTGTGGCTACAGGATTGCTTCCACTTTGTCACCGTGTAATAGGTAATCAGAGATTGAAGGTGTTTTAAAATTAAACATCCTTAGACTTCCTGCAAGCGAGAGATGAATGCATTAGAGGGTGGACAAATTGGTTGAAATTGTCCGCTCGCCGCTCAAGTCTGAACTAATGGAACCACAAAGGCCAAGGTGGCCTCACTGCCCTGCCTAATGTGATCTCTGCCTCCTCCAGAGTTTGACGATTCTACTCCAGCTGACATCAGAATGATATAGAAACAGTATTTTAATATAAAGAACAATCTGGTGCGTGCTGTAGATTCTGCTCTATAGATGATTGGAGGGTTTAAGGATTTCGTGCAGGATGTAGCATCTTACCAGAGGCTTATAGTGAGTCAGGATTGTGTGTCTTTGTGGGTATGTGTGTGTATAGGATTTTTATTCCTCCTCAAGGTTAAAATGGAAATCCACGCCGTCCATATTCGTCAGGCTGTATATCTCCTTGAGCTCATGAATTCTCCTCCTTTTTCAGAGCTTTTCGTAGCTTCCCTTCATTTCTTCTGCTCGCTGCTGCACTTGACGCTTTCTCTTTCATTCTTTTGTCGCTTACATTGTAAATATAAACTGCTGTATTCTTATCTCCTTTCATTTTCCCTTCCTTTGTCTCCTCTCCTCTCCCCACTGCTCTCCTCATGCGGTCTCATCCTCTATCGATTGTGGCTCTTGTTAATTAACAGAATTCATTTCTAACAAGCCAAACACTGATTATCTTGTTCCAGTCGTAGAAACAACCTCCTGCGATGCTTTGCTTGGACCTCCAAACTGGAGGTCAGAATAATCAGACTGTACCCAGACCTCAGTGCCTCTCCATTGCACCACTGCCGATCTGTGCTACAGCGCTGCTAGAGCTTCAGCCCCAAGAGATTTTGCACCAAACGGCTGGAAAATTAGGCGGCTTTGCTGCCAACTTTTCTTCCTCGCACACAAAAGCATATCAAGGGATGAGCTTTGGGTCCTTGAGGGTATGGGGCTTATGTTTTTGAAATGTCTGACAAAGGAAGGTTTCCTGAAGGAGAGAGGATACATTTGTGTGTGTGTGTGGTAATCACAACAGCGAGCCTCCTGCTGTTTATCCAATGATGCAACAGTCAGCTGGTTCAGCACATCTCCTTTCACCAGCTTCTCCTCTCTTGTATTTCTTGTGTGCACACATATACTTTGTGCATCTTGGATAGGAAGCTTAAATGAAATAAGGAATCATAAGAAACATTTTAGGTGAGTTTAGCCACCAGTCATTGAAAAATAGTTCCCTGGCTAAATATCCTGTGATAGAAGAGCTGTGCATCAAATGCTAACTTAATTAGCAAAAGTTAGCATTCATCACTGCTACAACCATGCCTCCTACTCTTCCAGCTATTTCCTGATGGGGATTTAAACTGATCTTATATTAAGGCCAACTGTCCCTTAGACCAGTGGTTCTCAACATAGGGGTCGGGACCCCTGAATCTGAGAGGGGGTCTCCAGGTACCCTAAAAAACTAAGAATATTTCTAAAATTACAAATTTGCCACTTTACTCCAATTTTGTCAAATTTTAACCCGTTTTAATCACTTTTCGCACCAATTTGGCCACTTAAAACCCCATTTTTGTCCATTTTAAACCCTTTCCATCATCTCCTTTCTGCCTGTTTTTGCCCTTTTTAAACCAGTTCTTGCCACATTGCTGGTTGACCTGCAGCCTCAGTGTTCTCCTACTCACCCGGTTAAATGGTTTGTGTGTGTAAAATCATAAAGACTCTGATTTTAAAGACTCTGTAAAGTGAAAATAAATCTTTATTTAGGTTTGTTGTATGACAGGTCACTGTGTTATGAACCCCTACTACAAATTTCAGTCAAATAAAACATCTTCAAGTCTATCAAATTAAGCTTCAAAATCATGAAAAATGCTCCAGGATGTTGTGGGTGTGTCTGTTGAATGGGCTGAAGCCACGCCCACTCAGGAGAAATACGATCCTCTCAAATTAAAAAATGCTACAATCTGAATTGAGGAAAGCTCCTATGCCATTATCCTGCCTCTTGACCTTGCATTGACCTTAGAAGAAGAGACAAAGTCCATATTCTGGCTCATATCTCTGTTATGATGCTTTTATTGATCCATAGACCACTGTGGCTGATAGATTTGGCAAATTTATCTCACAATGACCAGAAAAACAGCATTTAACTGACTGTTAAGTTTCAATAAAGGCAGTGACATCAGCTAATAACAGACTGTACTGAGATGAACTGCTCTGTGATTTTACATTGTAGCGTTAGAGGGGCGGGGTCATTCCCCACTGTGGGCTCTTGACATCGTGAGCCCACATATTAGCCCCGCCCACATGAAACCAAGCCAGGAAAGAGGTGAAAAACTTTCCAACAGTCTAAACCTAGAATTCAGTCACATATAGATCTCAGTGCTTTCACATGTTTGCAGCAACCATATTCAACATATCTAGTGTTTTAAGACAAAAACTTTGGATTTATCTTTACAGGGTCTTTAAAGTGTATTTGTAGTGTTGAAGGCCTCACAGCATTTCTTTGTGCTGAGGGGAAATTCTGATGGTGTTTTCCTTGATGCTGACAGTATCTATGAACAACAGTATTGTGTCAAATGAACAGATTAAGTGAATGAGCTCATATGTTTGGTGAGCAGTGAATTTAAGCAGTTCAGTTTTCAAGTCATGAGTGAGAACATGAGAACTCTAGAGAAAGGAAATGATTGCTCATACTGTGTGCACCATTTCTGCTTTCGTTCTCTTAATAATAAAAGAGAAAGAAATAAAGCCAAAATAAAGCAATTGACAAAAACTGCAGAGAAGTTCATTCATTATTTTTGTGAGGCGGAAAGGCCTGAAAGCTACAGTATTTACATTTCAAAGAGTTGCTTCATAAATGTTAACACACCAAAGTCAACTTTGATCAGACATAAAGTAATTACCAACAAAACTGTGGCATAAACGGTGAGCGGTTACTGACTTTGGAAACCACTAGCTACAGCGGCTGGTGAACAAAAAAGTTGATGTCAAGCTCTAGTTAGAACTATTATTAGAGCTCTCACAGTGGTGCCTGAGGCAGATTTTTGTGACACTGAAAGTGACATGCTAATTAGTAGTTTAACTTCAAGGGTAGAGCACTATTGCTGCTTAATGTGTCCTGTCAGCGCCGCTGAAGTGTTTGTGAGAAGATTCATTTATTATACAACCACACACAGCTTTGTGATGAAATTAAAACAACAGAGGACAGTTAGGGATCTCTGGGTTCTGACCATGGCAGCACAGAACTAATGTGATCACCTGTTAAAGTCTCCTCCGTCTACCACTGACCTGATCTGATCAGGCCTGATCAATCAATGTCTGAGGTTTGAACCACCTCAGTCACCCTTCTACTGACAGTTATCAGCAGCCATTAGTAGTTAAATTACCACTGTTAGGGCTTTTTGGCTAAGTGACTGTAGTTTGAACTGAGTTACCAGGAGTGGACTGGGGGGAGGGGGTGGTTGGAATTTTCCATGTGAGAGGCAGACCAGTTTAATATACTTTTACTCTGTTCATACTGAGAGTGATGCCATGTTGAGTAGGTCTGAAATCATCATAGGCATTTTTTGTGTATAGAGAAATCTCCAGGTGTTTACTAAATTGTCTAGAATTTTAGATGTAAAACTGGAGCACACTCGCAGCTCTCAGACTATTCAACATCAAATTAAAATAGCCATACTGTATCATGTTTAACTAGATCAAAATTGCAATTTCAGCTGAAATTGCGTGGGGATGCTGAGAGCTGAATTGTGGAAGAACTGCTGAAAATAGTCAAAAGCACAAAATAGCATAAAATAGCATAAAATAGCATAAAATGGCATAAAGTAGCTAAAATGGCACTCGAGAGCTCAAATAGCATAAAAATAGCTGATTTTGGCCTAAAAGTAGCTGAAAATTGCATTCGATGGCTGAAAAAAAGCCAACTTGTTGCTATGTTAGCCAACGAAGCCTGAACCTAACAGACATAGATAATAAAATCACATGATACGGAGCGGACAGGCTTTGGAGTATGGGGGTGGAAAGGAATACCATTAGCTCTGTTTGTAACAATGTATATACATTGGAGTATTTTGAATTCATAGAGTTTTTTTTTTGGTTTGTACCTCAGTTTGGGGATCACAGTTTGGTTTTGTTCAACAGGAAGTCCTGGATGCATATTGCCAGGTTTACTTGAATTGGCAGAAGGGTCAGAGTTTGGTCTATCTTGTGTCCTTAGATACTACCTAGCTCGTACAGTCTGTAGTGTGTTGAATGCTACACAAAAATAGTGTAAACCAAAACAGTGCAAAGGGAAAAGCAACACAGAAATAAATAATGAATAATAAGAGCATCTGCTGTATGGACTATTCATGCTGCTGCAGCTTGTGTGAGTCAGTAACAGACTACAGACTGGTTACTGAAAGAGGAGCTGTGATGAGGCTTGGGTAGTCTATACAGTTGAAGCAGGGCTCCTCTACCTGAGTATACCCACATGTAGGCTTTAAAATGTATTAGTGTTGGTAATGTCTTCAGTCCTCTATACTTAATGTCCAAACATTTTTCAAAAAGCAGCATGGAGGAGTTGAGGGATCTCGATGTCACAAACTGATGACCGGCCATTCTCCTTCAGGATTTTCTGGTAGAGACCAGAATTTGCGTTTCCATCAATTTCCATCAGGTCTTGAAACAACACAGCAGCCCCAGACCATTACAGTACCACCACCATGTTTGACTCTTGGTATGATGTTCTTTTTATGTATTGCTTTGTTAGTTTTGTGCCAGATGTAATAGGACACACACCCTGAGATTAGTTCAGCTTTTGTCTCGTTAGTCCACAGAACATTATCCAAAAAGGTTTGGGACATCATAATGTTTGTTTGGCAAATGTGAGATTAGCCTTTGTGTAAATTTGGTCAGCAGTTGTTTTTATACCTTTGAACTAGGGATGTGCGTGGTTAAATGCTTAAATTTGTTTGGCAAATTAGCCTGCGTGAGATCTACGAGTTGGCTAAATGAAATACAAATCATTTTTATAAACACTGGTTTGAAATCCCAGTTTGTAATGTTCTTTTAAACTGTAATGAACCTCCCGCCACTAGAGGCCGCTGCCTTCCTGTCTAAGCTTTTACCCCAGCACTTCACCGGATGTAAATTTGAGAAAATTAGCAGTAGCTTAGTGCTAGTTAGTGTGTGGTAGGAACAGCGGCATAGCAGTTTTTTAAGTAGTATATGGAAATAAAGTGTTATGAAGGCTGTTGAGGGATGAACTAATGTAGAACTACTCTACCGAAGTGAAAAGAGGCTACATATCAAAGCATGATATTAATCTGCAAAGAGGAATGAAGGCTAGCAGAGCTAGCTGCTAATGTTAGCCACACTGTAGAGAGTACACACACACATCACACCCGCTGGTGCAATGACCCTGTAATGAATTTGACTGTTTTCTAAGTATTTTCCTCTCTTTAGACAAGTTGGTTAAACAGAATTTAACTTGGCGTGGGGGAAACAAACTATTATTGTTAAATCATGACCACTACCCTTAACTGAGTCAAGTGAGGCCTGCAAATCTTTAGATGCTGTTTTGGGGGGTTTTGGGACACCAATAAGGTTAATCAGTAGACTCATTATTTAAAAAGAGGGGGCAATTACTTTATCACATTGGATCAGGTAGGTTTGGATGGCTTTTTTTCCCTAGATAAATAAAATCATAATTTAAAAACTGCATTTTGTATTTACTTGGGTTACCTTTGTCTAGTATTAGAATTTGTACATTTATCTGAAGCAACATTTTTTTTGTGCCATAAATACATAAATATAAGAAATCAGGAAGGTGGAAAAACATTTCTCGCAGCACTATAGATAAGTGGATGAGATTAGTGGAGATTCAAGTAAGAGGTAAATAAATAAATTCATTCTGCCACCACTGCATTGGCTTCAATGGGGCACCCCCTTGTTTAAAACGCCAAAGGAAAGAAAGTCATCAAAAAGAAAAAAGAAGACTGAATGAAAATACCTTTTTTGGCTCTTGATTGTATCAACAGTGAAGGCAAAGTTGGATGGAATCAGATTTGTGAGCAGGCTAAAGCCTAAAAGTAAACAAAAAGTAAACAAAATATGACCCTAGTGCTTCAAGATTTAATGCTTGACTGTATAAACGGGACCTTTGGGCTTCTAGATGCATCTTTAAAGCACCTCTTTCAAATCTCAGAGGGATGCAAAGCAGTATTTGGAGTCTCGTTTAAGTCTAGCACTCTTCTCTAATCAATGCTCATACAAGTTGCCAACTAATCCTTCCACTGAGCTCTCTGAATAGTCAATAAAGACAGAGTGCAGAGTTTAGGATTTAAACTGGGGTGATAAGGGAGAGGAGACTGCAGAGGGTAAGGCTGTGGGCATGACTTAAAAGATGAATACGAAGAGAGTAAATTCATGTGACAGAGAGACGGCATTGTACATCTCTGGAAATAGTGCCATGTCCCCGATCTCTCGCACTGCTGTCTCGTTTCATTTGTGTGTCTGCGTCTGCGTCCGTGGGTGTTTGTAGGTGTTCGACCTTGAGGTAACGAGGTCCATTCAGCTGTTGATTGCCAGGCCACTCTGACGTCGCCGCTGGTAATGCTGGGAATTGATTCGCTGCCAAGCTGCTAAAATTTCACCTCCAAATCTAAATCTCTCACCCTCTCACTTTTTGGTTTCCCTCTTCTCCCCCCTCCTCCTCTCCCTCTTCCTCTACGTCAGCTTCCTTCTAGCCTCACTGCCCTTTTTCCAACTGGATTTAAAGGCCATCTTCACTCATCTGTTGCTAAGCCTGTGCTTCATTGTGTGTATTTGTGAGAGTGTGTTCCTGCACTAATTGTAGGTTACCTGTTAAAAGCTGTGCCAATGCCATTGCTTAAGTGTTTTAGTCATTAAAACACTAAGAGTGAAGGTCTATGCATGTCATTTTCAGTCATTGGCAAGAAAAAGTAACTATTTTCTTCCTCATAATCACACTAGAGGTTCATTCTGACTCTCCATTGTATGCAATCTGTGTGAGTATGAGTGAGTGCGTATTTAATTGCCTAGACAAAAAGTAAATTACCAGAGCCCTCTCTCCTCCCACTTTGATGTCCCACAGTTCCCATGTACTCCCACTCGAACACCCACACACACCCTCTCACTCATGATTAAAGCAACCCTCCCACTCACAGTTATAATTGAGTTTTATAATTGTCAGGTTTGAGCAGATTGTGAGCACAGATGCACGCTCTGGACGACTACACTAATAAGTTTTACAAGAGAAAGAAAGAAATTCGCGCTTCATCAAATGCACTTGTTGGAATTTAAAGGTTTTTCTTAAAACCTCTTTCTCTAACTTTTCTGACAGCTGCACCAAATTAAAAAATACTGTTTATCACCTTTCTGTGACCTGTGAGGAAACCTATGAAGGGACTTTGTGATGGGATGAGCTCCAAAACTTGCTTAATTATTAAAAAAAAGGTTAGCTTTGTTCAGACTAGACATGCCCAGCTGAACTCAGCTGCCTACTAGACAATTAGTTTGCTGTCTCCTGCCACTCTCAGCCTTTCCACCGATTCCTGCTACATCAACGCTGGTCACACCACACTGCTGCTGACCAAGCTTAACCTCCTCCACCCCAGCCTCTTCCTTTTAAAAGTGTTTGTTGCACATTCACTTTAATGCCACTAAGGAGTGGATTGCTGCCAACTAGATTTAAATGTATTCCACATGGAGTGATCTTATTGTAGGTATCTAATATTGCTGGGCTGTTAACGGCGTTAATGTGCTACGTTAACACGAGACTCTCATCGTGCAATAAGAAAATTATCGCACATTAATCTATTCACTAAAGTGGCTTACAGACACACTGCCAAGCACATGTAGTGGGCTACCAACATGCCTCCAGTCATTTCCAGCGGGAGGGGGGCAGAAGTTTGGGTCTGCTGTGAGCAGGCTTACGCTCCGCTGAACTGGACAACGTCTGTTGTTAATGAAAGAGTGGATGCTTGGGTGTGTGATTACAACCAGTAGTCGATATTACATGTTGTTTGCACATAAGCACAAACCAGAGGTTGCGCTGGGACAGAGCACCATATCAGCTTTATGACATCATCGTAAAAACTAAACTTCTTTAAACAGGGCAGCAGTTTGTCCACATTTTTCCTCAATAAAGGGCGGAAATCATCAGAATCCAGTAAATAAATGGTGTGCTGTGACTCACCTTACAGATGAACACTGGCTGGAGTCAGTGAGAGGAGGTGCAAAGGCAATAAAAGTCTCCTGTCACCTCAAAAACCGCTGTATCTTTGCAGCGCGAGCCCATTTAATCCTCTGAGCTGCACGTAGATGTGCAGATACGAAGAGTGAAATTGCTGGCATCTTAAAAGTGATTTTAATCATCCATGGATGCATGATGGACTTTTTGCTGGGTCAAAACAAAAACAATCTTCTTCTTCTTTCTCCTCCTTTGCGGGGTTGTAAACCAGCTACGTGCATACCGCCACCTGCTGTTTCAGACCGAGTAAATACGCAAGTGCGCCAGGGCACGGTTCGATATTGCTAGTGTGAAAGCAAGCCTGCAGGGGAAGGGGGAGGGGGAGGAATCGCGCCGTGGCGCGGTTCGAATCAACTGGGCCTAATGTGAAAGCACCCTAAAATCCAGCTGGATCCATCCTGACAGAGAGCTTCATACAGCACACGCTCATGCATCACAGTGCTGAGACAAGTTAGAGAGATGGAGAACAACTTTTTAAATCTGTCTCTGTTATGACCTGTAAGTAGGCTACAAACGTATGCCTTTATCTGTTAGATTTTCATGACTGATATCATGGGCACTATGGTGTTAAAGTGAGGTTCAGAGAGAGAGAGAAAGAGAGGGAGAGGGAGAGAGAGGAGGGTCAGGCGGTGGTGAGTGAGCAAAAGAGAGCAGGCGCTGATCTAAATCATCCTTCACCCATCTCTCTGTTATATTTCCATGGTTGAAATCCACATGATAAATGAGCAAACTTTGGTGTTTAAAGTGAGGGTTCAGTGGTGAGCAAGCGAGGTGTTCTCAAGCAGTCTGTGATGCATTTTCCTTAATATTTAGATAGGTCAAGCATTTTTTTAATGTCTTCGGCAAAATTCAAATCTAGCATTTTAATCTAGATTAATCTAGATTAACTGCAGGATTGCAGTGAGATTAATCTAGATTAAAAAAATTAATCTATGCCAAGCATTAGTATCTAATTATGCTAGAGCTTTACGATATGGCCTACAACCAAAATTGCAATATTTTCAGGCTATATCGCATTACACAATATTTATTGCAATATTTTGAAATCTACTCTAAATTACTTTAAAACTTTTTCATGCCTCCCAGCTCCCACAGCCAATCACAGCTCTTTCTCTCAACACAATCTTTGCTTGCACCACTGCGGCTGCTGTCATTGACAAAGCTATATCTTCTCCACCCCAGCCTCCTCCTTTATAGCATAAAGCTTGTTCCACCCTCATATTGAGATTCCTGCTACTATGGATTCATTGGTTTTGAGCTTTTATTGTATTCAGTATGTATTGTCATTAATGTGACCATCCATATGGGGGATTTTAGCTGTGCGCCCCCTGGAAAGTCAAAGTGTGCAACTTGACTTGGAGCAGAGCGTTCTCCTCTGAGTAAAACTGTCTATCCATTTTGCAATAAAATGATAAGATGTAAGATGTGTGTTCCTGACTTAATTGTAATTCTCAAAGTTGACCCTTCTACTGGATTTTTTAAAATTTCTATGTAGAAATGGTAAAATCATTATCAAATGAAATTGAGCATACTTTTTTATTTTGAAGATTTTACATAACAAAATATGACAGTAAAAACATCACCATTATAGAATGTATTCTCTGTTATGCTTGCTATTGTTGATTATGAAAATTTTTTTTTTTGCTCATTAAGGGTGAAGCAAACCTAAACAAACTCACCAGTGCAAGATGCAGCCGTTGGCAAAAACACCGCAGTCTAGTCCAACCAATCAGGCTCACAGCTTTGATTACATTAGTCCTGTTATCCGTGGATGATTTTCTGACAAGTTCTATGTCATGAGAGCATCTTTCAGGCCCTGTGAAAGGAGCTCTCCTGTGGGTCTGTGGAAAGGTGGGTCACAGCTGTTAGTTTCTCTTACTAACATGACATGACATCTCTGCCGGGGAGTTTTCATCAACAAACTTTAGCAAAGGCAAATCATACTTTGGATTGAGTGTCTTTATTTTTTAATTCTTGGCTTTTCAGCAACACTTACTGGGGCCATGTTTTTGGCGATGTGTTGTGTTACTGCCACTGTATCTCAGCACAATCCTACAGCATATTTTACAGATTACCATATTTTGTTTGTTTTTGGATGACAGATTTGGTGCTGTTTTTTCAGTAGTAAAACGTCTGTCTCCATTGCAAACTTCCATCTCCTAACATGGCTTACTCTTCTTGTTTCTGTGTTTATACTTTCCACTCTCTCATGCTTCCCTCCTTCCTCTTCTGATACAAAAATGCACATGCACAGAGGAGTGTTCTGTACGGGCGGGGGGGATGCTGTATGCTGTGAGAGAGGCATTAGGAGACAGAGGGAAAAGCAAAACTCCAGAGAGAATTGCACACTGATGGCTTAAAACTCCCACATTATTTATACTTGTTTGCGATACAGTTGTTTTATACACCTAACATGGCAAATACCGCAATACTTTGAGTATACTTGACATATTGTCCACCCCTAATTTATGCATATGGGAGATTTTAATGCATTTCCTGGAAAGATAGAGCATGCGGCTTGGCTAACCCCTTTCATTGCCAAGCAAAACTATAAATTCATTATGCATTTGATGCTTAAATGTGTTCCTGACTAAAGTCAATGTTCACATTCAACTTTTTTAACTCTGATTTGGATCAATACCTGGACTTTTGTTGTCTGCCAATTCTAATATTGATCTGAATAACCCTAACCCTTACATAATGAATATTATGTTCCACATAGAGAATATATAATATTGTGTTTGCTGGAAAGCATATTTCCCCTGTTACACAGTAAGATGGCTAAGATTGTTATACTAAAATGAATACCCCATCCTAATCTTAAGCCTTTTCATTGACTTTGATTTTCAAATAAAAGATAACACAGTCCATGCAGGATCACTTTACACGTACCACTAATCCAGTGTGTGATGGACTCATTGCCCCCTCCTGTTATCGTAATCTCCACTTAACAGACTAATTTATGAGGAAAACCCTCCGCTCTAATTGATTTAGTTAATGTCATTCCTATAAAATAATCTACTAACGTTCCTGTGGTTTCTCCCATCTGGCTGACACGCACATACACATGCAATGAGTGCATCACCCACTCATTTCATAGGCATAATGATAATGATAATAACTTTCCTATCCCATTAATCACTGTGGTAACGCCACAACAGTACGAGGCTTCTCTACTCCCGTTCTTCCCGTCCCTCTCTAATAGTCCTCATTCATTTGAATATAAAGCTGTACGACATGTTTGCTGCTTTTATGCTGCACTCAAGAAAAGTGCTTTCCATCCCAGCGTATTCACAGCTCTAGAGCGGGGGTTTGGACTGTATCATTCTGCAGCTGAAAGTGCACTTCATGGGTTTTTCATTTCATTTCTGAGTCACAAACAAATTGGTTAACATAATTTCTTTTGCCTGTTTGCTGTCACTCTTTAGTTTCGGCTCAATTTTAATTAAAAATCTGTGTCACTTAAAAAGAAATATGTTTACAAAGTTCAGTTCTTTTTTTTCTTTTTTGTCCTTGTAATAAATTTGTTGTTGTTTATCCGTAGAGGATTTTTTTCATCTTTTTGCATCTTTGTTGTTTTATGTTTGTTTTTGTTGCTTTGTGTCATCTAAGTTAGCTTATCTGTGTTCTCTTTATGTTCAGACACAAGTAACTGCAAAATTAAAGTTCTGTTTTGTGTCTCTATATAGTAGAATTGTGTTTCTTTGATGTCATGAAATGCTTTAATAACCGTTTTTTAAAAAAGTATAATTTAGTGTTTTTTACATCTCCATTTTTTCTATATTTGCTTGTCATTTTTTGCATCATTTGCCACCATTTTCTATCTCTTTGATCTGTCATGTATCTCTATTTTCATCATTTTTGTCATATTGCAGTTTTGAGAGTTGTTTTAGGTGTTTAGTGTCTCTTTGTGGTTGGCTCCTCTTTGAAGTTGTCTTTTTTACATCTCTGTACTTGTTTTGCATTATTTGTAGTAATCTGTGTCAGTTTGCGATGCTTTGATCTCTTGTGCTCTGAATTATTTTAGCGTCTTTGATATTTTATGTCTTCTTGTGTTTGAAGCTTGTACTACAGAGGGAGTTCAAGGTGTTTACTTTATGTTTGCGTTATTTGGCTTCTCTGACCCTGATAAAAAAGATTATGCCAGGTGTCACAAAAGTGTCTGTCAACCCAAAAAGTAAACCCAGAATTTCTGTGGGTATGTTCCCTTAAAAGGGGCGAGGTTGGAAGCACATGACAAATATTGCACATGAGTAAGTCTGAAATTACCAGCATTTAAACAGTGCATTCAGACCCTCTTCACTTTTTTCAGTTTTGCGATTTTGCGGCCTGATATTTAATACATATCCCACGTGGAGTTTTCAAAAAGCTCCAAATGAAAGGAAAGGCTTCCGCCATAAGCCCACATCAGTGAAGGGATGCAGGGATGTTTGTCCTTCTGGAGCATTGTCCTATCTCTGGTAGAGTCGGTCATCTCTGTTGTGGGCTCAAACCCCAGCTCCTGCCATCACATGCCCATGTCTCCTTGGGCAAGACATTTAATCCCGATCTGCTCCCACTGCTTCCTCAGTGGTGTATAAATCTGTATGGATGCGTTTGAATTGGATCAGCTAATACTGATGGCCGAGTCTCCATAGCAACCTCTGCCATCAGTGAGTGATAGAGGAGCAATGGGTAGGTGTGACCTGGGGTGTAAAAGTGTTTTGAGTAGTCAGATGTCTAGAAAAGTGCTTTACAAGCTCAAGACCATTTACCATTTAAAATAGTTTTAAAATTTTGATTAATCTGACCACAGAACAGTTTTCCATTTTGCCTCAGTTCATTTGAAATGAGCTTTGGCCAAAAGAAGATGGTAGAGTTTTTGGATCATGTTCACATATGTCTTCTTCTTACATGACACAGCTTCAACTTGCATTTTTGGATGGCACAGTGGACTGTGTTGACAGACTTTGATTTCTGGAAGAGTTCCTGAGCCCATGCAGTGATTTCCAGTACAGAGTCATGCCTGTTTATAATGCAGTACCGCCTGTGGCCCAGTGTTCAGACTCTTTGTATTTTTACATTTAGGAACATTTCAAATTGTTCCACTTTTTGATGCAGATTAGGGAACTCCTGCTAATCCTTACTTTTGAGAGACTCTGCTTCTCCACAATGCTTCTTTTGTACTCAGTCATGTGACTGACCTGGTGCTTATTAAGCCAATTAGTTGGAAAATGCTTCTCCAGCTGTTTTTGTTGGTATTATTAATTAAACTGTCCTTACTTTTTTGAGATTCGCTGCTGCTATCAAATGCAACATGAGCTAATATGTTTCATGAAATAGTAAATTTCTCAGTTCCAACATAGGGTATGTTATTTATGTTCTGTTGTAAACACAATATGAGTGCATGAGATTTTTAAGTCATTGCATTTTATTTATTTGCAATTTACCCAGTGCCCCATCTTTTTTTGGAATTGAGGTTGTATATGCTTCTTTTTCTGCTTGGTGTCTTTTTGTTGTCACTTTGTATTTCAGTCAATCTTGCTTGTTCTGCCATGCTGTTTGTATTTGTAGGTATGTGCCTCCTTGTAGTTGCTTGGTGTCTTGTTTGCTGTTTTTGTTTCTTTGTCATGTTTTTGTGTTACTTTGCAGCTGGTTTTGTCTCTTTATTATCCACCTTCTCCTTTGTAGCCATTTTCTTTTTTTTTTGGTATTTTTTGTAATTATGTTGAGGATTTACCCTTCTTTCCACAGCTTTTTGTCTCTTTTTAGTTACTTTTTTCAGGCAAAGCCCTGGGGCCCTTACACCCTTGAGGTCCCTTAGCCTTTGCCTGCCAGGCCTGCTCAGTAATCCATCCATGACGGGCACAGAGTGAGGGATAGATTGACAGGGAGAAGAGGAGAGAAACAGGAAAAAAAGATCCAGTCCAAGTATAGAAACTGCGAAGTGAGTGTGGAAAATGGAAGCTTAAAGAACACGATTGGCCCTATGCTGTTACCACGGCGACTAATGGGATACAAAAGCTATTAGCAGTGTAAGGCATGAATGGGTGACGCTGTGAGTGTGAAAGACAAAGATAAGAGTGTGTGTTTAAAGTGCAGAGAGAGCATGTGCAGGGAGAGGGCAGACATTTCTGTGTTATGTAAAGGAAAAGTCAGTGTGTTTACAGGTATAATGTGTGTGTGATTACTCCACTAGTCAGGGGTATACCAGAGAGATCAGGAGGGATTAATGGAGCTTCCAATTATTGCTGTTGGGTTCCCTCTCTTTTCTTCTCCCTCAATCCTCCCTTCAACAACACGTGCACAAATGGCCGCTGTCTCTTTATCTCTGCTCCTCTAAGCTCTCAGTGACAAGGGGATTTTCTTTGGCCTTTTTTATGAAGATCACTTTTATTTGTCATGAGAGAGGTGGGAGCAGGAGATAAAAAGAGAGGGGGAAAGGAAAAAGTCAGAAGAACTGTAGAATGACAGAGGTTGCATAGGTGAGAAGCTAAAATCATAAACAAGGCTGGTATACAGCAAGATGTAAGAAAGAAGGTAGGGGAATAAACAAGGAACAAAGAGAGAACAGACAAAGTGGGAAGGAAAGGAGAGCAGCAGGAGGCGAGGAGAGGGGAAGGGGTGAGTGAAAAGACAGGGGAGAGATAGTTGAGGAAACAGAATGTAAAAGAAAAAGGAGGAAAAGACACTTGCATCATCGCTTTAAAACATGCCTGAGGGATGAGGAGGATGTTTGTGATGATAAACTCTTCACCCTCACTGACTCTGGCACACACACACCCACACATACACACACAGTCTCATTTTCTTCATGTTAGCCAGCCATTGTCCCAAGATGTTAATTGCGTCCTTGGTCATGTTCACTTTGAGGCAGAGAGAAATTTTCATGCTAATACCACTATACCAAGGTCAGCACTGCTTGTAAATAAAGAGAAGCTTCTTTATGTTTTCATAACAAATGCAGAGATCTTTAACGTTGTATTATGTGATACTAATATAATATTGATTTATAAGCCATCATTTTCAACTGGTGGGTCGAGACCCAAAAGTGGGTCGCAGATTGTCCCTGGAATAAAACTGGGGGTATAAAGTCTATGAAGTACAGATAACCTAAGTGGGCATAAATACTTCAGTGACATCATCTTCAAAGACAGGGATCAAATGTTTTATAATCTTTAAAGGATGACATCATCTTCAAAGGCAGGGATTGAATATTTTATAAACTTTAAAGGATGACATCATCTTCAAAGGCAGGGATTGGATGTTTTATAAACTTTAAAGGATGACATCATCTTCAAAGGCAGGGATTGAATATTTTATAAACTTTAAAGGATGATATCATCTTGAAAGACAGGGATTGAATGTATGATAACCTTTAAAGGATGACATCATCTTCAAAGGAAGGGATTAAATGTTTTATAAAATGTAAAGGATGACATCATCTTCAAAGACAGGGAATGAATATTTTATAAAATGTAAAGGATGATACCATCTTCAAAGACAGGGATTGACTGTTTTATTATCTTTAAAGGATGACATCATCTTCAAAGGCAGGGATTGAATGTTTTATTATCTTTAAAGGATGACATCATCTTCAAAGGCAGGGATTGAATGTTTTATAAACTTTAAAGGATGATATCTTTAAAGGCATGGGTTGAATGTTTTATAAACGTTGAAGGATGACATCATCTTCAACAATAGATTGACTGTTTTATAAACTTTAAATGATGACATCATCTTCAAAGGTAGAGGACAGAGTTCATGAAGCTGGGGATGTTGGGACCATTTCCCTCCATTTTTGACAAAGAGTAGGCTATAGTTTCCCCAAGTTTTCACAAGAAAATTGGGTTATTCCTTTAGAAATTGTCAAAGTTTTCATTCAGGCTTGACAAAATGAAGTTAACAAAAATATGCAAAAGCCAGAAGGGCATGCATACGTTAATTATCCCGTTTCTTCATTGAGTCATGGTTTGTTCCATCTCAGGTCCAAACTCGTCATTTTTAAATATCTTTGTGTGATTGAAATGTTTTTTTTTTTTTTTTTTTTGGGTCATGATTTCTCATAAGGAGGTGGTGATGGGTCCTGACTCCCAACAAGTTGAGAACCACTGCTCTAAAAATAACTAGGTAACTTACACCATATGAACAAAAGTATTTGGTCACACCTGATTATTATGGAATTAAGGTGTTTCAATAAGACCTGTATCCACAGGTGTATAGAATCAAGCACCTAGCCATGCAGTCCTCATTTACAAACAGTTATGATACAATGGATGGATGCCACCTTTGCAGTAAGATAGTACATGATATTCCACAGTCCACTGTAAGACATATTATTAAAAAGTGGAAGCATTGAGGAACAACAGAAAGGAGTGAAGACCACATAAATTACAGAGTGGAGTCAATGACCGCTAAGCCGCATGGTGTGTAAAAGTAATTTACATGGTCCTCTGCTTAGTGGCTGAGTTGTTGTTGTTCCCAAACACTTCCACTTTCTAGTGATAATAAGTTACAGTAGACTCTGGAGTAGTTATTGCATTTTATTTAACTATAAAATAGTTATATAAAATGCAGTAACACAGTTTATGGTATTATTTTGCTCAGCAGATTAAAATTGTAACTGTGTTTTGTCCTCTTGCTCCTGTGTCTTGCTTAGCAGCTCTCAGATTTCCTCTCTTTTACACACACTGCACGCCAACCACTTCAACTAGCTAAAATCCAGCTTATTAAAGCACTCTGCCTGAGAGAAATATTCAGGAAATCAATCTACGCCCAGAAAATTGTCTGATTTTCATGCCTCTGCCCTTTAACTCTCAGTCACACACCCGCTAATAAACAAGGCCTTCACATTGTAGGCAAACAAACATACAAACCCTACTCCCAGCTAGCCTCATCATACCCGGCATCATCTTCTCTCGTTTTAATGTCACAGCCCATTAAAAGCCTTTTAACCTCATTTGGCTGATGTGGTCGCCCACACAAACTTCCACATGTTCACACAGTGTGCTGACGAAATAAAGAAGAAAGAAAGACAGTGCTGTCTTCATATAGTTCATACGACAGAAGATGACATGACAGCATTTGAAAGCATTTGATTTCCCTGTAGTATTCTCAATCACAGGAAGACTTAAAGACATGAAAGAAAATAAAGAGAGAGAAGATTTATTGCTGGAGGCAGGATGATATTAACCCACATTGACTCGGTGGCCTGTGGTGAAATTTGTATGCTACAAATGCCAGACTCCTCTGGGGGCAAGGAGCAGCACGACTTCTCTAGTACTGAACCTCACATCACCTTCTCCGTTTCATTAATATATTCAAGGGCTGCAGAATTTCCTTCCCTACTGCCTCGTGACAAAAACTGTAGGTGTTTTTTTTTTTTGCTTAATTGAGAGCAGGCTTTAGAGGTGGAGAGACGAGTAGAAATAAGAGAGAAAATGTGACCAAAGCGGTGGGATTATACACAAGCTCACTCTGTCTCTCTCCCAGTCTTAACCTTTGTGACCTTGGCTAGAGGCTTGATCCGATTTCCTGCACATCATATGACTAAAGCTGACATCTATACATAACATGCAATGCTCTGTGTGCATGTGTGTGCTCCTTGCATATATTAAAGCATTTCTGCAGTACTAAACCCCACTATAAACACGGTTTAGTCAAAAATGCATGATTGTACACCTCTAGTGTTCAGCTTTCCAAGTGTGTGAGAGTTTGCTCTGGGTTTATAGATAATTTTCTTTGAATGGTGCTCGTGTTTTCAGTGGAAAGCTTGTGTTTTCTTTGTGATGAATGAGCCTGGTGATGGATCGATGTTGAGTACACTCTAGCTGTGTGAAACCACACTTACACACTCAGAACAGGATTGTTACCAGAATTTCAAACTTCAATATGATGCTACATCAAATATCTAAACCTGTTTGATACCACAACAACAAAAAGAGACGTTAGAAGATAAATGGTTATTTCTTGTTGTCAGGCGCAGACCTACCCACTGTCTAAAATGCACCATATTGGCAAAGTCTTAGCACCAAAATGTGTACGAGTTTAGCCACAATTTTAAAGGATCCATCCTCTCCTTCATCAATCTCAAGAGAGTCAGGTTTTAAAGTACTTTTTAATACTCTCAATCATCAAAATAACATAGATCAGGTCCTGTAAAAACTTGGTATTGGGAAAGTATCTCAGTTTCAACTAATCTTAAAGGGATATTTCAGTATTTTTGAAGTCAGGCCGTATGAAGTACATAGCAGTAGTAGTGGCATTAGCCTCCAGTAATTTCCGTGAGCAATCCTTTTGTATCGGCCTGGAAGCTAGGCTTTAGAGCGTAACAGATGGGTACAGTTTCTCGGCCACAAAGCAATGTTGGCTCAAACATGCACACAATCAAAACATTTTTTAAGCATTTTATTTTATACTCAGAAAGCCTCTGTGTTATTGTCACTATTTTTCAATGCAAGAGCACATAACCTGTAGCCTAAGCCTGCTCTGCAAAATAGTGACACAGAGGCTTTCTGGGTATAAAATAAAATTCCTTAAAAGTTTTCAGTAGTGTGTACGTTAGAACCAAAATTGTTTTGTGGCCCATTTTTTCTGAAAACTATCTAAATTTCAGGGAGAAACTGTACCCATCTGTTACACTGTATATCCTAGCTACCTGGCCGGTACAACCAGCGAGTCCTTCTTAAAGGAGCAATGCTCCCTGAAATCTCCTACTGCTATGTACCTCATATAAGTCAATGACAGTTTTTTCATTAAGATCTCACTCTAAGAAAGAAGTAGCCACAAACAGCTACACCTGTTTAAGTTTGAGCAACATCTTAAGACAGTATTACCAACAACATCCTGTGAGGGGGCACTAATAAATCCTGAATGTTAGTGTGATAGGGATGTGTATCAAAATCTGGTACTGATATGGTACCGGTACCAACACATCTGATACCTACCGGACTGAATTACAACAAGGTATCGCATCTGCTATGACTACCGTCTTGCCTAAAATAAAATTGCTTCAAAGAACATTTTTTGAGTGCTGGCTTCCCAGTTTAGTAGGTCTTTTTGACATGTATCTTAAGAAGTTTGTTGTAGGAGTTTTTGCTTTCCACAGTGGGGATACACACAGTTAAACAGTCAAACAGCTACATTTGTTTATCAAATTAGCCAGCGCAAAATTTATGAGTTGGTTTAACTGATTATCAATAGTTTTTTTAAACATGGGCTTGAAATCACGATATTTTTGTGATGAGCCTCCTGCCACTAGAGGCCGCTGTAGCTTCAGTTAATGGACACTGCCTTTCTGTCTGAGAAGCTTAGCAGTTAGCGTGTAATAGGAAAAGTGCGGTATGACAGTTTTTTAATTAATAAATGGAAATAAAGTGGTATGTAGGCTGTCGAGGGTCAAACTCACGTAGAAGTACTCAACCGAGGTTAAAGGCCACATATCAAAGCAGGATAATAATCTGCAAAGAGTAACGTAGGCTGGTGGTGCTAGCTGCTAATGTTAGCAGGTGTGATGTGAGCCTGATACAGACTATACCTAGTGGCTAACACAACAACCCTGTAATGAATTTGACTGTTTTCCAAGTATTTTCCTCTCAAGTCGGTTTGATGCAATTTAAATGAGCGTTTTACCGAATGGGGAAATAAACGCATCAGAACATTCCTATGCTAAATTTATTAGTAGAAAATATGAGACGTTGGACAAGGGTAGGGTGTTAATAATTAACTGCATGAATTTGTTTATAGGGAATATTTAGTTTTAACATATATTGTTAAATTTGAAGTTTAACATTCCCTCATGCCACTGACCATTATCATATTTTTTTTCTACTTCTAAGTATTGATTCAGGCACCATTTAAGCACTGGTACTGTTTAAAAAGCACCACGTTAGCAACTGTGTAAAAAAAACAAAAAAACAATCAATACCCAACCCTACATCCAGTCAAATTAGACTAAAGTCAGATTACGGCACGGTTCTAGAGACTGGCTTTCCAGATTTCCCCCTCTCTGACATGGACTGTACTTACAATTGGAAAACCCTGTCCTGTGGCAGCCCACCTCAGACAGCTGAGCAGGCATGAGCAAGACTGGTCTGCGAAAAGGAGTGACAGCCAATCAAAAAGCAAGCTGACTGAAAGAGGAAGCAAAGCAACACAGCCACGGCAGCAGCAGTAAACGTGAAGCGTGAAGTCAAGTGGATGTCAAAAATGGAGCAATCGTTGATTTGTGGCAACAATAGTGTTGAGAGTCCTGTAAACCACAATTAAACTGACGAAGAGAGGAGCTGGGCTGACATTGCTCCCATGAGTCTGTTAGTATGTGGGATGCTGTGTTGTCATCTTATTGCGTGACACACTAAAAGAACAAAACAGTTGAATCAGCCATTTTTGTCATGTATGATGTCAGTCACATTTCTTTTAGTGTGTGCCAGGCTTTATAGGTGTCTTTGTTAAACATGACTGTGCAGGGGTTTGTTGTATATGTTTGTCCTGTCATGCTTGAGATGCAGTGAGTTTAGCAGACTGTGCATCTGCAGATTGTATCCACAGTTCTTCTCCCAGCTTTACAAACCTACTGATGCATGCACAACATTCTGCAGCCACTTTTGAATGCTGTTTGGAGGGGACAGCCAGGCTGCATCCCTCATGTCTTTCTTTTTGTTCCACTGGGTTGCGTACGCCATCTCCTTCAATCTGCACTGTGCTGCAGAGCATGGGCAGCACTTCGCAACACTCTCTAACATGGTTGGACAGCTGTATCCACGGCCCAGTGGGGCGCATTTGCTATCGCCCTTAAATCTGCCTAATTACGCATCTCATCAACTCTTCAGCCGCTCGATAGCTGTAATCCCGACGCCTCACACATGCATGCACCGCCTAGTTTTCTCCACCTCTTTCTTTATCTTTCTGCATCTTCTCCTTGCCTTTCTCGTTTTTTTTTAGAACTCTTGTCTCTTTTTCTCACCACCTTTCTTCTCGCCCCTTCCCCCTCCATCCCTCCTTCCCCTCCTCTCTCTCCCTGTTGCATCATACCCCGCTCTTCATCTCTCCTCTAATCTTGTCCTCACCAAGTAACCCAGCTCTCTCAGCTCTGTGCACCAAAGTCAGCCGGCTCCACGGCTTTCCAAGCCCACAATAACTGCTCCCTCCTGGGTTCGCCTCGCCGCCTCATTGCCTCTCAACTTCCACCACCACCGCCACCCCACCAATCTCCCCCTATTCCCCTAGTTACCCCTCCTCCCTTCAGCCTGGAGCTTCCACGACAGCAGACAAAGATCAGTCACGCATGCACATTCTCCCTCTTCTTGTACACACCACGCACACACTCACACCCAGCCAACTCTAACTCAGATAAAACCAGTAAAGGTGCAAGAAACTGCCAGCATGCACACCCTCGCTAAAGATATGACCAAGATCAGTCACGCTGGCTTCATCTCGGCCCTCTCAGAGCAGAAGAGGAACAAACAAGATGGAAAAAAAGCAATCTGATTTCAGAAGACCATGAAGAAGAATGCAGGAATGTGGCTGGTTACATTTGTGAATTAAAAGGCTTCGTTTAAGCTTGATTCTCTTGTGATCTTGCTGCTCTTTAGGATTCCTGATACAATATGCTATTACTGCAAGTAATAAGAAGATGAAGAATGCAGTCTGGGATCAGGAAGTGAACATTGCTTAAAAGTGGCAACAGCAGAAAATACCATAACATTGTAACAAGCTGTCAGTGTGATTAATGCTCACAGTCAGTGAGTGTCAGAACAATTCATGTGCAAAAACGCTGGAAAACAACACCAAACATGCCTGTAAACTACATCGACCTTGATTTTGTACGGTCACTTTCAACATCATCCTCTCCATCTCCTCAACAAAAACTATGAGCACTGTTTTCATGTAAGTTGTGTATAAATTATCCACCCATCTACTTCCACTTTGCTTGGTTTTAATCAGCAGACTGAACAAGCCGGTCTAGACATCATTCCCCCAAGCAATATTTTCCAGCACCTCCTAAGGGATGCTGAGGCGTCCCAAGGCCAGGTTGGATATAATCCTCCCAGCAAGCTGTGGGCCTAACCCAGGTGGACATGCCCAGGAGAATCCTTATCAGGTGCTTGAACCAACTCCGCTGGCTCCTTTCAATGAGAATGCTTGCTCCAGATGTCCTCACCTTATCTCAGAATGAGTCCTCAGTCCTGTTTGCATTACTGCCAATCTCTTAATCCATTTCACCCTCACTCGTGAATAAAGATCTCTGCACACAAGTCCATTTTTGACTCCATCATGATGCACTTTATTTGTATTCGCTATAAAATTCATAGAACATGGCAAACATTTTGTACTGCAAAGAGAAAAAAGCAGTGGAGATGTTTTTGTTGCTGTTACACTCCTTAAAAAAAAAACAGAGTAGGTCCACCCATCCTGACAATATGGCACAAGCTTGTGTGTCACAGTGCTGTGCCAAGTTGGAGAGACGGGAGAGACTGTGAGGAAATAAAACATCTGGAAATCCCAGTGTTTAAGTCAGGGTTCAATGCAGAGAAAGGGAGGCGAGCTGCAGCCACTGCTCTAAATAATCAATCACCTATTTAAAGGACTAGGATAGATGCAAAAACACCAACATTTATTTTAGAAAATAGTGATGACCAAAAGTTTCAGGGTCAGAGTACAAATACTTTTTGCACAGCACAAGATCATTCAGACATGGAGATTAACCTCACCTGCCTGCAAACTACTCCAGTGCCTCCTGGATATCCTAGCCAGCTAAAGCAAATACAGCCTCTTTATCTGCAAAAAAGCAGAGACTAGAGTTTCTAACCCTAACCCTAACCCCCTTTCACCCTAGATACTATTTATGAAAACCAGAAACCAAACCTGTAACAAGAAGCCAGCAGTCAACAGTAATGGGGCTGACTTTGTGCTGAGTATGTAGACAGCTCTCACTACAGTTATACAGGAATCTGGTGACTCACAGTGCTTGCCCTAGTACCCCATATTCCTGCTGTACCCTGAACATGACCTGAGGGACTTGATCCTTCTGGATCTATAAAACACATTTAGACCAGAAGAGGAAACTCCCATGCTAGCGCCAGGAGCCATGTGGTCCACTGGGAGGTAAATTCCGTATTGTTTCTGCTGAACTTGAGGTTTGAAAGAAGAGTGGTTCTCAAATGGTGTCGCTTAATCAAGTCTTTGTGCAGCGTAGGAGTTTACACAATCATATGTAATTACTTAAGTTAATTCAGGACTACTTTGTCAAGAAACACACACTATTTGCATATAAGAACTTATTGCTGTTATTCATATTTTACTGTTCTAGGATCCCTCTGCCCTTCCTTAAGCTTACATGCAAAGTACCTAAAGAAACAGCACATGTTCCTGTGCACAAGGACAGCCTGTGGCAGGGAGAGAAGTAGCAAAAAATCCACAGAGCAGAGCATCAGTGACAACAGAATGACACTGATATAGTGAGAGGTATAATAAAGGAGGGGCTGGGGTGGAGGAGTGTTGTAAAAAGTGGTTTTCAGAGGGAGCAGCAAAGCTTTGCCAGGCTACAGCAGTTTAAGCATGAGTGCGATGAGCCAGTAGGGTGCTTAGAGGTGAATCAGCTGGCCATCAGCTGATGAGGACTTACAGCTGACCTCAGTTATTTGGCAGCGCTTGCCTCTATCTGCCTGATTTGACGCATACGCTGAGTTTACTGTGGCATGTTCTAAAGAGGCTATTTTGTAAAAATATGGGAATTGTGTGTCTTGAGGTTTTGGCTTTGGCTTTAGGTGTGAAATGTTGAAAACCACTGAGCTGGGGCGTCCTGTTCATACATCCATAATCTACACCAGTGTTACTCAACCCTGCTCCACCAAAGAGATAAATTATTGAAAAGGCCTTTGCAAGAGCCACAATCTAAGTAGTGAAAAGTAGCAAAAACTGATTAAAGTGGCTATAAAAGTATAAGGTTGTAAATAATGGTCAAACAGTGGCAAAAAAGTGGCAACAAAGGGCGATAAGGGGCAAAGTGGGTGAAAAGTGGAAAAACAGGGAGAAAAAGTGGCAGAATAAGGCAGAAATTGGCAAAAATGGTTGAGAAGTAACCAACAAATGAGTTACAGTTGGCAAAAATGGCCAAAAAACAGCAAAAAAAGAGTGTAAAAGATGCTAAATGGGCAAAAATGTGTGGAAAAATTGTCTAAAAGCAGTGAAAACATGGCAAAAAATGAGTGCAAAAGTGACTATAATGTGCAAAAATGTTGGAAAAATGGTCGAAAAGCAGCAAAGAGTGGCAAGAATGCTGAAAACAGTGGCATTTAATGGCAAAAGGCAGATTAAATGGGCAAAAAGTGTTAAAAAAATGGCAAAAAAGGGAAAAAAGTTGCAAAAGAGGCAAAAAAAATGGTGGCAAAAATGGGATAGAAGTAGTAAAAATGGCTAAAAAGAGATGGCAAAAGTGGGCTTAAAGCAGTAAAAATGGATTAAAAGCAGCAAAAAAAAAGGAAAAAAAGGCACAAAAATTCCAAATAAGGGCAATGGAAATCTACAGACATAAAACAAAGGTTGAAAATTAAGGCCAACTGTATTAATGTGGAGATTCAAACTGATTAATGTGACTTGCAATGGATAATTTCTGAGGTCATAGCTTCCCTTTATGAAGGTTTTCTGGGGGAATAATATTTCAAATTAAGACACAAAACAGCCACAAATCATCACAAAAGAGCCACAGGTGGCTCTAGAGCCACACGTTGAGTATCACTTATCTACACTGTTCATCCAGTTCAGAGGGGCTGGAGCCAATCCCAGCTGTCGTTGGTCAAGCCAGGGTACATCCTGGACTTTAGCCAGCCAATCACAGTGCTAATATAGAGACACTAAAGCAACCACACTTTGACTCATACCTGTGGTCAATTTAGAGTCACCAGCTAACCAAAGAAGCATGTCTTTGGTCTGTGGAAGAACGCCTGAGAGAACCCACGCATGCACATGGAAAACATGCAAACTCCACACACACAGGCCCTGGGAGTGCAGCCCCCTGTTTTTGAGCACCCTTGGAGTAAACCTCCCAGTTTTTACATAATTGCATGAATTATTTTTAGGTCTATTTAAGCTTCCTTTGCACTTTCACCCTTGAACACATGCAAGCAGGGAAAAGTGCCTGCAGTCTACAACTTCATAAAGACAAGAGGGAACCTGTCCCTTTAAGAAAAATAGCAGGAAGGATGAGGATGAGTGATGGTATCAAGGTGGGGAAAGATGCAGGGAAGACAAAGAGAGGTTGGATTGCCATCTTGACAAATTATTCAGACTTAAAGTGAAGTGTTAAAAAAGAGGAGGTTAACAGAGTTGGAAGAGTTTCTCTGATTTGTGTATAAAGAATAAGGCTATGATGCTCTACAATGCTATAAACCCATGGAAATGGCTCTGGATTAAAAATTGAACGGACGAAGTAATAAAGAATAGTGCTCCCTGGAGAGTTTATCAGAGCAGGTCTATGCAGCCTCTATTGTTTTGTAGTTATATAACAAGTCTTTAGCTGGAGGGCAAAGACATATTACACAAAATGTAACACTACCTCCGCCTTTTTTTAGCCCAGACTTTCCTCCGGGGTTGTTCCAGCAGTCACAGGTGATTTGCAGAGAATACAGCGATATGAATTCCTTTCACAGCTGAATATTAGGTCACATGACGTTAGGACACCTGATTAAACGACAGGTGGGTGTAGAGAGAGAGAGAGAAATGTCTGCAGAAGCCCCAAAGATGTGACGAATCAAATGTCAGGACAACACTGGCCCCCGTGCCCTGTGTGTGTGAAAGTGTGCAAGCATGTGAGTGTGTGGTGATTCACGGCCGAACGAGGCGGAGCGCAGCTGATGAGATATGAATCAACAAGCGTGGCACTGCTCTTACCGCTTTCAATAAGCCGGTCGTAGTTTGTGCCTGTGTGATGTGCTTCACAGTGGGCGTGAATATGGGCATTGTCTGCCCTCATCCTGTCCTGCAGGCACTCTGCACATGCTACACTTGACATTTGCAAATTCAATTTTCAGGCAAATGCAGTTCTGCTTCTTTTAGGCGCTGCTACACCAGGCAGACAACTTGTTTTGATCAGGACTGTTGAGTTGTGGTTCCTTTCTATTATTCTAGATCAAGACTAAACTGATACTGTGTTGAGCTGCTGATAACTGCAGTAAAAGCCAATGATGTTTCTCTTCAGCCAAACAAACCAGACCAAAAAAACTAGTTGATCAAGGGTTTATCAGTTGTCAAGAACAGTAGATTTTCCTCATTTTGTAATCCAAACTTTCACTCTCATCATCAACATTAGTGACAAATACATGACATTTCCACTTCCTGTGTCATAACAAAGGCCTATGATTAGCCAGTGGAAGGCTTTTAATGAGAATCAGCAGCAGATGTTGCTTTAAGTTGTGGTGGCACGAGAAGACTGACACAATAACAAGAGTGAAGCATGGATTAGACATGAAATACCTGTGAATCTCCTGTGCTTGTCACTGCGATTTAAATCCAGAGCAGCTTCTAAATATAGCAGGAAGTTACAAAATGTAAAAACTTTGAGTGGCTATGAAGAAAACACAGCTCATAAATCATAGCCTCCCTAGGGTGATATAGAGCAGTGCTTCTCAAATGGTGTGGCAAGACAAAAGAATTTGTCCTCTCTTATGTTATCACTATGACTATGTAAGAAATTGAGCATATAGTCTTAGTTCAAGCAGGCCACTGTGTCAAGTGCAGCTATTTCATTAAGATCTCATGCAAATCCTCATCAGCTGATTCACACTAAGCTTCCTATTGGCTAAATGCACTCAAGCTGCTTTGGCTGCCCACTCTTTGCTGCCTCTTCTGCAAGCTGCTTTTGCAAACCTCCTCCACCCCAGCTCCTCCATTATGCTACATCTGACTTAGCCAGTGCCATTCTGTTGTCACTGTTCTACTCTGGGGTTTTGGCTGCCTGTCTTTAGGAAGGTGTGCTGTTCCTGCTTGATGCTTTCCACAAAGGCTCATGGAAGGGCAGGGGGATCCTAGAACAGCCATAAAAGCAAATATACTGTAAATAATGCTAATAAATACATAATAACAGCTGCTACTAAAATGAAATTGTTAAATTGGGAGTTGTGTATGTTTCTTGACTAAGTCACCCTAATGGAACTGAAGATACTGTAAAATATATTAAAGAGGCTATTTTGATAGAAATGGATATGGTGCACCTGGGGCAAAAAAAGGCTGAAAACCACTGATAAAGAGACCAATAATAAGAAAGTTGCAGTCCTGTTTAGACAGTAAAAATCGAATTTAATTTTATCCTCCCAATTTTTCTCTTGTCTTGTTTTTTTTTTCACTGCTCTTCTTCTTTCTCTTCCTTCCATTCCTCTCTTCTCTCTACTCTCATCTTTAAAATTATTTTCTTTTAGTAGAATCCCAATTCCAAAAAAGTTGGGGCACTTTATAAAATGTAGAAAAAGAAAAAAACAAAAACAAAAACAAAATGCAATAATTGCAAATCTCCTAAAACCAAATTTTATACACAATCAAGGCTGTCCATTAGGGGGGATAAAGAGGGGAGCTTTCTAAGCCCCAGCCAAACTGAGGGGGCCATGGAGGTCAGCAAAATTGTGGCCCACCATAAGCTGTGATAACCATATATTTTTTCTATTAAACCTGAATACAACAACTCTAATCAAAGAAACAAAAATTATGTTTTTTAATTTGTGCTGTTGTACAAATATTGTCATTTTCAAAATTTAAACCCCTTTCTTGAAACAGAACAACTTTTTTTTAGTGCAGATGATAACAATGTAGATGGGCATATATAAACTATTTGAAAGTAATTTTAGACTTTATAGCTAGGCCACAATGTACACAAATGTCAGGATTCCAGGAGATAAAGCAGAAAAAAAAGAAGACAACTCAAAAAGTGACAAAACTAGTAAAAAGTGGCAAAAATGGACAAAAGGTAGCATACATGGATTAAAACTGGTAGAAAGACTTGGCAAAAATGGGGAAGGGGGCATCAACAATGTGTTGAAACTGGCAATAATGGACAAAAAACAGCAAAAACAGGTTTAAAATGGCAAATCAGTTTCAAGAATGGGCAAAAAGTGACAAAATTTGGAGAAAAAAAAGGTGAGCTTTGTGAGCTTAGCTTTAGCTTTGTGAGCTACATAGCTTTGTTATCTACAACCAAGTTAGGTTCAGCAATGCGAGCTTTAGCAAACTTAGCTAAAGCTAACTTAGCCATGCAGGTGACGTACCTACGTAGATTATGTGCTTAGGTGTTTTATGAGCTTAACTTTAGCTCCACGAGCTATGTATCTCTGTTAGCTACGTAGCTCTGTTAGCTATGTAGCTCTGTTAGCTAGTTAGCCTACACAGCTAGTAGAGCTAACAGAGCTATATAAACTCTGCTAGCTGTGTTAGAATGTTTAATGGAGTTTTTTTCCTGTAGAGCTGACTGTTTACTCAGCGTTTTTTAATCAGGTTTTGCAGGTCAGCTTTTGAACTTTTAACTTTTTCCTAACTGTTACCTTGCCTGTTACGCTAACCCTAAATGGAAGTTTGGTCCGAACTTATTTAAAACATTTTTGCGTGTATTTCCATTCCGAGATGGTTGGCGTCTCGGTTGGTCTTGAGAGTGGCCACCAGAGATGAATAGTCGGCAGCCAGACTGTCTCTAAAAACTGAGGAACTATTTGAGAAAGCTATTTCTCAAAATAAACTCCAAAGACTTCTCTTGACCATAGGTCATTTAAAATGGATTGAGGGAATATGGAAAACTGTTCTGTGGTCAGATGATTCAAAATGTTATATTTAACCTCTTCTCTTCTCTTCCTCTGTTTTCCTTTCCTTCTAATCTTTGCCAATCTTTGTTGTCGTCTTTCCTCTCTTCTTCTCTGTTTCATCATCTTGTTATATCACTGACTTCCAGCCTTTCAGCCACCACAAAGTTGCGAACATGCATCATCCCATCATGAAATCATCTGCCTTGATGCACACACATGCATCGGCACGCGCATGCTTGCACATGAACAATTGGACACCTGTCAGCTTGATGAGAGGAAGAGCTAAAGATGCTGACAGGGGTGTGTTTGTCATGTTTGTTTGTCTGCACATGCATGCATCTGAATTTAAATACAGGTCTTCATGCGTGCAAAAAAAACATCTGAGCATCATTGTTGAGCTTGAGAAAAGTCAGAACAGGTCATGGTGTTTGTGTGATCTGTCAGAGTGATTCATGTCCTACAAGGGACAGGCTCTGAGAAATAAGGCACACAGACACAACCAGAACCACGCTTAGTTACATTTGCACAAGGATTAATACGTCAATTACAAGCATTTCAAATTGAAAACGGTACAACTTTTCTTCAGCTTAATATGTTTTGCACCATAAAAGCAAGTTTAACCCATATATCTGTGTCATACAAAATCTTTTGAGTGCTAAAAAATACTATATGGCTTGAAGAATCAGAAAAGTGTCCTCTTCATATGCTCCTTTTCATCTCTTTAAAGTAAAAATGACATTTTTAGTTAATAACATGCACCTTTTTGTATTAATTTGCTTTCTGTCACGCTGCCTTGCACCCTATTTCGTAAGAGCTGCACAAAATTCAAGACCGCCTTGGCTCAGCCCAAAAGGCTAATAGCTTTTTGTGCATAAAATGATGTATGGAAATTCTAAATACCTCGACACAAAACTGAGCTCTTAAGCTGAAATTCAGCCACAGCTGCATATTTAACCTGAGCCAGTTAATTCTGTATTTAATTGCTGTTTGACAGCGCTTATCCTCCCATTCCAACATTTTTTTTTCCATCTATCCAGTTAAAGATATCCTTTATGTTAAATATGCAGCCCCTTGTGTTTTTAAAACAGCTGCATTTTGTACATATTGTGGTAAGAATCAAACAGATTGTGTACTGTTTCAGATGACGCTAAAGGGGCAATGATGATGGGCGGTGTAGAGGTGAAAGAAAGAGCAAACGGAGGATATGGAAAGGTGCTAGAGATGTGAAGTGGTGCGTGGGCAGACAGAGACTACAGGACATTACCTTATTGTCAGATACTCAGACAGGATGGAACAGGAGGTGAGGGGGGCAGGAGGAGATGCTGAGAGGGTGGTGGAGATGGAGAAGATGGGAAAGCAGGTGAATGAAAGGAGTTGAAAGAGTGGAAAAAGGCTGAGTGCTACTGGTGAGTCATGTTTGAAGGAGAGCAGGGCATGGGGGTACTATTTTGATGGAATACAGCACACTGTCTGAAGTGCATAGCACTCAGTGATTTGGGGCACGTCAGTCAACATTTTGCTATCTAGCGTACAACCCAGGTGCAAACCTAGCCACAGAGTGCAAAGAAGATGCACTGAGTTGTGTGATTGTGCATGGGTCTGTTTTGGGAGTAACATTAGCCAGAGCCTCTCACTCCCCTTAAAAACCAGCTGCACCACTGCTAGTTTTAGTTTTTTAGACTTTCAGCCAGCTCATTAAACCACTTTCCTTCACCATGCCTCTGAACACTCAGAGGAAGCTTTATGAAACATGATGATAGAGGGTTTACGTTTTATTTTACTAAAGCATTCCTACATCATCAGAAAAGATAAAAAAGACAAAAAAGACTGAGTGTAACCTCATCAGTTACCCTGGGATAACAATAGGATTAAAGAGGATCTATGTTGATTACTCTTCTGTGAGCCCAACAGGAAAAGTATCCTGAGACACTAGTTTATTTTCTCAGCTACAGTCCTAGGAAACAAGCTGAAGGCCTAGAAAGCACCAGGTGTACGTGGGATCTAGGCTGAGATGCTCAAGGCAGGTGTTGAACCCTCCTCCCTGTAGTTGCATGCTCTCAACTGCTCCATATGGAGAACTGGCATCATCCCTACTGACTGGAAGAGGTACAGTGTTGTTCCAGCCCCAAAGGGAAAGGGAGATGGGCGAGAGTGCAACAACTACAGGGGTTTTACACTTCTCTCAGTGCTTGGCAAGGTCGTTGCACTGATACTGCTGAGCAGGATCCGTGATCTGCTGCTCCAAAACCTTCAGCCCGACCAATCCTCACTGAATGCTTTCGGGAATTCAATAGATGGTTACCTGCAGCCTATGTTGACTGCTGGAAGGCATTCAACCCAGCGAGAGATACCCTCTGTAGGATTCCAGAGTTTTGTTGGATCCCACGTTCGATTGGAGTATCATTTTGACAGATCTGGACTTTGCTGATGATGCCACTTTGGCAGCGTAATCCATCGATCTGCTGACTGCAAGGCTGAGTTCAACCACAGACTTGGACTCACGCATGGGGCAGTGGGTTTGCTGAGCAAGACAGTTTGGTGTTCTCAGCATGTGAAGAGAAGTCAGTCTTTCGGTCCTTGGTCTTCCTGGTCTTAGTATACTGTTGGGAGGCCTGGATGTTGACTGTTGGTCAGAGGTGCCAACAGGGCTCTTAAGCACATTTTTCCAGGCACCTGGCATGCTTTCCAGCTCACTGGATACTGAGTGCCTAAGACCTGGCGGGCTGGTCCAGGCACAGGGGGCGACCGCGTGCTGGGAGGATACCTGGAGAAATGGGGCATGTCCTGTAGGAGGCCAGAACTGTACAAGACCAAGGCTGATGGGGCGAAGTGATGAACTGGCATACTCGCCCATACCTGACCTGACCTGAATGAGATACACAGAAAGAGTAGTCATGAATGCTTCTTTGTGTGGTCTAATGAGTATATTGTTACACTTTAAGGCTACTCTACATAGAGGCTTCTGCCGTCAGTGAGTGAATGTGGTCTGTATGTAATGTTGGAGTACTTTGAGGTGCCAGAGGACAGCCCAGCCATTGCAGTTCACCTAAAATCCCTGGTTGTTGAGTAATTCTGCTGCAAGATTTTCAGATAAGGATAAAGAAAGCATGCAACAAAAACCAATATTTCATCACCATGATTGTCATCACTGTGTTGATTTTTTTCATCTTCTACTGTTCCCTCCTCGGTAATACTTCTGGAGCTACTTCCTTTTAAGACTGGTGACACACATTGTGCTACAGGCCTGCAAAGCTCAACCCACAGAGACTCTTTTAATGTGACACCTGCATTATTACATAATCAGTTTCTGCCTTTAACTCTCCATCTAAGTTTAAAGCCTTTGTTATTTTAGTTCAGCCAAGGCTCAAACAGTGCACATTTTGATGAATATTTGATGAATGTGTGTGTTATAAAGTTAATGATTAATTACAAAGTAAGGCACCCGTTTGGCTCCGGGCCGCCCACAAAGCTTAATGATGTGAGAAGTTGTCAAAACGACTTTTCTCACAGGAGATTTGGGAAAGGGTTTTGAAATTGCAGCCAATACGTGAGGCCTAAAATCTGACTGAAAAATGAAAGGGGGGGAGTAAGGAAGAGGAAGGAAGCAGTAATGGGATAGACGACGGAGGAGAGAAGCGAGTCGAGTATTGAAGTGACAGGTTGTTGTCAGAGTAGCGAGACCCTGGAAGATAGATGAAGACAGGGTCAGCAACTCTCTGCTAATGTCACAACAGATGACTAACTGTGGAAGTGTGTGAGTAAGTGTGTGTGTGAAGACAGGGTCAGCAATTTATCCCCCCAAGGCTGGCTAACCCTGAGTTTGGAGTATGTGTGAATGAGTATGCAAGCACAAGGTCAGCAACTTCTATACTACAAGGATGAGTGATACTGTTTCTGTGTATGCGCCTGATTATATCTTTGTTCCCTGTTTTGTGTGACCAAACACTGCCTGTTCAAACTGTTCCCCCTCCTTTTTTTGTGTGTCTGTTTTCACTCACAGCGTATTAGCTCTGGTGCAACATAACAGTCGCTTTGCTTCCTTGTCATGGAAACATATTGCTGTTGTATCCCTGCTGTCGACTGCTTGTTCTACACTCGGCAAATGTTTACTGCCAAACACTGTAAAGCGGTGTCGAATCTGCCCCAAAGTGCAGCTTTTACAGCTGGCTGCACACACTTGCAGTGGTGTAGCGGACTTGCTTGAAAAGATTTTCATGGAATAGGTTTTATCGAAGGACATTATTTACACAAAGGTACAGGGCAAGCACTGAAATTTTAGAGTGTCTGCAAACTTTGAATGCTGCAAATATGTTAACAGCACTCATTTAAACGTCAGTGCTTAGCCTATAGTCATGAGTCTGAGGTTTCTGTTTGTTAAAGCTGGTAAACCTTGAGGTAGCTTTGCTATGAATTGTTGCTATTTAGATAATGATTGATTGATTGAGGAATAGAAACATTTTTGCCTGAAGTTTAGCCTCTCATGCAGCACTTCACTAACCTTGCAGAGCAGATGGATTTGCCAGATTCCATCTCTGTCATCAGGGAAATCCATCCTGAAAAGCTCCAATCCACAACGTTTGTGCTGAACTGAATGCTGTTGGGACCAATCAGCATCACTGAGGAGAAGAAGACGGTAGCTATGGGCGGAGTTTAGTTATGCTAGCCATTTGCAATGGCTGCCTCCAGCGCAGTGATTAGCTCAGATGTAGCCACAGAGTAAGTTTTATAAGAACTAGACCATGTTTCTGTATTGAATAAAGAGTAAAAACAACACTGAAAGCTTTTCACTTTTCATACCTGCTTTTGTATTAGTTTGTGAGTTTGTGATCGTTACGAGTTGGTGGATAGTTGCACTGAGTGGTTGTATATAATGGCTGCTAATGGATTGATAAGCTCGGATGTAGCCACAGCAGTTTGTCAGAACTGGACCACATTCCTTTATCAAAACAAGAGCAAAGAGTCACATTGAAAGCTGTTCATGTCGAAAAAGAAGCTTTCATTCTTCTCACGGTCTGCTCCAGCATGGGTTTGTGATCATTACGGGTGTGGTTTGCCAGTGTATCTGTTAGCTATTAGCTTAGCTGTAGCTGTGGGAAAGTCGCAGTCTAATTCGAGTTGGACCACATTTTCTTTTAAAACAGGTACTAAGAGTAACACTGAAACCTTGTCTTGGCAGAGAGGATGTTTTCACATGTCTTCTGACCGGCCTTGGCATGAATTTTATTCACGGAGGAGCTCTGCCATTCACAACTATGACCAGGGTAGCCTGTCAGCCCAGGAGCTGGGCACACATACAGCCTTGACTTGCTGCTCTGATTGGCATGTCGTGAATGTGACAGTTAGAACCTTCTGATTTTTTTTTGAAAAGCCCTGCCCTTCCCAAAAGCTTTCTATAGGAGCTTTCCAACATGAATGTGAAATATATTCATGCAGTAGGTATGTGAGACAGGCAGTCATCATCGCTGCTCACTACCAGTGGACCAAGATGGTAAATCAAACTTTGTTGAAGCAAGTCTGGAGAACAACAAAAATGTCCTTTCAGTGTGGTTCTTTGCTCTTCGTTAAAAAATAAATGTCTTCCAGCTCTTTTACGCTGCCACTGTAGCTACATCCAGACTAATCTCTTCACCAGCAGCCATTGTTTACCAGCTCACAGTACTTCTAGACCACGCCCATAGCTACTACCTCATTCTCTTCAAATGACACTAATTGGTCCATTCTTTTTCTGACGAGGCACAGATCTCACAGGATGGTGCTTTGCAAGATTGATCCGCCTGATGACAGACTTAGAATCTAGCCATTCCATCAGCTTTGCAAGGTTGAGAGCACACTGTGTTAGGTAGAGCTTTTAAGCTAAAAAGCTCCAGAAAAGGACAACACACGCTTCTTGAAAAAAATGCTGTTTTTCAAACAGGCAGCACCTTTCATGTAATGCTAAATCATTCAAACTATTTTTCATGAACATCTATGGTGAGTGTAATAAAGTCTGTGCAGAATGGACTAACGTGTTTTTAGGCCCAGCATTAAAATGTTTGAATGACACTTAAAATTGCACTCCTATAAATGCACAGAGTATTTGTCTTGAAACAAGGCGTTTCCAGGCGCAAAGGTGGTGTGTTCCTATTATCCTTTATTAAAGGAAAGACTGACTTCTGCTGAGCTTGTTTCACTCACATAGGTTGCATATCTTCTCAACAGTTAAAAATCAGTGCATGTAATATGTTCAGATTATGTTTTCAATTGAATAGAGGTTTGAGTGACAGAAAGCTTTTGTTTGTGTTTTTGCGTGCTCACTCCAATTGCATTGCATCTATCCATGCAAAAACCCAAAGAAACACACCTGCACATGCTCTCATGCAACAGGTTTAATAATAGTTCTTTTACTAAACTGAGTGCACTGACAAGATTGTCCATTGATACTTACTGTCCAGTGTGCATTGTGTTTTATAGAATAAGATTTCCAGCAGAAAAAATAAGCAAATTAATGTTTACAGCCAATTTCATGTGTTGAGCTCACAGTATATTAATCACCATCATGTGTAAGCAGAAATTTTCCCTTTTTTTATGATTGATAATGATGTGGGAATGCCTCAGTAAAATATAACTCAATTTCATGCGGTGTCCTGTGAGGTATTCTGTATGTTTAGCTGCACAATAAAAAGATGTAAGTGAAATAATATGGTTAGAGTTCAGTCTGTTTAGGACTATGGACCCAAAAATATTTGGATACTGCTCTTAAAGTGATTTAGAGATGGTGCTCTGATTTGTTTGAATTATGCTATGCCTAAAACAGGTCCATTTATGATCAAGGCATATCATCCATCCTCTTTGTACTCTGTGACTGGTTTGCACTGGGATCTCACCGGGATAATATATGTTTATTTTAGGCTGTGGACTCTAACTCTATCCACGCTGTAGTGCTTCTTAAAAAGCACTGATTAATAACTTTATAAGTATTGGGAATGTGGGGAAGGGATTGTTGAAGCTATGGAGGCCGAAATTTGCATTTTTCTTTCTGTGCTCTTCCCTCCAGAAGAAAAGAACAAACCTTTCTCTTTCCTCGGATAACATCAACTCAGTGTAATTTAAAACTAGTCATATGTGATCATAATTATTTCTGAAAGTGTTATTTTCACATATCAACCATAGAGACTTGGCCCTGGGTTTTCCCTGCATCACGCTTTATAGCTTGGGTGCTCAGGGAGACTCCTATCTTAAAGTCTAAATTGAAAACAATCTAAAGTACACATTGCAAATAGAGTAGTGTGTGTCTACTGTTTGCTCTGTGGTCCGGATAAAGAAAAGAGGTTGCTATTGACTTTTGTACAGCCCACATTAAAAATAAAGGGTGATTGATTTTTGTCCAAGCTTCTGGGAATCTAAGGGCCAGCCTCATCAACTATAGCTTTATTACAGACTTTATTATTTCAGCTTTATTACAATAGATGGCTGCAAGCATACCACTATTAAGAACATAAATACATTCTCTTTTTCAGGCTTACTTTTACATAATGACCTGTCTTTATTGCTTTTATTTCATTCCTTATTTATTTGATTTGTTTTTAATCTGCCATAAAGCACCAGCAAACCTCATTCTATTGAGCCCTATTAAGATGAAGAATGCTGTTACTCAAGGCCATTAACATAGATTTTCTTTTTCTAATAGTCTACAAGAGCTGAAGATTCTTTTTAAGTTTTACCACTTATGACACGCTGTAATTAAAGGCACTGAAGCTGATCTGAAGTAGTAGGAGATATTTATATTTGGCAACGTTGAGTGATTGGCGTACTGAATAGTGATCTGTTCCTTCTCTCTCCTTTTCGATGTCTATCTCCAGGACTTGGACGTCATTCTACGTGGCAAAAACCCAGTAGAACCAGTAGAGTCCAGTGAAGGCCCAGCAGCGCCAGCAGAAATGGCTCCAGCAGCCATGTCTCTGCCTCCATCGTCCCTTCACCCCTCCCGAATCTCATCTTCTTGCCTTTTCTTCCTCTCTTGCTATCTCCTCCTGGCATGTCCTGGGTCAGTTCACTCAAGTGCGCCTGAGAGCAACTGCTCTGCTAGTGGAGACCCATGTCAAGAAGGTGAGGAAACTGGCATTTTAATGCATCAAGGATCAGATTAAGATGGCAGTACTGAATTTATTTCTTCTCTTAATAAGTCACTATGCACAGCTTTATGATGAGTAACTGAACACAACGGTTAACCGTCTTGTTTGGTTATCCGTAAAAGTTTTTGTAATAACTCATTGAGACTAGTGTACATTTTTTAGGTTCACTGCTGATATGCTGCAGATTTTTTGCAAGCTAATCAGAGGAAAACCTAATAATATCCTTCACTTTATAATTAGCTTATTTACAGCTTTTTTTTTTAAACATAAGAGGCTTACTCAATGGATTAAATGTTTTCCTTTGTAGGAAGCAATAACTATGCTTTAATAGAATGATTAATAACAATGTCTGTGTCATAATAAAGGCAAAAGCTTCTATGAATCTACCCTTGATAAGTATATTGTAGACTGAAAAGCCTAACAGTGTACTTCTATATATCCTAGCTGGACATACAGTATATCCATACAGGTTATACAAAGCTATAACCAAAAATGGACAACATATACCACATATAGACTATCACATATAGATAACATATACCACATATAAACTACTAAAGATAACATATACCAAATATAGATTACCACATATTGATAACATATATCACATATAGACTACCACATATAGATAAAATATACCACATATAGACTAATATATAACATATGGATAACATATACCACATAAAGACTATCCCCTATAGATAACATATAGATAACATATACCACATATAGACTATCACATATAGATAGCACATACCACTTATAAACTAATAAAGATAACATATAGATAACATATACCAAATATAAACTACCACATATTGATAACATATATCACATATAGACTACCACATATAGATAAAATATACCACATATAGACTAATATATAATATATGGATAACATATACCACATATAGACTATCCCATATAGATAACACATAGATAGCATATACAACATATAGACTACCACATATAGATAACATATACCACATATAGGCTACAACATATAGACTAATATAGATAACATATACAACATATAGACTACCACATATAGATAGCATATAGATAACATATACCACAAATAGATTAATATAGATAACATATGGATAACATATAGGCTACAACATATAGACTATCGCATATAGATAACATGTAGATAACATATACAACATATAGACTACCACATATAGATAACATATACCACATATAGACTACAACATATAGACTAATATAGATAACATATACAACATATAGACTTCCACATATTGATAACATATAGGTAACATATACCACATATAGACTACAACATATAGACTTATGCAGATAACATAGACTACAACATATAGACTAATGCAGATAACATATACAGCATAGAGACTACCACATATGAATAACATATACCACATATAGACTATAACATATAGACTAATGCAGATAACATATACAACATATAGACTACCAAATTTAGATAACATATAGATAACATATACCACATACAGACTATTGCATATAGATAAAATATAAATAACAATACACAACATATAGACAACAACATATAGATAACATTTACAACAATAGACTACCACATATAAATAACATATAGAGAACATGAACAACATATAGATAACAACGTATAGATAGCATATACCACATATAGATAACAACATATAGATAGCATATACCACATATAGACTATTGCATATAGATAACATACAGATAACATATACAACATGTAGACTACCACATATAGATAACACAGATAACATATACAACATATAGATAACAATATATAGATAACCACATATAGCTAGCATATACCACATATAGACTAATGCATATAGATAACATATAGATAACATATACACAACATTTTTATTTAAATTTATTTAACCAGGAGAAATCTCATTGAGATCAAGAATCTCATTTAAAAGAGTGTCTCTTTAGGGAAGTGAAGTACCAATACAGTATGATAAGATTTAATATACTATGATTCATTGTGATATGATACGATAGGATACAATACTTTATGATGATACAGTATACTGTGTGATAAGATATACAAAACGACACAACATGATATGAAACAACTCAGTATGATATGATACAGTGTATTATGATACAATATGGTATGGTCAGTACTTTGCTATGGTTGGGTAGTAAAACAGTAGCTCAATACTACAGGGTAGTTAAAATGTCTTTAGTCGTCTTAATGGAAAAAAATCTACTTTGTCACACGGGAACATTTATAAGAGTGTTTGTGTCAGTTTCCAGCAGCAGCACCACTGCCTGTGTTTGAGGATGCTATAAAGGCGATGACATAACTCTTTTTAATATAGGAGCACAGCTCAAAACACAGAAACTCATAAATTAAACGCATTTGGTGCTTCATATAATGCTAGATCTTGAGCTAAATATAGTAGGCTTTACCATGTAGTCCTGTGCTGCACACATTCAGCTGCCTCCACAGTGATAGTAGTGACTAACTTGAAGCTGCTTTTGAATTTCTTCATCATATCATTTAACAACATATTTTAAGTTAGTTTTCTTGATTGCGTAGTTTACATTGTATACATCCAAAGTGAATCCGTAGTGAAACCAGTGGCATGATTCTGGCATTTGTATGCTCATTCTTTGCAGCCAGTCCTTGACCTCAGCAAATAAAAGGAAAGGCATTCATATGTCAGTTGCCAGGTGCTAATGCACTGGTTCAAGCTAAACAATGTCAGCAGAATATTTATCACACAACCACATCAGTGACGCTAAACTAATTGAAGGCGACAGTCTTTCATTGCCTTCCAGCAAACTGGTGAGTTATTAGCTGCTTGCGCCAATTTACTGTCTTGAGGCCAGAATACATTGATCCATTTCATTAAGTCTGAACTGGACAAATGGGACTGTATGGAAAATCTCCCTCTTACTGTAATCTTTAATCAGGTTGTACTGCCAAATGAATTTTTCATAAAATTCCCACAGAGCCTTCTTGTGGTGCTATGCTGCAGCATTATGTTTAATTATCTAAATTAATTCTGTTTACATTTCAGGAGTGGTACTGCCCGTGTGGAACCCTCAGAACCCCTCTGTGGGGGATAAAGTGGCAAGGGCCATTGTTTACTTTGTAGCACTCATCTACATGTTCCTGGGTATGAGCATTATAGCGGACCGATTCATGTCATCTATAGAGGTAGGCAACTGTTCTGCTCTCTTTTTTATTTCATAGCTCTTTCATTCAGTGTGGGTTGTTTGCCTTTACATTAACACTCTCTATTCCTTTCTTTACATTCTCCTCTCTTCTCTCCTCTGTTTTCTTTTCCAGGTCATAACCTCCCAGGAGAAGGAAATCACCATAAAAAGGCCAAATGGCGAGACCACCACGGCCACGGTCAGGATCTGGAACGAGACCGTTTCTAACCTCACTCTAATGGCCTTAGGTTCCAGTGCCCCTGAGATCCTGCTGTCTGTTATTGAGGTGAGTACAATATGAGCTGGGGTCATTTCACATTAGATTAACTGATACAAAAAGTAATGGGAACACAGTAATCTGATTTACACCCCACCTGTAGGTGTGCGGTCACGGATTTGAGGCTGGAGCTCTGGGTCCCAGCACAATCGTGGGCAGCGCCGCCTTCAACATGTTCATCATTATTGCCCTGTGCGTGTATGTGGTTCCCGATGGTGAGACTCGCAAGATCAAACACCTACGGGTGTTTTTTGTCACAGCGGCTTGGAGTGTCTTTGCCTACATTTGGCTGTACCTGATTCTGAGTGTCTTCTCCCCTGGAGAGGTGGAGGTGAGGATACACATACTTAAGCTAAGATGAGGAAAGTTTGAAGGAAAATAATGTGAAGTTGGAAAGGGGCCACGCCAACACAGTCTTTCCTCTTTTCTAGGTTTGGGAGGCGGTGCTGACCTTCCTCTTCTTCCCCCTCTGCGTCGTCCAGGCCTGGGTGGCTGACCGGCGTCTCCTTTTCTACAAATATGTCCGTAAGCGTTACAGAGCTGACAAGAACCGTGGCATCATCATCGAGACTGAAGGAGCCGACGGAGGGCTTGGAGGTATAGACAGAGGTGGTGGGGGAGCGCTTGGTCCAGGGGGATTCACCAAGATGGACATGCTGGAGCTAGACGGGCAGATGGCATTGAACTGTCACAGCGGGCTGGACGGAGGGCTGATGGAAGAGGGAGGGGCAAAGGACGAGGAGGATGAAGCCAGAAGGGACATGGCGAGGACACTGAAGGAACTTAAGCAGAGGCACCCGGATAAAGACATGGAGCAACTGATCGAGATGGCGAACTATCAGGTTAGTAGAAGCACACAAACACATTTACTAAGTACTGTAGTGCTTCACACAGGCCATTAAAATAAATAATAATAAATAGAGTTGAATACTGCTTTATACTGATGTACAGTAGTGGAATATTATCTTTTTTAAGAACATTGAATTTAGAAACATACAGAGACAGCTGTTTTTTGAGCATGTAGCAAAACTTTAAAGATGATTCACTGCATTAGCATGAAGTCAGGGGTAAAAGGCTAACCGGTCTCAACCCAAATATTAAAACTCATTGATAATGGTGGAGTTGCTTCGCACATCTATTTCTTAGAATAGGTGCTTTGGAAGGCGAGGTATCCAGCAAACATCTTACCTGAGGAGGTGTAGTACCAAAACATTGCAAATATATACCCCTCTTTTTGCAAGTTGGACAGTGTGTGGGAGTTTTCTTAAAACCCAGTAATAAACACTATAAAAACACAGTGGTTTGAAAAAAGGTCGTTGTCTGTAAAATACAGACGTTCAAAAGTTAAAACCTGCTAGACAGACAAACCTAGGCTGACTCATGTAGCTTTGTCCTGTTAGCCAAAATATAGCCATTATAGCAATGTAAAACTCCCTCTAAAGCAAGTGAGGTCATATATCTGTTTATAAAGAGATGATAAACATAGTATAAACTCAAATAATCTTTAGGGGAAAATAATAAAATAACCAGGGAAAAGGGCAAAAATGGTTAAAAGACACAAAAAAGGGTCAATAAAGGCAAAAAGGGACATAAATAGGAGGGAATATGGTGAAAAGTGGTTAAAAAGTGGCACGAAAGGGGGTTAAGAAAGACAAAAATGGGTCAATTAAGGCAAAAAATGGGAGGGAACATTATGAAAAGTCATTCAGAAGTGGAAAAAAATGGGTAAAAAAAACGCAATAGGTCATTCCAACATCAGAACCATTAGCATTAGCATTAGAGGTGCTAATAAGCATATTTATAGCCTTAAGAGAGAGATTAGGGATCATTTCCCATGTTTATACTCTTTAGACCATAAACTAATCCTCTCCTGGCTCTGTGCTAAATGCTCAGTGATACCCATAGAAGAAAAAGACCCTCCAAAAATGTTAAATTGAATTTGTTTGGTTAAGTTTGGCCAATAACTATGAAACATAATCTTAATTTATGTATTATACATCAGCTTGTGTATTCAGCTGTTTATTATTATATGCCCTATTGAAGCATGAATGAAACAGCTGCTCTCATATCTATCTGCTTTTAAATTCTTGATTGACTTTTTTCCATGTTCTTGTATTCTTTTTTCAGTTTGTGAACTGATAATCCTTTACGTCAAATCACAGAGAGTAAAGAATAGAAAATATCACATTTTTTATGTGCCTCCTCTGAGAGTGGCGTTGAACTGAAAGTCTGTGACACATCCAGTCGTGAATAAGATGTTGCAAGCAGGGTTATACAGAAAATGTTCAAAGGCTACTAATGTATTATTATTGCACATGTTACTTTCTAAGATGGAATCCCCTCATTCATCTGTTGTAATGCACAATTTTTATCTTGGAAACCCAACCACGCACACACACCAGCTATAAACAAGTTATAAAGTAGTAAAAGTGTCTTCCGTGTGTGAGAAACGCTGTCTTTACTCTCCCTCACCCACATAAATTCGTAGTGAAATATAATTTCATAGATGACCCTAACATTATGTCATGTGCTGATAAAACCAATAGTCTGCAGTGAGGATGTTGCCGGTTGGCTTCATTGACAGCACGGTAACGTGCAGCCCGTCTGCCATCCAAGTCATATTTTGCCCGGTAAGTTAAATGGACGTTAACCTGACTCTGAACGTCAGCCCTGACCTTGGAGGCAGTCAAATACAAAAAATGTGTAACTCAAGGTACACTTGTTACCCTTTTTCTAGGCCTTAACTGATTCATTTTGAGGAGTTCAGTGAGTAAAAACTCTTTAAAATCTTGCAAGTGAACCTTGAGTTAAGTTTTTTGGGGTGGGGGAATGGAATTTAGATTTGCAATTTGTGATTGAGTGATCCAGATTTAGTGCTTTGTTTGCAAATTTAACCTTTGGTTAAATTTGGCATCAGTTTAGTTGAGTTCTGGTTGTTGGTGCCCCTCACAGACGAATTGATTCCCATCCGTTCCATGTAAGAAGAGGGAAGTGTTGTGAGATGATACACACATCTCTGTTAAAAAAAAAGAAATAATTAAAACTGCACTATAAGGGCCTACTGTTTTGCACAACTAGAAACTACCCAAGCCTCTGCAGCTCTTCGTTTTGCATTTTCTCTTCTTCCAGACATTTCTTGTTCTTAAATCTGAATTCGAAAGGAATGATAGGAAAGGACTTTAGCTGGCACCCCAAGGTGCAGCGAACAACTCCCAGATGTTTGTTTGCATTCAGACGTCCCTCCCCCTGCAGCTCCTCCCCACCATAATGCTTTAAATAAGAAAGACAGCTGCACTGGAGATTAAACTCCTCTGGATAAATTGAGGGGGCTTGTGGTCGTAATGAACTATTAATTAAAAAACTAAATAGTGGTCCTCTTGGATTTGGACTTTTATTAAGCTAAGCCAACTTTCTCTGAAAAAGAAACAGATTAACAAAATAAATAATTACTGATTCAGTTCCTTCCAAAGAACAAAATATCTGACTTACTCCCACAAACTTAAATAAATCACCTTATTCCCAGCTCCAAGGCTACATTTAATCTAATGATCTGTGCAATAGATCGCCCAGCTGCTTTACTTCTATTTGGTGGATAGTTTGGATATTAAAAAAGCTTTTTGTGAAAACATTTTCAACAAAAATCAATCCTTATGGATTGATTTGGTCCATTAGATGTGTAGTTTGCAGTAGAGCCAACTTTCAGTCTTGTGCAGTTCAGTTTATTAACTTGTGAAAAAAAGAGTGTCAGACAAACAGTTACAGCTTTCTAACACATGAAATGAGAGCCAAAGCAGAAGAGAAGTAGGCATCTGTAAGTGTAGGATCTGGGTGCAAACCTCTTGTATGCACCAGTTTAATGTGACCTTTAGTAACCTTAGTGGCTCTGTAGCAAACTCCCTGTCAGACTAGAGAAACTTTCCAAAGGGAGGTTCAGTTTTTACAGAAGCCCTGAGCGGACATGCATCCACATGTTTTTCTTCTCCTTTCACCCATGATAAGGTGTCATTTCAGGTTGTTTTCTTGAGACCTCTTTTTCCATTATCTTGGGAGAATAAATCTCTTGAGATAATAAAGCCTGTTTTCTCTTGATAAGCTAAGCCCTCCAGACCCACTTGGAAAGAAATCAATGAATAAACTATCCATTATAATGACAGTATTTTATGTCAGCTCTTGAAAACAACAATAAAGAGGATTTGTTAATATTTAAGAACATGTTTAAATTTTAGAAAGTTGGTAATTTACAAGATAAAAAGCAGACATTTTTTACTGTAAAAGTTGTAAATGTAAGTGAACCAAAATGTAGTGAACCGCTGTTTTCAGTTTGGTTTCTTGTTAACTTTTGGCCTAACACTATTGTAAATGTAAGATTTTAAAAAAAGACATTTTTGAGTTTCTATTGTCAAAATTCAAGACTTTGTAAAATCAGAAAATGCATGATAGTCTTGAATATTTCCTGTTTTTTAAACTCTGAAATTCTGAGTTTTTTTCTTGTAAATAAACAACTTTATAACCTTATTTTCCCCTAAAAATCTGTAACTTTTTCACTTAAAAATGAACAGATTTGCTTCATTTTAAAAGTCTTTTAGGTTGGCCCTAATACATTATGTTTTTAATCATGATTCCTTACCCCCCCCCCCGAGAGATTAGGGATGCCCAGACCCCAGGTAGTGGTCTTACCCCAGTATCACAGCACTTCTCACCTGCACTAACTATAATGGAAATCTGCCTTTTATTTGCCTTTTTCAGGAAAATTTAAGCAAGGAAGCATCATAATAATATAAAGGAATAACAGCATTAAGCCTCGACCAAGATTACTTTCTCCTCTGCCATCATTATTGACAGAATCAAAAGTCTTGCACCCTCTGATCAGTCAGTGAGGGAGGATCAATATTGACTAATGCAGCGAGGCCCTAGAACTTAAATCATCCACAAAAACAGCTGATGTATAGAGTATATGCAGTAAGGACATTGAACTGTATTGGTATTGTGTTTAAGATGACCTTTGAGTCAATCATTAAGTTTGTTTTGTGCTTGTGCAACTCTGTGGGTGTTATATAAACAAGTCAAGATCTCAAGAAATCAACCATAAATGACTTGTGGGAAAATGGGTATAAAATGTATGGATGTATATCCGCTCAGGGTGTCTGGTACTTCTAAATTAAAACAGTTGTTTTAGAAGTGAACGTCTGACAGAAGGAAAGACTAACCTTGCACAACAAAGTTGTGTTGTAGATCATCGAGATTTGATCATGGTGTTTTGTTGACCAGGTCCTGATGCAGCAGCAGAAGAGCAGAGCATTCTACCGTATCCAAGCAACCAGGATGATGATCGGAGCGGGAAACATCCTCAAGAAGCACGCCGCTGACCAGGCCCGCAAGGTGAGACCCACATTATCTCCCCTCATTATTGTTGTTCACAGCACAACAAAACTCACCTGACTCCATCATGACCAGGGTTTTCCTGGTTTCTCCAGCATATTTCCTGCCGCCCCCAGCTCTAAAAACTCTAACATCATGAAAACTTATTTCCTGACTAATGTTACACAAGAAGGATTTTTTTTTTAACTGCAATGGTGGTATGACACCAATGTAGCAGCGCTGTGTCAGTAACAGTGCACCGAGAGTCGCCGCCAAAACTGCCAAAGAGGAAGAGAAGAACTACAAACTTCCAGAGCTTACTGGTTTTCTTCCTGACAGCAGAGGCATAACCAAGGTCGCCCATAAGGGGGGATAAAGGGGAGAGTATTCTGGGGCCCAGCCAAGTGGGGGGCACATGAAAGTCAAGAAAATCATGGTCCATTATAAAGTGAAGCTGTGAAAATCATACTTTATTTTTAACCTGAAAAAATATCACTCTTATTAAAGCAACTAAAATAAACTTTATTTTTTAAGCAGTACAATGTAGCAGAAATAAAAATGTAAATCCCTTTTCTTAAACTGAAATTCCTATTTTGTTAATGTTAACAATGTTTATGTGCATTGACTAAAATATTTGAAAAGTAATGTCAGACTTCATGGCTAAGCCATGATGTGCACAAATGCTAGGATGCCAAAAAATAAGGGGAGCTGAAATAACTTTGAGGGGAAAATAATAAAATAATTGGGGGAAAGGGCAAAAATTGGTTAAGAGATGCAAAAAAGGGGCAAGAAAGGCAAAAATGGGAGGGAACATTATGAAAAGTCATTAAAAAGTGGCAAAAATGGGTTAAAAGAGGCAAAAATTTGTCAGGTAAGGTTAATGATAGGAGGGAACATTGTCAAAAGTGGTTAAAAAGTGACAAAATTGGGCGAAACATTGTGAAAAGCAGTTTAAAAGGGCAAAAGTTAGTTACAAGAGGCAAAAAGGGGCAAAAAATGGATGTGAAAAATGTTGAAAAGCTGTTAAAATTGGCTACAATGGGATAAAATTGAAATAATTTGGAAAAATGGGGAGGACAGTTTGACCAAGAAACAGCTGGAAATTAGAGTTGGCTAATCAAAATGGAATCGGTACATCTTTGGTTTAAGTAGCGACAAGAGCACAAATTTGCTCAAAGAGACATAAAGAATCGATTTAGCCTCTCAATTTTGCCCTGAAGAGGAACAACATTGATGTATCTAACTTCAAGATATACACATTTTTCTCTTGGGGTAGCATACCCCCTGACCCCCCCAGAAAGTTCTGGATGAGCATGATCAGAATGGTGCCACCTCAGGAAAAACCCTGATGACTGTTTTTCATGTCTGCCTTATTTCCAGGTGGTGAGCAGCAATGAGACCCAGGCCCGGGAGGACGACCCCCACACTGTTAGGCTGGAGTTTGAACCCCCTTTGTACCAGTGCTTTGAAAACTGCGGCTCCTTAAAGTTGACTGTCGCCAGACATGGAGGAGAACCTGGAGTTACTGTGAAGGTATGAGCGTACAGATATGTATGAGTTTCTGAGGCAGAGACGCCAAAAGACACAGATAGGAGCAGACACAGGAGAAAACAAAAATCTACTTTGAACTGATTTCAATCACATTTTTTGGCAGACTTCATTCTGGTCCAATCTTACCCAGAACGTTCTCTGGAGGTTTAGAGAATCCTTGTTTCTTTCCGGTCTACGGCTGGAGAAGAAATAGAAATTTGTGATAACAGAGAAGTGAAAGACACAACACACAACAATTTCTTTTATTCCATGTTTTTAGCTTTCAGCTCAGGTTGTATCTTAAAGAAAGACATATCCGTTTGCAGAGGCTCATTGATCTTTGGCTTAACACTGGTCTGATACTCTGAATAAGAGATTTCCTTTCAAGTCTCCAACAGAGAGTCTGTGTCAGTGGAGTGATATCTGATCTGCTCACTATCACAACAGGGGCTTTGCGAGAATGTGTCTCGTCCTTTCTTCTTCTTGTGTACAAATGAGGCGATGGTGCAACATCGGTGCTGTCTGTGGAGGTTTGCTGATGGCAGGGCCTCGGTAGTCTACCTAGTCTAAGGCTGATTTTGTCAAGTGAAGTGGCCTATTTAGCCCACACAAAAGCTCATCAGACATGTCAGCAGAGCAGCACTTTAGAGAAGGAGAAATTATTACCCATAGAGGAGAGGGCTCTTCAGTGAGGCTTGATTGCACACTTGGAACAGCACAACTTTTCTATTCTGCAAACTTTTGTTAGCCTGAACTCTATAGATTTCTACATGACATTTTTCACTTGAAAAGGTTTGGCAACTGAAGCACTAGTTGGCCAATAACTCAAAGTTACTAAATTTCACCAACAATTTTTCCATTTAAGTTTGACTTATTGTCAATTGGAGTATCTGGAAACAACAAAGACAACCTCGTATCTTTTGAGCTAATATGGCTAACTTGTCAATATCAACCAATCAATCAATCAGCTATTCAATCTTTGTTTGTATAGCGCCAATTCATTATCAAAGTTATCTCAAGACACTTTACAAAGAGGGCACGTCTAGACCGTATCCTCTGCTGTGGCCTATTATAATAGACCAGCTGTTCATTATTATCATAATAAAGACTATACCCTATTATAATAAAGACTAGCGTTAATCACCATGAGCAGTATTGAGCCCTGTTACAGTGGCATCCTGCATAGTAGAGTATTTATCCACCTGGTCAATGGAAGTCCATGTTGGGCTCCTCTTCAATAGTATCCAGCTGCAGATCTTGAACAGAAGCCCCTGATGTGATGAAAGCCACTGGCATGCCAGACGTGCCCCTCGCGTGATGAAGTGATGTGAAGATTTTTCAAATCCAAAAACTAAATGAGAGTAGCCCTGTCTACAGCTGATGTGAGCTTGTTTAAAATACGGGCAGATGTCAGTGGTCTTACTGTAAATTGCATGTCAATATTCCATGTATATTTAATACATTAACCCCTTAAAGCCTGAAAACACAAATTGTAGACAGAAAATTCTAATAATTCGGGACTGAAATGTTTATTTCACTTTCTACTGAAATCCAAAAAAATCCAAATTTCCATAAAATTCAACATGTACATTTTTTGTGTCTCGTTTGATACATTAGGTGTTTTTGAGAACTCATAATCCACTCAAGGGCATTTTTATCATTCATCAGATTGTATTCAAAATATTTTTTTAGTAATTTATTGATCATATTGATTATATATAGGTATCATAAAAGTATGTATCAAATATGATACAACAGGCTTTAAGGGGTTAATTTACGGTTATATTTCATTGAATTAGAGTTCTGCAAACTTCTTTTAAATTCATTTTTTTGGCCTTTTTTGCCTTAACTTTAACAGCTGAAAAGAATAATCTGAAATATCTCTAAACTGACCTTTTTTAAATTTCACTTTTAAAGTGCATTAACCTGCTGTTCACCTCTGTGATATGACTGACGGGTGTCATGGCATGCAGCCTGGGTTAAATGATTACTTGGGTTAAATTTATTCAGTCCTCATGGAACAAACCATTGATCAGAGACACAATTATGCTAAGAAACTTACTTAGCAATTCCTGACTTAAGAAAACTGACACCATCCTGATGCAAATTATGTCAGCCCATTAATGCCAGTTTGCATAACTCACAAGCTTCAAGCTGGAAACAAAGATACACATTGTCTGTTCAGCTGCAACTGTGTAACAGCAAAAAAACTTTTCACTTAAATAGCTTTCAAAGCCAAATTCTTCAAATTAAAGCATAAAATAATTACTCAGGTTGCTAGTTTACTTGAAAATTAATTACTGGCAATAATGTCTGTTTAAAATACCATTTAATGCTTACCATTAATGCTATTTAGCCAGTTGATAATTTGCTGTATTTAAAAAAAAAAAAAAAATCTTCAATTTAAGAAAATAAATGTGTTTAAGAAGTAAAATAGATTTGGAAGCCAAACTTTTTGGCTGAAAGGCTGCATAAATGATTTGCATGATAATGTTTTTCTGCTTTTCTAATAACATCAGCATGAATTTATTCTCAGACAAAAATTTAATCTCCAGTTTGAAATATTCGAAACAACTCTCCCGTGTCTGGAATATGGTATAATCATTATAAAGCATCAGTATTCAGTAAACCCAGCTACATCAGCCTCTATGATGGATGCATTCAAAAATAAATTTAGAGTGGTGTCACTCTTAAACATTTCATCAAGAGCTAAAAATAGAGCTAAACCAAGAATAAGACTACAATAGCACCACCACTCACTCAGAGACTCAGCTTCGCCTACAAACAGCAGCGGATTATTTGAAGTAAACTGTTTATTTTACCTTTTTATGGAGCAACTAAAAGGAATGTGTTTGCTTTTAAGTCTTTTTAAAGGATGGATGGGGTTAATAAAAGATAAGATGAAGAAAGAACACAGAAGAAGAAGAGGATACAGGGAAAGTTTTGTTGTACTATCTTCAAAGTCTTTATTATCAGACTGTATCTGACCAGAGGGCTCAGTTTAATGAAGCTGTTTCTCCTGTTTTCTCTCACCCTCTGTTCTCTTCTCCCCAAATGCCTCTTCTCCATCTCTTTCTCCTCCATCCCTCTCTCTCCTTCTCTGTGCTCTCTATTCTCCCTCTCTCCCTTTGTGCTTATCTACCCTTTTCATATCTGTTCCCTTTCTGTTTCATCTTTGACGGCTCTCTTCGCTCTCTCTCTCTTTCTCCCTCGTCTCACTTCGCTTCTCTGTGCTCGTATCTCCCCCAGGTGGATTATCGCACGGAGGATGGTACAGCAAACGCAGGTTCGGATTATGAGTTTGCTGAGGGAACGCTGCTTTTCAAGCCAGGAGAGACCCTCAAAGGTAAAATGACAGGGACAGTAAAAATTTATGACACATTTTCAAGATAAGAGACACTGAGACACAGGTTTGAATGGAGGAAGTCTTTTGCTATTCTGCCCCCCCCACCACTCGTCATAATAAACTTGTTTAAAGATGGTACTGTAAATTTTTCTGTTACAAAATCAACTTATTGAAATAACAATTTAATACTTCTTTTCACAGAGATCACAGTTGGAGTGATTGACGATGACATATTTGAGGAAGACGAGTACTTCTACGTCCACCTCAGTAACCCTCGGGTGGTTGGTTATCCTGAGATTGGCACTGCACCGTTGGATGCAAGTGTCACCCCGAAAGCTGTGCTGGGTGACAACCACACAGCCACAGTGACCATCTACGATGACGACCACGCAGGTCAGAGGAAGCCCTGAAATAAAATGATTCTGTTTGAAGTTTAATGGAAAAATTTTCCAGGAAATGCTTTCAGAATAAATCACTGAAGACAAACTGGAATCTGCTGTCCACCTCTCCAACTTGGCACAGCATTAAGACGCATGAGTGTGTGCTGAGTGATGCCCAATTTGAAATTTGGCAAATTTTATTTTAATGCAAATAAAACACATCAGACTTAGTGGATAAGGTTTGAGTGCATGTGACATCCAAAAATTATAGACCCAATGTGTGAAGACCTTAATGTGATACATAGTAAAAACGTCCTAATTCTCACTATCTCCTCCTTCCTCTTGTATGAAATTATCTCTTTCCATACTTCTTCTTCTCCCCCTTAAACTGTGCAGTATTTCTGTAATTCACTGCTTTGCCTCTGCAGGCTCTTTTTATGTGTCCCACTTCTCCACAGTTGTGACATTTTCCATTGGCAATCCTTCAGTCCTTGGCCAGGTGGTTTTCTCCACCGCATTTGTAGCATTTTCTAATGTCCGGCTGAAGCTCTGGTCATTCGTCTCTGACCTTGTTCACCAACCCCACTGCTCTACCATTTACCAGGTTCTTTCATGCCATGTAAATCCACAATGTCTCTGTTTGCCGCCTCCCTTCAGAAAAAAAAAATCTTGAGTGCTTTTTCAAAACTCAGTCCATCCTCTGTCAGCAGCCTCTTGTATCCTGTCTTCACTTATGCTGCAGATTAAACAATCTCTCAACATCGTTCTCAGTGAATCACTGAAGTAACAGTCCTGCGCCAGCTTTCTCAGGTCTGCCGCATAAACACCCACACTTTGCATATTACTCTGGTGCTCCCTGTTTGCAAGAAGATGCAATAACATTCAACAATCACCTTATAATACAGCAAAAGTCCCTGTATGATCACATTTCAAGGTTTTATTAAAAATCTGTACATATTTGTGAAAATTATGGCCCCAGTTTCAAACCAGTACACCCAAGAAGTCTCCTGAGAGGTATCAGGGACAACTGGAGCAATGCTATGGCGTGCAAATCAACACAGAGAAACACTCCGCCAATTGTAGTAGCAAGATGTTAGCCTGAAACAGACCTCTCCTTGTCCTAGCATCAAATGTTGTTTTACGTTAATGAAAATATGACTGCCTTAAACAAACAATGCAGTCAGGACCACTTTGTCAGGAGACACGCATGATTTGTGGTTTATAATTTGGCAGTGTGGCTATTCTGGGATCCCCTTGCCCTTCCATAAGCATACTTGGAAAGCATCAAGTAACAGCACTCTTCTTGTGCCTACAGGGAATGCCTTAGGCAGGGAGAGAAGCAACAATAAACCCAGAGCAAATCAGGCATCAGTGACAACAGAATAGCATTGATATAGTCAGATAAAGCATAAAGGAGGAGCTGGGGTGGAGGACGGTTGCTAAAAGCAGCTTGCAGCAAATTGTAGCAAGGCTAGAGCAGTTAAGAAATGGCAGCATGAGTGAAATTAGCCAATAGCATGCTTAGAGCAAATCAGGTGGCCGTCAGCTGATAAGGGCTTGTGTGCGATCAGCTGATCTCAGTTATATGGCAGCGCTTGACTCCATGGCCTTAGGCTATACGCTCCATTTTCAGTTTTAAACCTTGTAAACAAGTGAACCTCAGAGGAACTACAAGCAAAAAACAAAACAGGCACTTTCAACATTTCTAGCAGTAACTTGAATAACACAACCACCTTAAATCTTAGTCTGTCAAGTTTCTTTGATATGTGCGAGGAAAGGCTAAGTTCAGTGCTTTTAGGTTATCTTTTAAAGTTTGTCCCAGCAACAGTTTGCAAGTACGTTCTTTAAACAAGGGAGCAGAGGATTGTTTCATCTGCTTTTATGAAGCAGCTATTCCTCTAACCTCCTGTGAAAAACTCAACATGAGACACCAGTAAATGGTTCTGTGATAATTTTAACAATATGATTCTAATAAAAATGTGTGTATTCCACTGGCTTAATTTTAAATTTACATGGGTCTGCTGCTTCACTTTAAAGTCCCAGAATAACCAGAGAAAGAAAGAAACTTAACAAGAAGCTTGAAAGAGATCCAGATCCCTGAATGTTTTTTCAGTTACAGGTTTGATAACACCCAAGGAGAATTAAAGGCATAGAGGCTGAGTGGGTGTTTACCTAATGCTAATTATCTTTCATCTAAAGAGAGTGGGTGGTAATCTATTATCCCTTTCATTATATTTATGGGACACCTTAGAGAGCTAGTGAGTGCAAGTGTAGGTGCTAATCAAGCTTAATTTACATTTTTCTACTGTTCCTCCATTTTCCAGTACTGTTTTAACCTCTTTCTTTCTTTCTTTCCTCCAAGGTATCTTTACCTTTGAGACCGCCAGTCAGAGGGTGAGCGAGAGCGTTGGAGTGATGGAAGTGAAGGTGCTTAGGACATCAGGTGCCCGAGGCCTTGTAGCTGTCCCCTACAGAACTGTGGATGGTACCGCCAAGGGTGGAGAGGACTACGAATTGGCTGCTGGCAAGCTGGAGTTTCAGAATGATGAGACGATGTAAGTACAGACATGTTGTCAATTCTTGTTAAGGCACTTCTTCAGCAAACTTTGAAACAGAACATAAAACAAAGCTCATCTTCCTCACATAATTTTATTTTTCTAGTCACCACTATAATTCTTAAAATAAAACATAAAAGACGTTGCTGTTGCACCAATAGGTGAGTGACACCTTTTCTGATTGCCGGTGACACTTTCCAGTTTCCTTTCTTCATGATTGACTCTCAGGCAGAGCTGCTGTTTAGGTTAATTGAGTGGTAACATCCATTGGCTGTAAAAATAGCTCTATTAGGTAGATAACAGTATAATGTTGCCACTCTTCAAGGTAGGCCACTCTGCATTAATGTGTTTGCACACATGTTTGTTAGTACGCACACACTTGCTCTGGCGTCCTTGGGCACATGCATTTTTAATATGCTGATGTTAGCGGTGTTAAATTGACCAATACATAAAGCGGTTGGGAATGCAGTTTCCTCAGAGCCTCCTGGGGCTTATAAAGCAAGGCCTCTGAGTGTGTGTATGCGTTTGAGAGCGTGTGTGTGGTGTTGAAGTTATATCTGTATGAGGACCAGTTTAAAGCAGCGATAACTTATGCCGGCTTATTCTCTTTAAAGTGCTGCTTGATGACAAGGTCAGTAGTAGTAATCAGGGCCTAAGCATCACAAAATAGAGGGAAAATAATACAACAAATGCATTTGTGTGTGTGTGTGTGTGTGTGTGTGTGTGTAGCTGTGTCAAAGGAAGACAACTCTTGGCAAGGCCATTCAAAAGCTGTTCATCTGTGCTTTGCCCTGAGAGGACGACTGTGTCTGTCCTTGTAAGGAGCAAACCTTGAGAGTGAGGAAATTTCTGCCTTCAAAGAGCAGTCTGAGGGTCAAGACTTTGGCTCCAGGGTTTAAATAATAGAATAACATGTAAGATCCACCTAATTTCTATGGTGATTGTGAAGTGTAACTGCGTTTACGGCTTCAGAGAAGGGGGATGGACACTCACGCTGAGCGTGCTGAGATATATAGGATTACAAATGTATGCACAGTTCTGCAAGACCAGAATGTAAAAATGAATATGAAGCTCGTTACCATCCAACAGCTAAACCTGAGTGTCACTACAAGGGCAGAGTAGCATGTGTGTTTGCTGATGAAAAGAAATAGTTTTAAAAGTCTACATTCTTCCTTTTTATTAGGACACTTCCCCCTTCAGCACATAGTTTGCTCTCAGTCTCCAAGGCTGAGGATGTATGTTGTGATTGTACAAATGTGTGCTGGAATGTCATCTCACACTAGAAGAATAAGGAGCACAAGAAAAGCTCACAAATTACGCAATGATGTTGTAAACCAACTGTCTTTGCATCTCAAAGATGCACGCACCTCTCCTTTAATGAACCATTGTGGACAACAAACCTCACCTCTGTGAAAATCTTCTCAGTTTTTCCCACAGAGAACACGTTCAACAAATGCAGCATTCAGTACACTTGTCATTTTCTACTTTAATTACAGCAGTAGACTGATTTGGTGTTGAGTGCACACTCAGCTTGCAGGACTGTTCATCAGAAACAGTGTTCACTTTAGGTCTGCAGACTTCAGAGGGTTTTATAAATGCATAGCCTGACCTGAGAGTTATAAAGAGCAACAATAGGCTTCAGGATTAAAGCTCCTTTTTACATTTTTATGGGTTTCCTCTTTCTCCCTCCTACACATGCAGTGTAAACAGTGTTAAATCTGTCTTTATTCAATATTCGGTGCACTCATGTCTTAGTTACAGCATAGCAATAAAAGGGCTTTGACCTTGTGAAGAATGGCGAAGGAATTCATATTGATATCAAACAGATAAAATACAAAGTAAAATCATGTTAATGTCACAAACTGACTGAAGCAGAGAGGGAAGAGTTTAGAGTCATACACATAGGTCATGGAAACAGCTTTACACCTTACAAATTCATTGTCCAGGTGTGGGCATAGTAGCTCAATGTGTTTGTAAATGCAAAAATTAAAAATGAATGTATTTTATACATGCACCGTATTTCTATAAGTGTGAGTACAGCAGGGTAGTGTAGACACCCCTGCAGCAAATTCTATAACATCAGTGAAAAATTGGGCACATTACAACATGAAGCTGGAGCTTGATTATAGTGTGTATTTATCTGTTTTGTGTTACCTTGGGGGCTTGTCCAGGAAGCTAACAAAAACTTTACTTGTATGCCAATAAGAAAACATATATTTATATATATATATATATATATATATATATATATATATATTTGTGAAGATGGTATGAAATTTTTTTGGATTTGTGTGTATTTTAGTTTCAGCACTAGGCAGTGCTACAGTGCTAATTCTGTAAACAAACATTTTGACAGGACAATTACTACGCACATCTTTACCTAAGTTAGACTGGATTTTCTGTCTTCAGTATCACAACAGTGAGGTATATGAAAGTGGCCCCACATCCTTAAAATTTTCTGTATGTGACCCCCAGTGGAAAAGTTTGGGCACCCCTGGAGTGCAGCTTTCAAGACCATCATCACCACCGTGTGAAAAATCACAGTTTATTTCTGACAGACTGTTAAATTTGACGTTCAACAAACATATTTACAGATGTGCTATATTATCAGCCTGACATCAGTATCGGCAGATACATGCAAAAAATTCGGTACTAAAAGATTTCAAAATTTCTGCCTAAATGTACATGGCTGTTAATAATGGCATATGTTGACTGTAAAATGTGGCTATTTATACTTATAAGTAAGTAAAGTTTTAGACTTAGAAACACAAACCTGCGTCAGTTTAGGTTATTTTCTCTATTCATCCTCATTCTTTAGACTTTAAAGTGTGTTTCTTTGTGCATCCTCAAACCTTAAGGTGTGTTCAAAGGATGGAATTTTTTGGAATGTAAAACATATCTAAATTTTGGTATCGATATCAGTATAGGCTAAAATGAATCCATAAATAATGGCATATCTGATATTGGCTAAAATCAAATATATATTTTAACAATACATACTTAATGTGAGCTTTAAGTTGCTCTTTATAATTCAACTATTAAAATGGTACTTTTCAAGGAATAAAGATTTTTAAAGTGCCTATTTAATTTCCATGAGAGCCTCTAAAATAAACCCAGAGTTCAAACTCATACTATTGAAAATCCGTCAACATCAGGTAAAGAAAGCTCTAAAGTTGAGGTGTCAGACCAACAGTCCAAATCAGTCATTGAAAGTTGCAGTGCCTTGTAACATTTAGCTGAATAAACTTGGTAAAAATTGGACATAATATTTGTAGCTAGGCCCATCATTATTAGTCTTCATACAACATTGTTTCATTTTTATTAACTTAGAAAAAGCTTTTTGCATTTTGCATGTTTTTACAAACAAAAAGAAGTAATTATCAAACACCTGAGGCAAGATTTGTGATCTAGAATCTGAATTTTCCAACACTGCACACTGCACCTTTAACTCAAAATAAGCAAACACATGTCCTGAGTTTGCCCTGTGCATACCCGGACTGAAAAGTAGAACATGTTTAGATTCAGTGAAATGAGGCTTAGTCTGCAAGGCTTCACAGATTTGTGTTGTTGTTGCTGTTGCTCTTTTTGGTGTTTTTTCTCCTCTTTCATCATTCCACCGTAGAGCCTCTTGTCAAAAGTTTCCTTTCCTAATTTTATCCATGGCACTTCACCTCTTCTCCCCCTTCTTTCTGCCTAACATTTAGCATCCCCTTATATTTTTATATTTCATCCACACAGGTGGTTTACAGATCCTTCAACCTCACCTCACATCCCTGTGCTTCTGCACATCCTCAATTCCTCTCATTTGCATCTTCCCCCTGTCTTCTTTCACCTTTATTTATAAACACTGTCACCTTTATCCCCCCTCTCCCCGCCCACTGTCTTCATCTTAACTCCTCTTTTCTTGTCCTCCTCCCTTTTCTTTTCTTCTTTCTACTCCCTGAACTTTCCCTCTACTCATCTTCCTCATCCATCTCTGTCTGACCCTTTACTCAGAGAAAAGGGACTTACTGCCAAGGCAATTTAGTCCAATCACCACCCAGTCATAACTCACAATCACACCACCCTCTTTTCTCTCTTCTCCCTCCTACGGTACTTTTTCATCCTGCAGTAGTTTTGTTTATTCTCTGCGTTTAGGTACCCTGCATCTACCTCCTTTTTTTGTTTTAATCCTGCCAGTAGGGATGAGCTTTCTGAAAAGTTAAGAAAAAGACAGAAGTGATGAAACTAAGAGGATGGACTTGGATGTGGGTGGGTGTTGGATGAAAAATGGGTGAGCCCAGTGCTGTTTAAGATTCTCTGGAAAAATCTAAAAGGCAGTGGAGCTGAACTGACAAGAGGGGAGGAAAAGGAAGTGTGTGCGTGTGTGTGTAGGGGGGGGCCTTTCGGCTCAATTTCATGAGCTCCAATCCATAAAAGATGATATGATACCACATTGATCCTGCACACTAAGTTCCCTATATTCTTTCCCATCATTAGAGGTCAGCGGTCAGGCTTCAGCTGGAAGTATCCCGTTTATTTATAGTTAAGGGAGTTTAAACGGATATCTCATCAAATTTATGGTCATTTACACAGTGCTGGTGTCTGCTGAGAGCTGTGCCGAGTCTGCAGACATAACCCCTAGTGATTTCATAGTGATGTCAGCATGATTATCTCAGCCTCAGCCTCACATTTATTTTAGTGAAAGTGTGTTAAAACTTGTGTAATTCAGCACACAACTGCCATTTCTCTCTGACATCATGGTATAAGAGGGATGCTCAGGTAGTGTTAAAATGAAGATGACCAATAAAGATTTGTCAGGAAAATGAAAGAAGCTACTGCGGTTATCTGTTAGCTTCATGCTGTCTTTATCCATAGCCATTTTCAGTCCAGCTCCTTTCCTTGTCAGTTTGTCTTACAGGACACATTGTTTAAGCCTAGTTTTGCCGCCATGAATCAAGAAGTTGCTCCTTAATTTCTAACATCCATCTAACTTTGTGCTTCTGGTTTTACTATCCTTGCTATGCCTGTGCTGTTGTTTTACTTACGTCTTGAGTCAGCTTGCTTTCTGATTGGCTACTGCACCGTTCGTTCCTTATGTCTGCTCTGCTGTCCTGGGTGTTTGCCATGTACAACAGGATTTCCTGTCATAAAAATACTGCACATGTTTAATGATTGCGATCTGAAGAGCCTACGGTTGATCAGAGAGGAGAAAATTCACCTGTAACACAATACAAACCACAGGATAATCTGCCTAGATTATCTTTAGAACCATGCTGACTTTGGATGGAAGGAGGGATTGAGCCCAACAATAGTCTCGATTATCATGTATTGTGTGGCCTGCTTCGGCAAGAAAATACATCAGTGCTAGTTGATTTACCATTTGGTAGTGTTACAGTGTTGTATATAGTGTGACTGGGGAGGAACAGAGTGCAAGATGTTGCACAAGAAGAGAGCCACAGGCCGGGTTTGGGCCTGGGCAATCCAAGGACAACAGCTTTGTAGGTGGGGTATGCTAATATAACTGTGAGGCTACTGTCACCCCAGCTTTTCTGTTGTATAATGTAAGATAACAGCATATTTTCTATAAGTCATTATCTACAGTCATATAAGCAATCATAAGCTAGCCTTTAGACATTCTTAAAATATTAAAGGGCCATCTTTGGTTGCAGATTTGGCATGTGGCAGTGTAGGGAAATAATAAATCATAAATTGCTGGCTAAGCTAGTATCAAGTTGAAGGCATACTATTTCATATGTGTAGCTAACAACTGATTTGCTGACCCATTACCAACAACTAGGCAACAATAGGCTACAGCCAATGTTAGCTTCAGCCACTCTCTAAATTAGGGGTGTCCAAACTTTTTCCATCTATCTCAGTTTAAGGATATTAAAGTTAGTAAAACCATTCTGATGTAGGTTACAATATGCTTAGTGACTGAGTATACTTCAGTATGCTTGGGGACTCCAAGCAAAAATGGTTGGTAAAATCTGCTCTAGCTAAGCAGAAAGTTGAAGTTAACCTTACAATGTGCTGTTGTGTGATGTAGGCTAACAAAGAGCTTTAGCTAAATTCATACTAAAGCTGATGGTGCAGTGTAGGCAGTTTTTTCTTTTTATGTCTGTTTACAGGTCAGTAGGCAAGATTTATGTTTACATTGACATTTGGTTGTTACACATGGGGCTGCATAGCAGGACAGGGAATAGCACTGTTTCCTCACAGCAAGGTTCCATGCAGGTGCATGCGTAGGTTTTTGCAAGCTTCCCCCCACAGACTGAAGACATGATTGTTAATTAAACCGGTGGCTCTTAATTGTCTGTAGGTGTGAGTGTAAAGGTGGCTGGTTGTTTGTCAATTCAGTTAACTTTATTGGCATAGAAGACATGTCTTAGCATTGCAGAGGGGTGTACAAATAAATCTATATATATACAGTGCTTAACAGATTTATTAGACCACCACCTAAAGTAAGGTTTATGCCACAGCATTTTGAACAGGAATGAGGAATTTCAAACTGAATTCACCTTTTTATACCCAAATTTGAGCCGGCTCACTGGACTTCTCTGAGAAGTCAGAAATGAATCAAGCATAACATTCAACCACTAAAACTCATTTTCTGTTCAGGAATGCAAGTAAATAACTATAATCTGACATATTAATCAAGAAATATTCATGTGCTTTACTATTTTTCCAGTTTGTTGGTGGTCTAATAAATTTGTTAAGCACTGTTAATTTTTTACATTAACAGAATAAAATTGCACTATAATAATAACTGACATATATATCAGCCCTGCTAACGACTGGCGACTTGTCCAGGTGTAGCTGGCCTCTCATCTAGTAGCAGCTGGGATTGACTGAGATAAGTGATGTAGATCATCGGTTCTCAACTAGTGGGTCGGGACCCAAAGATGGGTCATGAAGCTCTTTCTAGTGGGTCGGGAATGTATACCATGGAAGAAAATTATGACAAACCTCTATTTATGGAAGCCTTAAGTGGAAATACAGCATGCAGATATTTTTATTTTTTGATTTTCCCATGATTTAGAGTAAAATTCAGTATTTTTCTCAAGATCTCTACCTATTATCTCCATTTTGTTGGGAAATTCAGCTTGTTTACCCAAGATAACAAGGAAATCCTTTGAGAAATTACCAAACTTCCATGTTATCTTGGGAAAATGGAGTCAAATAAGATGTAATTGTGCAAATCCTTTTGTAATGTTGTGCTTGTTTGTTTTGTCCTGTGTTTTTGCTCAATAAGTGTTTCTGTTTAAAGTCCAAACTTCAACATTTTTTGGAGTGTTCTTATATCCACATGGTGTAATGGTAGCCAAGAATACTGATTAACCAGTGTCTACTGATTAACCAACATTTATGAAATTAATGAAAATTTTTTTTTGTTCAACTTGGGTCATGATTTCTCTTAAGGAGGAGGTGGATGGTCCTGATGCCTGACCAGATGAGAACCACTGGTATAGATGATGGATGGATGTTACATGTGAAAAAATATTAACTTTACATTTGCTAATAAGTTGGCATTTTATTTGTTTTATCATGAAATATTACCCAACTTTCCTTTGGATTTCTAAATCCAATGATATTTCTGTTTCTCATCTCTCTAGCAGAAATGATAAACAAAGTGTTACTCTTGAATACTGTTGTATCAATATGGAGCAAAATCTTATCAAATTGTGTCTCAAGGCACCATGAGCTTCCACTCTGAGCACAGCTGCATTTCACAAAACAGGCTGACCTAAATCATAGGAATGTAAACCCCAGTATTCACAGAGCTGAGCTCACATGTGAGAATTTTAGAGCATAAACAGCAGTGTAGGTTCAGTGAAAATGTATTCACAGTCAGAGTTTAACCACGCATCCAGGAAAAGGAGATGGAGTCAGACATGCAGAGCTGAAGAGTGAAAGGTGGAAGGAGGTGGAGGAGATGAAGAAGGATGTCTTTGTTTCATGATTTAATTATGAGGGAGACATGGGCTGAAGAGTGACGTGAATATGCGAGTAATCTCTCACATAAATACTTTTTTTCTCTACCACTCTGTAGGAAATCACACACCCACACACACATATATAAATCAAATTGAAACTATGCTTTTTCCGTAGGAAAAATTCATCCTCTTCCCTCTGTGCCAATGAATGTTTCTTTTATTAATGCCTCTCTTGTTTGACAGTGGAGCTGTAGAGTCTCATCTGTTTTCTCTCTTTGCCTCTACCATCCACACTCTATCTTTCCTGTTCTTTTTTTAATCATGAGGGCATTGTTGGATAAAGTCATAAGCTAAATGAACGGTGTCTAAGTGTGTGTTAATAAAAAAGAGAGACTCAGCAGGGCCGGTTTATTCATAGCTTTGCTCTGACCTGCACCTCCGTACAGAGTCAGAGCCGAGATGCAGACGTGCGTTTGTGTATGTGTGTCTCAGACTGAGCATGAGGTCCTCTCCCCTGGCTGCTCATTATAAATTTCTAACAGGTGTCGCCACCAAACTGTGCAGACGCCTGTTCAATTACTTCTTGCCCTGTGTGTGTCTTTGCGTCCATGCACTCATTTACATAGCAAAATATTTTTAGAGTGCTGACTCTCTTCAGTATGTCACCTTGAAAGTGAAGCCTTTCTGTTACCATGTTGTTCATAATTTGCTCTTCAGGCTGCATTTTTCATCCTTTTTTATGAAAGAATATGCACTATATGGACAAAAGTATTTGGCCACACCTGTCAACTGTTAAACACAGGTGTTTTAATCAGGCCCCTTGCCACAGGTGTATATAAATCAAGCCATGCAGTCTCCATTTGTGTACATTTGTTGCTGAAGGAGAGATAGTGGTATGGGGCAACATGGTGACAACAGTTTGGGGAAGGCCCTCTCTTATTCTAACATGGCTGTTTCCCAGTGCACAAAGCAGAACAAGAAAGACATGGTTAGAAGAGTTCATCATGGAAGAACTTAGCTGGCCTGCACAGAGCCCTGACCTTAACCCCATTGGGCAGATTTAGGATGAACGAGAACAGAGATTGTGAGCCAGACCTTCTGTTTGACCTCATAAATGCTTTACAGCATTGATCATTAACTGGGGGCTACATCAGGGCCCCATCAGCTTCCCAACCGGCCCCCGGACGTTTAGAAAATGTGAGAAAACTGTGTTTTGTTTTTATATTTACAGTGTGTTTTCATTTTTAAAAATCTCTACAGCTATTAAAGTAACCCCAAAATTAACTGAGATTAAAAAGACATCTTTCTGGATTTGCTTGATGCTTGAACAGCTTCACAAAAATCCACCTGTCAGCCATTATTAGTAAATAAGATGCATAATAAACGCACACTCATCAGCCTAGTCTTGATTAGAACAGCTGGTTACAGTGTCAACCAAGACCTGTTCACTAAATGTGTTTTTCACCAGTCTAACTCTAACAACATGACAGCCCTAGAAATATGTGGCTAAAATATCTCAATTGCCCCCTTGTGGCTGGCCGCAGTATAGACAATAGGGAATGAATATACTGCTAATGCCTAAAAATAAGGTACATTTCAAAGCAAACCAAAATATCTCTATCGTATTTGCTTAATTAACAGTCCAACCCCCCACAATGTTTGCCAAGAAAAAAATCTGGCCCTTGTGCAAAAAGAAAAATCTTGTGGAAAGGCTTCCAAGAAGAGTGGAGGCTGTTATAGCTGCAACTCCATATTAAAGTCCATGTATTTGAATGGAATGTTATTACAGTCCCTGTTGATGTAAAGGCCAAGTGTGTGAATGCTGTTGTCCATGTAGTGTATATTAGAAAAAATACCCCCCCCCCAATAAATCACCGCTGCTTATTTTAGTCCATGTATTCATCAAACTATTCTGTCAATAATGACCAGCATGGAAACTTTGAATAATCGACTTTTAACTTTCACTTGAGTAGATTTACAGGCCAATATATTTACTTCTACATAAGTGAATTTCAACCAAACTTACTGTCATTTTAATTCTACTTTAAATGAAGTATGTAGTATCCATATAATACAATTCTGTGTATGTATGAAATGCTTGGGTGTGTTCTACATTTGCCAAATTTTTACAAAACTATGATCAGAGGGCTTGTTTGTTATTCTCAACTGCTCCATGATACATGGTGGTTTTTCAGATTTGGCAGAGCTTGCCTGCCAGCTGACAAAGTCTCATATCATTGATACTTTGACGAAAGGTTAAAATGATATTCAAATATCCTTTTTCAGATGGGAGCTTTACAAGATGGATTTGCCAGTGAGAAACACAGAAACACTTCCCACAAAAAAAGGAAGGCTCTGCACTGTTTCTGTTTCTCTCCTGGCTATTGGCAAGGTATAGCACAGCTGTGTTGCTCAGCTACTGTGCTACTGATGTTTATTCAGAGTCGTATGAACACATCGTGTGTGTAATACTGATTGTGTCTGTCCAGTTTGTTCTCAGATTGTGAGCTTAATAAAAGAGCTGTAAAGGGTATTACGTCTATTATTCCTGTAATTAGGCGGCAGAATTCCAGCTTATGGACAATAAACTATGTAGTAGCATAATACTAGAGTTTACACATTCAAAAGCAGACACATAGAATAGTTAAAGGGTTTTAATTTTGTTAATGTAGAAGTACTCCATCATATCTTGTGTTCAGTAGGCAATGCATCAGTGTAACAAGTAACATTTAAAGTAATGCTAAACATCACTAAAATTAGCCTCAGCTGTGATACCTGACTTGCTTACATGTAGAGAATAAAATATGATTCTTTTCAGACTCATGCACAGAAAGGTGGTATGAGGTATTAAAACCTTGACAGACCACCTATAGTTGGACCATTACCATTTTTGAAAGCCTTTATTCGTCAGACTGTGTTTCTTCACACAAACACCCCGTCTTTACCAGCAACCTTGACTCATCACTTAAAGACAGTATGCTGCTTTGTTTTCAGAAGGATACGGGAGATCACTGAAAACACCCCCTGAAGTGCCCTAGCAGATTTACTACTTCACAATATTGAGCTTTTCTGTAATCCCAGCATGCTGCCATGTTGCTGTATGTGTTAATGAAGCCCAAACACAAGTTCTTAGTGTTTTTGACAAAGCTGTCAGAAGAGCTGTGATCATGCTTTAGCTGCTGGTGAAGGAGAAGTCGGCTTGTACGAAACAACACATTCTCCCTTTGGCAATGTTTCTTGGAATTAACAGAAGGAGACAGAGGAAATTCAAGAAAGTGTGAGCTCGGCGGGTTTGTGTGTTGATGTGGGTGGGCTCTCTCGTCTGTGTCGAAGGCCTCGTAAAGTGTTTGATATTTGCAACCTGTTTCTCCGTCTGTCGCCAAAGTAGGGTGACTAACCCAAAGCTGTTCCCAAAATAAAACATTCTTTGAACTCCAGATCCATGGAGCTGTGCTCCTCACCTGTGTGTGTGGGTGTGTGTGCCTGCTGCCTGCTTTCTGAACGGATACATTCAAGTGTTGCATTCAGGTGACCTTATTTGTCGCTGCAGGTGCATGTTTGTGTGTTTGTTGCTGAGTTTCCTCACAGTCGTGCTTGTTGCTCGTCCAGCATGTCATGTCACGTATTGCTCATAACTCCGAGCACGCACAAACAAAAACGCAAACACAGCGCTCTTTCCCTGCTTCAGAACTCTCTTTATGAACTGTTTATATTCAGATTAAAAATGCTTTCCCGGGTAAAACTGAATTTTAATTCTCATTGTCAGTGTGTTGAAATTCAAGCATTTATAAGGAAAGATAACTGCTGTGCATCCTGGGTAATGGTAGAATTATCCAGAGGTAGTTAATCCTCACACAGCGTCCTGGTGTCTGAAAGTGGACACCATATTTGAATAGCAGTAAAAATATTCTACATTAACATCTTTAACCACTGTTTGCATGTATTTTCTCACCATCATGAGACCTGATGATGAATATCACATTTTGATGAATTTTCAGGAATTTAACCCTTACAATGCCAGACTAAAGCATAAAATCCCCTTGTTTTTAATGTTGAAAATCACACATAATGAAATAACATTCATAAACAACATATAAATGAGATTTCCTTGAAAGAGATTTTCCCAGCCAAGGATATGTCAATGATGAACAGAACTTTGATATTTATGCAAGTCCAGGGTTCACACTGTAAGATTTTAAAAAATCTTTACACTCAGACTTGTGTCAAAAAATGGACACCATACGTGAAAGTACATAAATATTACACATTGATATTTTTTCTCACCTTTTTATGAATTTATAGGAGTTTAACCCTTTAAATGACAGTTTAATGGCATTAAATCCCCTGGTTTTAATACAAAAAAAGATTTTTTTTTACACAACCCACTGAGACATCCATGTAAACTCTTATTATTGTGCATTTGGAAACCAAGGAAAAAAATTTGCAATTTCCCTTTATGCTTGATAGTATAGGAAAATGGCTGACATTTGGTGATGAATATGAAAAACTTCAAATTTGAAGCAATGACTCCAGAGTGAAAGAATAATGTCATAAAGTTTCTTTTACTTCAATGGCTGGGGGATCAAAAATTGTAGTTTTAATGGTTTTCAATGGGACCTTTTTGACCATGAGGGTGCTGAGTGTATGCAAAAAGTCTACAGAGCTGATTATTGAACCCTTACAAGTTTATAGTTGAATTTCAAAATTCAATTTAAAATTTTTACTGGGTACAAGTCATTTACATTTTAACAATAACAGTATTTCTTCATTGATTCTATCAACAGTCTGCTTCTGCTGGGAGAGTCACTGTCTGTTTTTTTACACGGTAAAACCAAATAAGTTAAATATACTCAAAACATCTGATGAAACTGACTACTTTAAAGTTTCTAAGTAGTGGAAATACATTTTTTGAGTAGACTCAAGTTAAAATATATAATAGACACTACAATCCTTAAATAGAACCCAAAATAAAATAGGCCACTGATTCAGTCAACTCATTTATACTCGAATATGTTGGGTTACCTTAACTTTTTAAAGTTAAACTACACTGTGGAAACTTTCCTACACTGATAAAAATATTCAGCCCAATCTACTTAGGAACTTTTAGCATCATTTTTTTGTAGATTTAGCCAGATTAATCTTTGTAAAAAGTACCACTCTGTTTTGTTCAAGAACAAAAAAATCACAGTGAAATTTACTTACATTTTTAAGTAGATTCAACAAGACTAATCTTTGTTTAACTTATTTTTTTCTTTGAAATACACGTAATTTCAATTATTCTCTGCTTATAAAAATGACTCATGTTTTCAATGCAGTCTAACACAATAATATGAATAATATTATTTATGATTGCTTCCCATTGGAGGTATTCATTAGTAACACCTGTAACATTGCTTGCAAAGGAAGTATCTACATTTGTTTCCACACTTTCTTGATTTTCCCTCATTAATAAAATGATCAGAGAACAGTAAAATTTTTGACCAAAGAGGAAAGTCATGCAAACTCTTTTTCAGGAAGTACTCTTTTCACTCATGGTGCAAAAGTGTTGACCATCAAAATCAACAATAATCCATCAGAAAGATGAACAAAGGAACCCCAGCAGTGATCTCTGTGCAACATTCAACATCTAAACTCACCTGATCACATTTAAACATATCTAAACACATAGAAACACTCTGCCCCAAGGCATCATGGGAAAATTCTGCCTACATATCACCAGATTTGAATCCCACCAGTCTGATCTGTCATCACTGCCATGTCCTCAGTTAGCAGTTCATCTATTCCTGATTGTTAGAAAAGCCATTTATCACTAATTTGAAATACCCACAATGCATCACAGGGCGCATTTATTCATGGATAATGTAGTTTTTTGTAGTTTTGAAACAGAATAAAACTGAGTAAAGGTAACAAAGTCAGGCTAAGTTGTGTGGATAAACTTTGGAAGATTGGCTTACATTACCTAAATTATTCTTGTTTAAGAAAAAATTCAGTGTCTTGTATTTTTAACAAAAGAAACTGACAACAAAATTAGATTTACTCATGTCAAGTTAGAAACTTGGATTTTTATCGTTAAGATTAAATTAAGTCAAATTTACTTTTGCCCAGATTCATTTTTATCAGCATACACTTAAAATTCAATTCAAATCCAACTCCAAACAATGTGTATACGTTTTTTGGAACATTGAAAATTCAAGTTACTCAAGGTAGGTCAACTAAAGCGACAGTTTCTGACAGGAAGTCTTCTTTCATCATGTTCAGTGTACCATTTATTGGATATTTTGGTTAGTCCCCACAGGTGGGACTTCTCTAAGTGAGTTAATAGCTTCACTCATGGTGTAAAAATGTCTAATGCCTGAAAGCATTCAGAGGAAACTCTGTAGATTAAAGGATGATTGTCAAATAATTTGAGTATAATGCAATGACAAAAAAAACATACTTCGAATGATCAAGTATGGTCTACTTAAAACTAAAATGTGTTCAATCAACTAAAAAATAGAGCTGTAGAAACTACTTTGGATTTTTAAGTTAACACAACTTATTTCTTAACAGCCTTCCACTGTTTGGTCTTACAGTGTAGGTACTAAAATGTGCTCTATTAAGATGGACAAGAAAAAAACAGGACAGACAGGAGGGGGTGCTGAAGGTTCCTGCGTGGTCTGATCCTTTCTAAATGCTCTTGTCTTTTGAGACAAGCTTGCTAATAGACCATCAATGATCCATCCTCCCTCTGCTGTAATTACAAACCATGAATAAACCATTCAGATCGTCTAAAATAGTCTTTTATTTTCATCAACAGAATCAAAATCACAGTGGGAAAAAGTAAGAGATTTATGTACTAGTTGGCGTCATCCATTTTATTTTTTTTCACTTAAAGGGGGCCATGCTTTACATGCATTGCATGTTTCAGAGAAATATCTGTAAAAGAGGTGTAAAATATGAGATAAGAGAAGGAAAGTGTTATAACTTCTTCTTCCAAAATTCAAACCATAAGGCTCATCAAAGAGAAAAGAACCGCTCTGCTGGAATAAAAAATGTGCATACATTACGCAGGTTAAACGCTATAAAGTGAGTTGTGGAGCAGCAGGGGTCAAACTAGACCTCCATTCTAATAGATATTATTACATTATGATATTTGTACTGTATTAAAATATGAATGATTACTCCTCAGATAGAGAGAATTGAGGTTTAACCATGAGCATATGCTTTCAACAAGACATGTTTTAGCAAGTCTTGTACATTTCCAGCCTAAAACAGTGTTGAATACAGCCCAGTTATCCTTTAAAGACTAAAAGGAATGCCAAAAAAATGAGATTTTTTTAATATTAAATTATTTTTTTAACCTTACGTGTAGTCTGTGAAAGGAAAATGGTATGCCCGCTATACTATAAATATAGTATACTCCCATTCTTATGAATAGACTGATTAAGAAATAACAGTTATCTACTTTATCTTCCTGCCCATCCTAATGACTGCCTTTTACTGTTCCAGTACAATTTCAGACAAATCCAGGCAACATCTTCTTGCAGTGTTACTTGCACAAAGCCCAAAACAATGTAGCTTCATGTAGATGTTTTTCCATTATAGCAATAACAGTGAGTTAAATTTACTCTCCAGCAGCAAACCATGTGAAATCCAGGTTTTTGCTTGATCCTGGTAGATGTGAATGTCTATCCCTGGAGATCTGCATTCATGAGTTTGGAGGGTGGAATTGAAGGGGAGGCTGTTGAAAATAGCTAGGGCTACATCTTCTATTTTTATTATATTTGTTGCAGTCAAGAAAAGTTAAAGCTCATTATGTTGTGCAACTTAAATTAATGGCAATTTTGGGGACCCCAGTTTGTATCTCTTGCCTCTTTGCTAGTTTTATCCTAGAACATGCACCATCAGTCAAACGTGGCATGCCGATTCTTGAAGACATCTACCGACCACTGTAGCAGGGCCCATGCTCACAGGTGCTGCAGTCAGGCACCTGATTGGCAGCACCTGGGGGTACCAGAATCTCAAAACAAGAGTCAATAGCAACAGCAAAATAAGCTGTTTAGCATTGGCAGAGAAAACTTGGCACATTTTTCATGCATGCAACCCACATACTCAGCTCTGCTGCTCATCCCACAAATGCATGATCCTTACAAATGTGCCGCCATTTAAAAGGGTAATAAACAGGCTTTCCAACAGTGTAAGGTTTATTACCAAGAAGCATTGTTACAACAAATAAATAATGTACCAAACAGAAATGTCCTTATTTTGTTTTTTTATGTGTAAGCAGACATCTAGCTGATGTCTCTTACTTTTGTGCTAGCTCATGTAGAGGCATTCATTTATCCGTCAGAGGTCTGAAACTTCACATTTGTGATCGTTTACACATTACATGCAGCAGCAGGACTTAGTTTGTGTTGGGCGTCTTGGCTCTGACCTTATCACTCCCTGCAGACTGGGTATAGGGTGGTGGTAGTGGGAGTGAAAGCCAGAGTGCTGTACTGGTGCAGGGCATGAAATTTTGCATCCTAAATAGACTGCTTACTCATGGGATGATTGCATAATGATGCATGTAAGATATGAAATAACTCAAGTTGTCTGCCTGAACTAGCTTTAAGGTGTTGCTCCATTTGTCCATCTTACACTAAATCAAGTTTTGTGCTATCCCCTTCATGGCTGACATAAATGGTTTCTCTTGCTACTTTTCTGGCATATTTGTCCCATTTTAGAATTTTATTTCTAAATGAATCTAATATATACAAGTTGTGAGAGCCTTATTTTTCTAATCCACCTTTCTATCAGGCCCATGGAGAATTATCACATAGCTTATAAAGCTGCATCAGCACTGTTTCTAAACTAAAGCCACCATAGAAAATACATTACTCTGTAGAATTTAAATTCATGCTCTGTATAACAATGTTCTGTAGACACATATTATTGTGCAATTCATCACAGTTTTCTCTCCCTGTTGCATCCTCTGATGTCTTCCCTTCTACAAGCCCCCCATCCCTCCAGGTTCAAACAGCAGTCTGCTAATGGGCAGATAAGTCTCCCAACCCCCCTGCACCTCCCTCCAGTTCCTCTTTTCTTTACGTTCTACTGAAGACTCCCTCTGTCTCTATAGGGATGACAGGGATTTCTTTTTTTAATTCCTCCCCTGTTTCTGCTCAGAAACTTTTGATCCCTCAAATTGCAAGCACAACAAAGACAAGAAGGCAGAGAAAGGGAGAAATCAGAACAGGGCGATAAAGAATAAAGGAAGACATTATGAAACTGGAAATGGAAGCTTTGCTTTTTGTTTTCCTCTCTGCTGAGTTACTCGAACCAGATCATTTGACTCCCCATCATTTCTCTCATTCTGTTTACTTGCTTATTTATTTCATCTTTTATTCCATTTGTTGCCAGATCCTTAAACCACTGAGTGAGTGTCCCTGTGTAATAAGCTATTATTTATTCTTAAATTAGAGAGGAAAACAGTCTTTGTCCAAATATAATATCAAGATTACAGAGTCAGGTCACATTTTGGAAAACAGTCATGGTCTGTCTGACGAAGAGAAAGATTAGAAAGAGATAAAGACGGACAGACTGACTGAGTCAGATAGCAAAATGAAAGAAGAAAAGAGAGAAACATAATTTGGAGAAGGAAAGCAAACATGCTTTTACCATTCACCACCTCTTTCTCTGCGCTTCTAACTCCCTCATTTTCATCCTCTTCCCTCCCTCCGCTCCTCTCTCTCTCTCTTCATCTGCTCTAATGTCAGACCAGTCATAGTTAAGTAGCTTAAGTCAACATCTTTAACAGTTTTATAAGCTTTTCCTACTGTGTGGCTCTGTTTCTGTCCATGTGTGCGGCCTGTGTGAGCTATTTATTTACATCAGTGTGGCAGCTACTCCATGTCACTTCCCCATTGACATCTTTCCACTGTACTACAGTTACATCGCCAGCACTGTATCTCACACAGCACCCCAGGCATCTTCTAAACACTACTTAAACCCATTTTTATTCTGCCTCAGGCTCCTCTCTCTCTCTCTCTCGGTATCCTACTATAAGGGGCCGTTAGAGACATTAATCAGATCACAGTTTGGTATGGTTTGGTTTGTATTGAAAAAGCACCATAATATCTGAGTATTCTCAGTAAATCTCTCAATACATGTATGAAATGTGACCTTGCAAAGCAGATGGGTTTGCCAGACTCCATCACTGCCATCAGGCAAATCCATCTTGGAAAGCACAACATTTGCACCGAACCGAACACTGTTCAGACTAATCAGCTTCATTTGAGGAGAAGGAGGCGGTTGCTGTGGGCGGGGTTTAGTTATACTCCACATTGTACTGTTGTAGTTGTACTGGCATTGCGGTGATTACTTTGGATGTAGCTTTAAGCATAGTGTCAGTTTTAATAGAACTGGGGGAAAAGGTTAGCTGTACTGTGAGTGGCTGTATACAATGTCTGCTAGTGGAGTGATTAGCTCAGACGTAGCCACAGCGGCAGTTTTGTCAGACAACATTTCTTTATTAGAAAAGGGCAGAGAGCAACACTGAAAGCTTTTCATGATGGTAAAGATGTTTTGCGGTGTATCCAATGGTTGCTATCGCAGTAGCTGTTAGCTCGGATGTAGCTGTAGGTAAGCGGCAGTTTAATCAGGACTGGACCACATTTCTGTGTAAAACAGGAGCAGAGAGCCACACCGGAAGCTTGTCTGGGCAGACTCAGTTGCCCACGATGTACAGACGTCATGCACAATTTGTGTGCACACACTTTACTGTCCAATGGTCGTGCATGACCTGAGTGCTCACACTGTAAGAGTGAAGTCAGGACGGAAGTGATAAAATGAGTGTAATTTCCTTTGAAATAAGTATTTCACACTGTGATTGAAGTCGCATCTAGTCCTATCCTCACTTCCTCACTATCTCTCTCTCTATCTCACACAAACAGCATCACCATCTGTCTCATTTATTTCCTTTATTATAGCAGGAGTCAGATTCATTCTTGCTGTTGTCATGATGATTTAAAGGTTACATATTATGCAAAATACACTTGTTCAGGCAATGGCCTGTTCACAAACCCCCCAAGAATCAGAACCCCCCCCCCCCAACTCCACCTTTCAGAAAATATGTGCTGAAACAAGCCTTTCTCAGATTTTCCCCTCATGACCTCATATAGAGTTAGCACCGCCCCCAGGTTTGTTTGGCCCTCCCCTCTCGGAAGAAAGTTCCGCCCTCCTCTCCTGATCTTCCTCTCAGCTCAGGAGAGCCACATCCATTTCCTGAGAGGGGCGGAGTCAGACAGTTTAGTAACATTTAAAGCCACAGACACAGAAACAGTTCGTTCTCAGCAGGACTGAAACAGAGGAGTTTTTAGACATCCAATTTTGGAGTGTTGTTTCAGCAAGAACCTTCACAGGCATGTTTTGGGGACCTCTGAGACCAACATAAACTAGTCTTAAAGAGCTCACAGAGGACGCATAATCTGAGTCAAAGTTGGCTGGACTTGCAAGTAAAATTCAAGGCTGAATCAGATGAAATTCACACAGGTATTTGAAAGTATTTCACCTGTATGTCTGTTTAAAAGTAAACGTGTATGTGCAATTCAGAAAAATGTCCCTAACAGTCGCTCATATGTTTCCCCGAAAGTCTTGGGAAAGTCTGGCTGTTGGACTTTTACTTTTTTGTTTGGCAGATATTCCAGGGAGGATGTTGCACTTCTTTAAATACAAAACCAGTTTTCAGTTCCAGATGCTAACCTCGCTGCCTCTGCCTGTCTTTGCCAGTCTTGTTTTCACCTTATGTTGCTGTCCTGGTTCCCTCCATGCTTCTGTCTCTTTGTTATTCAATTCTACAGTTTAGTAGCCCTGTCACTACCTCTCAGTCTCTTTGTGTCTCCCATTTTGTACTTCTTAGCCCTGCATCTTCCCCTGTGGTTGCTTTTTTTAGCCCTGCAGTCCCAACAATTTTCACCACCAAGCATGCACACAAACACACCCTATGGTTAAACTCCTGCACCCACATGCAAACACTGAGCCTTGCCATCCTTGTGATCAAAACTCGGACGGCACACGCCCTGTAATCACAGCCTGCAGACCTACCGTGAGCTGCGGCAACAGGCTGCCCCTGCCCTTCCATGCCCATGATTAGAGCCTGAAAACAGGCAGACGCAGACGCTACCCCCACCCCCCACCCCCCACCCCCGCTCCCTGCTACCCATCTGCCCTGGGCCTCCCTGCCCCTTCAGCCCCCACCCTCACCACATTAAAGGCCACAGTGCTGGTCTCAGTCATAACTAAGGCTGGTGTAAAAGTTCATGGTGAGTCAGCTCGGGTGCCTTAATCTGACAAGTTTCAAACGCGGGTTGTCTCTTTATTAAATATTATGTTTGCTTGGGAATGGCCTTAAAACGTCAAAGTCCTCCTGTGAATTTATTAAATCCTTGATGGTTTCCTGGGATTATAACAATAAAAATTCAGTGTTTCTTATTTCTGGCTCAGGTTTATTATAAGAGTGTTTCCCATAAACACACTGAAGCGTCTGTGACTGTTTTATTTCTTTTTGTGCACAAAGAGGAGGAACATCTGAGAAGTGGGTTTTATTTGTTTTTTCTCCATCCATCATCTGAAAGACTGGGAGATGGAGCTTTATAAGAAATGGAAGATTAATGCCTCCCTCTGAGTCAGTGCCAGCTGGAAGTACAAATGACTAACATCTTACCGACTAACAAAAAGGTTGTACAGATTTACAACACAATAAGGAAGACTGGACCCATCTTAAACAATAGAGTATGAAAGTTGTAGATTGTATGTCTTTTTTTGGCAGTCTTTTCCAACGAAGTAAGATTTTTACTTCGTTTAAAGTGTTAACTCACAAACCATTACACATGCCCACGCTACATAACATCTGCTCTCACATCTGCTTGCCCCCCAAACCTTTTTCTCTCTTTTCGTGTCTTTCTTCAACCCCAAAAAAATCCCCAATATTGGATCATGACTTTTGTGTTTCTTGATGCAGTTATGCTTAGGGACATCAATATGATGCTGTTCACCTTGGAAAGCAGATGGATACGCCCATTTCTGTGTTTCTCACTGGCGAATCCATCTTGCAAAGCTCACGTCTGAACCGTCTGGGCTCGTTAGAAAGTGACAGGACCAATCAGCGTGGCCGGTGCCATTATGGCAGAAGACATTAGCATGGATGCTGCTAAAGCATACGTTTGATCAGAACTTGACGACATGTCTTCGTCAAAAGAAGAACAAAGAACAGCAGTGAGTCGTTTTCTTTTCAAAAACTACAAAAGTAGTGCACTGACATGTCTACAGTCGCCATGGTTCGCGTTATGCAGCTCTTATGGAGTTTACTCCTTCGATAGGGGCGCAGCTTGCTGGTGGCTATGTCCCATGTTTTGTTGCTCTGATTGGCCCGTAAAGATGAGACAGACAGAATGTTCATCTAATCGCCCTCTGAATTTTTTTTTCAAAGACTCTGCCCTTTCCCAAACGCTGTTTAAAAGTAGTTTTCACATCCATCTGGTGTGCCAGGTTATGATGCCGTTACATATGCAGTGAAAGTACCGTCATGTTGTTTGTTTATTTATAGCAGCCACTGTGTTAAATTTTGAATTTTGCCTTTAAACCAAACCTGACACTCCAAGAAGGAAACGCTGAGATTCATCAGTCTCATAGAAAACTTGAATTATTTTCTTTGTGAGAGAAATATAAAATCCCAAGGATCATGGTTTGTTCAACCATCTATCTTTGATCATGTAAAGGGAACATTGAACATTTTTATTCACTTTTTACAAACAAATATGGCAGGCAGCAAACTGGATCAAATTAACAACAACTTCTAGTTTTTTACCAGAAAAGGCAAGGGAAAAAAATCACACCCAGGATAATTTGGTTTCTTCACATTTTTTTCTTCTGTCCTGACTTTTTACAGTGTAATGTATAGGGCTGGGTTTTATTTGGATTTTAACTGATACCTGTGATAAATCAGTACTTTTGAAACAGTGCCAGTGCATTGAATCGAGTTTTGATCCCAAAGTCTGGTTTGTTTTGGTCATTGTGAATGTAAATAAACCATGCCTGTGCACCGGGCACAGGCCCACTTGAGGAGGTGGTCTCGGGCGCGATTCAATCAGACTCTGGTACAGTTTGGATGAGAACCATGCCCAGATACGGGACAGAGTGTCGGATCAGCTATATGACATCATCGTGATAGCTAAACTTCTTTCCACGGCGCTGCAGTTTGTTCACATTTTTCCTCAATAAAAGGTCAAAATCATCAGAAACAAGTCAACAAATGTTCTGTTATGACTCATCTTACTGATGAACACAAGTTGGAATCAGTGAGATTAGATGCAAAGGCAATAACTGCCATATCTGTGCAGCGTGAGCCCATTTAATCCTCAGAACTGCAGGTAGATGTGTACATATGAAGGGTGATGTTGCTGGCATCTTAAAAAGTGATTTTATATCATCCATGGCAGCGGGATGGACTTTTTTGACAGGTTAAAACAAAAACAATCTTCACTCAGGTCATGACCTGAGTGGCTGCCATGGTAGCTTCTTCTTCTTTCTCCTCCTTGGCAGGTTTGTAAACTAGCTATGTGAATGCTGCCATCTGCTGTATCAGACTGAGTACAGATGCAAACTGGCCCAGGCATTGATCGATGTTGCTAATGTGAAAGCAAGCCGGGGGAGTGTTGAGCTCTACCGGTGAACAGCCATCTTTAAGGACTTTATTGGTGAGAACGAGGGATAAAGGAACAGGAAGAAGAAAAAGGTGGAAGAAAAAGATGCAAAAAGTCAAGGAGGGTGACAGACAGACAGACTAAATCCTTGATAAATCTTGGTGAGTAAAGTTCTCTGTCTGCCATCTATTTCTCTTTTCCATCATTGCAGGCGTACTGTATGCTTGGCCTGACATCGCCTTACAGTTCACTCTCTGATTGGTCAGAGGGCATAGTTAAATTCAATTAGAGCAGTGAACTCTGTTTGTGCATGATTGAGCACTCTTCTGATGGCAGTATCAATGTAATGAAGTGAAGGGGAATGATGATGCAGCCTCAGTCTCTCTGCTGCTGTCCCATGGCAGGGATTACCCAACATGTCTCCAGTGCAAGGGAAAAACTTTGGAGACTCGACAGAAAGTAAGAGAAATATTCTGATTGCAAAGAGAGGGGGATGTAGTGGGCAAAGCAATCAGATGCAATCAGCAGATAAGTGCTCGGATAGCCTTTTTAAAACTTGATTTGAAGGGGAAAGGGTTGATACTAGACGGTTGGATTTAAATAAAGTAATCAGCCTGCAGGAGATGATGATTACAGTTTTCAATCAATAATCTTTGATTAAAGTGCTTTTATTCCAGTGTATGTTTAGGACATTGTGTTGTACTGAAGTTTTTCCAAACATGGATACTGAGATGTCACCACTATGAAGAGAGGGGTTGTTGGTTGAATGAGAAAAATCTGACAAAAGTTCCCCGTAGTAAAAGCTGATGATTTTAAAAAGTTTTTTACTGACAATTTCAACACAATCAACTTCTTTTATGATGCTGTTTTTAACCATATTTTTAGTCAAAAACAGTGGCTTGTTTTTGACCCACTGACTGTCAATAAAAGTGGACAATGCATGCATGGAGTCTGTAGAGTCTGGCTGTCAGTATAGAAACCAGCAGTTGAGGTTGTGTTCTGCCTCGATACTTCTACAAAAATACATGTTTTTCTTGTTGACTAGGCAACAAAGATCCCTCAGGTCAGCAGAGTCTACAGCACAGATTGAGCACACAGCGTTAGGTTAGGCAGTCCACATCAAATGAATTGAATGGAAATTAAGTCAGACTTAAAAATAAGTGGTGCAATTCATCAAGTCTTAGTGTTTATTAAGTAGTTTCCTTTCCCCTTTCCTCCTCTACTTTGGAGCAACATTTGTTAACAGAGCTGTAGTATACATTTTTGTGTAATTTTCTTGTTTTTGCACCAAAACCAACAACAAAAGAAGGTGCTGCCCCTATCTTATGTGAGTTTTGATTTCATAGTCTGATATGCTGAACATTTTCACTTATTAATGCAAACTATCTTAAACTGTCTTGTCTACCTCGTGAATCTGCCCATGTTCTTGAGTATTTTATTCTTTGCTGAGCTTCCCTTTTGCACACCTTTCAACCAAACATCAATGCACGTGGATATATACATGTATTTACTAGTTAGAATATCTAACAAGATCTCATGCGTATTTAAATTTTTATTTTTCCTTTTTGTTCAGATTTATTTAATTTTAAATTCCTGTGCATTGAGAGCAAAACTAACTGGAGTTAACTTCCTCGGCCAGTAAAGCTGCTCCTGATTTGCTCCTGACTCATGTCCCATCTGTTTGCATGGAGGTGGCAGACTTTTTGATCTTTAATGCAGCCAAGGCCTCCCATAATGGGGGATAAAGGTGAGATCATGAGTGCCCATGAAAGTAAGGAAAATCACGGTCCATTGTAAAGTGAAGCTGTATAGCCAAATTAAAATGAAAACTCCTTTTCTTAAACTGAAATTCCTTTTTTTGCTAATGCTAAAGATGTGCATGTACAAATTGACTAAAATATTTGGACAGTAATGTTAGACTTCATAGCTGAGCCATGATGTACACAAATGTTAGGATACCAGAGAATAAGGAAACTTAAATAACTTTAAAGGTCTCATATTTTACCCTTTAAGACAAGTTTATATTGGTCTCAGAGGTCCCCAAAACATGCCTGTGAAGTTTGTTACTGAAAAAACACTGCAGTATGGGATTTTTGTATGTCTAAAGATCCTCTTTTTCAGCCCTTCTCAGAATGAGCTGTTTCTGTGTCTGTGGCTTTAAATGTTACTGAGCTGTCTGACTCCGCCCCTCTCAGGAAATGGATGTGGCTCTCCTGATCTCCTCAGCTGGCTGAGAGGAAGATCAGAAAAGGAGGGTGGAACTTTCTTCCAAGTGAGGAGAGCCAACCAAACCTGTGGGCGGTGCTAGCTCCCCACATGAGATAGTGAGGGGAAAATTTGGGAACGGCTTGTTTCAGCACACATTATCTGAAAGGTGGAGGGGGGCTGATTCTTTGGGGGATTGTGGACAGGTGGAAATAACTGGGGATAAAGGCAAACATTGGTTAGATGACATAAAAAAGGGCCAAGAAAGACAAAAAGGGACAGAAAATGGGAGGCAACATGGTGAAAAGTGGTTTAAATGTGGCAAAAATGGGTTACAACAGACAAAAATGGGTCGAGTTAGGCAAAAATGACAGGAAACATGGTGAAAAGTGGTTCAAATGTGGCAAAAAAGGGTTTACAAGAGACAAGAATGGGTCAAGTAAGGCAAAAATGGGAGGGGACATGGTGAAAAGTGGCAGAATGGACTAAAAGAGGCAAAAAGTGGCCAAAAATTATGAAAGGCAGTTAAGTGGCAAGAGGTGGTTAAAAAAGGCAAAGATGGGTCAAAAGAGAAAAAAGGGGCAAAACATGCATGATGAAAATGGTGAAAAGCTGTTTAAAAGGGCTTCAATGGGATAAAAGTTGAAAAATGTGGAAAATAACTGGAAAAAATGGGCAGAAACAGTGATGAAAAGGGGTTAAAAAGTGGCAGGAATACATTTTTCCAACATCAGAACCCTATAACAGCTTGACACTTTTCAGCTCCAAAATTAAATAACAGTTAGCCAGGATGCTAGCACCAGTGCTACTGATCCAAGGCAAATGCATTAATATCTCAATAAATCACAGCTGGATTCAGGATTATAAGGATTCCTACATTCTTATTTTTCACAAGTAAATCTATTTTGTGTTCAGTTTATGTCTGCTACCTAGCTTTGGTTTGAGAAAAACATTAGAGAGGTTTGCAACTGGTCCATTTTTGTAGAGGCCCACCAGTGGCCATCTGTGACCCGCTTTGGGTATCTACCCATAGATTGAGAAACTGGACTCTGACATGATAAATGCATGGAGCTATGGGAGAGTGATGAACCCGTTCTTGACTGCACTAGCGCAGGGTAATCTGGTATGGTACACACACACAGGGATGGACACACTCACACACACACACACACACTAAGTGATGTCAGAGTGATTAAATCACTAATAGCTTGCGGAGGAGAAAATGTGACTCACACAAGCTCTCCATCGTAGCTCACATCTCTCACCCTCCTTCTTCTACTCTTTCCAATACAGTTCTTCCTCCTCTTCTCTCCATCCAACCACACTAAAGTCATCATCTTTCATCAGTCCGTCCTCTCATTATCTTTTATTTATTCCCCATTCAGCTTTATTTTTCCTCTATCTTTCATCAAAACTTCTTTTTCTCCTATCAGTCCATTCTTTTCTTAAACCATCTGTCTCTCACTCATTCCTCCTCTCCCTTATTAATCTCTCTCTCTGCCCTCCACCTAAGCTCCATCCATCTTCCCGCCCTGTCACCGCTTCACTTTTATTCTTCCCATTGCAGATATCTTCTCTGTCTCCCTCTTCATTTTAAGAGATGATATATCATCCCTCGCCGTCTTATCGTTCACCCCTCTGTTCATTTTCACCTCTTATGCTCTCTCTTTTGCGGTGATGCTTCTTTTTACCGCTTCATCGCTTGCCCTCTATCTTTATCACCTTTCACTTTATCATCATCCTTTCTCTCAAATTCTCTCCTGATCGTCTTTTTTCTGGGCATAAATATTCAGGACAGAGGAAGTTTGAACAAAGCGTGTTTGTAGAAGAGAAATAGAGTTGAAGAAAGTTAGGCATCCTCTTTTAGAAAGGTCAACACAGGGCAGACTTTAACGAACAAAGACACTCTTTTTAGTCAGTTCTTTAAGTTCTCCACTAGCCATAATTACCTCCGCTAAGGAGGTTATGGGATCAGATGGGTTTGTTTGTTTGTTTGTTTGTTAGCAACATAGCTCAAAAGTTGTGGACAGATTTTGATGAAATTTCAGGAAATGCCAGAAATGGCATAAGGAAGAACTGCTTAGATTTTGGGAGTGATCCTAATCATCATCTGGATTCAGGAATTTTTGTAAGGACTCTTTACTGTTGGGAGATAGGGCTTATGGCGGAGGTCTGCGCTGTTACCACTTTACACCAGGAGATGGCGGACATGAGTAACTTCAATCCCAGCAGTCTTTGTGGGTGTGTTTCTGTTTAAAGTTTTGGAGTTTGTAGAGTTTGAAAGACGCACGCCCGGTCGAGGAGATGAGTCGGAGCGTAACAGAGAGAAAGACATGGAAATGTAGAGGAATATTCAACCTCTGCCATGACTTCCAGTCGTCCAGTGAGACCATGGGTAAGACTGTCAGTGCATCTGTTGGCACCAGCAGGCAATGCTTCCACCATGATAGTCCACCCGTAGTGAAGCCAGTGCTTTGCCTCACCACATTTCCACCGCACTGGGGAGGGAGTAATCGGCGAATGCTGTGGTGGGGGGCATATGGGGACAGGTCCAGGAACTTTTTAAAGGATTCTCCGACACTGGGAGATATGGCTAATGGTGGAGGTCTGCGCTCTCTGAGTGCTTTTCTAGTTGAGATTTTTGTCTTTGCTGTAAATGTAGTGCCGGTAAATCTCAGCATGGAGACCACTTCCAGTTTTAATGGTCCGTAAATAGAGGAGGAGGCTAGAGAAGGAGGTGAAGAGAAGACAGAAATGACCGAGTCTTTGAGCACAAAGACTGGAGAGACAGCTGCTAGACAAGACAGAAAAAGAAGCTAATTTAGGGGCCTTTTTTAGCAACATAATGAGGAAACTCATGAATTCTCATTTAAACTTGCAGATTTTGCAATTATAACTTAAAAACAGCTTCAGTCACATCTGTTCATATCTGTAGCCAGAGGCCAAACAAAGAAATGGTGCTATTATGGATGTAATTCCTTCCTGTGAGGGACTTGCCAACCTGTTTATCTAACCTCTAACTTGCAGCCGTGGTTTCAGCATGAAAAACAATTTTTTACCACCCATCGTTCTGTAGATCATAAAGATGCATTGACAGTAATAACAGTCTGTTTGAATTACATTTCCATTATTTCCATTTCCTAAACCAGTGTTTGGCAAATATGAGGCGGGCCACTCCTGGGGTCACTCAGCTGGTGTGGACAAGGAGGATCAAGTATGACTGCTAGAACAGGCCAAAAAAACCTCATTTTTGGCTATTTTATTCAATACTGTGGATTTCCTGTTGAAGTTAGAGATTTGCTCCAAGAGACTTTTTTGTAGAGCTTCTTGACTCGAATGTACACACCAAGTTTCATAACTCTACGTCAAAGTCCCTTTTGGGGCTGTTCCGTAGAAGCATGAAAGGTTGCGCTATTGAGGCAATTCCTGAGGGCCATCTGTGAAACCTATATCAACCTTGCATCATATATGTGCCAGAAATGTTTTGATTTTTGAGCATGTTAAGGGGCCCAAAAAGGCCAACGCATAAAAATAAAAATAATAATGATGATCCAAACCAATTTCAATAGGGCTCTCACACCCTTGGTGCTAGGGCCCTAATAAAGGTAGTTTGCTCTGCTACCTTGCATGTGTGATGCAAAATGGACATGTTTAGTGACCAGAGAGAGAGAGAGGAGAAAAATCTGGACTGACCAGAGTGACTCTTAAAAGTTAGGCTTTTCCAGGATCGGTTCTGATGATGCCCACTATATGATTTTTTTTTTACAAAAAGCTAAAGGAATTGACATTTAGCACTCCAAACACCAAGGCAAAACATGTAAGTTCAAGTTTTCTGCGTTGACAACGATCAAAAGCCAGTACCAAATAAGGCTAAGGGTGGAGAATGATCAATAGTTATCCAATAGGGAGCCCCCACCACACTTTAAAAACCCCTCCTGTAAACAAAAAATACTGTGTTGATGTAATATCTTGGCTTCAGTTGTATCAATAAGGGATTTGTACCGCTAGCCGGCAAGTCAATTAAACAGTCAAACAATGTTAACCTCGCCATTTCTCTCTAGAATGACTAATTAAACACAGTCCCGATTAAATATTGTACTCAAAGAGGTGTGTAGCCTTCCACCACTGACAACTGCAGCCATAGATTTTTTGTAGCCCTGGTTAATGGTCTTCTCCTCGCTACTGTCTAGATGTAACAGCAGCAGGTTTGGCAGTTTTCTGATTCAGAAAGATCTGTGTCTGGTAAAAGTGGCGAATCAGTCGGTAATGTGGACGCCACATTACCGTTTGAGTTATGGGTTAGTCAGAATGCTGATTTGCCAACTGTGAAACTAGGCACTATCATCCCTAAGATCTATGCCTGTTTGTTACATGGAGCAGCCTTTCTCACCCTTTTTTGTTGTTGTGGCACCCTTTAGAAAATGAAAATATCTCAAGTTGCCCCAGTCAAAATGTACTAAAAAAACAGAAAAAGTCTACACCTCTATAGCTGCAGGGGGAATTATGTATGATAAAAGCTAAATTTCCAAATCAATCTTCTATAACAATTTAAATACCTTCATTTTCACAGAATTGTTAAATAGGTCTCAAAAACACACATCCCTGAAGCACCCTGGTTGAGAAAGGTTAGTGTAGAGTATTGCCTAGTCCTGCTTTTGTAAATGGTACATAATGCGCTTTTCATACCACAGTTCACACTTACCTGTTTACACCCCATTTACACACTGATTACAGAGGATGCCATGTAAAATATCCATCAGTATTACTTAATCTTATTCATGTAAATTCAAACACCATCGATACAGGAGTGGGCTTTGGTGTCTTTCCCAAGAAACTTAATCAAACCTTCAACCTTCCAGTTGAGGGATGACCAGCTTCATCAATGCTCCCTTACCTTTTAAACTCCTCTTCTGTGAAGTTTTGAATACCATTTGTATTTAAAGGAATATACAGTACTGTGCAGGAACTTTTGGGCTTGTTTGGGCCTAAAACTGAGGCGTGATATGGTGAGTAAGCCTGCCTGATGGCACCATTAAGCTAGAGGGAGGACTGACACAACCCAGGTCGTGCTCTGGATGTCCTTGAGTATTACCAGGGCAGAGCATGTGAGCGGAGCGGAAGCGAGAGCGAGCGGGGAGCGCGAGTGGAAGGATTTTGGCCAGAGCGCGAAGCAGTTTTTTCAAAAAGCTGGACCGGCACCTTATCTTGCGCTCCATCCTGCTCCAATTTCGCTCCGGTGCCGCTCACACCATGCATCTGAAGCATGTCTCACCCAGAATGCATCTGCAAGAATTTGTATCTGTGAAGCATCCCATGTTGGTTTCACTGCCCCTGCAAAGAGACAGCGACATCCAGCACGTCAGACTGGGCTTTCCGCCGGAATATTCCAAGAGACTTGAGATGCCTGCACAGTGTTGATATACTAATATTAACACCATCGTCATTTTTTAAAAACATCAATATTTCCCAGTGTCTGAAACCGAGAAGATGGTAATGGTAATGCGCTTCTGTGTTTTCGCTGAGTGAGCGGTGAGTGATTTGACTGGAACGGGCAGAAGTTTGAGTGAGCGGTGGAGCGATAATGAGCGGAGCGGCCTGAATCCCCTCTGAGCGGACGAGCGGGCACAAGGAACAGCTCTGTGAGCGAGGAGCGGGAAATCTCTTCGCTCCACTCCGCTCACATGCTCTGTACCAGGGGTATGGGGAAATAATCTGTTGGAAAAATAACAAAGCCCATTCTTTTAAGGCCAAGAAAGGGGTGGATTTGGCAAGCAAGTATGGCCCAGGGTACTGTCAGGGTGGGTAGTAGGGTTGCCGTAAGCCCCTTATCTTGCTGTGGATGTCTTAAGGGCCCGAGAACCACAGATGGTCTCCAGGCATCTCACCAGGGGTGGAAAAGCATAGACATAATATAAGTAGATGCCTCATTGACTGTGTTTGCCCACTGCAGCTATACGTCAGTGTGTCCACCATATTGCCAGAGGCAAGACCGTTCCATAAACAAATGCAAGTATATGAGTGATGAAGGGTTTTCTGATCAAAAAACACACACATTTACATTTAAGTGATGGTAATGAGTCATTTGTATATGAATTGGTTTACAGGTTTACAGGTACAGGTACAGGTGTTGTTATTCTAGCCAAATACGAAAAAACTGTTTAACTTACCCATGAAATGTTACTCCACACGATCTTGTCACTTCTGTGTATCTATTCGTGCAGCCTCACACAGCACAGGAGTGAAGCATCTTGCCTAGGCATGGCTCTGGCAAAATGGCGGCTGTGTTGACATACGACCCACGGGCCAATGCGGCGTCTATGTATTTTATGTCTATGTGGAAAAGGCCTGGACAAAAGAAATGCTATTGAGCTTGACATTGACCTTGACCTTGACAAGATGTTTCTGCCATGCCCACCATGACCTTAATTACTAGATAAATGATAATTACTAATATTATCCTTTATCCTAGTACACCATGACTGATCTTTTAATAGTACTTTGTTCATTATGAATGCTACTTTTACTGTCACAGTAAAAACTTAAGTCTTGGTTTCCCCAGCTGTCTAACCATTCTTCCACCCATCAGTTCAGTGGAAAAATTCTGTTGAAAGGAATTTGCAATTAAAATAAGAGATTAAGTTAAATCCAAGATTCCCTATAAGGGTGTTTACAAAATGTAGCAGAGAAATAGTCGGACTAACCAGTAACTTTTAATAATTCAGCTCTATTACAGTACCACTTAATTCACAGTCCTTGTTGACCATTTACTCTCCTAATTCTAATTCCCACTGATGGCCGATGATAAAAAGATATCATGACCTCCAAGTCATAAACACACTAGTGCAGGTATTGTGAGTGATAGATTAGAGATAGATATGCAGGGAAAAAGGGACAAAGTGGGAGAGTGAAGGTGTCAGAGGAAGATGAATAGGTTCAGGGACAGGCAGTAAATGAGAAGAGAGAGAGAGAGAGAGGAGGAAGAAAGATGAATGGAGCAAGGAGGGGGTCGAGACAGAGACAGGCAGAGACAGAGTTGGTTTAGGGGGGAAGCGAGATGGATGAATCGCTGGCAGAAAAGACAAGGGGGAGAGGAAAGGGCAGGTGGAGGTGTGAAGAGTGGGAATGAGAGCCAATGATGGCTAAAGAGGGGAAGTAAACAAGTGGAAGTGGGTGGGGGTAGAAAGAGAGAAAGAGAGAGAGAGGATGGATGGATGGTCCAGAATGGCTCACATTTGGTGAGGAAAACTGTTGGCCCCCTGAGTGGAAGATGGAGGGATGAAAGAGGAAGAGGGGAAGTGAGTAAAAGAAGCGGAAGGCAATGAAAGACAGAGGTGGTGATATTTCCTGTGCCTGAGGCTGAGAGAGAAAAAGTGTGATTGTGTGTGTGGGTGTGTGTGTGTGTGTGTGTGTTTTTGTGTGAGTGAGAGCCTTTGGCAGGCAGCCGTGTGCCAGCTTGGCGGGGTTTGGCCTGGACTTTTATACATACTGCTACCTAAAGGCCAGGACCTTAGGGCAGCTACTGCAAGTCAGTCAGGCAAAGGTGCCATTATACACATGGAGCAGACTGTGTAAAACAGGAAAACTGCTGAGTGTATAAAATATCTGACTTTTAGCCTGTGTCACACAGTAAATATGAGGATCTTATCAAATTAACTGAATTTTATATCAGCTCCTGTTTGAGATCAATTTTAGATCTAAGGATACAACACATCACAATATGTGATGCAATACATTACAACACAATAAGATCCAATCTGACATGATTGGATAGTATATAACATCATTGATATGGAACCAAACAACAGGAACAACTCTATGATACAATATCATATAAGGTTTAACAGTCATGAGTATTTGAATGTTGCCATGGTTTTCCTTTCATTTACATCATGTCAAACATCTAGTGTGTAATGTGCACATTAATTTAAAAAAAAAAAAAGCTCAACTGCAGCAGTGAACAGGGTCTGGCTGCAGACTGTACATCTCTGGCCACTCTCACAGACCGTTCATCTTAGATGCCACATATCTATTAGACTTACGTTTAGGGTAAGGGTTGAGGTAGCAGTCAGGATACCAAAGGTTAAAAGTTAAAAAACCTGATCACAAAACATTTCATAAAGCAGAGTAAACAGTCTACCTACAGGAAAAAGCTCATACTCAATGCAAACATTTTAACATAGCAAGTGTAGCTTAGGTAGCTTTCTAGCTTACATAGCTGCGTAAGCAAAGTAGATAACGGAGCTACAGAGCTAATGTAGCTAAAGCTAAGCTCACAAGCAGCTATTAAAGCTATGTGTCTTCATTATCAATCAAGCTAAGTTAGCCTTAGCTACATTTGCTAAAGCTCATGTAAACCTAACTTAGCTACACTGGCTTAAGTAGTGAAGATAATTAACCAGCATAGCTAAATTAACTTTAGCTAGCCAAAGCTAACAAAGCTAAAGCAAGTCACTGTTTGTGTAGCTACTTCTTAAACAGGTCTTTCTATGATCTGATCCAGATTAGACCCCTGCAGCCTGTTGCACCAGCTTTGCATAAGTTCTGTCTTAAATTATGGTGTAAATTGCACGCTAAACCCTAAACTAAACTAGTTAAGTTATAACTAAAGTTACGTCATTGTTTTGGCACTACAGAGACGTAAGGTTGATCTTCACTAGTAGAGTTTTACGTCCACACTTAACCCAAATATTGTTGCAGATATGACGTTTTCAGCTGAGTTAACCAATCAGTGAAACCCAGTGTTTGTTCTAGCGCTGCCTTTCATGTCCACTTGTCTCTAAAAAGGCTAACGGCTAAAAATAACAGATGCCAACAGCCATTAATCCTCAAACAGCAGCGAGTGGATGAAAAATGTGTCAAGGAATTTTGTTTGAGTGATTGCTGAAGATTTTTCTCTTTTTTATTTGTGTAATGTTGCTTAGTCTATTATGTTTGCAGTGTTATTACATGAGCTTTCATGGTCTTGCCTATACACAGCCCTAATAGTCTAAAACCACTGTGATTAAACAGCAAACAGTAGGTAGCAGTCTATCTGATTTAAAGCACATGAAACATAACTTCACATTATCAGATCCTGTTTGACGACAGTTTTTGATTATTTTTAAAACCAACAATAGGAAGACTGAGAAGTTTTCTCTACCAAGGAGAAGAAAATTGTTCTCAGTCCTGATGTAACTCCATTTATCAAAAAAAAACAAACACTTCCAGAGCACCTTTAATCCCGTGTTTTTGACTTGGAAAGAAGCATTTTTTCAAAGTGTCGAATTAAAAGGGTGTAGAGCAGTGTTGCTTAATCCTGCTCAACCAGAGAGCCAAAGCTACACAATTTAAGTGGTGAAAAGTAGCAAAAATTGGTTAAAGGGGCAAAAAAAAAAGGCCAAAATGGAAAAAAATAGGCATAAAATGGCAATGACTGGTTGAAAAATGGCAGAAAAAGTGGAAAATATGAGTTACAGGTGGCATAAATGGTCAAAAAGCGGCAAAAACGCGCCAAAAAAATGAGTGAAAAATGACCAAAATGAGCAAAAATGGGAAAAAGTGGCGTCTAATGGCAAAAGGCAGCTTAAATAGGTGAAAAGTGGCAAAAAAGTGGAAAAATTGCAAATAGCAAATCACCAGATAGAAGTGGCAAAAATGGGGGAAAAGTGGCAAAAAGAAGTGGTAAAATAGGCTAAAGGAAGCTGAAACTGATCAAAAGTGGCCAAAAATGGAAAAAATTGGCAAAAATTGTCAAATAAGTACAATGGAAATATACAGACAAAAAATTAAGGTTGACAATTAAGTCTACTGTATAAGTGTGGGAAACAACCTGATTAATGGGGGAATAATATTTTAAATCCAGACACTAAAGAGCCACAAATCATCACAAAAAAGCCACATGTGGCTCAAGAGCCATGTGTTGAGTATCAGTGGTGTAGAGCCTGGTGAACACATTGGTCAGCAAGAGCTTGGTCAGAACAGCTTCTTGTTTAATGGGATTTTTAGCCTTTATACTTTATAGGGTTTAGCAGTTTTAAAAGTTGGACATCTCCCAATATCATAGAATAGGATATTATGTGATGCAACTCAACATGACACAATACAGTACAATATGATACAGTTTGATGCTACACATGTGTTGTCTCTGTAGGGAGATTTGTCTTGGACTCCAGTGCTGCATACATTTAGAAGCCTCTGCAGTCGTACTACTTTTATGTCTTTGTGGGCTACTGAGTGGGCAAGTGCGCATATGGCTCCAGAACTCTAGGGAGCCTACAGAGCTCCAGGCTGGTTGTGGCTCAAGTGGGTTGTACCAATTTAATTTAAATTTGTTCAAGAGTATGCACCACTAAGCTACAACAAATAAGTCTTTAGTCTTTGTCATCGTCTGTCCAATAACATCAACTATCACGCATAAGAGGCCTTTTTAGTGCTAATTGTAGATGCAGTGATTTATTTATTTCCCCCAGTCTTACTGATCTCTTCACAGATTTTTTTACATGCAGAAATTTGAGGAGTGATGAGACAGTTACATACACTCTCCTATCCAGAGCCTGCAGGTTGGCTGTTATTCATCCAGGGAAGCGGGACTTTGACAGAGCGGAGAGATATGGAGTTGCCATTTGGGTACATGTGTTTGTGTCAATGCAGAACACAGAAATCCTGTGAGTAAGTTCAATGACTGGTGACTGAAGGGGACACAAATATTAGCTGGCCTTGAGTAGATCCCATCAGTATAGCGGCAAGTAGAACAGATTTTTGTCTGTGAGTTATGTAATACTTCAAACTGCTCGCTTCTCGATGGTAGGCCCCAGTTTGACTAGAGCATAAATATATGATGAGAAGCCTTTAAACATACATGAGAACAGACGAGATGAGAGAGAAAGAGACAGGGACGGGTGATAAAAGAATGAGGGATAACAATAGAGAAGAGAAAAGATGAGCAACTGTCGCTCAAGATGCTTGTTTTCATCGTTTATCCAAAAAGAAAAATAGAAGTTAGGATGCCTGTTTGTCTTGCTGTTCTTTATCTTTTTTATTCTTTATGGCGTCTTTCTGGTATCATAACTCAAATTCTCTTAAAAATCCTTCCATTTTTTTGCATTTCACTTGCTACACATCCGTCTTTAACTTTAATCTCTCAATCTGCTGCTCCCCGTTCACTGATCCATCTTTGATACTTGCATTCATTGGCTTGTGTCTTTACTTTGCATTCCCCTCGTCTTCTTTCTCAATCATCCTCTCTCTTCTCGTCTGTCCTCATTTCCATCCATCCGTCTTCGTGCGTCTCCGCGCTGCAGAAAACTGTCGCTGATGTATAATTAAAAGATGCTAAAAGCGTTTGCGGTGGGAGGAGACTAGAAATGGCAGCCGAAGCGTTTAAACAACATTATCTGAAACACAACAACTTTGGGAGAGCAGGGTGGTTATTATGCATCTTGGTCATCACCATGGCAACCGTCTAATGATAGCTGTGATGCTGTCAGGCAGAAGAGTCTTAGATTGATGCTCTGCAATGTTTGTTGTGTACAGTAAAGTTAAAAATACAAAGGAATGCATCAAAAAGTTGATCATGCAACGGTGCCATTATAAATCAATCGTCACATTCTTTTATAATGAAAAATGCAGAAATAAATGCACTATAGACCAAGGGTGTCCAAACCATTTCCTCTGACGGCCATGTCCAGAAACATACAAGGATGACCTAGAAACTTTAATATCCACAAGGCGAGATACATGGCATTGATTAAGTCAGAAGAAGGATAAAGGAGGAGCTGGGGTGGAGGAAGGCTGCCTAGTTTGGCCCCTAGCTGCCACTGACTGAGCCCCTGGAATATTATTGGTACCATATTTGCTGCTGAAACTTATCAGGAAGTAAGAAAACAAGATATTCTGATTGCCAGTATTTTTACCACGTTCAGTGTTGACTCAGTTTAGTCAGAAAAAAAGACATCAATAAATTTTTCCTGGGCCATAGTCTGGACACCCCTATTATAGACACTGGCATTATAATTAGTTATAATAGCACCTATAATGCTGTGTAACCATAGTTATAAGTATACTTATAATGTGCTGTAATTCATTATAGTTCAGGAGCATACCAAAAAGGTAAAAGAAACATGAGAAAAATATAAAAATCACATTGGATACATTAAATTAACTACATTAAATAACATTTAGCTTTAACAAGTACAGTCGATGTGTGAAATAATGCAACATGTGTTAATTTTAGCTCCCTTCTCCAGCTGCCTGGAGGTAAGAATGAATCACCGCATTGTAAATAAATGATAATTATCAGTAAAAGCGAGCAGTCTTAAGTTGTGTCTTTATCTCGCCATCCTCCCGTGCTTTCTTGGAATGATGCAAAATGGCTGACGACATAAGCTGTTACATAAACTCTTACATAAAGCCAAAGTGTTTGGTCAAACCTCTGACCCATGATGAACGAGGCGCATCAGAAAAACTCTCGACTGACTCACTGATTCATGCGCTCTTTTGAGGCTGGGCGATTCCCTTTGGAGGCAAACAGTTCTGTGATTCCTTTTTTCCCCAAAACCCTCTCCTTCTGTCAGGACTCTTTACTCATTTTTTAAATGAACTCAGCTACACAAGGAGGGCAAACGGCCATGTAGAACATCCTTTAGAGAGTCTGACGGTCTGTCTGTCTCAGATGATTGAAGTCTTGGGCCTTAATCTGCAGCCAAGCCCTCAGTCCCCCCCTGAGCAGTCAGAAAAGACTGTGTAATTAGTATGCAATAGAGCAGAGGTGTAAACGACTGAATGTATTTATCTCTGATACACTGTTGATTCACACTCACATGCAGAGAAGCAGAAACTGTTCACTAAACCACATCACTTCTATTTCTTCATTTTCAGGTTGTTTTGCATATTTCTTGTTAAAGTTTAATGCCCTTGCATTCCCTGGGTCTTCCTTCTTGCTGTTTCATTTTCCCTCCAGCTTCCTCTTTACAACTGTTAAGTGCAGTCCCATCCTCGTGAGACCCATTCAAAGTAACACATCACATTCACGGCTAAGAGAAAAACTAAGGTGGCGATGTGCATTTGTGGGATTCCAGCACAGAAACAAAGCAGAACTAAATCATCTCAATCTGAAAAACATAAAGACGTGGCAGATCAACATGGAAACAGAAGAACACGGACATCTACGGTTTACAAATGACTTTCATATCAGCCCTACATGGCATCATAACCGCCACAGCATGGGAGGTTATTAAGTTGACTGACATTTGAATTGGGACGTCTGTATATCATCTGGTCCCGAATGTCCATTGGGAGTCAGGATGTGGGGGACAGCCTTAGGAATGAATAGGAAAGTTAGCACTTTAAAGCTCTAAATGGACCCGTGAGCTGCATTTATTGTCAGAAAATTTCTACAATTATGAGTACACTTTACAGAAGAAGTGATTTTTATCACAGTTTAACAGATTTACCTAGCGTTTAGGTGACACATTGTTCTGTCTTGCAGACCTCCTAGCATCAGATTGATGGAGACAATAGTCTAAAGGAGGCTAGCAGACCCCTTTTAACATTTAAAAATCCCCATTTTGTCCGAAAAATGCTTTTAATGGTTAACTATCAACTGAATGAACCTTGTGGGATAAGTGACCAAGTATTTATTTGCCAAGCCTGTGCTACGAAATGTCTCTTTAATGTGAGCCACTGTAGCTAGCTCCTGTTTGAGTGCCAGTTTTCTTTCCCTCCTCCTCTGTTGTTATTTAATCCACACTTGAAAAGCCAAACTGTGACCAAATAAAGAACCGTTTGGGAGCCAAACAACCAGCTCTACCGAGCAGAGCCAAGTGATCTGGATCTCCAAAAAAGAAACAGATTTCCTGTTACAACAGGAAAGGCTGGAAACTGGTTAGACAGACATTAGCAGAGGAAACGCAGGTAAGATCAGTTTAATGTGGATGAAACATTTGATTTGGATTGTGGGCCTGAACTGCAAAAAGTATTAAGAAGCAGTAAACTGCAGCAAAGGTTGTAATAGCAGAGCTTACATGCATTATCTAGTTGTCTCATTCTTTCCTTCCTTTTCTGGTTTTCTTTTTCTTTTTTTCTTTTTACACTTAATTCTCTTTTTACACTTAATTCATTTTCCTTTCAGTCTTTACACCTGGCTGTTTTTCTCCCCTCCTCTGCGATGATTTATCGTCTTCTCTGGGATGATAACAGTTCAGAAGCTCCTATGGATTACAGCACATTACGCAGATTTATTTGTGCGCATATGTATGCGTGACGTACTCTGTGACATAGTTTAATCCAACATGATTTAGAGCAGATTGAAGGGCATTAGCATATGAAACTGATCTGAAGAGGAACCAAAGCATGTACAGTCCAACTGTTTATGGGACTTTGATTGATGTGTACACTGTGTATGTGTGTGTTTGTACATGTACAAGTGTTTCCATAAGGGGTTTGTGCTGCTACTTTATGTCTTCATTTCTTCCTGGTTTCCATGCCAACCATACATCCTACATACCACCCATAAGTGATTCTGATTCTAACATCCATTCCATCTCCTCTCATCTTGAGTTCTTCTCCATCTTTCCCAGAATCCATCACAGACTTGCTATACTGTTGGCCTCCAGGCTGAGCAGATGAAATGGAATATTTCTCAAGTGTTTTTCTTGGATTTGATCGCTGATTTGTCACAACAGGACTGGAATAGAGCTGAACGTTTGATTCTCCATCAAGGTGTGATTGCTCTGCCTCCATATGGCTAATGCCTCCTTTTTAGACACTAAGTCTCAGGTTTTGCCCAGTAGAGGAAACATCCGTTATCATGTGTGAAGCAATCAAAACTGGAAAAAAAAAACTGATGAAGAAATATCACTAAAAAGTGACAAAAATTATGAAAAAAGGACAAAAAGATGACCAAAAAATTACAAAAAAAGACACAAAATCAAAAAAATAAGGCAGGAAAAAGTTGAAAAAAATCACAAAAAAAAAAAAAAAAATTTGCCTGATGATGAAAAATGATGAAAAATGAACAAAATATGGCAGGAAAAAAATTGAAAATATCACAGGAAAAGACAGAAAGAAACCCAGAAAAAAATGTCAAAAAACTTGACAAAAAATAAAAATTAAAAAACAAAATAAATAAGAGAAAAATATTACAATTTTAAGTGAGAAACACATCTCAAAGTGGATCAGATGTTTATTTATTTGCCTTCTAGGCTGGATTTTTTTTTTTTAGTTTGAAAAGTCTGTTGATTCTTCCTGGAATGGGCGACACAATCTCCCCTTGGACTAGGGCTAGTTGTCATAAGGTGGATGGGTTCATTTGGACAAAAGCAAAAGCAAACATATAAAACATGTTTTAGCCTCAGAGTTGCACACAGACATATGGAAGCATCGTTCTGCCAGTGTGAACACAGAACTGAGAACAACAAACCTAGTGGGACTTCAAGTTCACTCTCTTTTTAAGGAATCATTTGTCAAAAATGTATTAAGTCAGGGTATATATTAGAGTTTAAGTTTAAATACTCAGAATTTAACACATCAAGCCTTTAAAGAGTAACTGAACACTCAGATTTTTTTCCTAATTAAAAATGATATGGGGATTTGGTGATACTGTTGCCAAGTTAGGATCAAAATCTTGACATTTTAACACATTTGACATTTTGTGTGAACAATATGCCCTATGAAGGCTGAAACAGTCAGCCACAACTTAATTTTAAAATTATTTTTGAATTTTCTAGCAACAGATCTGGTGGCAAGTGATGCATGTGATGCCGTGTTTTGTCACCACAGAGCTCAGCAGCAACCACCCCCTTTCTCCATGACTGTAACAGTAACTAAATTTATCAGTAGTGGCAAAACTTAGAAGTTATTATGTGTCAAGGTGGGCTCAACCAATCAGAGATGTCACTGTGACTCTAGGATTGTGAGCAATATAGTGTTGTTGAGATTGTGAATAAATTTGTTTTTCTTAAAATATGTGCATAAAAACATTGCTTCACACCCAGGTAGCTCGTGGTATGCCTACCTCGAATTGTTCCAACACTGAGGCCAATGATCAGATCTGAAAAGCAGTATAGACTGAATGGTGTTGTGGCTGATTAGGGACAGTAGGAAGGAGGGAGTGGGTATGTCTTTCATCGTGTTCTTACCTGATAGCATTGTGTTCATTTGTACATTTAGATTTGGAAACCACCTAATTTGGATAGTTGTTGTGCATTAATCAAATTTTTAACCTGAGTGTAGCCAAATGTAACATCTGTAACTGATATGTGGTGTAAACAAACACCAGCTGTGCTAAAAGACAGAGCAGATTAGCAACCCTGAATGCAGCCTGGTATGAAGCCAGTTAAAAAACTGCTCTATGCTGAGTCCTCAGAGGTGAGAGTGTATTGGAAAGCTGTTGGAGTCTTGAAAATATAACCTTTTCCTATATAACCCAGACAGAGTCATCAGAGTGTTATTTAAAGTGTCAGAGGGTATATTGAGCCATGACTATATTGGATTTCCCATGAGAGGCACAGAAACCAATGTATCTTTTCTTTCCCCATGCTTCACTTATGTTTTCTTCGTCACAGATTATAACAAGATGGAACTCTTTGCCTAACTGTATAAAGAATAAAAGTACAAAATTTAATTTCAAGAAAAAGTTAAACAACATTTTTTGCAAATGAGCCTGTGCTAATCCCAGAGGCACAAAAGTTCATGTATTGTACATAATTCTGGTTTATTTCAAATTGATTATGTCTTTTACTGACTTGTAGCATCTTTTCTTTCTTTTTTCTTTCTGTTTTTCTTATTTTTATTTTATTATTTTGAAGACCGATGATTGCATACTTGTTGAATGAATGTTTATCTAATGTTTTTATTTGTGTCGGACCCCAGGAAGACTAGCTTTTGTCTTGACAAAAGCTAATGGGGATCCTAATAAACACACAAATAAACAAACAAACAGCCAGTGGTGCACACGTGGGGGGTGGGGGCAGGGGGGAAGTCGCCCCCCCGTTGCCCAATTGTTGAAAAACGCATGCTAAAGTGGCCTCTTGGGAGGCAAAACGTGTGCTAAAGTGTCCTCTTGGGAGCCAAAACACATGCTAAATTGGCCTCCTGGGAGGCAAAACGCGCACCAAAGTGCCTTCTTGGGAGCCAAAACGGGCGCTAAAGTGCCCTCACTGGCAAAACACACTAAACTGCCCCCTTGGGTGAAGAAAACACAATAAACTCCAGAAGACCATTAGGACCAAGAAATACTATGAAACATTACTGTTGCAATGACTTTTATTTTGGTCCCTTTTTTGATCTGTATTGAGCCAGAACTATATCTCACAGAACCAGTTTGAATTTTCTGGTGCTGATATGGTGTTAAAATGCACTAGAATACAGGAAATGGCATCTACTTCATTGAAAATGTTCTGGGAAGACCCCCAGACCCCCTAGGGATTTATTTATTTATTTCTGTGTGTTCTTCACAGTCCAACGTTGAATCTACACAGTTCTTGTGGATGCTGATCCTAACTACAAACTAACTTGAGTAGTCTGTCTAGTTAGTCTGTTTTAAGGCTATAATGTGCCATTTGTATAACATTAACATGTCCAAAGTGCCCTCGAAAACACGCCAAACTTAGCGCCTTCTTCAATGGCGAGAACGCACAGTATGTGCCCTTTTTTTTTCTTTTCGTCCCTGCCCTTGAAAAAGTCTGTGCACGCCACTGGTCACAGCCTAATCCTCCCTTCAAATCTTCCCAAGTCCTGCTCCTCAAACTTCAACTTGTCTTAAAATACTATCCATCTCTGTCAACCCACAGGCACCAGAGATACAACTTTATTACTCACCACAGCTGGAGACCACTTAGCGCAGTGTGAATGTGGGAGAGTGAGTTTGTATTTTGCCGTGTTCCTCATTATGCACTTCATGATATCATTAAGAAGGGTAATATCTCCCCTTAAGAGCATTTTATCTCTCTTGCTCTCTCAGTTGGCCTCCTTCGAATTGTTTTTCTGCCTCCACTCAGTTGAAAAGAGCTGAATGGAGGTTTTTCTTTGAGCCTACCTGTTCTTGTCGACGTTTGTGTGGGCGAGAAAAGAGAAAGATTCAGACAATCTCAAATCATCTGCCAGAAGCTCTGACTGTCTGCAGTTTCAGCTATCTGGAAAACTGAAAATCTGCTGTCGCTCAAAATCCAGTTAATTTCCATATTAGCAGTTTTCACACTGATTACTACATTTTAAAGTCATTCCAGATAGTTCGACAATTGACCATGTAGAGTTACACTGAGGACCAAGCACTGGAAATTTAGCTGATTTAGTAGAAGGAGTATCAGTGTTAAAATATCAGCCATAACGTTAATCAAAAGCTTGCACATTTCCTCCTTCACTTTAAAGCTGTAAATAAAAAACTTCTGTAAAGAGTCGTAATTTTTATTTCCTACAAAGTTATGCTAAAGTAAGCCAACTGTTTTTGCTTATCCTTTCTGGTTTTTAACTCAGTTGTCAACTAGTGGTCCATTGTTCCATGGATTTTCAGCACTCTGCATATGTTTTAGGCATATATGCACTGAGGATTCACTGCATCCAAAGTCAAGCCCAGCACAACAGTGGCATGTCTTTTGTACAGGGTTTTTTATAGCTCCATGGAGACAGCTGGCAGTTTTTGGTCCCTTGGGACATCCATAGTATGACCAGGGGTATTCATGGTAATCCTTCCGGCCTGAACAGTACCTTAGGCTGTGCTGACCCACTATATCCACCCCTTACTCCACCCTAAAGACGTGGACTTTGTAATTTGTTTTTTGACCGGTTATTTCCCCATGCCCCTGGTTATATGCAAAGACAACCAGAGCATGACCTGGGTTGTGTCTATACCTTCCCGCCTGATGATAAAAGGCAGCTTACTTGCCTCATCTACTGCCTCAATTTTTTAGCCCAAACATGTCTAAAAGTACTGTATATGAACATAGTGTGTTTGAATTAAATCTTTTATGAGTCCACACATTTCTGTCTGTCAGTGATCTGGCAGATATTTAGATTGTAGCTGCTGTCTTGTCTGGATGTTGAAATGGTTGAAATTAAAGTTGTTTACACACCTGATAGTCCAGGGGACTTGGTCCGTTTTGGACTGGAAATTCTAACAGTGTTGCACTTTCCTTTGGTTAGGTTTGCATTCACATTGCTCTTGGTCAGACGGACCAAACCATCTGAACAACCTCTGCCCGTTAGGGGTGCTGTCATCAGAAACAAACAGCAACTAAGAAGAAATGAAGGCGTAGAAGAAGATGAAACCGAAAATCCATCTCCTTCCGCTAGTCTTATTTTGTCCAGATATACAATGAAAAAAACACCAAATTTACGCTGTCTTTGGGTTTGTGCTTTTGCATTGGGGCATTATGAGCAGCCAACGAGGTGGTGAGCTGTCCAGCTGTCGTTTTTTTACATAAATCAGCACCGACTACAACGTGGTGCTATGGTTACACAGACACCAAGCGAGGTACGGGCAAGTATTTGAATTGTATTGAATCGCATATAAATCTGTATATCATTGCGCTTTATGCCACTTCCTGCCTTTAGTTCACAAGTTGATCCGCTTTGCTTTCATACCTCAAACGAACCACACCAGGGTTCATTTGGAAGCAGACCGAGACCCCCTGTTTTCAAGCGGACCAGAATCTGCCTGTTTGGTCCACACCAGAGTTTGTGTGAGTTTTTACACAACTCCAAAAGAACCGGACTATTCAGGAAAATGGACCAGATTTTGTTTAAAGTGGACCAAACAGCTCTGGTGTGAATGTGCCCTAAAAGAAACAGAACTTTCTAGCTATGTATGGCATGAGACCTACCCATTATGATCTACATAATAATCTGTTGGTTCACCTTTTGCTGTCCTGACCTGCTGAGGCATAGACTCCAGTAGACCGCTGAAGGTGTGCTGTGGTATCCAGCACCAAGATGTCGGCAGCAGATCCTTGAAGTCCCGTAAGTTGCGACGTCGGCCTTCATGGATCTTGTTCGTCCAGCACATCCAACACATGCTCGATTGGATTGAGATCTGGGGAATTTGGAGGCCATGTTATTACCTCAAACCCATTTTTGTTTTGTGGCATATTTCTGTGAAAAGGTCCAGGTCAGTGTCGCTCCACTGAGCTAGTGTTAAGAGCTGAATTTTTAGTGCTAATGGTGGAGCCAACTGGACGATGGAAGGTTGGTGTTTAAGTGTTTCTGCTTCTTTGAGTTGGCAGAGAAAAGACAACAAGGTAAAGTAGTTTGAAACCTCTGAGCAGAGGCCAAAATTCATGACGCGTATTTGATGAACCATTTTAGTTATGATAAAATCAGCTGAGCAGCTAATGAACCAGATGCTTTTATTAATAATTCAACGCTCACAGAGGCAAATATGGATATTTATTCCTGGCTGACATACAGCTCCAAATGAACACTGATTTTTCTGTCTTGTGAAGTCTTTGTCTGCAGTTTGGTTTGCCGAAGGTCTTTTGTCAACTTTGACTCAAGCAGATAGGAGAGTGTGTTTTTCTTAAGTAACTCAGTAGCACTGTAAAACTGTTAAAGTTTGACCAATATAATTTGATAATCCCAATCTAACTGTTTGAGTTCCGCTGATTTAAAGGAGTACCGGTAAACCCGAAGTGTGTGTATAAATCAGCCTCACTCTAGAAAATGAGTCGTTTGCTGGTGCAGTTTTTTCCCTCTGAAACTCACACACACATTTTTGATGCACAGAAATAATGGAAGGCAGGCCTGAAAACACACACACACAAACACTCAGCATCCAGTGATTGTAAATCAAAAGTAAAACCGGTGCCAGAAGAAAATGGAAAGTGATGGAGACAAAGATATAAAGAGAGGCAGTGTCCATTAGGTAATATGTTGAGGTCTCAGCTAATCAAATCAAACTGTCGTTCAATCATTCAATTCTGAGAACTTCTGAGCAAACATGCACACACTTTCTGCAGTGATATAAAAACTTATCCATTAAACTGATTTACAGCCCACTTGTTCCTGTATAAGGCTTTTCAATCAACAATACCTTTTGTTGACCTTTCTCACTCCGGCACTCCCTTCTTCGGGGGCGTCCTGCTCCCTCTCCATTTCTGGCGGGTAGTTGTTCAGTGAGCTGGGTCTGTGTGGGTCCTTGTGTTTAGTGTCAGTCTGTTGACAGTTCGGGGCTTTGATGCTAGGCTACTGTCTGACAGATACACTTTCTGGGGAGCTGGTGTCATAAAGTAGCAAGGTAGGAATACAGAAAGAGGGTGAGATAGTCAGAAAGAGAGGGAGGAATCAAGTCATTTACTGCATTTAGGACTGTGTTAAAAGGAAGAGACATCATTTAAACTAACTAGTGTACAGAAAACACGTTTGCTATGGGATTCTAAATCTGTGCTGCAGAAAAGTGAAACACAATCATTAACAATAAATGCACACTATTTCTTGAAAGTTATTATTAGAGGGGTTATCATCTACATTTTTACAAGGGCCAGCTTTTTCCTAATCAGGCACTTTAGGGAGCCGAACTCTCGAATAAACTTAGGAAATTTAAAAAATGGTCTAGTTAACATATATTTGTTTGAATATTTTTGTTTTCTTTCAAATGCATGTAATTTTTAGGCTCGAACCCTGAGATCAGTCCCTTTATTGCAGTCAGCCTAAAGGGTGTGTGTGAGATATTTATATATTATATATTTATATATATTTTATTAAAAAAGAATGGACTGATAAATATATGTTTAACATGCATTATACCATGGTCTTGGTGAATACTCGATTCTGATTGGCTCCGGAAATTCCATTGGTGTCCATTATCTTCTGATATATGGACCCCGTTTGAGCTTCACAAGTGGTTCTGGTCAAAAAATCATTACACTGTTCCAAATTAAAGCACAGCAGCTGTTAGCCGTTACTCCGTTAGGAGTAACTATAGCAACCTGAGACGGTCATATTTTCTGAGCAGGGAGTACAGCGCTGCCAGCCTAAGGAGCCTGTGGACCGGCATCAACCGTCACTTAACTGGCTTAAATCAAATGTCAGACTCCATGTTTAAGACCAGTAACGTAAGACGGGCTTATCTCCTATATCCGATGTACGTCTTGTTTCCAGGCTCACCAACACTGAGAGGTGAGTGTCGCAAAAAACTCATTTCCCTTGTCAGAAGATTCAAATAACACAAACAAAAGAAAAGAAGCCATTGTTTCTTTGTAGAGCCAAAGGAAACGCTTCTGATAAATGAGGATAATATCTGATAAATATTGACGTGTTTGATGGACAGTCAGCACCTGCAGGGCGTGGACGGCTCCATTTCACCTCTGTGACCTCGTAGTGCAGGAGGAGGAATTATTCTGTTTATTCAAACAGCTGGTCTGCTAAAACTAAGCTTTCTATCAGATGACTGTTCATGTTAATGTACAGGTTTATATTCTGATCACAGATAACTCTCAGTCTCACTCGTCTTCATGTCTTTTCATTGGTAAATCCGTTCAGAAAGTGCGCTGAGCGGACTAGTGTTTTTTGTTCCGTTGTGACTTCGTATCGATGGCCCATCCTATTTACTGGAGTACTGAACTATGTTTAAATTCCCTAAGAATGTCACAGGATTGGAATGGCTATTCCAGTTATTAGTTAAGGCCTCCAGGCGTTGCTGGGGAAAAGAAATTTTAGTAAAACTTCCTATTTTGATCACAAAACGTATGAAATTATAAATTAGTAGTTTTATTAATTATTTTCGTTGGCAAGTGACCATGGTATAAGAGGGTTAATGCCCTTCGAGGTGTCCAATTATCAGGGATTAATGGACGACGTGGAGGCCTGAACCATCCGACGGGCAGTGGAGGATGGTTGCCTCCGTGGGTTCTCTCCTTGTACTCTGGCTTCCTCCCACCACCAAAGAAATGCTCATTAGGTTATTTGGTGACTCTAAAATTGGCTGTAGGTGTGAATGTGAGAGTGCCTTGTCTTTGCTTGTCAGCCTTGTGATTGACTGGTGACCAGTCCAGGGTGTACCCTGCCTCTCGCCCAGTGACAGCTGGGATAGGTTCCACCACCCTCGGTAAAGAAAATAGTGGGATGGATGCTTTGTACAATCTTTTTTTAATCTAAAGTCCAAATTGCCTCATTTGTCATTTAAAATATTTTGTTATGATTGCAAATTTGAGAAATTTGGGTGGCAATTTGTCGTCAAGGAGGTGGTGGTGGGTCTTGATGCTAGTCCAGTTGAGAACCACTGCTTTAGAGTGCAACCTCACTTTGTAGAACCTTCATTCTCTTGACTGCACAGTGCTGCACTCCCTTTCTTTGTCTCTCCTGTTGTCTGGCCAGTGATATTTTTGGTTTGCCAGGAGTTCAAAAACTAAGTGGTCACCCAACCAACCTAAGGGTATTAGCCCTTAACTAAATAGTCAATTATGCTGAAGCTAATGCACCTGATTGGATGCTTGGGTTAGCACTTAAAATCAAGTTCAAGACACAAACAGGGGGTCCATGCTATAAATCTCTGTTAAAAACATTTCTACCAGAGAGAATTAACTCTGCCATGAAACTAGGCAAGAAAAGTGTAATACAGATAATTATTTACATTTATTACTGGTTTCCTCACATGTGTAAGTTAAGTCTGATGCTGGAAAGGGTTGGTCTGCAATCTCTGTTCCAGTTAATCTCAAACATGCCTGCTGGGGTTAAAGTCAGTCAAGTTCTTCCACACCAAACTCATCAGACCAAGTCTTTCTAGTCCCTGCTTTGTGCTCCGGGGCACAGTCATGTTGGAAGTAAAGGGCCTTCGCCAAACTGTTGCCACAAAGTTGGAAGCATAGCATCGTCCAAAATGTCTTCCAATGCAGACGCATTAAAGATTTCCCTTCACTGGAGATAAAGGACCGAGCCCAAATTTGAGAAACAGCCTCTTACCACCAAACTTCACAGGTGGCACAATGATGACATTCTTCCGGCATCTGCCAAACCCAAGATACTTACAGCTTGACTCACGACTTGAAGCACAAAACAATAAGTTATGAGCGGAGAGCTGATGTCTATGACAGGATTGTTAGCTGTGATTATTTGTCTAGCAATAATCATTTTAGTAAACTGATAAAAACATTGACAGTGGCCAGCTGGGAACCAATAAGTGCAGGTAGTCTCATTTTATTGAAAATGCAGAATTTGTTACAGCGAGGCTTTGTGTGACGTCAGAGAAAGGCAATGAAAAAGGAGCTAAAATAGAAAGCACAGGGGGCTGGGATATAAATGGAGAGAGGAGAGCACAGATGGGAGTGCTGCTACAACCAGCACCAACTATGAATAATGAAAGCTCTACTGTCACTATGCATGTGTGAGCGCGGGTCGTCTGTGTGTGTGCGGGTTGTCTGCATGTGTAAATTGCCTAGGGTAATGCATACATATGTTCCCGAATCCCCAAAGTGTAAACCAGGAACATGTTTCACTGTTTAATGTTTGTGTGCATTGGACTGAATTGTTTATGTGGCTTTATGTTTTACTATTAAAAACCTGACTGCATTGGGGGGGATGCCTGGAGCCTGGTTCCATATAATATGTGTAAAGTGTATGGTGCGCTTTAACTCTGCATGTTTGTGTATATCAGAGTGGGTTATGTGATTTGTCCATGTTTCTGCATGAAGGCTGAACTGAAATCCCAAAAGTGTATGCGTGGGTGCATGTGCGTTTAGTTTGGTCTCCCTAAGTGAACTCAGTGTGTGTTGAGTTGTAACCTCTTACATCTCAGCAGAGTCCATGCATTACTCATACTCCCCTCTGCACCTTTTCCTGTCTCCTCTATTTTTTACTCTCTTGCCTCCTACGTCTTTTAGTAAAGTCTATTTACGTTCTTCCAACTGTTTTTTTATTCCTTCCTTCCACCTCTTCACCTTAATCTCAGGTTTACACAGCATTCTGATGTTATACTGTCCTTATCCTTTAAAATCAGCAAATTATGATAAGAGATTTAGAGCTGTCAGCGTTAAGATAATAACTGTAATGAGATTAAGGTCTGAAATGAATGTGTTTTAAATTGCATGCTCTATTGTGCACCATAATTAAGCAGCTTCCTGCTTTCACAGTGAGAGATGTCAATAAAGGCACAACGGCTCCTTTAAATGACTCATTTCACTTTGAAAAAGTTGTACATGATTCAGTGGACAAGTCAGAAATAATCTGCACCTTGTTATAGTGAACATTTGTTATTTTTTATTTACTTTTCTGTGGTTAAGCTAATGTCATCTGACAGAAGTTCTGAACTTCTTTCGAAATAAAATCAGGTTTTTGTCCGGCCTGGGGGTGAAGTGCTCTTAGCTTAAGACAAAATGAAAACATAATGAAGAGGAGATGGTTGAGACAATACTTTAAACAAACAAAATGAAGCGACATTTGTGAGGCAAGTGGAGCACACTGATTTCACACCTGACAAACATCCTCCCAATATGGCGGTCTATTTAAGCTGCAAGATTTCCGGTCTCTCTCTTTGTCCACTAATTTCCAGCTCTGCCCTGAATCAGTAGCGCACTCTCACTTCCAACCTCTGACGCCAAACAATCGTGCTGCCGTAATAAATGCTTGAACTACAATCAGGAGTTGACTGACTGACATGGCTTGACTGAAAAATGTAAACTTGGTGTCAGTTTGTCATTTTGTACATGCACTCCTGCATATTACTTAGTGTATAACAGTGTTTAACACTGTATTTCACAGAATAATCAGCTGTTTCCCACCTCGGAGCCAGCCTTTCTCAATCAGGGTGCTGTGTTGACCTAGGATGCCTTAAAATGCTTTAAATTAAACCAAGAATGTCAACAGCTGTCCTGATATAAATCATAAAGATCGTCTTATATGCCCTTTTCCAGGTATTAAGTTGGCATTGGAGCCAGCAAAAGAATATGCTTTTTGCTGTTTCTGTGAAAATAGGCATTTTGATGTTTTCAAGAGAGTGCTTTGTGGATTTATGTTGTAAGTAAGTAACTACATGAATCCATCAGCAGCCACAGGGATAAAGAATGTTTGTTTTCTATTATTACATCATGATTGAGTTGACCTGAGATTTTTCAGACTTTTAAAGGGTGCCTTAAGGGCTAAAAAGGTTGAGAAATGCTGCTCTAAGCCATGTTTTCAGATCACACTGGTCAACACCAGCAGCACTTATTTAAATAATACATCTCGAAGATATGATCATGAAGTACATGTCCCTGCATTTATTTGATTCCCTAGTATTCATTTGTCATCTCTAGTATTTTATATTAAGAAAATGTAGATGCAATACATTTTTTAATATTTCACAAAAAGTCATTTTTACTACCAGATATCTAGAAATAATTAAAGAAATCAACTGTGTGCGAAATAAAGTTTTTCCCTCCCTCTTCTGTTCTCTTCCAGTAAATTGAAGTTCATGTTGTAGGTTTGTTTTTTTCCACTCTTGTTTCACATCTGACTGAACAATATTTTCATTTAGTTTCCAACATTGCTGAGAGTTGTCTGCTCAACCTGATATGATTCTGGGAAATGGAAAATCCAGCCACTTTTGTCCATTGTGTCTTTGACAACTCATCGACAAAAACAATGCATTTCCACTTCTGCACAGCCCCGTATCTCTCTCTCTCTTCTCTCCTCCCTCTTGTTTTTCTCCATCAAACTGGATCCTGTTTGTGGTGTCAGAGTCAACATGGCTAACAGTGAAGCATATGATTACACAGCCAGGTGGAAATGGGCACTATCTTTCTCTCCTCGCCAGTCAGATACAGATGATTTGTTGAGATAAATGTACAAACAGACTATAGATAAAAGGACAAACTGATGTATCTGCCACAGGAACAAAACAACTGGACTGGATGTTTGGTGATCTGAACATTTAAAGTTTAGGTTATTTAAATAGGATTAGCACCATAGAAATCCACACACAGAGTAGCAGAATAAAGGTAGAAATGACTGAGAGAAAAAAAAAACTGATTCAACTTATAAAAACAGTAATCATCACTACAAGAACTTAAGACCGCTTAATAGAGATAGATAAGACTGTCAGCATTAATGCATTATTCATCATGTAGTTCAGCGTCTACCTGCAGCCACCGTGATGTAAAATAAGCCCACCACTGCTCCTTAATGCTTCATTTCACTTTAAAAACTCAGACAGCTCAGTGGACAAGATAAATGTTTTATCTTTTCACAATCCATAACATTTTCCTTCTCCAGTGGTTAAGATAATATTATAAACTTTGATTTACTAGAGGCTCCTTATTTCAAAACAGGTCTACATGTGCATCTCAAAAAATTTGAATATCATGAAAAAGTTAAATATTTTTTGTCACTCTTTTCTGAAAGTGAAACCCAAATATTATTTAGACTTGTTACACATAGAGTGAAATATTTCAAGCCTTTGTTTCTTGAAATGTTGATTATTATGGCTTACAGATAAGAAAACCCAAAATTCAGTGTCTCAAAAAATTAGAATATTGCATAAGATCAATAAAAAAAGGATGTTTTAAACAGAAATGTCAGGCTTCTGAAAAGTATGTTGATTTCTATGCCTTCAATACTTGGTTGGACCTCCTTTTGCATGAATTACTGCATCATTGCGGTGTGGCATGGAGGCGATCAGCCTGTGGCACTGCTCAGGTGTAACGGAAACCCAGGTTGCTTTGATAGTGGCCTTCAGGTCATCTGCATTGTTGGGTCTGGTGTCTCATCTTCCTCTTGACAGTACCCCATAGATTCTCTATGGGATTCAGGTCAGGCCAGTTTGCTGGCCAATCAAGCACAGTAACACCATGGTCATTGAACCAGCTTTTGGTGCCTTTGGCAGTGTGGGCAGGTGCCAAGTCCAGCTGGAAAATGAAATCAGCATCTCCATCAAGCTTGTCAGCAGAAGGAAGCATGAAGTGCTCAAAAATTTCCTGGTAGATGGCTGCGTTGACTGTGGACTTCAGAAAACACAGTGGACCAACACCAGCAGATGCCATGGCAGCCCAAATCATCACTGACTGGAAACTTCACACTGGACTTCAAGCAGCATGGGTTCTGTGCCTCTACACTTTTCTAGGTCCCAGAGTATGGAGGAGGAAAAATGCAGTTTCTTCGTCATTCGACTGCTATGACTTTTCTCGTTTCTAACTTTTATCATTTCTAAAATATAGCTATTTTCATGCTTTTTAAAGCTATTTCTATGCATTTTCAGCCATTGAATGCCATTTTCAGCTACTTTTAGGCTGTTTTCAGCTATTTTTATGCTATTTTCAGCTATTTTAAGGCTACTTTAAGTTATTCTTAAGCTATTTTCAGCTATTTTTAGGCTACTTTCAGCTATTTTAGGCTATTTTCAGCTATTTTAGGCTATTTTTTAATCCTTTTTTAGCTATTGAATGCTATTTTCAGCTACTTTTATGCCATTTTATGCTATTTTCAGCTATTTTTGTGCTTTTGGCTATTTTCAGCAGCTCTTCCACAATTCAGCTCTCAGCATCCCCACGCAATTTCAGCTTCTGTCCACGCGTACCGCGCCATGTTGTCTCGAAGTGAACTGGTCATGTGACACCATACATTACATCCTGTGAATAGTAAATGCAGAAAAAGTGATTCCATTGCACTTTTGTGATTTATTTCTATATCAAAATGTCTTGAAAACCTCCTCATGAGAGTGTAAAAACTTTTTAGCAATAACTTTTTTGAAATTCAGGTGTTTCCATTACAAGTTTTTTATTGCACATTTCTAAGGGTAATAGAAACGCGGCTACTGTCGCCTTTAGTTCATATTTTTTCCTCTGTGTTTAATGTGCTGACATGATTCACCGTGGGCCAGGTAATTTGGTCTGGTGGGCCAGACCTGGCCCGTGAACCACCATTTGGGGATGGCTGATTGATATACACCATGTGGAAAAAAAGTATTAATCTGCCTGACCATTATACCAACAGGGAGTGATACCTATCTTAAGGAAGTGTTCTTGACTGTGGTGCATGAGTATAAAGGCTCTGGGAATCAAACCTTTGATGGGTCTCTGATGGCCCTTTTGCCTTGTGGCAGAGGAATTGCTTACATTGCATTTCATACTGTGTCGCTGCACCTGTCATTGCTGTCAGTGCAATTTATTTCATGATCAAGACTGTACAGCTGTGATAATAATGATGACGCCACTAGTAACAGTCAGGTTGAAGCTAGTGAAACATTATTTTTCACCCAAAGTAAGGTAGAGCTGTATTTATGTAAGGTTGGTGTAGATTCAATCTTCTTGTCGAGGTGTTGTTGTGCTATTCCATCAGCACTGCATTGTTCCCCTGAGTGCAGCTTATTAAAAATGTCTCAAACCGTGCTGTGCTGTGAATTGCATCAGTGTCGGCTGAAGAGAGAGGAAAAAGATATACCGTATAAAGGCTGTAGGGAAGTAAGCACTATCGTATTGTGTCAGCTTTGCACTTCAACCTGGGTCTCTTCATCACACCTGACAACAAGAGGAGCATACATTAAGTCATGGTCATATGGTTTTAGTACTATATCCATGTGTAGTAGCCTTTAGGATAGTTCTGATGGTAATGAGGATCACGTAGCAGTCTACCTATGCAGCTTTGCTTTGACCTTCTGTGTGATTACATCCTGATAGGGTGACACCTCCTGAGTTTTAATGGACTGCTCTAAACACACTGTCAGCTTATTATAAAGGAGAGTATAAAACTGAAAAGGTTAATCATCAAGAATACTCTCTCTGACCCTCATCTTTCTCTCCTCTTTCTTACAGGAAGATCATCGAAGTGAAGATCATCGATGATGAGGAGTATGAGAAGAACAAGACCTTCACCATTGAGCTGGGGGAGCCTGTTCTGTTGGAGATAGGGCAGAAACACGGTGGGTTTCTTTTGTGTATTTGTGTGTTATAGAGAGGAGAGGAAACAGAGACAAGTAAGAAAGTGACAGACAGAATCTCTATTTTACTGCCACCAGAGTCCCAGAGCTTCTTCACACCTCAATTATATAACCATTGTGAGATCTGCACAGATGTTAAAACCAGGACTGCCCAAAGATAGGCTGGGCCCCTCAAAAACCAGTTATGTTTTATGGACAATATCAATACATGTGTGCTGGATCAGGAGCATTGGTGCTAGCATGCTGGCCAACAGCTGCCTCATTTTAGAGCTGAAAAATGTGTCAAACTATTATGGGGTTGTGATGTTCACATTACTCATTCAGGCCATTTTTAACCACTTTTCCACTCATTTTGCCACATTTGTTTCCACATTCAACCCATTGTTTTCCGCATTGAACCAATTTTTGCAACATTTAAACATTTTCACGACTTTAACCCCCCTCATATCACACCCTTTTGTCTCTTTAAATCATTTTTTGCCATTTTTGCAGCCCCTTTGTTGCCACTGTTAGCACATTGTTGCCACTTTTAGTACGTCTTGGCCACTTTGAACCCATATTTGCCAGATTAAGCCAATTTTGCAACTTTTAAACCTTTTAAAAAATGGAAGCCATGAATTTGCACCATTATTGCCACTTGTAATCAATTTCTTCATTTTTACCACCCATTTTTTGCCACTGTTAGCACTTTTTTGCCACTTTGAATGCATTTTGGCCTCTTTCAACCCATATTTGCCACTGTTGAACCCCTTTTTGCCATTTTTACCCTCATTTCGCCACTTTTTTCCTTTCTTAACCCATATTTGCCTCTTTTTGCCATTTTTTGCCACTTTTAAACAATTTTTTTTCCACTCTTTAACCACTTTTCACCACTTATTTCTGCCAATTTTTGCCACATTAAACTCATTTTTGCCCATTTTTAACTTTTTTTTTGCCATTTTAACTGCCCATTCTTGCCATTTAACCCATTTTGACTGTTGTTGCCTTTCTTTCGCAATTATTTTAATCTGTTTATTTTCCCTTTTAGCTATCTCAGTTTTTTTACTTTTTTCTCTGGTATCCTGACATTTGTGTCCATCATGGCTTAGCTTTGGAGTCTGACTTTTCTAATGGTCTACAGTATGTGTGTCCATCCACATTGTTAACATTACAAAAAAAAAGTTAAATTTGTTTTAAGAAAATGAAAAAGGCTATATTGTACTCCAGTTTTAGAATGAAATTCCTTTTTTGTTGCTTTAATAAGAGCGGTTATTATTTAGATTAAATGTAAAATTGGTTTTTCACAGCTTAACTTTACAATGGACCATTATTTTCTGACCTCCATGGGCCCCCCATTGGGCTGGGCCCCAGAAAGCCCTCCCCTTTATGCCCCCTTATGGGCGGCCTTTAACCAAGGCCAATCAGTTCGGCCATGCTTGATTACAATACACGTTTAGGTTTATTATAGCTATTTATAATTTGGCAGCAATCTTCTGTTTTTGTACCAGCAATCCAAACAGGAAAGCCTTTTGCTGCCCATCTTTAATATTTTGCTCAGGTTCCTTCCAAAGTGCCAGCCTTGCACTTTAATTTCCTCTTTTATAAATTCACACAATAACTAGAGAACTCAGGAATCCAAAACATCTAAGCCCTTAAACTTTCTAAAGAATGTAGGAAGCTTTGGTTGAAATTTTAAAAGGCTCATTACAGTGGGTAAAAAGCTGAGCTGTGGAAAGTACCTTGAGGCTAAAAAGAACCAGCTCTGAAAGTCAATATGGACATCCTGCTGCTTGTTCTGCTTTGACCTTTCCTCCTTAATGAATTTCCATAACATGGAAAGTTTATATGATAAAGAGAAAGACAATCTGAAGTAACTCATCCTGTGACATTTCACTTAAGAATAACATTTTCTTGGCCTCATTTAAATTCATTTAACACTTTTTCTTTCTCATTGCTGTTCTCTCTTTTAATTCACTCCTGATTGTAGGACTCTTTGCCAGCGTTTTATGTCATCACTGGTATTTATATGTGTGTGTAAATGTGGTTTTAAAGCAGAAGGTCAGATCTCTTATAAAGGGGTGCAAGCTAAATTTGAAAGTTAAAGGATGGACAGCAGAAGAACGTCAAAAACATATACCCTAGGAAATAAAGTGTTCATCACCTTGCTGGCCGTCTAGAAACAAAGTGAAAGAAACTCTTCAGTTGTAATCTTTTGGTTGAATTTGTCACAACTGACAAATACAGCCATATTTGTGAGACAAAACACCTGAAAAAAATCGAATATCGTGTAAAAGTTCATTTTTTTCATGTGATTTACTTCAGAAACACACACTTACACAAAATCAAACATTTCAAGACTTCTTTTTTTTAATAGCTATTAATGATTACAGCATACAGCTCATGACATTCAAAAATCCACTATCTCGAAATATTGCAATACTGTAGAAAAGTCCAATTTGCAAAGGTTTCCAAGCCTTCATTCTCTCAATGTGGTTCAGAACACACAACTGCAATCATGGGGAAGACTGCTGACCTGACTTCTGTCCAGAAGACAATAATTGACACTCCTCATGACAAGGGTGGGCTATCTTCAGAGACTGGATCATAGCAATTTCATGGAAAGTTGACTGGAAGTGAAAAATGTGGTACGAAAAAGTGCACAAGTGACAGGGAAGAGCTTAGCCTTCAGAGGATTGTCAAACAAAGCAGATCCAAGAACTTAGGAGAACTTTACATAGAACTGACTGAGGCTGCAGTCAGTGGATATAGAGCCACCACACACAGACGGGTCCAGGAAATGGGCTACAGGGGTCATGTTCTGTTGAGCCGGTCCTGAACCACATGTCATACACGTCTCACCTGAGCTAAAGAGAAAAAGAACAGTGAACCAAAGTCCTGTTTTCAGATGAAAGTACATTTTGAAGTTCATTTGGAAATCAAGGTCCCAGAGTCTGGAGGAAGATCAGAGAGGCACAGAACCCGAGGTGCTTGAAGTTCACTGTTTTCAGTTTGGAGGTGCCACGTCATCTGCTGCTGTTGGTCCACTGGTCTTCATCAAGTCCACTATCTACCAGGATGACTTTAGAGCTCTTCATGCTTCCATCTGCTGAGAAGCTTTATAGAGCAGCAGGACTGGGCACCTGTCCACGGTGAAGCCAAAACTACCAGAAACTGGTTTACTGACCATGGTATTGCTGTGTTTGATTGGCCCGCCAACTGACCTGACCTGAACCCCAGAGAATCTCCAGGGAAATGTCAAGAGGAAGATGAGAGACACCAGACTCAACACTACAGACGAGCTGAAGGCTGCTATCAGAACAACTTGGTCTTCATAACACCCCAGCAGTGCCACAGACTGATCGCCTCCATGTCACTTCAGATGCAGTAATTTGTGCAAAAGTTGCTCCAATTAAGTACAGAGTGCATAAATGTGCATAATTGTCCAGAAGGTCAGTATTTTTGCATTAGAAATCTGTTTTTGGACTGATGTTTTTTGATATTCTAAAACTCTGAGATAGTGGATTTTCAATTTGCATGAGCTGTAAGCCATAATCATCAACATCAAAACAAAAAGTCTTTAAATATTTTTCTTTGTAAGTTTCCTTTCTTGAATAAAATGACAGGAAAAAATGAACTTTTTTATGATATTCTGTTTTTTTAAATGCATGTACAATTCTCACATTCCCATCATCCTCTACTATAAATTGTTCCCAATGCTAATTGAAATAACCCACAGCTTGCTAGCTCTACACAATGATGGAAAACATGGTCAAAAATAATTACTTGCCTAACATCAGCTTGTTAGCATAGTTAATCTGAGCCAATTAGCCTGTTGGTACTAGCATTAATGATCCAGTCCTATTTAAGCCTTAATAAGCTGCTGGCCTAGCTGTAGACTCTCTTTTTTTAAGGTTAAGGTCCACTGCTGTTGTCTTTGGCTGTAATTTAAGTGGCTGTTGTGCAGTTGTGTAAAAGTGACCACGCTGAAACTCAGAAAAAATAGCAATTAGTTTAGCCACTAGATATGAGACCCCTTTTAAATATTAACTTTCAAGAACAATAATGTTTAAAGGGAGGCTCACAAAAACACCAAATGGACCATTCTCTGAGATAGTAAAAGGATGGTTTGTACCTTTGGGCCTCATTTACCAACATCATGAAACTGGCAACAGATGGAATGCATAATAAATGATAATTCACAGATCCTATAGTGAATGTATGAGGAAGAGACCCCTATATAAAAGAGAGTGTGCTCTCGAGTGCATGCTGTGAATGAATGTGGGATGTGTCAAACTTACAGAACACATCTGCAGAAAAAAACATGCAATCACAGCATGCACTTCAGGGCATGCGCTCCTTTGTATAAATCCCCACATCTTTCTCATACGTTCTCTGTGGAATCTGTGAATTACAGCTGCAGATGAGGGCAGTCACACAGCAACAGTCAAAGACATTTCTCTCTAAGAGAAACCGGCTACAACTATAAAAGCAAATGCAAATTCATAATCAGATACAAAGACAGAGCTTTGCTACACTCTAAGTGGGTGGTTCCTGTGCCTTTTTTCCTTGAAACCATACTAATCTAAGAAAAGATGAGCCACTGGGATGAAGTGACATATCAGCATTAAAAATCAACTCCCATTTTAAATGCTCCATTAATAACACCTTAAGAAAATAGTTTTAACCCTGGTTTTCTCAGCAAAAACCTTTGTATAAACAATTCACAGTGTTTTTTTTATCATGATCTTATTTGCAAACCTGATTTTGACAACCTTTGAGCGGTCACAGCCCTGCACCCCCACCCCCAAAGATCTATGTTACCATCCTCAGATGTTCAGGACCCCAGCTTAGGAACCAATGATCTTTAGGACCCTGTTCATGACTAGGTTTAAACGCATGATTGACTTAGCTTAACGTGGCCTTACACCTAACAACTCTCCTCTGGTTTCACAGACAAAAATCCAAAGTCGGAGTACAATCATGGGAGTCTTGCTAAAGTTGTAGCTCGCTCCCGTGATCTCAGTCGTTAGGTGTGAGGTGGTCATAAGACCCGAGTTTACCTGTTTTAAGGCCGTCTTTCTTCAGTCTTGGCATTACATTAATATCAAGCGTGTTTGTTATTGTCATATGTCTTTAGTCTGGTCATATGCAAATTGTGTTTTTCAGTGACACGACCGTCATCAACAACCAATAGGAGCCGGCGTTGAGCATAAGCACATTAAATCACTTTATTCTTCAAAATATGAATGTGAGTGTAGATCAATCTAGAGCTGCTGAATGTCCGCTCAGAACTCAAGAGATTAAAAAACATTTCTGCTCAGAGCTGCAGTCACATCTCTGCACCTGTGTGTTTGTGTGCCTTGTCTGTCATGACAGGTACGGTGAACTGCCATTGGGATTTTCAAATTAAAAGCCTGATCAGTTCTTTTCTGCGATGAGATGACTTGCTTTTTCATACGGTGCTTTTATTCTGAAGTGTTTCCAGGATTGTTCTTCCGTGTTACAGTGACATGCCGACTTTTTTCAGTGTTTAACTTTCCTTTCGTTTCTACTCTATTTAAATGATTTTAAAACATCGGATTATGAGAGATATTAACTCAAATGCGATATCCATCTCTTTCTACATCTTGTTTTCTGCCCAAAAATTATTTTTGTGATTTTCCACCAGATGCATGATGGGAAATAATCTCAAAAGGAATCGTATTCTAGTCTTTTAGTTAGTGACCCACAGTCTTTGCACAATCTCAGTCTGGGACTACAAACTCAACGGCTTGCAGACAAATTGTCTTTAGATGTGAGAGGGTCTCAGACGTCAGTCTTTTAAGAGTTTCAGCAGAGTATTCTGGTGTAAGGTCGGCTTTACTCAACTTACAAACAGACAATTTATTTGTAAGTACATGTGTGCATTTCTTTAATTGAACAACTCTCTGAGTAAATTTTTAGGATGAGCATTTTTATTGACAGGAGAGTGAAATGAGGCAGTGAACATAATAAAAGCCTCTCCAAGGACTATTCTAAGCTGCTCTACAGCACAAAACAAATCGTGCACATTTCAAAGAAGTAAAATTAAAATAATTTTTTCTGATGGATATCATGTAACACTGAATAGGCATGCTGAGGATCTTGGTTAGCCATGCAGCTAGTGGTACTATTAGCTGACTATGTTCAGTGTATAGTGCTGAGTACAGGGGTGTGTTAGCCCTGCAGCCCCCACTGAAACCTGCTTACATCCAAACTGATGCCCAGTATTTCTCTAAAAGGTCTCAGGCAAACACGGCTTTACTACTGTACCTAAACACACCACTCGAGATGTTGACAGAGTCCCTCGCTGGAGTAAGGGTCCACACTCCACATGTCAGTCAGGAGGAGCCAGCAGCCTGGGGCATGTTTCATTACAGAGAAGGCAGAGTAGATTTTATAACGCTGTCACATAGCAGGCTGATGACATTTTCCCCACATACATACACACTCAGCACCACACATACTGTGCACCATACAGAGCAGTGCATTTCAATTACAGCAGCTCTGCATTGATAGCATCACACTCAATTAATGGCTGTCAGTGTGTATGAAGAGGCGTATAGTACGAACGAAGGGATGCATGCTGGGGCATATGGTAATGGAGAAGAGGAAAAGTTGTTTCATGGCAGAAAATTCCTGAGGGAATTTATATTTGTAATAACATATAACATTAATAGCTTGAAGTTTCCCTCGTGGAACATCAGTGTTTAGTGTTTCAAGTGTTTACTTGAAGGCTACACACACATTATCAGAATATTAACCCAGCAGAATGTTAAACATTTTATGCTGCTCTTGTCAAACTCAGACAAGTGAATACATTTCATGATGTGAATGCTTAAACACTTAAGACAGGAGGCATTTTTAAAAGAAATGTTGCAATCCATGATGATAGAATGGACTCTAAACAAGCAGAAAAGTGTTGTTCAAGCATTTAAGAGTATTCATATTTTTCAGTGTATGATGTTTTTAATTGCAAATACCATGCTTCATGAGGGCTTGCTTAAATTCTCCCAGGGGTTTAAATGCCATAACTCTGTTTGAGTTTGTTTGACTCCCACTCCACCTTTTTTTTCTCTTTGCAGAAACTACCATCCAAAAGCTCCTAAAGTTAAAACAAATGCCTCCGTGTGAACTACAAAAGAAACCCAAAATCATAATTCAGAATAATATTTTTTATTAAGTTATTTTATATGCTTGTAAACAATGCCAGAAGGTAGGTGTCGGATGAGAGGATTGATATCAAGCTGTAAAAATTGACACAACACCTGTGAGCGAGTTCAGGTAGGCAACTTCGGCTGTGTTCATACCTGACACGTCTCATTCTCTTGATCTCCTGTCACAGAGGAATAATCTATTCCATGGACCCCACCCCCATAAAAATAAGATTAAAAGTTAGATAACTATATTTCAGACATTTATGTCTCATCTTTAGACATTTTGATATTTTGGTCTGCATGTCTTTGAACATCCATCTTACCAAGGCATTTTCTTAGTTTCAGTAATGAACTCAATGTCCATACTACCTGATTATTAAACTCTACACTCTAATTTAATGGGAACTATGAGTCTGCATCCATGCAGCTGATGCAGGATTGCATAGATGCAGATCATCCTCCACCTTCAGCCTTGCCTGGTACTTGCTTTTGATGATTGTTGGTGCACCTGCAGAGGCGTTCTCAGTGTTTATGGCGCTAAATGTCTCAGTTACATTCAGTGGACGAAATTCCTTTTTCTTCCTATCAAAAATCTCCCTGGTTTTTGTCAGTATTGGACTGTTAAAATCTTAATTTTAATAGTCAACTCTAGTATAGTCCCTGAAGCAACCAGTTTATGGTTCCGCGCTTCCCTTGAGCTGGATATTTCTTCGTCTTTTAATCAGATGGGATTGTCTCTTTAAGGGATAACATTTTTCATTTATTTTATTTATTTATTTTGTATGTAAATTTCCATCTTTATCAAGTTTCCTGATATAAATTTGGACCTCAGAAATAATTCTTTATGAGTCACACCAATCAGTTTGTTTCCCAGATGTCTCAGATGTTATTTTTTATCTGTGTATTTCCAACTGATTTACTCTGAGCATGCTATTGGGTAATCACTCTCGTGCTGCCACATTTGAATGGCTTTACCCTGGCTACGCTTTAGTGCTCCCTTTGCAAGCTGCTTTTTGCAACACTCCTCCACCCCAGCTGCTCCTTTAGGCAATATCTGACTGAATCAGTGTCATTTTATTGTTGCTGATGCCTGCTCTTCTCTGGGTTTATTGCTGCCTCTCTCCCTGCCACAGGCTATCCTTGTAGGCACAGAAAGAGCAGGAACATGTGCTGTTCCTGCTTGATACTTTCCATGTAGGCTTGTGGTAGGGCAGGGGGATCCCAGAACAGCCACACCCCCAAATATAAATAACAATAAGAGCAAATTAATAACTTCTACAGGGTCAAACATTTATAACCACAAATCATGTGTGATTCTTGACAAAGTGGTCCTAACTGAGTTATCTAATTGACTATAGATACAAAAAAGATGGAAATGAAAGCTGAAACCAAGCTTTCTGCATGCTCTGATTAATAAATATATTTTTAGTAATTACTGGTTTTACACCCCCATGTTTGGATTGTGGCTCTTTGGTTGAGCAGGATTGAGTAACATTGTGTTAAACTGTCTTCTGTACCAGAGACAGTGTTACTGTATGTTTTTTCCAGTGAAGTAACTCTGAAATGATAAATTCCAGAAACATCTCCCAGAATTTTAGTGGGTATTGTTCTGCTAGTGAGGTAAATCATAAGAACATATACGAGCCTTTTCCTTAATCAACAGACTGAGGTGCCTTTATAATAAAAACTTCTGCAAAGAGAGGCTATGATTTGGAGGTGGTTATTTATAACCTTTGTACATTTGCACAAACCTGACCCACTTACCCCGCTGATTTCTCCGGTCTCCTAGGCGACTCCAATGAGAACAAGCCTGTGGTTGGAGCAGAGGAAGAAGAGGTGGCTAAGATGGGCTGCCCCAGTCTGGGTGAACACACACAAGTAGAGGTGGTCATAGAGGAGTCCTACGAGTTTAAGGTAAGTGTGTTTTTGCTCGTGTTACACCTATGAACAGCAGTGTGGGCTCGTCAGCATTTTCTTTAACTTTGAACTTCAGAAGCTCTTCTTTCTGAATCATCAGATAATCAAAGCTTTTAAGTCTTTTCATAACCGCCAGATTGGCTGCAATGAAGTAGCCTGGGATGAATATCTCCCAAAAAACTGACCTAAAATGCAAATTTGTTCTAAAATTATTTAATATAAGTGTCAGCTGCTCTGCTTCAGAGGATGAATAATTCATTTTGTTAGCATGTAATGGACTCTCTAATGAGAGGCTTGTCATCTGGGTAGCAGACTTGCAAAAGACAACAAATAAGTAATTCAAGCTGTCATCGTGTTGGTGCATAGTAAATCATTCACTGAGCAAATAGAAGATGTATTTGTATTTAATGAGCATTGTTTACAAAATCTGATGAATTTTATATTATAACCTTCAACAGATAACGTGATGTTTTTCGTGTACTGCTCACGTCATCCGACTACTCACTAGATGTGTTTCTTAAAATCACCTTTCATTACTTTATCGTGTCATTTTATTTTCATTCTACATGGCTTTACATCCATGGAAAATGTAACCATTAGTGTGGGTTTTCTGTAGATTTTCATTTGTTCATTCATCCATTTGTGTCATTTTTTATGTGTGTGCATGTGTGTCTGTGCAGAAAGCAGTAAATGAGCTTCTTTGGCGTTCGGACAAGGTTATATATCATTCACACTCGTTACTTTGCTGTGCATGCAATCTTCTATCTAATACTGCACTTGTGAAATATCCAAATTGGTTCTAGGGTATATTTAAGATCCCATAAAACCTTCACTTACACTGGAACCTATTTATCTTTTTATGATGATTAAAAAAATGCAATTTTGTTAGATTTATACAGTGCACAGTGCACATAAAAAGTATTTAGCCCATTGGATTTTTTATCCTTTTATGGTTTTATAAACGAGTCATGGTCAATATCATTTGTCTTTGTTTTATAAATAAAAATGATTAAAAAAAACTCTTATATGTCAAAGTGAAAATAGATTTTTACAATATAATGTCAATTAAAAAAATAGGATAGGTAAAGTAAGTGACCGCATAAATCCTGTGTGCAGTCACTGGTTAATCAGTATTCCTTGCAACCATTACACCATGAAGACAAAAGAACACTCCAGGCAATTTAGAGAAAAGATTATTGAAAGTATAAGTCATTGGATGGATTTAAAAAAGAAAGTTCCCAGTCACAAAGCATTCCCCAGGGTTCAGTTAAACCCATCATCAAGAAATGGAATATGTCATGAGTGAGGCTGTCCTTACAAACTGAGTGACCATAGAGACTAATGAGAGAGGTCACCAAGATACCCATGACTGCTCCAAAGGAGTTACAAGCTTCAGCTGCTGAGATCGGAGAGGCTCTGCATACAACTGTTGCCTAGGTTTTTCACCAGTCAAAGTTTTATTGGAAAGTGAAGTGTATTGAAAGATCAAAATGGTGCTCTTCCCGCCATCAGACAGGACACTATGTTTGGCGAACACCAACCACTGCACATCACCCCAAACACACCATCCCCAGTGTGAAGCACAGTGGTGGCAGCATCATGCTGTGGGGATGCTTCTGGCAGCCGGTCCTGGAAGGCTTGTAAGGGTAGGGGGTAAAACGAATGCTGCAAAATATAGGAAAATCTTTTTGAGTCTACAACAGAACTGCAGCTAGAGAGATTTATTTTCCAGCAACACAATGACCTGAAGCATGCAGGGAAAGCTACAGATCTGAGTCAATGCTCAGATCTTAATTCACTAGAGAATCTGTTTTCACTTTGACATTATAGAGTTTTTATATGTGTGTTTTTTTAATCAAAAAGCCAAATTATCTTGACCATGATTGATTTATAAAATCAATAAAAGGGTAAAACATCCAAGGGGTGAATACTTTTATAGGCACTGTATTGTCTTTATAAAAAGAAAGTCTTGCATTGATTTTATCCGCTGCGAGCTACCTTTCCTCTACTTCCTCCCTGCTGCTTCAAGCAAAAAAATAAAATGTAACCACTCTGCCTAAAGCTTTCTTCATTTCAAAGGGAAAATCACACTCAATTTCACTGTATCAAATTAATTAGCACATCCTGTTTCTCAAACTCGCGGTGTTATAAAACACTGAATTTTCAGATGTATCTTTCAAAGGTGTGAGCTAATTGATAGTTCAAAAATAGCTTTTTCACCTCTCTGTTTCTGTGTGGCTGTGAGTGAATCAACATCTTCAGGGGTTTATCTTTCCTCTTCTGCTTGGTCTGTATGCTCTTGCATGTTTCTTTTCGTGTGTGCGTGTGTGTGTGTTTTCGTGTGTATAGAGCACAGTGGATAAGTTGATCAAGAAGACGAACCTGGCTCTGGTGGTGGGAAGCAGCAGCTGGAGAGAGCAGTTCGTGAGTGCCGTTACTGTCAGTGCAGGTAATACACCCAACATAAGTCATCATTTTGATGTATGAATAGAGGATTAGTCAACATCTGTCTTGTCTACATTTTGAGACAATGTTGGATGATGAAAAACGTGTCCAGCAAGTTTGCATCTGTGCTCTATTGTGCTCTTTTTGTACGGATGTCATTGCAGTTACAGATCCTAAAATCATCTTTTCTCTTTTCTTTTCTTTGCCAAGAGTAACAATGCCTTGCCTTATCTGTATTCTAAAGGTGAAGCTACAGCCATCAGCTACTTAGCATAACTCAGAATAATGGCTGAGAATAGGAGGTGTTGGCAGGTAGAGTTTGGCAGGTTTTTACCTTTGGACAGAGCCATGGTAGCACTGATTCTTCTACTAAACTAAGATAATAACCACCTGGCACCAGCTTTAAAATGTGAAATCAATCTTTTAATGGAAAGTCGGGATTAAAAAATGAACTAGATTCTTCATCTGGGAAAAAAAAATACTGGGATCTTTGTGTTGGTAAAAGTGTTTGTTGTCAGATCAGATGAGGAAAAGACAGAAATTCGTGGGCTCATTAAGGGTTGTTTCACATAAGGAATTCAATCCTAGATTGGAGTACACAGGACCTCTAAGTGCAGTTCATTTGATCACTGGCTTCACGAAAGAAGTGGTCTCTGGTATGATTCATTTGAGCACGGTCCACAGGAGATGTGAGCACAACTGTGCTGAGTACAGGTTAGGATTGGGGAGATTGAGGTAAGAGGAGCCAATTTGTACTTATGCCGTCCTCAAGGTCAGGAACAAAAATGCAGAAGTGGAATGAAAACATGAACCTTTAATTCAAGATCTCTGCTACAAAATGAAATGATCAGCATGAAGCTTTAACAAAGCTGTCAGGAAATATGACATCCCCAAAAAAGTGCTCCTGTGGCTCAACTTGCCCCATTGTAATGGTACGCTGAGACGTGGGTAAACTGAGTTTTAAGTTCAAATTTTATCTTTAAGTATGAACAGATAGTTTCACGATTATGATTTTCAGAACAAAACTCCAGTTAGTTTCAAGACCACTGAAAAATCCAAACAGTCCTCAATATTCCAGTCATCTGTAGGTTACAGGGGAATACGGACTTTTGCTCCCTCCTTGCACTTCTTCACTTGGATGAAAAGTTTCTGATGACAAAGTCACCATCTAACAGATCTGAAATGTCTGATTCACTTTTGATTAAATCATCATGATCATGAAGTCGAAAACAAGAGGGTAGAGGTTACCATCACCCGTAAAATTTCTGCCACAGAATGGATTTTTGCAACGCCGTCATCACGGGTTTAAATGCCTATGTTGTGCTATGATGCATGCGCGAGGCGTATCCACTACCACAGCTGGCAGAGCAAGTGATTTGTGGCAGACAGCTCAGGCTGAGTCCAGTCATTAGCACGTTTAGCTTTAGTATTACATGTAGCCAGGTAACTAACTAATGAGGTCAGAAAAGCAGCTGTAAACTAGCTGCAAAAACTCACAAAAAGCTGAGCTAAATCGATGCTAAACACACTACTTCCATCAAGCTCTTCAAAATAAAAGTCCACGGGTGTTATTTCCTGAAACACTTTTATTGTTTCACCAGGAAACGTGCTCAAGTCATTAGCAGCTTAGCACACATCAGCAGGAAAGAGATGAAATGTGAAACTTTGAGTGCAGTAAGACAGAAGTAAACCTAGAGAGACTTAAAAAAAGCCTGTGCTCCTATGCTTGGACATAAATAGGTATGCCATCAAAGGCTTGTTTTATGGGGAGAAGTGGTTAGTTACACTTGAATTTGAATTGAAAAGCATTATCTCTTTTTAATTTTGTGATACCGTTACATAATACCGTTACCGTCAGAGGAAAGAAAAATACCGTGATATGATTTTTTAGGCTATATCGCCCAGGCCTACTCTGTGGTCAACAAGTCAACAGGTGGACTGGCATTCTGGCATACAGGGCATTTTCATGGTGGGCCAGTGAACTTTGGGGCCACTATGATTTATCTGTGGTACTCTCTTCACATTAGATTCGCACATATTACATAAAATTATGATAGAACACTTAAAAAGTGGTTTATACATTGGCCTTTTGGTAAGAAAAACATGTGTTGACCCAGTTCCACAGGGTTTTATGAATGAAACAGCTTCTCTTTCAAGAAAAAGTGGTTGGGAACCACTGATCTAGAAAGAAGAGCTGGTCAAGTCCTTTTACCACACCATGAAAGTACTCAATTATAAGTAAAAGATCCAAATTCAGACTTTATCGCAGTTATATACAGTACAAGTAGGCCTTCAGTAACATTACGTTTGAGTGCTCTTATATTGGTAGAAGAGTAAAATCATTGCTATTATCCTGATTTTACAGCTACATTAATATGTTGGCCTACTCGGCTTATTTTCATTGAGATCTATTTTTTAATCAGGCTCCAGCATAGTAAGCAAAAATGACTTACGTGAAAACACCTTTAGAAAGGTGTTTAGTGGAGGGGTTTCAACAGTCCATAATCATCTCTGAAGAAGTAAACCAGCAGTTTTACTCTTAGCATAATAATGAATAAATCCAACGAAATGCAACATTATATCATAGGAATTTTGATCAAAATAACTCAACATTGCATCTTACCAAAATATGAACTTGGAATGAGTGTTTTGTCTGTGTCTGCTAGCGTACACTTCTTTGTGTTCAGCAGAAAAAGTAACCTCGTCAGTCTAAATTAAACAACCAATCAGATCTAGCGTACTCTAAACCAACCAATCGCAGCAGCTCTGTACAAACTTGCTCTCTCTCTGTCTTTGGTGATGCAGTGGCAGAAATCTGTTTTTACTTTTTAACTTGTTTGGTGTATTGATCAGTCAGTGTTTCTGTCCCCTCATCTGAGTGGAACAGACAGTTTGAGGTAAAAATGGTGACAGGTATGCTTAAATGGCTAAGCTGAATTTTGCCCTTTGGATACATTTATTCTGTTCACTTTTATCAGCTTTATGTTACTACAGTGGGATGAGTTAAGCCACATGTTTGGACTGCTTAGTTTTCTCTGAGTTGAGAAACTGGAAACTTTTTCTACATGCGTCTGTATTTATTTTCTCCTCCTGCTCTCTCTTTCTTCATTTTCAAGGAGATGACGATGAAGAGGAGAGTGGCGAGGAGAGGCTGCCTTCCTGCTTTGACTACATCATGCACTTCCTCACCGTATTTTGGAAGGTCCTGTTCGCCTTCGTCCCACCCACAGAGTACTGGAACGGCTGGGCCTGCTTCATCGTCTCCATATCGCTCATTGGTGTTCTGACGGCTGTCACCGGAGACTTGGCATCACACTTCGGCTGCACGATAGGACTGAAGGACTCTGTGACGGCTGTGGTGTTTGTGGCGTTAGGAACATCAGTACCAGGTGAGATGGAGAGGTTGAAGGTGTGCAGAGTGATGCTAAGATTATTTTACAATTCTGCTATAAATTAATACTTCACGTTTTTAAATTTACATGACTCCAAATCACAACTAATGTTATCACATGGTATTCACTTACAGAGCACACGTCAATCAATCAACCTTTATTTATACTCGAGAAATCATTGAGGGGGACCCTCATTTACAATGATGTCGAGTCAATTACATTCAAGAAATTCAGAGAATACAAAACATTAGAAACAGAGGAGAGATTGACAGAAGGGCATTAAAATCATAAGACTGGTAATGATGAAAATGACAATAAAGGTCACACTTACATAAAACAATTACAGACATAAGGCTCAAGGTTTAAAATAACACTTCAGACCCTAATCATTAATACTTTTACATACAGTGCTGAAAATATATATATTTATATTATATAAATTATATTTTGCATATTTGCCACAACTAAATTTGATATTAGACAAAGATAACCCAAGTAAATACAAAATGTCTGTCTTTTCTTTTTCTTTTTTCTTTCTTTTTTAAATTTATTTTTATTTCCATTATTTTTAGTCTTATTGTTTTATCTAGTAATTCAGATTTATTTCATTATACATTAATAATTTGTGGAATTATTTAATTTGTAAATTTATATTATGTGTAAATATTTAATGCACTTTTTTTTTTCACTGCTTTGGCAGTAACTGATCTGTTCATGCCAATAAAGCAAATTGATATTGAAATTAAATTACACACTAAAATTTTAGAAATAAAATTGGATTAAACTTCCCTATAGGGTTAGGATACCAAAAGTGAAAAACTTGACCTACAAAACCTGATTACAAAACGTTTATTAAAGCCGAGTAAACAGTCTGCCTACAGAGAAAAAACCTCATCTTATGGAAGATGAGATTTTTCTCACAGAAAGCAAAGCTTACATAGTTTCATTAACTGTGTAAGCTACATAGATAACAGAGCTACGCAGCTAACGGAGCTAAAGCTAAGTTCCCAAAGTAACTCTGCAAGCTGCGAAGGTACTGTATATGATCTATCTTAGCTTTAGCTACTATGGCTAAAGCTCACATTGCTGAAGCTTAGTTAGCTGCATTGACTTGTGCATAACATTGTTTACATAGCTACTAAAGCTAAAACTTAAGCTAAAACTAACAAAGCTAAAGTGAGATGCCGTTCAGGAATTGGTCTATGCATAATTTAATCCCAGATTAGACCTCTGCCCTTTTTCTGTTTTATGGAATTTTTCTCATTGCAGTGTGGTTATGTCATGAATGTAACTGCCACACTTTGTTGAAAAAAAAACAAAAAACATTGGAGTTAAAAAAAAATGTGTTGTAGCATTTCCTTCCTGAGATGTACAGACTCAGCTAAACAGTCTGTGAGAGTGGCTGTCTGAAATGTACAGTCTGCAGCCAGACCCCTTTCGATTAACCACATTTTTGGAAAGCTGAGTTCAATTTCTCTAGCTACACAGATCTTATTGTGCCAGACCTGAGATCACTTAAAAAGAACCGGACAAAGTTTTCCCTATTTGTGGCTAATGGCTCTCACTGGTGTTTTCTCGCCCAAAGCCTCAGAAATGGCTTTGTAACCCTTTCAGACCAAAAGATGTCAGTGACTATGTTTCTCATCTGTTCTAGATCTGTTACCTTCTGAGATCTTCACTGTCAGACAGGTTCTATTTAAGGGACTCTTTTATTCAACAGGTCAGGCAGTCATCAGACCTGGGTGTGGATAGCGAAATTGAGCTTAGCTTTCAAAAAAATTTGGTTAATCAGCTAAGTCAATCCAAACAGGTAGGTTTGGATAGCTTTTTTGTTTGCTTGATGAAATATCATTCAAAAACTGCATTTTGATTTTACTTGGGTCTTTGTCTAATAGTAATAATAGTAATAATTTCTAATGATAATAATGTAAATTTAAATAACCTAATAATAATTTGTTTCATGATGTAAGACATTCAAGTGTAAAAATAGCCAAACAAATAAGAATCAGTAAGGAAGCAAATACTTTTTTTTACAGCACAATAGACCCCACTGAATCCACCATGAGGATTCTTTCCAACTGCTGCATGAAAAACAAATTTACAAGGCTGAAACCTAAAAAAGCAGAACTGGGTCAAACCTCAAACACAGACCAGCCCTTGAAAATGTTGTTATATAAACTTCCAGTCAGTCTCGGCCTTACATAGATGTTATCACAGACTTTAGATGTTGATCTCTGCTGCGTCATCTCTGGCCCTCTGGCTTTACTTTTGATGCTGGGAGAAGCTGAAGACTCATTGTCCATCTCTATAGCAGAATATTTTGAGGCTTTCTAAGAGCAGTGTGAACCATGCCCACTCATGTTTGCCTGCATAGGTCCGGTTTGTTTGACAAGTGCGAGTGCTCCATACTGTGATCAAGCTGCGAGCATAACCCTAGTCCTGGCACAGATAGAGGCATGGCATGGGTCCAGAGTGTGGGCGTGATATGTATGTACTATGACCACTTCACTGTAGTCTTTTTCTTTACAGTGGTGGTGTATCAGTGGGCTGTGCTTGACTCAAAATTTTCTCCATTGTGCTCATTCTGAGACACATTACTGGGACACTACAACATGATGACATATCCGAGTTCAGACCCAGTTAGATGCAACGTAAAGACCAGTGTGGGACTGGGAGGGGGCAGTCAGGCTACAGGGCTACAAGTGTGAGTGAGCCCTGCAGCTAAACTTTGATAGGAAAGTTTGTCTGCCTCACAAAAACTCCATAAAAGAGGTGCTTGGTTATGAAGGCTCTGCCTCCCACACTACTTTTCACACCGCATGCAAGCTTGCAAGTGTTATATTCCAGGAATATGGACGTTTGTGTTCTTTAAGATGTGATGCTTCCTGGATATAAAGAGCTTTGTTGGGTAGAAGGAGGATTTGAAATTCAAGTATTTATAACAAAAAAGTTATTCTTTCTCCTGAAAAAAGACAGACAGTACCCAAATTGTCCGACAAAAAGAAAGGGGACAGATTCTTTCCTCTCAATCTGATTTCAATAACAGCAACCCTTGGTAAGCTGGCTGGAAATCAAATTGAATTGTAAAACGGTGGCTCCTTCACAGCCTCCAGCCTCAGCCTGTCTGCCTGGAGGGGACGTGTCGTCCCAGGGCTTTAATTCAATTCCTTTCCCCATCCTCTCGTCAGCTGCTTTATTGTTGGCCCTTCATATGATTTATAGAAACAGCTCCTCTGCTACTCTTCCAGACGCTAACTTTGATGACTAGCAGCGAGGTCTCCGGAAAGTGGAATCTGAATCAATTTCTCCTACAGCCATATTGCACTGTGCATGAATTTGGAATAAATAAATGCAGCTTTGATAAAGGTTAACAGCATGTTTCCAGTCACAAAAGCAGTTAGTGCTGCTCCTTTTAAGGGTTTATGTTCTGAATTTCATTCATCGTTTACTCTTCCTCTCTTCTTCCTCCATCCCCTGCCTGATCCCTCCTCACACTCCCGGTTCACTTATCCATTACACTTGCTCTTGTGCCCTATCCTGGTCAATTTATTATTCCGACTTCATGTTACCGCACTCCCTCCCTCCTCTTATTGGCTGTTATGTTTTCAACAATGTATCATCCATCATTCTGAAGCGTGTGCGCTGTAGCACCCAGGTGTGTGGGTGAAAAAATGCGTCTGCTCTGACGGGGTCAAGTTTGGACGAGGCAATTCCCACAGGTCATTATAAATTTCAGCGGGAGTGTGTGCACCCCTGTGTGTGTGTGTTTGCTTGAGCCTCAGCCCCTTAAAGCTTGTTAGCAACATTCATCTCCTCCCTTGTTTCCCAATTTGTGCCTCGCGGCTTTCCCTCCTACAGACTTATAAAAGCATCTCTGTATTATTTCGTTGGAGACTCACTCAAGGATTATCCAGCCACTTACAGCAGATTTGCAGATTCAGGCAATTAGAGGGCAAATGCTGATCTGCTTGAGTTGAATGCTGCAAAACGACTGAATGTTTCAAGCTTTTATGGAGCTGATTTGTAACCATGAGAGCTTTTAAACAGCATCAGCAGTGTTTGATATATTTCAATTTATCAAGTTTGCAGACAGCTGAGGAGTCATGCAGAAAAGTCTCTGCATAAGCTGAAGGAGAACTGGTTAAAATTAACATTAACACAGCTCTAAGGGCATGATTGCAACCTCAGTTCAGTGCTGATATATACACGGATTTGCCTCTTCAAGAAATACTCATAAAATCCATGCTGTTTGCAGGATCCATAGCAACAGAAAACTGTGTTCTTGCAATTTTAGATTGAACTGATAGGGGTTATTTTACTCTAAACAGTTATTAATGACATATCAATCATGCCAAAGCAATTTTCAGGCTTCTGGAAGCTGAAGTGTTGCAGTTATTACTCCCAGTAATGCTCATTTGAATTGATATTTCAGGACTTGGCTCAGGAGAGAGATTGGAGAATCAGTTTCATAAGCTTAGAAATAGACTGATGGGGAAATATTAGCCTGGCAGAGGGGCTGGAAGTGTGGGGAGGGGTTTCAATTCTGTAGAAAAGGAGTGAATACACAGTCCAGATGCTTCATAATTGTCTTAGCCTGTGCCAATGTTGTGATTAAACATTAAGAAACTTGCCAAATCTGTTTGCCTTTAGACATCAGATATGGGCGTTTTAAAGAAAAACAGTATTTTGTTCTGTAATTGGGGTCTTAAAAGAGTGTGTTTTTAACTTTTAAAAGGAAATGGTCAAGTAGGTGAATAATGACTCTCCCTTTTTAAACCTCATCTACTGTGTTGCCAGCATTCGTTAAAACAGATTGTGTAGGGAGAAATGTGCAGCTCCAAACCAAAAAGCTGCACAGAATCTAATTCAACGTGTGTCAACAAACACAAACTTCTCATTTCTTTTTGTGTGGTCTGTTACAAACAGGATTATCACTCACCCCCCCCCCCCCCAAGAAAGTTTGGAGGATTTTTTGCATGTTGGGATATGAATTTTCCACAAATCTGGCTGACACTCAAATAAGAATTGAGGCTCGTCTCACCAGCACTTCTAAAAATAGAAATAAGCCGAGACAGGCTTACAATAACTGGCAGCCCTGGTGTTTCATGCCAGCCCAGCTGTAAAGTCCACGCATTTTAACACTTTTTAAAAAATGTAAGAAACCAACAGGCCCCATTCACATCTACCAGTGGCTCTTTTCAGCATGTGGCCTACTTGTGTCTGTTTCTTACAGTAGCATGATGCCTTTACAACAGTGGATTACAGAAATCCCCTGTAAATGAATGTGTACAGCAGGCTGTGTTTATATTCAGCCTCTGCTCTTTTTAGCTCTTTTTTTTAGCAAATTAAAAAAACAATCGAGGCTACTTTCCCTTAAAGCTTAATAAAAGATGACCTAAAGTGTGTTTCAGTCCAAAAGAAAACAACACAAACATGATGAGAACCTATCTTTCCAAGGACCCCCAGATAACCCCCACGCTGATTAAACACGTTAGCTGCCATTTGTACTGCTAGATGCTGTATTTTAAACTCTTCAACCTAAATACAAGCTTTTGTCCAGTTGAGTCTGACTTCTTACTTTTTCCGATCATTTGAGCAGCCAAATAAGAATTCCTCTGTGCTTTTTCTGAGGCTGTGGTCAGGTTCACCATTTGTGTTTTCTGGCAGATGTATTCCTCATCCTTTCATTGGAAAAAATCTTTCATTCTGGCCCTAAACTCATCATGCTGTGCTTCAGATTAGCGGGCTTCATGGCTTCACATGAAGACACAAAAGACATTTTGGTGGTCTCAATAAAACCAAAAACGAGATAGCCGTGATCATAGTTTGGGCCTAGTAGTGTTAATTTCGTCAACAAAAACTATGATGAAAAATGTTCATTAACAACCTTTTTTTTCAATGAGGAAGACGGGATGAGGACGGGGCTAAAAATAGATTACTGATGGTAAAAAGTCTGACAAAAAGATTACATTTTGTTACACAGATGAGATTAGGCTAAAATGTTTGTGCCGGACTGACGAAGATTCAGATTCTGTGTGTCTAACCTGCTGTCTGTCAAAACCAGAGGAGAGAGAGGAGGAGCAACGTGACAGAGAGAGGAGCTGATAGGTAGTTTAAATATGCCACTCTTCTCTGTATTTTAGAGGTAGTTTTTACAAGAAATCAAACTAAAATACAGCCAGTCTACCTTTGAATTGTTAAAAATCTCCAACAGGTGTTAAGTAGCATAGACTCAAAAAAATTGAAAAAAAAAAAAAAGTCAAAAAAATGTTATCCAAAGTTGAAATTCGTGCTAAAATTGGCGAGACAAAAGCTAATTAGCAAGTTAAAAAAAAGGCTATGTAGGCTATTGATTGTATAAAATGGGTGTTTCATTTTTTTTAAATTTGGCTAATTTTTTTAAGAGAGAAAATATGATGTGACAAAAAGTAAAGACTAAAATGTAAGAACTTTTTGACAAACAAAAACTGGACAAAAATGTTTTCAGAGTTTTCGTCGACTAACACTATGAAGGGTGAACAGCACTAAAATTTGACTAAAACTAAAAATATTTTTGTCTAAAGACTAAAACTACAACCTAATCTAAAATGGGCTGCCAAAATTAACACTGGGGCCGTGTGTAACTTGATGAAGTGGACGTGCTTAAATATTTATCCATTGTTGCTAGCTGGGCCTGCACACCAAAGTGAGCAAAGTGACTGATGCGTGACGTGTGATAGATTTAGGTGATATGTCACAGTCAGATCTGAGTTTTTATTGGCCCACAGTTGATTTATGTGGGAGTCATTGGTTTAGTATGGTTGTTTTATGGCACTCCCTGTGTGTATTTATTTTCCCTATAATGACATGGCATAACTTTAATAATTTATTTAAAGTTATTTCACGGACCCCCAAGTTGTGGCTTGTGGACCCCCAGGAGTCCTCGGACCCCAGTTTGAGAACTACTGACATAGGGTGTGCCCAGAAAGTGCTAATCCAGATGATTTCTTTCTGTTTACTTCTAACTCAGAGCTCATTTTGAGAGCTTTGGCTGGTTTCTTTTCTTAGCCTCTACAGACTTTGTTGTGTTTGCCTTAATCCTTACAACAGACATAGTGAAAGTAAATTTAGCATGAGCCATTGTAAGGAAAAGATCCATGTTAAGAAAGCCTCTTTTTCTTTTAGATGCAGGTAACAGGACGATCATTTTTGAGAAATAGATCTTGTTGGTACTCCAATTTTTTGTTGTTCAAAAAAAAAAAAAAAAAAGTTGGGACAGGAGCATATCTTTCTTCTGCTCTGTGGTCCATAAAAGGCAAAAACCTTGCTGATGTGACTTACATTTCTGTCTCCTATCCAGACACATTCGCCAGTAAAGTCGCTGCCATCCAGGACCAGTACGCTGACGCCTCTATCGGCAACGTCACCGGCTCCAACGCCGTCAACGTGTTCCTCGGCATCGGGGTGGCGTGGACCATCGCTGCCGTTGCCTGGCGCGCCAAGGGCATGCCGTTCAAGGTGGACCCCGGTAACCTGGCCTTCTCCGTCACCCTCTTCACCATCCTGGCTGTAGTGTGCGTGCTCACACTGCTGTACCGGCGACGGGCTACTGTGGCTGGTGGCGAGCTTGGCGGCCCGCGGACTTGCAAGATAATAACGTCGCTGCTGTTCATCTCGCTGTGGCTGATTTACATCCTGCTGGCTTCACTGGAGGCCTACTGCCACATACCAGGGTTTTAAAGGAGAGGAGAGGGGAGGGAGAGAGACACTGCCAAAATATAAATGAAAAGAGAAAGGGAGGAAACAGGAAAAAGAGGTGGATCAGAGTGGGCAGATCTTGTATTTTTAAGAGTCTGCATATGCTATAATTTTTTCTTTATTTAAGTTAAACTTTTCAATGTCTCATAAATATTATTTTTTATTTATTTCATTTCCTATTAAAGAGTGTGAACTATAATGGAAATATAGAAATCTCAACAATATCAAAAGTTATTTTTATCTAATGATGAAGAATATTAAAGAGAGAGTCTCCATTAAGTATTCATGAACATAAAGCTTGGATGATAACATTACAGAGCAGTTTTTAAGAGTGCTTTTATGTAGTTCCAGTTTCCTGCCAAACAAGTTTAGGAGAAGAAGAAGAAGAAAAAGACAGCAGGGAGAGCTGTTAGCCAATCAGCCGGCCTCTGAAGGTAAAAACAAAAGGGGAAGAAAAGGGGAAAGGGTGAAAGTTAAAAGTGGAGAAGTTGAGAGAGGAGGCTCGAGGCAACAAACTCGGAAAAAAGTCTGCATAAAAAGTTATCAAGAAACCAGAGGAGACAACACAGAGAAAGATTTAAAGAAGACGAATAGCTGCAGCACCTCTTCGATCTCGCTCTCTGAACAGGAGCACTGGTTACTCCCATTTTACCACCTGAACTCTCTCTAATACCATCAACAACTTTAAACTCATTTCTCCCAGTTGTAAAACACAGAAGCTCACACTCCGGGGCCCTCAGGTGAATCTGCAGCGGGGGGAACACTCACTAACTTGTGATTGTGCAGGCAAGATAAAAACTGACAACCTTTTTTTGTCTTTCCTTCTCTTCTTGAATACACTGTGCTGAATCATCCATTCCTCCTACACATGCACACACTCTTACTGTACACTACCTTTCCTACAACCACTCCACAGACTGTACGCTCTCCTCCCTCCCTCCTGCCTTACTATAATCCCCTCCTGTAGGAACTGTCTCAGAGTTGTGATAATGAGTCGCTGTAGTCACAATAACCCTCTTTTTACTTGAGCCAATCCCAAGTTCCTCTCATTTTATGCCAATCAACAGCCTCATCAAGGAAAAAACACCCTCCCCCCTTTTTTTCTAAACTTTTTAATGGCGTCACGTGTTGATGTTGTTACCGTGCAATTGTAAAAAAAATAAAGACTTATTGATATGTGATGAGAGGATGGAAACAAAGAGATTTAAAGAAGATTGTTCAGAAGATTGGATGTAATATCAAGATGTTGGATTAGCAGCTGTAGCTGTTGAGAAATCTCAAATTTGGATCAAAAAAAGTCCACCTTGTTATAGTTGTCTTTCTTGCTGTTGAGAAGCATTGTGCACTAACATCGTGAGGTACACTGTTTACAATCTAAAGTTGCATTAAAAAGCCAGGAAGCCACACAAGGACAAGCAGAGCTGGAAAATTGTACTAAGCTGGGAGACACCAACAAACAAGACAGCAGAGGACCAATCAGAATGAAGGATCTAAAGGAAAATGGCGGCGTTTTGTCAAAGACAAATCAAAACTATGACCATATCTAGTGTTTCTAATTGTACATGATTATATAAGAAACTTTTATCAATGTGTGTGAGAAACTGATGTATAATTTATGTAAAGTCCCCATCTTTGTAAAGAAAACCCTGGAGGGGTGAAGGCTTGGAAGCATGGAAGCTCCATGTGCCGTTTTTTTTTTTTTTTTTCTGTAACACAGCTCAACAAAAGCTTTTAAGGAAATGCATCACCAGGGAAAAAGACAGTTTGGGCTGATGACGAACAAAAAAAATCAGTGATGACTCACAGATGGAGATTGAAACGCTCTGAGGGGAAATGTACGGCAGCTCTGAAATATCAAGACTGTTCTGCAGAAGTTGTAACGTTTGCTTTCTACTCAAAATGAAAATCACAAGTCTCTGTTATCCAAAGATTTAATGGGAGAGCACTGTCACGCATCACAGTTCATTTAAAGTGTGCTGTTTTAACTTGTACAAGTCCCACAAGCCGCCAGTGCTGGTGGAAAAACTGGCTATTTGAAAATATGTGTTCACTCTACAGATTAATGTGATTGGTATTATTGATGGGAGTGGGTCTACATCAGCTGTGCAACATTTTTGTGATGGGTTTGCCGATTCAGGTGTGGGGGGAGTGAAAGCTAAAAAAAAACATTGCCACATATCATCCGATATCAACCGTTGTGTTGTCGTGTGTCTGAGAATGTGTGGACTCCAGGTTTACATTATGTCTGCGTTAACACCCCCGCTCTGCCCTCTGGCTGGTCTGACACTCGGCAGAAGGAGAAGCATACGGCTTGTCGGTGCGAATGATTGTTAAATGTAACAACAACGCAGTAGGAAAAGCTTCCTTTAACTGCCCACAACACTTTTTGGTACACTTCAAAGAAAATCCTGAGAGAAAACAATAATTAAAACGTGTGTTTTACCACCATTCACCAAGAGAAAAAGAGGACTGAAAACAACTATTTACCTGCCCACCATTCGCTTGGTAAATATGGACAAATTACCCACTGCTTTCATCCTTTTGTAAATGCACAGGAAGCTCAGACGTGACCAGGCTAAACAAACAGGAGTCTTTGCAAAGGTGAATGCTTGAACAAATGGGGGATAAGTGGTTATATAGGGCAGAGAAAATACGGATATGTTTCCTGTTGTCTCTGAAATGGGACACTAAACACTTCTTTCTCATTCTGACAGCTGTTACAGAAAGGATAAAGTGTCATATCTTAAACTGTGATGGTAGAAAATCTGTTAAACAGCACCAAAAGCTTCAGTGATTCCTCAAACAACTTAAGCTCAGCATCTCTGTCTCAGCCGATTTCAGACAGGCTTAGCCAAGATTCAGGGTTGGAGGGAATTTGGTCACCTGCCATGATTTTCTCACTCTATTTCAAGGACTATTTCTTGGCTGCAAATATTTGACGCTGCTGTCTTGAAATTAGACATGATGGTATGCCAAAGGTTGGACAAGAGCTGCCCTGACGTGAGAATTAGTGTATACTCAAAGAAATTTCTGTGTGAAGTGTGTCTGCAGGGCCGTAGCCAGACCTTTAGAAGTACTGAGCCTGTGGAGCCCCCATCTCCCCCATACAGAAAAGTCTGTCATTCTGGAGAAAGAAATTTCAAGAACTACAGTTTCTGATTATAAATCCATTTGATTTATTTTACAATGTCTTTTTTTTGTTGTTAACTTGTGTCAAATTTGGATATATGAAGTCAGCTGTGCTATCTAGCACGGTACAGCAAGTGTGGCAGGTATATTATCGTGATGTCTGCCATTTAAGTGTAGCGTGTTGGCTTTTACTGGCTTATAAGTGCTTAACATGACAAGTACAATGGAGGCCAATCAGAATATCTTTAAAGTTATTTTGTCCTTAGTTACACTACTCAAAATTGAAATTCCACTTTGTGTTGACGCTAGAGATGTCTCGATTGTGAAATTAGGGCTGATTCTTAACCCCTTTTTTTATTTTTTTGCTACAACACAATTGCAGAAATCGACATCACGGACTGGCTGTCCTTCAAATAGAACTTGATATACAGATTTGAAAACATCAACAAAATTAGCCCAGCTAGCTTGCTATGCTAGCTTGGCAACTATGTCAACAGGAAATTATCCTGACACATCAGCCAGACTGGTTTTTTGTCTCCACTGCATGGATATTTTACGTTTGTTTGTGAAACCTCTCATAAAAAGCATTTGGGAAGGGCAGGCCTTTTTAGAAAATTCTTGGTAGGTGATTGGATGTGCTGTCTGCCACATTCATTACGGGCCAATCAGAGCGGCAGAACAAAATGAGGTAGCAGACATGAACAGCTCCAGTGCTAACCTGAGCTGTACAGGCTAGTGCTGCTATAGTTTATGAACAGATGATGTGCCAACACAGCCCTGCCAAAAGAACCTGTCGGTGTGGCTCTTTGCTCTTGTTTTAATAGAGAAATGTGGTAAAACTGCCGCTGTGGCTAACCTAGCAAAGCAGATGGATACGCCCATTTCCTTGTTTTTCACTGGCGTATCCATCTTGTTAAGCTCCCATCTGAACCGTTTGGGCCTGATTAGAAAGTGACAGGACCAATCAGCGACGAGCGGCAGTACTTTCAGGCACGCAGAGTCGTGACGTAAACAAGCAGCAGAAAGAGGCCGGTGCAATCATGGCGGAAGAGCTTAGCGTGGATGCTGCTAAAGCACCAGTTTTATCAGAACTTGACAACATTTCTTCATTAAAAGAAGAACAAAGAACAGCAGTGAGTTGTTTTTTTTTTAAACGATAAAAGTCAAATACTTACATGTCTACAGTCGTCATGTTTTGCGTAATTCCCCGGTAGCACGTGCAGCTCGATAGCTGCTACGTCACGTGTTTTGTTGCTCTGATTGGTCCACAGAGATGTGAAAGACAGAACATTCATCCAATCACACTCGTGAGTTTTTTTTTTCAAATCCTCTGCCTTTTCTCAAACGTTTCCTATTGATGGCTTTCCCAGATAGATGGGTGAAACAAATCCATCTGGCGTGTCAGGTTACACTGTGGCTACATCTGAGCTAATCTTTCTACCAGTGGTAGACATCGCTAGCAGGCTTACAGTGCAACTGTAGCTACCACTTTGTTCTCCTCAAATGATGCTGATTAGTCCGAGCTGTTTTCAGTTCTGGCCCAAACATTGCAGCTTGTGTCACAGTGTCAAACTTAAACTAAAATGCAAGAACAATTCCAACATGTCCATCTTGTTTAATCAAGATTTTTGGATCAAGATGTCTGTCAACAGGCTCTGATTGGCTGATATGCATCGGTGCATCTCTAAGTGACACTAGATGAAAAGTTAGGAATCAGTGTTTCACAACAATATCTTATCACAAACACATGAATGTAGCAACTTTAAATTTTTGTCTCAAAATCTCACAAGCTGTCTATCTCTTGGCGTAATCAGACTGAAAACCAGATAATCAAAGGGGTCAACATGTTGTCAAACGAAGAGTAAGTTCAGAATGTCAAAGTGATGGACCTCAAGAGCTTGCTGGAAAGTCCAATCATGAAAAAGCTTTAATACCAGGATATTGTTCTTACTTCAAATCTCCAAACTCACAATCCTCTATATTGAGGTCATCACTCGTTCGCCAATGTTGACATAACTGGCATGTTTTCGAATGGCTCCTGGCCCGCTCTGACACCAGGATGCATGTCAGGCCAAACAGTTTTTCTCAATGAGCTCTGTAACAGTTGCCAGTCTCAGAATGAGTGGGCAGGATAATAGTGCTGCTGACGCCACAGGAACACGAGAATACTGGGACCGATTTAGAATTCGAGGCTTTTTAAAGGTTGATAAGCCTCGTTGGAGGACGGCTGAGTATGTGTGTCTGTGTGTGCATGCTCCCTAAGTGAGTAAAGAAATGCAACCATATTTTTAGTCTCTTGCCTGTTGCTTAGCGACCATCCATCTGCAAGCCGTTGTCTTCTTGACAGTCGCCGTCGTGTGCGTGACATTGTATGCGTGTCATTCTCCCGATGCTTCTCATTTTGTCTGCTTGCCCTTCTTCGAGTCAATGTGACATTATAGATTCTTATTTCATTTTCTCCCTCTTCGGGTGAAATTCAGCAAGTATTACTCATCGTCTTTTCTTTTTTTCAACACTTTTTTTAAATTTTTTTGCTCCCTGTGCCTCCCTTTGTTTGCATGTGTATCCACTGAGTGTAGATCTGCATGTCTGTGCCTTTGTATGGGTGTGCTGTTGTGTGTCGGTTGGTGTTGTAATCTCCTTATAAGGGCTCGCCCTGTGTGTCCCTGGCTGAGTCCCATACGCTAGATTAATGAATTAGAAATCCAACCTGACCCACTGTAAAAAATGCCTGAAATTTCTATCCCCCTTGTCTGTGTGCCAGATAAAATGCTGTTACCTGATACTCTCATTTGCCTAATGCTGGAGTGTATGAGTGTATGAATGAACACTGCGTGTAACAGATTAAGGTTGTTGAATCCACATCTTCTGGTTGGCCAATGTCTAGACACAGACATGCAGTGATATGCACACATTAGTTTGAATTTATACACACGATTATCATTATAATCAATCAAGTACTCTGTGTGTACTAGCACCCTTAAAAACACACACACCCTGACTGTTGTGACATTTTTGACTTCTACAGGTACAAAATGACCACAGTGAAATGTGAGATTAAAACTGAATCCCACTTACAGAGGAAATACTTTGTAATTGTCAGGGAATAGTTGTGATTGTGAGTACAATTGTGTGAGGAGTTTAAACAGGCATTGCAGTCTTTTTTTGGATTATTTTATGTATTAATTATCTGGAGATTATTTTAAATTCTTTGAATATGAGGCTAAGAGAATTGTGTGCTGGAACTTTCCATGTTTGACAACAAACAAAACTAAAAAATGAAATGTAAACACCATGCGTTCAGGTCCCAAGAGTATTACCCCAAATCCTTTAAGAGGAACCCTGCATGTTATCACAAGTTGACTTTTTTAAGTTGACATTATTGTCTTCTTTTTGTATGTTGTATAAGGAAACCCACAAGGTTTCTACATTTCTGAGTAAATTAAAAAAAATACAGTATCAATGTCCTCTTTGCTAAAACTTCACTTGTTTTTTAAAATTAAAAAGGATTTTTAGGATGAAAGTCCATGGGAAGAAGAACAATGCAGCTAAATTAAATCAGTACCCTTCCTGCAGAGTTTTACCCTGACACACCAGATAGACTGCTTCTTTTATCCATTGCAGGAAGGGCCGAACATTTCAAAAACTTCTCAGAGAGTGCCTGGATGTCCCGTCGGTCACATTAATTCAGAGTGATGAGACGGAGTCAGGCTCCATTAGTAACCCGAGCTCAACAGACGGGCGCTGCCATAGTTTATGAAGCTTGTTGGTGGATAAAACTTATCACAGGGCCAGTAGAAGTACTAAACCATGTTTTCTGCCAAGAATCTTTGCCAATCTTTGCTCATGTTTTGATAAAGAAACGTGGCCCAGTTCTGATAAAACTGCCATTTTATATACAGACATCTAACAGCACATTTAAACCCCATCAGTAAATATCACAAACCCGTGCTGAAGCAGATCAGCAGATGAGGGAAAACATCTTTTCTGTTATGAAAAGCCGTCAGTACTGTTCTCTGCTCTTTTTTAATAAAAAAATGTGTTCCAGTTCTGATAAAACTGCTGCTATGCTACTGCTGCATCTACATTAACGGCAGCCATTGCTATCAGCTTCCAGTTCTTAACCCCAACCATAGCCACCACCTCGTTCCTCTTAAATGATGCTGACGCTCAGTTTGAAAGATGGATTTTATAACATACATGGGATCAGGCCAATCCATCAGCTTTGCAAGGTCAGAAGAGTTTCACCCTCAACCGTGTTTAATTTCATATCTAAAAGCGGAATTAAAGCACTGTAGATTGTGGTGAGAACATTCTTTAGAACATGCAGCCTGATGACATCACTACCCAGAATGCATTGCACAAGCCTAAATGAGAAACTATTTCCACAATGTGAAAAACTAGTGTTTCTTTGTACAGCATACATTCAGAAGACACTTGTGTTACAGCTACACTTTAATTGGATTTCTATGGCCCTTAGGTCCCTGATTTGATAAGGTAAATTTAAGATTAAAGCTCTGTTAGGACTAGTTAGCTGGTCATGAAACAGACACAAATTATGTTGCCTTTTTTAGCTACAAAAGCAAACAAGACAATTTTAAAGACATTATATTATTTCTAGGTCATTATTCTTAAAGCCGATAAACCACTTCCATGTGGTAGGCATCAGATGGAAACTGCTTTTAAAGAATTCTGCAGAGAATAAGAGAGTTATGTTTACTTTAATGATAACAGGATGAGTATTTTTGTTAAAAACCAGCACTTCTGTTCCACTTTGTCCTCACAACATAAGCTCAAAGTTCCTCACAGGAGCTTTACAGCTGGACGTTTGTAGCTTTCATACATGTTGAGATACATTTGTTTACCAGACACAACAAGCAAGTATCCTGAATTTCCTTAAAAATCTGTTTCTTTGTTTATTTGCAGATGTGGAAACTGGCCTGTTTGTGTGTCTTTGTATGTGGAAGAGAGTGAGTCCTTAACACTACGACTTCATTTTTATTAGCCACTATATATTCATTTATGTCTTTCTGATTTTATTCCCTTCTCCACTTAAGCGTTGCCCTTCTCTACCTAATAGATATTTATATATTCAATTGGTTTCTTTGTTATATCAATGTATCATGCAGCCCTATTTAAGGTCACAAAGTGCTTTTTGATTTAAATATCTGGTGGTCTATTTTTCCATTTATTTTATTATTATAATTATTATTATGTTGTATATTTCTGTTGCATTTGTTTCCATTGTTTTGTGTTGTTTTTGGTGATTTGTTTTGTATAAAAGTCCTAAGAAAGAACAAATTAGCGTAGAAACAAATTAAATGTGCGCTATTCTCCTTTTTATCAGGTGTGTGTCTGCGAGCATGAATGAGGGCATTTCTTCATATCATTCCATCCATGAGTGTGTCGCTGCATGATTTAAACTCATTCTGAATAACAGTGTTGATGTTGGAAATGTCGTAGTAAAGAGTAAAGTATTTTTAAAACGCTGAAAATGACATGACATGAAAAATGATATAGATGTTTACAAAGACCAAACTTTTCTTTTGTCTCTTTTTTTCTCAAAGATGAAATAAAACTTGACTGGCAAATGCTCAGTAGTGTGTTTATTTTCCACTGATAGATGAAGCCTTTTAGATGCTGTTCAAAGTGAAGGAGCTTATTTTACTAAATGCTTAGCAATTAGTGAATGATCTGGAGTAATCATATTTAGTTTAAACTGATTATAGCTGCTGGTTAATTAGCCACAAGCTTGCTTTATATTTAACTGGCAAACGTCTCTTAGATTTCTGGTGCATTTTCAGCTGAGATTCAGATTAAACATCACTTAAATGAGTCTGCACTGTCAGGCCAGAGTCCTCTAACCTCAAAGGTCAAGTCTATCCTAAAACAACTCACAGATGCTTTTCCTTTCTGTTCAGAGGCGTTTCTCTCTGAATGGAAGTAATAGAGGGGAGAAATCCACAGTCCTTGTGAGTGGTAATTTGACCATATTTAGGTCTTTTTCTAACAGTAGCTCTCTCACATCTGTAAGGTGAGTTCAGGGTTGAAGTCTGACCATCAGGGGCAATCTGTGCTGAAGTGTCTTTGGCTATAGTCACCCGTTTTTTCTTCAGACTGGGTTGGAGAGTTTCAAATCACTGAAATAAATCATTGGTTTCCAACCTGGTCCATGGTTTTCAAAATTAGATTTGCATATATTACCTAAAACAATGAGGAAACATTAAATACTTTATATAAAGGCAGGCCAAAGTTCAGAGTGCCTCATGTGAGTGCTGTTAAAGACTCCTAAAGAGGTTGAAACACTGGGAATTGAACCTCAGACATACCTCTGAACACTCCTTCATGATTTGCTATGACATATTTGAAAGTTCTGCTGAAGCTTGGGTCGGGACCAAAAAGTGGATCGCGGAAATGCTTTCAGTGGGTCATGAACGTGTTCCTGGAAGAAAACTGTGGCAGAAAAGTCCATGATGTATGAAAAGTCTAGGCCAAAATACATCCAAACATCCTATTTTACCCTGTTTGTCATGATAACAAGTTCATTTTGGTCGTTTTCTTGAGATCCACACCTGCTGTACTCCTTTTCTGAGGGAAACAAAACTGGTTTTCTCATTTTGATATTTTAGTTTCTCAGAATCTCTAGAAAACAACCAAAATCTACTCCTATCATGAGAAATGGAATTAAATACAATGTGTACAGGCCTATCATTCTGGGGTTTCTAAAACAACATTCTTTTCCTGTCTTTTTGTTCAGACTTTTTCTTCCAAATAAAATGTAAACATATAAAATAAAGTCCATTCTTAAATTGTTGATTTATTGAAAATTATCAGCAGTTTGGGTGATGATTGCTCACTCAGGAGGTGGAGGTGGATGCCTGACCAGGTGAGAACCACTGGTGTAGACTTCAGTAGCCTATAGCTTAGCTAGACAAAGCAGTGTGCCGATGGATTTCTATTTACAAAAATCCCTCTTAAAAGCTCGAGTATGTAACATCTGATGACAGCTGTGTAAAACCAACTCTACTCCCCCTCCCTTCCTGTTTTTCTCCGTGTTTGAGCTCCATAGCTCCACCCCTCTTCTCACATACCTCCTCGTGAATGTGCACGTCCGCTGAATCCATTACTGACAGTGGCAAAGCTCCGGTGGGGTTATTTTGCTCCACTTTTTCACTGAAGTCAATGGGTGAATTACAGGTTAGAAACACTTTTTCTAGGAGCGAACACCGCTGGTAACTCCGCCATTGTATCACTTTCTCAGTGAGATGAGGCGCAAGCGCACCTACTACAGTAGGAACGCTCCCTCCATCCTGAGCTGTGCAAGTACTAACCTCCTCATTGGCTGGAGCATCACCCCTTGCTGGTTTTCCTCAAGTGAGAGTGAGGAGGCGTTGCAGGAGTGTGTTATTCTTTTAGATGGCTTCAATAACAAGTCTCTGACTGGTTACGTTGTTTTTGTGGGCATACAACACTAAAAATAAATCGCTTACTACAGCTTTAAGATCAAATTCATGACAGCTTAGCAACACAACCATGTCTGTGAAACGGAAAGAGGGTTTTTTTTTACTAAAAAGCTTTACCACTGAGAACAAACCCATGATTTGTCTTAAGCAGACAGCTGGAGCCTTAAATTAGCTTTAGCTGAACTTCAAAATGCTCTTTAGATTCTGCTTTAGGCTAAATGTTAAGGTCAGTGTAAAAATACGCTGATGTTTAAAATGTTCACTTTTAAAAAACATGTTATTGATGTGATGTGAAAATGTGTTGCCATTCTGTCAGACCTACTCGGTTGTTATAGGCTGTCATGGAAATACAAGATGAGGTCAAAAAAACGTTGCATAATAATGGACGATAAAATAAGTCTGATACCAACCTTGATTTGAGCTCTGAGTTATTTTCACTTTAATTACAAAATAAGAGTGGCAGAGAGGGTGTTCTTTTATTTTGTCTGCCACTGTAAAAATAAGAAAAACAATTAAAAGTTTGGGAAAGCAGAGACTCAGCTGTCACAGCATCATATCAACAGCGGTGACATTACTACGCGGGTTAGAGAGGCCTAAACGCTTGTCACTTCATAATCTAAAGGTAATCAGGATGAAACTGTGAACATCTCTATAGACAAGATAACGAACAGAAAGTTCAGAAATCTCGGCAAAACTTTTAAATTAGCATCACTCAATATTCTCAGTGAGAGCGTTTCTCTTTGAGACTTGGAAAACAATAATAATTTGGTCTGATTTGTTCTGCATTATACGGTTCCTGGATTGTTTTCACAGCAGTGCAAACATCTCCCAAGTCCAGCAATAAATCATTAATTTCATCTGTATTTCGAGTTGCATGACCTGAAAGTGAATTCATTACCTTTGTTTCAAAACAAACACACTAAGAAGCAGCTTCATTTATTCATATTCAATACAGGGAGGGGAGTCTCTTGTCAATCTTTGGGGAGTTTTCTAAAGTCCAAAAACATTTCCCTAGTTTACTCCATTACAATGACAGTTTTCTAAAACCCACTTGCCCTAAGTAGAACATTCAAATGCTGTGAATGGGACAAATTATTATTTTAGTGCTGCTCAGCAACTAAAAAACATCATCATCATAAGCCATATTTCAAGTTAACATCAGACTTCATTACCCATTAGCCCCGGCAAAACAACAACTTATGACAGCATTGAGCCATTGAGCTTGGAAGTTGCTGAATTGATGTTTTAAAGTGTTACAGGATTAGATATATGACATACGCTAGAATCTACGAAATGATTAACCTCGACTTTGTATTATTACAGCTTAAACTTAGTTTGTAAAAGGCCCCTCTCCTATAAGTCATCTTCCCAAATTTCAAATCAAATGCTCTGTCTGAGTAATTCCCAGAGACGCTTCATTTTTCTGATCAGTTTAAAAAACAAGAGGACGACCATAGAAAATGTGTCACATCATACTGCTTCTTCTTGAATCTGGCTTTTAACTAGAAGTGAAGATATCGACATCCAGGCAGACTGAAACAACATGGCTGCCCCGTGTGACTATTCACTGAAATGTGAGCTCAGACTCTCTCACCTTGGTCTGACCCCAACATAGAAGCACTGTCATAAGAGTGTACACCCTAAGGACAGTGTCCTTTTCCTGACATATGTCAGTGAACCATCTCAGCTGAGGCTCGTTTGAACTTATGACTGGAAAAACCAAGGGGATATATCATTGTGCATGCATATGTGACGCTGGGACATTTTACAGCGCTTTAAACACAGGATCAGCCCAAAGCATTTTTTTCTCTTTGGGAAAAAAATCAGTGATTAAGAGGTCATAGGTCATCCCAAAGTTCTTGGAATTTGTTGTCAAATTCGCCCAAACCAATGCCGAATTGGGTGATATGTCAGTGTTGTGGTTAAAGCTTTTGAGACTACATTTATACCAAAGTATTTGGCCACACCTGCTGAGGATTGAATTCAGGTGTTTTAATCAGACCCATTGCCACAGGTGTATTACATCAAGCACTTAGTCGTTCAGTCTCTATTACAAACATTCGTGATCCTAAATGTGTCGTTCTGAAGAGCTCAGCGACTTCAAGCTGTAATGGATACCATCTTTGCAACAAGACCGTTTGTGAATATTCATCTCTGCTGGATATTCCACAGTTAACTGTAAGTGGCATTATTTGAAAGTGGAGGAACAAAGAGCAACTCGGTGCAAAGCGGAGACCATGTAAAATCGGCTGGGTCAAAGACTGCTGAGGGAAATGGAGCATAAAAGTCGCCAACACTCTGCTGATTCCATAGCTGAAGAGTTCTGAACCCACATCACCAAGTCCAAAGCCAAGAGTGGGATGGAGTGGTGGAAAAGGTTGTAGAAGATCCTTTTTCCATGTCCCAGTGCAAAACAAGGACTATAAAGACATGACTTGATGAGTTTAGTATGGACTGGCCTGCAAAAAGCCCTGACCTCAACTCAATCAAGTACTTTTGAGATGAGCTGGAAAAGAGATAAAGCCTCCCAAGAGGAGTGGAGAGTATTATAGCTGCAAAGGGGGGGATAACTCCCTATTTAAGTACATGTATTTGAATACAACATCATCACAGTCCCTGGTCAGGTGAGTTAAGCATCTACAAACAGAGTTAGTGCTAAGAGTATGATTACATCAATAAAACCACGCCTAAATGATTTATAGGAAATGCCATCACGCTACGTAACTTAAATGTGTTAACATTTTATCTACACACCTGAGAGATCGGTCTTTATAAAATGCTAACTGAGTCAAATAAGGTCAACCTAGCTTTTGTTTTTTAGGCACTTCTTTTTCTATTAATCACAGCTAATTATTTCAGTATTCACCTCTGTTTTTTATCTGTTATCTAACCTGACAATGTGAGAAAGAGCACTGTCATATTTATAGCTCCAGCCAGAGGGAGTGGCAGCTTAAACCTCGTGGATTCAGAGGGAGCGATGCACAAATACACACCTGAGACCCGACCAGCTCTGCTTTGTTGCTCTGCTGGCCAATAAACTGTTTTCTGTGGTTCTCTAATTAGATCTGACACACTTTTTTAGTGTTCTTTCACTTGCTGTGTCCAGCTTGTGTATTTGTTCGTAAATCCAAACTTTCACTCAGAGGTTTGGAGCAGTTTCCCATGTTTTCACTCCTTTTTCTTTATTCGTTCTTCTTCGCCAGTTTCTGAACAACAGCAAAGTGGCAGCTGTTATTCCCACAGCAACCTGGCAGTAACCACGACGGCAAGACACGTCTCCATTCTCCACTGGAGGAGAACGAGACGGAGAGATGAAGAATAAACAGAGGAGTCCTGAGGGATGGGAGATGGAGGAGTGGAGGAGGAACAATGAGAAGGTAAGACACGGACAGAAACAAAAAAAAAAGAAGTATGTGAGGAGGCAGGCGAAAAGAAAGGCAGGAGAGGAGCAGGAGTGTGAATTAGAAGAGAAGATGAGACAAACAGACTCAGACACAAAGTAATAAACAATTCAAAGCGTGAGAAAGGAGTGATGGAGTTGGTGCTGACATGGTGTTCTCCTGCGGGACGAGGAAAAAGACAGGAAGTGACACGCTACATTGATCGCCGCTCATCTCTAGGGCCCGAATGTTTGTCTCCACGCTTAAACTGATTTTGACACTTCTTAGTTGGTTAATTGGCTCTGTCTTTTTTAAGCAAGCAACTTCTAATTAGCATTCACCAAACGAAATGTTTTTAAGTTCCACTGAAGAGGAAATGATTATTAAGTACTGTTCAATTTATGGCATGGAGAAAATTATAGAAACAAAGATGTTTTTTTCACCAGTTTTCCATTAATCTAACAATTATTTCAGCCTTAAACAAAAGAACAAAGATGACTCAAATAACTCTAAATGTCTTTGCTTCACTGAGAGACTTAACAGCCCACAATAACTCCAAGAAATTCTTTGGCCATGGAGGAGGGCGGGCAAAAATACCAGGAGAAAAATGAAATCATTCTTGTCATGCGTGGTTTGATTTATCCTAGCCTATGCATATGTGTGGGAGAGTGTGATAGGCCGTGGAGGGAGAGTGGTTAATTGGTTAAAATCAACCCTACTGTCCCATAAATGATTGTTCTTCAACTCTACACGCATCGCAGCGGGAACTTTTGAAAACTACTGAAAATGTCTGGGAAAAATGCCAAACTGGAGCACAGAAACAGAAAATTACAGCAGGAAGCCCAGCTTTTGAGAAAAATTCCCACGCTGTCAGGATATTCCAAAGTGCTAAACATTGACGATGATGAAGAAAACGCTCCAGCGGCAGGAACCGAGAGGCTGCTGGCTGCTAATGAGCTGCCGCAAGTGACGGGCAGCACACCGGCTAATGATGGGCCAGCTGCGGGAGAGAGAGAGCGATGGAGACATTGGTGAACTTGATGTCACCACAGGTTAGAAAGACAGATCAGGTTTGAATATTTTTAACAGTAAATTTTCGAGTCAAGCCCCGCCAGTTATCATGGGGATCACATGAATTCAACTTTATATGCTGGCCGGTCTAGTAAAAGTCTATAGCCTCACTGTTTGACTGCAGCTTCACTGTAACATAACATTTCAGTTAAGCCTTTTAAGTCCATGTTTATATCCAGCGTGGTGCTTTTTTCAAATCCAGATGTCAGCGGAGCCTCAGAAAGGCAGCCTGGCAGTCAGATGCAAACCCAGTTTGAGGACCCCATTGCTGCTGCATGTGCAGCCGTCAAAAGTCAACGTAAACGACATTGGACTTCTCCTGCCTCAACGACACTTGCTGCCATCCCGCTAACCTCGGCCCCTACACCGGCTCATACCAGCATGGACCAGGACACTGGGGAATATGAATGAGGATGCAGTGGACTACTCGATTAGGAAAGGGCCGATCAAGAATATACAAACATCAAAAGGGAAACTTTTTTTAAAAGTTTATTTGCACCCACAACTCCACTCTGCTTCAGGATGTGTTTTTCACTTTGTTGGCCATTTGCTTCAAAGTTTGGCACCAGTGGATTTAACATCATACAAAAGAGCGTGTTCTTGAGCATAAAGGCTCTGAGGCTCATCGTAACGGTATGCTTGCGTGGATTAACAGGACAACAGAGAAAGGACAGATTGATTTTGGACTGCACCAACAGTTCGAGAGTGAGTGCCAGTATTGAAGTGAAGAGCTGACGAGGGTTGTAGCTACAGTGAAATACCTTTGTGAACATGCCCTTAGAGGGAACAAACATACATTTGGCTCACCCAGTAACGGTTATTATTTAGGGGGCTTGGAAGTGATTGGGCAGTTCATACCGTTCCTGAGAGAGCACATGGCAGGAACGCCATCGTATCTTTCCTCATCAATCTGTGATGAGTTTGTTCAGTAACGGGGAACCAACTTTGTCAGAAATTATAAATAACTTTAACCCTTTTAAACCTACCATTGTACAAGTCCACCAGGACATATTCTTAAATTTTTACATACTGTAGTGCAATTTTTGGGAGTATTTTTATTTGCTTTATATTAATATAGCCCTTTTATCCAAAGTTTTAATATGTATTGAATTATGTCTTAACTACTACAATAAAATGCTTAAAAGTGCAATAAACCTAAAAAAATGAAAATCGTTTTTGTTTTTTCACATAAATTTCAAAATACAGAAATTGCACAGCTGTTTCCCTTAAATTTGTAAATGTTAAAAAGTTGCACAATATCCTTTGGAACCACAGGAAATTTAGTTGGAGTCCGTACATAACTTGCTTTTTGAGATATAGTCAATTTTGTAACCTGTAAAAAAAACGAGCCAGATGAGTAGTTGGACTCTTCATCTGACGCTGTAATTAGTTCGAAAGCTTTGCGCCAGCTGTAAAACAGTTTGGAGCGACCAGGTATTTGCGTCTCCATAACTACATATGTGTGGAAGTGTGTTAAAGGTGTGTGTGGGTTGTGTGTGAGAGTTTTTGTAAAAAAGTAGGGGGTGAAACGAGAGCGAGGGCGAGTATGTGTGCAGGCTAAGTTCTTCGGTGTATTCTGTGGAAAAAAAACAACAACTCCCGGGGGGGCTATTGGGTAGGGACGCGTAAGGATCATGTGACAGGTCATGCCCACAACGTAAAGATGTTTATCTCAATGTAGGAAGTGCTGCAAATACCCGTGGTCTTGCTTATAAAGATTTTTGTTATGTGCACTTTACTGTGTATTTTTTTAAAAAACCAATAACTGCAACGAAAAAGTGCTCTGAAACATGATGAATGTGTGAAATGTTAGTGTGACTCCCACGATTTTATATGCAAAAAAAATGATCGATTTATCTCATCTGGTTTCAAATATACCGCCAATCTAAAATTAATATGCTAATCATAGCACCGGTTCTATACACTGGGTTCTATAGGGTTAAAATAGCCAAATATTTTTCCAATAGTGTAGATTCTACCCCAGATTTTACATTTATCATGCACTACGTGTCCCTTGAGGGATGCATTCAGGAACGATTCATGAAATTGTTGCCCATAAACTCTCATACAGGAGAGAAAGTGGGGAATTAACATCAACTGCCATGGCCAGTGCTATGACAGTGCACGCAACATGTCAGGACTCTATAAAGGTATGCAATTTGCTGACACAAGGTGGTGTGCCCAAACACTACTATATTATGCCTGCATTATGAAAAAGTCCACAACTCTCTTGTTTGACAGGTTTGAAGCAGCTGTAAAGGACCTGTCTCCAAGTGTAAATGAAACATACAAGGCCAACACAGACAGAGGCAGGTGGTGCAAAAAGATGTTGGAGTGACTATGACCAACACAGTGGAAGTTTTTCTTGAGATGATTGACAAACTTGTGTCCAAACTAGACCGGAGGTATGGATTATATAATGAACTGAATAGCCGTATTGGATTTCTTAATAAAATGCACATCCTGACATCTCAAGAGCAATTCAGAGAATCGAGGATTCACTTGACTCTCCCTGTCACAAATGCCACTGGAGAGCGCTCCTTTTTAAACCTCGGCCTTGTTAAGATCAGACTGCGGTCTACAACGGGACAACACAGACTCAGCCATTTAACATTGATGTCCTTGGAAAGTGACACTGAGAGCGCTGGATTTCACTGTCTAATTAAGGATTTTGTCATCCGTAAAGTCAGAGGCAGTTTGAAAGATAGGAATGCCCTCATATGGTATGTGTTTTTGTTGCAAATTTCATATGATCATGCTGTTTTGTGTTGGATCAATTTGGTTTTGGAAGTTGATGCACATTTGCCATCAGACTTTGACAGCTGAACTTATAAGGCCGATTGTTTACTCTCATCTACTTCTGAGTGTACAACATACACAGTGTGGGTGCATATGTGTGTATGCACACAAATGCATGCATCATGTTTGAAGTAGATGGACGCTCACTGACGGTCTACGGTGAGCTGAGGTGTAGCTTTAGGTGAAGCAATGTTTGTGTTGAATGTAAGATGTTACTCTATGGGCTGAGTGTGAAAATTAATGCTAGAGTGACAGACAGTTATTTTAAACCAGTCTTTGGTGATTATTGATGGATTATGTAAACTAAGTGTGCCTGACGTGCACGGAAATGACCACACGCCAAATTTTCTGTCGCACACATGTTGGATAAATAGTTGCTTGTGTGGGATTAACTAAATGCCAAAAAATGTCCCCGTCCTCTGCCTCAGCTGATTATGATAGGATGCATATTTTTAGATCTTGAATGCATCCATCAAGTATCAGTTGAATAGTTCAGAGCTGCATAAATAGAATTGAATTACATGAAAATGCAACATCCGCAACTGGACAGAGGCAGGAATAGACACATGCCTTTGAGGGTCAGTTAGTCTGTTAGTGTCCACTAGCCTTAGAAGACATGCAAGCTAAAGGGTGAATATATGTAACTCTTCAGACATGATGTAGACCATGGCTGACAGAAGAACTTATTAGCTATGGCTTTACATGTCTCATGTGATTCTCATGCCTCACATGTCAGTGATGACATGACCTCTGCCCAACGGCTCAGATGATGTCAAACTCTTGATCTTCAATAAGCTCATAAAATAAATTAATTTAGTCTTAAGGTCATGAGTCCAGTGTTTTATTTTTATCAGCGTTAGATTTTGCCGTCTTGGAGAAACTGTAGAGGACGCAGTAATTGTGGCTATTTTGTCACTGTGATTAATGTGGCTTTAACTATTCCAACTTAAATCATTTATTGAACCAGGCCAAAAATATGGTAAGTTCTGATGTTAAAATGGCATTTTAGCTTGGGGGTGTGAGTTCTGATGCCAGCCTCAAGTGGACACTTGAGGAATTGCAGTTTGTTTGGGATATATTTCACATTCATCTGGGAAACCTCCTATTAAAAGTGTTTGGGAAGGGCAGGACTTTTCAGAAAATTCTCTGAAGGTGATTGGGTTAATGTTCTGTCACATTTAAAACAGGCCAATCAGACAACACCACCAAATGAGGTGGTATTAATGTACAGCTCCAGTTATGACCTGAGCTCTACAGGAGGCCACTGTCAGGTAGGAGGGGCTTTGGGACACAAATGCAGATGACAGGATTCTAAAAGTTATCCCAGAGGGATAACTACGAAATCGCAAGTGATTAATGGGAAAGGGGGAAAACCAAAGAAGAAGATAAATGCCAAAACCAATAAACCCCTGTTCTTAAAGTGGGGGTATTATGCCTTTTTTCAAAGCTTTATGCCATCTCTCTAATACCCACGTAGTAGCTTCACATGGTTTACAGCTCAAAAAACTCTTCATGTTTCTCACACTGGCGTCCTGAAAAACCCTTATCTTAACCTTCGTCTGAAACGCTTCGTTTTCACTGCTGTCTCTTATCTTTAGAAGAAACTCAAAGATCACCAGACTGGTGTGGAAATAGAGAAACAAAAAAGGGCTGGTTAACAGTTTCCTGCATCAACAAACTTTAACCCTGGGGTAACCGGAGTACTGTTCTCATAAAATTCACTCAGGGAAATCTATCAGCAATGCTTATGCAACCTTTAACTTGTAAAACCCACAATAAATAACAAAAGGAGATGCTCTTATTACCTCTGGAAGTGAGATAATGAGCTAGCACTGAGTGCTGAAACCCAAAAGTATATACATCTGCGACACCTGGTCTCAACAGCACTGATTGGTTCACACTCAGTGAAAAGGCCCTGTGCTGTCATACCTTATGAACAGTGGGGCTTGATGGTGGATAAAACTCATGCCAAGGCTGGTCAGAAGAAGTGCAAAAACATCTTCTCTACCAAGAGAAGCTTGAGTGTGGCTCTCTGCTCTACTTTTAAGAAAGAAATGGAGCCCAGTTCTTATTGAGCCGCTGCTAATACCATAGCTACATCAGAGCTAAACTATACACTGGTGGCAGCCATTGTACGTACCAGCTTCTAGTACAACTAAACCCCACCTGTTGCTACCGATGGATTGGCAAAATTTCATGTCTGTCAGACAGATCAATCTTGCAAAGCTTCAATCTGAAACATTCAGCCAGGTCAGAGAACGAGGCAGAGCTCTTGGCAGGGTTAAACAACGGTGATTGGCGATGTAGCTATAGTGGCACTATTTCAGTTCAGAAACGGGCCACCTTTTTCTTTTTACTAAAAGAGGAGCTAAAAACTAAACTGAAGTGAATGCTTTACTCGATGGAAATGAGGATTTTCCTCTTCTCTCAACCAGCCCCAGCATGAGTTTGTGGTAGTTATGGTCGGTTTTACTAGATTCCTTTAAATAAATGTGGACCAATTATCCAAAACGTATCCTTTTATATGCGTCATGCATCATGCCTGCACTATTTTAAGCTCAGTTAGTTTGGTTGGTTTTGCTAAGCTTAAAGGGATTCCAAAAACGTCAGAAAGTGGATCAAATATTTAATATTTATTCAATATTTATTGCCCTCATTAAAAAAGAGGAAAAAAGAAAAAATCTGTGAGAAACTCAGAGACAAGTGCAGTGAGAAGAGGGGCTAATGTTAGAATGAGAGAGAAGATGTCCACAGCACTTCAGAGAATTGTAAAAGGATAAAAGAAACAGCAGTGTCAGCGTGGATATAGAGAGGACACGGAAAAAAATATAGGCTAGAGTGAGAGGATGAGGAGGATAGAACGAAAAGGATAAAAAAGAGGCAGATTCCATCAAAGAATACAGACAGCGGTGGCTGCGATGGGGAGAGGATGGAGACGACTCTCAGAAAAACAGGAGGGATAAAGAATTTTGGTGAGAAATGAGATTGACAGGAAGCAAGAGAGATGAGAAAGAGTGAAAAATAAGAAGGACTGAAGGGTGACAGCAAAATGATGTTTTTCTTGGTGGGATTAAAGCCTGTTTGGAGAAAGGGAGGAGTGTTGGGATAAGGAGCTAAAGAAGAAGAACTTTGTTACATCTGCAGAAAAGATGAGGAGGGAAAAAAAACCACAAAAGTGAACTGTTCAAATTCAGAGGGGAACACAACGATGTGCGAAATGAAACTGTTCTGATAGCCAGGAGATGCAGTTTGAACAGGCTTCCCAGGTTACACCACAAACTGTTTATAGGGTTATGGATATTTCCAAATGACGCAGGTGATAATCGGAACATAATACAGAGTCCGGATAAAATGTGCATAATCTCCCAAACCAATTGCCTCCTCTCAGGCTCTATTGTGTCGCTGATTACTGAGGATTTGCGACAGGAAATCAGCGATCTGTGAAGGATTATATTCTCAAAGCAGCCATTCTGACCCTGACAAGCTGCAGAGAGGGATGAGAGGAGGCAGGAGAGGAAGAAAGACAGACTGAATGCAGTAGAAATGTTTAAGAATAATGAATGGGTGTTTTTGTTTTCTGTTCAGGACCAGGACTTTAGAAAATGCTCTCTCTAGGATTATTAGATTTTTATATCATTGATCCCAGAGCTCTAGTTTCTTCTTAGAGAGGTCATAGTTGTAGACATGAGTGTGTGGGATGACTACTCTTCAGACAAGCGATGATGGCACAGACCATTTCAATACTTTATTAACGCAGCACTTTATTTCATTTTTAACATGACATTTTATTATTAATTCTTCAAGCTGTCTTTCCGGATTAAACTAACAGACATGAAATCAGTGTTAGAGCAAAATCTTTAAATATGAATTAAGTACAACATCAAGTGTTTGTGCATGCCCGCTAATAAAAATTGTTTTTTTTGTTTTTTGTTTTTTTTAAGCGTGGAAATATTTTTTTATGTTTTGCATATTCTGATTTCACATTAATTCCAGGTTGAGCTGCACACATGGGTGCTTTTTTCTTATTTTGCATAATCTTCCCACAAATTTTAATAATAGAAAAAGAAACCCCCAGTTAAGAGAAAATGCAGTTTTAAATGGATTGTATCATTTATAATGGAAAAAGCCATCCAAACCTTCCTGGACCTACGTCAAATAATAACTGCCCCGTGAGTTAACATGAATAAACCACATTTTTGGAAAGCTGAGCTCAATTTCACAAGCCACACCCAGGCCTGACTATTGCCAGACCTGTTGGATCGAGAAATCCCTTAAATAGAATCCCTCTGACAAAGTGAAGCAGGCTAAAAGATCAGAAAAAGCAACACATCATGCTGTCAGCTGCAGAAAGTCAAGAACAGATGAGAAACAAATCACTGACATCTTTCAGTCTGGAAAGGGTTACGAAGCCACTTCAGATGCTTTAGGACTCCAGTGAACCATTATGAGAGCCATTATCCACAAATGGGGAACACTTTGAACAGGGTTAAACCTTTCTCAGAGTGGCCAGAATACCAAATGACTCCAAGAGTGCATCTACGACTCAACCAGGAAGTCCCAAAAGAACCTAGAACAACCTCTAAAGACCTGCAGGCCTCATTTGACTCAGCTAAGGTCTGTGTCCATGATTCAACAATAAGAAACAGACTGAGCAAAAATTGCATCCATTGGAGTTCCAAGACTGAAACCACTGCTGATTGAAAATATCTCAAAGGCTTGTGGCCTGGCTACCATGCATAGAAAGGGGCCCTGAGTTATGTAGTTTTGGTAGAGTATCTCTGATTAACTCAATGAAATCTATCTCTTATACAATTTTACTTTTTTTGTTGTTTTTACAAAATAAAATGAATAAAATACCATTTAAGTATTTTTAAATTCCTCTTGAACTTTACATTTTTACACATAGAAATTTTAACTTCTATTTATTTATCCACCTCTTTATCAGAAATGAATATTTATTCCCCATGCCGATGAAATCGGCAGGGGGTTATGTAAAGGGCTCCGTCTCTTTGTTTGTTTCTTTGTTTGTATGTGTACAAGATAACTCCAGAACGGAAAGTCGGATCTTCACTAAACTTTCAGGGAATATTGGGATGGTGACAGGGAAGACACTATTAGATTTTGGTGATGATCCGTGCACCCGTTCGGTTTTTCTCGGACTTCGAAATTTTGAACACCATAGTAATCAATGGGAGCGTCAGTTCCTCGGTGGCGCTGCTTAGGCGTGGGTCTGCCGCCTCAGACGGCCATTCTAGTTTGTCAGATTTTTGCACTGGGCTTGTTTCGCACTTGCAAAAGAAAGAACATCTTGATGATGTCAGAGACTTTTGGGAAAATATTCTATGGACTGACGAGACAAAATTTGAACTTTCTTGAGGGTGGTCATTCCGTTGCATCTGGCGTAATATGAACACAGCATTTCATAAAAAGAACATCATATCAACAGTCAGACATGGTGGCAGTGGTGGTGTGATGTTTGGGACTACTTTGCTGCTTCAGGACCTGGATGACTTTCTGTAATTGATGGAACCATGAATTCTGCTATCAGAAAATCCTGATGGAAAACATCCAGCCATGTCCAGAGTATGATCTGACACATACCAGAAAGGTAGTTTCTGAATGGCTAAAAAGCACAAAATGTGGGTTTAGGAGTGTCCTAGTTAAGTTCAGATTTATATCTGATTGAGATGCTGTGGCATGACCTTAAACAGGCTGTTCATGCTTGAAAGTCTCTAATGTGGTGGAGGTAAAACAATTCTGCAAAGAAAAGTGGCCCAAAATTTTTCCTCTGCGATACGAAAGACTCATGGCAAGTTATTGCAAACACTTTTTTGCAGCTGTTACCGCCCAGAGTGGCACAATCAGTTACTAGGTTTAGAGGCTAATTACTTTTTTCACATAGGACCTCCATGTAGGTTTAGATTGCTTTTTCCTTTGATAAATGAAATAATCATTTAAAACTCTATTCTGTATTTACACAATTTATCTTTGGCTAATATATTAGATATTAAAGTATTAACACTTGAGTGTGAAAGGCAGGCAAAAATAAGAAATCAGGAAGGGGGCAAATACTCTTTTCCCAGCATAAAGATATATTCAGGTAAATTCACTGTGAAAAGGGGGTAAGTGGCATTTATATCTAGCACGCAATTAGTCCTGTCTCAGTGCATGTAACAAATCTGCTTCGTTAAGTTCTTTTCTAACTTGACATGCCAAATGGATTTGTTTCACACTTCCATCTGAAAAACCTTCCATAGATGGTGTTTGGGAAAAGGCAGAGCCTTTGAAAAAAAATTTGATTGGATGAACGTTCTGTCTGTCACATCTTTACGGGCAAATCAGAGCAACAAAACATGACGTCATCACCGATACCGAGGAGTAAACTCCATAGGGAACTGCATGTGAACCATGACGACTGTAGATATGTCAGTACACGACTTTTGTCGTTTTTGAAAAGAAAACAACTCACTGCTGTTCTTTGTTCTTCTTTAAACCAAGAAATGTCGTCAAGTTCTGATAAAACTGGCGCTTTAGCAGCATCCACGCTAATGTCTTCCACCATAACTGCACCAGCCTCTTGTTGCTGCTTGCTTACGGCACGACTCTGCCACCCTCGACGCCGATTGGTCCTGTCACTTTCTAACCGGGCCCAAACAGTTCAGATGGGAGCTTTGCAAGATGGATTCACCAGTCAGAAACACAGAAACTGGTGAATCCATCTGCTTTGCAAGGTTAGTTCTTTTCTGCTCTTAGGCAGAGTATGTGCAGAAGCCCACAGCCTGGAGTGTTTGCTGGTTCAGTGGAATACCCTCTTCATTGCCAGAGGCTCAGAAAGCCAGTCAGCGTTTTTTAATGCATGAATAAATGCATCCTCCTTTCAAATAACAAGAGTGAAAAATGTAAAAGTAATCCAACAAAATAAATGGTTGACTATGGCAGCAAACAGACACTCAATATTCAGTGACACACCTGCAGCATTTGTGGCCATACGAAACAAATGGCAGGAGCATTTAAACTCTGATGTCTCAGCAAATGTTTCCAACAGAGTATGTGCAGGAAGAAGAGCCTACTTTGTTAGGGGAAAAAATGTCTCATCCCACACGAGCAAGATTTGTGCCCATTGTCTATCAGAGCTTTCCAGATTATTTTGCACCATAGAAAGTCTGTTTCTGTTGTCAGTTACTTTCTGATTTAGTTATGAATTGGCACAACAGAAACAATGATTGAGTAGTTGATTGCATTGCTTATTTTCGCAGGGGGTGTCCCAACTTTATTGAAACGGAGGTTGTCTAAATGAAAAATGAAGTAACATTCTGGCAAGCAGAAATGTGTATGAAGCAGCTATTTCAGATGTACATGCAAAAAGATTGCACTTGAACTAGTTTCATCATAAATTTCATCCATGATTTACCATAAAGATTGATCAATGGTACTAAAACTGATTGCATGCTGACCCCAGTTTGGTCTCTATTCTGGAAATACTTATTTAGAATTAAATATTGTGCAAAGAGGGCAAAGCTATGCCTCCAAACTCAGTCTGCCACTTGTAATAAATTTAAAACACACTGCAGAGCAAAAAGTGTTAAATAATAGACACTTTATCACAAATGGAAAGGAGGCAAGTGCAGAGGAAGCCTGAAGTGCTGTGGGAGGAAAAAAAAACCTCTAAACACAACCTCATCTATGACCGAGAAAACACAGCAGAGAATAACATTTGAATTGATCCAAAGTTTTGAATTAAAGGCAGAATGATGGAGCAGCTTCATCTGATAAAGGAAGAAACAGGCAAAGTTCAGCTTGTTGATGTTTATTATTGAGTATTCAGTCATATAGTTTTATTTTATCATAAAGGAACAATAAAATATTACACCTGGATCAAATTCCCTTTTAATCATTTACACTACATATACAGTGCCAAATCTAGTTGTACATATCTTGTCTAATGTGTTTTGCATGCTTTCTTACTATTACTACTTAAGTGTACAAACATGGCGCTGCCTTAAATTATTAAATGAGTCCAAAAATAAAGGATGGTCTCATTATTAGATGAACCGGAGGGAGGGAAATAGGACAGTGTGGTGGAGAGAGGAAGAGAAGACGTGACAGACAGAAGCCTTAGGGTGGGCCTGAGGAAGACGAGTCACACCAAATGTTACCAAAAGAGTGAAGTCCAGGAGTGTTAATGTGTGATGCTGAGATGAGCACAGGGCATGATAGTTGGCTATTGTGCTTGGGAAAGAATATGAAATCATGTGAGTGTGCTTAAATGAGTGTTTTTGAACATAAGCAGGATCTAAACAGCAGAGGGTAAGCTCACAGCTGACTAGAGGAAGCCCCCAGGCTCCCCTCTGGTAGTGAGGGAGCTAGCTAACAGCATTAGCATACTGACTGTTCCCTCCATCTTTCTCTGCGTGAAAAATGAAAGCATGTGCTAAAATGAGAAGAATGACAGCCTTTTCGGTGTCATGGGTTACAGTAAAGGTGAATTTACTCAGTGTCTCTACTTCTCATACACTACACATGCTAATACTTAAGGAGCTATGCTAGCTATTGACCTGCTTTTACCCTTTTAGGGCAATATAGCAAACATGCTAGCAACTTGTTGGCTAGTTTCTACACATTTATCAGATGGGGTGATACAAATATCTTTATTCATTTGTGCTTCAGTAAGGGTAGTTTCTAAAGATAATTTGCAGCCTTTTAGCTGCTAAACTGTAAAAACACCTGGTTGTATGGTATTTCTAGAACTTTTTCTTAAAAACAAACACACAAAAGAAAAATCTTAAAACAAGACCAAAATCTTTGTGCAACTGCAAAGTACAGTGAGGACTACTGGTGGGTTTGAGACAGGAAGCTTTCTTTAGGATAAGCTGCACATTACACAGCCATAATTGATCATTAATATTACAAAAATATTGAAAAGTGCCACTTTCTGGAAATAGGAGTGTGATTATAGCGTGGCATTTAATTCGAACAGAAGGGCTGTTCTACTGTTACCATCTTGTTTTATCTGATGATCCAGCATTAACAGAGGGAAGCCTGTTTTCTGCCCTGGAGCAACAACTGTCTGATCAGTTATAATAAGATTCCTATCTGTTATCAGTAACCCATATCTTACTACTGTAATTGCAGCATGTCTGTCTGTTTCAGTTTGCACACCGCACTGTTGCTCTAATTGTCAGTCGTACCTGTCAGAAGACTTTTTAAGTGTACCGGTTCAAAACTGGTGCCATAACAAAATCATAATTTGGCCAGGACACTCTTGGAAATGAGATTCTTAATCTCCATCAGGGTTTTCCAGGTTAGATAAAATAAATATGTACGTTTTCTATAAAGTCCAAAATTGTTGAGCCTTTGCATGTTACATGCATGTGTGTTTGAATGGCACAAAAGTTTTTGAGAACGCAAAGAGGATGTCTTAGACGATTAACATTCTGGGTGCCCATGCACATAAAAAACATTCAACAAATTGTTTGAAATGATCAAAGTTGAGACAGAAATGACTTCAGCAAATTTTGCATGAGAATCTGGAAAGATAAAAATGTGACAAAGTTGTCCTAAAACTTCTGACTCCTAATCAAAAGAAGAAGCGCAAGCAAATTTGTGGAAACAAAGTGTTTTTTAGAGGGATTGATTACATGCAAGGAAACTTGGATTTTCCAGTATGATCCTGAAACAATGCCGTAGCCAATGCATTGGAAAACACCACTGTCACCAAGGATGACAAAGCAAGTTGAAATTCAAGGCCATATTGATTGTTTTCTTTGACATTAAGGGTATCATTTTGGAGGAGTGGGTTTCAGAAGTGTCAATGGTGAACACTTTTACAAACAGGTTCTAGAAAAAACTGCAAGAAAAGTTCGTAGTAAGAGACCACAATTGAAGAAAAATAGTTTCATTCTTCACCAAGACAACACGGCAGCTCTCACTGTGCTCTCAGTAAAACAGTTTTTGACCCAAAAACAAATCACAGTGTTTGATCACCCTCCCTATTCACCTGATCTAGCACCGTGTGACTTTACCCTTTTCCTTAGCTCAAATCTCTGCACAAAGAAATACATTTAGTGTCTGGGTCAGATGACCTACTGCTCTGCTTTGATTGGTGGACGACCTGAATGCAGCGATGTGTCGATGCAGAGGGAAAGTATAGTGAAGGGGAAAGACTCTAAAAAATGTTTATGTTCAATAAAATTGGATGACTAACAGCATTAGTTTCGTTTTTTAAAAGCTGCTTGGTGCTATCTAGAACCAGAATTGTGAATTTTGAAAGGTGAAATAGTGGAATGATCAGATGACAGACTTTTTAAATTCTTCTTCATTCTTTTTGTTATTTGTGATACTTGTAGAGTTACTATAATCATTTTCGTTCAAAATGTTGATTCTGTCTTCTGTTTTTTTTAATTCAAACATGACACTAAACAGTGACATTCGGTGACACTTATCCAGAGTTAGTCAGGCTTTAACAGGTATAAAGTTGTTTTTTATGTGATGACTTTTAAGATGCTGTATATAAAGACTATATGCAAGGCTTAAATTTTCTTAAACTTAACATTCAAAGAATAAACCGTTCTTATATTATTGCCACAATGTGATGACTGACTCTTCACCAACAGCCAGTGTAAACTATTAAAAAAAAACTACAGAAGCTTTACACAAAAGCAGAAATCATTGGAAAGTGGTTGTATTGATGTTCATGTCACAGGAACAAAAGACAAGACAAGCAACAAAAACAGAGAATGACAAAAGTGCATTTAAACATGAAAAGACTCAACTGACGATAAAACTGCATTATTATGGGATGTTTCACCTCAAACAAAGAATTGCAAAACCCTCTGAGTACCTGTTTATAATGTAAAAATCTTACACAATATGCTTTGAAAACTTAAATAATGGACTTGGGAAGGCATGAACCACACTGACCCTCATAGCAGGCAAGCCTGCAAGGAATGTATCGACTTTCTTAGAGAATAAAGTGGTGGCATTTATGAATAGGTCTGTTTCCAAAGTTAAATTACTGTTTACACTCGTCAAGCTCTTCGTTGACTGAATGAATGTATAAAATAAAAGAAAAAGCTGTTAAACGTCTTTTAAAATGATGAGTTCACAAAGGCTGTGTGTGTGTGTGTGGGGGGGGGTAATCAGACAGACAGGCAGCCAGCACTCAAGGAGGTGAGAGAGGACAAAAGAGACATCTCATCGTAAAAATACGACTCTCATAACTGTCTTCAAGTCCTCCTGACTTCTCCTGACCTCCAACCAGCTTGAGCACTTTTGGTCAGTAGTAAAATTCACGTCAAAAAGAAACATTTAGACAGAGCACATAAACACCCCTCAACAAGACAAGAGAAAAACACATGACATTTATGCTGTTAAAAAAAACTCCAGTAAAAGATAAAAAATGGAGAGGCAGCCTTTACACAGACAGGACAGATTTCAAAATAAAAGTACCATCTAGTTTGTGCACTGCTAACAAGAATTACTGTTATTATTATTTTTGACTGCAATGGCTTATCTAAAAACATGAAATTGCAATGGGTATACGTGTCCTAAAATTTAATTTTCATAAGCTGCTTCTATAAATTCAAAGCATTACATGACAGCCCTGGATAGAATAAGAGGTAACTCCTTTAATTTGAGGCTTCAGTAAATTAAAGCATCTAACTGACTTTGGCAGACAAACAGTCACATTTGAGGGCGTTAAAGGTTCCCTTACCACATCATCTAACGCTAAAATCATGGTAAGTGTCAAACGGAGCAAAGTTCACGCTTAGACAGGAAGGGACTTCTTTCCTGTGACGGCCTCATTTTGCAATTTAGATTAAAAATACAAGACAGATTTACATTAAAATGTCATATTGCAGCTTTAAGTCATCCTCTGAAGTCTATTTCCACTGAAGCAGAGCGTATGTGTCCTCCTCCAAGCAGCAAAAGTGGCAAACTAACTGCACCATGGACCCTGACACTCACACTTAGCAGGCTCTTTCCATTAAGCAGGAAGTATTACTCTCCCGAAAAGCAGATGTCTCATCAAGAGATTAACTTTTGGCCACACACAAACCCCTACCCAGAGTTAAGTAATCTGCAACAGCGAGTAAAATATTGTGGTTCTTTCTTAATGTGTGTTAGTGTGTGTGGTCTGTTACCCAAACAGGGGGATAGATTGGATGCAAAGAGGATTTTAGAGATTTTTAGCATCCGCACCAATAAACTGTGACTATGTGTGTGTATTTAAGCATGCGCATGCTGAATGTGGATATGATTTTCATAGAGTCACGGATATGTGTGATTTGCACATTGACAACATGCACATTGACAATGTTTCTGGCTAGATGAATGTCTTGTGAACGCTCCTCATGACACTTCTTGACTGGGCAGAAAAGGTCAGGGACATTATCTTGACCTATGATGTTGCACATGTATGTGGTCAGGTAAATGCTGATTAAAAAGGTAAGGCTACATGAGTGAAAAGCTCGTACCATCAATTTAAAATGATCAGTTTAGGTTGTAGCACCGCCTGCTGGCCAGCTCCTGCCCTTACAGCCAAATAAGCAGCTTTTACACCAATGAATCAAACTAGAAATAAAGCCCTCTTTCCCTTCATGTTCCTTTTTGATTTTCAGATCAGTAAAACTTTTTTTAATCTAGATAATTTTTAATAATGTTGTAAACTTGTGTTTTTCGACATATGCAGCACTAATGCATACCCATAAGTGTTTAAATTGTTCCTTGCCTATTTGCAGGGCACGACACCCTCTGGAAAGCATCTATTGGTCCAATAGTGCCGTTAGCAAAGTGTCCTTGTGATAATTGGACTGATTTCCTGAACACAGGCAGTCATTTCTATCCCTGCTCCTCTCTACAAAGTGTAAAGCTTTTGTACAGTGTCAAAAGAGTAGGTTTAAGTTTTTGCAAACACGCATGCAGCTCCTGCTGTGGTAAAACAACAGCAAAACTTACAAACCAGGTAAGAGTGAAAATGACAACAAAAGGTATCTAAAAGATACGGACAATTAAAAGCAAACAAAGACACAAGAAAATGTAAAAAAAAAAAAAAAAAAAAAAGAAATTAAAAAAATAAAAAGTTTGGTTATGATTTCTTCCAATCAAAGTCATGATGTGTCCAACAAAAAAAAAAGCAAAATTAAAAAAACAATAAAGCTCTGTAGACACGAACAAAACAGTCTGTAATAAAAAAAGGAATAAAATTAGTTAATAATTAATATCATTACTATCCCACTTTATAATCATTATAGACCCCTTTTGTATGTAGATTGATTTTTACAAGCAATTATTCTAACTGAACGACATCTCTGCCTCCGACAGGACCGGAGTGGTAGACGAGGAAGAGGAATCCGCCAGCGAGGCCGTGCTATTGTCCATGCTCCTGTTCCAGCTGCTGCGATTGGGTGTCGATGGGTAAGAGGGCGTGGAGCAGTTGGAGGGTGGGCCGGAGCCGGAGCTGGGACTCGGGCTGCTGTGATTGGACAGCGCTGAGCACAGGGCGTCCGTTCTGAGACCTTTGTTCTGGAGCTCCAAATGAAGGTGCTGACAGATTTCCTCTGGTAGTCGTTGATACTCCTCCTCCAGATCTCGCTCCAACTGAGACTTCAGCTGGAGAAGAAGAAACGGGAATACGTCAGCTGGTCTAATAAAAGAGATGAAAGAAGCTTCATCCAAATCTCCACCCTGGATGTTAAGGCTGACAAAAAATCTGTTTGATGTAAAAGTTCGGCCATGAGCTTGCATAAGTCACTCCACAGGTTTGGAAATACGCTCCTGATCAAAATTTACGACCAGTTGAAAAATTGCAAGAATTTGCATTTTGCACTGTTGGATCTTAAGAAGTTTCTAAGTAGAGCTTCAAAATGCAAAAAGAAGAAATGGTAGTTAAGACAAAAAAAATTTGAGTAAGCAATTTATTGAAAACAACAACTAAACTGAAATAGGCTGTTCACCAGCTGATCAAAAATTTATGACCGCACCTCAAAAAACCCCAAAAACCCCTCAAAACAGAAATAAAAGTTTAAAAAAAGGACTCAGTAATGAGTAGCTCTACCAATCTTGTTGATCACTTCAGAAATTCATTTTGGCATGCTTGATGCGAGTGTTTCCAGGAGGCAAGTGGGAACGTTGCTCCAAGTGGTGAAGATGGCTTCAAGAAGGGGATCCACTGTCTGGAACTGATGTCCATTTTTGTTAACTTCCATTACCATCCATCCGCAAATGTTGTCAGTTGGATTTAGATCAGGGGAACACACAGGATTGTCCACAAGAGTGACGTTATTCTCCTGGAAGAAGTCCTTTGTCAGGCGGGCATTGTGAACTGCAATGTTGTCCTGTTGAAAAACCCAGTCGTTACCACACAGACGAGGGCCCTCAGTCATTAGGGATGTACGCTGCAACATCTCCACATAGACAGCCGCCGCTACACAACCTGAAGGTTCATTGTTCCATTGAAGGAAAAAGCATCCCAGATCATGATGGCGCCCCCTCCGCTGTGCCATGTAGAAACATCTCAAGTGGGATCTCCTTGTCATGCCAGTAACTTTGGAAGCCATCAGGACCGTCAACATTTCTTCTCATCAGAGAATAAAACTTTTTTCCACCTTTCAGTGTCCCATGTTTGATGCTCCTTTGCAAAGTCCAAACAGGCAATTTTGTGGCGTTGAAGAAGACAAGGCCTTTGAAGACTTTTCTGTGTTTCAAGCCCTTCCCTCACAGATGCCGTCTGATGGTTATTGGGCTGCAGTCGGCACTAGTAACAGCCTTAATTTGGGACGAGGATCATCCCTTGTCTTGACGGACAGCCAATCAGATCCTCCGGCTCAGTGCTGGTGAAATTTTTTTGGGTCACCACTTGACGTTTTTGTTCCATAACCCTCAGGATCGTTTAAGCAATTAAAAATGACTGTCTTACTGTGTCCAACCTCAGCTGCAATGGCGAGTTGAATCCACATTTTTGCGCAGATTTTGGCTTTTCAGGGCTGTGGTCTTAAACTTTTGATCTGCTGATGAACAGCCTATTTCAGTTAAATTGTTTAAAATAAATTGCTTACTCAAATTTTTTTTGGTCTCACTCCCATTTCTTCTTTCTGCATTTTGAAGCTCTACTTAGAAGCTTCTCAAGATCCAACAGTGCAAAATGCAAACTCTTGCAATTTTTCAAGTGGTCATAAAATTCTGATCAGGAGTGTATATTTGGTTACTCATTGGGGCTTTTGAAACCTGGATCAACTTTGTCTACATGGATGTCCCTCATTTTCAGGTAAGGGTAAATATAAAGATCAATATTTACATTCTCTGTTATCTTACATCAAGGCTATTTATCTCAACATTACAGTGTTGCTTCAGCTGACACAAAAAGTGCATTAAGTGAGACTGTGCAGCATTTTTTCTTTTCAAGGACAAACCTATTTATTGAAGAAGTAATGAGAGTGTTAAATGACAGAACTGCAGTGTGTGTGTTATTTCTCACCAGAGGAAGTTCGTCATCTATGTGCTGCAGCACCTCCCGCTGCCTCAGCATCAGCTTGTCCTGCCTCCTTGTCTGAGCCTCCTCCAGCTGGAGGGCAGGAAGGGTGGAGGATTTAGGGAAGGAGAAAAGGAGAATAAGAGGTGGTGATTTGTAGGGATAGTCAAAAAAGAGGGAATGCAAAGAAAGAAGGAATAGAAATACAAGCAGGAAACACAGGTTTGTAAAAGGGCAGAATAGAGGATTTTAGAGGAACCAGGATAAGGATAAGGGAAGGAAACATGGCAATGTGGATTAGAAAGCAAAAAGATAAAAAAGGGGGGAAGGGAAAGAGGAGTGGAGTAAAGTTGATGACAATAGCAGAAAATGTACTATAAAGTATGTAACTTGCAGTTCTGAAGGACTGTGTGTGATAAGAGAGTGTATGTGTGTATTAAGAGTGGGTGCTCACCCCGCGGATTAGGGCAACAGAATCTTGAATGTGTTTCCTGTTGATCTCATTCAGCTCCCTGCAGAGAGAGGAGGACAAAGAGAAAGAGCAGAGAAAATAAGAAAAAAGGCATCATTTAAAATATGGTTGGACTGCACAAAGATCTGATATTAAAACAGACAAATGTATTACGTCTCGGCCTTGTCTTTGTCGCGGCTCTTGGCTTCACTGATGCTGTTTTGCCGCTTCCTGTCCAGGATTTTCTGGAGCTCTTTCTTCTCCCTATAGGCACACAACTAGTATTTCAGTCTTATTCAGAGATAGCATGTTTAACACAAAGGTTTTACATTTTTGCTGTTGACCTAGTTTGTCTGTAAATTCACAGTCCAGGAATTAAAGGCATGTAGAAAAAAAGAAGAAAAAATTAAAATACAATGATTATAGCACAATATCTAAATGCAGATATTCAATTTAAAAGGAACCCTGCATATAAAGACACTACTGTTTACTTTATTAGATTACCATGAATGTCTTTTATATGTGTTTGTATGCTGGACATTTCAACAGTTTGAGGAAATTTAAAAGTAGATTGACATTTAGACTTTTATAGTTGAGCAATGAAATCTCGAAAGTGATGTCCAACACTTGCAACTGTCCCATTATTTCCTATGGAGTGTCATCCTTACTGCCTTTTTACTTTAAACCTGAGTCAAGTTTTAGTAAAGAGGGCAAACTATAGTAAATATGGAGTACCAGGCAATCCTTTAGCATCACTACCCAAGTGCAGTGGACAACAGTCGCAGCATAAAAATGATTTTTTTTTTCAGGAATGTAGATATCCAGTGTGTTTCTTTGTACAAACTGCATATTAAACACACTAATGTCAATCTAACAAGATCCATATGTCTTTATTTGCAGGCTTCCCTTTGAAAGTGACTTTAGGGTTCTGTCCCAGCTTATTTAAATCAATGCATCAGCCACACTCACTTCTCACATATCTCCCTGAGCTTTTTCAGCTGAGCTGCTTGGCATTCATGGGCGGTCTCCTTTAACTTCTGGAAGGCCTGAAAACACATTGCAGCAGACATAGCTGTCAGCGAATCACTGTGCAGATGTACCAAAGTGCCACAAAGCCTCTCAGAGGTCAGATAATGACGACATATATTTAAGTAATACTCCAAGTATGACACCTGCAGATGCATGAGTGTGCATATATTGGAGAAGGGCATCATCACTTTTCTGTGTACGCTGTGTATCCTACCTCCTGCAGGTGTGTTTGTTGCTTCTCTCGCTCCAGTGTGTGAAGCTGCTGCCGGAGCTTCAGCAGCTCTTGCATTTGCCATTCCCTCAGCTGGACTGTCTGCTTTTCAATCTCCTGATCCAACGCTGTCAGCTCTCGCTGCACTGGCTCCGGAGGCTCACTGAAAACAGATTTGGTTAGGTAAACAACAAATAACAAGCTTGACTAAAGCAAAAAACAACTTCAAGTTTCTTCTTTCCCTCACGTATACCTCTATGCACCTTTAAACAACATCTGTCATCAGTTTGTACACATATTAATCACATCTTGTGTATTTCCTCTGTACTTATCAACATCCTCTCAACTCTTTTCCCTCTAAACAGACTATAAACCCATTCATCCATCCTTACTTTTTCTTGATGCTACGTTTGAGGTGTTTCTCCATCTGACTTCGTTTCCTCTGGGTGTCAGACTGAATCTGGCTACTCCGACTCTTCTGCTCCTTACTCAGATTCCACACCTGCAAAAAACCCACAAACAGAAACTGATTCATTTTAAGGCAAAGTTTTCAAATCCATTTAGTTAAAATTTTAATCCATAGAGTACAAAATGAGAACTATAATACATGTAGGTTTGAGTGTATCCACACTATTAGATGTCTGTGTTTGCTTACCTTCTTGAGATGTTTCTTGCGCAGCTCTCTGATTTCTTTGCTCTGTTTCTTTAACAGCTTCGTATAGTTCTTCTGCTGCTTCAATTCATCTATTGCCTGGGCCTGGATGTCTAATAGAGACAGACAGAAAAACACAAAATCACTCCATATCACCATTATAATTCTCAGTGTTAATCTGGCTGACGACTATTAGCTCCTGTCTTAGCCTTAAAGATTTAAATCCTGCACACCGCTCATACAGACAAACAAATGACTCCAGTGTCTGCATTAAAATGAATGAGCTGAGATGGTCTTACCTGCCAGAACATTGGCTATTAGGTCTTCCTTTGGACTGTGTACTACACACAGAGGGACAAAAACAAACACACAGACAGAATGAGTGAAATGGATGGTGGGAAAAAAGACACAAACAAAGGAAAACCAGGAGTATCAAATGAAACAGTGAGTGTGTCTTTAGCGAAAGCTTAACATCAAAGTTATTGGATGCTCCAAGAGACAAGTGAAAACATCTTGTTATTGATTAAAATAAACGAATAAGGGACAGATTCAAGGATGTATTATGCAAGCTAATGGGATAATGTTACTCCTAAATCATGCTAATACATAATAACTTAACAAAGCAGCAACATGGGATTTCAAAGCATGGCCAACTCTGACCCGAGGATGAACTGATAGATTTTGAAGATGCAAGTTTATGGACAAAAGCCACCCCAGTACAGTATGTGTCTCTGTGTAGCTGTAGCCTCTGTATCTGATGTTAAGGTGAATTAAACATTTTTTTTTAGTATTATCATCATTATTATATTTTCTAAATTCAGTTTTATTTTATCATTATTTCAACCAATTATTTTTTATGTTGTTGTTGTTGTTTCCTGTTGTGAGATGTGGGTGGATGTGGACAGGCAGGGTTGGGGGATTGTTCATATTAGTTCAAAAATGTTTGGTGCTGTCAACAGTGTCAAACTTTGTTTTTATTACATAAGCATCAATAAAATGTTGAAATTAAAAGCCACCCCAGCCCTTCATCTTGACCCACCACTAGTGGTGTTTGACTGTTGTAAACCAAACAGAGCCATATAACCACCAGACGGCAGGAATACTTTTACCCTAAGTATGGTTATGTCTACTTAGAAATCTATATTTTTCCAAACTACACAAAACAGAAGCTTTACAAATTTTCACTGCACTTTGGCAAAGTGGCTTGCAGCTCGAATCAATCAGTCTTTATTTGTAAAGCATTTTTCATACAGAACAATGTAACACAAAGTACTTTACACACAAACAGAAAATTAAAAGAAAATACATGAGTTTAAAGTTTGTCCTGGTGGAGCTGTAAAAAGTTCTCTACCATCCATGATTTAATATCTAAAATACAGTTATAAAGGGCATCAGGAGACACAGAAACATAAAGTTGAGTGTCATCAGCATAGCTGTTGTAATTGATGCCATTTCTGCTCTAGAACACTGCATTTATTTAATCAAATTTTAGATGAGTGATCCCCAAGATTCACATAAACATTCTGTTTTTTTCTGTTAGTAAGACAAGATTTTAAACAGTTAAAAACAGCTCCAGAAATGCCAATAAAATTATGAAGTCTATTTAAAAGAATTTTGTCCACCGTATCAAAAGCTGCACTCAGGTCCAGTAAAACTAAAACCAAGAGTAATTTATTATCCATGTCGGAGGTGAAGTCATTAACAATTGTAACTAGAGCAGTCTATGTACTGTGATTTTTTCTAAAACCAGATTGATAAATTACATAAGTATTTCTGGAATTAATAAAAATCATTTAACTGGTTTAAAACAAGCTTTTCTAAAATTTTACTTTAAAATGGCAAATTGGATACAGGTCTGTAATTATCAGGTACTGATGTGTTCAAGTTGCTTCTCTTCAGAGGAGGTTTAATAACAGAAGTTTTAAAAGCAGAGGGGAATACGCCTGTTTTAAAAAGTCATAAAAGTTTTTAAAAGGGATGCTGGGATGGGACCCTCGTTGGCTTGAGTTGTATAAAAACTTTTTCAAGCATTTCTGCATCAGCCAGGACAAAAATCTCCAGTGTTTTCTCATTAAAAAGCAAAGATTCAGAAGAGTTAAAAGGCCAGGAATGTAAAAGCTTTGATCTCAAGTCTTCACATGACAAATCTGGGTGGTAAAACCAGTTAAAAACAGGGTTGATTAAGTGGTCAGTGGTTGTAAACTGAATTTTTTGGATTATTTTGATTGTCATGAATTAATTTTGAAAAATGTTCTCTTCTTGTCTTGCTTTGTTGTAGATGTTTATTTGTTCCTGGAATATTTCATAATTAACTTTAGCCACCTCCATAATGCCATCACAGTGAATGTAAGCAAAATGTAAAAATGGAATGGGAAACAGCTAGCATTACACGAAGCATCGTTTTCAAGCTGACAGTCAAGAGTCACTTAAGTTTCCATCACTGACAGTTTCATAAATGTATACTGTACATGTGACACAATAATGAAATCCTCTAAAAAGATAATAAATATGTCAACAGATTTTTTTTTTATATTTATGTACAGTGTGTTTGTACAGTTTGGGTATATCTCTACCTGGTGCAGGTAATTTGATGATGTCAGGGGTGTCATCCAATGAGATACCATGCTGTGTGTGGAAGGGGGAGGGGAGCTGACATCCTGGAATGACTTCACTCTCTCTCCTGGTGTCTCCCTCTTTGGGCTGGTTGGAAACATGCTGAACAAAATCAACAGAGAGATTAGAATTAAATGTTTAGGAGTTGCTATAGTTACACAGTCAGTGGCTTTCTGATGGGTAAACTGAATGCAGGTATTTTGTATCATGGGAAAATGCATTTCTTGGGTCGGTACACCAGCACACATTCTGACTATTCAGTGACACAGATTTAGATGTTCTAATTCAGCACACAGATGTCTCTTACCTCACTGTCTCCCTCTATGAGCACGGCCAGCTGTGTCTCCCTCTTGTGCAACGTGTGCTTTATGGGGTTGGTCAGAGCCTCTGCATATTCTGAGAGAACCCAAATACAAACACATCAGAACAAATAGTGCGGTAGTGTTAGGTGGATTCATTTTCTTTTTCCAAGCTGAATTCAAGCATTTTTCAAGCACTTTCAAGGGGAAATTTAAAGCTTTTCTAGCACCGTACAGCAGTGGTAAATTCTATATTTACACATATATATGAAAACTAAAAAATATTTTACTTTCTTATTGTATAAAAAGCAGCTCAGATGCTCTAAAGAACCAAAATTATGTTTTTTCAAATAGCTGGCAGACAACAAATTAAAGTAAAACACAATAAAGTCAATTTAAATTATTGAAATCATTAATTTCAATACATTTTTATGAAAATATGTAAATGATGACCAACCAACAAGTCTGCCTGATATTTTTAAAAAGAAACTGTGATTTTTATGTTAGGATTTTATCATTTATTTAATCATCATTTTATGTGAAAGGCCCTCATACTTACTTTGTTTCTCTATGCAACAAGCAAACTGTTCAGTCAGATAGTTATTTTAATCATGGAATGGATACAATTACAATTTGACACACTCTAAAGCACTATGACAGTAAACACTTCACCCTCAGATCCTGAGACTTTTGACCAGTTTCTGTCACAGTCTGTCCCGACTTCAGTTGCACAGTGTGAGCATTCAGGTTGTGCACAACCGTCGGATCGCACAGTGTGAGCACACAACTCGTGCGTGATGGTCGTGCGCTGTAAACGGTTCAGTCGCACGGTATGAGATGACATTCTGCTATGACTGTCGTATGGTCGGCTTGAAATTGCACAGTGTATACCCAGCTTTAGCATTAGGTCAAGAAAACAGCTGGAATAGTAAGCTTCAGTACAAATATTTAATCATTTGTTTTAAGCTTTTTAAAGTGTTAGGAGTGATAATGTTCTTTTTTGTTCTTTTCTGCTTCTTAAATTACTTTGTACTGGTTTTAATGTGGCAATTAAAGAATGGGTTGAAGCTGTATTGAAATGACACAGGGTTCTCTGATAGTCTTAAATGCACTGTTTTTAAAGTATGCACAAAGCAGGAATTGTGTCTCTTTTAACTTAAGTCACAAGACTGATGAATGGCCACCGCTGGGAGGACAAAAAGATTTTGGACTTGACAGCCACCCCACATCTATAAATTTGAATGAAACAACTCATCATTTTTGGTGGAAACCCAACAGACCTAAAACCAAACTAATGCCAAACTCAAACGAAGCCTGAGGTTGCTGCTCTTTGCGGCGCCATCCAGAGTGTACAAGGCCAGAGGCCCAGCTCAACAAGTGTTTGGTAGGCTTGCAGTTTGTGTTTCCTGTCATAAAATCCAGTCTCTTCTTTCTACTGCCTGTTTCTTTAATTTAAACTTCAGGTTAAGGCTAGTTTGTGTCTTTAGTTTTATGCAGGACACCATCTCATAAGGTAGAAAGTTTTAACTAAGTTTGTCAAGTAGCTCGGTTAGTCTGTGTGGAGCAAAGCTGAGAAGTGTTGCTGCAAATGTTCTTTTCTTACCCTGGTGTTCATTGGGGATGTAGTCCTGAGCCTCCGTGTAAACCAGCAGAGAGGACAGGAGGAGGGGCTGGTTCAGCTCATTCTTCAGGTTGATGTAATGGAAGCCTGGAAGGCAATAAAAGGGGCAAAATGAAAAAAAAAAAAAACAAAAAACAAAAGTGACTTCTGCTCTTTAAGGCTGGTTGGAGAAAGTTACAGCAGCATGGAATCAAGAGATATTTCATCTGAGTGCAGATGTACAGGACATCTGTGGACAGTTCTGTTTAAAACCAGAGCTCTCTGACTGTTAAACATTACAAGTGTGTTTATGTGTGTTTACTGACCAGGTCTAATGGCCGACACAGGGAGAATACGGTGTCCAATAAACTTGCCATTTTCTTCAAACACTGCTATCCTCAGAGAGGCCAGTGTCGGGAGGACCACCTGGGGGTGGGGGATACCAAAGGCAATGTTAAGAGAGAGGAGGGACAGCCATTTAAAGGTGATAGAGGGTTTGAAATTAATTTGAATTTTGGCATGCCGGCATGAGTTACCTTGTTAAAGACAAACATTTCATCATCCCACACCGGGTCCAGCGAGTTCCCATTGGATGTTTTGGTTCTGTACTTCCTCTTTGTGTCTGCAGGAAGTCCGAAAGTGTCCACTTCCACGTAGACACCCACTTTTTTATCAGTCAGAAACTGGCCTGAGATCACCTGATGGATGTTTAAATTACACCTTCATTACATTTCCTCTTACTGCAAAGGTTTGTTTTCCAGATGGAATCATGTCTCGTCCTTACCTTAATTTTGACGGTATTGGCGACTATACCGTCCACTATGTTTTCTGTAAACGGGTCAAAGTGTTTGTCCGTCCTGCGCATAAATTCTGGTTTCAGCAGGTAGCCGCTGCGGCCGTTGTACTCAAACACGCCCATGTTCAGCTGCATGGGGAGGTCTGGAGGAGAGGAACGGAAAGGCAAAGAAGTTGAGAAAGAAGGGATTTTTTTCAAACACTGGAATACTTTGACTTGACCTCCCTTAAGTGGGTCCTGAATTATTTATAAGGCTGAGAAAGCTTTACGTTTTTACATTTTGTCAGCCACAGAAAGCAGCATTTTAAAAATGCATCTATGTTTCTTGGAACTCAATCAAAAGTGTGATTTAAACGGCAACTTAAAGGAGAAAACAGTGGTGAGAAATGTCATAAATGAGCAGGATAGAAGTCAACGCTAAAGAGGGAATTTACATTAGAAGACTGATTTGGCATTGTGTTGTTTTAACTAACTGCATTCTGTGGATACTTGGTGTTTTACTGGCAAGTTAAGGCTGAAATAAGAAATCTTACCGAGGGTTTGGAAGTTCAGCGCCACCATCTGGCAGCCCACGTTCCAGAAAAGCTGAGGCATGTAGTTGGAGCTGTCCACCCTCGTTCCTTTGGGGTAGATTCTGCTCAGCTGATTCTTGTTGTACCTGAAGAAGTGCTGTTAAGGAGCAGACACTGTGGTGCATGTTTGTTAGTAGCTGCATTTTAATGTATTATGGGGTTAAAAGTTAGATTACACTGCAAAAATGACTGAATTGGGAAAATAATCTTATCGCAATTTTTTCCAAATATTGCAACTATGTTTCAATATTTATTTTTTAATATCTTTTAAGTTCCTAATGTTATGTAGTATAATTTATTATTCTAAATTATAAAAACACAATATAAGGGTGCTGAACAAATTTGAAGATTAATGTTATTTAAGATTATTTTGACTCATATTGGAAATTGCAAATGGGTTGTATTAAAGGGGAAAATAATTTCAATGTCATTATAATATCTAATAAACAAAACATACACAACAAAAAGAAAAGTCAGTTGTTTGGCAAACTACTCTAGAGAAAACGGACACTGGAATGTTTGCATGATGTATAGAGCTTAACATCTCTGCTGCCAAAAAAAAAATGTATCAACACATTTCAGGTCAAAGAAATATCACACCTTCTATGTTGAAAATTACAGTAGGCAATACTCGGATGGAATCTTTTGATTAATTGCCAAGCCTTAATTCTTCACAAGTGTATTTTTCTAAATCCTAGTCAGAAAATAATTCATTAAACTTAATATGAGAGCCTTTTTATCTGACAAGTCAAGATAAAGATCTCAGTTCAGGATATTAAAAGTGAAAAAGCCTGTCTTGTTAGTCAGCAGTAAAAAAAAATGCTGAAGTTTCTTGGAATTAGAAAAATATCTCAGCTCAAGAAACATAAGTATTTATTTGCTGCATTGGCGTCTTTTTACATTCATCACAAGCAATTCAGGCTTTATTTCATGCTTGTACCTTCTTAAAAAGAGAATTTTCTCAACAGTTTTTTTGCAGCATAAGCAACATTTTTAGGACTTTCAAAATTTCCCCTGCTTCGCATTACTAAATCCTCTTGTTGAATCTGATGCAATCTTTATTTCAGACAGGGTGCTTTGAAAATGAATGTAATGAAATAACTGCAACATTTCAAGTTTTATTACAAATAAGCTCCAGCAGCAAAGTTTCAAACATTAAAATCAACAATACTAGCCATAGCTAACTCATATGACAATGCAATGGAGCATTTTGGAGCCGTAGAGGTAATAGAGGGTAACATAATAGAATAAGCCTACTTAAAGGTCACATATTTAAGACAAGTTTATATCAGTCTCGGAGGTCCCCAAAACATGCCTGTGAAGTTTGTTGCTGAAAAAACACTCCAGTGTTGGGAGTTTTGCATGTCTAAAAACCCCTCTGTTTCAGCCCTGCTCAGAACAAGCTCAGTTAACAAGCTGTCTAACTCCGCCCCTGACCACGCCCCTCGTAGGAAATGGATTTGGCCTAATGGATGTGGCTCTCCTGATCCTCTCCTCAGCTGCCAGCTGGGAGGAGGATTAGTGGAGGAGGGTGGAACTTCCTTCAAAGTGAGGAGGGCCAACCAGACCTGGGGGCAGTGCTTACTCCCCACATGACATCATAAGGGGTAGATCTGAGAACGGCTTGTTTTAGCACACATGTTCTGAAAGGTGGAGAAAGAGGGAGGAGAAGGGAATGGATTTTTCTCATTCTTTGAGAGACCTTGGACAGGCCAGGGGCACATATTTTTGCTAGAAAAGCCTGAAAAGGTGTATTTAGTATAATATGTAACCTTTAACACAAATGTCAGAGACTCTGGCAAATGAGGTGCGTCACCTCCAGGGCACCCGCAGACAGATAAACTAGCAAGATTGAAATGAAAAGACTTTTCTGTGTACAGAGAAAGTGATCTTAATGCATAAGAAGGTCTCATGCACATGTAGTTGTTGACATGAATACCTCTTTGTTTCGTTTTTCAATAAATTGTCAGAATATGCTTATCAGACATGCATTTATTGAAAACTACACAAATATGAGCCTTTTCATGCTCAGTTTGCTGGTTATCTGATACTGACTTTCTTAGCTTTCCTTGTGCAAAATGAGCACTTCATGGATTCAAGTGGTGAATTGTGGACAAGTGAATTTGACTGAACATGCCTTTTTTTGTCGTCAAGGCTGGGGTTGGTCGGACATTGTGATCTCAGATACCAAAAGGTGTAACACTAATAGTCTGTTTAATTGCTCACATAGATTTATCACTATAAACTTCAGTCTGTTTCATTGCTAGCTAACAACCTCTTACAGGAGATTTAATGTCCTTACTGCTCTGTTTTCACTATGTAAAGTACTTAGAATTAATATATGTCCGAACAGAGCTTGATAAATACACTTGCCTTCCTGTGAGTCAGTGCATAAAAGTGGCATTTGAAGAGTTCACAGCCCTGTTTATACATTCAAACTCCTAAAAGGAAGAACAACATACTGAGGAAAGTTGCATCAGGGCACAAAATACATTCTTCTAATGTGCATAAATAAGTTGAGGAGGGATGACAGGCTCTGCAGGATACTCAACAAACTCCATGGGGTCGCTCTTCAGGGTGTCCATGCCTTTAGTTTCCACGAATGACGACATTTCAAAGAACTTTTTCCTCTCTGGTGGACAGAAACACGGTGAAAAAAAAACCCAAAACAGCTCAGATTTAAATATGAGGAAGACTGAGAAATAAAAAGAACAATGATAGGAAATAAACCGCCCATGTGTTGTAAGACATGATTCATCATGACCTATATGATCTGAAGCTTAATGAGCAGCTTAAGAAAGAGAGGTACTCGTCTGCCCCCTCACACACACACTTTGCTTAAGCATTGCTCTACACTGTGCCAACATTTCTGTTGTTTCCACCTCTTTCACACACTTACTGTTTGCCACCTCAAAGCTCTTGAATTTGACAGGTTCAATGTAGTTGACGAGAGTGGACATCTCCTCTGTGGCGTTGACCTCACTGCTGGCTGTACCCTGAAATCACAGACTTGTCAATCAGCCCATCTAACAGTCAGGTTCACCATCAGTCCTGCTCCTGGTGGATCTTACCTCGTCAGAGTTCGGCTTTTTCAGCTCCGTCGCTGGTTCGTCCTCCTCATCCTCCTCGCTCTCCCCTTCTCCTCCTGAATGCAAAAACACATAGGTAAGTTTGGTCTCCTTGCATTGTCTCTTATCATTGATTTCCTTCTTTTTTAACCCACCTATAGACTTGCGAGGCTCAGCATCTTTGACCATCCTTTCAGCCAGCTTCTCCTCCCCATTGGACAGAAGCTGACCTCCCTCATTGTCGTTCAAAGGACAATCTACACAGATAACAATTACAATCAACTTTAATCTGACATCCCGAAATCCGTTAACTGAACATTTTGTGTGGCACAATAACCCATTCAATTTGATTCAAATCTATTATTAACAGAGTGGACAGAAGATAGAAGATAGAAGATAGAGAAGATAGAGTCAGAAATTACAGAGAAAGAGGGAGAGTTGAACCTAACTTAACAGCCTAGCTGCAAAGCCACAAGGGCCTTTCTTCAAACTTGTATCAGGTATCAGATTCATTGTAACTGTTGCCAGGGATGTACGGCTGAATCAGCTAAAAATCCATACAAATAAAGGGGGATTTAAATTGATTCAGCTCAATTTGTGTCTCGATACTCCAATTAAACAGGGTTTAAACTCTGTCTGCCCTTAACTCTGCTTATTCAACATCATAAACTCTCTAACCTGAGACCAGCAGATGGACTCAGAACAGTCATGGCCAGAGCCGGTGAAAACTTCACGGGTGAGGATGCGCAGCCCTGTTTTAAGTCCAACGTTTCAACAATGGACTGCTGGACCTCTAATGATCACAGCTCCTCTAATAACCAGAGTGTGAGAGAGCAAATTTTGCTTTTTAAACTCGTCCTCCCTTTAACACATTCTGGAGAAAACAAGCTGTTTTCACGATAATGCACATAAAATGTTGCTGTGAGGAAGGCTGGACTAGCGCCACACGTCAAGTGTTTTGCCAACATGCTTAATTTGGCCACATAGGCCAGTCTGCTTGAACCCTGTGTCAGTCATTTACTGGAACAAGTGAGGAAAATTGCAGCTTTCTTCCAGCAGATCTTAGCAGCCGCCGCTGTACTCGTGTCCAAACATAAACTACTGGAACTGCCCCCACACAAACAACAAACTACAAACTCTGCTTTCTCCTCTAACAAAAGCATGCCTCTCAATACCAGCCACTTCTGTTCCAAGTTTTTTGACCTACAGGGGACAGTGTGAATGTTCAGAGATCTAAGCTTCTGCCTGGGAATGTAGATATGCTGATATTCCCTGTGAAAAACAAAGAATTACAGTGAACCAGGAACATAATCTGCACGGCTGATATTTAACAGGAGTTGAAGGGGTTATTCTATATTTTCCTTTGTTTATTTCTATGTGGGAATTATTGAAAAACGGCATTTTTGTACTCCTAAAACGAGAGATATTTTCAGGTTAATCTTTTCAAGGTAATGAATATAAAAAAATGTATAGATTTGTTTTTGTTTTTTTGAGTCAGAAATTAATGTTAAAAATAAAAAGACTACTTTATCAAAAAAAAAAAAAAAAACAGAACAAGAAAAAAATGTGTTTCAAAGTTTCAACTTAAAAGTGAAACTAGCTGTTACACAACAATAAAGTCATATGTGCAGACAAGTGCCAGAGACATCAGTACCCACCATTGTTGGGCGATGGCTCCTCCTGCTCTCTGCGGCGTATGCTGCCACCACTTGATGGTCGGTGGTGATAATGTTTCTTCTTGTTTTTAATGAGAATCTTCCCCAGCAACTCCTGTGGCGAGGGGAGAGCCTGGCCGGGTTCCAGCTGAAGACACAAAACACAAAGATTTGTTCAGTCCAAGTTTAAAGTTTGGATGACTGATATTGCATAACTGAGCACTAATTAGACAAATTTTTTTTTAAGATTACAATGTGGTTGTTGCAGCTACATTTTACCTTTTAGAGGAAGTCGTTTGCTTTTAAATTTATCAACTCCTGCATATTAGAACTATAAAGTAGTTCGACACAAGCACTATGTCCTTATGTGGGACATATTTTAGTTCTTTTATTTGCTACAGATCAATCAAAAATGGACCACAGACCACAGTTGGCCTGCAGCCAAAGTTTGAGCATCACTGGGATAGCAGTATTAAGTGCAATGGTACTTTAAGTGAGATACCTATGGAGAGACTGGGCCCTCATTGGATGGATATAAATGACTGGCGCTGTTTATTCTGTATTTGGATCAGGTATATGATGTATTGTTTGTACAGATTTTCCTTTTTTCTCCTTGTTTATACGGTATGTAATCATTGTTTGTCTTTTTTTTCTAGAATCTCTGATGATCCTGTCTGGCTAGAATGGATGGCATTTCTGGATTTTGGAGGGTTTTTTCAATTTTTTGATGTTATTGTTTAAAAGAAAGAACAACACAGGAACACAAAGGCAGCCTGTGAAGAAGCAGTTTTCATGGATACAGCTGTAATAATTCAGTTGTTAATGTACTGTAAATGTGAGATGTTAATAAAGAAAATATATATTGATATAAAAAGAACCGTGTACTGTAGGTTGCATCAGCCAACAGACAGACTTTTGATCAGTCTTACCGGATATTTCTCCAGTGGATCAATGAGCAAGGCGTCTCCGAAGATGGTCCTGCAGTACTCAGCCATTTTGGCCTGCTGCTTTGCTCTGAAAAATAAGAAACCAATCTATTTTTTTTTTTGGCATTTTATCACAACAAAGAATTTTGCACTTTAAATTCTAGCTAAACTGGATACTGTAAAAGAAATTAAAAAGAAACCACAATTTACAGAGCCTAGGGCAAACTCAGTGATCTAAACATACTTGAGACTGTCTGAGTAACTTACGAGTCTACGTGATTTTCGAAAGACAGGATGACAGGGTACGGGGAGGTCTTGAAAGCACTCTCTGCTATCGCCTCGATCACCTCCTGCAGTCAGAGAAAGAATGAGAACATTAACAGGAGGTGCCATGTATTTCATCTCTTTGCACGAGTATGTTGAAGATTTAGTTATCTAGGGTTAATGACTGCTTAGTACCAATGTTTACACACTTAAAGCCTTCAAATCAAGCAGTACAACTTCACCATATCCACACATGACAGAAATATTTTTGCTGACACAATCCATTCCACTATAAGTAAGATGTTCAGTAACAAAAATTTGTAAGTGTTTTTTATATCTCTAAAGAGCCGATGGAAGTGAAATAGCTCCAGTTTGGTAGAATTTTATGGCAAAACACATAAAAGTCAATGAACTATAATTTATTGTGTGAACCTCTTAACCTTTATATTTCCATAATTAGAAAGAATGCAGTTCTTGCTGTGAAAAGTTGTAAAAACTCTCATGAATAACCAATTTGTTCAATCATTTCCATGTGGTTCAGTTATGTAGGAAACAAGGAATGTGTCAGTAGTTACTCTAATACATCATCTTTGGGAGAGGAGAACCATGGGAAGAGTCTAGGGTGATTAAATATACAAGAAAATGACACATACGCCTAAAAGCAGGGGCTCCCACCTTAAAAGGGATCTCAGTGGTCATGGTGAACCCGTGAGTGATGTAGGGCTCCTCGTCTGGCGGCCGGCCCTTCCAGCAGTCCAGCTCTACACAGCGGCAGCCAGTCAGCAGCACCTGCCTGTACATCTCCACCGACGACAGACCAGTAAGCTGGCCCACTGAAGGAGGAAAGATGGTTTGGATAGAAGTGATTAACTATGTATCCGAATAATCATATTTGAGATATTACTCCGTTCAGAGCATGCTTTCTACCTGTGAGGTATGTGTTGTGTGAGGAGTTGATGAAGTAATGAGCCAGCGGCTGGTTCATGTCGTCGATGACATCCAGCCTCTCTGGAGGTACAATGCTGCTTTCTTCTCCTCCAAGGTAGCGAGTGAAAGCCTGCAAACTGATCTGGTCTGCAAAAGAGAGAGAGTGTGTGTTAATTTAACATAAAGGGACTAATTTGTCAAGATTAAGTGAACAGGCCTGCACCAATCTGCTCATGATAATCAGAATAATTAGATTAAGTTGTTAAATTCAAAGGTTGGGAGATACGAATAAAATCACATCTTGTACTTTGGTGGTCAACTGGCCTGAAAGAGCAAACAGCTCCAATTTCAGCACAAACAACCCACTTAGAGGAAACTCCAGACTAGTTGGAACACCGCGAGCTGGACAGTGGATCATTTTACCAACTTTAGCCTACCAGCGCTCTAGCAGAGCCACTCATAGTAGCTTAAACTTTAAAGTTTTGAACAGTTTATCCACGCTGACTGAAGAAAAAAGCTATTGGGGGGAAGTCCAACATGCCTCATACTATTTCTAGTCAGATGGTAAATCTATACAGGATTAGTTTTCCCAGGACTCCAAAAGAAGGAGAACAATTTTGCACCTATAAAAGTCAAGGGAAATAAACCCCTCAAGTCTGTACTTACCCAAGGACAAATGCAACTGATAAAACTTACTTTGGGATAAACAGGTGTGATCTACAAATACAGCTACACGGCAGTAAATCTTATCACCACAAAACAAGACTTGTGTGTCTTGCTCTTTTAAATATAATAAACCTTACACACTTTTAAGGCCATCAAATGTGACTGAAATAACCTTGTCAGCATTATAAAGGGAAGACTGAAATTTATCATTTTTAAAGCTTAAGAGCAAACAAAAGATTTTATATAAAGTAGCTGACTTATTAAATTTAGTGCAGCTGGCCAGTGGCTAGTGCGCTGGATTTGCCTGCAAAACTGTTTTTGATGATTTGATAACAATATGCTTCGTTATACAACTGAAGGATGTCCATCCATCCATTTTCCATACCGCTTGGTGGTCCCAGGGGGGCTGGAGCCCATCCCAGCTGTCATTGGGCGAGAGGCGGGATGCACCCTGGACTGGTCGCCAGTCAATCACAGGGCTGACATATAGAGACAGATGAGCAGGCACGCTCACATTCACACCTACGGCCAATTTAGAGTCACCAATTAACCTAATGAGCATGACTTTGGTGGTGGAGGGAAGCTGGAGTACCTGGAGAGAACGCATGCACAGGGAGAACATGCAAACTCTACACAGAAAGGCTCTGAACAGGAAGCGACCCAGGAACCTACTTGCTGTGAGGCAACAACACTAACCCCTGCGCCACCATGCAGCCCTTGAAGGACTGTTTAAGAAAAAATCAAATTCCATCCTGACTTATAAAAGAATAATCAATGCTTTGGTTATTAATGCTTTAATTTTCTGTCCTCCTCCATGGAAAATCTACCACACATCTCCATCTTGTCTATCATGCAGTAGCAAGAACTTAATCCAGCTCTTTTTGGTGAACCTGAACTGACTCAGTACATTTTAGGCCTGGTTTTAAGATTTTATGGATGTTAAAGATGCAAAAAGGAGCGATGCTTTGTCTGTTAGGATAGCACGCTACATGAGAATATTTTCCTTAAAGCACAGCTTTCTTTTAAATCTCCTGTAAAATACACGCCTTTATGTAGTCCTACTTTGGTACTCCTTTTGTAATTTTGGAAATGATATTTTAGCCACTTGTATTTAATCTCTGATTGGTTTATTTTTTTTTTATCTCCAACAATTTCACTGTGCCCAACATTTTAATGTTTGCTTTGCAACTTTTAGTTTGAACCAGCGTTTTATGGATTACTTTGTGAACTTTGTTTTGAAAGAGTGCTGTATGAATAAAGATATTCAGACTTTTCTCTGTCTTTCAATACTTTCTTGTGCTCTCTCGCCAATTATTTTTCAGGTGTAATGATGGCACCAGGAAGAGTTGCTTTGCTCATAGAGGCTATAAGTGGCTATGGATAGGATAGGTCATACATGGAGCCTGGGTCTATCGAAGGTGGCACAGCTGCCTAGGCTGTCATGTAGTTGAAGTCGAAGTAGCTATGCAGTGGCAGCCAACTATAAAAAGTTTTCACCCTTTTTGATGTTTCACCCTTTAACTGTTTTTATGAAACAATTATGATTAATATTAAATTGCCAAGATGTTTTTATAAACACTTTCCATGGCAAAGGTTCTTGATGACAGACAAGAAATAATAAGGTTAAAAATCAGGGGTTATTTAAATATTTTGTAGTTTTTCCTTGTGTTGATCACATGTTCAAGCTTCTTTGAATAAAGCACCTTAACACAAGATATGTTAGCATGAAGACCAAATTAAGTCACCAACCTCTCTCCAACTGGCTAGTGTTGGTCTCGTATTTCTCCATGATCTGTCTGACCTGCTCCCTCTTCAGCGGGGGGTACAGCACCTCGTTCAAACGGGAGTCTCGCTGCCTGCGGTTGATGAAGTCCATCAGCTGGTCCAGAGAGATAAAAGGCTTCCCCTTGGAGCCACTGGAACACAGACAGGAAAGTTTACTGAAATCATGTGCTCATGGTGACTGATGTGGTTTGGATTTTAAGAGATCCTAAATGAACATGACTAACTATAAAGGTTTCAGGGTCAGGGTTTGAATTCTATTTCAGTAAAATAAATGGAAAATAAAGCTTTATATGTGTCAAAAACCTTTCTTCAAAGATGCTTTGTATCTCAGGCCGTAGACAAAGGCTAGCAAGAAACTTCTGGAAGGCCTCCCATGTGAAGTCATCAGGCTTGAGTCCCTCTGACTGAGAGAGAAAAGAAGGGATTGTGTTAAAAAGACATAAAAAGAAAAAGAAAGAAGCCTGATCATTCAGGGACATTTTTACTGCCTGTGACTATCACTGAATATTCAACACAGTTAAACTGAGTTCCTGTAAGTGCTGCAAGCTCCTAATTATTGTGCTCAGTCCTCCATACTAGGTGTGCTTTTCTGTTGAACCAGCAGGGGGCACCAGATCACAACAATGCAAGGAGAAACGCTGACAGTGCAGTTTGCACAATCTGGTCTCCTGTTCAAACAGAAATGTCTTGTGACACGGCCAAACTGATTTTTGTAAAGATTGCACCCATTTATCACACACAGGAAACCTTGTGTTACAACCTTAACCACAACTCTTTGGTGTATTTAACTGCACAATCAAGTAAATATTCTGACAATATGATTAAAAAATTTATAAAAAACACTACTTAGCACTGAGCAAAACTTTTAAACATGGTTGGGCAAAAAACCATCAGGCGGGAAGGAGGACTGACACAACCCATGTAGTGCTCTGGATGTCCTTGCATTTTATATCATATGAAAAAATAACAGTGTCTGCACAGTATGGGATGGATGTGGCGAGTTAGCACTAGGCCTAGGGAACTGTCCAGGTGGAAGGCCTGGATAAAAGAGATGCCATCCAGCTTGACCTTGCCTGCCAAGCGACGCACATGTTGAAATGTGTTGGGCTTGACTTGTGTAATATTAACTTCAGTTTGGCCAAACTGCAAAAAGTATGGAAGAGGTTTAGGGCTACTAAAAAAAATTTGATATGCAATTTCTTTTTTAACTTGTAAGAAAAAAATTCTGAACTTTGGGTTTAAAGTCAGAATCCTGAGATTAAAGTCAGAATTCTGACTTTTAAAAAAAAAATTGTGTCCCTTTTTCAGTGGCCCTAATCCTCTGTAAAAAGCCTTCATTTAAGCAACCAATATATTTATATACACCATTAATGCTAAGTGCAGCTACAGTAAAGTGAAGATTTTCTCGTATTGAATTATCAATTCAAAGTTAGTGGGTGCACTAGTGTCAAAGTTTAAAATCAAGGAGAGTTTGTCCATAATTTAATTTCATTGAAGTTCGTGTGGAATCACAGAATCAAGTTTTAGTACGTTTCTGTTTTTCTTTTTTGTAAAGCTAAGTTTTTATTTTGTTTCCATCAACTAAACTGTTTTAGTTTTAGCTATCTCATTGGTTTTAGTAAACCGTAGTCGCCTTGGTCTCTACAACAGCCACTATTGTTTGTAGGCTAACAGTGCAACTTAACCATGCCTGTAGCTATCACCTCTTTTTCTTTAGATGACACCTACTAAATGGTCATTCTCTGCCTGGAAACAAGCTTTTCAGACAGTAGCTTTGTAAAATGGACCCCCTGATGACAGGCATAAAATCAGGCCAATCCACCTTCTTTGCAGGGTTAAGTTTTTCTTGGCTCAAAGTGAATGAATAGATAAACATCCATTAAAATTTAGACTGCCTTAGATTTAGATAACATTCCTGCAAGCCCACATCTATTTCTATTTTGGCCTCTTTAAATTGAAAAGGCATGCTAAGAATGCTCTGCAACACCCCAGGGTGATAGACTGAGTTGTTGCTATTATCATGTATGGAGGACTACAGCATCTCCTGAGCAGCCTTGTGGTCAGTGATGGCCGATAATTACCCTGTTATTGACGAGACCACACTGCTCCAGAGCCGTCTCCACTCTCTTTTTATCTGAAAACATCTTGAGAATACTGAAAGACAGAGTTTGGAGAATGGTGGTCATTGAAATTGGTTTTCATTATGACTGAGAGAAAACATCTACTGTCCAGAGATATCAGCAGAATCTGATATTAGATTTACATAAATGAAAATGATGAGCATGGGTCAGATGTCAACAGTGAGCAGAAGATAACTCTCAGTGGAGATGAAAGTGAAAGTGGAAGAGAGACAGAGAAGAGGAAAGGAAAGCAGAAGTGGTTTTTTGAATTCTGTGTGTGGCATCTCACTTCTTCACAGGAATCTTCCCGTCCTGATTCACCTGCAGTTTTAACTTGGTGTATCTAAAAGAGAAAAAAAGACTCTTTAAACCGTCATCTAACATCTGCCTCATGTCAAGATAAAAAAACTTTTAACTGCTTACGCTTTGAGGAGGAAGGTGTTTCGTGATGCATTCTGGGAGAGTATGTTTGTGGCCAAAGTGAACAGCTCATCCGTCCAAATCTGGGAAAGCAAACATGCACACAGTGATAAAACAGGGCTGTTTTAGTGTTTGTCTGATGTTAAAGTAAATGAAACAGTTTTTATATACAATATACAGCACACACAGGAAATAATCCTTCTTTACAACTCCTAAACCTGCACACTCACGAGCCTCTAAGTCAACATAGTAAAGTGAGTAACCAGCATATGGCCTTAGGAAAGAAAGAGGGACGAGGAGAAAGCTTGGAGATTAAAGGAAGGAATGACAGAAAGATATATTAGCGTGCAGGTTGACGGGTGAGTTTTCTGTGGTTACCTTGGCTGTGTCTTCCTGCATAGCCTGGAAGTTAAGGAAGGACGTGTTGACCAAGTCATTGCCATGGACCACAGTTACCAGCTTCCCTTCCACGTTGTCACCTTTTCCAAAGCCAAGCAACTCCCGCAGCTTTGGGTCCTGACACACAAACACATTTTCACCTCTTTTGACAAAATTTAACTCAAGTTTTTATTGAGAACACAGTTTTTTTTCTGCATTTAGACTCCGTCCTTCCTGCTCCTTGCCCATCTCTGAGCCTCCAGAGAACAGTAAATGTGATGCATGTGGTGCAGCACTCTGATCTAATTAACCAAACGACTCTTTCCTCCCTTTTGGACCACTCTCTCTCCACCAGCAGCTCTCTCAGTGTCTCTCTATCAATTATGCATTCCCTCCATTACTCACTCTCTATCCTCTCTCTCTTTCATTTCAATTAAATAAATTAACTCAGAGGATTGTTTATGAAGAAAAGTGCACAGAAAGGACTGCTAACAGCTTGACTTGGATCCAAACATTCTTTTTCTACTAATAGATCATCTACAGACATCATTATTAATGGTTTTATTTGGAACTATTCTCTACTGAACAAGTAGTTCCCATAAAAGTGTTGACGACGTGTTCTGTGGATTTTCAACAGCAACAGGAGGTCTGCTCCTGGACTTTAGGGTTGTTGAACTTTTAAAGCCTGTATCAACAGATTTTATGGCAGACAAATGTGAGCACATCTTTTTTTATTAGTGAGATAACATGACAAGAGAAAAAGTGATGTAAAGACAAAGGAGCAAGACGATAAGACAGGAACAGACAGTGTGCAGACCTACAAATAATAAAGGTAACAGGAATGTATGGATGTTTAAGAAAACTCTGAAAGAAGAGATAACCCTGCTGTCAAATCCTGTCTGTTTTCAACCGTACAAACTTGAGTTATTATCTGATAGCTGAAAATATGATATTAAGACCCTGTAAGGAATTTGAGGCTTGTTACAAAACAGACTGAAATTAGTATAAATGGCTCTTTAAGATCTAAAGCATAGCAAGCAAAAGTATATTTAAAAAGATTGATTATTATTATTATAAACCCCTGACTCTTCTGGCAGCACAATACAGAGAAAGCCTTTTTTAAAAATATTTTCTAATGTATTCACGCTGAGGGATGAGTCTGATTGTGTAGTAAAGCAGATGATTCATGAAATCAGAAACACAAGAAGGATAATATCTGTAAATATGAAGAACCACTCTGTTCAAAGGGGGCAAAAATTAAGACAAACTGAAAGTTCCTCACAGAAATTTACAGTGCCTATAAACTGTGTTCTACCCCTTGGATGTTTTATCCTTCAAATGATTTATAAATCAATCATGGTATATCATTTTGCTTTCTTGACCAAAAACCCCAAAATATTACAAAAACCTCTCTAATGTCAAAGTGAATACAGATTTCTACAAATGAATGTCAATTAGATAAAAATAGGTAAAGTACGTGACTGCATAAATATTCACGCCCTTCATGGTAGTTTTGGCTGCAATCACAGCACTGAGTCTGTGCGGGTAGCTCTCAATCAGGCTTGCACATCTGGACACTGCAAAACTGCTAAAGCTCTGTCAGGTTGCATGGGAATCAAGCGTGAACACCCCTTTTAAGGTCCAGCCACAAATTCTCTACTGGATTGAGGCTTAGACTTAGCCACTCCAGAATATTCACCTTCTTGACTCTAAAACTTGTCTGTGCAGCTTTCTCTGCAAGCTTCTGGTCATTGCCTTGCAGGAAAATAAATCTTCTCCCAGGCCATAGTTCTCTTGCAGACTGAATAAGACTGGCTTTTCTGGGTTGTCTATATTTTGCCGTATTCGTTTTACCCTCTACCTTTACAAGCCTGCCAGGGCTGGCTGCTGAGAAGCATCCCCACAGCATGATGCTGCCAAAACCATGCTTCACAGTGGGGATGGTGTGTTTGTGGTGATGAGTGGTGTTTTGAATGATGGCCATGAAGCACCATTTTGGTCTCATCAGACCAGAGAACTTTCTCCCACTTGACCATGAAGTCTCCTATGTGCCTTTTGGTGAATTCTAGTGAAAGATTTAATCTGAGTTTTCTTCAACAGTGCCACAAGCTCCCATAAAGCTTTGACTGGCGAAGAACTGATAGAAAATGCATTTGAAAATAATCAAATTAAATTAAAAGCAGCCTGATACTATTCTTTAAACACATCTTATCTAGTGCAGTTGATATTGATCAGAGTCCTCATTTTAAAAAAAAGTAAGCAGCAGAGGTGGGCAGAGCTGGTGAGTACATTTCTACTCATATTTTGTTATTTTATTAAATGAGCACCTTCTGGTGGTGGAATTTACATACTGAATGTTTAAATATTTGATTCTGTTTGTTCCTGAGATTATTTCTGGACTTTTCATATTTAGATGAGACTTGAGAAAGAAAGGACACATGGAGAGGAGAGAATAGGGGGTGACATCAGCCAAACGGCATCAGAACCAGGAGATGAACATGCAACCAGGACTGTGGTCTCTGTACAAAGGGCACCTGCTCAACCACATCCCCTAAACCAGCACCCCATCTGTTTGATTTGTCTGATTCAGCAAACTTTAACATGGTAGCTGCACAGTTTTGGGTCAACTCCCTGGTGCAACTTAAGTACGTGGACATACAAGAGGGAAAAGTGAGGTTGCTATAGTGCTACATTCATCTTTTGAGCCATTGTTGTTCTAAAACTAAATATTACAACACCCTTTACAATACTGTGAGCAGTGAGAAGATGGTCTGGCTGTAAAAGGAAGTCGTTCTGTGCTGCTGCTGCCAAATGTCCTGAGTGTTTGCTCATGATGGATTTATGTTAAGTCCCTATACATAACATAAAGAGTACAGAGAAGACCTGTTCTTTGTATGAAGACTCCTGAAAGAACACAGAGAACATTTTGGCAATTTATCAGTGACTGGAGTTGATTGATAATTTTGTTGAACTGAATCACAGCCACCTACACAGAGGATCTGAGGAGATAAAAAGTGTTCCTGCAATTTGGCAGACTGGCCCTTTATTCTACCACACTTGATAATTTGTCTTAAAGCCACAACTTGTTGCCTCATAACAACAAAAAATTCAATTTTTTCACAACATGAGTTTTTTGTTAGTTGTTGGCTCATTGTTCATTGCAAAAATGCATCAATTCTGAAAGACTGATTAAAAGCAGAAGCATATTGGAGTGTTTGTTCCTACTCATTGATTTAATAAAGTAAACACAGTCATATATTGTGCAGTGATTCTGTCTTTTGTTATCTTTGGCTAATCTGATCCACAAGCCTGCCCTTTGTCAACACATCCATATGTTTGAACTTAGCCACTAATGCCCTGCTTTATGCTAGCCACTCTGCCAGACTGATCTCCGTTCTTACACAATGACTTCCTCGCCAACAGTCGCTGGTTATATCACTTCCTGTCTGCTGGTCCATCTGTCAGCAGCCTCATTAGCACACTGTCACCTTTGTACCATCAGCTGAGAGAGGAAACACACACACTCAGAGGACAAAAACACGCACATCTTTTGATGACAGCCACTCTTGAGCATCACATTGCTGTTCAGAGGACAAAGTTATCAACAGCAGGAGGTGACAGCGTCTTTCTTCTCCACACACACACACACACACACATTACTAACCTTTGGCTGTTTGGCGTATTTTCCTGTTCTGGTGTCTCTGATAGTGGCAATGTCCAGAATCTCCACCTCCTAAGAGAGAAACACATCAGTCAGAGTCTTGATGGACAGAGAGGCGACATTAGCATCATAGTCACACATTTCAACACCTCTTTTTGGACTTTTATTCAGTATTATTGTAAAAAAAAATAGAAAAAAAGAAGAGGAAAGGTGTCCTTATGTCTACTAAAATTCCCATGAAATCAGGGTTGAACCCAAATCTCTTGCAAAGTTCACTATGATGAAACACTGCCTTGAATTCTTATCTCCCCCTTCATTGAAGTTGCACTAGCAGACAGTGGTTGTCCATGATGGTCACATTCAGTGCAACTGGCTGCTTTATAATAACCTTGTAAAGCAAATGAATGGCCAGATTCTGTGTCTGTCATCAGGCCAATCCATCATGCAAAGCTCAAGTCTGAAACAACAGTTCCAGCTCTGAGAACAGATCTGACCAATCAGCGTCATTTGAGGAGAATGAGGTTGAAGCTACAGGTGTGGTTCAGTTGTACTGAAAGCTGACAGCAATGGCTGCCGCCAGTGTAGCATTTAGCAGGGATGTAGCCAAGGTAGAGTGAACTTTTATCAGAACTGGGACACATTTCCTCATTAAAACAAGAACAAAGAGCCACAGAGCGGTGTTACTTTAGGCAGCTATCTCTAATTTTAGTCTTTGTCTTCAGACCAAATGTCTTTTAGTTTTAGCCCCATTTTAGTCATTTCTACCCTTTTTAGTTTTAGTCTAGTTTTAGTCCAAAAAAGTCCTCACATTTTAGTCTTAACTTTGAGTCCAAGCATTTATTTTCTTGCCTAAATCTGGTACCAAGTCATGCTAGTGTGTTCTTTGCACACTGCCAAACCTGGGGTCCCTGCTTTCTACAGCTGAGAAGTAAAATAGCTACAGATGCATTGGGGTTTCTTGTCAGATTTACCCACAGTAGAGAAATCTTATGGATTTTGAATGTCCGACAAAAATTACATTACATTACATTTTAGTCTAGTTTTAGTCATCTTGATGAAAACTAAACTTACTTTTTGTCAGTTTTAGTCTTAGTCTTACAGTTTTTGTCATGGAAAAAAAGGCTGTTGACCAAATTTTTAGTCATGTTTTAGTCGATGAAATTAACACTGCCACACTGAAAGCTTCTCTTGGCAGAGCAGATGTTTTTGCACTTGTCTTGACCAGCCTTGGCATGAGTTTTATCCTCCAGTGAGTTCCGCTGTGACAAAACTATGGGAGCGCCTGACTGTCGAGCTCAGGTTACAACATGAGCGGCACATACCTGACTACCTTACATTGGCCCGTTGCTCTGATAAGCCAGTAAATAGGATTGGGCTATATTTATTTTTTAATACCGTCATACCCATCCAAAAAATTTATATGGGGTACAGGTGCTATCATCAAGTATTTAAACCCACGTTAAACAAGCACTTGTTGACGTACACACACGAGCGTCGTGAGCAAAGCACATTCCTCTACAAGCTCAAGCTTCAGCTCAGAACACATTTATAGGGCGATGTTTATAGGAGTGCTGAAAGTGATTTACAGTTAAAGCACTGTTCCCAGTTACTTCAGGACAAAGGCGCAAACTGCGTTTGGTTTTCCTCTCCATCTTGACACATACCTTTACCTTTTTTTTTCCCACCGTTGTCCCAGAGGTAATAAGAGAAATATTAACTATCATCATCTAGGATCTGGGAATATTAACTTACATTCAGTGTGCTTTTAAACATTTAACGATTGGCCTTAAATACTTTTAGTGCTAAAAAACTCCCAGGTAAGATTTCCATTTCTGTGTGGTTGCTTGCTTCTACAAGGGTTGTCATTTCTTGAACTGAATTCAGCTGTAACAGCCCAATTAAAGAAATGCTTGCTGGTGACACTGCTGCTGCATCAGCATAGTGCCGTCGCAGTACGATTGTGTGTGAATAACCGTGACATATAGCGTAAAAAAAGTCTTTTGTTGCCGTCAGAGGAATACACAGGCACAATCCTGTTCTACATATAAGAGGATGTATTAGTAGCCTTGGCCTCCAGTGAAAACCTTAGTTACTGATAAAAAATGAGTTAAATCTATTCTTTGAAATGTAGTTGAGAAATAAAATTGTATGACTTTATTTTTTCCTGCTGTTTGGATTCATGTAGGAGTCAGAAAGAAGAAATGCTAATGACAGAGCAGTGTGTTGACAGATCGGGAAAGAAGAAACACTTGAATGAATTTCTTTGTTGAGATAAATTCCTCAGGCTTAAAGTTTACAGCCTGTCTAGGATTTCTCCTCCTTCCATTAAATCCTCTTTTATTTATCTTTTATCATACTCTCCTGTTTCTTCAGACACGAAACACAAACCAGTGACAAATGAAGTGAGTGCATGTGTTTGTATGAGACAATGGAAAACAGAGACAGAGAGAAAGAGGGGATATGTGGAAGGGACTGAGCATCTGCAGTTATCGGGCGTATCTATGGAGCTGATTTGCATGACTGATGCTATGACAAATACACAAACGTATGCATGTACGCACATGTAAACAGGCAAAGCACACACTGAGAGAAGATAAGGAAGCTGTTACAACATTATAGCGAGCAAGGGTTACACGGCCTGGGAGGAAGAGAAGGGAGACAAAAATGGGAATGATGCACATGAGGAGGAGGGGGCGGTCATAAAATCAGCCATAAACAGAGAGGACGACACTGTATATATTTGTTTAGCCCTACACTCATCCCCAGAGCTGTTCATGAATCTCACAGAGATACAGTGCTGTGAAAAAGTATCTGCCTTCTGGATTTCTTATTTTTATGCATATTTGTCACACTTCAATCCATCGTATCATCAAAAAAGTTTTAATTTATGACAAAGATAGCAAGAGTAAATACAGCATGCAGTTTTCAAACGATGATTTCACTTATTAAGAGAAAAAAAACATCCAAACCTACCTGCCCCTATGTGAAAAAGTAATGCTCCCTTGTTTAACCATGAATTAACTATGATTAGCCACATTTTGGGCAAAGCTGAGTTCATTTTCAATGGCCACAACCAGACCTGATCACTGTCTGACACAGTGAAGTAGGCTAAAAGATTCCAAAAAGCAACACATCATGTTGTGATCTGAAAAAATTCAAGAACAGATGAGAAACAAAGTTACTGTCATCTACCAGTCTGGAAAGGGCTACAAAGCCAATTATAAGGCTTTGAGACTCAAGCAAACCATGGTGAGAGCCATTATCCACAAATGGGGAAAATTTTGAACAGTGGTGCACCTTCACAGGAATGGCTGGCCTACCACTTGACTCAGTTATAGAGATGTCGGGGGAACTGCACTGACCAGCGGCCCTGTTTTTTTTGGATTTGATGGTTTAGTATAACAGCACAAAAACAATGGATGCTACAGGTGGCAAGGGAGAACCAAGGGACCAAGTTTTTGAGACTGTGGAGGCTACAGCGACTTTTAAATCTGGCGTGTGGAAGCGTTTTGGCTTCCCGGTGTCAAGAAATGAGAAAAGAGAAAAGGTGACTGACAAATGAAAAACAGTATGCAGACACTCCTCTGGCCAGGCCCTAACTCTCTTAAGGAAGCGTTCACAATCCCACTCCCACACCATAGTGTGAGGGCTCAACAAATCACAAGGTGTATTAGTGAATTTATCCTCAGAGACCTACAGCTGTTTTTAATGGTAGACAACGAAGGTTAGTGAACGTGCCTGAGCCAAAGTAAAAGCAGAGCATGGCCTAATACACACCTATGGCACTTTTTCGCACATATTGTAACATCAAAGGTGTAATTGTTATTTAATAAATGCCAATGTCAATTCCTTCCAGGTTTTCATTCGTTGCTTTGGAGAGTTTTTGATACTCCAATAAATACCATACCATGGACTTGTTATCAAGTTACTATTGTACCATGAGATTTTGATGCAGGTACACCCCTACTCAGGTAAGGTCAGTGTTCATGTTTCAAAAATAAGAAAGAGACTGGGCAAAAATGGCATCATGGGAGCGTCCCAAGGTCAAAACTACTGCTGACCAAAAGGAACACAGAGGCTCATCTCACATTTGCAAAATCATCTTGATGATCCCCAAGACTTTTGGAAAAATATTCTGACGAGACAAAAGTTTAACTTTTTGGAAGGTGTGTGTCCCGTTACATCTGGTGTAAAACTAAATGGACTTGGTAAATGGAGTTGAGCTTGAATAGTGTTATTCTAGTCATCTGAGTACTCAGAGCACTTTTACATAGCAGGTCACTTATCCAATCACAGCCTTTCACTCCATTCATTCCACCTTCACTAATGGCAGAGCTTGCTTTGGAGAATCAGCCATCAGCATTAGCTAATCCCATTCATATACATTCATGTCCATTTCAATGTGGATCGAACCACAACCTTCTGGTTGCGAGACATCCGTCTCTGCCTACTAATCCACAGTCGCCCTGACCAACACAGCAGTTTATGAATAGATTGTAGGAACAGTTAGAGCTGGGCAATTAATCAAAAAAATAATCAAAACTGACATTTAGAGCCTCTAACCAACATAAACCTGCTTTGTCAATTATTTCAATTTTTCTCCCTAACAATTTTCTCTCTACTAATGCTGACTGACTACTGACCGTGTAGTCACGTGATAGTAGCCAGGTGTTGCAAGGCATGTAGCCTGCTGGAAACCCAAGAGAAGAAGAAGTACTCATCATGTGCTCATTCCCATCCAGTCCACTAAAACTCAAACACGTGCAGAGTGAGCAGCAAAGTTATTTTTTACCTTTTATACAACAGTATAAAAATAATTTATTTTGTTAGCAAGAAATACAAGTTGTTTATTTTCTACTTTTCTTGGAAAATTTGACTTTCACAAAAAAGGATTTTCATTTCAGCTGATGTTTGTTTTGATTTAAATTATTTCAATAAATAACCATAAATTTTTTATCTGTGCCGGTTCTTTTCAGTTATTTGTTTTGAAATTAAACAAGTATTTTCAGAACAAACAGAATAGGAGGTTGGGGGTGGAATAATCGTTAATTAATCATAATCGAAGTAAAAAGTTCAACTAATCGTGATTTTGATTTTTGCCATAATCGCCCAGCCCAAGAAACAGTCGAACATTGTGCTGCTAATGTAATGGTCTTCTTTGCTGCTTAAGGTCCTGGACCACTTGCTGTAACTGATGTAATACTGCTCTCTACCAGGAAATCCTGAAGGAGAATGTCCAGCCATCAGTTCATGACCTAAAGCTCAAGCACACTCAGGTTCTCTATCAGGACTATGATCTGAAACACACCAGCAAGTCCACCTTGGAATGGCTAAAACAAAAAATGAAGGTTTCGGAGTGACCTAGTCAAAGTCCAAACGCAAATCCAGTTGAGATGCTTTGGCATGTCCCTACACAGACCACTCATGCATTAAAACCCTCCAATGTGGCTGAATCAAAACAATTCTGCAATAAAGAGTGGGCCAGAATTCCTCACAGTGATGTGAAGTCCTCATTGCCAGCTATCACAAATGCTTGCTTTCTGTTGTTGCAGCCAAACATGGCACAACCAGTTTTGGGGGCGATTACCTTTTTAAACAGGGCCAGAGAGGTTTAAATGGCTTTTTTCCCTTAATAAATGAAATCATCATTCAAAAATGGCATTTTGTTTTTACCCAGGTTATAATGTGAAAATTTGTTTGTTGATCTAAAACACTTCAGAGTGACAAATATGCAAAAAGATAGGAAATCAGGAAGGGGGCAACATTGTATCACTGTGTGACTTGGCTCTGTTATTTAGTGCATTTGTAGGACAAAATTAACATTTTTCTTCTGTCTTAAGATGACTCATTAATGGAAAGAACATAAATAATTTATTTCACTTTTCTTTTTATTCTTCGTCTGAATCTGGGACAAGTTGTCAGTTTGTCAGACGACTCCTTGTCCGCGTTCAGCCCAGATTCTCTCTCCAAAAATAACAACAAAGAAAAAGTCAGACTCTTTGGCTGAAACTCATCTCCTCCACATTCCTGCTTTTGTTATCTCACTTCAGCTGTGATCTCATCGCCTTGCAGTGTGCAAGCTCCCCTGGGATTGCTGCCAGTAAAAAAAAAAAAAAGGTCAGAAGTGATGAACCACTTGGATCAAACTCTGTCTCAAACTTTGTCCTCTGATTGGCCTGTGGAGGATAAATCACTTCCTGGGAGACTAAAACGCTTCTGGGTCTCCTCCTCTCCCACAGGCTGTGGTTTCATTCTAGTATGGCTATGACGACTCCTTAGGGACCACAGTAATGAGACTACAACTTTGTCTGCCGCTTATGTGAGCGTGTGCCTGACAGTTAACATTTTCTCTTAAAACGCATACATTCCAACAGACACACTAGCAGGAATACAAACAGGCAAATCCTCGACATGCAGGTCCTGACTTGTGAAACATCCTGACCTGTTGAGCAAGACAGGGTGTATGTGAAAGAGAGTAGGCGTGCATGGAGAAGGCAGCACACATTAGACGCATGTGACACAAGAAGAGGAGGCAATTCTTCAAGTACAAATGTGTCAGCATGTGATCAGAAAAATGTGTGAATGCGTAGTGAGAACCCGTGTGTATTTTTGCACATAGTTGTGTATCTGAAAGCGTGTGAAGGTCGGTCATCTCTGAGTGCATTCCTAACATATTCCGGCCTTCTGCTCAGTTAGCGTGTGTGTATCTGTGAGTTTCAATGTGTAATATTTAGCTAGTCATGGCAGCTGTAGCCCTCCATTCATCTGTCAGTGCTAAGCTCCAAACACAGCTTGCTCCATTTATCACTTCAGGCGCGGCTGTGGGCTCATTATGGCTCCAAATGAGCATGGATGAGAGTTTTCCAGGAGTCGAGTTGTGATTAAGTGCCACAATTTTCTCTCATTTAGTGTTGTTGGTGGACTAAGGAACTTCCCTCAGCATGATACATGTACTGAGTGATTTCCTACATTTCCCATAATGCACTCCCATCAGTTTTAGGGATTGCTGTGAGCATGTTGCACCTGCTGATTGCAGAGGATGGAAGCTAGAGAGGGCTCCATGAGGACCTAAAGTATGTGTTGCTGCAAAGCACACTGGTCTATTGAGTCAACAGGTTAGTTTTTATGTCATGCAAAAAATCTGCATACAAGCATCTTGGAATTAACCTTGCAAAGCAGATAGATCGGCTAGACTTTAAGTCCGTCATCAGGGAGATCCATCTTGCAGAGCTCCTGAATCGATTTTGCATGGTCTAAAAACAGACCAGACTGATCAGCATCATTTAAAAACACCAAGGCTGCCGTCAGTCTAGAAATGAGCTCAGATGTAGCTAGAGTAGCTGTTTAATCAGAACTGGACCACATTTCTTTAGTAAATAAAGAGCAAAGAACAGCACTGAAAGCTTTTCATGATGGAGAAGGTGTTTTCACCAATCTCCTGACCTGCTTCGGCACAAGTTTACAATGGTAATGTGTGGGGTTTAGTTGTACTGTAGGTCAGTATATACAATGGCTGCTGCTGGTGTAATAATAAGCTCAGATAATGCTATAGTATAGTGGCAGATTGATCAGAACTGGGCAAAAATCTTTATGAAAACAATAACAAAGAGCCTCACTGAAAGCTTTTCGTGGAAGAGAAGATGATTTCTCCTTCTCCTGACCAAACTCAGCATGAGTTTTATCCACCAACAAGCTCCACTGTTCATAAACTATGGCAGTGCCTGCCTGCAGAGCTACACATACCCATACCCAAACAGTCTGTAAGGTTATTTTTGGAAGTTTGGAAACCGGTTATGGTCACAGGTAATGGGAATTGGTACCATACCAGTTCAAATGTGAAAGGTACCCATCCCTAGCCATGATTTGCACAAACATCAGGATGCCATAACACAAAGTTGAGGAAAGTGAGACAACTTAAATGGAAAAGGATTGAGTAATTATAATAGGAGACAAAATATGGGTGGAAAGTGGCAAATGTGGGTTAAAATCAGTGGCAAAAATATGTTAAAAAGTGGAACAATGCTGTTACAAAGTGGCAAAAATGTGGCAAAAAGTGACAAAACTGTGTTAAAAGTGGCAAGAGAGAGAGCTGCAAAAATGGGTTCAACTGTCAAAACAAAGTGTCACAAATAGGTGACAAGTGGCAAAAATGGCAAAATTGGAGACAAGTTGTAAGCATGTTTGAAAGTAGGGTTGAGTATTGGCAAGAACCTCTCGATACGCATCACAATACTTGGGTCATGATACGATAACATCACGATATATCAGGATCTCATGATATTGTGATATATTGCGATATTCTACACAGTTAACTAAGAAAAATATAGAGATGATGTATATGTAAATCACACAACATGTTGGTGGTGTTCCCGCTATATTTCACGGCAGCAAGACTGAGCTTGCAAACGGCATTTCCTTTCTCTAACTCGCTGTTTGTGTTCCCCGTTTTAACTTTGAAGCCTAAATGCTTCCAAACGTCTGCTTTGAATTGTGCAGGTGTTGTTATTTTGTAAGCCATGTGGAGGTGCGGAAGTCGTATTTTACTAACAACTTGGCTAAAATATGAGTTTTTACTTTTTACAAAAAAAATCGATATTAAGAGTTGAAGTATCGATATTGTATCGGATGTCAAAGTATCGTGATATATTGCTGTATCAATATTTTTTCACAGCTCTATTTGAAAAAGGACGATAAAAGGCTTAAAAGTGGCAAAAAGATGAAAAAAAGGGTTAAAAGTGCCAGAAAGAATTGTCAATAAAGGGTAAAAAATGGCAAAAAAAATTGACAAAAATAGGCAAGAAGCAGGACAAAGTGGCAAAAAATGGCAAAAAGTGGCACAAATTTGTGAAAAATGGCAAAATTGGCTAATGATATGGGTGAATAAGTAGTGCAAATAAACCAGCAGAGCTAATCCAACACAGGCATTGGCAGTCTCAGTCTCTGAAAAAGGAAAATAGCTTTATTTCCCCACATTATCTACTGTGAACTAAAAAAGTGACCGTGAGGTATCTCATGATGTGCTGATGATGCATTTTAATTAAACAACAATTATTCGGTCAGTCTATATTTAGCCACTAAACACAAGTACAGCTGATGTGAATGTGATTGGATTAGGCCCATGTTCACTCACTCCTTTCCTTCCTGCATTTCTTTGATTGACTTTTCACTTCCTCTCCTCCCTCCTACTGTGCTACTGTCCTCCTTTCACTTTCTTAAGATTAGAAAAATATGAAAGGGTGACTAAACAATCAAGAGAGCGCCACTCCTTTCCTGTGACGCGCCTCAGTGTGCTTTTGAAAGATCACCGTGGCTAAATATGTCTCCAATGACCAATCACAGCCACTATCAAATGGCACATGATGACGGCATATAGGAAACTGGATACACACACTTGAACACACTGACACGAACAGTGCCAGGACAGAATACATCTCCAGCATTTAAGGTAAGACTTTAAAGGATGTGAAAAAGTGGAACAAAGAGATCTTTAAACTGTTTAATCGCTGCGGTGGGAGAGTTAGTAAAGTGTTTATAGACTGAGATGGAAGGGGACATCTAATACCCCTGTGAACCATGGGACAACTGCACAACTTGTCACGTCTTCTGTGCATGTCAGTGACATCACAATCTGCTTTCTGCTATCACCCCCTCATTATCTGTTTATCTCTGTCTTTCCTCCCTAAGTGTCATATTTTTGTGGTCAGAGAGTGAGGATAACAGGAAAGTAAACATTTTAGCCACTCAGATGAAGAAAAATGTCGCTCGACTTCTAATGAAAAAAATTAGAAGCTCCATTAAGAAGAAGAGGAGTGTGACCGAGATGGTCAGATTCTAAGGAAATAAACATTTCAGAGAAATTAAGTTTAACTTCATGGGAAAGGAAAACAAGCAAAAAGTTGTACATCAGCAAAACGGACACAAACACAAATAGCACAGTCATACCAAAATGTCTCCAGGCGCTTATAAATACTGGCCGATTTTGGCCAAACACTCAAAACCAACACAAAATGAAAATAGTTATAGTATTCACAAAGCATCCACAATATGCAAACAACTAAGATCAATGGGACTGAAACACGCTCAGCCATTCACAGCCCACACACAGAGATTAGGCAACACATGTCATGAAACACACAGGGAAAGCATTGATAAGGAAGAGGTGTACAACCCCGATTCCAGAAAAGTTGGGACACAGTGTAAAAAGGAAAGAAAAACAGACTCTAAGTGTAGTAGTGTTATTCAAAGAAGAGAAGACTAAATCACTGGACAAGTCCAGTTAAGACCTGGTTGGCTGACTAATGAGTGGTTAACATGTTTGTTTATTCTTCTGTCTTTGTCTTAGGGAATTTGCAGACAAAATGCAACCCCTATTCCCCAAAAAAGTTGGAGCACTGTGTAAACTAAAAGCAGAATCAAGCAGCAACCTCCGGTCCTGAAAAACGAAGCCAATGCAGAAGTGCAAAAAAATTGCAATACCGCGAGTGTCCACTTGAGGCTGGCTGCAGGAACACCGGAAGTCCCGTCTGCACACATGTTAAACAGCCGGTATTGACACACAAAATAAACTGGTTTACAGCCTGGTTCAAAACACCAAACGTGTCTCATTAGCTAGTGTCTTATTGTGCTTTCACTGTACGGGGGGGTGAATTTTTTTGTACCACGATCGTTTGGATTATATTTAGGATTAAAGCTGATTGGCGCATCTCATTTGATTGACAGATAGCTCGGCAGGCAGAGGCTCTGTTTCTGTCAACCGGAATGCTAGCAAGCAGGCTGACAGGAAGTCGCGCTTAGTGGGCGGGCGTTAATCCAAAGTTCTGTTGAGACCGGGATTTCAATATGGAAGCCTCCATGGATTGGCTTCAAAAGCCGTTTGAGTCCGCCTATTGTAAGCAGACGCAAGACGTCACACAGGGTTTGTCCGATTCTTTCTACAGTCTATGAGCAGAATGTACTAATTTGCAAAACTCATTAACCTGTATTTTTTTAGATATATATATTTTGAGCTTTTTTATGATAGAGGAGGACAGTAGATAGAATGTGAAACAGGGACGAGAGGGTGGGTGAGGGAGCGACATGCAGGAAACGGGGCTACAGGCCGTACTTGATCCCGGCCGCTTGTGTACATGGGGCGTCCCTTAAACTACTAGGCCATCTGCACCCCATAAACCCATGTTTTTGTCATATTTTAACATACACAACATATCAGATGCTGAAACTGAATCATTTGACCATTTCATGAAAATATCAGCAACACATTTTAAAGAAAGTAGGAATGGGTCTTGTTTCCCATCGTGTATCATCCCCTCGTCTGCTAACATCATTCTATAAATGTCTGGGAAGTGATGAGACCAGTTTCTGTAGTTTTAGGAGAGGAATGTTGTCTCATTCTTGTCTGATGTAGCATTCTAGATTTTCAACAGCGGGACAGGGGTCTTATTTGCAGGATTTTTCATCAATAATGGAGCTAATGTTTTCTATTGGTGAAAGGTCTGGACTGCAGGCAGGTCAGTTTAGCAGCTGGACTCGTCGACTGCAAAGCCATGCTGTTGTGATGGAAGCAGTGTGTGGTTTAGCATTGTCTTGCCGAAATATACAAGGCCTTCCGTCAAAGAGACACTGTCTGGATTGGAGCATATGATGCTCTAACACCTCTGTATACCTGTCAGCATTGATAGAGCCTTCCCAGATGTGTAGCTGTCTGCGTCATAGGCACTAATTCAGCCCCACACCTTCAAAGATGCAGGCTTTTGAACTGAGAGCTGATAACAAGCTGGATAGTCCCTCTCCTCTCAAGTCTGTTGGGTATAATGTCCTTGGTTTCCAAAAAACAATTTCAAATTTTGATTCATCTGACCACAGAGCAGTTTTCCAACTTGCCTCAAGAAGAAGCAGCATTTCTTTCACTGCATCTGTGGATGGCATATTGAACAGTGTTAACAGAATGATGTCCCTAAGTGTTCCTGAGCCCATGCAGGGATTTCCAGAATAGAATCATGTCTGTGTTTTAATGCAGTGCTGCCTGAGGGCCCAAAGATCACAAGCATCCAATATTGACCTTTGACCTCATCCATCACTTACGGAGATTTCTCCAGATTCTCTGAATCTTTTAACGATGTTATGTACTGACAAGAGTGGGACTCAAATCCTCACAATTTAACACTGAGGGACATACTGGTGACCTGTGAACCTCTGTGCATCTTTACTTCTAAGAGACTCTGACACTCTAAAATGCTCCTTTTGTACCCAGTCATGTAACTGCAACAGTAGTTGCAAATGCTCCTCGAGCTGTTCCAACCATTCGTTCTCCTGTCCCCAATTTTTTAAATGGGCTGATTCCATCAAATGCCAAATTTCTTGAAATGGTTAAATGTCTCAGTTTCACCATCTGATATGTTGTTTATCTTTTATTGTGACTTAAATATGGGTTTATGAAACTGCAAATCAATGCATTCTGTTTACATTATGCACAGCATCCCAACTTTTTTGGCATCCCCTGTGGATCAAAATTAATCTAGAGCAAGGATTATCAACTTCATGCACAAGGGCCCACCCTGGCCTTTAGCCTTGAGCTGTCAGGTCAGTCAGCCAGCCACAAAGGAGTCATTGAGATATTTAAGTTGCATATTTCTGGGTCTGTCATGTCATCCATCTTTAAGTTTGATGCTCACATGCTGTGTCATGATTGGTGGGAAAGCATGTACAGGAAGCAGATCTTTAGTTTTGATTCACAGGCAGAGGAAAATCCCACTCGCAGAGAGCCTGAAGCAGAGTAGACATATGACAACAACAGCTCTACGTAGTATGTCTTCACATTGCAAGCTTACATAAATGCTATTCATGCCTTTGTGACTGATGGGTTTGTTGAATGAAGGATGTTATAAAGAAAAAAAAAGTTAATGCCAAACAGCTGCATGCGTAAAAATGAAGAACAGCGTGTGTAAGAATAAAACAAATTGTCTGAAATCACACATTTATTCCTGACGGCCTATTCCCTAGACAGTGAGCCGTCTCTAGTGGATTATATAGTGAACTAATCACCCAATAAAAGAATGATTTCGAACACTACTACACTCAGCAGCAGACAATGAGGTCATTGCTGTTGCACAATAAAAGCATGTAGCAACAACAGCTCATAGATATCCTTGACTAAAAAGAATGGAACATGAAAACTGATACTGTACTCAATGGATGGACTCCTACAATGCTATCATTTTCTCTGAACTTTGACAACAGGCCACATCTTCTGCTCATAATACTCTTTTTCTCTTCTCTGAATCAGCACTTAGGCGTGCCAAACACCAGGATTAAATTGCGGGACACAACAGATAGGCCTACAGGTTTTCAGCAGGTTTTCTTTTAAAATTAATGACTAAGTTGCTCACACAAACATCTCAAAGGCCAACGCCTCTGCGGTGTGTGTTTAGTGTGTACATAAAGGAAAGTGAAAATGCAGACTACTCTGCCATGTGTGTTTTCAGATAATGTCAACAGAAGACAGAGCGTGTGACAGGAGAGGGAAGAGGCTGTCACACATTAAAGTTCAGTGTGACTGACACTCAACTTCCCCTGCCAGTCGCTCTCTGGGTCCGACCTCCTACATGAAAGCATGTGTGTTATGTAAACCTCTTGTTCTAAGTTAATTCCTTGGGGATATTTGACCTGAGCCATGGAGATAATCTCTATTAGATCTCTACTTATACCTGCCAACAATCATTCTACTACAAGTCAACTGGCCCACTTGAACACACACTCATTGGATTTACTTCACAGCCTGGTGTGTTCACACATCCAGTAATACTAGTTCTGGTACATCAATGGTAGGCAATTAAGTCTAATGAAATGTTCATCTAAAACAGTTTGTCATTCAGTAGAAAATGAAAGAGTCATTTCAGTAAATAGCAATGGATAAAGAAAGTCATCGAGGAAAAATGCCAGATATTTTCTGTGGATTTCAAAAAAAAAAAAAAAAAAAAAAAAAAAATCAAGATTTTCTTCTTTGTGTCAAACAAAGTAGGTCATAGAAAGGGATTAGTTGGCATTTTATCCCTCAAAGGAAGAAACTGCGTTCAAGGCATGTACTTTATTGATTTCCAAATGCGAGTTAGTTAAGAAGTAGCAATGCACAGTATTAGGTTTTTATCAATATCCAAGGTGCCAATATTAAATTAATTTTAGCCAATATCAGTATCAATATAGTCCAGATCTAAAACTTCAATCCTTAAAAACTGAGGATGAACAAATCAACAGATTTCCACCCTTATAACTTACTTTAAGAATAAGGAATGCTGAATAAAGAAAAAGACTGCCACTAACTTAACTTTGTAAAGCCAACATTTACAGCAAATTCTTATAGCTATAATATCAGTTGAAATATTGGCAGAAATTCTTAAATCTGCCAATGCTGATAACATTTTTAAGCTTATTTCTGCTTGTACCAAAATCATGCATCCATATTAAAATGATAATTCCCACTCTCATATACTTAATGTGTAGCTGCCATCAGCTGTTAGGACAGTGAGCATGTTTTAACTAAATAAACAGCAGAGAGCAGCTATCATAGCATTTCCTAATGGTTAAAATATCAGCTAAAGCAGCTACAGCTGTCATTTAGTTGTCATAAAAAGTAAAAATGGCAATGATTGGAATGTGAATCAATATGAAGATAGAGAAAAGTTACCTACTGATGCTAAACTAAGTCTCCTTGCTTTAATGTTTCCATTCAACAGGCGAATTTTCAAGTGGTTTATTTCTCTTAACCTAACTGTCAGCAAGGACAAATCACTTTTTCCAAAATGTTCCATTTTGGGGTACCTTACCAACCAAAAGGCTTAAATTCAACAGACATCTTTGAGTGGGGATTCTTTCCTCTCAGCAAGAAAGCAGTATTAGTTTCCAAATATGTCATTTAAGTCTACCCCAGTCTAAGGGAACAAAAAGAAAAGATGTCAAAAAAATCTACTCCAACCCTTGAGCCCTTTCCCTAATGTCATCTCCCATTCTTACATCAATCTCTTTATCAATTTCTAGTGCTGTAGTAATAGAGAATGGTCTTGGTCTTAAGACTGGTCTCAAGACTCAAGCACATTTTTACTTGGTCTTGTCTGGACTCTGGATTTTCCATCAAGACCAGTTGAGACCAGCACTGATCTGCTAATCGTGGACTTCATTAATGTGATAATAAGGAGAAGCACTTGCTAAACAACAAATAGCTACACCAGCAAAAACTCAGACAGCAGTCCGTCTTATTTCTTTTCACAATTACCTCTAAAAACTTACTTTAGGCCTCACACACCTGAAAAATCTAGATAAACATCTCATTTTCAGATATCTAAAATGATTCCAGAATTGTCAGTGGCTTTAAGATACATACAAGGATTTATTCTTTACAAGAAGTTAGTTGAACAAATTTAAGATTTGAGATTTTTGCATGTTGTGCTTTAAAGAGCTGCAGACACCTGTTTTATCTTTTAAAAATATTAAAAAGAAAACTAAAATTAAAGAGAGACTGCTCTTTAACTGTTCAACCTTGTCATGGTTTTTAAAATTGATTTTTATGGTCTTGGTCTTGTCTTGGTCTCGGTGCACTCTGGTCTCAGGAATGTCTCAGTCTCAGATAAAGAACAACACTATCACTTTCTCCTGAACTGTCCTATCAATAAAAGCAAAAATGGGCCAATGCTTTTGAAAAACTGTTTATGAACACCTATCTTAAAACCCATCAGCAACAGTCTAATGTAGATAGACAACCGCTAACTCTATGGGGCTTCAAAAGTAGATACCACTTAGGAACAAAACACCTGACTTCCATAATGGTGCCTTACTGATGCCTTTAGAGTCAGACAAACCAGAATTACTCTAGCTAACTCATTTATTAACATTCTTATCGGTTCTGGCCTGTTATCCCGGTCAAATGCTCTGTCTAAACTTTAACACAGCTGGCAGCCGGCTGAACGTAAAGAACAGCAAACTGATAGCATCTCATAGAAAATGAGGATGAAGCTGAATGTAGGTGATGTCAGATGACAGGCAATGCTGAGCTGAAGCTGTTAGCTCTGCTACTCAGCACTGCCCCAGTGATCATCAGCGGTATTGCAACGTTTAACCCGTGAGCATCCAGGGAATATGCAAACATAGGAACAAAATTAATCTATCCACTGTCTTAAATCCAGATCCTTAGATCCAGATTTCTATATGTCAAGGTTTTTCTAACAACAAATGTGATAAACATTAAAATATATCTTAATTTTGTCAGTTGCCCATGTTAATGATTCACTCTGACCCTCCTTCATGTGTCCAGTCAGATTTTGGTGACAGCTGAGCAGCACCCTGGGGCATTTGTTCAACCCAAATCACAGGTAATTCCTGACACACTGGACTAAGTGTTTGTTTGTGGTTTTAGTGCGTGCCCCACCCCCCCTATCTGGTTAAAGTATGTGAAATCAATTCCACACAATTAGAGGCTAAATTGGAGTTCCCTGATGACTCAATTACAACCCCGGGGGCAAACGTCTAAGAGGCCAGGTGCTATTGACATGACCTGTCCACCTCAGAGGAAGGAGGGAGGACAGGAAAATCAGGAAGGAGGGTGGAGAAAGAGGTGTAGAGGGAAAACGTGGAGGAGTGGGAGGAGAAGGAGGATAGGGGGCAACAAAATTCCCCAGAACCCCCATCTCCCCCGTCTGAGTAACTTCCTGCCCTCTTTCCCACGCTGAGAGAGAGGGAGAATGACGAAGATTAGAAGTGTTGTTGTAAGAAATTAAGGAGCAATAACTCTGGTAGGAAGGGACCACGTGAGAAAAAGCATTGATGACATGTCGAGGAGGAATCAGAGGGAGGAGGAGATGAGAGAAAAGGAAAAAAAAAATACGACCGTGAGGGGGAAGACGAATGGCGTGAAAAGACGGAGAGCAGAGGAGGAAGTGTCATCCTTAGGTTTATATTAGCCGAGCAGATTTTGCCTCATCTCTCTGACAGCTACCAGCTGCCCTAAAGATAGAAAGACAGGGAAGTTAAAGGTGGGAGAGGATGACAAATTGAAGGTGGATTAGCAGTGTAGAAACTGGGCAAGATCCAACAGCTAGGTTGGAAACGAAGTAAAGCAGAAGCAGGGAGGATCAGCAGCAGCAGGGCCAGGTGCCTCGTCTCTGCTGTGGCAGGTTAGACTGCCCTCCATGATCAGCCTCTTATTAAACGTTTCTGTTTGTCTGTCACAAATCAGAATTATTGGACAAGTTATCTTTGCTGCAAGCGGTGTGGAGAATGTTGCAGAATTTTCAACAACGATCCAGAAATGAGCACTGGCCTTTTTTGAGTATTTGAAAAACAGTACTAGTCTTTGCATCATCACAAAAGCCTTTAACTGACTCACAGAATTACACTGTGTGTCCATTCTCAGCGACCAAAACCAAATGGAAGAGGTGCAAAATGGAAAATGGGATTCATGTTAGAACCCTGAGTCATCTTAATAATGCTTACTCAGCCCTAATTATCTAGACCAAGCCAGGAGACTAAAATGTGACTTTAAAACAGGGGCCCTTTTCACACATACATTCCTGAAAATTCCTGAGAAGTCTCAGGACAGCCCACCGCTGATACATCCCTCAGGTGCCCTTCCACGCCCTCATGGCTGGATAGTTTCCCTTCTAACAGAGGGAGAAAGACATGATACAAAATGAATGCTGCAAAGTCTATAATGATGATAACATATCCAAGATGAAGAAACTTACTTAAATGCTGTCATGACAGCTTTTGCATTTATGATGTTATGCGTAATTAGTAGGGGTGTAACGCTTTTTTGTATTCGTCCCAAGTTGTCACACGACAAATACGTCTGAACCATGAAGAAAAAGAAAACAACAGAAGAGAAACGTGACTGAATTCAACTGCCAAACTTGGTGACAGCAATGCTGCTAAATATTAGCTAACCACTACTAAACCACCAACGAGGAAGAGAAAGCAGCCGGCAGGACACACAAAGAAGAAAAGACTGTGTGGCTGCAGCTTGGAGACCTCTCGGATACAGACCTCTCCCGTACAGACCTCCAGGAGGCGACACGTCTTGCTGAGCAGCAAGACCTGCTGCACTTTTCTGCTCCTCTTCATTTCCGGGCTGTTTTTAAAAAGCCTCGGGATGTGAAAGCAGAAGTTTCAGAGATATTACCGCTGCTTAAACATTTTAAAGACTATGCACAGAGTGTCATATGAACAGGGTGATATGACAAGGTTTCGAACTAGGAAATGAAAAGAAATTTGTTTGTTGGCTGTTGAAGGTTGTAGTCATGTAAAACAAATCAACTGAAGTGATGAGTAACCACAAAAAGCATGATATAAACCTGCAAAGAGGAGCAAAGTCTGGCAGAGCTAGCAGCTAACTTTAGCCATACTCTACTCAGATCATATACCCACTGACACAATGACCCTGTGATGAATTTCACTCTTTTCCATGCATTTTCCCCTCTTTATAGGAGCCGGTTAAACACAATTTAAATGCCTGTTTAGCTAAGCCAGGGAATAGCCCCCTGGGAACCTTCTTTGTTAGGAGGATGCTTATGTTGCTGAAGTGGTTTAAGAAGTCCCCCTGGACAATTCTGAGGACTCTCACTCTACTCTGAAATCCACTGTAGCAGCTTTGATTTCAAGCTTACTCCTGCACAGTGAACAAACTTTAGTCTAACCCTTTTACAACTCAACTTGCCAGTCTGAAACTATCAAAAGCCATAGTTTAAGATACAGTTCAACCACTTAGGAGAACTCTTTAACCCTTCTCTTCCATCTGTCACAACATGGCTCCCTCAACCTAAAACATCTAATTTAGGCTGTGAATGTAAAGAGGAGGTGGAGGCCAGTTTGAGCCAGAGGACATAAAAAGGACTCACACAGCAGGATTAGCAGGAGGGAGCAAGCATATGTTGTAACAGATGTGTGGATTTGGGATGTGCCTGTGGATCTTGTATTACCCTCAGCCGCTGGCATGTACTTTGTGTTCAGCTTATAGCTTCAGAATGACTCGAACAACCAATCAGCATTCAGAATGTAGATGAGAATGGTTTAAAAATGGTTTTCATAAAAATGTTGGCAGCATTTAACGTCTGCCAAAGTTGAAATGCATTTTAAACAGCGTGTTGGAGACTTGTGGATTATTTCCTCCTACACACCTTTCCACCTCCTCCCTTTGATAAGAGAAACACAAAACACTGAACTCTGAACTGCTGCCACTTCTGCGTGAGTGGCATGTGAATGTGTATGGATGGGTATAACTGGGATTAGTTACTCTAAATAGCAGCCTTAACATCAGCATCTACTACTTTCACATGGAGACAGGTCTGGAATGCATGCAGACCACTCTATTACCTGCATTCTTTACTGTTAGTCATGCTGTTGTGACTTGTGCATAGAGGTGGGAAATCTTGAAAAAAAATCACATCCCAATCTTTTTATGGCAGGATCACAATCTCAATTTTGTCGCTGTTCTTTTCCATTCAGAGAGCTGCAGTTCACATTGACTTGTATGCATATTTTATATAAGTCATGCATGTAAATGAATAATTATCTATCTAGCCATCCATCTTCTTCGGTTTATCCGAGGCTGGGTTGCAGGGCAGACAGCCTAAGCAGGGAAGCCCAGACCCCCCGCTCCCCGGCCACTTTGTCCAACTCTTCCCGGGGGGATCCCAAGGTGTTCCCAGGCCAACTGAGAGACATAGTCTCTCCAGCATGTCCTGGGCAGTCCCCTGGGCCTCCTTCCGGTGAGACCATCCTGGAACACCTCAACACAGAGGCGTCCAGGAGGCATCCGGATCAAAAGCCTGAGCCACCCCAGCTGGCTCCTCTCGACGCGGAGGAGAAGCGGCTCTACTCCCAGTCCCTCCGGGATGGCCAGGCTTCTCACCCTATCTCTAATGGAGAGCCCAGACACCCTGCGGAGGAAACTCATTTCAGTCGCCTGTATCCGCAATCTCGTTCTTTCAGTCACTACCCACAGCTCGTGACCATAGGTGAGGGTAGGAACGTAGATCGACCGGTAAACCGAGAGCTTTGTCTTTCAACTCAGCTCTTTCTTCACCACGACAGACCAATGCAGAGACTGAATCACTCACCGATCTGCCTGTCAATCCCCGCTCCATTTATACCTCACTCGCGAACAAGACCCCCAGATACTTGAATTCCTCCCCTTCGGGCAGGATCTCATTCCCAACCTCGAGAGAGGGCATTCCACCCTTTTCCGACTGAGGACCATGGCTGAATAACTATGCTATCTGGAATATTTTTAAATAGCAACCGACATCCAGACATCCCGGACATCATTCCATCCCTCCATACAGGGCTCCGGTTTAACAGAGTTTCAGTCGCGATTCAGGTATCCTCCTGGAGAGGCAGAGTAATATGGACTGTAACAAAATAACAGGACAAAATCTACCTCTGATACATTATCTGTGATACATGGTCGTGTAATGAGGACTGCAGTGACGGTCTAGAAAAACCTGAAGCATATGGGCCAGTTAGTGATCGTTAAAAGGATAAGTTTCAGTTTCATTTCCAGATGTGAATCCCCGCTCAGCCGAAGAAGAGGTGGAGGGGGTGACTGAATGTAGACGTATACAAGTAGAATGTGATTACCCCAGTCTCTTAAGTTTAAACAGATCGCAGATACATTCTTTTTCTTCACAATCTTAGATCCTCCCATCATGCACCTCTACTTGTGCAGAATATAGTTTGGCATTGACTTACTGAAAAGCCTAAAAGTTCTGTGCTGTGATCATGGAAATTATATGATTAAAGAAAGGTGCACGCTTACCATCTGAGTCAGCTTTTCTATTTTATTACAACAAAATGAGGATGAAAATAATCAATAGTGACTCATAACGCTTGTTATGTTGATTTTAAGGTCATCCAATCAACCAGAGTGTACAATGAGGAGTCTGTCACAGATTAAGCTGATTTTTTTTTTACCTTCATGACCAATCGATTGGTTGGTGGGTGTAATTTGAGTCAACCAAGACTTTCTTTGGTTGACTACAGGCCTAATAAATTCCTTGCTATTGTGAAGAGAACATTCAACAGTAGTTGAATGACTGAACCTTTCAGGAGTGCTCCTTTTATGTCAATCACAGCGATTACACCTTTTACCAATTAACTTCTTGTGGAATATTCCAGGTGTTTTGAGAGCATTCCACAACTTTAAGTGTAACATTACCCCATCCCAGCATTTTTTGGGAACATGTTGCAGTCATGAAATTTAAAAAGTGTGAATATTTCCAAAGCAAAAATTAAAGGTTTGACTATTACATTTCTTGCCTTTGTGCTTTATTTGACAAAACTTAGGTTTTAAAATGACTTGTAAATCATTCTATTCTGTTTTCAACTGCATTTAACAGAATGTCCTAACTTTTTTTGGAATGGCGATTTGTAAAATAGAACTTTTTAAAGTTCAGGCAGTTTTCAACACTTTGAAATAATGAAAATTGTTAGGTTTTAGAACCAAAAAGTATCTAAGTGTCAGAAATTTTGATAATCTTGGCTTAAGCCTTTACTTTACATAAGAATACTACCGCTGATGTATCCCTGAGGTCCAGAGCTGTTTTCTTTCTCAAGTCCTGCTGCAGATAAGACTTGCAAAGTTTAGAAAGTAGTGAAATACATTCTGTTTAATTAAGGCGACCTTGAACAAACCTGCCTTCATATCACATAAATTAGTAGATTGTGAGTCTCTCTCTCAAAGGTGCTACATCAAACAGTATCAGCCTCATTACACTAACATTTAGCACAGCCTCTATGTTATGTTGCCAAGTCCTGCTGTCACTGCCTTTAAATATTTCACTAAATTCACCTCTGTGTACCCCTCTTGATTCATGCCGGTAGAAGCAGAACACCCAAGGGACACCAAGGTGTATTAATCACAAGAGTAGCTACATTTTGTTAAGATAAAGCCAGCTCCTTCTCTAACGTGTTACTCACCATGTTACTGACAACTTTATCTCTAAATGCAAACAGTGCAGAGATTTTAATAGCAGGGACATGAAAGACAAAAAGAAAAACAACAGCGAGAGAAAAAGAAAGAAAACAGCGCAGATTGGTGCACAGAGGGGTGTGTCTCCCTTGTTTTGCTGCCAAGCCACTGTGCGTGTAACTGTGTGTTTGTCCATGTCTGTCAGTGACCGCTGGTTGTTATCGCCACTGACTCAAGCGTTATGGGAAATTCTGCACTCTGGGTACAGGAAAACATCAGAAGTCTTGCAAGTGGAACCTCTGCACATTACACAGAGATGAAGAGAGTGAGATAAAGGAGGGGAAAGGATGAAGGAAGGAGGAGAGGAAGAGAGAGAGAGAGAGATGTTGAAGATTAATAAGAGGCATGGAGGAAGAAAATATCAGTCACAGCTGACCAGTCGAGCAGGAAGGACATTGTTCTGAAGGAAAGAGACTTTGATGAAAAGGTGTCGGGAAGGAGGCAGAGAAAATGAAATGCTGGAAAAAGTATAAGGTTATTTAAGGTAAAGTGTTCAACAAAGTGAGGCCTAAGGAGAAGGCGACACTAAGCAGGTGGAGAGAAGTAAAGAGAAAGACATAAGATGAAAGAGGGGACAGGAAGGAATACCTGCAGAAAAGGTTAAAGGTTCAGGTGAATGAGCATTTATGAGGCCAGGCACTGATGTTAAACAGGAAGGCCAGGTTTGCAATTTCCATTACAGTAGATTCCAAAGGTGCTAAATGGGGTTGAGGCCAGGGCTCTGTCAGGGCCAGACAAGTTCTTCCACACCAAACTCAGCAAACCCTGTCTTTATAGTCCTTACTTCTGCACTGGGGCACAGCCATGCTGGAAAATAAGGACCTTTCCCAAACTGTTGCCACAAAGTTGGAAGCATAGCATTCTCCAAAACGTCTTTGTAAGCTGAAGCATTACAACTGTCCTTCAGTGGAGATAAGGGGCCTAGCCCAAACCCTGAAAAACAACACAAACTTCACAGTTTGCATCCTCCAAACCCAGACTCGCCCACTGAACTTGGTGATGTGTGGCCTGCACGCATCTGCTCGGTCATGGAAACCCATTCCATGAAGTTCCCAGGACTGTGCTTACCTCAGTGCCAGTGCTGTTTCGGGTATGGAATCAGCAGAGCATCGGTGACTTTACGCGTCATGTGCTCTAACAGTCCTTGACCCTGCTCTGCAGTTTTACAATTTTTCTGCTTTGTGGCTGAGTTGCTGTTTTTCCTGAATGCCTCCACTTTCTTATAACATCTCTTACAGTAGATGAAAGATATACAGCAGGGATGAAATTTCACAAACCCTCTTAATGCAAAGGTGGCATCACAGCACCACTATTGAAATTACTTATCTCCAGAATGACCAATTTTGTATCGCAAATGTTTGCATATGGAGACTGCATGGCTTGATTTCATAATCAAATGAATACTTTCGTCTATACAGGGCCTGTGTCCATAGTTGGCTTTTTTAGAGTTGGCAGCGCTTATTTTTAATTCAAAACCAATGTAGTCCAGTGTCAGCGTCACTCCTCCCTCACTTGCAAATCAAAATCAGGTAGGGGCGGGATTTCTGAAACCAATCTCAGACGCCGTTGTTTTTTTCCAGGAGCCTGTGCTTGGACAGGATTTCTTTACATTGTCTGCATGTTTCCTGTGTGACACTTCCTTGAAATACAGAAATACAAAACACATAGAACTAAAACAATGCAACAGATCAGGGAAAGAGGAATTCATCTTTTGTAACGTAGCAACTACATGTGCTGGCGAGTCCTCTGGAATTGAGGTCCTGAGCACTGCCAGTGCTAAACAAGCTTGCTATGGGCCGGCAGCCTTAGTGTAGCTTTAAGTGCCACAGCAGGTTCGTCAGTTATTAGTGCACTGGCCTGTACATTTACATGCAGAGTTAAGTCAAATTACAATTATTGCCTGGTTAGGATATTAAACAGTGGGGGAAAACTCTTGCTTAATCACAGCAAGTACTGAAGTGAGACCACTGCAACCTTGAGATGGTAAGTTGAGACTTGAGCACTTAAATACACTTGAGGCCGAGGTCTTCTACTACTATATACGTATGCACACTTAGCCTTTAAGCTTTGGTAATGTCTTTGATCCTCTCTGCTTTTTTAAAATAGCGGGGATAGGTTGTTGGGCGTTGGTTTCTTGACGCTAAAGGAGCCAATGCCCAACAAGAAACTAAAGAAGCTGATGGATCCACGTACTTCTACATCTTCATGTGTTTTGTCGCATCTTCTTTTTCATGGCCTCACACCTTGGAAGAGAAGACCGTACTTTTTATCTTCATATAAAAAGTCTCCAGGAGATTTTGATGTAATAGACTTTTAGAAGTCCTTCTTTGTCCTGGATGATGCTCAAAAATTTACATTAGCCAGCGTGATCCAGTCCCACCCAGTGAAGATTTGCACAAAGCAAATATAATACATCATCACAATGGAAAGAATCCTTGAATTCAAAGCCAGATGTCTTTAGTTTAAAACTCTGTTTTGTTTGACATATTAAAAGCAGAGCAGCCAAAATAAAAACTGCACTGGAGATCAAATATTTCGGGTGCCTCTATTCAGAGAAATGGGTTCCATCCAGAATACCCTTGTCATCTGTGTAAAGGCATATTAACTGTTCTCATTAATAATAGCTGGATATCTGTGGTGCAGTGTCCTCTTTCTTTTCTGCTCTGGCTGGAAATCTCCTGGGGAGCCACAACGCTGAATTAAAGCTTTGATAAAGTCGCTCGTCATTCACTTTAAATAGGACTTCTGCAAAGCAGCAATCCATTTTTATACAGGTAAGTATTCTCCCCTAAAAGCAGCACAGAGAGGGTAGGAGCAGAAGGCCTGGTTCTCATTTCTAATGTCTAGTCATTCTAGAAAGCCAGGGATGGGCTGCATAATTGTAGAAATTTAATCCACAGAAAAAGAAGCTAAAAGAAACAAACATCACAGATTTGTTCTGCACTTGAACCGACAAGTGATTTCTGGGAAAGTAAAGTCCGAAAGCAATAACTGGAAGAATGTACTCACAAAGAAACAGTTGAAGTTGCAAAAATCAATGTTTTGGACATAAAATCAAAGTTAAAACTTTACACAAAAGATCTGTCATGATTAGTGACCCTAGCTCTCTAAACATATATCTTCATTTGGCCGTTATTGGCCTGTGTGGTCTGGATGTGTTGAGGCATTTTTCATTTTTTGTGGCCGTAGCCGACCGCGAGCAGCTTTCCCGCTACTGCAGTAGGGATGGTGGCCACAATGCAGCTCCCTCCTGCCAAGATTAACAAAGATGAAAAGCTCTAAGTAAGCAATGAAAGAAAAGACAAACACAGCGGCTCATGAAGCAAACGAGGTGGCACCCGCGCTGCTTTTTCTTAGTGTTTCCAGGGAAGCTGCCGGAAGCTTCTCTGACCAGGGGATTGTTTTAGTTCCGAGATAAAATCTGATGTGGTACCTGTTATAAAAACAAGTAATTTGCATGGTTGGGTCCAAAAAGGTTAACATGTCACACATAGTTTTTAGAGGTTTTCCCCCATATTTCTGCACTCACACTTGCAGGGGTTTCATATTTCTGTGCACTTTTCTGCCTCATATTCCATCCATGTTCTCCTACTTTTTTCTTGAATCAGTTGAGAAATCACTTGTTTCAATAAAAAGAATGCAGTCATTCTATGGATTGGCTTCATCATCACAAAAAAAGATCAAATGACTGACAGCCCAAACAGTGTCACAACTGCACCTCAGGCATCAAATGGCCTATTATCTCCATACCACACACACTTATGTGCACGTGTGTATGCCCAACTCGTCAGGATGAAATGAGTATTTAAAGCCTCTGTGGCGATACGAGTGCATTTACACATGCTGACACACGTGAACACACATAGGATGACGTCTGCCTGTCCCAGATACGTGCACATGCACATACACACTTGTATTGTGCACACTGAGACACAACGCAGTGATAATTTTGGCTATCAACAGGCCATTCCATACATGCCATTTGGATAAATACACAGCCAGAAATAAAAAGGGACAGAGTGTATTTCTGTGTGTGTGTGTGTGAGAGAGAGAGAGAGCGAGAGAGAGAGAGAGAGAGAAGAGGAAAACAGAGATGAGAGACAGGATTCAGGAGGTTGGGTGGGTTATTTGAGCTGCCCCTGAAATGTCATTTCATCCAAACACCGTCCTGACTGGACCATCATCACTGAGATTTCCATCGAGACGGTAGTCGACTGATGACAGCATGAAAAACAACTACAGAGAGAAGATACAGTGCTGTGAAGAAGTTTTTGCTCCGTTCCTGTTTTCTTTTTTTCATATTTTTCACACTTAAATGTGTCAGATTAAAAAAAAATATGACTTTTAGACAAAGATAATCTGAGTAAATACAAAATGCAGTTTTTAAATAATGGTTTGTGCCACCCTTGGCTGCAACAACTGCATGCAGGCATTTGCGGTTGTTGATATGACAACACATGTTTGACTGTTGGTGTGATGCTCTTTTGATGAGATGCTGTTATTTTTACACTGGATGTAATGGGACACACACCTTTCAGAAAGTTAAACTTTTGTCTTGTCAGTCCACAGATAATTTTCAAAAATTCTTGGGATCATCAGGATGTTTCTTGGCAAATATGAGACAAACCTTTGTGTTCTTTTTTTGTCAGCAGTGGTTTTGGCCTTGGAACTCTCGCATGGATGCCTGGTCTCTTTCTTATTGTTAAATCATGAACACTAATCTTAACAGAGCCAAATGAGACCTGAGGACTTTAGATGTTGTTCTGGGTTCTTTGGTAGGCCAGCCACTCCTGGGAAGGTTCATCACTTTTTCAAGTTTTCTCCATTTGTGGATAATGGCTCTCCCTGGGGTTTGCTGGAGCCCCAAAGCTCTAGAAATGGCTTTTAAACCTTTTCTAGACTGATAGGTATCATCGAGATCCATCATGAAGGTTTGCTTTTGGGATCTTTCAGCCTCCTCCACTTTGTCAAACAGCTTCTATTTAAGGGATATCTTGACTCAGCAGGTCTGGCAGTAGTCAGGGATGGGTGCTCAGCTTTCCAAGAATGTGGGAAATCATAGTTTACTCATGATTTAACAAGTGGGGTAATTACTTTGTCACACAGGTCCAGTAAGGTTTGGATAGCTTTTTCCCTTAATGAATGAAATTATCATTTTAAATTTTGTATTTAATTAGGTTATCGTTGTCTGATCATAACATTTGATTAATGATCCAAAACATTCAAGTGTGAGTAATATGCAGGAAAAAATAAGGAACCAGGAAGGGGGTTAATACTTTTTCCCAGCACTGTAGAAAGAGGGTGTTATGTGTACAGAACTTGTAAATGCAAATGTTTCACGAAGTCCTAAAGTTCATAAGTCTACAACATTTTGACATTTGCATGAGCAACAAAGAGCAGATGAATGAAGTGGACGAGAAGTAGGACTAACAGGATGAAGACCACAAAGGGGGGGGGGGGCACAGATGGAAGCAGAGCCGGGACAAATTGATGGGTGAACTACAGTAACAGACGGAGAGATATGTGGTGGTTACAACGTTGGCACTCAAGTTGGTGCATTAAAAATCCATTGTGGTCTGTTTTAGAGTGGCCCATTTGTATTTCTTCTTGTCTGATTTGAGATAAGTGACAGTCCATTTGGCCTACAAAAGACTAACAAGAGGACTGCTCCTTATGTGTGGTTGTGCGTGTGTCTCACCAGGTTGGAGCCTCCAGTCCAGTAGAGGAAGAATCCATCTGGGTCAACTTTCAGGGTTACCAGAGTGGGGTGTCCGCTGTTTGGCTCCTAGACAGCAGAATTAAAAAAATGTTAGAGGGATAAAAATGCAAGAATACAGAGTGAGGTCCAATTTTGATACCCTTAGACTAGGATTTTAAATAAGTATTATTATTAATATCTCCAGAACAAGTTGGATCTTGTTTAAATGAGTAATAGCTAATGTCTAGTACCACTGCCACACTTTTTAACAAACTCTGGCTGGGTTAAAAACATTGTACATATGACTGTTTCACAACAAAGTGAGAATTTTAGACATTTTTGCAAATTTACTAAAAAAAAAACACCGAAATATAGCACTGACATAAGTGTTCAGACCTTTGTGCCTCCTATTTCTCTTGATCTTTGCTGAGATGTTTCTACACCTTGACTGGAGTCCACCTGTGGTAAATTAAACTGACTTGACGTGATTAAGAAAGGCACACGCCTCACTACTGAGAATGCATATCAGGGCAAAACCCAAGCCATGAGGTCAAAGGAACTGCCTGCAGAGCCCAGAGACAGGATTGCTGCAAGGCACAGATCTGGGGAAGAATACAAAAACAATCTGCTGCACTTAAAGTTCCCAAAAGCACAGTGGCCTCCATGGTTCTCAAATGGAAGAAATGTGTCACCAGAGCTGGTCGCCCGGCCAAACTGAGCAATCAAGGGAGAAGATCCCTAGTTAGAGAGGTGACCAAGAATCCAATGGCCTATCTTCAATGCAAAATACATACAAGCACCGCTGGAGTTTGCAAAAACCACCTTAAGGACTCTGGGACTGTGAGAAACAAGATTCTATGGTCAGATGAAACCAAGAATTAACCGTTAGGCCTCAATTCTTAATGTTATGACCGACTCGTCACCTGCCTAAAACCATCCCAACAGTGAAGCATGCTGTGGCAGCATTATTCTGTGGGGGTGTTTTTCAGCAGCAGGGATTGGGAAATTGGTCTGGGTTTGGGTAAAGCTGAATGGAGCAAAGCACAGAGATATCCTCGATGAAAACCTGATACCCTGCACTCAGGACCTCAGACTGAGCCAAAGGGTCACCTTCTGGCATGATGATGAACCTTGGCACACAGTCAAGACAACACAGGGGTGGTTTATGGACAACTCTGTGAAGAGTGGCCCAGCCAGCACTCTGACTTGAACCTTAACAAACCATCTCTGGAGAGACCCGATAAAAGATGCCCACTGACGGTCCCCATCCAACCTGACAGAGCTTGAGAGGATTTGCAAAGAAGAATGGCAGAAAATCCCTAAATCCAGGTGTGCAAAGCTGGCTGCCTCATAATCAGAAACACACAAGGCTGTAACTGCTGCTAAAGCTGCTCCAAGTCTGAATACTGATGTTAATGGGATATTTCAGTTTTTTATTTTTTCATAAATTTACAAAAGATTCTAGAATTCTGTTTCCATATTCTGATACTTTTTATATGATCTAAAATAATCTCTATAAAAATGACTGATTTGTAGTCGAGGGCACTGTCTAAATTGCATAAAAGACAGATTCTGAATGCATTGCTGCAATCTATAGAGTGTGAATGAGTTTGCTTGGATTAAAAAACAAGAAGCTACCAAAGATAGTGTGTTTTAAACTTCTATTTTTGTTGGTATTCTATTGAAAAAGGTGTCAATTATTTTTGAGGTTTACTTGTATTATATAAAATTTTACAGTTCTAGTAAACAGGACAACTCTTTTGGTTTTGGACATGGTGGCATGAGGTGCACTTACTTATTAAAAGCAATACCTCTTAGTTAATTTGTTTAATTTAGAGTTTGTGGAAAATGAATTGCAGCGGGCCAAATTTATGAGAAGATTGTATATTGGACTAAAGCACTGGATTTTTAAGATAATCTTCGGAAAACTTCACTAGACCCCCAGCTTGGTCACATTTGAAGCCAGCAACGACAGTCAAAATTGAAAGCAGCCCTCTTGTTATGTTGACTAGGCCCTTTCAGGGGACATAAAAAAGCCCTGTAATGACTGCTGCATCAGAGAAACAGCTTAACACCAGATCTCTTTTATAGCAGCCTCAAAACAAAATACAAAGACAGGACAATGTAAAGTAAGCTGCTGAAAGCTGTGTCTGTACAGACAGGACAGGATACAAACAGAAAACAGACAATAGTTGTGTCCTGTGTAATACAACAGCTGTTTGGCTGCTAAAAACCAAACAATATGGCCAACATGAAGATCTTACTTATGTGCAGTCTAATGACACCACAGGAGCTAGCATCAACATGTCATTAGCATCATCATTTAGGGGTCTAACAAAAGCAATCTTGACCGCACACACTAACATGCAAACACACTTCCAGTGGCTCTGTAATTAGTGGTAAGCAGTCATACTCTGATCCAACAAACAAACATATAGTCGAGACATCCTGAGAAACAGTGATGCTGATCCAGATTCGCTCATTATAGTGACAGAGGACTCATGTACACATGTCATCATGTGCATCGATAGCAGCATTATCACCAGCATCACATGGGAGGAGATGGTCTAAGCAACCCGCAGAGACTCTCAATAATGCACTAGCAGAGGGAAAACAGCAAGTTTGCAAAAATGCAACACATACCTCAAAAATGACCACATATTTGAATCCATGTGGGGTACAACAAATAGAATTACTGTAATATGATTTTAGCAAAGCTGATTTCTAAATGGTCACACAGTTTGAAATTAAACATATTCGCTGTGTATAAAACAATCAAGCAGAAGACAAGGAATGCAAAACTATTTCTTAACGACAAACAGAAGCAATTCTAAATACTATAACTCCATTCATGAATACTCACAGCAATCATGCTCGCCTGGAATAAAAGGAAAATTGGTAGGGTTAAAGAAAGTCAGAGAACTGCAATGCATGTCTAGACGTGTATGGACAATTTACATACTTTGATATGGAATACAACATAATTTGACACCATAGCATGCCATACTTAACATATGCACTTGCAGTGTAGCCTAAACACACTAAGTGAAAAAGGCTTATCTTGTCCTCTGGTCTTATTTTTACTCTCCACAGTCTCACAATATTTCACATTAGTACTAGCCAATCAACACTGAGGCCTGGGTACCACTGACACAGTGAGCGTATGGCATCACTTTCTGTTTTCCTGCTGCTGCTTTGTTCTTTTCTCATGCTGAAAGAACTAGGGAAAAAATGTTTATTTTCATTCATTTTTTTGATCCTGCAGTTTTATTTTTGCCCTGTTCAGTACATTTTGTACATCATAATAAATGCACACTGGTTCCAAATATAGGACATCAGTCTAATGAACTACTGATAATCGGTACCGGCCCAAAAAAACAATAACGGTCAAGCCCTGCCAAGAAGCACAGTTTTATTGCTAACTTAGCCTACTTATTAAATTTCACTACATTTTAAACATACCTTTATTTTAGGCTCCAAGGTTGGCTAACAGAGGAGTGTGTAGAAATGGCATGTGGATTGGATAAAGGACAGAAGAGACAGGAGAGAAAGACAGGAGAAGAAAAGATGAAGGGAAGTGGAAAGGGTTGTGATGAGAAGAAATGTTGAAAAAAAGAAACAAAAAAGAGCAAAAGTAGAAGATAAGAACATGCAATCCAACCAGATCTTAAGATCTTAAAAAGCAGCAGTAACCTAAGCCTCTTAAAAGTGTTATGATTGTGTGTTATGGGGAAACATGTAGCACCAAGCAAAGATACCTGGTTTCCTTGCTTCTTTTATATAAATTTAATTTAATAACAGAATGACAGCACAGCTGTGTCAACCCTCCAGTATAAAGCCAACCCTTCACTCCAAATGACTGCCCTCGTCACACGTTTACTCACTGGAACCAGTGGCAAACTCCAATTTCATGCTTTGATTACCATCTTAAGGCTGTGACCTCACGTCAGATCCTCTTTGCAGCTGGAGATTTGATGCTGTAAGATGTCAACACAGACCTTTTTTCTGTAAATCACGGGGGATTCCTGAGCCTGTGGCTTCACTTTGTTTATATTTTGTTTGCTGAATGTGAATAACTGCTAACTTTTCCTCTGGAAGACCCAGCTGTTCTCAAGTAATATCACCCTCTTTTAAAAAGCACAGACTAAATGCATACACAGTATTATCTGACAATGGAAATGCCTGACTTTACTGATAAAGGCCAATTAAGCTATAGTTAAAAATTTCAGATTCTCTATAATGTAGCTGTTCAACAGACATATAAAGTGATCCATCATGCTCCTTAAATTAACCTTTAAAACAGTTCAGAAAGTGCTCCAGACTTTTAGAGTAATTTATTTTAACTCAAACCAGACAAACTGAACGGATCTTTACAGCCTTAAATGTACTGTGTACAAGCAGAGGAGGGCTAGAGTCTTTTGTACAGTCTTCTTATGTGGAAATTGAAGGTAACCCAGTAAAATTTCTAAGGTAGGTTACCTATGAACTGAATCAAACTTGTCAAATAATGTGGATAAAGCACTGGAGCGTTTGGCATAGTTTGGGGGAGAAGATACTGAACAAATCAAAAATGGGAAACAAAAACCAATGCAGAAGTACCAAATTCAAAGATGTACTTTCAAAGGTTAGTTAGGGACACAGGTGCTGCAGACACAAAATTGAGAATGATTTTTATCAATCATCTCACAGAACAGAACCAGTGCTCCTTTTCTGAGTCATTTCCATTATCTCACTTTGTTTTTTTCCTTTGGGTTGACTGAGTTAATGTCCTGAATTCTCCTCCATCTTTTCCTTCCTTTTTCTCTCTAGACTGAAACTAGACCAGATCTATCCAGGTTCGATATACTCTCTGCAGCAGATGGGGATTTCCACCGGGACCAGACACACATATACACATTTACCCAGAGGACTGTGATGTAAAGGCTCATTTTACGAGTGATACAACAACATCCCCCTGTTCACCGTAGCTGTCCAGCCACACAAGCTGGACACACACAAGAGCAGTCAGATAATTTGCATGTTATGCCAGCTTAGTTTTGCATACCGAGCAGCTACTTTCTAGCGCTGCTTTTCTCCATTACGCACACACATACACACACACACACAGGCAGGTTCCTGAAAACAGAAAGACATTTTTAATAGATTACAGGATATGAATAATTATTTTTCTCATATTTATACTCCTATTGATGCATTTAATGACCCAAGTCCTTATCAATACCACTATCAATACTTTTCTATTACTAAGGAAAAGCTATGTGATTGACCCAACAATACCATCGGCTTATTGACTGGCAGTTCAGTTATATAAATTTCATTAGACAGTTGTTTGTGCACCAGTGAGTTAGTTTAAATGATGTGAGACAACTCCAAATACAAAATATTGCAGCAGGATAATGATGTGAAACACATCAGCGTGTTACTGGCCACTGGACTAGCCAAGTCAAATCCTGGTCTTCAATCTGATTAAGATGCTGACCTTAAATGCAGGGAAACCCTCCAATGTGTCCAAATCAAAACAATTCTGCAAAGAAGACTGGGCCAAAATTCCTCCACAACAGTGTAAAAGATGTATTATTATTACAAGTGCTAGCTTGCAGCTGCAGCCACCAAATCCACTTAGCAGGTTTCGGATGCAATTACTTTTTGTACTTTTTTTTTTGTCAAATATCAAAATTTGTTTGATGATCTGAAACATTTAAGTGTACTGAATCTGACAAAAAAAACACACAATAGAGCAGATACTTTTTCACAGCACTGTAAATAAAAGTAATAAACACACCCAATGGTTTATGAGAACAAAGTCCATTTTCAGAAGTACACAAGAACCCTGCTTTCCCACCAACCTGTCAATTAAAAATCTTCACATACAGTGCTTAACAAATTTATTAGACCACCCTAACCCTAACCACAGTAAGGTTTATGCCACAGCTGCCCTAAATTAACAGCACTGGTAATTACCAAAATCATTTTTTATGTTTCTGCAATGGTTAATACACCAATATGTAGAAGCTCTTCAACCCAAATGATATTTTTAATGCTAAAATAGAATTATTATTGTTATCCATGAATTTTCAAATTTACTGATTTACAAAAAACTGAAAAAATAGTAAAGCACATGAATATTTCTTGATTAATATGTCAAATTATAGTTATTTACTTGCATTCCTGAACAGAAAAATTAGTTTCAGTGGTTGAATGTTATGCTTGATTCATTTCTGACTTCTCAGAGAAGCCCAGTGAGCCAGGCTCAAATTTGGGTATAAAAAGGTGAATTCAGTTTGAAATTCCTCATTCCTGTTCAAAATGGTAAAACGTGGAGAGCTCACTGAAAATGAAAGAGTCCGCATTAAAGCACTTCATGATGCTGGATGGTCTCTGAGACAAATATGACAGGTGGTCTAATAAATTTGTTAAGCACTGTATATAAATAAACACTCACACACAAACACACACATTTTGTACAGATAAATTTGCATGTAAGGCCTGCTTAGTTTTACATACCTGACAGTTGCATTGTAGCGCTACTTTTTTAATACACTCACAAACAGGCATGCACTTATAAAGTTTTAACAAAGTTTGATCTGCAGCAAAACTTCCCTTGTGGAACATGTAAATAATTTTTGGAATCAGTGAATAATTTAAACCCACACACAGCTTTGGTAAGATGAATTTGCATGTGTAATTTTAACACACTTCTACTAGTTATTAGTATGTAAGCTGTGTTAGTGATGATGCTTTTTACCATTATTGACACACATACAGTCATGTATGGTTTATCAGCATTATGCATATTTTACTCTAAAGAAATTAAAATAAGTTTGCACCTATAATAATAACCATTCTCTGTTGTCTGTAGATACAACAATGCACCAGTTGTGAAGGTCAGGGCCGGTGCAATACTGATGTTCAGAATAATTATGTCGATGCTGTTAGTTTTTCATTAACTGTTGTTACTCGTTTTATTTTGGTGATGTTTAGTCTTTTCATTCAGGCCAGGTAACAAAATTCATTTAAACTGAACAGCAATACAGTTTGATTCTTTTACTTAAGAGGGGACAAATTCAACCATAGAAATTCACAATACAACTTTTCATAAATAACTGCAGCATAGCCTCTTTAGCTTGAAACAAATCACTTCTTTTTCAAATCAGCCTCAACATAAAATAAAATGAAGCTCAGGGTTGGTTCATGCAGGACGTGGTGGTATTACGCCCGGCTGTGATCAGCTGACAGCCAGCTGATCCCAATTATCACCTCTCAGCTCGAACAGCCAATCACAGCGATCCATTTAAATATGACATACTTCTCACTAAACTCTGCTTGCATTTATACTGATGCACCATGCCACTGCTGCTGCTGCTGGCAAAGCTTAACCTCCTCCACCCCAGCCTCCTCCTTTTTGGCATAAAGCTTGTCGTACCCTCCTACTGAGATTTATGCTACTATGTATTAATTGCTTTAGAACTAATTAACTTGTATTCATTACACATTGTCATTAATGTATCCATCCATATGAGGGTTTCTATCTATGCGTTCCCTGGAAAGTCAAAGCATGCTGTTTGACTGAGCAGTCTCCACCAAATCAAACTGTATATCCCTTTTGCAGTAAAACTGTAAAATGTGTGAAAGAGTGTTCCTGACTGAATAATATTATTATAACCAATCATGTTTAAACTCTTTATCTAATATAAAGATAAAAACAGCCCTGCCCTACTTCATAGTCTTAGTTAGGCACAGCCCAGTTTCCAGAACAGGTGGCTGACATGCCAATCTGTTGTGTGCCAAGATACACTTGTTTGCTTTGTTTAATATCCTCTTCAAAATTGTGGTCTGTATACAGGAAATCTGATAAGGTAGCAATGCAGAAAAGTAGATCTGACTCTTGTTTTGTCAACAGCCTCTAATGAAGTAGTCTTTGTTGCTTTAACACCGTGCTCAGTGTCTGCCTCCTTGCGTTAAAGAGGATTCAGGGCTCTTACCGAGGAGATCATCTCAGCAGCTGATGAATCTAATGCGCCGACTTTTCTTGTCAGCTGTGTAAGTTAAACTAAATGCTGCAGTTAAAGTTGTCAGGAGGTTGTAGCAGGAGACATATGTCACAAATGTTAGATTTGTTTCAAGAGGCTTTGCATCATGTAAAATGTACTATTCCGCCAGCTTGAGACTACTGCTGCAGTCTTTTTGGCTTCAATCCTGCGCAACTTGCAGGCATGAGTTTTCAAAGTGTCCTATTTTTCAGCAGGTGTAACCACATATTTTACATACGCATATTTTATCTTTATACACTTTCTTGCCTTCATGGTTATTTTCAGGGCTAAAAAGGGTTCCTGACAAAAATGATTACGTTTTGAGTCGAAATAAGGCAAATGTTCACAACCTAACCAGGAAATCATTAGTGAATACCCTCGACAAACACATGAACACCTTCCTCCACCCGGTTATGTGTTTTCTGTGAGTGGTAGAGCTATAATTGGTCTTCACCCCACTCCCTAATTAACCACCATATGTAGAAACCTTCTTAAGTCTTTCCTCGCTTCCTTCCTTCCTTCCTTTTCATGTCTGTCTCTGCATCAATCAGTCTTTCAGTGTGCCTTCTTTGACACTTGGATTCTATTTTTCCTTCTTTATTAATGATGTCTTTCTGTGCAGACCCCCTCCAGATGCCCTGACCCTCAGACAAACACCTTCATTACCTGACCATAATGTCAAACACACACAGACAGAGTGGACGGACCACCCTCTGAGCTCAAGTCTTATATGGACAGACACAAGCTAATGAGCCCCTCTTTAAAACCCCCCATCTATAAACAGCAGATGTATGTAGAAAGACAAACATGCAGCTATTCTGTCCCCGTACTGACACACTGTCCTCACCAAAAATGTATGTGTTTACACTGCCAGTCAGGAGAGAGCCATTGGTGAGAAACTGATAAAAGTAGCTCCGAGTGCACCTTTGCTCAGCCTGACTGCATGTGGGTTTGCCGACAGATTAGGGGAGTGGTGTGAGAATGAGGGTCAGAGCACAGTCAGAGAGAGTGTGTTTGAGCCGCTGCTTTGGCAACATAGCAAAAGTTGATGACAGTCAGTAACCTTTGGACTTAAAAGAAAGGATAGGGAAGAGGGAGGAGTGGGACAAGGGAGGGAAAATACAGAGCAGCAAAAGAGAAACAAGCAGGTCAATCGAGTTAATATGTTTTACCGCTGTAGACTGTATGTAGCGGTGTAAGGGCCCCAGACACCATCAGTTTCAGTGGCATTAATTGTTGCTACTAGGTTAAAGACATCGACTTCAGCCTCCTTCTGTACTACACAAGCTAAAAAGATCAGTTCAATTTATATTTCTCTTTATTCAAGAAAATCACCAAGAAACACCAACGATATTCAACGCTAATGAAAGTGCTCAGTGAGGAGACCTCTAAAGAGACCCTTACAGTAAAAAGATATAATCAATCTACTCTCAGTACTCCATCATGACAAAGTTACAACTGAATTCTAGATTTTTTGGCTTATCTTTTAAAATTAAAAAATGGCCCTTTGCAAAAGCACCTAAAATTCAGCTCAGGTGCCTCAATTTCTCTTGACCCTTGCAGAAATGTTTCTACACTTTGATTGATCTTACCTGTGGTAAGTTAAATTGATTGGATATGATTTGGAAAGGCACATACGTCTCTATAGATGGCCTAACAGCTGGGAATGCATAGAGCAAAAACAAAGCCATGAGGTCAAAGAGCTGCCCAGGAGCTCAGAGGCAGGATTGTTGCAAAGCACAGATCTGCTGCACTGAAGGTTCCCAAGAGCACAGTGGTCTGTAAAATTCTCTAATGGAAGAAGTTACCAAGAGGCGACCAAGAACCGAATGGTCACTCTGACTGAGGTCCAGTGGAGATGGGACAGAACGACAACCATCACAGCAGCACTCTACTGATCTGGGCTATATGTCAGAATGACTAGACAGAAGCCTCTTATCAGCGCAAAACACTTGAAAGTGATGAAAAAAAAAGCTGCTATCAGATGTCCCACCTCTTCGTCATTTTGATAATTGAGTAAAGGAGAAGTGACTGTTACAAAAGTTGAACTTATTTAACAAAGAGCACTGTGAGTGCAGCTAAAAAAAAACAGCCAACACTGATGGCATTTTTATGCTCAGGGTGCGTAGCACTGGAAACACTGGACTACATTATTTTTAGGTTAAAAATGAGCATTGTCCATGCTAAAAAAGTAGCCAAGGACAAAGGCCAGGCAGATTTTGCAACACAGTGAGCAAAGACGGACAGGCATCAGCTGTGGAAACACAAAAGAGATCAGTGTTTACTGTGAGTTGTACTGTTCTGAAACAAAATGCACCAGCGTTGTCTGACTTCCTCTTCAGAATCTAGACCGAGTATAAAACATCTCCTTTTTAACTCCAACTGTGCAAATTAAGTTTTTATGCACTTTAAGATATGCCTGGGTAAGATGTGACAAAGTTATTATTTACATTATTTTTATTCTTCATTTCATTTTTTTAATTCTATTTATTTCATTTTTATTCAAGTAAAAAAACCATTCCTACTACCTTATGTTATGTCCAAATACAGCTCTGTTGTTGTGTTTTTATGTACTTTTTGATGTGCTTTTATCATATTACCAAATTTAAAAGGGAGACTATGAATAAAAGGTGCACAATTTTCTATCCAAGCAGCACTGATGTTAGCATAGTCAGGACCAGTGTTCATTTTGTCGACTAAAACTATGACTAAAAATGTTTGTCGACAGCCTTTTTTTCCATGACAAAAACTAGACTAAGACTAACCAAAGATAGATCCGTGATGACTAAAACTGACAAGAAGTAAGTTTAGTTTTCATCAAGATGACTAAAACTAGACAAAAATGTAAGTTAGTTTTTGTCTGACATTAAAAATCCACGATATTTCTCCACTGTGGGTAAATCTGTCAAAATACGAACCATCTTTAGCTATTCTACCTAATAGCAGTAGAAAGCAGGGATCCCAGGTTAGACAGGGTGTATAGAACACACTACCGTGATTTGGCACGAGATTTAGGCAAGGCATTAAATGCATGGACTAAAAGTAAAGATTAAAATCTGAAGACTTTTTGTGGACTAAAACTAGACTAAAACTAAAAGGGTAGAAATGACTAAAAAGTGACTAAAACTAGAAGAAATTTAATCAAAAGACTAAAACTAAGACTAAAATTAAAAATAGCTGCCAAAATTAACACTGGTCAGGACAAAGTGATGTCTGTGCATTGGTCTGCTTCTGAAGCTCATTTTCACTCCCAGGTCATAAGAAAGGTCAGTACTCAGCACATCTGAATATGGTCCAGCCTTCTGACAACAGCTTTGACACATACACAAAGGAAGACAACAACCTGGGAGAGATCAGGTGGAGCGACACGTTCTTTCATCAACTTTCAGGTTAACTTGTGGTTTGCAGTTGGATTACTTGCCTTCATCAGTTCTATCGATGCTCAAATTTATGTTTAATCTGCATGACCAGTGTTGTGATTGCAACTTCTAAATGATAAAGCTCACTATATAGTCCTGCCTATGACTTGCACTACATTTTACTGTGTGCGCTGCAGGTGTAAACACTTAAAGAGCACAGAGAAGAGATGCTGCTGAAATCAGGAATACACACATTGCAAATCTGTGGTTTAGTGTCTGTCTTACACATTCTGCTAGTGTATCTGTAGAGGCATAGAGGTAGCATCACCTATAGCCTGTACATTTTTATATGCAGGGAACACAAGACTGTATGCACAGTAGGAAGGGATGGCAATAAAGTATCCAGGGTTTTCAAAAATAGCCACAGTATTGCTTTAATTACCACCATGGACACAGTGCTGTGCAATTAGCACAAGGATGCCATAAGAATGTATGACAGTTTCCAGGAGCGCCACCACCTGTGTGTGAAGATGCTGTTAAAGTGATGACAGAACTCCTGTTCATGATGTAAGGCTAACTTATCAAACCCGTTAAAAAGATCTGCTCCATAGACTCACACGGCATAAGATGGCACCATACTATGGTCCTCTTTGAAGTCAAACTAAACGGTTGCGATGTGATTAAAAGCAATACGAGTCTAAGGGTGCTTTCACATTAGGTCTGAGTGTTTCGATCTGTTTGATGGCTTTCACACAAGCAACATCGATCCGAGTCTGGGCCCACTAGCATATTTACTCAGTCTGATACAGCAGGTGGCGTTGTGCATGTAGCTGGTTTACAAACCCGCCAGTGAGGAGAAAGAAAAAGCAGCTACCATGGCAACCACTCTGGTCATGACACGACTGAAGACTGTTTTTGTTTTAACCTGGCAAAAAAGCCCATCCACCACCATGGAAGATTTTAAAATCACTTTTCAAGATTCCAGCAACGTCGCTCTTTATATCTACACATCTACGTGCAGCTCAGAGGATTAAATGTGAATAACGCAAACCATGGTGACTATAAACATGTCAGTACTCGACTTTTGTCGTTTTTGAAAAAAACAAAACAACTCACTGCTGTTCTTTGTTCTTCCTTTAACAAAGAAGAAATGTCATCAAGTTCTGATAAAAGTGGCGCTTTAGCAGCATCCATGCTAATGTCTTCGGCCACAACTGCACCGGCCTCTTGTTGTGGCTTGTTTATGTCACAACTCTGCCGTGCCTGAAAGTACTGCCCCTCGACGCTGATTGGTCCTGTCACTTTCTAACCGGGCCCAAACAGCTCAGATGGGAGCTTTGCGAGATAGATTCGCCAGTGAGAAACAAGGACACGGGTGTATCTATCTACTTTGCAAGGTTACTCAGATCCAGGATTGGGCCCCTAGTGTGAGTATCTGAGCATGGCCCGTCTGCATACATTTTGTAGCCTTGCCAATGTTTATCATTTTTTTTGTCTCTGAAAGTTAAAAAATAACTGTAACTGTTTGATCGTAAGCCTTACCTAACCAGATGAAGCTGATTTATTTTTGCTAGCTTCATTTGCTTATTTCTGACAGTCTAAGCCGACAGTGCAAAATGCATAGTTCCTTGGATGTGTCATTTAAAACAACTATTTGATTGATTCAAACTGGTAACACATCAGCTGTGGTCCGTTTCTCCACTACCTGCCATAAAAATGATTTAGAAGTGGAAGGAATATCAACAAGCATAATTTCCAGTTCAACATCAGACTCTGTCATGATGGCTGCTGCCCTGTCTCTATATCACAACAAAGTTTCACCTTAGTGAGAAATGTTGTGACATTGGTGTAGTAATACTCCTTTCTTCTACTAAATAAGCCATTTGTGGGCCACAAATCTGAAAGAAGGGTGCTAGTGTGATGGAAAATAAGGGTATTTTTGGATCCTTTGGGTTAAAAAAGGAAGACCTATAACCTTACATAAGTGAAGACAGAGGTTAGAACTGTAGATGAGATTAAAAGAGAGAAGACGGAGCAGAAACAAATACAACAAAGACAAGAATCAAACTGAGACTAATCTAATGAGGAAGAAGGAGTGACAGAAAGGTGACAAGGGATGAATGGGGAAGAGATAGCATGCACAGATACAGACCCACAGAGATGACAGATGTATAATGGATGGACTGAAATTATGAAGAGGGTGAAAGAGGAGGAGGGAGGGAGCGGCCCAGATGTCAGGCCCACACTTCACATGTGGCTGTGGTTGACCTTCCACCTCTCTCCCTCCAACCCTCCATTCCTTGTTTCTCACCGCTCTGTCAGGGTGTCAGCAGTGTTTCTCAGCATGGCGTCAGAGCTTCACACATGCCTGCGTTTCCTCCTCCTCTCATCCTTCAGATCGATCTGATAATGACAATTTGTGGCTCGATGCGTAAATGCATCAATCCAATGCTTTACACACAAAAAAAAAACACCAGGAAAACTGACATAAAACTGGAGCCCATTGTAAGGTCACAGTGACACAGCAGCTCTGCTTACAAAAGAGGTTTGTTTCTAAGGATAGACACTTTTCATTTTGATATATTGGCTGTCACATCTCCAGTGTGAAATACTCCTTGCCATTAATGCAGCTATCTTGCCTTGGGTTTGACCTTTCAACACATAATACGTACAATCTGCTAACTCATAATACATACAACATGGTGTATGACAGGGTAAGTTAAGATATTCTGAAAATAATGTTCTTATTTATCTTGTATGAAGAGAGCAAGGATCACTGAAGGCTGCACAAGAAGATCATGTTTTATCAGTGCAGTGGCATCATAAAAACATTCCACAGCATCATATAAAGTGACTGTTTACCAAGGCCAAAGCTGAGGTAAAAGAGAGCTGCTCCAACAAGCCCCAGCATGCATGAAGAAAACAACCAGAGAGGGTTATTCTGGGGAAATGCAGTCCTGTAATGATAATGCAGATGGAGATAAATGCTAAAATGTTGACTGCAACTTCACAGACTAGAACAAAGCTGAAGTTGAGAAATAAAAAGATCATTTCCTGGACTTGAAAGCAGACATCTGCTTAAAGATAGCAAATAAAGCTAAATCATTGTTAGATGACAAATACAAGCTAAAAAATGAAGTGTATTTTAACCCGTTCCCTATACCTCACATAAGCATAGCAGAGTGTCTCCTTTGGATTGAGCTGCGTCAGAGATTACACATCAACATAAAGATTAATATGAAGTCTTCATTTGCCCTAAGCTAAGTGCAGCTAACGTTATGGTCAACTTAAGGTTCATAACATTAGCTTGTCATATCATCTTTTCAACAGGGGTTGTTATGCACCCGTCTAGGGCAGCCCTGCCTATTCATATCTGAGAAAAACTAGACAAAATCCCAACATATTAGGCCTACATACATGTGTTCTTGAAAAAATATTATGTATAAACTAGGGCTGTAACGGTACAGAAAATTTTGAAGCGCATAAATAAAATTAAATTTTTAATTTTTTAAAATTAAATTGTATTAAAATAAATAGGCTGAATAAATTACATTCAAGTTAATGCAGCAACCTCCTTCCAAAAGTTCTTCAATGATTAAAAATATTAATAATACATTTTTTAATTACTAGGTTATTTTAATTGATATGTTGACATATTTATGCCCATTCTTGAAACTCTAAAATTTCCCAGCCAACTTGAATGTATCATCATACAATCCTGCATTAGCTTGTTAAGTATGCTAATCAGCATCTATTCTGCTGACTTCAACATGGACTTCAGCACTGGATAACTTTTTTAAACAATGGGAGCTACTACAAAGTTTGTGAGAACTTTTCACAGCCCATCTTGGCGGATAAAGAGGTTAAAGCCATGTGAAATCTGAGGATAACTTATGAAGCAGCTTCAGACTTGATGGAGTCCTCTCTCCCCCTCCTCCGAGGCTGACAGTTGAAGGTAGAATTAATTTGATTCACAGAGCCAGAGCACCAGTGTTATAATACAAACGATCTTAAATAATAAGAAATTCACAACCGGCAGGTGAGACTTTGTTGCTCCCCCTCATTACAGTGATGTTCTTGTTCGAGTGGCGCTTTTTAAAATGCTTTGATTGGTCCACTGGACGACGACACACCTGCTGAATAATGTCAGCGCTACTGTTGTTGTCTTTGTCCACTGTTGTATTTTACTGGGCAACAAAGTGTTCCTATACAGGACACTTTTATCTGGGAATATTGAGGCTGTTGCTGTTTTGCTGGGGTTGTGTGGTTGCCAGGACAGTGTGACAGTGAGTTGCCCTCTGGTTTTCTGTCTGTATGTGAGCGTCATTCCACATGTATCCATTCAGTACAGGTCTGTACCGTACCGGGAGACCTGTGCCGAATCGGTATGGTACGAATAAACATACAACAACAACTTTGCAAGCTACTGCAACAACAGAAGAACTTTCTTTGACACACTTCAGAATAAAAGTACCATATGAAAACGCAGGTTGTCTCACCACAAGTGATCAGGCTTTTACTTTGAAAAGTTAGCCATCCTATCGTGGCAGCCTGGAAAGAGTTGACAGACATGATACAGACACAGGTGCAGCAAGATCTGACTGCAGCTCTGAGCAGACATGTTTTTCCATTTCTTGTGTTATAAGAAGCTTTTGACTGAACTACACTCACATTCATGTTTTGAAAAGTTAACTTATCTTGCATGCTTACGAACAACACTAGCTCCCATTAAATACACAATGTGCATAAGACCAGACTAAATGCTTAAGAGAAAGACTGCCCAAAAGATGCTTGGATGAAGTTTGGTTTGATTTTGACTTAGGCAACATACTAATTGTCAGAGAGAGCTAATACCTGTGAATTAAGATTACCTGATAAATACCTTACCCTACAGACAACTGACTTTTGGCTTCAAATTTCACATTTTTTTCCATAAAGATATCTGGGTGTCACTTTACCAGAAAATTTCCCTTTCTTCAGTTGTTTCTTTTAAAATAGATTTTGCTAACCTGAACTACTTCACTGCTGTCTTGACAGCTACTGTAAATGCATGAGCGGTGTCCTTATTTTACTCCCATAAACAGAGAGGCTAAGCCAATTTCCCACAATGCCAGACTGTTCTTTTTGAAACTGCTTTACTATAAGAGGCGTAAGATCACAGACTATAATTATGTTTAAGTAGACTCAGATGCACCAAAATATGACATCAAGATGAGTCCTACATACATTACTCAGAATCCAGCAGGTTGAAGAGAGTAACTCTGAAGGAGATGAGGAGGGGAAAATGATTCAAAAGTGGAGAGTCAGGATATTTGAGAAAGAAGAACAAGTGTCTGCAGTCAGTTTGGTGTGACAGCACGGTACTTAAAAACAAAAAAAAGCAGCAGAAAGTGTTCGGTGTCCTCAGCTGTTTCCATAATTATAGTTTTCAGTTCCTCTGAGTGAACTGTGGTGCAGCTTGCGAGGTCTGACATTACAATCCTAACCTAACAACAACAACAACAATCCAGAAATGCTACATTTAATGGTTCATCATGCTCCACACAGGCATTTGAACGCCTGCTCTTAGATCCCTCAGTCCTGTCCAATCACTGATCAACTATGTGTAACTCTAATAAGCCTAGCAGTTTTTGAGTAGCAGGTGCAGATGTAATCGGACCAAAGCATGGAAATGTTCAAGTTCAACTTTCTTCCACTTTCTGAATGATATCAAGTCTCCAACAGGAAGTGGAGCTGCTCAGTAGACAAGCTGTCTGTCTCCGTTTGGTTAATTGGTTGTTTGGGAGGAATTTTAACTGAATTCCACTTGGAATTCTTCTAAATTGAATTGCGGCTGCGCTGCAGAGGGCGTAGCGGCAGCAGACGGAGGGAGATAGGGAGGGAGAGACGAGGAGGGAAATCGTTGGGCTCTGGAGCCTCACAACAAGCTCCAACAGGAAGTCATTGGACGTGTAACACACAACCCTGAACAAAAACAACCGCACATGCATACATGAGCGCACGCTGAAACACGGTGGGGAGACAGTCAGTTTGGAGCATACACACCCACCCAGCATGACTAAGTGTGGGTGCATGTGTGTCATTTTATGGGCCTACAGTACATGACAGCAGCAGCTCAGTGACATAAGAATAGGGTTAAAAAGTAAAGACTCCAGGATGAAGGGGAATTGAGGGAAAGAAAGGCAGAAGAAGAACTGTGCCATGTAGAGGGAGGAAGTAGGGAATAGATGAAGAGTGAAGGAAGAGGTCAAATGTGTTTTTTTTAAGCAAACTGAAACTAACGGCCCTTAGGCATTTTTAGTGTGTAAATGCATCTGTTTGTGTGCCCTAAATCTGCACTTTGCAAAGTGCTGAAAAAACAGCAAGTTTTAAAGACAACAGCTGATAAGTCAAAGTCCCTGTAAGAACAAAGACCATCTCTGAATTACAGCTGAACAATTAATCACAAATTACATTAACTAGCAATATGGCCTGCTGCAATTTTCAAATTGCAGAAGTTGCGGTATTTCTTTAACGTGAAATGTATCAAAATACCAGCTTAACAAATCAATTTTTTGCATGTTTTATGCACATTATGCAAACATTCAAGTTTCAATTTCTTATAATGGGTTACAAAAAATCCTCCTTTTTGTGTTTTATGTATGTTTTTCGCAATCAAAATGAGTGACATAAAAGTGATCATGCCCTTAAACAAAACAAATGACATCGCATTTGCAATACAAGCAAAAATAGTTAGCTCATTCTATCTAAAACTGATGAAGCCTAGTGTTACTTTATGAAAGTCATACCCCAGCTGTGATCAGCTGGTAGCAAGTGTCACCTCCCCCACCCCAGCCACTTCCTTTAAAACTTAAAGCTTGTTGCACCCCATTATTCAGATTCATGCTACTATGGATTGATTGCCTCAGAAATAATTTCATTGTTTTCAATACATATGGTCTTTTTTATGGAATTATTCATCGCTTGAATTTGTCGAAAAATACAAAAGATGAACCCAAGAATAATCGCATATGAAATCGCAATATATGGGGGAAAAAACGCAATTAGGTTTTTTTTTACAAATCGTTCAGCTCTACTCTGAATATATGAATTTACTTTATGTCATCAGTGCAGTATATTCTCATCATCTTACTTAGAGTTGATCAATTACTCCGTCAGCATTATTTGGGTTAATTTCTTATGATTTCTGGTCAACAGAGCCAGATTGAGTCATGCCCACTTCCAACTGGATGACAACCAGTGTCCCCTGAGTCTGACGTGTTCTTACACAAACTGCACTTTTGTGTCATGCAGACTGGCTTTGGAATATTTTACAAGCTTGGAAAACACTGCAAGCAATCAAGTGTCATGTCAGTGTTGAAAATAATAATAATAATAATAATATCTTGAATTTATATAGCGCCTTTCAAGAAACCCAAGGACGCTTTACAGGAACACATAGACAGAAAAGTCAGGCTCTATGTAATGCTACAGTTAACGAGGATGTTGTACTATTTAGTTAAGAAGTAAACTAGAGCTCAGTGCTGCCATGCTGGTCCTGTTTATTGTAAGAAAGATAATAAGAGCCTCTTTAGATAAAGAGCATGGCAATAGGTATAAATATAGTATGCTTGAGTGCTGCTGAGGCCGCTGAGCTCATCTTATGCTACTGTTTAAGTGCTTTAATAATTATTCGGCTTTATAACTCATTAATTGCTTACATTTGGGATGCAGTTATTGTCAAATCTAAGAGCAAATAAGAAAATCAGATATCGAATCTGATACCAGAGCGCTGGGTATCAGCTGATACCGAGTACCGATCCAATACTGGTGCAAACTTTCTGGACTGACTGTACTGTGGAAGACTAGCACATTATTTTAGCCCTACAGTTGACTCAGAACATGGCTCAACAAATAGAATCAGAATGTGCAGCCTTTCTGTGACCCTTAAAGTTATTTTCCTGCTGATTATTGTGAGTTTTACTGCTTAATATCAAAACAACAACACAGGGGGCCACATCACAGGCTCTCTCACTCTTCCTCAACATTATGTTTTATTCGGGCAGCATGACGTGACGACGGAACAGCCCGCTACTGGTTGACAGACCCTTATACAGGGGAAAACAATATGACGTTAGCATTCAAGCTAGCAGTAATAAATGAATGAAAATTGATTTGAATAGATAAAAAGACATTCAATATTGGGTCTACTGGTGTAGATTTGATCTTTAAAGACCTAAAAAGCAACCAAAGTTCCAGGCTCACTAGAAACGCTGCCATAAGGGATTCTAAGGCATGAATAGCGTCAATGGGCAGCACAACGGCTAGCTTCGAGATTAAAATCAAAGAGAGGCTTCAATTTATGGTTGAAAGTTATTTAACTTTAAATAGACTGTGTCATTTCTAGTCGTTTACCACAACGGCAGTCTGGAAGGTTTTTTTAACAAACACATACAGAGAATAATAATTGTCATGCAGTCTCCAAACTCTGCAGCTGTGGTCCGTCCTTAGGTTATTCTTCATTGCTCTGAAAATGGTGGCTCGCGCATGCCCTGTTTTCCGGTAGTGAAGAAGAAAAGTACACAACGGGAACTGGAACATGAAATTTCCAATCTGAGATTGCCACTCTGAGCCCATTTTCAATGTCCAGCTATGATCTGTATCTTTGAGGTTTACTATAATGAGTAAATTTTTACTTATTTTCTGCATTTTCTTTGCATAGCAAAGCTAATTTTCCCCAGATAATGGGGAAATTCCCAGAGACATTAACAAATTTCCATGCTGTCTTGGGAAAAATGATATGAAATAGTGTATGCATGTCCTTCTGTAATGATGAGCCTTTAAGGCCCCGTCCACACGGAGATGAAAACGATATATTGCCGTTTTGTTTTGAAAAAGTTTTCTGTAAAGACGGAATCATTTCAGGAAATAGGAACCGCTGAAAATGACTGAAAATGCTGTAGTACATATGCCAAGCCTTTGTGTGGCGCTGTAACGCTGCCACAGAAATGTGCCAAAAGAGAGAAGAAGATCACAGAAAACTGACACAAACTTTCTTCTAGTTGCCGTTCTGGTTGTTCTCCACGTTGGATTTAAGAACATCTAGTATGTCTGTTTTCGTGATGGTGGTAAAGAAGCATCAGATTTTGCTGTAAAAGCTATCAAAAGCTCAGTAGCTTCTGCAGCACAAACACAACCGTGCAATTGGCCTTGTTGTGTTGGCCAGACCTTCATGGGCGTCTTAAGGGAGCTACACTGTGTGTGACGTAATCGTTTCAAGAAAGAGACAGTCAGCCGTCCACACGGAGACGAAACGGTAGTCATGTAAGGATACATGCACTCTGGGACCCGTTTTCAAAAAGTATCGTTTAGTCACCCAAAATGCCATTTCCGTGTGGATGAAACGCCGATACAACAAAAAAATTTTGCAAATACTCCCGAATTTGTCTCCGTGTGGATGGGGCCTAAAACATGGTTGTTTTGTCCCGTCTCTTTGTTCAACTATGTTTATTCTATTTGGGTTTCAAACTGCAGCATTGTTCATTAAAAAAATTGTGGTTAAGGATTTTTTTGAACTTGATAAAACAAAAATTTTAAAAATGTAGCAATTTTAACAGAGATTTATGTGTCATCTGCATAGAAAAGAACCTAATCTTGTATTTATGTAGCTGGACCCAGAAAATGATTAGCACTGTGCCATGTTTAAAACCACAAAAGGCTCATCAAGTGTTATTTTTTCAAAGTTCATTTCTGCAGATAGACTGTGATGTTTCATCACTAATTCAATGTGCAAAGAAGATAAAAGAATCCAGATGTTTTGCTCCTGGATTCTGGCAAATATAGTCAGACTTCATGTGAGGATCTGGAACTCATCCTGTGAAGCACGGCGAAAAAATGTGTTAAATAACTTCACTGAATCGATCCTGCAATCATTCTTCTTGCACAAGCTGCACATGATTTACAGGGGGATCTGGATTCTGCTTACACTACATAATCTTTGGAATCTCACAGTCTCTTAAATTAACCAGCATTGAAGATCTGTGAAGTTCCAACTATATCTTTATACAAAAGTTTATGAATTGAGGCATTCGAACGCAAGAAGTAGGCTGCACACAGTTCACTTTTACAAACTCGTATTTACTCTCTCTCTGTCTCTTATCTCGCCGACATCCCTCCTCTTCCTGAACAGCGCTCTCTCTTTCTCCCTCCATTTATCCTCCATAATTCATTTGTTGATTTTTAGAGGGGAAATAGCAAATAAAGGAGCAGAGCGGATAAAAGATAGGATAAAGCAAGCGCATGTTTTTGAGTGCTCACACACTAAATCACATCCATAAGCATTTCCTGGGAATTCCCTTTGAGAGGGAGACAGAGATGGAGTGTATGAGAGAGAGAAAGGAAATCAAAGGGACATGGTATTCTCTGTTTGCGTGACAAGAACAGATGCACACAAACATGTATTCACTGCTTTAATGTGTGTAAAGCCCTGTTGCTAATTAGATCATTTACTTTGAAACACTTGTGTTGTGCTTCTTTTTCTTTTCTTTTTTTTTTTTTTTTGCATGTGTGTCTGTTCTTACGTCTGTGTGTGCGTGCTTGAACAAGTGTCAACACCACACCTGACCTCATATCTGTGAGGAGTCATTATGATAACAGCCACACAGGGACTATGAACATTCGCCTGCAAGATTTTCATGATCCATACAGCACACACACTGAAACACACTTGTGTGCAAGCAATTATATTGTAAATCCAACAAAGCAGTTCCAAATGAGAGACTCAGACCTACAGAGCAGCCAGCTACTGAGTTAATCATTGATGGCTGCTCAGACACAAACGCACTATTATTAAGGTCAATGACAGGGGCAGGCGCATGTCAGGGTTGCCAGACATGCTGCAGCAGAAATACGCAGCAGGGAAAATAAGTCAAACTTTAATATTGGCCTGATTCAAAGAGCAAAATAAACAAAACATGCTAATTTCTTTGAGTGTTTTGCAACACAAGTTGCAAAAAAATCCCTTAAAAATCTAGCATTTTCCACATTTCCCGCTCAGACAGGTGCTTTGTCCTCTAATGCTCTGGGAAACTGCAGGAAGAGAAAGAAAGGGGAGTGAAAAGGAGGGTGTAAGACTGAACCTGAGCCTGCGGAAAACCGGCTTGACAAGAATTCAACACAGCATAACCCTACACATTCAAGCCCTGCTGCCTGCTGGCAACTAAAGGGGGATTTTCTACTTGAGTATCTGATTAACACTCACTCAAAAACATAGTGGGCTTCTGTTATTGCATGGTCAGTTTTACTGTTAGACAAAGGAGGGCACTTGCCTCGGAGCTCTTACACCAAGGCGCCTTAAGGCATAGATGCGCATTAGAAGAGAGGTATGCATCAAAAGTTATTTCAGCAATAAAGATGACTGCTTGGAATGTAATTATTGTCTAATGATGCGAAGTTTGCAAATATTTCCCATGGGAGGAGCCAAGTCCAAGAACCTCAACAAGCTCCACTATGCCTTCATATTGGGTCCATAAATAGCAAGGTAGATCTAAACAGAAACATTAAATCCTTAAAATAGTGGTTCACTTTGAGGTAAAGTGCCACAAGTAATGATTAAAACCATCAATACTTGTGGCATAAAAGCTTATTTTTACACCTGTAGTGTGCATTCGGGTATGATATCAGTATCAGCAGATATGAAAATTTCTTCCAATATTTACATCCAATATTTGGCTATAAAAACCTGCCTTTATCAGCTGTGAGTATTAGCAGTATGGACAAATAAGTTAGTGGAGTTTTAGGCTGGATTGACAGACCTACATCAGCTGAAGTCTTTTCTTATTCATCACCACTGACGCTTGTTCACCTTCAAACTTTAAATTTAAATATTGATATCGCCATCTGCATAAATCCAATATCATGCATCCTTAGCATGCTGCATGCATGCATTATTGTTTTAAAGTTGCACCTTGCCTTGACGCCTGTATAGAGATTTGGAGCATAGTTACCCTCTATACCAGTGATCATCAACTGGCAGCCCAAGGGCCACATTAGGCCCCAAGAACATTATTAGATTCAGAAAATGTGCTTTGGAAAAAAAATGTTGTGGTCATAATTGGTAGTTTTTTTTTTTATAAACACCCAAAACAACTCCAGAAACAACTGAAACTGAAACAGTTTTGTCAGGGACGACTTCATGTTTCATCGATTTTTCAGAAATCCACCTTTCCGCTGTCACTAACACGTACATGAGTCCATCCCATTGTTGATAACAGTCTACTTTTCGGCTTCAGACATTTTGGGCGTGCAGTTTTCCTGCCTGGGTTTCTGACTTATCACTACACCGCATCAAACCCTGTGATAGACAGCATAAAAATGAAAAATATTCAGCTAAAATATCTCAATCGCCCCCTTGTGGCTGGCTGCGGTATAGGATCTGATCTCTGTTAGAGGCTAAAAATTTCACATATTCAAGGAAAATTAAAATCAACAAAAATATAAACCATTTTTAAAAGGATTTTAGTTTATTTAAAAGTTTGGCCCTCAAAGTGTCCGTCAAGGAAAAAGCTGGCGGTTCTCAACTGGTGGGTTGGGACCCTAAAGGGGGGTCTTGAAGCCATTTCAATGGGTCATGGTTGTGTGCCTAGAAAAAATGTGTCACACATGCTTTTATTTTGAAGCAGCAAATTTTTTGTTCCACGTCAGGTCCAAAGTGACCCATTTTTTAACCTAAAACATCTGGTTGGGATTGAAATATTTTAGAAATTTAGGTCGGGATTTGCCATCAAAGTGGTGATCAGATGGGAGTCGCTGCGCTACACTCAGGATGCATTGTATTATCAGCATGATATCAGTATCAGCAGATATTAGCTTAAAAGTGAACTATGAGCAACTTACACCTGATATTTTGCCTTTAAAAATCTGCCTGTATGAGCTGCAAACATTGGCCAATCAAACAAGTGGGGGAAGTTTTACGCTGGACTGGGCTGCTTTTTCTTGATGCATCATCACTTTTTACACTTTAAAGTGTGTTTGAAAGGCTTGCAGGATTTGTAAATATCGACATATCAGATACATCCCTTCTCTACACCACCTGCATGTATAAGGACTGCTTGCACACATTTGGCTAAGTCCTGTTTCTTGACTAGCTCTGACTGCTTTAGGACAACTATAGAAAGCCCTCATATCTTTAACTGGGGCCTCTAATTTCCCAGAACCGCCCCTGTGTGGTTGGCGCAGGGTTTGAGGGTGACACACCTGCACCAACACACATTTCATGTCTCTCTGTCACACCACCACAACAACAACAGTCTCGTGTGACTTCCCAACAGAGGCCCTACTGTCAGCTCTCATGCTGTCTTAAAAGTTGAGAACTTCATGACTGAGACAACCTGATAAACAGCGACACATGTTCCAAACCCTGTGAACAAAGCTCAAACATGTCTTTCTCACCTCGTCCCATTTGATGAATTTGCCCCCTTTCTTCAAAGCTTCGTGGACGGACACGGGTTTGAGCTGCAGCGCGTGGACTCCCGGCTTGGCCCCGGCCATGGCGAGGGACTCCCTGCCCGGGTGCCAACGCCTAAACCCCGGCTAAAGCGAGCTGGACTCCTCGGAAGGAACAACGACGCTCTTCCGTCCTTCCTCCACTTCCACCCCGGAGCTTCTCTTGCTTTTCCGGGGAGAGGGTTAATTGAGAGGACGAGGGGAGGGGAGGTTTCTAAAGACAGCGTCCTTAGAAGTTAGTGAACCTCAGCGAAAGTTTGAAGAACATGAGGAGTAAAATCCAGAAAGGCTGAAGTTTGGTGTTTCAGCGCGCAACGCCGCTGTCTTGTCCGCGTCCACGCAACAACGCGGTGACGCGCCTTCAAGTCCCCTTTCAATTCCTGCCTTTTGATTCATATATTTGTTTATTTGTGCAGGATCCTTTAATCGCGCACTTGAGCCTGCGGAGAGATCCTTTTCTTCCTTCCTCCCATCTGCTCGACCCCTCTCCTCTCCTCTCCTCTACCAACTTTCTCTGCTTCCTCTCTCTCCTGTCGCCTCCAACGCGTTTCGTCTTCTCTCCTCCTCCTCTCCTCCCTGCATGTTTTCTGTGGAAAAAAAAAGAGAAGATTCAGAGAGAGTGTGAGGGAGAGGGACAGCGTCAGATAGCGCTGAGTGAATGAGACATGAGAGAGGAGGGGGAAGTTGGAGTGGTGTAAAAGGGGTGTGTTTTAATTCAGTTCCTCTGTCTACAACTCTGGATGCATGACTCTTAATATTTACAGTATGCACACTTTCTACGGACTTCACATGGCCCCCATTCTCTGAAAAACATTGTTTTTTTTACATTTGTGAAAATCCCTTTTAAAGACTGACACTTTTATGAAACTTAAAGGTGCACTTTAGTGATCTTAAACTGTACTTCTAAAATGCTGGCAAACTTGTAGGAGGCGGGTTTTTAAAAGAATCGTAAAAATCAAAGCAGCAGAGACTGAGATACTGTTGTGTTTCTAAGCTGCTCTAAGACAGTGGTTCTCAATGTTGGGGTTGGGACCCCGATGGGGGTCGCAAGACACTGAGGTGGGGTCGCAAGATGCCTTAAAAAAACAATAATAATTTTTAGATGTTGCTACTTTACACCAGTTTTGTTACATTTCAACAAATTTTTAACACTTTTTTCCCATCAATATTGCCAATTTTAACATTTTTTGCTACTTAAAACCGATTTTTTCCCATTTCAAACCCTTTCCACCACCTTTTTCTGCCTGTTTTTGCCACTTCTAAACGAAGTCTTGCCACTATATACCTATTGTTGCCTCTGTTGACCCATTATAGCCTCTATTAACCACTTTTTACCACATTTTATGCCCATTTCAACATCTTTCACTATTTGACGTGTTCATTTCTGCCAGTTCTGCCCATTTTTCTGTCTTAGTTAACCCTTTTTGACAGTTTGTATCAATTTTTCTTCCAATTTCACCAAATTTTTCACCATTTTTGCCAATTTAAAGTCATTTCAGCCACTTTTTAATTCCCATTCCCACTATCTATGCCCGTTGTTGCCACTTTATCCATTTTTTGCCACTTTTTGCCTCCGCCAAGGAGGTTATGTGATCGGGTGGGTTTGTTTGTTTGTTTGTTTATTTGTTTGTTTGTTTGTTTGTTCATTCGTTTGTTAGCAACATAACTCATGTCATTGGGCGGACAGATTTTCATGAAATTTTCAGGAAATGTCAGAAATGGCATAAGGAAGAACTGATTACATTTTGGGAGTGATCCGGATCACCGTCTGGATCCAAGAATTTTTTTTAAGGATTCTGTACTATTGGGAGATAGGGCTAATGGCGGAGGTCTGTGCTGTTCCCACTTTACACCAGGAGATGGCAGACATGAGTAACTTTTTTGACGTTTTGGAGTTTATAGAGTTTTAAAGATGCACGCCCAGTCAAGGAGACGAGTCGGACCGTAACAGAGAGAAAGACAGTGAATTGTAGCGAGAATACTCACAATGCTGGGAGGAATAGAGGAATATTCACTCTCTGCCATGACTTCCACATGTAGCGAAGCCAATGCTTTGCCTCACTGTGTCTCCACCCCACCAGGGAGGGGGTAATTGGCGAACTAGATTTTGGGACTGATCCAGATCACCATCTGGATCCAGGAATGTTTTTAAAGGAGTCTTCACTATTGGAAGATAGGGCTAATGGCGGAGGTCTGTGCTCTGAGTGCTTTTCTAGTTGCTTATTTTTTGCCAATTTTACCAAGTTTTTGCCACTTCTAACCAATTTCTGCTACTTTTAAAATCAAATTTCAGCACATTTTCCACCATTTTTTTTTGCCATTATTAACCTAATCTAGCCATTTTAACCCATTTTAAGTCTGTTTTTAACAAAAGGGATTTGAACCCATTTTAGGAAGGCTATCTTTTACACAAATACCTTAAAAAATTATACTTGCTTCTTTGGTAAGAGTGGTTATTTTTCAGGTTAAATCTTTCCCCATATAGGCAGCCTTGTCTGCACATGACTGTTCTAGATTTTACATGGCTGTGTTTAACCACCTTCAGCTACAGTGGGGGTCTCCAGTCTCTTGCACCTTTATTTTTGGGGTCCTGGGCTGAAAAGGTTGACAACCACTGCTCTGAGAGAGTACACTTCCAATGATGCAACTCTATAGTGTAGTTCAACCATCCGCTGTTAATACTTTTTAGGCCTTTTGTAAAAAATCTTATCTTGCAGCCCTGGGCGAGATTACAGAAGCTAAAAGAGGGCAAACCTTTACACGTTTTATTGGATCCCATTTCCCTGAGATACTGAGAACAATTTGTCTAATGTTAAGTTGTATCTCTGATTAGCTGCTGTTTTTTTAACAATAACTGGTTGATTTCAGATGTAAGCTTGAGATCTTGGAAATTACTGGTGGTGTTATCTAGGGAAAATAATCACTAATGTGTTTTCATCACAGGAAAGCAGAGGTAAATATGAATGTACAGTGCCTATTCAAATCAATCAAGGTCAATATAATCTCGCTTTTTTGATGAAAAGAGACCCTCAATGTCAAAGTGAAACAGATTTCGTCCAAATGGCTCTAGTAGTATAAAGACGTCTGGAAAGTCTAGTCACTTAAATAAAAACTTGTATTAAATCTTGACTAGAGTTCAGCAAAAGGCACGTGGGAGAAAGTTCTTTGGTCTCATGAGACCAAAGTGGTCCTTTTTTTTTTTTTGGAATCGGACAAAACGCAATGTGGGGGCGACATGCGGCCTACAACAAATCCCAAAGTGGCTCAGCCTGTGGCCATGCCAGGGATGCAGAGGGCAACCTGTTACACAAGTTTACATGAATTTCCACAGTATTTCATACCGTGAATGTAACACTCCGCGTAGCCTAGCAACAGTCTACATACCATGCACTGCCTTGTTTTGGAGCGTGGCTTGCGGTGCTGACAGAAGAAGCCACAAAAACATTTCCTTTTCAACTGTAGCTACAACTGTGCAAATTTAGTTTTTATGCACCTGAAGATATGCCTGGGTAAGATGTGACCAAAATGATTATCTACAGAATTTAATTTAATTTTTTCATTCTATTATTTTAATTCAATTCAAGTGAAAAAAACATTTCTACTACCTTAGGTTATGTTCAAATACAGCTTGGTTGTTGTGCTTTTATGCACTTTTTGATGTGCTTCTGTCATGTTGCCAAATTTAAAGGGGAGACCATGAATAAACCTTTATATTTTACATCAAATTGAGCCGTATTGGTTCGAAATTTGACATTACTAGCTGCTTACTGAGCTCCGAACAAGTCTGGCCTGGCTACATTTCTTGATTCTAAAATTTGGCCCAGTTGAATTTGTAATTGAATATCCCTGTTGGAAAGTGTTCAGATGTGCAAGCCTGACTGAGACCTATCCACACAGACTCAGGGCTGTGATTGCAACCAAAGCTGTATCTACTAAATACTGACTTGAAGGGGCTCAATATTCATGCAAATTTATTTTACATTACATATTTCCATTTAAATGGCATTATATCCTAGAATTCTGTTCTTACTTTGAAATATGATACTTTTTTGTCAAAAAAAGCCAAATTATATTGACTCATTTATAAAATCAATAAAACGGTAAAACATGCAAGGCGGTGAATATACAGTATTTCCTATTAAGGCTTCTGTATGAGATAACACCAGAGAAAAAAGTAACTAAACCCCGGAGTTTTAGCTGAGGTGAATTTACTCTGGAATTTCAAAAAGGGTTAGCAAGGGTGATGAGCCCACTTAACTCCCTCCTTCCTGCTGTCCCTCATCAGCCACAACATCAGTCAGTCTATGCTGCTTCTCAGATGTGAGTATTAGCCATAATGCCATAAACATTCAAGCAAACGTAACCCAGAGCTCCTTCAGTTTGAAATGATGATAAATGATATTAACATGATATTGACCTGAAGTGTGGTTTATTTGCAGTCTCGTTCAACAGCACTACATTACCCACAAGCCTAGTGTCACAATGACAAATCTAGTTGACCCAGCCCATGCCTGAGAAAATTCAGTGTTTGCAGCTACTCGTGAATTTAACACATTTCTCAACAAAAGTTGGTTTGAAGGGGAATAGAAAGACACGGTTGATTAACAGAACAGAACTACGTTACCCACAATCTTAGAGTGTTCAAGCAGTGTATCTGATTGGTGGAGATGTAAATTTTGGCTTTTGGCTGCTAAAAGTGAAGCCAACAGTGATGGAAAATCTGGGCGGTCACTGTGGAGCTGTGGGGTGATGACAGATGGCAATACATTGTCAGCATTCACGCCAGATCGTCCAGTAGAAATTCTTTGAAAAAATTCAGTTGCAGCAGCTGGTTTCAACCGGTCGGCAGCAGTCACACTTCATAATTTCAACACAGAATGTAGGATTTTAAAACTTTTTGCTAAAATGTCAAAATTGTAACCGTCTCTGATGAACAGAGCTAAATCTAAAGGTTTATTCACTCTTTAAAAAGGGCATCTTTCTGTAATCATATGAAAGTCTGCAGTCAGAAGGTATGCCATATTTAGTGGGGATGCTGAGCATCCACACTATTGATATTTGTGTTGGCTATTTTGTTTATTATTATTCTTCCACGCCGGCTATCTCCTGCTTCATACTTTGAAGGAGGAGAAAGCTGTTTCAACTTTTAAAAAATCAGTTTCTTCATCATTCAACTACTGTGACTTTTCTTATTTCTAACTTTTATCATTTTTAAAACGTAGCTATTTTTTACACTATTTTCAGCTAATTCTATGCTTTGTCAGCCATAGAATGCAATTTTCAGCTACTTCAAGGCTATTTTCAGCTATTCTTACACTATTTTCAGCTATTTTCAGGCTACTTTAAGCTTTCTTTAGGCTACTTTCAGCTATTCTTATCCTTTTTAAGCTTTTGAATGCCATTTTCAGCTACTTAAATGCCATTTTATGCTATTTTATGCTATTTTTTATGCTATTATGCTTTTTTTTGTTCTTTGAGCTATTTTCAGCAGTTCTTCCACAATTCAGCCCTCAGCATCCCCACACAATTTCAACTGAAATTGCACTTTTGATCTAGTTCAATAAGCAATTACTCCACTTTCTGAAACGTTAATCCAGAGGTGTTTAAAATCTGTGGTGCCTTTTTAATCAGCCTTTGAATAAAGAGCTTTCAGCAGCATCGATAGGAAACTGACATGGACAAGCAAACTTGACTTGTAACACAGTCCAACATGAAATATAATGACATGTTTATTGTAAGAGAATACAGCATTGTTAGTGATGTGTGACGGTGTGTGAAAGGGCTGGATCAAATCCTGATGGGCAGGTTGGCACCCTGCATGGCCGCCTCTGCCATGAGTAGAGATAGTGTGTGCTAAAGAGGGAATGAGGCAGCAGCGAAGAGTAAGTTGACAGTAAACTAGATCAAAATTGCAGTTTCAGCTAAAATTGCATGGGGATGCTGAGAGCTGAATTGTGGAAGAACTGCTGAAAATAGCCAAAAGCACAAAAATAGCTGAAAATAGCATAAAAAAATAGCATAAAAAGGCATTCAATAGCTCAAAAAAGGATAACATAGCTGAAAGTAGACTAGAAAAAGCTGAAAGTAACCTAAAAATAGCTTAAAGTAGCCTTGAAATAGCTGAAAATAGCATAAAAATAGCTGATTTTGGCCTAAAAGTAGCTGAAAATTGCATTCAATGGCTGAAAAAGCATAGAAATAGCTGAAAATAGCCAAAAATAGCTACATTCTAAAAATTATCAAAGTTAGAAATGAGAAGTCATAGCAGTCAAATGAAGAAACTGAATTTTTTAGTTTAAATGGTGTCGATACGACAAAGTATGAAGGACAAGATAGCCAGCGCAGAAGAAGAATAATAGACAAAATGGCTGACGCCAGTATCAATAGTGTGGATGCTTAACATCCCCACTAATAAATGTGCAATATAAAACCTATGAAGGCACATGAATGGAAAAAAAATCTGTCTTTTGTCAGATTTTCTCTGCTGTTTTTCAATTTTAAATGGAGAGTAAATTCCACCACCAGGGGCTCTCAATCAAAACACAAACAAAAGATGGTGTGGCCACACTTTTCATTACTGGTTTGTGCAGTGAGTAAACTCTTTTTTTTTTTTACAGTTTTCTCCCTCAATTTTGCAGTTCATTCACAAAACAAAAATGGTGGTCTACTATTACTGCTGCTACCAGTGTGGGTGTGGTTGTTAAAGAACTTAGTCAAGGGCCCACATTGTACCCCCTATCTCCCATAGCAAAGTCAGCAATGTAAACTACTGAGCTGTAAAGCCACTAACAGAAATAGAAAATGAAAAACATTTAAGCAAACTTTACGTGGTTGTCGTTGTAGGCATTACTGGGTTGAATTTATGACTTATGAGGCTGATTCTGTCTCACTGCCAGGAGAACTTTGGGATTAACACACTGAAAATATGTAACAATATTGGATATTTCACTTATACTTGCTCAACTTTTTGATACTGGAGTATCTACAATATTGATTTATGCTGCAGGGGTGTAGGGTTTAAAGATGAACCTTCCTCCCTTGGGGTTCATAGATTCACTTTGATCCCATCAACCCAGGGGAGCATGGGCTAGGTACCAGGGGCTATACAATGAAAATGTGACATGATGTGATTGTGGAATTGACTAATCAAAATGTCAAAGGACAGAATCAACAAAAAATATATATTCTTATGGCCCAAAGTAAATAATTCTCCTTGGGCTAATGAGCTTTACTTGATTTTTGTTGTACAGTGCCATGAAAAAGTAATTGCCCCCTTTCTGATTCCTGATGTTTTTGCATATTTATCACACCTAAATGTTTCGGATCATCAAACCAATTTTAACATCTCACACAGACAAACCAAGTAAATACAATATGCACTTTCTAGATGAGGATTTAATTTACTAAGGGGAAAAAATTCAAACCTATCTGGCCCTATGTGAAAAATCAATTGCCCCCTGAACCTAATAACTGGTTGTGCCACTATACAAAAGCTGGAATCAAGTGTTTGTGATAACTGGTGATGTGTCTTTCACATTTGGCCCACTCTTCTTCGCAGAATTGTTTTAACTCAGCCATATTGGAGGGTTTTCCAGCATGAAAAGCCCGTTTAAGGTCACACCACTGCATCTCAGTTGGATTTATGTCTGGACTTTGACTTGGCCACTCCAAAATCTTAATTCTGTTGGGGCTTTTTTAGCCATTCAGTTGCTGGTATATTTCGGGTCCTTGTCCTGCTGCATGACCCAAGAGCGTTTGAGCTTGAGGGCATGAACCGGTGGCTGGACGTTGGCCTTCAGGATTTTCTGGTAGACAGCAGAATTCATTGTTCCATCAATCACAGCAAGTGGTCCAGGACCTGAAGCAGCAAAGCAGCCCCAGACCATCACACTGCCACCATGTTTGACTGTTGGCATGATGTTCTTTCTATCAAATGCTGTTATTTTTACTCCAGATGTAACGGGCCAAACACATTCCAAAAAGGTCAACTTTTGTCTCATCAGTCCACAGGATATTTCTCCAAAAGCCTTGGGGATCATCAAGCTGGTTTTTGGAAAATGTGAGTTGAGACTTTGTGATCTTTTTTGTCAGCAGTGGTTTTGGCCTTGGAACTCTCCCATGATACTGTTCTTGCCCAGTGTCTTTCTTATGGTGGAGTCATGAACTCTGACCTTAACTGAGGCCAGTGAGGCCTACAGGTCTTCGGATGTGGTTCTGGGTTCTTTTGTGACCTCCTGGATGAGTCGTCGTTGCACTCTTGGTGGTTGGCCAACCACTCCTGAGAAGGTTCACCACTGTTCCTAGTTTTCTCCATTTGTGGATAATGGCTCTGACCATTGTTCGCTGGAGTTCCAAAGCCTTTGAAATGGCTTACTAACCCTTTCCAGACTGATAGATTTCATCACTTTGTTTCTTATTTGTTCTTGAATTTCTTTGGATCGTGGCATGATGCGTTTCTTTTTGAGATCTTGTAGCCTACTTCACTTTGTCTGACAGCTTCTATTTAAGTGATTTCTTCATTCAACAGGTCTGCTTTGCAAAAAAAAAAAAAAGTTTAATCATGAGGGAGGAGGGTGATCACTTTTTCCACATGGGGCCTGGTAGGTTTGGATGGCTTTTCCCTTAATAAATGAAATTAATCTTATCCAATATTAATATTTGTCTGATTATCTGAAACATTTTAATGTGAAAAATATTCCAAAAGAAGAAATAAAACACATAAAAATGAAAATACTCAACCTCAAAGCTGTACTTAAATTCTCCCACAGCTTACTGACTACCTTGCTGAGAGTTGGCTCCTATTTACTGTTGTTCTCTGCAGGGAGCAAATGTTTAATTAAAGTCCTGATTAAATCCTTCAAAGTACCTCTGCCTTTAATTGCTTTGAATTATTTCCTCCAGTGTTGACACTGAAAGATCACATGTACTGCCTGTAATGTTATTAAAATCATTGAGGTTATTATTACAGCCAGTGGAAGCCCACAGTAATAAGCTGAGAGGTAATTTTAAGAAAAGGGAGATAGGAGTTGGTGCAATCCATCCTGAAATCAAAACCATGTTTGTTTGTACTATTATTACGCTAAATCTTATTCCAGTAATGAAATAAAGTAAAGGGATTTGTTGGTGAGGTAAATGAAGACCTTTAGAGTCATCAGGTAACTTTCTCCTGCCACTGCTGCAGATCAGTTTCAGTGTATCGTGTTTAAGGAGTGTGAGAGCAATGGAGTCAAATCCTGCTGCCAAGCAACATTACAACTTGGACAACTCATAAAAAAAATGTTACGCAGCAACAGATTTTTTGGCAACCTCTGCCATTCTCTGACTCCCTAACTACACCGGACAGGAATGTCTGCTATGCTGCAGCCTGCTGACTTACTGACTCGTGTTGTCTTTTTGTCTTGACCAAAACCAAAGCCTGAAAAGGGAAATCCAAATAAAATTAACCAGAATCAATCAGAAATAATCCATCATGAATGCACAATTCCATATTAGTGCCTAGAAAGTTCTAGTTTCTCTGTAACATGACCCTGAGGTGGTGCAAACACCCAGTGGGAGATACAATGTTTAACAATTCAGCAGCTGCACAGACTGACTGTTGTGTGTCTCTGTGTATGTGAGCTGTATTTGTGTGTGGATCCAGGCTGTAACCTGGTCCAGGTGGATCTGTTGATTAATCTGATCCTGATCATCACACAGTCACACAACTTCTCAAATGACGGCAAACAAATACAAGATGCATATCCCAACAGCACGGCATAAACAGGGGTATTGTGTTTCTCATGTGCATAATAAAATGCACACGCACACTATCTCTCCTCTCACACAAATTAATATTCTGTTTGGCCAAATAATTGGAGTGCAGACACCTGCAGTGTCAATAGAGCGCCTCCTCCATCCTATCTGCTCCTCCTCCCTCTTCTCATAAATGTAATCTCTCTTTTTGTCTCCATGTTACAGAGAAAAACACTCCCTCTCTTCTCTGTACTTCTCCTCCCTCTCCCTCTCTGGACAGGTGTCCAACTCCCATTGGTCGGTGAGACATCATCTACATGAATATAGAGTGAGATGACAAAATATTTTGGACACTGCAAAGAGTAAAAGTAGAATTGACTGAAGCTTTTCTCTTCGCGGAATCCATGTCATATTTCTTTGTAATTATTTGGCTTCCATACCTGAATGCATTCCAGTCTGATCTGGAAGTGGTTTTCTAACTGTGCCTACAATAATATCTACATCTGCTCAGGGGGTTTCAGCTCTGCTCCCACAAATTAAAGGTTAAGTGATCTGAAATCAACCCCAACTGTGTCCACATTCAGAGTAGGTGAGAGTTTGTTCATGTGTCTGGGTTTGATGTCTACGACTTAGGAGGTCTTGTATTTATTGATTATTTTACAGACTGAAATACCACAACTAAAGAGTACAATGGTACACAAATCCATGGTCCCTGATTAAGGAATCCTTGGCTTTGGAGATACCCCGACTATTCCCAAGTGTCACCATGAAATGGATATTTGGGGGTTTTAGTGAAACGCCTTTATATCTGTTAGTGGTATATTGGCACCACAATACAACAACCCCCTTTGCCACTCCTGCAGGAAATTCCTGCAACAAGGCAAACTTCCATATATGATCTAAAACTCAGTTGGCAGAAAATGTTTCAAATAGAAATATATGTTTCAGTTGGCTCAACTAAAGTAGCTGTCCCAACTATTTAAGCTGAGGCCTCAAAAAAATGTTGGCTCCACTTAAATGTTTATGTTCACTTCTTTTGCATAGTTTAAGAAACCTAATTTAATGTGATGTATCCACTACATTATCAAAAGTGCACTCAATACTTCATTATTTAGGTTGGATTTTTTTACAGTGTATATCAATGAGCTCAGCGCTAAGCAGCATTAATCACGCTTTTAGTGGCAAGGAAAACATTCTTTTAACAGGAAGACACCTTCACAAAAAAACTAGACTCATGGAGTATAGCCATCTGCTGAAGCTCCGTTCATTTCTGACGGCCACTCTCACGATTGTTTATCTGAGACGTTGTATATCTCCGAATGGAAATAAATGCTGAAAACCAGATTTAACGTCAATTTAGGGGTCAAGGAGAGGGTTAGGATACCAAAGATAAAAGTCAAAAACCTGTCCAGCAAAACATATTATTACAAAATGTCCAATAATAATAAAGCCAAAAATATAATAATGCAGCTAGCATAGCTTGCATAACTGCGTTAGCTGTATGAGCTATGTAGATAGAGAAGTTGTGTAGCCAACAGTCATGTAGCTAAACTAACTAAAGCTAAACTCATGAGGCACCTACAATATGTAAGCTATGTATGTGTATTATATACACAGCTACATTAGATTTAAATATGTTAGTTATAGCTATGTTTGCTAAAGCTCAAGTTGCTAAAGCTAACTTAGTTACATAGGTATGTAAGTTACGTAGGCATGCTATCTACTTAGATACATAAGTTTAAGCTATATTAGCTTTAGCTATTTTAGCTTTAGCTACATTTGCTAAATCCCAAGTTGCTAAAGTTTACATTACAGAAGCAAAATTAGCTACTCTGGCTTATGTAGTAATGTCAACTATGTAACTAGTGTAGCTATGCTAGCTTAAGCTACATTTGCTAAAGCTCTCATTGCTAAATATAGAACTAAAGCTAACTTAGCTACATATGTATGTAAGCTATGTAGGTATGTTATCCACTTAGTTACATTAACTTCGGCTATGTTAGCTTTAGCTACATGTGCTAAAGCTCAAATTGGTAATGTTTACATTGCTAAAGCTAACTTAGCTACATTGGCAAAGTAATGCTAAATATGTAGCTAGTGTAGCTATGTTAGCTTTAGCTAAAGCTAACATAGCTAAAGCCAGCTACCATTAGTGTAACAGACCTATGTATAACTTAAGCCCAGATTAGACCTCTGACCTTTTTCTCTGTTTTATATATGAAATGTTTCTTAGTCTGTAATGTCTGCGGTATGGTTATTATATGTAGCTGTATGTAACTGCCAAACGTTGTTAATGAATAATCTAAAACTGGAAATATGTTGTTCTGGCAAATTACTTACTTACTGATTTACTCAGCGTTTTAGCTGTACAGTTTGTGTGAGTGGCCATCAGAAAAGTACAGCGTGCAGCCAGACCCTCCTCAGCTGTGATGGAATAAAAAGGCATAGAGGGAGGTGGAGAAACAGGGATGTGCAGGAAAAGAGAAGTGGAAGATGCAGAAAGAGAGAGAGGGAAATATAGACAGAGAAAAGACTAAGATGCAGAAAAAGGGGGGAAATAAAACAAGAGAGAGTGGTTCCCAACCATTTTTCCTCAGAGCCCCCCAACCCCCTCATTGGTATTAAAGAGAAGCTGAGCCTCCAAGACCCACACAAAAAATTGTTAAATATTGTCTCCAAAAATCAACATCCATTTAATTGTTTCATTGAAAACACTCCAAGAAAATGTCTCTGTACATACTTTTGTTACCTAAAGGCCATTGTATAAACAATGAATTAGGTGTATGATGATTATATGTAGTATGTGCTAATCTTATTTGGACAACCTCAGAGCAGACAAAGGCTTTCAACCCTCCTGGAGTCCGCTGCCCCCCAAGAGAGAAAGGCCTGCTTTGAAAGTGTACAGACTAGTCTATAATTTCAATTTTTACTCATTTTTTCCAGTGTGTGAGTCCTTTCTTGTTGTACTCTTATATTCATTCACTTATATTTATTTATCAAGCAGGTCAACTTTGAGGTCAATGACTCTTAAAAGTCCTCCTCACTACTTCTGGCAGTTTTTACTTCTAGCTCCTTAGGGGCTAAGATCTATTGTGAGTGGCTTTTATGTTTACTAGTCTTATCTATGAGACAGAATCCCAGAAAACATCAGGATTCTAACATTTTCCTAGAATTTCTTCACTCTCTGGGCTCAGGAAGCTTTATAAATACAGGCCTTTATGATTCTGTCCACATAAATTGAGGGTTAAAAGATAAAATGATCTGCTGTTGTTATCACCATCTTGTGTACCAAAAATGTTCTGCCATGACGTAGGTGGCAGTCAGAGAAACTGTTGCTTGGTTGCATGTGCCAACAGGTGCCAACATGGCAGCTTACGACAATTAGCGGAAAATTGGAAAAGCAGGCTATGCTAATGCGATAGTTGGAAGAATTAAGGGGCCACCGATATCTTGTTCTATCAAATAAACACTCATAAATATAAAATATGACTATAATTTACAATTTAAAATAGAGCACTATATGACTGATCAAGGCATGAAGATATAAACCTGATTTTTCTCTGTGGGTCAAAATGTTTGCCAGGATATGTCATTTTCCCCAAAGGATAAATGGTAATGACATCCCAGTGGAGGACTCCGGATGTTTGAGGGGCAGGGGTGAAAATGGTTAAGAGGGCATCTGAAGTATGCAGTGAGGCTTGAGGATGTTGCAAAAGGCAGTAGCCTCTACAATATAAAATCAAATCATAGCTGGGCATTGAAAATTAACAGAGAGCGGCAGTCCCACAGCTGCACCCAAGATCCAAAAAGATTAAAAAAAAATAAGCCAACAGTTGTCACTGAAATTATTGCAGAACTGGGTGTATAAATCCTAAAGATGTTCATTATGGTTTTATTTTCAGGGAATTGCTCATCTTTAGTGTCAGATTTTTAAAACTCAACATTTTTAGGTTTTCTGTAGTGGTAATTGAGAGATTTTTTTTTTTTTTTTTTTTTACAAAAATTGTGAATAATGTTGGGTGTTTGCCATACATTTACATGTTTACATGATAATACGTACTGTAAGGGTTAAGAGGAGCCTGGAAAATGTTCATCTGCCAAAGGAGGGCCTGATAGAAAAAGTTTGGGAACCACTGCTGTGATGGATGCCACCTTGACAGTAAGAGTTTGGGAAATTTCACCCCTGCTGGGTTTTCCACAGTCACCTGTAAGTGATATTATTAAAAAGCGGAAGCGTTTAGGAACAACAGCAACCCAGCCACGAAGTGGAAAACCATGTTAAATCACAGAGCGAGGTCAAAGACTGCTAAGGTACATGCTAGGTAAAAAGTCTGCTGATTCCATACCTGAACTTCTCAACCTTCACTGGCATAGACAGAATCACGCTTCTCTGGCAGTCAGATGGGTGAGTCTGGGTTTGGAGGATGCTAGGAGAACTTTACCTACCTGGTTGCATCGTGCCAACTGGGAAGTTTGGTGGGGCAGGGATAGTGGTATGAGGCTTTTTCTGAGGGTTTGGCCCCTTATTTAATGTGAAAGGCAATCTTAATGCTTCAGCATAACAAGACATTTTGGACAATGCAATGCTTCCAACTTTATGGCAACAGTTTGGGGAAGGCCCTTTTCTATTCCAACATGACTGTACCCCAGCGCACAAAGCAAGGATGATAAAGACATGCTTTGATGAGTTTGGTGTGGAAGAACTTGACTGGCCCGCAAAGAGCCTTGGCCTAAACCCCAACGAGCACCTTTGGGATGAACTGGAATGGAGATTGTGAGCCAGTGCCTGACCTCATAACTGCTCTACAGAATGAATGGGCACAAATTCCCACTGAAACAAAATCTTGTGGAAGGCATTCCAGGCTGTTAGAGCTGCAAAAGGAGGACCAACTGCATATGAAAATGGAAAACAATGTCATTACAGTTCCTGCTGGTGTAAAAGTGGTGTCGCATATTTTGTCTGTATAGTGTATTTCATGGATTTTCATGACATGATTTTATATCATTCCCTACAAAAATCAGCTAATTAGCAGGTGTCCAAATGCAAAAGTTTGAGAAAGAACATGGTAGACAACATTATGACATATACTCCTATGTTCACACTCACATGGAGCAGCATGCATGGTGTTACACTTGTTGCTGACTACATTTAAATGTAAAACACATTGGGTTTACCCGTGGGGAATTGTGCTACATAAATAAACATTTCACAGACATTTGCTTTGTCCTCAGGAGCCCTCTTCATAAAACATATGAAAGGGATGAAGCAGAGAGAGGGAGGGAATAAAAAGAAGCCAAGCAGAGCGAAAGAAAGTGTCATTTAATAAAACAACAGAATAAAAGGGATGGATTTAAGGGAGAGGCACAGCTTTATGTACGGGGAAAATAATAAAGGAAAGAAAGAGTCAGAAAGTATCAGAGGAGGAAGGGGGAGCTCTGGAATGAGTGTGGGCTGAAAAAAATTCTCATATCGGCCTTTAATAACAAGGGTTATGAAAAGGGACAAAAGAGAGACAACAGAGGTTAAAAATGGAACAAAGTGACACACAGACACAGATTGAAAAGATGTTTTGGAGAATGAGAGGACCCCCAACCACCCTCCTCTCTCTCTCAACAGCAGCCGGATCTTTCTCTCCAACGCAAAGCCAAGGACTCACAAAGACACATTGTATAAAGACACACAGGCATATTCAGTATCCCACCACGAACTCCCTCTCTTTTTCTCGATCTCTACACACCAACACACACAATCATGTACTGTACAAACGCTAGCTTTAATGAGAAAGGTCTGACTCAGTCAACAGGACCAATAAAACTTGATCAGATTACTCTTCCCAGCGCTGCAGAGGTTTTGGACTGAAGTCACCTAACAGGAGACTCTCCGAATGTTGCAGGGAATGTTTTGGAAAAAGGTTTCCATGTGGGTGTTTGAGAAAAATGCTGATTAATTTTTTATTTTTTCATGACAGTTACCAATTTTTCCCTAGCTCCAGCTGTTTTTAACTTTCTTTCAAATGTCCTACAAGGGGGACAGACCCCCTTTTTTTCCAAATTGATTAACATCACTGCTGTCTCAACTTTGCTGCAGTGTAATCCTTTGCTGCCATCTAGTGGCTGCATTTCTACACTTCCCTCACTTAGTCAGTACTGTTTGGATTGTGCAACGGTTAGGAATGAGGATGTGCTTTCTTCACCTCCCATCTGCTGTGAATACCAGAGGTGCGGCTTTGTGTGCACACCTGTCAGCTACAGAAATCTGTGTTATGCGTGAATGTGCTTGCACAGGTGAATCAGAGTGAACCCTGTGTGTGTACAGCAGCTTTCAGCATTTGTGTAACATAGGGTGAAGCATGAATTGGTGCTCAAGTTTAAAAAAAACTGGTTTGGATTTTGAAATCATCACAATGAAAGAATAGACTGCAATCAGATTTCATGCTGATATGCATCTATAGATTCCATTTTTCTGTGACTACTACTAACACTGGCTACTCAAGATAACATTTCTGGAGAATTTGAGAACACAACCATAATTTACTACTTGATATGGAAACTAGAATTGTACGAAAGGCTCCCTGTGTATGACGTCAGTGCCCCTCCCTTCCTGTGTTCATCCCTGTCTCCCATTAAATGAATAAATAAATAAATAAATCTGTCTCACTCAGAGCAGACGAAGCAGTGAGAAGTTCAGAAGTTCAGAGTTAGATGTTATTTGCCTTGTTACTGTGATGAAGTGTGTCCATGAGAATTGAGTAATAAGTGCTTTAAGTTAGTTCAAATCAGGTATGTCAAACTTAATCACAGCAAAGGCCTGATTCTGAATTTGGGTCCAACCTGAGGGCCAAACAGGGTCAGCATTTAACCATAAATTGTCAACCTCAAAAGTTAAAATTTTAAGTTTAAAGGCTCAAAATCTGACATAAAAATTAAAACTTATTACTTCAAAAGGTCAAAACATGGCATTTAAAGTCAAAATCATGTTTGAAAAGGCAAATATATGAGATAGACAGTTGAAAACATAAGTTTTAAAGGTCAAATTATGAGATAAATTTTAAAATGATCAGTTTTAAACGTCAAAGCATGACAAAAAATGTTAAATTTTTAATTTTATAGGTCAACATGTTACTTAAAAGCTAAAGTTAAGAATGCAAAAGGTCAAATTATGAGATAAAAGTCAAAGTAAAGAGCTATAAGGGTCAAAACGTGACAAAAAAAATCTAAATTGTGAGTTTAAAAGGTCAAAATATTACTTAAAAATGTAATGAGGATACGAAAGGTCAAATTATGGGGAAAAAGTCAGAATTGTGAATTGAAAAGGTCAAAACATGAAATTAGTCATAACCATAACTTGTGTCAAAACTGTGAGATGCTAAATTAAGAATATTAAATGAAAACAAAAATTATTTCCTGACTTTTTATCTAATTATTTTAACTTTTTATGTATTCTCATTTTTATGACTTAACAAGGATATTTTAAATCATAAAGGTTAAGTTGACATTCTTAAACTGGAGGAAATCTGCAGACCTCCAGCCAGTCGGCCAGTCAAAATAAAAATAGGATATGATCTGGTGGGCCTGGTATAACTGGCTGGACCTTGAGTTTGACATCCCTGTTTAAAGTGTTGATTATGCTTCATGTGCAGGGTAAAGAATCAGCAGGCTTAGCACATAGCGGTTAGCATCTGCAATTAGCATTAGCGGTTAGCATCTGCAATTAGTATGCTAGCGGTTAGCATCCGCGATTAGCATTAGCGGTTAGCACGCTAGCTAAAAGTAGAGCAAGTAAACACATTTATATCACTTGTATATTTTCTTAACATTGTTAACATACACACCCTTATTTGTCTTAGTTATGTTGATATTCTCAGTGTTTGTCTCGTTATTAGGGGCGTTACTTGGGTTCTCCTTGCTATTATATGCTAGCATATACAGTATACTGTATGAGATAGCAATGGAAACAATGTCTGATTTGTGTTTATCGTTTTATTATTTCACAGACCACACACACTCACACTTATGAATCTACTCTCAAATGCAATTTTCATCCTCAACTGCATTAAAGTGAACTGGAATTAAAGGAGTAAACTCAAGAAGGAACCTGCTCAGAAGTGTTCGTACTGACACACCCTTACCAACACCCATCCCTACAAAGTCAGCATTACAGTCCTTACCTGGTTTTCACCAACAAGAATGTTGTCCTGGATAAACAAGATAAAATCCAGATCTTGACAAAATAACTGTAACTTAAGATGACGTGGAAAATCAGTAATGTTATCTCAGAAATAAGTGCAGATCTCAAGAAGCCAACCAAAATGTACTTGAGTGTGAAAGTAAATGTAGGTTTTGAATGTCTTGTGACATCTTGCAATCTGCTATTTATTTATTTATGTCTGTTCTTGCCATTCAACACGGTTCACCAATTCAGCACCGCCTTCTTTTGTCTATAGCAATATGGCCTTTACTGGTTGTATCAACAACAAACAGCACGGGGCAGCCATTTTTATTAAACTTTCTAAAGCATTTGATATGGTGGACCATGCACTTCTGAGACACACTTTTCAAAGCAGATGGTCTACTGGTTTAATAACTACCTCACTGATAGAATCTGTGTGCTTGCATTAGGTTGTACTGTAACCAAAGGAGTGTCTCAGGGACCTGTCCTGAGGCCACTCCTGTTCATTCTTGAAAAAACTTAGCACAAAAAGTGAGGCAATTTGTGTTTGGTTGATTTTTTTTGTTGTTGTAACAATGCTTCTTGGCAATAAATGTTTTACTGTTAGAGAGGCTGTTTATTTCCCTTTAAATGGAGCCACCTTTGTAAGGATCATACATTTGTGGGATGAGCAGCAGAGCTGAGTATGTGGGTTGCGCCCATGAAAAATTTGCCAAATCTCTGCCAATGCCAAACAGCTTACTCTGCCATCGACTCTTGTTTGTTGTTGTTTGGTGGACTGACTGATTGGAGTTTGAAAAACAAGACATATTAGAAATATAACAATTTATTCATTTGACAAACAGGAATCCCATTCTTCAGCTGACAAAAGTCCTCCAACTGTTCGATGGGGTTGAGGTCAGGACTGCTGGCAGGCCATTCCCTCCTCTCCACTCCCAAATTTTGGAGGTAGTCTCTGATAAACCCACATCCTCAGCTCTGCTACTCATCCCACAAATGCATGTTCCTTACAAATGTGACATAATGTAAAAGGGAAATAAACAGGCTTTCCAAGATTTTAAATCAAAATGTGTCTAATGCTAATTTTCTCTTTTATGCTGATGACACTGTGATACACTGCTCCGCCCCCACTGCAGACCAAGCTCTCTCCCAGTTACAACTTACTTTTAATACAGTCCAACCATTTTTTAGGGACTGAAGTCACTACGCCTGCCATCAATCTCCATTTTCAGGGTACACAGACTGAGTTTATTTCATGTTACTGATAGCTTGGTATTTTTATTGATAATTCTTTCTGTTTTACTCCCCGCATTCAGCAGCTGGTAAAAAGAAAGGGCTCAAACTAAAACCGGGGTTTTATTTTGAAACCAGATTCTCCAGATGTTGGAGACAGACACATCTGGCTGAAGATGTTTTGAGTAATTCATTTTGATCTTAATAAATTTTTGCTGTTTTATTTGTAATTCTTTGTCTTTAATGTATGAATGTGTTTTATATTTTATTTGTATGGTTGTTCTATTTGTAACATAACTGCTGCTGCCTATCTTGGCCAGGATACTCTCATAAAAGAGTTTATTCTCAGCAAGTTTTTTACTCCTGATTAAATAATGGTTAGAAAAAATAAATGTGTCCTTCACATGAATACTTTTTGTACCTTTTACTTACAGTAGCTTGTACACATGTACCGTACATATAAATAGCTCAACAGTGCCCCTCTGTGGATGGATGACCTCCAAACTCTTGGCTGTATGTAGGAACCATTAAAGAGACATCTGTATGTCTGGGACTAGACTTCTCCAAATATAGCTCCATGTAAATTCTTTCGTAAATGGTAGATGAGGCCTGTCAAGTGTAAAACTTCTGCATGGTGTCACCACAGAAGAGGAAGTGTAGTCTGGGAGTCGATTCCAGAATGAGTCTGTTCTGCTTCTTTCTGTAGATGACTGTGCTGGGCTCAGCGTGCCTGGCAGCAGAAATAGACATGAACATATTCCCAAGTACCTAGAGGCATTTCTCAGCAGTTTTACATGTTTCATTTCACACTTTTGCTACTTTTCAGAGGGATATGTAGCCCTTTTAACTCTAGTGAGGCTTTTTAAAGATTTATTGACAGGGGTTTCTACCTTTATTCAGATAGGACAGGGAATAGACTCAGGACATGAAGACAGAGAGCAGTTTAAAAAGTGTTTTTATTCAGTCGGCTGCCCAACAGTTAACATTAGCTCCACATTAATCAGCTTAAATGATGAGGCTCTACCTAGATGCACAAGTATCTTATATGTCACTATAAGTAAGTATAAGTATGTTATATGTCACTCTATGTCACATAAGAACAAGCAGGCCTGCCCACAGAAATGGCTGAGCCCCTGAAAAAACCCAGTGAGTGGGCCTTCCACAGTTGTGATTCATCTATGATGTCAGTGCATGTGTTGGACAGCACTGGTGCTAGATTTCTGGCTAACAGTTACCTCATTTCAGAGGTGAAAAGTGTGTCAACCTATTTATGGGTCTGTAGTAGAAATTGTTTTAGGGTGCCACTTTTAACACTTTTTCACCACTTTGGACCCATTGTTGCCACATAAAAACAATTTTCACCATGTTTTTTTTCATAACTTGAACACATTTTTGCCACTTTTACCACTTTGAACCCATTTTCACTACTTTTAACCAATTTTGCAACTAATTGCCACTGTAACTCATTTCTTTTTCCCCCATCTTCGCCACTTTTTTGTGCCATTTGTAGCCCATTGACAGTTAAAACCTCTCTCAACCCATTTTTGCAACTTTTAACCCATTTTTTCCACTTTTGCTACTTTTACCCATTTTCACAACATTTTTGCCACTTCAGACCAACTTTTGCCACATTTCTGCTCTTGTGGACCATTTTTCAAGTTGTCACAGTTTCTCCTACTTTATTTCCTGGCGTCCTGATATCTGACATTAGTTTCCAAATGGTTCAGTTCAATTTGCCAATGTCAATACATGTGTGTTGGACCAGCAACACCGGTGTTAGCATTCTGGCTAACAGTTACCTGATACTGGAACTGAAAAGTGAGTCAAGCTATTAGTGGGGCCGATGTTGACATTTTTGAATTGTGCCACTTTTTAACACCTTTTCACCACTTTTCCACCCAATTTTGCCACGTGTAACCCATTTTCAACCACATATTTGGCACTTAAAGTACCTTTTAGCCACTTTAAAACCTTTCTTCTACATTTTATCAATGTTTGCCACTTTTTTTTATCACTTTGACCACATTTCCACCACATTTCGCCCCTTTTAACCTCTTTTTGCCCATTTGTGCAACTTTGAACCCAATTTTGCCACCTTTACCAGTTTTTGCAATGTTTTTTCCATTGTCTTCAAAATGTTGCCACATTATTAAAACTTTTAACCAGTTTTCACCACTTTTTTTGCCACTTTTAACCCATTTTGCCACTAAATGCTTTTATAATCATTTCCTCAACTTTTTTTCCCCACTTTAAACCCATCTTGGCCACTTTTTTGCCATTTATAACTTTTTTTTTTTTTTTTTTACTTTGAAACCATTTCTGCCACTTTTTACCACTTTGACCCATTTTCACAACATTTTTCCCACTTTAAACCAAGTTTTGCCACTTCCTTTGACCCATTTCAACCCTTTTTTGCCACTTGTGGCCCATTATTTATTAATTTATTAGCTTAAAGTTGTTACAGTTTCTTCTACTTTATTTCCTGACGTCTGACATTACTTTCCAAACGGTTTAGTTCAATTTGCCTATCCACATTGTTATCATTAATGTGAAAAGGTAATTCTGCTGTATTGTACTACAGCACTAATAAATAAAATTAGTTTGGGTTGCTCTGATAGGAGTGATTATTTTTCAGATTAAAAATAAAATATGATTATCACAGCGTAACTTTACAACGGATCATGACTTTGCTGACCTCCATGGGCCCCCCATTTGATAGGGCCCCCTTTATCCCCCATTATGGGCAGCCTTAAGAGCAAATAAAGTGTACTGTGGAACAGTTGTTTTACTTTTATACTTAAACACATGTAGCTACATTTTACTTACTTTTCTTAAATCATCTTTGAGCTAAGCACTGAGTGTTAATTATGAGAATATATTTGTCACATACTTTAATAATGAGCAAATTATGTATTCCAGCACTGATTTTGGTATTATACCAGTGTTCCCACAGTTAGCTCCCATATAGCATAGGAATTTTTAATCCCCTGGTTGTATGTGATTGCAGCTTTTTTGCAGCTGAGCCATATTGAGACTGATGATCTTCAACTCTACAAATTCTTCAACTTTAAGAGGTGGTAGGTAGCTAGTTCTTCATGGTACAGTAACTCTGACATATTCATGTCACTTGGGCTGCTACTGATTGGCTAGAGTGGTCTAAAACTTTGAATTGAAGGACTGGCATAAAAAGCACAGATCTTAATACGAAAAAATATATAGAATATATATTAAAATACAATTGGCACAGATAGAAGTTTTCTATTTCTTCCTTCTTTGCTTGAAGTTTCCACAACACCATCAGAAGCCCCTAGCGACTCCCCAGGAAACACTGTTAGATGATGGATTGTACAGACTTTTTCTATTTTTTTTTAAATGTAATATTTCACTTTTCTATGTCTTTAACAGATTGCAATTTCACTCTCTGTACTTACATAAACAATCTGAACTCTACCTGCCACACTGATACTTGACACGAGATTACCAAAGGTCATGCTGTCGAAGCTTAAGGGGGCTTATTTTTGTTCACAACACACAAATAGAAAAAAGAGCATATGTTGGAGAAAACTCCATTATTTAAGATGCATTATAAAGAAACCTGTAAGATTTTGTTTTATAACTTTCTGTTTTGCTTTTGAATGAACAGATTTAAAGGGGCGAGCTCAGCATTAGGCAATAGCAGGTCTGCGTCACATATAGGTCTCTCACGGTGCTTAAGCCAGAGGATATTCACTATAGAATCTAATAACATCCGTTCCCGGGTATTTACAAGCCTGAGGTTCTTAGCGAGATTATTTGAGCTCATGACCTGACATTTTCTCACACACACCACACTGTTTACCAGTCTTTTGCCTTCTCAGTCTCCCCCAAGGCCAGCTCAGTGGAATATTAAACTGGAACTGTACTCCGGCCCTCCTCTGTGTCTAACTTGAAGACCCAAATATTAGTGACAGGTCATATTAGCTTGTGTAGTGACGCAGACACACTCAGCTAGTTTGCATATGCTGTGCATTCTTTCAGCTGGTTACACACTGGGTATGTGCAAAATGTTTTTGTGTAACAGTGACCACTGAAATATGTGTGCTGTGTGTTGCAGGTTATTTTACATGCAAGGACACATGAATGTTTAGATTGTGATGGGTGTGTGTTGCCCTGTCTGTGCTTACTCAACTGTAAGTTTCAGACATGCCCACTGAATAATTCAGGTTTTATGTCTTGTTGCTATGGTTGTATTTGAAATGGCGGCCTGTGCAGGCACACATACTATAATATGAGCATGCTGACAGATGTGAACACCCCCAAAGACACTCCAAAAGAAGTTAGAGAGACAGACATTATGAATTCACTCTCCCTCTCCTTACCTCCCCCTTCACTTCACACTCCTATTATCATTAAAACTCTTATTAACCAGCCTGGCCGGGTGTGGGGTTCCCTGCTGTTACAGCACAATGGCTAGACTGTGAAAAAAATGTGACTGGTTTCCTGCTAATGGAACACCTCCAAGGGTTTTATCTCTTTTGTATTACTGGGATCAAACATTAAAGTTAAATTCCAAAACAAACCCAAACTAGTAAATCCAGCTGTTCAAGCTGCTTAGGTCAAAGCACTAAGAAAGAATGCAATCCTACAAGAGAACAGTGCAGTTTAGCAAACATGGAAAACTGTGATTTTTCTCAAACTGTGAAATCAAGGTGTGAAATGTTGCCTGTATGCATTTCTCACATTACAAGGAAAACATTTATATACATACTAATATCAACTGTTTGAAATGGTTACAACCTTGGGCAAGCTTAAATTATAATACATGAGAGGAAAGTATTGCAAAAAGCGCTGTATAATGTTATGGTTGACTTTTAGAAGACAAATGGGAGAGCATGGACGATTTAAGAGCCTATTTAGGAGTGCTGGAGCACCTCTACATCTCATCTTAGCATTTACTATATTTAACAGTTGTGCTGATAGCTTACTTTTACTTTTTATGTTTTTTTTTTTTATTTATTTAACCAGGAAAACTTCACTGACAGTAAAAATCTTGTTTACAAGAGTGTCCTGGTGGAGATAGGCAGCAGCACTATTAACAAAGACACAGACATAAAAACAGAGCAGTCACAGCCGCAAACTAGAAAAGTACTCAGAGAGCGCAGACCTCCGCCATTAGCCCTATCTCCCAATAGTGAAGAATCTTTTAAGAAATTCATGGATCCGTCCCCATGTACTCCCCACCACGGCATTTGTCGATTACTCCCTCCCTGGTGGGGTGGAAACACAGTGAGGCAATGCATTGCCTTTGCTACGGGTGGACTGTCATGGTAAGCAGTGCCTGCTGATGCCAACAGATGCACTGACAGTCTCACCCATGGTCTCACTGGATGACTGAAAGTCATGGCAGAGGGTGAATAATCCTCTATTCCTCCCAGCATTGTGAGTATTCTCGCTACAATTTGTTGTCGTTCTCTCTGTTACGCCTCGACTCATCCCCTTGACCGGACGTGCGTATTTCAAACTCTATAAACTCCAAAACTTTGAGTAGAAGCACACCCAAAATGCTGCTGGGATTGAAGTTACTTATGTCCGCCTTCTCCTGGTGTAAAGTGGTAACAACGCAGACCTCCGCAATTAGCTCTATCTCCCAATAGTACAGAATTTAAAGCATTGACAAGAAGATTTAAGCAAACAAAACACTAAATTCTAAAGGATAATTCTCTGTCAGGAAAAATAATTCATTTATTAATTAATGGCAGAAAAATCCAGAACTCAATTGTGCAAATGTTAGGTAATTTAGTGAGATAATATTTTAAGCCCTTCAACTTAACAGACATACAATTTAAGTATTGGTTAAGGCCTTTTGTCAGTTACTGTAGGAAAAAGGATAATGTGTAGAGAAACAATGTGACAGGCCCTGCATTCACAACTGTGTTGATATTTTATGGTGTTATTGGCAATAACTTAGCAAAATGAGTAGAATTATGGTAAGGTAGTGGGGGAATGCTTCTTGTTTTTACAAATGAGCGGTTTAGCAGGAGGATCGAACACTTGCAAGGAATTCTCCATGCAGCAATTTAATGAGGAGCTGGGCACCTAAAGTTCAGATCCTAAGCAGTGTTAATTTTGTCGACTAAAACAAAATGACTAAAAATGTTTGTTGACAGCCTTTTTTTCCATGACAAAAACTAGACTAAATCTAACAAAAATAGATATTTTGATGACTAAAACTGACAAAAACTAAGTTTATTTTTCCTTTAAGATGACTAAAACTAGACTGAAATGTAATTTAGTTTTCGTCGGACATTCAAAATCCGTGATATTTCTCCACTGTGGGTAAATCTGTCAAAAAAAAAACAATGCATCTGTATCTATTCTGCCTCTCAGCTGTAGAAAGCAGGGACCCCAGGCTTGGCAGGGTGCAGAGAACACACTACCATATTTAGGCAAAAAAAAAAAAATGCTTGGACTAAAAGTAAAGACTAAAATGTGAGGACTTTTTATGGACTAAAAGTAGACTAAAATGTTGTGAGTTTTTGTCGACTAAAACTGGACGAGAACTAAAAAGGATAGAAATGACTAAAATATGACTAAAACTTAACTGCATTTCATTTAAAGACTAAAACTAAGACTAAAATTAAAAATAGCTGCCAAAATTAACACTGATCCTAAGAAGGGGAAATGTGGTTAATATTGAGTCATTTAAAAGTCAAAAAGTTTCTCAAAAGTTAGGCTGTTGAAACTGTCTTAATAGGTCGTTGGTAACCCAGTTTGAAAGAATGAATTTCTTTCAAAGTGGGTCTAAGGTAAACACGGGATCAAAGAAGCATATGTCTTTGTTCAGTGGTGTTTGTATTTGTTGGGGCGAGCATAAGACCTTCCACGTGCAAAGTTAGTTAAACTGTGCTAAAGGAGAATAATGAAGTCCAGGGGGTGGGTTAATATGTTTGAGAAGGCGCAGAGAAAAGGGGGAGTGGACTAGTTTAAAAGTTGGAAAAGGAAAATCAACATTTGCTCTTTTTTTTTTCTTTTTTCAGTCTCGCTACGTCGGATGCGCTCGAGTCCAGTCAGAGCGCGCGCACGCAGCTCTCGTGGCGACAGAGAGAAGAGAGAGAGAGGGAGACGTGTGATTTCTCTTTGTACTGAATGAAGAGTTGAGGCCGGCGCTGCTACTGCTGCCCTCTCTTTTTTATAGGCAGAGTTTGCATGCTGTAAATAGCACAATAAGCCGGTTACACTTAACGTTTCATCGTGCCGTCGGTTCCCTTGGTTGTAAGGAAGCGGCCACCCACTGCCAATGATCCTTTGAGCGAATTTGGACAACAAAAGCATCAGGTCTTAGGTTGTTTCTTCGGGGGCTTTCAAGTCACACATTTATCAGTCGGGATTTTTCAGTGCGGAATAACGAACAGCCGCACTTCCACAGACCGCATCGCTTCTTTTCCCGTCGCCCCTTTCACACTTCCACACCTACGGGGGCGAGAATTTTTCCCAAACGGAGCGACCATGGCTGCAGTAACAAGCCCGGAGACGAGCCCTCAACCCCGGGTATATTTCCAGACGCCGGCCGGCACCACAGAAGAACCGGAGACACCCGTTCGAAAGCAAGGGCGAGTAACCGTCAAATACGACCGTAAGGAGCTGAGGAAGAGACTGAACCTGGAGGAGTGGATTATCGACCAGCTAACGGACCTCTACGACTGTGAGGTAAAGACCCAAACAATAACCGGCCACGAAACCGATCGAACGTATTGATTAGGCGGCTCTTCTAAGTAATTGGGCTCCATAGTACAGCCCGTAAGTCAGTTTACCAGGTCTGGAGCTTGTCTGTCCGTCTCTCACTAATGCAAACTGTTGATAAAGCAACATTAAAAGGCCCTTTGTCGCTGCTTTTGGCCTAGCCTTGCTTTTTCTATAGCCTATAGTATGTGGGCCATATGTAAGTGGATGAGGTAATGTTGAGGGGAAAGTAGCAACGAGTGTGGCCGTTAGGAGAAACAAAGAAATCATGATGGACGTTTGAAGCAGTCACATAAGAGTGTTATGGTTCAACTCACTCCCCCTCTCACAGGTTGGCTAAATGTAGCTGAAGAAGCTTTATAGCCCCATCATGAAACAGGCAGCATGTGCTCTCTGCTCTGATTGGCTGAAGCTGTTTTAAAGCACACCTGTGAATTAATTGAATCCAATATCATTGGTTGACAGGAATGAGCCACTTATGTCATACTAAGGGGGTAGAATTCATTTTTATTCTGCTATTGGAAAGCAGTTTTGGGGTTTTAAAACATTAGCATTTGATAGTTGAAAATAATTTATGTAATAGTGCATGAAAATGTTAGACTTTGTGTCTGGATATGTTTGGTTAATCTTGGCTGGGATTTTTGCTACATGCACCCCTCTCCCCTACGTTTTTACCTCATGTAATTGCAAACTTTAAAGTAGTGCCAAATGTAGTAGTTGGTGGTGAAGGAGGGACTTTCATCTGTGCTGCTGGCATACAAGACAAATGAGGTGATACTGATGAGTCTAGGTGGGAGGTCCCAGGCATAAATCTTGTCAGGGGGCCCTCATAATGAACCCCTTGCATGTAGTAATGACTGTGCATGATTATCAGTTGTGGCTAGCAAGCTTAACAGCCCCCCTCCTGCACTGTCACACATCAAACCCAAAGTCACGGTGACACACAGGGATCCATGTAGTCATAATGTTTTCTGGTGGCAGCTGTAGTGTAGCTGCTGGCGTCAGTAGTTGGTAAGCTCATGTCGACTCTACTGAGCTGGCATTGACCCACATTCTATTCCTAGCGTGAGGAATACAACGACTTAACAGGTTTGGAGAATTCCTGGTAGGTTATCTGTGAGAGAAAAGTCAGGAGTGCAAGAGGCTGGAAGCAATATCACACATTCTCACACAAGGTGAAGTTGGTCTGCGGAGGATTAAAAGTTTGACTTTGACTTTGTTGGTGCAGAGGAAAACAGAGGAACTCGGTCGGCTTCTTGCTCTTATTTCATAAGAGATCCTGAAGCAAATCCCTATTCTCAAAAGTTTCAATAGGACGGATGTCCCTGTGGTTGCCAAGTGCAATAAGACTCTTCAGAAGGCCCTGTTGTCCCCAAGTTAACACCTGAAAGTCCATAATCATTTCCAGCAACATGCAACTACTGTAATCAGCTGCAACAAAGCTTTAAAACTGATACTTCTTTTATCAGAAAAAACTAGATCAATCTCTGTGGACTTTTTTGCCTACGTTTTTCATTAGGATTTTATGACGATAGATGCGGATTATAATGAACTAGCAGAGATACTGCAGGGATTCACATGCCAGCAGAGGTGATTAAATGGCCTACAGGGGATTTTGAAATCAATGTGCTTTGATTGTCTGCCAATAATTGATTAAAATGCAATGCATTAAAGCCATGCATAGTCAAAAAAGTATGATTAGATGAGTTCAGGAGCAAATCCAACAGCTTTGTTGTCTTGTTTGACCTTTTATGATTAGCCTGGAGAAAATCAGTGATTTTCACATAATAAATCCTTTCAGATTGGTTTACGCTGTAAATAATCTTATTTAGCAAGACTGCAGTGATTTATAGCAAACAATACCCATTTTTATTGATAAACATTTCGCGGTATAGACTCAGTCATTCACTGAGCCATCCTCCATCCATCTTTCATTCCCTAATCCACTCAGTCTTTCAGTCACGCATGCTTTAATGCACTGGTGCTTGATTGTTGTCAGTTTTCCAACTGAGCAAACAAGGCCATACACAGTCCAAAAAGCTCTCCAAAAAGGTGTTGCAGTAGCAAAACAACATGGATTGTGAAGATATATCACTGTCAGATCACGGGTATATCAGAAGATACACATAGTAAATGGTATATTAATGATCTCTGCCACATTTGTTATCTCTCATTCAGCTCTAGTTATGATGCCTGTTTTTGCCACCATCCTCGGAGGTTCCCCGTCTTCATTGTCCCGATCCCATCTCTGCCTAGACAACAAAGAGATTAATTTACAGTCGCTTCACTGATGGAGACACGTTGGGCTCATTTAGACTGGGAAATGTGGAGCACGTGCTGCTAAACAGCGTAACTGGAGAGGCAGCTTTAGCCGGTCAGAGAGCATGGCGGGTATTGGGAGAGCCCTGTTCACTATAACAAAAGACATGGAGCATGTGGCCTTGGATTTTATGCCTGTTTTCCCTCCTGTGCTTCATCCTGTTCATCACTCTTTTAATACCTCTACTTTCACATCTCACCCTCCAATTCTTATTTCTTTTCTGTCTTGGGTGCTTTTTTTCTGACTATTAATAAAAACCACATGGAGCTTGTTCAACAGGGAATTCATAATGAGCTATTTCCCCATTCATATAATCCCTTTAAACATGCTACAAGCAGTCAGCCAGTCTTTTTCTCCAGCCAGCTTGTCAGATATTCATCCAGCCACTTAGTCAGCCTACCAGTCAGAGTTGCCATGGGTAATAGTAAGGAGCTGAGTATGAATCCATGGCAACAAGCCTTGTTAAATGTTTATGTTGGTTAACCATGCAGCGGAAAAAAAGATTGCGTCCATTTAGTAAAAGAAAGCAGAGTGAAATTGTATCACCTTCAAAAGCCACTGTTCTCATTGTCTTTCTTTGAAAGGAAAGATTAACACACGTCCCAGCTATTAAAATGCCATGCTTTAATGAAAAGGGGCTTTGCTTTTTTAAAGGATCAATCCCTGGTTTATTAAAGGTGCCCAATAAAGCAGAAACTCACCACTGTTGGGGTTGGATATTGAAAATGAAGATTAAGTTGAGTAATTTAAGGTAAAATAAAAAGAATTCTGTATTTCAGTTGCTTTTATCATTACTGACTTAGTTTACAGATGCAATGTTTTGCACACGACCCTAGTCTTTCCAGATAGGTTGTACTTGACTGCGGTCGTCTCCACATTAACAACACCTCCTTTATTCACATGCTTATTATCAACACTAGATCTTTGTTATTGCTTTTGATCATGAGACCCTAAAGCAAGTCTCACACTACAAGATAATGGTGCTGATTTTGGGTTAGAGTCCCCCTTTCTGACCGAAGGCTGAATGATGGCCAGAAATCTTGACGGGTTTTCCTGTGGTGTGTAGAGAGTGATCATTTCCTTTCCAACCCACTCGTAAGACAATCAGAGCCACTATGATTTGAGACATTTATTTACATGTTAAATATTTACAGCAAGAAATCCTGTTGAATGAGGTAACATTGAAGGCGGCCTATCAGGAGGCAAGCTGACTGAAGGAGGAAGCACAACGAGCACAGCCATGGCAGCGATCGTAAACATGACGCATTAAGTCAAGGGGACATCAGGGATAGCTGATTTTCTGGCGACAGCATAAGTTTTTATACAGCCTATCCTGTAAAGCAAACCACAAGGAGAGGAGATGGACCAAAATTGTGGTAACAATTGATGTAACAGGTAGCTAAACGTTAGCCACATTTAGCTTTTTTAATCTGAAGTCGTGTTTGGTCGCACATGATTTGGAGTTTTGAGAGTGGAGGCTCTGGTTGTTTGTGAACAGAATCTGATTTAAAAAATGTGGGAGACCACAGAAATAACTGAAAGTTACTGTCAAACAGTTGAATTATTTAAAGCATGGAACCAAAAATAGCTATAAGTCAAGCTTACTCCACAAAGTGTGTGTTAAAAGTATGAGAGATATTAAAATCACATGGAAGATACATCTGGCCTGCCATTTGTAGGACACAGAACTTATTCAATCTGACAACCGGATCAAAAACTTTTTCAAGGAATTCCTTTTATATAAAGTTAATAGAATTGAAAACCAGTCAAGTTTACAGTGATTTTATTTGCACAAATTTGAATCATGATGATTGTTGTTAGAGCTAGATCAAATTTGCCTGAGCATTTTGACTCCAAACTCCAACCCTTCCCACGGATTACATTCCAAACTCTACTCTGAGCTCACTGCTATAAATATAAACACTATTGTCAGGACTTGTTTTGATATTTGGAGTTATTGCACATATAATAATATTATCACATTTGTTTGCACCCTGTCTTTATAGTTATTGAGCCTCTGCTCCATTTCTGACTTTTCATATAAACATAAGTGAGCTTTTGCTCCTCTGTGGAAAAGGAGAAACCCTTTTTTATCAAGTCCACAACTCCACTTGTAGCAAAAATGATAAAATTTCACTTCAGCCTTGAAATTACCATTGCCATAGCAACCTTGCTGTTAAATGTTAATTTGTCTAGCTTACAGTATTTTCTCTCAGCTCTCCGGAGCTCACCAGGAGCTACATGGTTAACAGTGGAGCGAGTGGGCGGACCAATCCCCAAACTCCAGGGTCCTACGTGGCCGCACACACACAACACACACACACACAGACACATAGATGTGGATACGAGCAGGATAACGGCAGCATTGGTGAGCAAGAATGCAATAAACGGGGGAAGAAAAGGAGAAAAAAAAAACCTAGAGGGGATGGCAAGAGGAGAAGGAAAAAGTAGTAGGAGTAGGCAGGGATGTCAGAGTGGGAGAAAGTGTTTTTGTAACATGTGTCCTTTGCTATTACTTGCTATACACTCTTAAGGGTAGATAGCAAGTTATATAATGGAAGTGACTAAAGTCCTCTTTTTAAACTGCAGTTGCACTCAGTGAGGCTCTACAAACAAGCCAGTGACTTCTGAGTGCAAATACATAGAGCAAAGTGACTTTTTCCTTTCAAGCATGAGGTCAAAGCATCAGACCGCACAGGAAATGTTGCAGTGTTAAAGTGAAAGAGTTCACTTTAACACTGCATTCAAGTGTATTTGGTCCTGTCTGACACATCTAGGAGCTTTTTAACATTAAATCATTATGTCAAGGGGAGATTTTTTTTATGTTTCTTTTGTAGTAATGAACATATCAGTAACTGATACATGACAGTGCATCTCAAATGTCCTTAGTTTTACCCCATAAATGAGAATAACAAAGCAAATCTCCATGTTCTCATGCATGAATGGTACATGCTAATAAAGTTGCATTATAAGCATATTGTCACTGGGTGCTTAGTTATGTAGTTCCAGTGACTGTCTTCACACAATTACCCTCAACATATAACTTCACCCATGGTGCAGATGTGTTTACTACAACAAAACAACAAAAGTTCTTCAGAAACATTAGCAAAGGAATCCTGGCAGTGATTTACTGTACAATAGGCAACATGCGAACACATCTTAAACACATTTAAACTCATATAAAACACATCTAAACACTACGCCCAAGGTCATAATGGGAAAACCCTTCCTACATATCTGCAGATTTGAAATAAATTAGCAGTGTTACTCTCTACAGCAGTGGTTCTCAAACGGTGTGGCAAGGCACAGTGTGCCTCAAGGCAAGCCTAGGTGTGCCATGTGTATTTGTATCATACCTTATTAGTATAATTTTATAGCAGCTACTGTAACCAGGCCTGCCCACCAATCTGGCTGGACCCCTGAAAACCCCAGAGAATGGGACCTCCCCACTTGGGATTTATTGATGATATCAGTGTTTGTGTGTTGGATCAGTAGCATTGGTGCTAGCATCCTGGCTAACATTTACCTCATTAAAGTGTAAGTGAACCCCCGGCTCAAAGCTAACCCCGCCCACCTTTGTAATTAAAAAAAATGCACAGAAAGTGAACAGTTTGGTTCTGAGAGGAGGGAGGGGAAAAGGACGGGGCTTTCCAGATGAGGCGGGAGTGACAGTGATGTCCCTTTGTCAGGGACAGACACAGACAGTGTCCCACAGCACAGCTGCCTCACAGCGATCTTTTAAAGTGGAGGAGTTTTCCACTCTAGAGGGGCCCCTCTAGAGTGGCCTCTGAATGGTAAAGTCAGTTAGAGGCAGTAACATATTACCTTTTATATAGAGTTAGTGACGTAGAAACCTACTGATGGTCGGTTTCTACATCACATAAGCACCACCTTTTCAGAAAAGATTTTTCAAGGCAGATGGCTGTTTGAGCTAATTAAGAGCCGTAAAATCCAGATTTTTATCAGTTTGGTGCAAATTTCAGCTACAACACCAACACTATTGTGTTTTATCATAGTTCAGTCAGACACCTCAATGTACAGTTGAAAAAAATGTTAGTGTTCACTACCTCTTTAAGAGCTGAACAGCATGGCAAGCTATTATTGGGTTGAAACTGGTGGTGAAATGATTAATTCAGGCTATTTCTAACCAAGTTAACCAGTTAAACCCATTTTTGCCACTTTTTTTTTTTGACAACTTAAACCATTTTGCTGCTTTTTTTTTTTTTTTTAGCATTTTTGCCACTTCAGATTACCATTTTTGACAATTTTTTTGCCATGTTTCACCCAATTTTGCTATTGTTTGGCCATTGTTTCATCACTTTTAACCCCTTTTACCACCTTTAAGCAACTTTAACCCTTTTTGTCACTTTTCTGCCACTTGTAATATATTTGCTACCTTTTTGACATTTTCAATTTTTGCCACTTTTTGCCAATTTGTTTCCCACTTTTGCCTTCTTTTGACTACTTTTTTGCCCAGTTTTGCCCTTTTTTCACTTTTAACCCATTTTACCACATTTGTACAACATTTAACCCTTTTAGGCCACTTGTAACCTATTTTTGCCTATTTTTGCCTATCTTTACCAATTTCAACCCATTGTTTGACCACTTTTTGCTCAATTTTTCCATGTTTTTTCATCACTTTTAACCCATTTTTACCACCTTTTGCCATCTCCATGATCCCACAGTTGGCTGGGCCCCAGAAAGCTCTCCCCTTTATCTCCTCTTGTAGGCCACCTTGACTGTAACATTATTTAAAAAATCTATTTTGTATCGATTTAAATATGGTGTGCCTTGAGATTTTGGCTTAACCTTAGGTGTTCCTTGGGCGAAAAAAGTTTGTAAACCACTCCTCTACAGAGTTAGACAGATCAACACTGTCAAATATCTGCAACATTGAAGGCCGTTTCACGCATAATGGAGTTAAAATTACTCTATGGGAGTTAACTACTCTGAAATCTTTGACAGAGATTTCAACACTTTAGTTTTTACTGTGCAGGCCGGTGTTTCATTTTCACTCTGGTCTGCTTTCTTCTCAAACAGACAATCACAGAAGTGATATTTCCTACCAGGTCAACATGTATCCTGGTGTTGTGTGTCTGTGCATGTCAGTCACTCAGATGGGAAGCCTAGTTGTTGGAACAGCTGTAATTTCATAGCTTTGCCGCTCATGGATTAAGTTGGCCTCCTTTACTGGCTTTACCTTTTAAAAGCACCCACACAAGCACAAAAACACAGCAACATTTGCTTGAACCCTCAACTTAAAGGTCTGAATACCAATCAGCAATAGCCTTTTTCAGTCAGTGTGTGTAAGAGGGCGACTACAAAGACTGGTTGTTACACAGCGGGAGTGAAAGACTCCAGTGTGTCTTTGTAAACACCCCCTACACCAGCACACGGACACACATCCTGTTAATAGGTTGCATGTGGTTCTACATGTTAGACTCTGAGTCAGTGCACTGTAGCCTGACCCACTGACTGACCATGTGAGTTTTTTAATGGTGAATAAATCAACTGAGTAAGAGATAAGGGCAAAAGAATAATCTGAGTGAGGGTGACTGAGCATGTGTTTGAGTTAGTGTGTGAGTAAGAACGGAAGGAAGTGAAGAACGACGAGCACGAGAAGGCATGGATGAAGAAAGATTGGGATAAAGAGAGGGATGTGAGTCATTCAGGGGAATGTTTATGCATGCTATTACAGGAAGTGTGTGAGAAACCCAAACAGTAGAGAAACTGACAGAATAGAATACCACTTTCCGCAAAAATGAACATTTTTAAACGGTGACCTTAATGTTAATGCTGGCTCAATGTATGCTAACAGGCCTGAAATCAGCTTTTAAGTCCCAAGGTCCAAATCAGAAATACCAGATAGACTATATCCAGTGCATGGGAAATATTTCACATTCTTCTAGGAAAACTCCAAATTGTTTAGGAATGGACAGACTTTTCTAAGGTGATTGAACAAACATGCACGTCTGTCACATTCATTGCGGGCTAATCAAAACGACAAGAGAAAATGAGGAAGTAGGCGTGCCCAGCTCTGGTAAGAGAAACACGAAGTGCTTTTAGGGTGCTACTGTTTAAGTTAAGAAACGCTGTCCAGATCTGACAAACACTGTCACTGAAGCTACACCTGAGCTAACAGCTGCACTGGAGGCAGTCATTGCTACTGGCTTGCAATACCACTAAACCCAGGTTGTAACTATTGCAAACACATACTGAAGCAAGTTGAGAAAAGAGCAGAGAAATCTTTCCCATCATGAAAAGCTTTGAGCATGCTTCTTTGCCCTTCCCCGTCGTCCAGTTCTGATAAAAGTGCTGCTACTCTATAGCTACATTCAAGCTAATCGCTACAAAGGCAGCAGACTTTACCTGCTTCCAATACAACTAAATTTTGCTTGAAGCTACCATCTTGTTCTCCTGAAGTGGCACTGATCGTTTTAAATTGGAGCGTTGCAAAATGGATCTGCCTAATGTCAGACATGGAATCTGGCCAGTCCATCTGCTTTGCAAGGTTATATCACATGAGTCATCATTGCAAATCAACACTAAAGTCTCTAAATTGATTATTTTTCTTCATCTGTTTTTAACCGCTGCTCTTATTAGATATCTGCACGTCTAGACGTTCACAAGTCATCATGAAGCACTCTCACTCTTTAGTGGCTGATCTGCTTAACCTTTTACTTTACAACTACAGCTTAGCAGTTATACCTCATGGCCTCTTTTTCAGACTCTCCTAATCTCACCTGCCCTGTGTGCCAAATGTTTAGTTTTTCCTTGTTCTCCTTTAATGATAATGGCACATGCATTTAATGTAGATTATTTCCAGCTTTTGAGTTGACGGTTTCTCAGTTGGAGACACGGCTCTGCACAGGCGATTCAAAGCCTTCGTTTGCAGCCTTAACCAGACCCCCTGTAGGCAGAGCAGGCTGTCCAGCTTCTAGCTGGGTTACTGTCTGGAGTCAGTCAGCGGTTATAAAAACAATCCAAATGAGCTCCACTTTGTACATACTGTTCTGAAATGCGATTTTATTTTTGTTGTATTGGGTAATTATGAAAAAAAATTCTCAAGTAAGATGCTGAATTCATGTATCCAGATATTTTCATAATGTTTTCCCCTTTACTTAGGTGAAAAAATATCATTTTATGTCATTCTCATTAAGAAAAACATATAAACATAAAAGCAGGATCTTTGTAAACTATTCTAAAATAGAAACTTGAATCTTTGTATAATGTGTGTAAAATTTCTGCCTCAAAAAAAAATTTAAACTGGTATTTTGACACATTTCAGTTATATTGCAACTTCTGAGATATTGATTTAATCTAATTACTATCAAAGATAGTAGATTGTAGACTTTATAAAATGATTTCAAAGGCTTAAATGCACCCTGTCTTTGTTTGGAAAAAAAAAAAACGACTGTAACTTTTGCTCCAAGAAAGCTCTATAAGAGACTTGCATTCATGCATTAGCATGTGCCCTGACATGTGTCAGGCTGTGTAGCTGTTACATGCTGAACACCTTCCAACCTTCTCATACCTGTCAGTATTATGTTTCAGTACCTGCTAAGCCTGATGAGCTTGTCATTTTATCCTCTGACTGTAACACAGTTAGGCTGTCAGTCAGGTTTAAAGGGTTTAAAGGTTCAAACAAAACCATTTTACCTTAGAATCACAAGTCAACAGGTGCATATTTGGAGTGTGATGAGATGAAGCTGCTTGTAGCAAACAACATAGCAGACAGTGACTGCTTTAATGTCACTGGAAAGTATTGAGTTGTGTTATCCAATCCCCATTCTGACTCCATGTACTGCCCTATCCACAATACGGGTGGAAAAGCGCAATAAAACTAGATTAAAATTACAATTTCAGCTGAAATTTCGTGGGGATGCTGAGAGCTGAATTGTGGAAGAGCTGCTGAAAATAGCCAAAAGGCAGCTGAAGGTGGTTGAACACAGCCATGCACATTTAAGAATAGTCATGTGCAGACAAGGCCGCCCATTAGGGGGGAAAAATGGGTGAGCTTTCTGGGGCCCAGCCAAACTGGGGGCCAGCAAAATCATGGTCCATTGTAGAGTTAAGCTGTGGTATTTTATACAGTTGCAAGAAAAAGTATGTGAACCCTTTGGGATTTCTGGGATTTCTGAATAAGTTGGTCTCAAAATGTATTCTGATCTTCATCTAAGTCACAACAATAGACAAACACAGTCTGCTTAAACTAATACTGCACAAAAAAATGATATGTTTTCATGTTTTTATTGAACAAAACATGTAAACATTCACCGTGCAGGGTGGAAAAAGTATGTGAACCCCTAGGCTAATGACTGGTTGACCCTCCTTTGGCAGCAATAACCTGAACCAAACGTTTCCTGTAGTTGCAGATCAGACCTGCACAACAGTCAGGAGGAATTTTGGACCATTCCTCTTGACAAAACTGTTTCAGTTCAGCAATATTATTGGGATGTTTGGTTTGAATCGCTCTCTTGAGGTCATGCCACGGCAGCTCAATCAGGTTGACGTCAGGACTCTGACTACGCCACTCCAGAAGGCGTATTTTCTTCTGTTGAAGCCATTCTGTTGTTGATTTACTTCTATGCTTTGGGTCATTGTCTTGTTGCATCACCCATCCTCTGTTGAGCTTCAGTTGGTGGACAGGTGGTCTTAAGTTTTCCTGCAAAATGTCTTGATAAACTTGGGAATTCATTTTTCCGTCAATGACAGCAATCCGTCCAGGCCCTGAGGCAGCAAAGCAACCCCAAACCATGATGGCCCCTCCATCATATTTCACAGTTGGGATGAGGTTTTGATGTTGGTGTGCTGTGCCGTGCCTTTTTTTCTCCACACATAGCATTGTGTGTTTCTTCCAAACAACTCAATTTTGCTTTCATCTGTGCACAGAATATTTTGCCAGTAGTGCTGTGGAACATCCAGGTGCTGTTTTGCAAACTTCAAACGTGCAACAATGGTTTTTTTTGGACAGCAGTGGCTTCCTCTGTGGTCTCCTCCCATGAACTCCGTTCTTGTTTAATGTTTTACTTATTGTAGATTTGTCAACACAAATGTTAGCATGTGCCAGAGATTTCTGTAAGTCTTTAGCTGAGACTCTAGGATTCTTCTTCACCTCATTGAGCATTCTGCACTGTGCTCTCGTAGTCATCTTTACAAGACAACCACGCCTAGGGGGAGTAGCAACAGTGCTGAACCTTCTCCATTTGTAGACAGTCTGTCTTCCCATGGACACATGAACATCAAGACTTTTAGAGATACTTTTGTAACCCTTTCCAGCTTCATGCAAGTCAACAATCCTTGATCTTAGGTCTTCGGAGAGCTCTTTTGTGCCAGGCATGGTTCACATCAGGTAATGCTTCTTGAGAACAGCAAATTCAACACTGGTGTGTATTTTTTATAGGGCAGGACAACTTTAACCAACACATCCAATCTCATCACATTGATTGGACTACAGGTTGGCTGACTCCTGGCTCCAATTAGCTCTTGGAGATGTCATTAGCCTAGGGGTTCACATACTTTTTCCACCCTAAATAAATTAGATCAAAGTGGCAAAAAAATGGCACAAAAGGGTTAGAGATGCAAAATTGTGCATGTTAAGTGGTAAAGGGGGATTCAAAAGTGGCTGAAATTGTGATAAGTGTTAAAAATAGATATAAATTTGGTCAAAAACGATGAAAATTGATAGAAACTGGCAAAAAGGGTTAGCTGAGGCAGAAATTGTCAGAAACTGGCAAAGATTGGCTTATCAAATTGTGAAATGTGGCTTAAAAAGTAGTAAAAGGGGTTAATAGTGGCAATAATGTGTCAACAGAGCCAACAATAGGTGGAGAGTTGCAAGATTTGGACTAGAAGTGGCAAAAACAGGCAGAAAAATATGGTGGAAAGGGTTTGAAATGCCAAAAATGGGTTTTAAGTTGCAAAAATATTTTTAAAACAGGCCAAATTATTGGGAAAAAGTGATAAAAATGGGTTAAAATTAGGCAAAATTGGTGTAAAGTGGCAACTGTGTAATTCAAACATTTTTCTTCATTTTTTTAAGGCATCTGGAGACCCCCGCTCAGTGTCTGGCAAACCCAAATAGGACCCCGACCCCAATGTTGAGAACCACTGCGTTATAGCATAAAGGTTGTTGTACCCAGGGTTTTTTTCTTAGTAATTAGTGTCATTATTTATCAAAAAGCAACAAAATGAATGGGTCAACAGACTGAAATTTGTATCAAATAGGGTAAAATAAATACTGGGGTGCCTCAACTCCTCCCTTAAAAATGTCCAAATGATGTAGTCCAGCGCTGTGAAATAATGCAAGTAAATTCAGTTTAACCATAGTAAAAATATTGCTCATAAATGCAGAAATTACGCTTCAAAAATGCATTTAAAAAGCATATATATTTATAAAAATTGATGCAACATTTATTGCTTGGCTAGCTGGTTAAGGGGGGCCTGTGTAATATTCTTTCCGGGGGCCCAAAATCCCTAAATTGCTTTTGAACTGATTTTATTTTATTCAATTTGAGTTGTGGTATCTATATGGGAGTTTCTAGCAATGTACTCCTTGTAAAGTCAAAGCATGCTGCTTGACTAAACTAGAGCCTTCTCTGCCAAGTAAAACTGTATATCCATTTTGCAATAAAATGGTTGAATGTATGACAAGTGTTCCTGAATAAAAAGTTCCTAAAATCATACAGCTTGTTTCAGGAAAGCACTCCTCTTGGTCCCTAGCTACTCACTGTGCTTGTTTAATAACAGCATTTTAAAACTGTATGCTTTAATAGCTGTGTTGAGCTTGTAAAGCACCCTTGAGGTGAGGATAATCGTGGTGCAGTTTGGGGCCCAGGCCAGTGTTATTACTTTATGTGACCCCAGGGTGTTTTAAATGAGCATAACTATAAGGTTTTACTGATGTGTTTTTATTTGCCTCCATGCTGAAAACGTATTTAAACAATAAAACGTACATAGCCACGGTCCAAAAGTTGCTACTAGCATGTGCCACAGCTCGCATGCAGCATTTGTAAGGAGTTATTATCATGGTGCATCTAATGCCAACTGCCTGAAGGTTGAGTGAGGTAACACAGATCCATTCATGAGGGTATTTTAGTCCCAGGAGGTGCATTAGAGCAGACGCCAGTTGAACTGACGGGTAACTGCAGGGAGGCATATGTCTGACTCTGCGTATAGCTTTATTTACTGTCTCTGGCTATGGTGTGGGTGTATAACACGTTTATTGGATTTTTTTTGTAGGCTGATGACAGATTGTACAGAATATAGGCACAATTTAGTCCCAATGAATACAGTTTATTTAAAGATGGTGATGGATGGTGTCAGAGTTGTAATATTTAGTATGGATAGTTGCAGCTTTCAGCAGGTAGTAATAGATGTGTGGCCTGATGGGTTTATAGGAGACTGCTCAGAGCTGTGGCACTGTTGCATTAGTGCTGGCAATGACCTGACGTCAGGCTCAAGCAGGCAGACAGCCACAGATAAAGAGGTTGGACTACCGCTGCCATGTTGGCTTTATATGTCCTCCATGATGTCATTACTATGTGACACCTAGCTTAAGCTTTCATGGTATCACAGCATCGAGGAAGTCATGTGACAAGACGCTTTTGCTTTCACTGAGCACTCTGGGAAGAACTAAGTGGATGAAATGTGTTTGGACAGATGGACAGACAGCTTTTAGACAGTCAGACAAATATGCTGGTAGACAAACAGTCAGGATACCTAATAGTGTCATTGTATTCCTATTTGTATTCACCTAGACGGATCTGTACTGTGGACCAAGTCTATATCAGCAATTTACATGTAGTTACTGGGCAGGAAGGAACAGCTGACCATATTTGGGCATCGGGCTAAGTGACAGGAATGAATAAAGTCGGTGATTAATCAGGAAGGAACTCAGTCCTCCTTTACTCACTCATACTCTCACAATATTGAAATTAGTTCAAGTAGTCATGAAATGATCAGGTCCCTCATTCAGCTCCATACATAAAAAGTCTCATGACTTTAAAAAGTCACCAAACGTCCTCAAAAAAACGTCCTTTCCAGTCACTGCTCAAGCCTTCAGGGAACAGTTGTTTTCTGTTCAGAAAGATTTTGGGTGGATTATGCCTTTAATCTACTTACAGTAGCCATGAAACCCTTTAGAAGTGTTTTATCCTACTTCTGAACAAACCTCGGGGAAGAATCAGTGGATTGCCTGGCAGCTAAATAAATGAATAAGGGATCATGTTGGGACAAATTTAACCTCCTCCTGTAACCACAGATGCATAATTTAAACAGAAATTTAACCTAGAGTGTTTGCTTTATTGTAAAACAGTAACCATGGGCAAGCACCATCTGCCTATTCAAATAAGTAAAGAGGTCAACACAAGTTCAAAAAGGACCATTCGAGGATAGAGACCAGGCTCATGAGGGCACTGAATTTTGTCAAAGTTTGCCACATGCTTTGGTGATTCCCTCACAATGAGAAAAGCAATATAAGTCTAACGAATGCCACATTTTTGAACATTGTCATAGCTTAAACACCAGACAGCCTTTGTATTTGGCACTATGATGTGCTACACAGTACATGTTTCATGTCCCCGCTAATGACAGCCATGTGGCTCTGATGGAAAACAAGTTTTTCTAGAGATTTTAAAGATGTTGTAATGCTTTCATAGCTGTTTTAAATAAAGACCATCCCGGCCACAATATATAGACCTGTCTTTGATTTGTTGAGTAAAATTTACTGTGTAAAGTACCATTAAAATACACAGGTCACCCATCCATTCCCACATATTCATACTAGGCCTGGGCAGTATGGCCTAAAAATCATATCACGGTATTTTTCTTGCCTTTGACGATAACGGTATTATATCATGGTATTACAAAATTAAAAAGTGATAATGCTTTTCAATCCAAACTTAAGTGTTATTAACCCCCTTCGCCCCTTAAACAAGCCTTTTATTGCATACTCACTTTACGTCTAAGCATAGGAACACAGAAAAAAATGTGTTTTTTTGTGTCTAGGTTTACTTCTGTCTAACTACACTCAAAGTTTCACGTCGTCTCTATCCTAATGAGGTGTGTTAAGCTGCTAATGACTTGAACACATTTCCTGGTGAAGGCCTTCACAATAAAAGCGTGCCAGCAAAATAACAGCCGCGGGCCTTTATTGTGAAGAGCTTGACGGACGTAGTGTGTTTAGCATTGAGTTAGCTTGGCTTTGTCAGCTGTACTGGAGAGTTTTTGTTTACAGCAGCTTTTCTTTTTTTTTTTTCTTTATTAAGATTTATTTTTGGGCATTTTTGTGCTTTATTAGATAGAGGAGGATAGTGGATAGAGTCAGAAACAGGGTCAAGAGTGGGGGTGAGACTTGCGGTAAGGGGCCTCAGGCCGGATTCGAACCCGGGCCGCCCACGTACATGGGGAGCGCCTTTAACCACTAGGCCACCTGCTCCCCTACAGCAGCTTTTCTGACCTCATTTAACATTGCAGCCTGGATCTTTGACTCACTGTGGACTTGGATAAGAAAGTTAAAAGTTAAATTAGACCTTTAAACGGTTGTAAGATGAAGAGCTTCAGCGCTGGGCTCTCGACAAACTGAGACCAGCCAAAGCAGCACTTATCTTGTCTTAAAGCCCAGGCTGACAGAGTCGGCACAGTTTGTTGCGGTACAGCTGTCAGACTTTGAGAGGAAAGAAGATGTGTTTTCTTGCTAACCATGCTTAGTTTTAATGGCAAGAGTGGGTGACATTTGGTTGGTTAGCTGGCTATATGTAATACTAAAGAGCTAAATGTGCTATTGACTAGACAGCCTGAGCTGTCCGTCACAAATCACTCGCTCTGCCAGCTGTGGGAGCACATACACCTCGCGCGTGCATCACAGCACAACACAGGCATTTAAACCGGTGATGACGGTGTTGCAGAAATCCATTCTGTGGCAATAATTTTACCAGTGACGGTATTAATACCGGTTTACCGCCCACCTTAATTCATACACTGATTGCTGCTATGTAAAGTGCTCAGTAATAATGTATTGCATTCAAACACATTCACATTCATGACTTTGTAGGAGGATCTAATTTGTCGAGCCAGAAGACTTTGACTTGTAGAGCTGAGCCACAGCTGTAAATATGGCAACACCTTAAAGGTTGATCCTCTTTCTCAGTAATTTAATTTTCTTTCCATCATAATTTTATTTTCTTGTTTTGACGTCTCTTCTGTAATTCGCTGACTCAAACAGCTGATTTGATTAATGGTGGGGCATGACTAGAAATACTGTCCTGTTTTCAGGCCTTAAAACTCATTGCCAAAGTAAAAAGTAAGTTGAAGCAAAAAGGGAAAAACATGGTGTGCACAAGGTTAAATCTTTTTCTAGTGGCTGTTTTCTTCAAATCTTGTCCACAGCTGTACAAACCCTGATTTGTACTTGATCATGAACCTTCACCGTAGCGATGCCAATGCAGCTGTGAATGCTTGTGTGTTGGTTTGTCTACGTAGCTCTGCAGATCCATGATTAATAATTGATAAATATTGAGCATCAGTTGATCATACTGCAATTATGACAAAGAAGTAAAGAGAGGAGATGACATTTTTGGATGTCAGCAAGTATAACCCCTATTCCAGAAAAGTTGGGACACTGTTTAAAATGTAACTGAAAACTGCTTGCTGCTTAAATCTTTTAAACACAAATTTTATTCACAATAGAACATAAACAACATATTAGATCAGGGGTGTCAAACTCAATCACAGCAAGGGCTGGATTCAGGATCCAGGTCTAACCTGAGGGCATAACAGGGTCAACATTTAACCATAACCTCATTTTCACCAGTAATAAAATATATATAAAAAAAACAACAGAACTGATGATAAATTATTTGGAAATTCAAAAAAGTTAAAATGTTAAGTTTACAGGCTCAAATCTTAAACAAAAATTCCAATTTATTAGTTCAAAAGATGAAAACACGATATTAAAGATAGAAAATAAATGTTTTTAAAGAGCAAATATACGAGGAGAAAGTTGAAATCATAAGTTTGAAAGGTCAAAGTATGAGATGAATTTTGAAATCATGACTTTAAGAGTCAAAATATGACTTAAAAATTTCAATTGTGAGCCTGATATTTCAAAATATGGGATTCAAAAGCAAAAAACTAGGAGTTGAAAATGTCTAAATATGAGCTAGAGTTCAAAATGATGACTTAAAAAGTTAAAAAAAATATGACTGAAATTTAAAATTGGGAGTGTAAAAGGTCAAAATATGGTATAAAAAGTTAAAATTATTCATTTAAAATGTCAAAATATGAGAAAAAAATGAAATCATGTTATTAAAAGTCAAAATATGGGATTAAAAAGCCAAAGTCAGGAGTTGAAAAGGTCAAAATATGACTGAATTTGATGCCAGCAACACATCTCAGAAAAGTAGAGACAAGGCCATGAATACCGTTGTGTAATATTCCCTCTTCTTATAACTGGTCTGTGAACATATGGCAAGTGAGGGGACCAGTTGCTAGAGTTTTGGGAGAGGAATGTTGTACCATTCTTGTCTGAGGCAGGATTGTAGCTCCTTCACCATCCTGGGTTTTCTTTACTAGATTTCTTTTATGATGCTCCAGATTTTTCTATTGAAAGGTTTGGACTGCAGGCAGGCCACTTTAGCACCCAGACTCTTCTTTTGTGAAGCCATGCTGTTGTAATGTTTGTAGTATGTGGTTTAGCATTGTCCCACTGAAATATTTGAGGAGGTTGGAGCATATGTTGCTCTAAAACCTTTCGGTATTGATAGTGCCTTTCCAGATGTGTAAGCTGCCCGCATCAGGCACTAATGCAACCCCATACCATTAGAGAAGCAGGTTTTTGAATGCCGTGCTGAGAACAAGCTGGATGACGGCTCTCTTCTTTAGTCAGCTGTTCTTGGTTTCTAAAAAAGACTTTCAAATTTTGATTCATCTGACCACAGAACAGTTTTCCACTTTGCCTCAGTCCATTTTAAATGAGCGTTGGCCCAGAGAAGACAGCAGGGTTTCTGGATTTCGTTCACATGTGGCTTCTTCTTTGCGTGATGCAGCTTAAACCTGCTTTAGAGGACGGCGCAGCACACTGTCTCTGTCCGCAACACACACTGTGTTGACGGACAGAGATTTCTGGAAGAGTTCCTGAGCCCATGCAGAGATTTCTAGAACAGCATCATGCCTGTTTTCATGCAGTGTGGCCTGGGGGCCTGAAGATCACGAGCGTCAGTGTTGATCTTCAGCCTTGTGCAAATTCAAAATGAGCTCATACTAGTCAGTGTCTCAGTTTCAACTTTTGATGTGTTGTTTATGTTCAACTGTCAAAAACATTTGGGTTTATGAAAAACCCAAATGTTGTTTACATTTTATACTGCGTCCTATCTTTTTTGGAACTAGGGTTGTAGATTTGACTCATTTGTTTGTCATCTGCAGCTGTTTAACTCACACCCAGCTGACCAATCACAGAGCTTTTTCATTTTTGAGGAGGTGCATGCCAGGCCATTTGTGAAGGCTTCTATGTACATTCAGAGCTACACAGACCTACAGCGAATGCTACAGTGGAGATTTGATGCAGAAGTAGAAGTCAAGTTTACTCCGGCTGTCTCAACATGAATGACATGTTCATTAACTCAGTGGTTCTCAAGCTTGGGGTCGGGACCCCATTTGGGGTCACGAGACACTAAGAGAGGGTCACTAGATGCCTTAAAAAAAACTAACAATATTTTTTGAATTACACTGTTGCCACTTTACACCAATTTTACCAAAGTATAGCACATTTTTATCACTTTTAACACCAATTTTGCCAATTTTAGCACATTTTTGACACTTAAAGCCTATTTGTGTCAAATTTATACCCTTTCCACCACTTTTTTGCCTGTTTTTGTCACTTCTAAACCACTTTCTGCCTATTGTTGCCTCATTATTGCCCTATAAACCATATTTGCACTCCTTTTTGTCCATGTTATCCACAGTTATCCAATTTTTGCCAGTTTATATCAATTTTTCATCCCAGTTCACCCGACATTTTTGCCAATTTGATCCATTTTTGGTTATTTTTTGCCACTTTCACCTAATTTTTGCCACTTTTAACCCATTTATGTTCTTTAAAATCTAATTTCAACTCCCTCTCCACCTTTTTCTGCCATTAATAACTAATTTGAGTAATTTTTCCCCTATTTTAAACATTTTTTAACATAAGTTATTTTCCTTTTAAGAAGGCTATTTACCACACACATGAATATAAAGAGATATTTGTTTCTTTGATAAGGGTGGTTATCATTCAGGTCAAATATAAAATGTGGACCATGATTTTGCTGACCTCCATGGGCCCCCGGTTTGGCTGGGTCCCAGAAACCTACCCTCTGATCCCTCCTTATGGGCGGCCTCCAGGGTCCTGGGTCCCTGGCACCTATATTTTGGGGTTGAGAACCACTGCATTAACTATCCCATTAGAATGTCTTCCTTTACGGGTCAGATAGGGTGTCACTTATAACAGTGCAGCTTCACACTCAAAACATTGAAGACATTTTTGTTATAATAAAGGTGAAAAAAGTGATCAGGTTTTGAATATTGTCTAAACAGCTTTATCCTTTGGCGTCGCGTTTCGCTATGCTGTACAAGTTTGCGTCCCCTGTGTGCTCTGTGTGAGACCACACTCACTCAGCTGGTTTATAATTCATGTGATAATCTGCTGCAATCTACCTCATTGTGTGTTTTCATTCTAAAAAAATGGCTGTGTGACTATAAGCAATCATTCATCAGATTAGCCAATATTTATTTATTGTTGGAGAAGTCAGAATTTGTGTGGATGATTGATTGGCATGAAAAGCCTTACAATTTTCCCTAATCCCCTTTGAAACCCACACTAATTACTTCTGAATAACAGCTGAATGAGTTCAATGGTTCCACAAATAAACGTGGAACTCTCTGGAAAAGTTGCTGAGTCTGAACCTGAATGACCTGGAAACTCTCTTCACGTATCAAACTTCTGAGAAAAAGGGAATTCAGTGAATGAGCTGAAGAAATGAATGGTTAGGCCCTTTGCTTGTTTTAAGAGCACTTGCCAAGAATGACATAATGCTAATCTGCTGTAATCCTTGTTTGTATGCATTCTTACTTTAATCTGCACGTAATCTCGTCTCTCAGACCAATTGTAGTAGAAATGACTCTTCTGGCTCATAGTGCAGAAGTGCGTGTGTGTTTTTGTATGTTTCTGGGATTTCTCTTCCTCTCTTTTTCAACTTTTATTTCTTTTTTTTTAATCTTTTGATCATTTGCTCTCATGGTAATTAGTAATTGATGAAATAGAAGGAAAAATCAATTGGTTAGAGCACCTCAGGCTGCTTTCCCAGCGTTACTAAGATGCATGCACACACGTCAATGCCAGCCGGTGATTATGAGTTTGATCCTCAGATCAGCCGTCATTTCTAGCTGCTTTAACCTCACACACAAGAAGAAGAGACGCAGAGTAAAGATGGAGGATGAGAGTGGGCACTTGAGATTCTTCATGGTTTATGTATTTCACATGGATGCATGGGGGATTTTGTAATTGGAGTGGGCTGAAGAGAGAGACTGATCTTCATTGTGTGTGTGTGAGAGAGAGAGAGAGAGAGGTGGGAGATGTATTTCTGTGCAGATCACACGGAAAGTAACATTACACAACAATTAGCTCATACCAATTAACCGACAGGACAAGAGACATCATCAGTGCTACTGTATACTACAACACCAGTAGGATGTTAAGCTTTAAATATGAACCTGCTATCAGGGTGATCTGAGTGTAAGACTTTTAAACTTCAAAATGATACCAAACATCTCTTCCTGTTCTCATACCGTATCACAATATTTTGTAATTTCTTGTTTTCAGTTCTCAAAAATGGCTACCTCCTCCACACTGACTAAATAACTCAAACACCTCAGCATTTGGATCAATTTTTCTGCCAATATTTACAACCAATACTCCAACTATAGAAAATGCCTCTTTCAGCTGAACATTCTGGCTGCGTGAACGAATAAGTAAGTAGAGTTTTACTCTGGACCAGCAGACCTATGTCAGCTTAAAGTCTTTTCTTTATTCATCCTCATTCCTCACACTTTAAAGTGTGTTTTAAGGCCTGAACTAAATTTAAGTATCAGTGTCAGCTAAAATTAATTTGTTAATCAGCGTCAGATAAAGGTAAAAATCTAATCATGCATCTCTATTATCAATATCATACCGTTCATACTAGGGCTGGGCAATCAATGGAAAAATAGAATAAAGCACAATATGGCCTGCTGCAATTTTCAAATTGCAGAAGGTGGAATATTTTTTTCACCTGAAATGTGTGTCCAAATACCAGTTCAAAACTTTTTTTTGCAGCAGAGATGTTATGCATTAACCTTGAACAGCAGTGAGTTGTTTTCTTTTCAAAAATGACAAAAGTCGTGTACTGACATGTCTACAGTCGCCATGGTTCACGACTTTATGGAGTTTATTTCTTCGGTAGGAGTGCAGGCACGCAGCTTGGTAGCGGCTACGTCGCGTGTTTTGTTGCTCTGATTGGCCTGTAAAGATGTGACAGACAAAACATTCATCCAAGCACTCTCTGAGTTTTTTTTTTTTTTTAAAGGCTCTGCCCTTTCCCAAACACTGTCTATGAGTGGTTTTCCAGATGGATGTGTTTCACACATTCATCTGGCGTGCCAGGTTAGTTATGTATTAAATATAAAATAAAATAATTAAAGTGCCAAATTTTTTGGAATAGTATAAAAAACCGTACTTTCTTATTTTTTGTACTTTTTTTATATTAAATATGAGAATAACATGAAATGTATCACTCCCTTCAATACAATTCATATCCAATTTGCAATACAAGTCAAAATCATCACAGTTAGCTTTTTTTTTCAAATATTGTGCTGTTTGTAATTCAGCATGATTTATTGCTTGTGTTTATTAGAAAATAGACAAGGTGAGAAACTTAAGGAAAAGATCCATATCAAAACGCAATATTGGGGAAGAATATTGCAATTAGATTATTTTCACAAATCGTTCAGCTCTAGTTCGTATTTATTGTCATATTTAGGAAAATAAATCGAAATCTAAAAATACGAGCTCCATTTAAAGGGTCACATTTTTAATCAGCGCTCTGCAGAGCTCACTATGTCAGCAGGTCGTTACAGTGCTCTTAATTAAGACCATAACATGTTTTTAACATGTAATAGAAATGGCTTACTTTTATCACTGGATGCCTACATCTGGAAAAAAAAGATTATTAATGCTAGAATCAAATGTTTGTCTTGTACGTTTTCAGGTGTCCTAGTAAAAGGAAAAGGAAATTTATTGTACAGCTAATATGAGTTTGGAAATATCCTCGTATAGGATATAAGCAAAAATCCAATAACATGCATCCCTATCTACTTCATGAGACTCAGAGGGGATGCTACACAATGGTAAACATTGTCCTGTCCCTACTTTTTGTACTTTAAATGTTTAGCAGCCATCAAAGTCAAAATTAGCTTGTATTTTTCATGAAGCATTTTTGTACTAAAATTAAAAAAAAAAATGTGCAAAAGTTTGCATCTAGCAGGAATTCATATGATTTTTTTCCCAACTGCACATTTCTTTATTCTGTTTTTTTTTTTCTGTTTCCATTTTTGGTGCCAACTTATCCTTTTGCATTTCTGTCATCAGTTTACCTGTCAATCACAACAGTACTGATGTATGACTTTAGTTTGAGTTTGTGTAGTTGGCTCCTTTCTTTAGCCTCCCACTCTCAGTGATGGTAGCAGTTTCAGATTATCATTCCCATTTATCAACTCCAGTAAGCTGCTGTGGTTTCGAATGTGTTTAGCATGACTGACAGTTTGCTGTTGAGAGAATGCAAAGTGATAAATAAAAGAGAAACTGCTATCATAAAAAGATAAATTATATTTTAAAAATATTTAAAAAATCTAAAAACAGGGTGACATTGTGCCCAGCTGAGGCGAACCCTTGCCCTCATGTACGTGTTGGTAACCGTGATCCAGAGTCTGAGCTCCTGCCCCGTCATCTCTGCGTGGTTGCCAGTACAAGTCTTCCTGAGGCTGGTCGTGACCCTGAGGAACCAGCAGTGTTCTCCCCCGAGAGATTCTGCAGCACAGACATGTCCAGTCGACACACAGAAACCACTCAACCGTTCAGTCAGACCAAACAAGCCGATGTGTGAATCATTCATCCGTACAGAGGGCTGTGACTGTGGGCAGCAAGGTTGGGTGACATTCATTTTAACTTTTCAAATAGATTCTTTGAGCAACATGGTTTTTGGTGTGTGTGTGTGTGTGTGTGTGTGTGTGGGTGTGTGGGTGTGTGTGTGTGTGCAACTTTACAGCAAGCCATTCCCACTTACCCTTTTATAACCTTCATCTCTACTATTGCTACATATGCAAACCCCATTTCTATGTTATGTCATTTAGAAGGAAGGAAATTACATTTTTTTAAATTACATGCCCATATTGAAGTTTATACTAGCATCATGTTGCAAAAAAAAAGTTGGGACACCTGCAAATGACTGGAAAAGCTGGGACACACTAAAAGAAAACACCTGTTGAAACCTCTGAAGCAACATTCAAGTAACACAACAGAGAGGCCTAGTCAATCCATAACACTGGGAAATAATGCAACAGTCTAAAAGTAATTGTTGTCATTATAAAATTGCTTTCTGATGAAAAAAAGAGGAATTTGATATGATTTAAAGTGGTCTATTGTAAAAAATAATATTGAATGAGTTCAGTTTAAAATAAAAACATGCTATCAAGTGAGACTTGTGCTTAGATGTCAGTAATATGTACAAAAACGTTCTCAAATTTGCACATGATGCTTCGTGCAACATCATACACGTTAACCGCCCCCAGGTAAGGTGTTATTTGGGGGGTCAGGGCTGAAAGTTGGGAACCCCTTGGTCTAAAGTACATAAATACTGAACGATCAGAATTGGTTGGTTGTGTTTTTTGGCCCTGTGATGACATTGGGTTAGAAGCAGCCTAATTCTCCCCCGCTGAAAATATTTGCTGCATTACGAAGTGTAAAGTAAGATTTAAGAGCCTTGTGGTAAACATGGTCCTGTACCAGCTTTTTTGAGAAACTTTTCTAGCGTCAACTTCAAAGTAATTATCTGACTTTCAAAAATCTTCATATTTCTTTTTTTTATCATTTTATTATGATCTTTTTGCTACTTTAGACTAAATATTTCAATGTTTGCATGTCTTTTTTAAAATAAATTTCAGACAGTGTCCCAACTTTATTGGAAATAAGGTTGCATGTGAAGCCCAGTTCAGACCAAACATTTTCAGTGTGACTAGATTGTTTCAAACATTGATGGTAATGGTTGCAGCTGTCCAAACCGGGTCATCGCAGCAAATCAAGCCATCTGATGACGCCGGGTCGACAAGTTGCAGACAGCTGATGTAGGACTTAGCAAGCAGATAAACAGAATATTGAAATCTTGTTTTGAAAGGCTTTTTAAAAATTATTTACATGGAAACTTCAGCCTGTAAACACTCCTGTCTACTTCATCAGCTGTGGCGCTATATGAGCTAATGCATAAGAATCTCAAAACTAAGCTAGCAAAGCAATCTTGTGTTTATATGTGCCGTATATTTGTGCTGCCCCCCATGATGCTGATGACAAGAGGATTTAGTGATGAATCATTCTTTCTCATCCATATATGATACAAATGTGATCATGACTGCACAAAAACAGTGAATTTCAGTACTGTCCCTAATGTAGAACAGATTTATTTTTCAGCAACTAAAGAAATGAATCACTTTAAAATGTGTAATGTTGAGAGATGTTTGTATGGAAATGTTGCGAAGTCTCCTGTTACTGCAGCAGTGTGAACTGGTCAGCTTTTAAAACATTGCAGAAGTTTCAACCCATCTCATCACAAATCTTTGGTCTGAACTGGGCTTTACTGTCTCTTAATTACAGATGAAGAACCACCTAAATTACCATGTTTCCACCCTAATCATAGATGTCAATGTTTCCCGGATCATATAAAGTTATATCATGTGAACCCGCGTCGGCTTTCTCCTGCAACAGCTCAGGAACGGCCCACACAGCACTGGGACACAATAGCATGCCCACATCACAGGCAGCACACTCTGGAGGCTCTGCTTCCTTTTACTTTACATGACAGGGCCGTTGGCTGCTTTATCTGGAGAGAGATAGCAGGAAGGCTGACAGGGCTGCAGAGGCAAAACATATGGAGGCCCTGCTAGGAAGTAGTGTTGTTTTAAGACGTGTTTTTAACACAACAGAAACATAATGGAGCTTAGTGTATCCCTACTTCCACAGGGGTGCATACAGAGATGACCTTTTTTTTTTTAGCATTTTTCTTCTGGAGTTGAACTAAAATAATATGAATTTTGATTTTCACTGCAAGTTTAAAAGTATATTTAATATAGATGATAAAGCTCTGAGATTAGGTGTTGTATTCAGGCTGTAAGCAGCTCTAAAGAGCAGCTTTTTTCCTCTATCATCCAAAACAGGACATCATTTACTTCCTGGGAGGAAGTACATCCAACTGATTAGATGAAGATCAACACATGCACATGGACACACACAAAGAGAAGGTGCACTAGAAATGAAACAGAAAATGCTGCATGCATGTTTTAAACTGTATTAAATATATTTGATTGATTTTGAATGCTTGTGGTTATGTGTGTATGAGGTCACATATTCATTACAGCAGCCAGTCACCTTTGAGAATAACACACAGACATGGACATCAATGCTAATGTCATTCTGCCTCCTCTACATTATTAAAAGTGTTTTTGTTAACTCTTACATATTTTCTCACACACTGAGCCAGGCTCTTCCCACAGATATCATTCAATCCCCTCCCCTCGTTGTCTCCAAAGGTCACATGACCAGACAGGAAGTAGCTGCATTAACCCTTTCTGTGCTTAAGGGAATAAATACCAACTTTTAAGGGGGGAAAGCCTACTTCCTGGGGTCACACTCTGTGCCCCAGGCTGGCCATGGTAGGAAGAAAAAGAGGTGCTGGAGAAAAAAACCCAACAATGTCTGTTATTGAAGGAGCTGCAGATACCTGATAAGCAATCATGTGAGACAGCTGGGGGCAGAGAGGAGATGGAAAGCAGCAGGCGATGAGTGACACAATCCATCCCTAATCCTTACACTCCTGTTGACCCCTCTGCGACTCCACTGTCGCTCATATTCTATCATAAGTGGTACCATGCCCTCAGCAAGGTGGCCCTTACACTACGAAGAGCCCTATTACAGACTCTCTGACGGGTGATTTATACGAGAGCAGCAGAGAGGTAATGGCAACCAGAGAGGAAGGGCATCAAAGATTAAGAGACAGAGGGAGAGCATGACAGGAAGCGGGTTCAAGCCCAGTGTTTTTCCACTTCCATGCCTGCCTCACAGTCTTTTTGTGAACATGTTTTTATCTTTGTTAATCAGATGACATTAAACCAAACGAGCAGATCAATCACAAAGGATTTTCAGCTCATGACTGAATATATTGTCCTGTTTTGACAGGAATCTGAATCTTGAAGTCCTTTTTTGGGGTTGGCTCAAACTGCATATTCTGTCTTGCTCAATCAGCCAGTGTTGCATTAATAAACAGGCCTTCACGTGCAAGTGCTGTGTGATTTTGAGCGCTGAGACAGGTTTATCGGCTCATCTGTGAGTCGTTGGGAGCTGCAGTTACCTGTCAAACAGCTCTCTGGAAATCTGCAGAGGCATGTTTCATTCTGAAGCCACCTCCATTCTGAACTTGAGTGATTACTTTTTTAGGGCGGGTTATTGCAAAGTAAATCTCACTAAAATGCAGAATGATTACCTATTTAATACACACTACATAGCCCACAATAATGATACACTATGAAACAGTGACACTGTGTTAGCTAGCACATTACAGGACACCAATATAATAAAAATGATGATTTCTAATTAACCAAAGATTAATGCAGTGTTTCCCACACGTTGGCAATACTTGGGTGGGCCACCTCACCATGTTTTATTTTGTGAAGAATCTCATGCATACTTACTATTTCTCATATTGAAGATCAAGCTCCATATACCACTGTTTTATCCCTTTAAGCTTTTTGCTGCTGCTCTTATCCTGAACACCTGCACTCTTGGATGATGGTTGCAAGATACTATCTCATCAACAATAAACCTTGACTTATGCAACTCACCTGTTATGTGAGCACCTTTACATAACATACTGATGAATGAAGTCAGCCAAAAGAGCAGAAAAACACTAGATCAACATTACAATTTCAGCTGAAATTGTGTGGGGATGCTGAGAAATTGTGGAAGAACTGCTGAAAATAGCCAAAAATACAAAATTTGCTGAAAATAGCATAAAAATGGCATACAAGTAGCTGAAAATGGCATTCGATAGCTCAAAAAAGGATAAAAATAGCTGAAAGTAGCCTGAAAAGCTGCAAATAGCTTAAAAATAGCTGAAAGTAGCCTTACAATAGCTGAAAATAACATGAAAATAGATTATTTTGGCCTAAAAGTAGCTGAAAATTGCATTCAACGGCTGAAAAATCATAGAAATAGCTGAACATAGCTATATTTAAAAAATGAGGAAAGTCATAACAGTCAAATGACAACGAAACTGAATTTTTTTGAAGTTTTTTTTGAAACACCGTAATATTCACTGCAACATCCATACTGAACAGCATCGTACCTTTAATTTGTAAATAATGGCATATTTTGATAACACAAAAAATCCAATATCACGCATCACTAAGGTAAAAAAAAAAAAATCATCTTAGTCCACCACTTGCTGCCTTGCCTCAGTGCTCTTTACTGACATAAACTAACTAGCTTACAGCATTGAAAGCATTCCATAGGAAAAGTGGAGTTATTTTGATTGTGAAATGAGAATGAAGATGTAAGTATAATCAATGTCGGATTATACTCAGACAGAACCAAAGCAAAGAGCAGCAAAATTCAGCTCAGGAATGCGGACGTTTACCTGCAAAGAGAATTGAAGGCCGGAGGTACTAGCACTGCTAATTTTAGCCACACTCTGTAGACCAGCTTTGCATGGGTTAAAGATTAGAGAATCTGCTTGGCTTTAGACTAGCGTAAGGGAGTTTATGTGGGTTTTCTTGGAGGTAAGGGTTTCTCCATCAGGGTTTTTCCAGTGTTTTTTAAAAAAGGCTGGTCATGCAGTGGGGTTGCGGCTGTTTTGTTGTTGGAGACGTCAAGGAGTGCCAAGCACAATTGTAATTGGGATGACTGTTTGATGATTGTGTAATGCTGTTGTAAGGGTGAGGTTTATCCATACTACATGTCAGTAAAGGCAGAGATTTCATTCATCACCGCTAGTCATTTTTTAGAAGTTTTTTTTTTTTTTTTTTTTTTTTTCTTTTGGCAATTTTCAGATTTCTTTTACACTAGTCAGCTAAACAGGACTTTAACTAGCCTTTATTTGGATTGGAAATTATTTGTCTAGGAACATCACTAGCGTGTCCTAGTCTAGTGGTCCCCGACCTTTTTCCTGAGCCCCCCCCCAATCTTCCCACCCCACTTGTGTCTAAGAAAAGCTAAACCCCCAGGACTTTTAAAAAGACAACACCAATTTTGAATATTTTCATTTACAAAGTTCCATCATGATAGGTCTACATACACTTGTTCTTGACAAAAGATCTAAAATATTCATTATTATAGTAGTCTATTAGGGCCACTCTTGAAAAAATGATAATAGAGATGATTTGTTGATTTTCAAGAAAAACCTTGAAATTTGCCCCCAAAGAGGCCTGGACCCCAGATCTGGAACCAAAGCCCTAGTCCATCTGCAGAAGCTTGCCCTCCTGTGTGATTCTCCCCACAGAAATACAGTCATAGCAGTCATGTTTAGTTGGGATATGATACCGGCTTAACTACAACATTTTAAAGGCCCCAAAAAGGAAGTACAGCATTGATGCATTCATTTACTGTAATTTGTTTCACCTCTTTGCTTCCCGAACTTCTTATCACTGCTTTAACTGTGCTTTCTTCCTTCTTTTTTATAGTGCTGCCAACTTCCTCTTTTGCCAGTGTACTTGAATTGGCAGGAAAATCTGTTTAAAGCCACTGTTTTAAATTAAATTTTGGCACCAGCTTTTCATTAATAGCATCACACAAACTGAGCTAAATGTATTAACCTTACATTATTCTAACCCTTAACAAACTTGTTTAAACTTTAAAATTCCAAGAGCTGCTGTTTCTTCTCCTTCCTGTTTTTAGATGTTATCAGACCTGGTACACTTCCTTCAACTTCATCAGCGTGTTTTCTTTTCATTTGCCTTTAGCTCTGCTCCTCTGCCCTCCTGTTTGTCTCGTCCTGCCCTCCAGCACACCTCCATGGATGAGTCAGTGTTCTCTCTGTCTGATGCACCAATAATCCTTTTACACAATCACAACTCATTACAACAGCTGAGCTGTAAGTGTTGGCAAAGGGATGAATGATTTATAGCTCAGGACTTTTGATTTGCACCATTAGACAAAGATGATTAAAAGCCAAACAATGTTCTCTCCTTTAGAGGTGCTTGGGTTGTCTTTAATATAAACTGTTGACAAATCGATTCAAGCCAATCAAAAAAAAACGTGACACTGAGCGCTATGTTCCCTACACACTAACAGTCCAACCATCCCAGCTATGCCTGCACTGAGTGGTTATGTGAGTCTGTAACTTTTCATAGTCAGCGTTTGCACATATTCTGTACCTGTGTCATTCTGCCAAGTCAACCAGCCCTGGGTAATAGTTTTAATGGAGCCCACGCAGAAACACTCACTCACTTAGCCTCTCTGTAAACCAAACACACACACACATAAAAAAAACAGCAAAAACACTTTCCTGTTGACCTCAATACAGAGAGAAGTGAAAAGGAAAGGCAGTGGAGCAGTGTGAAATGAGCTCCACGTAACATGCAGATCACATGTCTCTCCACAACTATTCAGAGAGAAGAAGTAACAAGCACAGGACATAAAAGAAAGAGCGACTGACGTATGACAGAGTGGAGTTTATTCAGTCATAACAAGCACAGACACGGAAATCAGAGTGAATGGAGTTGTTGTTGAGGCCACGAGGCTTACTTTTCCTACTTCTTCCTCTTCCTCCATCTCCATCACTTCCCTTTGTGTCCAGCTTCCTCCTTCCTCCCTGCATAAGCCAAAACATTGTTTTTGTCTTTGTAGCAAAACGGGCGATCGGCCATCCTGAAGTGTGACTATTTTTATCCTGTTTGTTTTGGAGGCAGGTAAAAAGCAAAAGTAGCTCTTTTTCACTCTACCCACTTTCTGATGAACTTCTCTGTTATTCTTTATGCAAGCTCACACTCCCACACACACACCAATTCTATCACAGGAGTCAGATGTGTTATGTATTATCTCTAGGAGACATGCTGTGTAATCCATGTAGGTGGCCTCCATGACCTACTTGCACATGTAGCATCTCATAGCGATAAGGCACCGGCTAATATCCGCCTTATTACACTCATATGTGTCATGGTGTCATTAGCCATGCATCTATTTCTATTTCATATCATCATTTATCAGCTGACTGTAGGGGATTTTTCAGCATGCATCCCTTTTTCTCTTTATATCTGCATCCTTCACTGTGTGTATCCTGTAACTGTGTTATGTGAATCCAAGTAGCTACAAGTGATCACCGTCACACTGTTGGAAGGTTAGATCAGATTTGAGGTCACTTAGAGTGGCGTGAAATCAAGTCGAAAAAGTTAAACATGGTGATTTTTTAAACTCTTTGCCTGGAATAACCCTGACTTCATCACTTCCCTTTCCAGGGGAGTTTACAGTAGCAACGTTAGCTTTTTGTTGCAATATGAGGGCAATGACCTACTTGTGTGAGTGTGTGCGCTTGTGTGCGTGAAGCTTATGTTATTCCAGTGAGGGAGATGTATCTGGCATTTGATCTGTCCAAGCCTGCAGTTGCTTCACAGCCCGCTGTGAGAGTGATAGTACTACGACCTCTCCACACACGTATTCGCACAACTTTGCTCCCATACTGTCACATTTAATTCTGCTCTGTTCTGCAGGAAGCCTCCAGACAGACGGACAGCCTGTCTGTTGCTCTTTCTCGGTCTCTGTCGTATTGTGATGGCATCTAAATCAGATTTGCAAGCTTGTCAGGAAGAGTGGCGTTAAACTTCAGTACCATGTAGAGAAAAATAGAGTGTATGTACAGTTTTTTAGTGTCAGTTTGATTAGTTAGGTGACAGCTTAGAAAGATTAGTCTGCGCTGTACCCAGAGATTGATGACCAACAAAAGACAGTCAAAAAAATGTTTTCCACTGTAGTGAATGCAAATTTTTCTTTTATGTCTAAATCAGTAGCCTATTAAACAATACAGACCCCCTCCAATAATGACAGAGGACTTGAAAAATATACAGGTTATAACTTTTTCTGTAGCAATACTTCTTGGCAATAAAGTCTGTTTATTCCCCTTTTAAATGTCGCCACATTTGTAAGGATCATGCATTTGCGGGATGAGCAGCAGAGCTGAGTATGTAGGTTGTGCGCATTAAAAATCTGCCAATGTCAAACAGCTGATTCTGCCATTGACCCTTGTTTGGTGGATTGATAACTGAAGTCCTAAGAAACAAGACATAATAACAATTTCACAAACAGGAGCCTCAGTGTGTGGAAGAACCATGGCATCCCATTCTTCAACCAGCATTATCAGAAGTCAGCCATTGTGGTTGTGTTGGTCACTCTGGAATGACCAGCACTCCCAAGCTGATCCCACAAATGTTCAATCGGGTTGAGGTCAGGACTCCTGGCAGGCCATTCCAACCTCCCCACTCCAAAAGTCTGGAGTTAGTCTCTGTTGAATCTGCTCTGTGGGGGCGAGCATTGCCATCTTGGAGGACAGATTTCAGTTCCAGACTGCGGAGATATGGGATTGTCACTGGCTGCAGAATCTCATCCCGATATCTCTCTCTGCATTGAGATTGCCTCCATTGATGACAAGTCTTTTTTTTCCAGTGAGGTAGATGCCCCCCACACCATCTCACCTAAAGATGTTACTCAATCGGTGCAGCATCAGAATAGCATTCTCCACGCTTTGACCCTACAATCCAACTGTTGTAGGCAAAATTTGGACTCACCACTGAGTATCAGGCACCTGGGGGTAACAGAAGCTCAAAATTAGAGTCAACAGAAACAGCAAAAAAAAAAAAAAAATTGTTTGGCATTGGCAGAAGAGATTTAGGTCTTGTCCTGTACGTGGCGCTGTAACGCTGCCACGGAAATGCACCAAACGAGAGAAGAAGATCACAGAAAACTGACACAAACTTTCTTCTAGTTGCCCTTTTGGTTGTTCTCTTGTTGGATTAAAGAACATCTGGTGTGGGCGTTTCGCGCAGGTGGTAAAGGAGCATCAGATTTTGCTGTAAAAGCCATAAAAAGCTCAGTAGCTTCTGCAGCACGAACACAACCCTGTAATCTGCCATAGTTGTTTTGGTCGGACCCGCACGGGCGTCTTAAGAGAGCTATGCTAGGTGTGATGAATCGTCTCAAGAAAGATGCGGTTGACACACAGAAACGAAACAGTAGTTGTTTATGGATTTTTTTCAGAAAGTATCGTTTTACCCAAAACGCCGATATGACAAAAAACTTTGGCATATACTCCTGAATTCATCTCCGTGTGGACGGGGCCTTAGTGTAGGACATGGTAATTAGCCAAAATTAGTGTGTATTGCAGTGCATATCGTATTGAGAGGCAGTGTGAGCGGGTGGGTTTGTTCGTTAGTTTGTTTGTTAGACACATATCTCAAAAAGTTTGGACGGATTTTGATGAATTTTCAGGAATGTCAGAAATGGCATAAGGAAGAACTGATCAGATTTTGGGAGTGATCGGGATCACCGTCTGGATCCAGCAATTTTTTAAAGGATTCTTCACTATTGTGAGATAGGGCTAACGGCGAAGGTCGGCGCTCTCCGAGTGCTTTTCCAGTTCATTATGTATTATGCTTTACTGTAACAGCATTTGCTAGCAGCAGCTATAACGTACATCATCACTATTTAGGCTGCTGTTGTTGCAAAGAAGAAGCAAATTGATTTTATGGGCCGAAAAATAAGAGATCAATGCACCGCATGGCAAATTCATCAGTGTATCTTCAATTATGTTGGAGGTTTTTGAAGCTGAATGATGGCAGTCGCCATTGTAGACATTCAACTTTAGTCGCTTTAGTAACTGGCAAAAAGTTGAATTGATGGCTGTCTTCAGCCTCATGGAAAAAGCTTCAACAAACCTTTTAATCAGTCAAACATTCAGGCCCCTAATTAGGCAGATTTATGCACAATATTATCTACTATACATTGAAATGAATGCATTATCAAATTTAAGTTGCCGTGTACAGTTTAAACCACTAGAACATTTAGCCATTTGCACCAAAACTGTTTCTGGAGCTGGGCTTTAAACTTTTTTTATTTCTGGTGTGAAAATTGACATTTTAATTTGAGGATTCCTTCCCTTCTGGAGCCAGCCTCAACAAATATCAAGACAATGCACTCAATTGTACTGCGTTGACTTTGGCATTTAAAGTGATCTGACCAAATAATCTGATTGGTTAGTGGCATGGCAGCTTTTGCTCAGTTAAGCCATGTCCTATTAGTTATGACGGTGATGTACAATGGTTTGATATTACCAATTTTGTGATACTAAAAATCAGTGATGAACTCAAAGATATTGACTCATACAGACCATCAGATCTTAACTTAAAGTTTAACACTTTAGAGAGATAGAGAAGAATTGTACAGCCTTCCATCCTTGAGAGTCTTTGAATCAACGGCTCTCATTCATACACCTCTACTCCTGGAGGTGTTTTTATTCCTTGAACATGCTTCATTATTAAATTCCCATTCAGTGAGCCAAACACCCAAACTGCAGATTCTTTTTGGATGTTCTGAGAAAAAAAAAAATCCTGATCCATGATAAACCATCTTTGCAGTTGTGTACCTGCAAACCCCTGGCTATTGTTCCACACTGCACTGCTTTGTTTGGCACCCTACAGCTTGTGCCAACATCTTGTATCCACCTTTCATTGTTGAACACATCTGCAGCCAACAGTGAAACCCCCTCCAGACTCAGACTGGTTCACTAAGTCAGTCTGGTGGATTGTTTTGGAATCCTCCCTCGTGATTCCCTGCCTTCTTTGTGTCTCTTCTCTGAAGCCTGTCTTCCGGCCTTTTTCTGACATCGCTCCCTCCCTCCTCTCTCTCTCTCTTTCTCTCTCCCCTCTCAGGCTGCTCCACTCAGCTGCTCCCTCTTTTTCGATGTGCTCTTTAACCTCTTACCTTCCTTCCTGCAGGCATTCCCTTCCCCCCTCGTTGATTTGAACAGTTTGTCGAAGTAAGCTGGATTAGGTAGAATCCAGTGGGTATCTCTTACACTTTTTGCTTGAATAAACTGCAATCAGTGCAATACACAGACCATGTGGGTACGCCTTAGACATACTAAGAAGGGATATAGATGGAAATTTGAATTGAGGACTCAGTTTAGTATACTGCCTAAAACTATTATCACAATTTTTCAAAAAAAAAAAATCAGGTATATCATACGTAAGGGTGAGTGTCTCTGTAAGACTTTTAAATCCCGGCTTTTCAACAATGCAATATGTTGTGTTACTGCTGCCATCTCTTACCATTTTGACTTTTTCTTCGTATAGGATCAATTGAGCAAACGAAGAGGCCAGGATAAATTGCTTTGAGTGTTGTTCCTTATACGTTTTATGTGGTGTGGGCGGAGATGTAGGTGATTGAAGTTTAAGGTATTTTTTGTTTTGTAGTGGATGGCATTTCAGGTGGTGAAACACATTGTGGTAGTACTACCTTTTGCAGCAATAGTCTTGCGGCACAATTTCCAGATTACCGCTGTTTTTGACATCTTCCTTTTGAAATTCCTGGTCGATGACCGATACCGTGTTGTTTTCTTACAAAAAACAAATCTTTTCGTCTCTATCTCAAACTGTAGCCTCTTAGTACTCACTAACTTGGCTTTGTTTGTTTACTTTTTCCACTTTCGTGGTCTCTCCTCCCTCCTCATCCAATACAAAAATACACATGTGCTGAAGAGAGTTTTCTGGATGGGTGGGGGAGTGTGCTGCGTGCTGTGAGAGAGGCAGTAAGAGACAGTGGGAGAAATGATGCCTTAAAACTTCCAGAAATTATGTACTCAGTGGTCACACTATAATTATTTAATAAGGGCTGATAATTGATTTTTTAAAAAATAATCAAGTTGATAACATAAATACACTTGGATTAATCATACATCTAAAATACTACCATTTAATTTATTTTTATTTGAGATGAAACAAGTACAAGGATTGTAAACTAGTTCATTCAGGACCACTTTGTCAAGAAACACATGATTTATCGTTATACATTTTTTCTCTGTATAAGCAGTTATTAATTTACTCTTATTGCTGTTATTCACATTTGGTGGTGTGGCTGTTCTGTCACAAGCCTATGTGGAAAGCATCATGCAGGGACAGCACACATTCCCGCTTTGCCTGTGCCTACTAGGAAAGCCTGAGGCAGAGAGAGAAGCAGCAATAAACCCAGAGCAGAGCAGGCATCAGGGACAACAGAATGGCATTGATTAAGCCACATATAGTGTTGAGGAGGAGCTGGGGTGGAGGAGTGTAGCTAAAGCAGCTTGCAGAGGAAGCAGCAAAGCATAGTCAGGATAGAGCAGATTACATATGGCAACATGAGTGGAATTAGCCAATAGCTTGCTTAGAGCGAATCAGGTGGCTGTCAGCTGATGAAAGCTTATTTAAGATCAGCTGATCTCAAATATATAGGGTTAGGCATACACATCAGGTACAAAATAACCTCAGCTGCAAGGTGAATGTAAACTGCTTGCCTTTAAGCCCATCGTGTTGATGGATCCACAGATTTTGTTGGTCCATTTAGTGATTGCATTAGTTCGCTTGGTTGTTGCTGTTGTAGCTTGACAACCACTGTTGATCCTGTGTTGTTAGCATCTTTGCTAACACACAACTTCTTCACCCCCAGCATGTAAACAAAGATAGGATAAAGGATGGTGGGGCTACTTCCATATACCTCTCCTTTATGACATCAAAGTTAGCCAATCCAGTCCAATTTAGGTCAAGATTTTAAGTCACAAAAAGATGCATGTCAATGAATTGTCATGTCAAAATGTTTGTTTACAGAATTAGCACAGTAAGTAATTCATACCATCTTCACAAACTTTAATTTTTTGTGTCTTCTAATTGACAGACGAGTATATTTTTGTGTTTTCTTCCTGGATGAGCCCCCAAGGTGGCACAAAAATATTAATCTGTCAATAAGAAAACAGAAATAAAATACACAGTCAAGCACAAGCTTCATGTTCTAATGTGGGCCAGTTTTTTCATTTATGTTTTAGAGTTTTTTTGTGGGCCAATTAAAACTGGGCCAAGGGCCGTATTTGGCCCTTGGCCATAGTTTGGACACACCTGCATTAAAGTTTCCAGATTAATCATGAGTATTAACGTTACCAGCCCTAATATTTAATAGATCTCACCATATGTCAGGTATACTCAGTGAATATATTGCTCACCTCCTGGTTGAAAGCCAGATAAAAACCACTCTCTTGAAGTTATACTGAAGGACTGACTTGAGTATCTCTTTGTTTAACTCTTATTTTCCATCCTTTTTCTTTTCCTCTGTGCCGCACCACGTGGAGCCCACATGTTGTGCAGATCAGTCTTTGTGTCAGACTTTACTGCCAGTGTGCTGGTGTGTGTGAATGTTTCAATATGTCTGACATCCAAATGTGTGTATTTTAGTGTGTGAGCACCTTTCTGTCTGTCTTTCAGAACTTTAATTTAAAAATTCCACAATACCAGCTTATGTGTGGGTGTATGAATAAGTGCGAGCATTGTGAATCTCTTGTGCCTCTTCTGCTTCATTGTCATATTCCAGGCTTTTGTGTGTCAGGTCTTTTGCACGCTTTCTGTCTGCGCTGCAGCTTACAGCATGTCTGCAAGTCGACTTTTCTGTGTCCGTGCATGTGTGTGTTTGTGTGGGTTATTTTTCCAGCACTGCTGACAGTAAGTCTGTCTGTCACCTCCAGTCTCTATCTCACACACACAGCCTGTCCTGCTCTGAATTAAATCCTTCCACACACACTGACACCCCAACATTTCGCTCAGATTTATTAATGCCCATTTTTTAATTCTTTAATCCACGTGTGAGCGAGGTGTGTGTAACAGAGAGGATCTGTGTGATGTCGAGGACTTCTCACTTGAAAGAAAACCACCGTTTAGTTAACGCCACACATGGACGTGCACACTGAGCATGCTGCGCCTGTCTCTTCACGTCTGTGTGCATCAGAGTGTGTATTTGTGACTTTGTGCAGGGGGCAGTTGGGCAGGTGCAGAGACAGCTGGTGTGGGCAACTCTAACCGAGGGGGAGGACGGGAGCGAGGGAGAGATTCCTAGAGAATGACATGAATATAGGGTAGCAATTGAGCTGCAAAAGAGGGGAAACGAGTGTTTGTACCAGAGTGTGTGTGTGTGATATTGCCAGTGGTGAAAAATACACTGAGCTAGTGTGCTTGAAAGAGACAGATGGAGAAATGGAGAAAGGCAGGGAGACGCTTTAACCTCTTACTATAAAGTGACAGATTAATCCCAAAAGAAGAAAGTGGTTAGAGGGGGGAGGTGGGAAGGAAGAACTAACAGGGAATTCTGCTTTTCCTTTAGTTGAAAAATATATCCGCAGTCAAGTGTCCTGCTGAAATTCATCTTAAAAGCCTCTTCAGTGTTCATGCACACACAGGTTTTCATTAGGTGCTGCTTTTTTTGTTTTATTTGCTTAAAAAGTGAATGGTTCAGCTCAGTCGGTAGAGCAGGCACCCTTATACAGTGTCTATAGCAGTGTACCTCAACCCAGCTCAACCAAAGAGCCAAATTGTTGAAGAATACATTTGCAAGAGCCACAATGTAAGTGGTGAAAATAGCAATTAAAATAAAGGTGGCAGAAGTGGTCAAAAAAGCAGCAAACACTGGGAGAAATGCGTCGAAAAAGGGCAGAATGTGGCAAAAATGGGTGAAAATTGACCATAAAATAAGTTAAATCTGGCAAAAAAAACTGTCAAAAAGTGGCAAAACTCTGAATAAAGGTGGGAAAAATGGGCAAAAATCTGAAAAAGGTGGGAAAAATGGGCAAAATCTAAAAAAAAGGTGGGAAAATGGGTAAAAATGGGCATTTGATGGCAAGGGGCAGCTTAAATGGGCAAGAAGTGGCTAAAAGGGACAAAAACGGGGGGGAATGGCAACAAAATTAGTTACTGGTGGCAAAAACATGGAGAAAAATTGATGAAAAGTGACTAAAATGGGCAAAAATCAGAAAAAAAAGGTGGAATCTAACTGCAAAAGGCGGCTTAATGGGTGAGAAGTGGCAAAAACAGGCAAAAGGGGCAAAAATTGCAAAAAGCAGGATAAGAATTTCAAAAACGGGTGAAAAGGGACAAAAAGAAGTGGAAAAAGGGGCAAACACTGGGGGTTAAGTGGCTAAAAAGGGGAGAAAATGGCATAAATGAGTGAGAAGTGGTAAAAAAAATGCAAAAGGGGGAAAAAAGGTCAAAAAGTGGCGAAATGGTGGCAAAAAACGAGTGAAAAGTGACTAAAATGGGCGATAAGGTGGAAAAATGGGCAAAACACATCACGAAGGGGCAAAATGGAAAATAGGTGGTATTTAATAGCAAAAGGCAGCTTAAATGGGTGAAAAGGGGGAAATAATTACAAAAAGCAGGATAAAAGTGTCAAAAAGAAGTGGAAAAAATTGGAATATTGTTTCAAATGAAGACATTAAAGAGCCACAAATCACCACAAAAGAGCCACATGTGGCTCCAGAGCCACATGTTGAGTATCACTGGCCTATAGTCTTCATAGCACTGGTCATGGGATCAGTTCCCGGTCTCCCCCCAACTCTCAGGGTTAATGGAAAGTTTTGTGTTTTTTAGGTTTGCTTGCTTTATAAATTTTACAAACAATGCACTATTGTATGAAACTATTTTCTATTTTACTGTGTTAAACCACTAAATATACTCATTAAGAATACCCTCATGTTGCCGGTTTCTTTGTCTCTCTCTTTTCTCGGCCACATGTGGCGTGAGAGACACAAAAGTGGTGTGATAGAAAGACACTGCCCTCTAGTGTTGAGATGGTGGCGCTAGTCAGCCACTGCACCACGCCATGCAGAGAGGCAGAAATGTTTTTGCTGGAATATTTTCACATAGTTGCATAACATAAACACAGTCAAGGATTAAAAATAAAAGATTATGATTTCTTTCCATGTCATTGAAAAAATATTCAGTACAGTGTGTGTGTGTTCAGCAGGTTGGTTTTCTTTAGCTGAACTTTTTTTCCTGCGTGTTTCAGGAGGAGGCCATTCCAGAGCTCGAGATAGATGTGGACGAGCTGCTCGATATGCCCAGTGACGTTGAACGGGCAGCCAGGGTCAAGGTGGGATAAAATCTAGGCTTTAAGCATTTAAAGACACAGACATTTTAAAGTCTTAATGTTTATTCATTGTTTTTCTTGTATCGTTTTGCAGGACCTTCTGGTTGACTGTTTTAAACCTACTGAGGTGAGTTTTGTTCTTTCATACCCCATAATTTGTTTGGAGTTTTGTTTCTGAATCTTCATTAATGTATACGCTTTGTTCCCCTTCCTTCCCCGTAGGACTTCATCTCAGAGCTGCTCGACAAGATCCGAGGGATGCAGAAGCTCTCCACGCCTCAGAAGAAATGATGGCATCCCTCTTCTTCCTCTTCCTCGTTCTTCTCCTTCCCTACATCTCCTCCAACTCAGCCCTCGCCTCCTGTCTTCCTGCCGCACTTTCCATGCTTTTATTTTGAAGTCGGTTTCAGTTGTTCTTCTTTTTAAACTTCTTTCTTCTTCTCTTTTCTTTCATCTTTCTCTTGTTGCCTGGATTCAGCCCTATTAATTGCTTTTAATATGAAGTTTTAGTGGACTTTGTGTCATTTTTTTCTTGACTTCCTTCTAAAAAAATTCTGTCAGATGAGGAAAAAGCAAAGAATGCAAAATAACCAGGTGCGAATATTCACAAGCGATTTATTGGTCTCAATCCAGGCACTTTTCTGTTTCACTCCTGCTCCTCCTTGACTCTTTGTTTGGCTTTACTCTTCTTCCTCGTCCGGCTCTTCTTCTTCCTCCCACCCTGCTGCGTACCGCCCTCCATCTGTTTGAGGAGAAAGGCAAGAGGAGATGAGGCCTGTAATTATTGAAAGTGGAGCGACCCAGACTGGGAAGAGGAACAACAGCGTGAAACGGCCAAGAAAAGAGCGAAGGGGGAAGCAGCCAATCAGGAGCTTAATCATTGTGAATATCTCAACCAATGAGGCTCCTTTTTTATTTAACTTGTACATGAGCTAGCTACCTACCTGGATTCTTTTGATATTTTCTCATCAGTTTGAGGGCACCAGGACATTGACTTGACTAGTTTTTTATTGTCAACTTTTTGGGGGTCCATATAGTCTTTTCAGATCATTTCCCCCTGTAATCAGAGGCATTTGCTACAGTGGTGCATTTACAGACTGTCTTTCCTTGTGTGTGTATCTTTTGAAACTCTGCACTATGTCATTTTGGGAAGAAAATCCGAAACCTCTGACCACAAAGAATAATGTATGATGTATCTTTAGAGCAACGAGAGGAAAAGCTGATCCCTTGAAATAGTGGTTGAACCTTAAAAAGTCACTGGTTGGCTGTGGTGGTCATACAGTCCTACTAATTTTAGAAGTAAAAATCTTCCTTTGAGGCTAGAGTAGAAGTAGGTTCTCTTAGGTCGGGTGTGCTGGAGTAGAATTAAATTTTGGGGGGAGAAAAAGCTATTTTTCTTTCTTCAAATGCGTGGTGCAGTCATAAGAGAGGCTCCTCAAAAGCCACTGCTGTCCAGTCTGCACATAAATATGTACGTCTGTGTGTTGCTAAATGCTACGTACGTGTGTTGCTACATAATGTACAGCAACATTTATAATAGGGGTGTTTTTTCTGGCCTGTATATTCTGCTGTTCTGTACGAAGACTTAGATTTTTAGTATAGGACTGGTTCCTTTATTTAGTTTTGTTTTGTCACACACATTGACAGTCCGACAGGGGGACCCTAACAAAGCTGCCTTGTTTTCTTTCTTTCTCTCTGTGTATAACCTCCCTCCTCTTCTTAATGTCTCTCCTTAAACCTTTGACATTATTCAGTCCACCACACTGGTTCAGCGTGGTCACACATACATGGAAACTCAAATATCTCCAAGGCTCAACGTTGGTGTGTTGCTGTCAGCAGACACACCAATGAGACGTCTGAATGAGAGGGTGGGAGGCTACTATTTTGTACTGAAGCTGTCTAGATGCGTTCAACCTTCTTTCTTCCCCTCTTGTATCTCATTCACATCCAGGCCACCCATAGGGCGGATAAAATGCATTCACACATACAGCTGCTTCATACACAAACATACAAGGCACTGAGCGAAAGAGAAGTCCATTGCCATCACATCATTTGTGTTTCCTGCTGCAGCTGCCAATCATCTCCAAGAATAAGCCATCTGTTTCCTTCCCTGAGCCAATCAGGTTGGAGACAGAAGCCCACCAGCCAACCGGTGAAGCAGCAACGTTTGCTGCGATTCCTTTGGCCAGGAGCTGACACCTGCGGTGACGGCAGACCTCCACCATCCGTCTCTTTCTCTCAACACACAGACACATACACACGCTCGCTCACTGCCCCTTTTTCATCTTGCTGCTCCGTCATTTCTCCCTGGCATCCCCCCTTCTCTCTCTCTCTCTCTCTCTGTCTCTTCCCCCCCTGCTCATCCCACCCATTTTCATCCTCATGTCAACCTTCCCCTCTCCCTTCTCCATTTTCCTTTCCTTTTTTTAAGAAAAAAAACAGATGTTGCCTTAGGTATTATTTATGTTACACAAACCAAATAAACGTGAGACATTCATTTTTAAAAAGGTAACACAGACTGCTAAAATGTGTGTTACTGAGCAGAACTGCGGCGTCTTCTGTCGCTCCTTTTTTTGGTTTTGGAAAACAAACTGAGATTCTTTTTTTTTTTTGTAGAAGTGAGTGTTTAATACTTAGGCCTTGATACGGTGATTTTGTTTAGATAAGACAATGTTCTTTACATTTACCATTTGAATACTGGTCTGTTTTTATTGTGATCATGACACTTCTCAATGCCAGGCCTTGGATTCACATGTAGTTGAACAGAAATCCATTCAGATACATTTTGGTGCGATTGCTTTTGCCTTTTTGGTGTGGTTTCCAAATCAAGCCTGGTCTGCATTTTTTGGAGACGGTCTGGTCGTTGGGTTTGTTGGCAAGCTCAATCAGTTGCTGCATTTGAGTGGATTTTGATTTCTAAATCCAGGTTTGGATTAAACCTTCTTAGACTGTTATTGAGAAGTCTGTTTTTTTACTGTTGGGGAAAATTGCAAAAAAATATATTTACTGATTATCATCATTGAGGCTAAATACAAGAGCTAAACTGAATGGATTGGAAGAATGTAGGTGATTTTTGGACAAGGATTAGATCAAACCAACAAACAAATGTAGCAATATCAACAACAGGTCTTGTTTTTGCCCAATTTTGTTACACTTTTATGCAACTTTAATAAAAACATGTAAAATGGATTTTCTGTGTTTTGTCTTTTTTGGGGGTTCTTTATGTCCTGTTATGGAGGGAAATATTTAATTATACAATATTTTATAAGCTTAAGTTTGACAAACTATCATCTTGAAATTTAAGGATCAAATGCTGTGCAATTGATTACTTTTATATGTGTAGGCTTGCTGTTAGAAGGCATCGTTGTTTACAGCTTTGCAATATTCAACATGTTACACCATCGTAAGCAATGTTATTAAATCCACCAGCAGACATGCAACATGTCTGCTGTCAGAAGAGCCTGTTGGTCAAATGAAATGAAATCCACCATCATCTCTTTCATGATTCACCTGGCATTCTTGATTACTTTGGTGCCATCTTGTGGTGAAACTCTGTACGACAGTGGCAGGAATATTACTAACAGTATTTTTGTGTTTCTTCTCAGCTGGTGAATTTTGTTCTAATCACAGAGTGGTTAGAGCAAATATAGTCATCGGACATGCAGATGCTACATGGTAATGTCATATTGTCTCCTTGAATTTGGACAAATTACTCCTGCCTCTTCAGAATTAACATTCCTGGGAAGTTAAGGACCTGTTTAATGCTCTTTAATGTTTGATTTTTTTTTAAGCAACCATTCAACATGAACCTCAATTACGATGCTCACTTGAGAGATTGATCATGAATCAGGCTAAAGGGAAGCCTGTCTACATCTGACTGCATCCATTAAGATCTTTTTTTTTTTTTTTTTTTTTTTTTTTTTGTAATTTGCAGGATACATTTCAATATCCAAAGAAGACTTTCTCTCTGCCCTGTGACACAAATGTTAGTTCATTACTATCAAGCATTTCTTTGTAGACTCTAAGAAATTCAGTTCGCGTCCCGGTCAGGGCCTTTCTGTGTAGAGTTTGCATGTTCTCCCTGTGCATAGGTGGGTTCTCTCTGGGTACTCCGGCTTCCTCCCACCACCAAAAACATGCTCGTCAGGTTAAGTGGGGACTCTAAATTGGTCGTCGGTGTGAATGTGAGCATGCCTGGTTGTCTGTCTCTAAACAGTATGTCAGTCCTGCGATTGACTGCCGATTAGTCCAGGGTGTACCCCGCCTCTTGCCCAGTGACAGCTAGGATAGGCTCCAGCCAGGCGTGGCATGCAGATTCTTGGAGCAGACACCTACTGACCACTGTAGCAGGGCCCATGCTCACAGGTTCTCCCAATCAGACACCTGGTTGGCAGCACCTGGGGGTACCAGCAGCTCAAAACAAGAGTCAGTGGCAACAGCAAAATAAGCTGTTTGGCATTGGCAGAGAAGATCTGGCAAATTTTTAATTGGCATAACCCACATACTCAGCTCTGCTGCTCATCCCACAAATGCATGTTCCTTACAAATGTGGCACCATTTAAAAGGGAAATAAACAGGCTTGCCATCGGTTTAAGATTAATTGCCAAGAACCATTGTTACAACAAAGAAATAATCTACCAAACACAAATTTCCTCCCTTTTTGTGCTAAGTTTATTAGAATGAGTTACCTTCACAGTAATGGCAGCTTGTCTACTTCCTTGTTTTGTGTTGAAGATTTCAGCACTAATTATTGGCCTGTTTAAGATCAAACTAAAGCTTAACCTTGAGAATCAATATAATATCGTATCAATTTGTACAGTGTGTATAAATGGTAGAATCTGTAGTCCCGAGGATATGGTATTCAAAATCACTAATTCTAACCAAAAATATTGAAAATCAAATTTAAAAAAATCAGTTTAATCATTTAAAATTGTTCAAATGCATAGACTGCATGCATAACAACTTATTTTTTTTTTGTTTTTCATTTTAAATGGCAAGATTTGTTTTCTCCACATTTTAAGGTATCCTCTTCAGGTGACTTGAAATATAATAAGTTGGCTAATAAATTTGTTTCCATGTTTGTCAAAAGTCTTGCATATTGTGTGTTCCCTATGACTCACGTGTTTTATTTTTGTCTAATAAATGTTGCAGATGTTGCTGAGAACATATGGCTTCTGTTTTGAATGTTTGATAATGTTGGTTAATTGAAGTAAATATTTTTTTCCTGTTTTAATATTGACTGACAAGTAGCCCTTACAAAAGCTTGTCCAGGGAGCCAAGATTTGGGTGACTTTTTGAGGTCTAGAAATTAAATCCACATCAGTTAATCCACCACTGAAGGTAATTTTTAACAGTTTTTATCCCATTTTCAATCTTACCTTTCAATTTTAATATTAGCTATTCTGTTTAAGTAATAAACTAGTTCACAGATCATTTTATAGAAAGTTGAAATGTATTTTTAATAAAGTCATACATTGTGCAAAGTGATAAAATGATAAATTAGCGTTTTTTTATTTCGAGTAAAAAAGGCACATTTTTCCTTTGTGTAAGGGGGCGTCTGAGTTTTACTCATAAAATCTCGTTCATTTGTTGTCTAAGTGGTTTTTATTGAGTATAGATCACTGAACTATTCATTAAAATCAATTTAATGGCATCATTTGTGCTTTTTATTTCGACAATTCTCATACTCCTCGTCTACTTGTATTACCCTACGTAGCGGACTTGCCTCTCGCAATATGGCGGCGACGTCGACGTACAGTCAGCCAGTCAATGGGGCGTCTATGTATGTTATGTCAATGTCTATTGGCCAGCTTTTGTAGTTTCCAGCAACAAAGTGGCTTGTGATTGGTTCACTAAACCTGCAACACAACTTTGATTGGAGAAGCGCTGTCCGTGATGGTCGCCCCAATTGGTCAATCCACCAGTAAATCTAGGCTTTGATTGGCTGAAGTTACTGGTTGTAGAGTCTGGTAAAGTGGTGAACTGAAGACTGGAGTGAAGAGGAAGTACTTTTTAAAATGGAAATATAACAAATGTTACATTAACTTTCAACAGGCTAGTGGAGGGAGGAGGTAAGTAGGCTCTCAGGTCTTTCGTAGTAAACGTAGGGTTATCTACGTGCTAACAACATTGCCTTCGTGCATGGACGGCTTTACATTACTTGTTAATCCGTGTGCAGTTGGAAGAATAGATCGGTTCTGCTGATGTTCAACGTGCTGATTATTAGTTTGAAATCTCTGTTGTCAAACACGGAAAAATTATATAGAAATGTTTTATATTTCACTGACTCATATAGTGTCATCAGTGACATGAGCAGGAATTCATTCCCTCACTGAGGATTTCAAATGTTAGCTAACGTTAGTGTTGCACTTGACTTCACTTTGGTTCATTTGCCTTCTTATTTGATATAAAAATGCAGCGGCGATTAGCAGTTGTCTCTCCAGTTGTATAAATAGATAGACTGTCAGTAAAAACATGCTGTAGTTGCAGTTTTTGCTTTAATTTTACTCATTCTACCACAGCTAAGTCCATAATGTATCCGTCTTACTGTATGACATCACGGAAGCCACCATTTGTCAAGGTAGCGAAATTAAACGTAACACATGTCCGGCGAGGACTCAAAATAATATCTTATAAATAAGAAAAAGCCAGGGTTTACCCCTTGTATTTCATTGTAGCAGTTGCCTTTTAAGCTATACTAACAGAAGAGGCAGGATTTTCGTGTTTTTTGTTCTGGTGTGGTCACTCTTTACCAAGCAAAGGTCGGTCATTTCCGGTCTCGTACTGTGTATTTCAGGATGGCTTGACAGAGATGAGGAAGCCATAAGGCTGCTCGATGTCCCGCGGGCTTTGCCATACTATTCTTTTTCAGTTTCTGGTCCAGTCAGCTGCAATATTAATAATAATAAATCTCTGCCTTACAAACAGAGTAGTGTTTTTTATCTATATGACAGCTTACAGTGCCCCAACTGTTTATTATTACTGTAACCAAGCCAGCTGTAGTGTCGTATTTTATCAACATCACCCATTATGGGGAAGAATAGAGCTATGAAATCGGCAACATCTAGTGTCGACAAAAACTCGATATGCAGCCAAGATGGAATAAAACAGTAAAAAATATGAAAATGGACATTCATTGATTTTCTATATGTGTTCATTCAGTGCTAAAATCTGAGTACCTGCTACTTTGGTGGTGGATTTTTACAATTTTTTTGTTTGTTTTGTCAAATGTTGTTTTACATTTTGACAGAAAAAGTTAGCAGAATTTATAATTTTCAGCAAATCAATATAAAGTGCAAAAGGCAGTTTTAAAAAGAAAAACTGTGTACTAAATGATAATCCTTCATCAATGAAATACTCTAATTTGAATTTGTTTATGTGTGTATGTTTCGTAGCCAGCCATGCCTGCTCAGCCTCCTGTGAGGGAGCCAGAGGAGGAGATGGAGGCAGAAGGAGAGTCACAGCTCCCTGAAGCCAATGGAGACTTGGAGCAACCAAGAGAGAATGATGGAGGAGGTGGAGGTGGAGATGAGACTATGGAGGAGAGCACAGAAGAGAGGGACAGCGACCTGGAGGAGAGCGAGGAGGAGGAAGAAGAGGAGGAAGAGGAGAGCTCAGGTAAAGCAATGCACCATGCTACAAAGTAGCTGGCTTCTTCACCAAGAGAAAGATGGAGATTCTGTAACTATCGTGTTTTCACTGTAAGTCTGTCTCTCTGTGTTCTCTGTGAAGAGATGGATGATGAAGACTGTGAGCGAAGAAGAGGAGAATGCCTGGATGAGATGTCAGATCTGGAGAAACAATTTCAGGAGCTTAAAGAGAAGTAAGTTTAAAAAGAAGAAATAGAGGAGCGTTACAATGTGTCTGTTTGGTGTGTTTGATCTGATGAGCGGCTTTACTTGCAGGTTGTTTCGGGAGCGGCTGAACCAAGTGAAGGTGAAGCTGGATGAGGTGCTAACAGGAAAAGCTGGAGAATACAGAGAACCACTAGCTGCACTACAGAACAGCATGCAGATACGGACACAAGTGGCTGGTTAGTAAAATACTACTTTGACCCTCATACTGTTGGCACATGATGTTTAAACAAGGAGTTAAATGTATTATTACCTTTATGGGTCATTCAGGATTTTATTAAAAACATCTTGTTAACATAGCAATTCCAGAGACATAAACTAACAGTGTGTGTTTTTGGATGTAGATGTTTTTTTTCTCTCCTCTATTATTATCAGTGTATGACGCCTGGCTAGTTGGTGAGGCTCGCCGATGTGTCATGTGTTTTGTTGCTCTGATTGGCCAGTTAAGATGTGACAGACATAATGTTCATCCAGTCACACTCTGGGTTTTTTCAAAGCCTCTGCCCTTTCCCAAACACTTAGTACTGAAGGTTTTCCAGATGGATGTGTGAAACAAATCCACCTAGCATGTCAGGTTATGATTGTGTAGCTTCCTGACAGATGTTTTGAATTTGATTGTCTAAAAGATTTTGAACCAGCATCAAGGGTGTTGTTTGATAGATAAGCCAGCAGTTACCCAGTTTAAGATAGCCTGAACCACTAAATGATTAAAACAAAACGAGTGTGCATGATATTGGATTTTTGTAAGTACTGTAAAGAGCACAAAGTGTCTCCTATGGTAGAAGTTATCTGTTCCTCTTAAGTCAGGTGTAGACTGTAAGGGTAGACTGATTATAGGTCTGGCTGATTATTGATGCAGATTTTTGGCATTTAGCTGATCATAAGTATCTGCATTTTATTTTTAACAATAACCATCCAAAATCAGTTAACTCAAAGGTGTGCTACTTTGGCCTTAATGCAGCGTGTGTTTGTCCCTCTGGTTTTGTTTTCACTCTCTACGGTATCGTCTAATGTCCTGCTCACTACATTACCTGACTGGCTTGGCATCACACAACTATCAGCCAATCAGTACTGAGGGCTGGGTGCTACTGACATGGCATCACTTTCTGTTTCCTGCTTCTACAGTGCTGTTTAGTGCTAACTTTTGCCACATTTTGTTTGTTATTAATGCATATTGGCTCCAAATAATGGTTATCAGTGACATTTCGCTACAAATAATTAGGGGTGAGGAAAAAAATCGATACAGCGTTATATCCAAATATTTTGCGTGGCGATATATAGTATCATATCTTCAGTCAAGTATTGATTTTTTTCAAATTAATTGCTAATTTGAGCTAAAGTCTATGATACTGGATAAATAGCACCATTTTCTTTTCTGTCTTGATGATGCTGTTGCGCCCTTTGTTCAGTGAGGTTGGCAGAGGTGACAGTCATCGAGCAGGAGAAAGTTAATACAACCAATATGGCAGCACTGGGGAAGGACAAGCAGGGCACGAACAACATGGACATGACAGATCGGGTTTGCAATGAGTGCCGCATGATAATAATATTTAATAGGGTAAAAATGAAGGCAAGGCTTATGCTAAATCAGCTTAACAGTTAAAAAATGGTATAGATAGCAATATATCGCAATATATGGTATCGCAATACTCACTGTATTGCAAAATGTTTGAAAACGCAATAATATCAAATCGTGACATAAGTACCGTGATAATGTGGTATCGTCGGGCCACTAGTGATTCCCACCCCTACTAATAATCAGTATCAATATTGGCCCTGAAAAACAAGTATCAGTCAAACCGTAGTTCTCCATGCAAACCTCATTGGATTCAAACTGAAATTTTGAGCCAAGACTCAGTTGGAAGCCAACTTTCAGCTGGACTGTGAGTCGTTTGTCATGCCATTTACAGAGGGACAAGACACGACAGCTTTTGGTCTATTGTTTATTTTATTCCCCTCTCCCAACTGATTGCTTGCGATCCTTGTAGGATAACTTCAAGAAACACTCCACCTGCAGTTGTGTCCCAAAACCCCCCCGCCCTGACACTTCCATCCTCTCTCTGTCTCTGTTTACAGGAGTGTACAGAGAGCTGTGTCTGCAGGTGATCAAACACAAACATGAGTGTGAACTACAGGGAGCAAAGCAGCACCTGGAGGTAAGACTAAACACTGTTTATGTGGGACAGGGTTTACTTTGGGCGATGTACTTGTATGTGTATTACTTGTCTATTAACAGAGTGAGCGGACATTGCTGTTTGATGCCATGAAGACAGAACTACTGGAAAAGATAAGAAGACTGGAGGAGGACAGGCAGAATATAGACCTCACCTCAGGTATGAATCCCACATCAGTTTCATTATTGTATTACTGTACTTTTCTTTACTTGTGGTTTAAAGAATTAATACTATTGTACTAAATACAACTCAAAACTTCACCTACACACATTCACTGTATCATACATGCCTAACAAATGCAAAGGTTGCATATTTGAAAAACACATGTTGGCATAAAATATTTTCTTCAATGTGTTGCCATTTGAAGAGCTACACACAATCCAGTTGTCAGTGATTGTAACTGACAGCCAACCTTGCTTGTTTGTAATTATAATGACTCTGTGAATGAAATCTGAAATACTACACCAGTGAGTTCTGATTTCACAGTTTACAGAAGAGAGTGTGCTTAGCACATTATTTGAAAAACATGACAAGCTGTGTTACGGATCATTTTCTCCCTTATTTCAGAGTGGAGTGATGAAATGAGGAGCAAGAAGTGTAAGAGAAAGAACCAACTGGGTCGGTCAGAGAGGAAAAAGAAAGTAGCTCTTGTTTCAGGTAAGATTCTGCCTTTCCTACAGTTCACTCTATTATCCTTCTATCAACCTTGTTTATATGCCAGGCTTTAGATTTTAATTTTCATCTCTGCTGGGGCAAGGAGATAATTATGGTTAATCAAAAGGAGAAATGTCCCTCTCCTGGTTTCAAAAGGGGGAACTTCAGTTTATTGTAGATTCATTTCTCTTCATCATGGAGTGTAATATTTCAGGCCTTTTCTTGTTTTGGTTTTAATCTAATCACAGTGCATTACCAAAAAAAACGTCCAGTATCTCAAACTATAACAATATTCAGAGTTCCTTCAATCCTAAAAAAGTCTTGTAAAAGTGATAAATTGGACATTTGACATTTAAGGCCTTAGAAAGGGTTTATTTTTTACCAGTGAGAGGTCTTAAATGTTGTAAGGCATTTTGATTAAGTCCCAACCCATTATAATTAAACCTCCTGTCTCATTATGATGTCATTTTTTATGCCATATTTATTTTAATTGAATTTATTCTTATGTATGATTTAATTTTATGTCAACAATAAGTGAAATTGTGGTCTTAATCACCTACATTTAAACGGGACATTGTAAATCTTGTGGCCTATTTACCTTCAAGTCTCATCGAATGGTAAGGGAGGAATACTCAACAGTAAAAACATCTTTATAACTGAATGTTAAATCCTTATCTGGGCACAGGCTGTCTGATGATATGAGAGATTCTGGAGCAGCACTAAAAGGCACCTAAAATTACACACGGAGATGCCCCAGCACTACCAAAAACATGCTCTTTAGGTTAACTGGTGACTCTAAATTGGCCGTAGGTGTGAGTGTGAGCGTGCCTGGTTGTCTGTCACTATATTTCAGCACTGTGATTGACTGGTGACCAGTCCAGGGTGTACCCTGCCTCTCGCCCAGTGACAGCTGGGATAGGCTCCAGCTCCCCCAACAGGATAAGCAGTATAGAAAATGGATGGATGGATGGATTTATCCCATGCGCCTTTCATTTTTGACCGTTTGCCACATAAGAAGTGGTATACATTTTTCTCAGTTCGGGTCTTAGAAAGTCAAATTTGATTTTCAAAAGTTTGTAGGAACCCTGATATTACATTGGACCAATCAAAAAAAAGTTTTATAACAGAAATGTCAACCTTCTGAAAGTTTGGTTCATTTATGCTCTCAGTGCTTGGTCTGTGATCCTTAGGCACAAATCACTGCATCAATGCAAACATGGCACAGAGCTGTTAACCAGTGGCACTGCTGAGGTTGCCTTGATAGCAGCTTTCAGCTTGTCTGTGTTGTTTGTTGTGACATCTCTTGAATTGCACCAATACAGTAAAAGAGAGAAAATGTGGAACCAGTGGTGGAGAAGAGGACATCAGACAAAGCATCGTTCACCCTTACCCTCTAGGATCCGTCTGTTAGAAAGTCTAAAATCCATCCAACAATACCAGACTAAAATTTTATAATACTTTAGAGGGTAAAATACAGTAAAATAAAACAGTAAAATATTGTTTCATCCACCCCTTTTGCTCCTATAAGCAAGTTATAAAGGGTCTAAAATTTTCTTTAAAATTATCTGAGTTAAGATAACAACTATTAAAGTTATCAACTAGCTCCTTGTCTGATCTAAAACCATCAAACATTATTGTTCTTTATCTTTTTTAGTGCCTGTCATGGTTTACATGTCATTTAAATCCCTACTGTCCAGCCAGGCTACAACTGTAAGCTTGTGCTAACAGAACAACAGATATCTTACCAGCTGTCCCTCCTTGTCTCTCAGGGCCGTTCATCGTCTACATGTTGAGGGACATCGACATTCTTGAAGACTGGACCGCTATCAAGAAGGTAACACATGAGCAGCTTTCTTTCCATTTTATCTGTAAATGCACTCCAGTTTATAAGTCTTAAACGTACCAGTTATCATGATTAAGAAAATATTTTGGTTACTTGGAACCTGTGTGTGTTTTCCAGGCAAAAGCAGCTCTCACACCTCTAAAGAAGAAAGTTGAAAGTTAGTCTGGCACACACTCTTAAATCTGCGTACACACAGTTGAAGCTTTTTCTGTAAGTCGTTCTTCTTTATCTTTCAGAGCGGTGATAATAGGAGAAACTTCCTGAAGAAAAGTGGCAAATAAACCAAACTGAAGACACACACACAGACACATTCCCAGCATTCCCACTAACAGTTCAGGTTTTGTCTCCCAGACTGAAACTCAGCAGACTGTTGTGTTGTTTTTATCTGCGCCTTTGACCCCAGCACCCCTCCATCCCTCTGCTTGTTTGTTATCTATTGCTATTTAAAAGAACTTCTTAATAATATGACAACCATGTATTTATAGAATGATTCTTAATGGTGATTAAAAATTTAATCTTTTGTGACACAAGTTTTGCATTTTTCTCAGCTTCTCTTTGGTCTGTGTGAGTCTTTATTGGCTTGGCCAACTTTATTTAGGTGACTATTCCAAAATATCATTTTCAATAACAATTTAACCTGCTTGTTTCCTGATGTTGTCTGAATAAAATGTTGGAAAATTAGTCAGTTTGAACTTAAGATACATAAAAAACAAAATTTTCAACAAACTGCCTAAAAGCTATCTATGATATATAGATAATGACAGTATTAGCAGGTTCATATCATACCTAATCTTTGCCACACTCACAGCAAAAATATATGGATTTGTGTAAAAACTTAGTGCCATTTTAATGCAGCCTGAAAAATGATGCTTCTGATACGTTGGGACACTAGAGGGCACCATGTCCCATTTTCATACACACTTGCTTAAAGCAACAAAAATACACATGTATGGTTGCTCAAGGAAAATATAGCCTTTTTAAAAACTTGAACATCCTGCAGGGACCAGCTGGACTTAACTGGATAGCTGTTCCAGAACCTGCACAAAAAAGAGAGAGCCTAAAGCTGGTACGAGGCAAAGGAAGTAAATGTTTACCAGAGGCAAGTGCTACTGATAAAGTAGTTTGTATCAGCAGTCTGTTATTAACTGCATATGAGGAGGCCTCCAACTGGGTCTTTCCTAGGGGGACAAGCCATCACTCTGGACAAGCCTGCCAGGGACATGTACAGAAAAAGTCACTTTAAAACCATGTCATGGCTATAGAAATAACAGTGAGAAAAAAGTATGAGTTGTCTTGGCCTAAAGTGCACGTATCCTATTAAAATACATAAAACTATAATTGACAGAATGAACACAAGGTCCCAGTAGTAGTTTGGTTTCATCTGCTGTCATGTATTCTGCAAAATACCTTTATATTTTGGTCTACCTGCACAGCACAAATGTGTGAAAATGGCTTTAATAAAGACTCTAAAAAAACAACCAGCTTGTAGGCCTAGTTTATCTGCCTGTTGTTAGTAAATCAGTACACCTTTAGTCTTTTAGTAGTGAGTGATCTCATCACTAAACCTTGGTTCACTGCTGATATATACTTTATACCATTGATACTCAACGCATGGCTCCAGAGCCACATGTGGCTCTTTCATGTCTTAATTTGAAATATTACACCCCCAGAAAACCATAAAAAAGTGAAAGTTTGACCCTAGAAATCATCCCTTGCAAGTCACATTGCCACCCATTATTTGTGTCTGTATATTTTCAATGCCCTTATTTGAAATGTTTTGCCCCTTTTTCCCCATTTTGTTGTCACTTTTAATCAATTTGTACTGCTTTAAGCCAACTTTTGCCAATTCCTTTTGCCACTTTTTGCCAATGTTTGCCATTTATATCCCATTTTTGCCCTTTTTCACCAGGTTTATCCTAAATTCCTATTTACATTTTCCCCTTCTTTGTCACTTATCACCCATTTAATCTGCCTTTTGCCAATAAATACCACTTTTCCCCACATTTTTTCCACTCTGTTACTTTTTGCCCATTTCCCCTACCTTTTTGCTGCTTTTTGCCTGTTTTAGTCGCTTTTCACTATTTTTATTGCCTTTTTGCCACCTGTAATTTACTAATTTGTAACTTATACCCATTTTTGCCATTTTCACCACTTAGATTGTGGCTCTTTCAAAGTATTTTTGGCTCTTTGGTTGAGCAGGGTTGAGTAACACTGCCTATACCTTACACCAGCCATCTCTAAATGGCGGCCCATGGGCCAGATCCGGCCCACCAGACCAAGTTACCTGGCCCACACCGGAGGAGAAAGTATGAAATAAAGGTCACAATATGAATTGCGCTTGCCAGCTCCTACTTTTAGCTCATGCCACACTGTAGACTTTTTTCTTTCTCTTGACACTTGACCCATTAGGGGTTTTTGTGCTCTTTGTGTATTTGCTGTTCTCTGACCAGCTAGCAAACAATTTCAGTCTCAGACATTCTGCAACTTTTCCAAGCCAGTCCAGTTTGAAAAGGTGCAAAGTAGACCAGGGACAATCGTCAGTTTAAATCTGACTAGACTGAGCAGTTTTAATTTAAGTGGCCCTATGTGATTTGAGTTAAATCCCAGTTTACCGGCACAGAAGGGTGGTGTGAATTTTTACAGATTGCAAATGTAAAGTATACATGGTAAAACTTCACATTAAAATGTTGTATTGTGGGCTAATATTGTTCCAAGAGTGCATTTTGATTGTGTGTCAATAAACACCAGTAATAACTTAAATTCACTTGTAATTAGAGAAGAAATATCTTTGCACATCCCAAACATTTTGTGTCACCAGTGTGAAAAAACCAACCTCTGACCCTTAGCTTTCTTTCTTTTAAATGTTTAGGCGACACTTGCTTCCCTTTTATTCCCATTTCTTCAACATCCTTTTGCAACTTTTTGCATACTTAGCTGCTTTTTGTCCATTTTGCCACTTTCTGCCCATTTCTTGCCACTCTCTTTCAACTTTTGCCACTTTTCGCCCATGTTTACCACTTTTAGCCCATTTCTGTCAATTTTCTCACTATTTTAACCCATTCGTGCCATTATTCCACCCATTTTTCATCTTTTCATCACCCATTTTTCACAATTATTCAACTATTCACTATATGCCCAAGAAAGTTGTCTAAGTTTCTTCATTATTATTTTTCTAGCATCCACATTTTTGCACATCATGGCCTAGCTCTAAAGTCTGATATTACTTTTCTAATAGTTCAGTCCTTCTATCCACATTACAACAACTACTTATAAAAAGGTAATTCTGTTTTAATATACGTTTTTCCGACCCCTTTATGAATAACAACAAACATGCAAAAAAAAAAAAAAAGTCAGGTGATTCACTGCACTATATGTCACAGAAGGCAATCTCATTCTTGGCTGTTTAATTTGCTCATTTTGTCATTTTACTCGTCAATAAACTAAACTGATAGGTTTATTTGGGAGCAGAGGGTTACCGATCTGTATAGAACTGCCGTAGTGATTCTGCTCATGTTTAAAATAAACCTCACTGTGCTAAAACGTGCCAGATGAATACTTAAATAGATTTAAACAAAAAAGGGGACACATTCTGTCCTTTTTAAAGTCAATTCAGTTTAAATTTCACACTACCCCCTGCCGTGAAGTCGTTTACAGTCTAAGTTTAGTTTTGTTTTTACACTGCCCCTCCTGGTTGAAAATTATGGAAGCCCATTTCCGCCAGTAAAAAAAATAGGAAAGGTAAAATAATAATAATAATTTAAAAAATTATTAAGTCATAATAATGAGATACTATCTCATTATTATGACTTAGTATCTCATTATTATGACTTAACAATTTAAAAAAAAATTATTATTATTTTACTTTTCTTATTCTTTTTTTTTAACCAGTGGAAATGGGCTTCCATAGAAAAAGACCCGTGACCATGTGCGAGTCAATTGCCATGTGAGTGCTTTGGAGTGTAGACAGCAGTTGATTCTGCAGGTTTATTTTTTACGTTGTTGCCTTTGACACATCCATCTGGTAAAGCTTCAGTAGGAAACGTTTGGGAAAAGGCAGAGTATGATTGGATGAATGTTCTGTCTGTCACATCTCTACGGGCCAATCAGAGCAACAAAACACGTGATGTAGCCGCTATCGTGCGGCACGTGCACAGCTACCGAGGAATAACGGGAAACATGGCGACTAAAGACATGTAAGTACTCGACTTTTGTCATTTTTGAAAAGAAAACACCGGCCTCTTGTTGCTGCCTGTTTACGTTATGACTCAGCCATGCCAGAAAGTACTGCCCCTCGTCGCTGATTGGTCCTGTCACTTTCTAACTGGGCCCAAACGGTTCAGACGGGAGCTTTGCAAGATGGATTCGCCAGTGAAAAAAAAAAGGAAACAGGCGTATCCATCTGCTTTGCAAGGTTAATGTTTTTATGCTTTATGATACATAGTGTCATGTTTTAGTTTGGACTTTGGTTCACATTTTTGGAAATTTAATCCAAGTTTAATTTGGAAATTTTAGCAGGTATTTCCATTCTGACATAGGTGTCATCTCACAGTAGTGGTCTGCAAGACCACAAGTCTGAGATCTGTGTGGCTTGCTGACAGCTGAGGAAAAGTGACTGTGAAACATGATGAAAAAGCTGGAGGTAAGGCTTAAAAACTTCTTATTTCTTTGACTGGACACAATGGGGTTAAACTTACTATTCTTCTGAATGGCTTGTCTGAACTGGGGTGAATGCAGACACACACCCATTAAACCACAACCCCCTTCTTACCAATGAGGACATAGGAAGGAAGAAAACAACTGGAGAAGAGATGGAAAAATACTAATGAGGAAGGGAAACAGGACAGCATTGAAGCAAACGCAAAAAGAACAAAAAAGAAAAAAAAAAACAAAGTAAAGTGAAAAATTTGTTCCCTTTTTTTTAACCGTCAGAGTTCCAGCAGCTGCACCGGTGTGGATGGATACAGAGACTGTGAAAGCAAGCGGGGCTCGTGCCAGCCTTAGTCTGCGTTTGTTGAATGCTCTCTTGTTGTGCACTGGAGACATGGAGCACTTGGAAAAGTACATGGAGGGTAGGAACAAGCCCAAAATGTGATTGCAATGTAAAAGATATTGAAATTTGCATGCTGATAGTGATAGGTATATCTATCAACTTTGAATCAGTATCTACAAAGAATTTCTTCTAACTTAAAGTTTGCTAAATTGTCATCAAATTGTACTTGAATTGTCTGAAGTGCCGACAGCCATTGTGATTTGTTATACGTTCATGTAGCAGTCTTGCATTGAGCAATTGTGCTCGAATGTCAAACATATCAGTATTATAATTACTGAGTAAGCACATATTGCAATTTGCCTTATAGGTCCATTTTGAATGCATTTGAGGGGAGAGAAAGTTTCTTTTCTTTTAATGCATACTTTCTTTCTGTGTCCACAGACAAGTTCATTGTGCTGCAGCTGGTAGTTTGGTGTCTGAGAGGGGTGACCAGGGTGATTCTAGCCAACAACCCACTGAGTGGGGCTCTCATCTTGGCTGCACTGTTCTGGGCCTCCCCCTGGCAGGGCCTGCTGGGAACTCTGGGTGTACTCGCCTCCACTCTAACAGCTGTCATCACAGGACAGGACAGGTTGAATAGTTCACATTTTTTACAACCAAAAAAAAAAAAAAAAAAACATAAAAAAGGCTTGGTAAAGTTTGAATTTATTCTTCATAGGATTCTGGAATCTATGACATAGAAATGTAAATATAACCTGACACGACAGATAAACTATGCATGGCATGTATTTGACATTCATCTGGAAAAACTCCATACAAAGTGTTAAGAGGCTTGTTTTTTATTTTCATTTTATTTAACCATTATTTAACCTGGAGACAAAACTCGTTGAGATTAAAAAAACTCTTGCAAGAGTGTCGTAGCCAAGACAGGCAGCAGGACAGTCAAATTACAAAGACAAACAATAAGCAGCCATACAAATAAAATGTAAAACACATTAATACATTAAAATTACAAGAAAAAAGGCAAGCACTTCCTAAGGTCTAAGGCCGAATAGGCGTTAATGGCAGGAGCTTGTGGGAGCGGGTTAAAGAAAAGAGTCTTGGTCAGGGCTGCAGAAATTTTAACTTCCATCTTGTGTGTGGCCGGCCTTAGAAGTGTGAGTTCGGTCAGCAGGTGCTGTCATGGTTTACAAACGGTGGAGTTACTTGGTGGTTGGGAGAAGTGCAACAACATCTCCCCTCCAAGAAAAACTTTCAGTGTGGCTCTTTGTTCCTCTATCAATAAAGTAATGCTGTCCAGATCTGACAAAAACTGTTGCTAAAGTTACATCTGAGCTAATCCCATTTTACCAGCAGCCACTGTATTTACCAGCTTACTGTACAATTAAACCCTGTCTGTAACTATCAAAACTCTTGTTCTGTTTGTAGAGCTGAGATATCAGGAGGTCTCCATGGATTTAACGGTATGCTGGTGTCATTGCTGATGGGACTGTTTAGTTCTGCAGGAGAGTGGTACTGGTGGCTGCTACTGCCTGTCTGCTTGGGCTCAGCTACATGGTAAGAAACACGCATGCACGTGGACATGCACAAACACACACCATGGCCGGTACCAGACAGTGGCCTAAGGCAGTGGTTCCCCTTGGGGGTTGCAAGACACTGAGAGGGGGTCTCCAGGTGTCTTAAAATAACTAAGAATATTTTTTGAATCTCACTGTCGCTACTTTGCACCAAATTTGCCAATTTGAATCAGCTTCCATCACTTTCCCCAACCAGTTTTGCCAATTTTAACACATTTTTACCACTTTTTACCCCATTTTTGCCCATTTTAACCACATATCACTATTTTCACCATTTTTACCAGTTTAATTAACTATATTCTGCCAAATTTCCTTCATTAGTTAACCAGGTTTCCCCAGTTTATATACATTTTTCAATTTCACCAAATTTTCACCAGTTTTTTTGTACCATTTTAAAGCCATTTCAGCCAGTTTTTGATTTTTTTTTTGCCACTTTTATCCAATTTTTGCCACTTCTAACCTATTTCTGCTACTTTTAAAATCTAATTTCACCACCCTTTCCACCATTTTTTTTGCCATTTTAAACCAGTTTTTGCAATTTTTTAACCCATTGTAACTCTGTTTTTAACAAAAGGGATTTACATTAAGAGGGCTATTTACCTCACAAATGAATAAAAAAAAGATATTTTCTTCTTCGATAAGTGTGCTAATTATTCAGGTTAAAAATAAAATACTGATATCACAGCTTAACTTTACATGATTTTGCTGACCTCCATGGACCCCCAGTTTGGCTGGACCCCAGAAAGCCCTCACATTTACCCCCCTTTAGACTTGTCTGCATGTCTATTCATTTCATAATATTTTTCATTCATTCATTCATTCATTCATTCAACCTTTACATTTCATCAAAAAACAGTCCTGCTGCATCAGAAAGAGTCCCCACAATCTAAATCCAGTCAAATAATTAGTCCAAAAACAGGATTACACCCCTAAAGATCCACTGACCCATTTTGTATAATTCCAGATTTGCTGTTGTTGTTCTCAGTGGTCTAGTGTTTTTGCTGTAATAATGTCTTTTTTTCTAGGCAATTATTAGCAATACCAATGTATATAGAACAATGTCTGCAAACCTTGATCATTTTAGGGGTCTCCAGTTTGAATCATCTGGACTTTTCCTCATAAAAGCAGGTGTAAAATCCTGATTTTCTGTTCTATTGTTTTCATCTTTGAACCTGAAATAACTAAGGCTTTATGTTTAATCCAGTTGAGTTTTCCAGCTAATACCTCTCAGCTACAGGCCTCTGTTTCACAATACAAATTCAGATTGGAAAAATAGAACTATTTTGTTTTTTAGCATTTAATTCAATACCAGTAGCAGCCACAGTGAGTCTGACAGTTAGTGAAGAAACTTCAGAGTGTTACCTTTCTACAGACACCTTCTTTGTGCTCGTCTCTGTGCTTTGTACTCCCCATCCCCAGTGTCTTCTTGTACAGTGGTTTCTCCACAGTGTTGGAACGATGGGACTTGCCTGTTTCTGTGTTTCCCTTCAATACCATCATTGTCCTTTACCTCCTTTGCACTGGCCCAGATAACCCCTATTTCCCACACCACTCCACTACTTCTCCAGGATTACAGGATCCTAATGGCACCAGACTTGTTGCTGTGGAGGTAAAGCTCAATCTGTTTTATATATGAAACAAATAATGCCCTTTTTTATTATTTATTATATATATTATTTTTTGTAATTCCCCATTTCCAGTAGGGGTTTCAGAAAACATCAATATACTAAAATATTGTGATATTTCAGGGTGTGATACTCTATCAGTATTCTGATCTATTTACAGTGAAAACCAGATAATCTGCCGTGCTAAGCTGTCTCAGATATGGTAGTTGTTCCAAATACAGGCAAAGAATTGCATTTGATTATAAAAACATCCTTTGGTACTGCACATTCCTCACAATATTTAGCTTTAAAACCATCTTTAGTAATGTTCTATATAAATATTCCACTCCCACAATTTTCCTCATTATTCCTATGTCTGCATCTCTTTATATCTTGATTTCTATTAAAGGAAAAAGTCACACATTTTGTTATGTTTTTATTTTTCAGTTTTTAGTTTACATGGTGTAACTCTTTTAAAAAATCCCTTTCCACCATCTCTCTCGAGCAGGTAATGCTTGGCATCCCTCTTGGTGTCGGTCAGATTTTTGCCTGTGCAGCTGTTGGTCCCTCCCTCCTTATCTTGGTTGCAGTCTTACTCTACTCCCCTCTCCTGGCCTTCCACGCCCTGCTGGGATCAGCAGTTGGAACGCTGGCTGGTGAGTTAATCCCTATATTTGTGAGACTGTGCTGAAGATGTGGGAGAGTTTGTTTTTATCTCTGTAGCTTATCAAAACCACATCTTAGCTGTTCATGCGACTCGATTTGTTTTAATTATTATCATAAAGATAGTGAAAGACATATTTTATGCATATATCTGTGGATACGTTGAGAGTTTCCTTTGTCAGTAATCAATACTGAACATGTTCAGCTTCTAAGTATTCTAAAAGATTGCAGTTTTTAAGTCCCCTCAGAATTTTTCAGACCTATGTCATAAATTTTGACCAAATTAGTTATCGCTCAGTCCTTTTTTTAAATTCCTAAACATAATCATGATGTTCTTCTGGAGTTATTCAAGCAATCTGGACAGATTAGACAGCATAACCAAAAAGCTTTTCTTTCAAATTGGAATCTGTACTCATATCTCTGACTGTAAACAGCAAAGAAAGAAAGAGGAACAAACTTAACCTCCATTTCAGTGGCTATTAGGTTTATTTTATCTTCCTTGTATAATTCTTGGCTCCTTTGTTAACAGGTTTATCTGTGGCCGTGCATCCTGATTCATTGTACTCGGGTCTGTCTGGGTTTAATGGTGCCCTGGGCTGCATGGTTGTTGGAGGACTCTTCTTCACCTTTAACTGGAGGACTCACCTCTTTGCCATCTCAAGCGGTGACACACAAGCATGCTCACGTGCAAACTTCTTTAACAATCATTAATGTGGACGGTGCATGAAAGAGGGGCATGGTTGGATAAATCAATGCATCCAATATCAGTTCTGGATTCTAAATAATCTGTTCTTGTGAAGGTGTCATAGGGGGTTGAAAGGTATAACTAGTGGGGATGCTGAGCATGCACACTATTGATATTTGCGTCGGTCGTTTTGTTTATTATTATTCTTCAGCACTGACTATCTCCTCCTTCATACTTTGTCATATTAACACTGTTTAAACTTTTAAAAAAAATCAGTTTCTTCATTATTCGACTGCTATGACTTTTCTCATTTCCAACTTTTATAATTTTCAAAATATAGCTATTTTCATGCAATTTTTTAGCTATTTCTATGCTTTTTCAGCCATTAAATGCAATTTTCAGCTACTTCTAGGCCAAAATCAGCTATTTTTATGCTATTTTCAGCTATTTCAAGGCTACTTTCAGCTATTTTTAGGCTACTTTCAGCTGTTTTTGTACTTTATTGAGCTATTGAATGCCATTTTCAGTTACTTTTATGCAGTGGCGGACAAAGTATTAATCTCCAGTACTTAAGTCAAAGTATAGATACTCGTGGTCAAATCTTACTCAAGTACAAGTAAAAGTTGCTCGGTGAAATTTTACTCAAGTTAAAGTACTAAAGTACTTACTTTTAAAAATACTTGAGTATTCAAAAGTACAAAGTACCTTTTCTAATATCATTACATTGCTGTATCGTTTTCTCAGTGCTTATACAGAACCTTGTAACTCTCTGAAAACAATAAGGACAAATATCGTCATTTCATTTTTGATGATATGAATCATTTCTCATTTCTGAAATCTCAAACATCGAGCTGAGATATGGCCATGGGTGGGTTGGTTTTTCAGCTTGAGTTTCTCCTGCCATCTCCATTGCTGAGTTTTGTTTGAATGAAGGCGGCAGAGCTTTGCTACACAGAGTGAGGATGACGTAGCCTATTTCCAAATCCATCCCAGGTGTGAGCGGTGACTGTGATTGGTTCCCTTTTCTGAGGAGCACAGCGTGTGGCCAATTGCATTTTACAAAGGAAAAACACCAACATCTAACTACAAAGCTATCCTGAACCTAAAGGGAACGAGTAACGACAAGCTTCCTAGAAATGTAGTGGAGTTGAAAGTACAATATTTGTCTTTGAAATGTAGTGGAGTGAAAGTCATTAGTTGCCAAAAAAACAAATACTCAAGTACAAACACTGAAAAAAGGTACTTAAGTACAGTAATCAAGTAAATGTACTCCGTTACTGTCCACCACTGCTTTTATGCTATTTTGTGCTATTTTTATGCTATTTTCAGCTATTTTTGTGCTTTTGGCTATTTTCAACAGTTCTTCCACAAGTCAGCTCTCAGCATCCCCACACAATTTCAGCTGAAATTGCAATTTTGATCTAGTCTAAAATCTGAAATGCCAAGCTCAGTCATTAGTGTGGCTTTTGTGTGTGTGGGTGTGTGTGTGTGTGTGTGTTAAGCTGTGGCGTTTGACATCTTTGATGAATGTAATTTGGGTTCAGAAGGATGTTCTAATTCCCAGTACATATAACAATACTTTTATGCCTATCATTAAATCAAACATCTTTGGTATGGTAATACAACAGCTCTGTTCTCCTGAGATCTTTATTTAGGGCTCATCTTATTATTAAAAAAAATATATAAAAATGCTTTTCTCAAAAATGTTTTAAATGGAAATATCCAAGTCCACCACTGAGTAAAAGTCTTCCATTCAACACCATTGCTTCTATCACAACTTTTCCAGAAATGCAGTGGATCTAACCAATATCAACCAATATAACCCTAATTTCACAAAAAAGTACAAGAAAATTAACCTAGGACGCTGACAGAATTACTCAGCTCAGTGAAAGTCTTTATGTTGTCACCATATGTTAATTGAATGATTAAGATGACATTTCATTCATTAATACTCCATTTAATCAGTTATGAGCCCATTCATGTGTATTCCTCATGAACTGATGTACTGAAGTTATGTACTCTAAGTGACAACAGAGAGTCAAACTTTCGTTAAATCAACAAAAAGTTGCAAGCACATGCAAATATTAGCTTAGTCAGCTTACAGACAAATAAAAAATAAGAACACAACAACATAACACCTCAGAACTGCAGTTGTAGTACCATGTGTTTTAGAATTTCTCTGTCTCAATAAATTCTGTATCTATCTTCACCTCTGCTTGCAGCTTTCCTCTCTGCATATGCGGACATTGCTCTGAGTAATCTGCTGGGATCTGTAAGTAAACACTCCTTACACATTTTGTGTATTCGACTCGAGTGTTGTTGATCTCTCTGAGCTCTTTATAACCACAGGAGCAACTTTCACAGAAATCACTGGAGGCTAACGTCACTACTATAGCCAAGTACCTCATCAGACCCAAATTCAAAAACCCCCAAATATCCCTTTAAAGAAGAGCAAAGAACCGCACTGAAAGCTATTCTTCTAAGATTTCGATTAACCAACTGTTATTTAACAACACTGTTCAAAGTTCATAGAACTTAAAATACTACAATCAAACTGATACTTTAGAAAATTAAAGTAATGCTCACTGAAAAATGTAATTAAAGTTTTAGGTACTTGGCCATTTTAAGACAGATCAGCTCAATTCTACCTCTACTTTTCAAACTTTAAACTTTCCTAAACTTGAAAATTCTATTTATTTAATGATTAGAGTTTATTGTGAAGCTAAATGTTTCCCATGCACTACAATTTTCACTTCTGACTATCTAATACTTTACTTTTCAACATTCATGAGACTGACTGCCCCTCACAGGAAGGTCTGCTCTAACTAAGTGGGTAACTTTACTCATGGTACAAAAGTGTCAAGGCATTAACCCCTCAAAGCCTGTTGTATCAAATATGATACATACTTTTATGATACCTCTACCTTATCAATATGATCAATCAATCAATCAAAAAAAAAAAACTTCTGAATAGAATCTGATAAATGATAAAAATGCTTATGATTATCAGTTACCAAAAACACCTAATGTATCAAATGAGATACAAAAAATATAAATGGCAAATTTTATGGAAATTTGGATTTTTTGTATTTCAGTAGAAATTTAAATAATCATTTCAGTCCCCCCCCCCCCCAAAAAAAAAAATCTGGCTATTATTTGTGTTTTCAGGCTTTAAAGGGTTAAGGGACGATTGTTCAATAATCTGATTACAATGACAAAAAAAAAAAAAAAAAAAAAAAAAAACGATCGATTACTGTTTATTTAAAATTGACCCCTTAAAGCCTGAGAACCCAAATAATAGCCAGAAAATTTCCATTTTTTTGAAATTGAAATGTTTATCTAAACTTCTACCAAAATCCCCCCCCCCCCCCCAAAAAAAGAAAAAATTGCCATAACATTTTACATGTTTTTTTTTTGTTTAACATTTGATACACTAAACGTTTTTGGCAACTGATAATCCACAGGATGGCATTTTTATCATTTTTCAGATTGTATTCTAAAGGTTTTTAAGTCATTTATTGATCATGTTGGTTAAATAGAGGTCTCATAAAAGTGTGTATCAAATATAACATGATAGGCTTCAAAGGGCTAAAAATGTATTCCATCAGCTCTGAAAGACAGCTGAAATAGCTGTTTTGGAGTTACCACAGCTCCAATTTTTCAACCTTTTACAGTTCAGTCTAACACTGACAATAATAGCTGCCTGTCAGATTTGGGTTTGTGCGTGCGTCATCATATAGCATTTTGCTCTGTTAAGCCTGTAATTAAAGTGACAGCTGATTCATATGTGTTGTTCCTCTCATTGGCCCATAATTAATGTGACTGAGCCTTTGTCCAATGTTCTGAAGTGTTTTTTTAATGTTTGGCTCTGACTCATTCATTATATAAAGCTCTCGCTGTCTTTTTCACTAGGTTGGCCTCCCAGCATGCAGCTGGGCAGCTACTCTGACAGCAACTCTGATGCTGCTGCTGACAGGCAGTTTAGCAGCTTACCGAATTCCAACCAGCCAGGTCGTGGCACCTGAACACAGCTTGTGCTCCCGAAGTCAGTCGGAAGCTGTTAAGGGAAACGAAATCAATGATGTGTGACTTTGAGGACACGCAGTAACCGCTTTACTGGAACTCCTGAGCTGTTGTCTGGACCCCAATACAGTTAATTCTTTCTTTTAAACAATAAGATACATTTTCACCACAAACTTTATGGATGTTAAGCAAAATAATTTTTAATGATGTATTTGGTATCACCTCCTTTGTTTTAAAATGTATCTTTAAAACATTTTAACCATATAATGTACTGCTGAAAAAAGACAGACTCAGTGAGTTTACAAGGACAGAAATCTTATTTTAATAGTGATGAAACTGACATCATTTTTATATATAAAAAAACTTTAATCAACAATAAACAGCAAACCTTTATTCATTGTAAAAAAGAAATGTATAAAGCATCAATGCAAGCATACGGTGAAACATTGAGTTTTTAAAATGTTCAGCTGCTTAGGTTAGGGACTTAAAGGCAACTGTTTTGTCCTTTACTCTGATTGTAGTCGTAGAAAATAATACAATAGTAATTATATCAGTTATTACTTTCAGATCAAAATTTTAGTGTTTTTGCTGCTATTTATAATCAGTGTGTCCTTTTTCACAGTGCTGTGGAATTTTTAGTTTTTCGTCTGCCCAAATACACACTTCTACATTTTTTAAAACCATACACCCACATGCTTATTAAAAACATTTGATATTAACTAGGGCTGTCAAAAGATCAAAAAATTTAATCGTGATTAATCTCAGGATTTCTGTAGTTCATTTTGATTAACTGCACCCTATTCATCACATTTGAAAATTACCTAATTTTGCATGTAAAATCCTTATTGTGTCATCTTGGATTTTTCTAGGGTTATTGACTTCCTGTTTGGATACAGACCTACTTCATAGATTGAAGATATGACATGAACTAAAACACAAAAGAAAGAACCTGCTATGGATTGAAAAGAAAATAAGGGGCTGGTAAAAAGGTAAAAAAAAACAAAAAAAACTGGCATCACCAGTTGCAGGTGATGTTTGACCTGTCTCTGAGTGTTTTAAAGGGGACATATTATGCAAAACACTTTTTCAGGCTTTTCTAACAAAGATATGTGTCCTTGGCTTTCAGAAAATATGTGCCGAAATAAGTCGTTCTCAGATTTTCCCCTCATGATGTCATGTGGGGAGTTAGCACCGCCTCCAGGTTTGGGTTGTCCCTCCCCGCTTGGAAAAAAGTTCTGCCCTCCTTTCCTGATCCTCCTCTCAGATCAGGAGAGCCACATCCATTTCCAGGGGCGGAGTCAGACAGCTCAGTAACATTTAAAGCCACAGACAGAAACAGCTCGTTCTGGGCAGGGCTGAAACAGAGTGGTTTTTAGACATACTAAAATCCTAAACTGGAGTGTTTTTTCAGCAACAGACTTCACAGGCATGTTTTGGGGACCTGTGAGACCAATATAAACCCGGCATTAAAGGTTAAAATATGTCCCCTTTAAAGTAAAATAAGGCATTAAGGAGCAATGGTGGACTTATTTTAAATCACTGTCTGCAGCGGCCTTGCCAAGAAGTGTTGAGACAATAATCATGCAATTTTTGCAATTAAAAAAAATTTAGTGCACTAGTTGTGAATTGAAGTTAATCACGATTAATGCGATTAATCTTGACAGCCCTATTTACCTACTGTTGTTATGAAACTGCTGACCAAATGACAAACACAGATAGTTGTGTCTTTTACATGCAATTCTTTCTCATTTTCTAAAGGATTTTTTTTTTTGTTGTTGTTTTTGGCTTGTGATCTTTTATTGTGAATTCCCTCACAATAGTGACATGGTTTCATAAAAGAAGAGATATACAAAAGTTCCTCCCTCTCAGTGTTTTATCAGAGAAAATAAAAAAAGAAAAATTAGATATAGAAATATAATTACTTGCACAGACAGTACTTGTGTTTTAATAATAAACATTCAAAGTTCTACATACTTTTAGTTGGAGATGCTTTTGTGCTTTTATTCATATGGTTGTGTGCATGTGTGCATGTATGTGTGTTTGATCATGTCTTAAATCAAAGGCAGAATAATGCTTACAAAAATAAGACACATATGAGGCGGACACTTGACACTTTGCATACTGGTCATGCTTACAGTACAACGAAACAAGGGAGAGGTATCTTTGCAAATCATCCTAGTGTAAACTTTAAAAGCGTCTGTCATTCTGTGAATATTTATGCTGAATGTCTTCAATGTATCCTGCATGATTACCTCTTGCACAGATACTTTTATTTCTAATACATCATGCATGCTATTGCAGATTCTTATTTTCACTTTTATGTTCTAGCTACTGGACCTGACAAAAGTCCAAAGATGTTCTTCATCAATATGTCATGTCAGAATTAAATCTGTCTAGTGTGGGCATGTAAAAAAAAACACACAATGTTTATTTCATGCATTTAGACATTCATTTAACTAATACAGTGTAAACAGTGAGACTTTGTCCAGCCTGGTGTAGAGAGATTTAGTTAGCAAACAAAACAACAGCTAGGGAACAAATTATCATGATAATAGAAGTTCTAATTTGTAAACAGGGCAGTGCAAACACTCAACATTAGCATCTTATTCTTTTTACATAAATGAGGGGATAATTTGATCTCAGTTTAAGGGTTTAGCAAAACGAAATACAATTATTCCATTCCTACCCACCCTGCACCTCTTTGTTAGTTAGTCTGTAAATATTAGGGACATAAGACGGTGAAATGTCTCAGCCAAATGCCTGGTTACCATGCAGTAACTAATCCACAAACAGACTGTGTTTGACTGAGAAGCTTTCAAGACATTAGTTTGAAAATGCTATTTTAACACCTTGGTTCAAGTGTTTCAGATTTTATTCTTGTACTGGATTACAGGTCAGGCCAGATGAGAATAAAAACTCTGAGGTTTACAGCTTATATCACTTCAGTAGGGCAGTTCCTTTAGACCCAGTCCTTTCAAAATAAAAGAGTGTTTAACTCAGTGTTTCAGGCTCTAGTGGATCTCAATACTATATCCTTCCTGTGACCATTTAATACATTTTTTATGAGATATTTAATAGCATCCTGAAAATCAACATATGCCTTCTGAACAAAATGCTCACTCTCATGCTATTCTGTTTCAGATATTATAAGTGCATTAGGGAAAAGAATTACTGCAAGAAATTATCCCACTTACAGGAAGTTTAAAGGAAAAACACTGGTCTGCCTATATATCTGACAGGTACCGAGCAACATTCATGTAATCCTACAACTCACGAGAGTTTGCCACCTGATCATGTCCGTCTTTTTAGTGCTATTTTGATAGTAGTAAGCTGCTGTAAACTTAAACAAACATACATCTCCATGAGATTTTCAAAAGAGTATGAGAGTTAGAATCCTAACATCCCCATCCACTGAAGCTCCAAACTCCTAGATTATCTTATCCCTCAGAAATCTATTGGTTCATCCAAAACAAGGAAAGGAATTCAGGATTGTCCTTAAAAAGGTATTCTAAATACACCAACTTCTGTCCAAACATATCCACCTCTAAGTTGAACAGAAGTCAGCATGGTTCCTAAAACATATGTCTTGTATGAATGTGTCTGCCTTGTTTTTGCAGTTCTCTATATATTTTTTAATGTTATTTGCTTGTGTGTGCATGCATATGTATCTTAGAGCAGCCGGCCCAGCACCACTCCTTCTCTGCTCCTGGCTTCTCCTCTCAGGATCTCCAAGAAGCCCAGTTTTGTCAAGAATTCCAGCCTTTGACGGTCTGTTGGCTGAACCTCACAGAACACACCCTGAGAACCTGATGTTTCATAAAAGAAGTTATGTTGTAACATGAAAATCAACTTTACAAAAATATTGGATTATATCATTCAGGATTTATACATTATGTTTACATAGATCTGGAAATAAAAGCACTTAATTTAATAGTGTGAAAACAGTCAACTTTACTTTAGAGCCATGCTGGAACTAAAGTTGGGATTTGGCTGGTGTTTAACTCTGAATTCAATATTGAGAGGGGACTCTCAAAAAGAGCTCTATAGAAATGACATATATGTACCTTTACATCAGTGGTACTCAACCTCGCCCTACTCAGGACCCAGGTGAATTAAAAAATCTTAATGTAAGAGCCAAAATAACACCTTTTATCACCCCTGACTTCCTTCCATAGCATTTGTGTTTCTAGTCTTAAGAGATAAGCTAAGCATAACAAAGAGAAACAAAAATGGGTGAAAACAATGGTGAAAAGCAGTTAAAAGTGGCAAAGGTAGCAAAAATACGGGTCAGTAGTTGATAAAACACAAGACCCAATCAGTAAACCTCCTAGAAAGACATTACAATGGATGTCTCTCTTTCTTGCCCCCTCTAGCTCTTTGATATTGCTGGAGCCAAAACCTTGTATCTCCAAAATCACAACTTTGCAGAAAATGGAATAAATGTTGTATTTTTCAGTTAATTTAACACAGAGAGTCACTTTTGATTGCTTTATAATTTGTTAAAAACCCACTGACAGATGTAGAGGGTGACCAATAGCACTGATTTATGAAAAATTGAGATATGAGGTTTTGGCCCAATGTCAGCAATCAGCAAGCTTACATGCAATGGCAATGGTAATTTTGGTAATTTTACTGGGAGCAGCTGCTTGACTACTGTCAATATGTGGTAAAAAGACTGATTGATGTGACTTGCATTTCATAATTTTGCTAACACTTTTTCATTATGTATATTTTTCTAAGCTCTTTTAGACTTATAAACGCCACAACTTGCCACAAAAGAGCCAACTGTGGCTCTAGAGCCACAGGTTGAGTGCCACTACATTATAAATGTATAAATAGAGTTAAAAGTGCATTTTGTATTTCCATATCCACACTTAGTTGTGTAGTTTGTTGTTCCTGTTTTTGAACTCTGAAATTAAATATATACATTAACAAATCTAATTCTTTAAAATCTCCATTACCAAATAAAAAGCCAGAGAAGATCACTTTTTAAAGCAAATATGACATACAAACAATGACCCACACCCTGTGCTCACCGTTTGCCTTTAGTGCAGTGAGAAGGGCACTGAGGAGGGTTCGGCTGATGCTGACATCTACCAGCTCAGGCAAGGCATCCAGGCGCAACTGAGAAGGAAAGTGATAGAGGAGGGAGTCCGGGTAATCTCCCTGGTCCTCCTCCATCAGTTTTATTAAGTCCTGCAGAGGAAAGTATGGGACAGAAGACTGCATCACAAAGTGTTGCCAAACATGTCATTTAAGTTAAAAAGAAATGTTCGCATCAGAGTTCATTCTAATTACATGGGTAGCTTTCACGTTATTTTACTAATTGCACCTTTAAAAGATACAACTGACAAAAAAGGGGGAAAAAACCTTGTAATAGTTTTGTATCCAAAAGGACTACTCTAAAAAAATACTTCAATTAGTTCTTCCACAAACTGAAGAGAGAATTGATACTGAAAGAAAAACTTGGATATACATGTGCATCTTAATGAATCAGAATATCATCTAAATTTTTTTATTTTAGTAATTCAATTCAAAAAGTGAAACTCTTATATTTTATAGATTCATTACACACAGACTGCTATATTTCCATTTTTTAACTTTATTTTTTTTTTTTATTTTAATGATTTAAAAAAAACTGGTCCGGCATTGTTAATATAACACACTTTTTGTTGGTTGTCTTTAACCTACCTCTATTTTAAGGCAGGAACCAGTCTGCCTTTATCTCACTGTATGTGAGCCTGGGACATAAAACATAAAATTTAAAGCTAACAAAAAGATATTAACCTGCGCATTAGGGTGTGCATTACCCCCTTTGGGTGGGTATTTGTCCCTCATAGCAGGCAGCCAGCTGGCCTGGCAGCGCTTGACAAAGGAGCGGACATCCAAGACGCCCATTACACAGCCACACACACCCAGCTCATCCTCCAGGATAAAGCTGTACTCTGGGCATAATGCCAGGTATGGCCCAAGAAATCTACGGAAATGAAAACCAGTGGTTTGTCACATTTTAAAAAGTCATGTGATTTGATAAATATTAGACACATTTTTTTCCAATGGGGAAAAAACACACAAATACACACCTGTCTCCTATCACATCTGGATGAGCAGGACTGAACCCTTGACCATCCTGAGTCCTGATGTGAAGTTGTTGCACCATCTGATACAACTCCACCTGCAGGACATGAATGAAAAAGAAAAGAAACATGATAAAATACAATTGTTTTATGTTTTCATTTTCATTACCAAGTCTATTGGGTCAGCTCTTTACCCACAGATGATGTATGAGTTATAATTTTAAGGTCTTTTGGTTTAATTTGCAGCACCTTTACACTTGGACACTAACAAGGATGTCAAATTTCATCAAGACATTCCTACATAGTTGGAGGATCCTTTTGGCTCAAAAAACACTCTACATCAGGGTTAATTTTGTCAACTAAAACTATGACAACAAATGTTCAGCAATGTTGAATAGTTCAACAAAATGTTTGACCATGTTCAGACTCAGTGAACACAACCTGGCCTTCGAGAAGGACGCCATCGACAAAGATGGGTCCAAAGAAGGGGAAAGTCTGTGCACCCACTGCAGCCAGCAGCAGGTTGAAATGGAGCTCTATTTTCTAACCTTCTGCCCATTGTACAATGACATCAGAGACAAGTTTTTTTTACACTTTTCACCAGAAAGCAACACAATTCACCAGGGTGAAAAATAAACAGAAGCTTCCATAGCTGCTGGGGGGATCAACACTGTGCAAATGTTGCAGCACATTATGTTAGAATTTCTACCTTTTTACCATAATTTAGAGTTACAACTTTTTTCTGTTATTACCTCCGCCAAAGAGGTTATGTGATCGGATGGGTTTGGTCGTTTGTTGGTTAGTTTGTTAGCAGTATAACTCAAAAAGTAATGAATGGATTTTCATGAAATTTTGAGGAAACGTCAGAAATGGCATAAGGAAGAACTGATTCGATTTTGGGACTGATCCGGATCACCGTCTGGATCCAGTCATTTTTTAAAGGATTCTTTACTATTGGGAGATAGGGCTAATGGCGGAGGTCTGCACTGTTACCACTTTACATCAGGAGATGGCGGACATGAGTAAGTTCAATCCCAGCAGCATGTTTTTGGTGTTTATATTCAAAGCTTTGGAGTTTATAGAGTTTGAAAGATTCACGCCCAGTCGAGGAGATGAGTAGGAGCGTAACAGAGAGAACGACAGCGAATTGTAGCGAGAATACTCTCAATGCTGGGAGGAATAGAGGAATATTCACCCTCTGCCATGACTTTCAGTCGTCCGGTGAGACCATGGGTGCTTCTGCCAGTCCACACATAGCGAAGCCAACACTTTGCCTCACCGTGTCTCCACTCCACCGGGGAGGGAGTAATCCGTGAATTACATTTTGGGAGTGATCCGGATCACCGTCTGGATCCAGGAATGTTTTTAAAGAATTCTTCACTAGTGGGAGATAGGGCTGATGGTGGAGGTCTGTGCTCTCTGAGTGCTTTTATAGTTATGTTTATTATAAATTGCTTTGGCAATGAAACCAATTGATTTCCATACCAATAAAGCTATTAGAAATTGAAATTAATTGAAATTAAAGACAGACAGATAGACCATTAAGTTTTTAAATCTAAATTTCTGTAGTAAAGCACAATTAATCCTATCCTTTTTTCTGCATTTAAAAATGTCCCTATTTTTTGACAGGTAGATTGAAGATTTTGACATGAACTTAACCACAGAAAAAGGAACTTGATATGGAATGGAAAAGGAAAAAAGGGGACAGTAAAGAGGCAAGTGTTTGATAACTTAAGGTACAGATGACTTTTGACTTGTCCACTGAGGTGTCATGTGTTTTAAAGAGAAAATGCATGCAGGAAGACGCTGCAGTGGCTTTACTAATTATTCAGACATTTTGTATTAACAAAAGCATGCATATATATGTGATTCTTTTTACCTTGTCTTTGCTGTGATAGGGCCTGATATTATAGAGACGAGAGGTTGGGAAGAGAGGAGGAGGATGAGTGAAGAGTTCACAGCTGCTGCCTATCGGAAGAAGCATCTACAAAATACACAAACAACCAAACGAATACACGTAGGCAGATTTAGGAAGGAAGCTAAACCTCAGACAGTTGTTAACATGAACAATTCTTTGTGAGGCTCATGCAAAGTTATGATGAACAAACACACCCTACCTGTACCTCCCCAGACACACCCCCTTTGAACACCCATGGTTCTGACTCCATTCCCAGTAAGTCTGCCCCTGTAGCCTTTCCACACCCTAACACAGAGAACCAAATATCATTCTAGTAGCTTTAGCTGGTGAAGTACATATCGGAAATGTATTGAAATGAAAGATTTCAGATGGACACAAGAGGTCATGCCTACTCACAATGCAAACAGTTCTTCCATGTGCCAAGGGAGGAGCCATCACTCAACAATACTCGTCCATCTAAAGGGGGGGGGTTGGGTACAAGTAACACCAAAACATGTTTTCCAACTGTATAATCAAGAATGCAAGAGCATACTATGACATAGTACAGCAGACCATACTACACCAAAGTAGTACAGCATAACCCCATTGCTTAACATGTCACCATGTCCATCTATTATCATTATAATAAATGTAGAAGTGAACCTGTTACTCTGCAGGAACAGAAAAATTTGTTTGTTTTCTCAAGGGGGCAAGAAAGAGAACAAAGGCAGCTCTGGCTGGGACATTTGATACTTCACAAAAAACTCAAGCGCAGAATGACTGGGAAGTCTTCATAGGGCCCTCCCACTGCAGCACACGTCACACACATTAAAGGTCTTTGCTACTGGTGGGCGCCTTTGACCAACCAGGGAAAAGAAGTGTCTGGATTTGTGATGCCTAAATGTTTGTAAAAATGTCAGGTTCTTTCTTTCGTTTTCAGGAGGCAGGTTTAGTAATCAACTTAGCTAAATGTGAAATCGGAAAGGGAATCGAACCTAAACACATACTGAGCTTCTGACCTTGTCAATGCAGCCCTCAGGGTGTTGCTTTATGTGCGTCACCTGGCCTGTGTCTACATGATGAGTTATAAAATTTGCCAAACCAGGAGTACCTTTAAACAGAGGTCTAGATTGGTCTAAGAGCTGCAACACATCAGTTCTCTGATCTGAAGTGAGATGAGTGAGTAACTCACTGGGACAGGCCAGGGCACTGGAGTTCTTCAGCCTAGCTGTGACTCGCACAACTGACCCAACTTCATCATCTTCAACATCTTTCTAAGATACCAGACAAACACCAGAGGATGTGGGCTACAACACCAGGCTTAAAGGTACGCCTAAATCTCATCAGATTTTATTTTGCTTTTAGCTGCCTTTAAATTACTCCAGGCCAAGTCACAAGCGTTATGCAACCAGCAACTGAAAAGATGCAACACTCCACCTGGAGCCTCTGCTGACCCCTCAGAATGCAAAAACTGTTCTTTAACCATCTTCAGTGGTCCTATTACCTGATGTCTATAGAAAAGTTCAAAAGGGCAAAAACCTGTGGCCTTGTTCACAGAGTCACGAATTGCATACAACAAAAAGGGCATAGCGACATACCAGTGACCTGAATAACTCACACAATAGGTCTTAATCATGGCCTTTAAAGTCTGCTTATGCCTTTCAATGACCCCCCTGGGACTGTAGATATGCTGATGACATGACCTGCTTAACCCCGAGTTCACTTCCTGGAAAACACCACAAGTAAAGTTGGATCCACAATCATGCTGAACTTCTCGTGGTAAACCCACCAGAGAAAAGAAGTGAAGCAAAGCCTCAACAATGAACTTGGTCTTGTTTGATCTCAAAGGCACAGCTTCAGGAAATCGAGTGGAAGCATCCATAATAGTTACGAGTTACTCATTCCCTTTCTTAGTTTTTGGCAAAGGCCCAACACTGTCGTGGTAAGTGTTTTAAGTTGTTTGACCAAAACAAGTTGATGAAACTCCTGGAAGTTGAAAGTCTTTTTTTCCTGCCAACCACCAGTCAAACACAACTTACTGCTGTCCAGCCAAATCAAGGAACGACTCGGCAGGTTTTCTAGGGTGCTGTCACGTTAGGATGTATTGATTAGAACCGCCCCACAATTCCTTTCCTCTTTCACACAAGCAGCTTGTGTATGCACTCAGTCTGATACTGCAGTATGCACGTAGCTGGTTTACAAACCCGCCAAGAAGGAGAAAGAAGAAGAAGCCACCACGGCAACCATGTGAGCTCCAGGCTATGTTCAGTTCACCATTAAATGGATTTAAATATTGAATACACACACCTTTTTTAACATATTGCATGTAACATCTAAACACACACTGTTTGCACTTGGTGGTCAATAACAAAAACCAATTAATATTGGCTTTATATGAGGAAAACTCACTTGCAACCACAGAACTTCAAACTTAGATGGTATTAAATCATCTCTGATTTTAACTGGAATATGATCTCTTACATAAAATGCCACGCCGCAACCAAACGGCTTTCTATCCCTCCTAAAAATACTTTATCCCTACATCCTTAGAGCTGCTCCAGCAAATTTTGAAATAAGATGTGTTTCAGTTTTCAATATTTATGCGTGCTAATTATAGGTTAGGTTCTTCCTGGGTAGGTTGGAAAACCTTAACATAAAACCAACTTAAATCCACCTTTATCACTGTTAATACCTATGTGTCATTTTGAAAGCACTGATGATAATAGTCACAAAACAACAAACTAAGGAATAAGACATTCCAAAATGTTCTGGCACAACTGCCCTCATAAAAAACACTCACCCAGCCAGGATATGAATGCTTTTGCCACCAGAGCTGTGTTTCTGAGGTCCCACACGTATGGATAAAGGTCATACAGCACAGCCCTGTTCGCCCCACCCACCACGCAGCAGTGCAGTTGGGCTATGTCTTCACACAGTGAGAGGAACCTGGAAGCCCGTCCACGCCACTCATCAATCTGATGGCATACACAAGTACTTGCAAAATCACTCACATTCTATAAAGCTAGCATTGACGGAATTTAAAATACATGAAAAAGGAAGAGGAAAAACATAAAAGAAACATAGACTGACCTTCTGAGAAGGCGCCTTACTGCCATTTGCGCTGACAATCTGGCAGTTTGTTTTTAGCCAGGCCAGATCCTGCAACAATTTCTGGGCAGAGAGACCATGCTCATGGGGCAGATAATGAAGACCAACCAGCAGTCGCACCTGAGACTCACTCAGTACGCCATTTCTACCCTGGGCCTTCTGTCCCCTGCCTCCAGTAGATGGTCCTCCAGGTCTGTGACCTGAAAGCTGTTGATTTAGCTGACAGGGCTGACTCTGCCTTTTCCTCTCACCATCTCGTCCCTCCTTCTGCCCCTTGACTTTACTTTGAGAAGATGAGGATAAACTGAAGCTCAGGGGGAAAACAGGAAGTTTGGCAACAGCAGAGAGTCCTTTTGAGGTGGAAGTGCAGTTAACTCTGTCAGGAGCTTTGGAGTGAGAGTCTGGGGCAGAGGAATGTTGGTCTGTTCGTGTGCTCTGCCGACCTGTCATGATTTTAAAAAAGAAAGGTGAAAAAAACAAACATTTGTTTGTTACTAGCATTAATTAATAACAATAGCTAAAGGCATTTTTGTTAAGCAACCTTGAAAATTTTGGTAAGCAGTCATTAGTGCACGGCTGGTTATACTGGTCAACTTTAAAGTCATAAAAGTGATCACAAGGACTGCAATCATTGTGTTTTACCTGCTTGAAATGGTTGATTGAGTTCCTCCATCCAATCACATATTGCAGCAGAGAGAGCTTTATCAGGGCAATATTCACACTCTTCATCTGAAGTATATACAATATTGTGTTACTACACGTAATGACAGTTGACTTTTTCACCAAAACACATCATGTAGAAAAAATCTCATATCAGTTGATTTTATCAAGACATGTTAAAGTTTAAATTGATTGTACATTGATTTCCTATTTTTCATATCCATGCATAATTTGCCATGACAGTCCGATTCTTTTCCAGGACACAACTTAATCATTTATTTGCTGTTCTATTCCTGTCAGTCCATGAACTATATTGATAAATCATTCAGTTTTTTTACAGGAATAAAGCTTTAACTGCAACATTTATAAAGTTGAGTATATTTTCAGATGCTATTTATTGTACTGTTGCTGGTTTTACTGCTATATCATGATGTATTCTTCACTGGAAAATTGTCTAAATATTGTCTTTCAGTCCAGTTGGAACACACAACATAAAAGTTAGATCCCTCTCATACAATAAGACCCACATGCAGTAATTACTATAAATACAACAAAAAGCTAATCAATGAAATTTACACTCATAATAAAAATTCAGTTTTCCCTATCTGTGTGTAATCATGACCCAATTCACCCTGTCCTCTTAGTTACCATTGGCTGCCTGTCAAGCTTTCACACCTGCCATGTCAAATACGGAGAAATCAATAGAGAAGAACTAATATACTTGTGAAATCTATATTCACTATTAACAAGGGCTAAACATCTTTTTGTGATGATTTTGATTTGTATTTCATATTGAATATGAATTATTGCACTGAAGGGAGTGATCATTTTTATGTCATTCTCATATCTAATAAGAAAAATGTACAAAAATAAAGAAAGTATGATTTTTGTACACTATCAAAAAAAATGGAACATGATTGATTGCATGACATGAAATGCTTAACATCTGTGCTACCGCAAAAAAAAAAAAAAAAAAAGGTTTTAACTGGTATTTTGACACAAATTTCAGGTTTAAGAAATACTGCTCCGTACCTCTCTTGTGGATCCAAAAATAGGAATTTTTAATTAAGGAGTATTTAGATACAGTGTAGAGTTGTCTACTTTCCTCATCTTATTTTAATTTTTTTCTTCATAGCCAATAAATGCCAATAAAAACAAACATATCTCATTTAAAACCATATTCAAAAGTGGCCTGATTCTGATTCGAAAAGGTCAGATTCAATGTGACTTGCGCTGTTCACACTGTCAGAGAAAAATCAGACACGAGTCACATGTGAGCAAAAAAATCAGATTCAGATCCCTTTTAACTGCAGAGTGAACATAGCCACAGAGTCACATCCTAGAGAACAAGTCTACTTGCTCAGGGCATTCTGGCAATTAAAGCTTGAAGCAGCAGCCATGAAGGTAATTTCAGCTGTGGGAAGAGCTATCTACAAGAGGACAGCAAACAATTACCTACAGGGGACATTTTTCTCTCCCTATGACTCCATGATGGTTAGATTTTTTTAGTTGTAAATAAACAGGAGTTACAGTTGAGTTCATCAGCTTATAAGGACTTAGTCTGGACAATCATCAATGGTAAGTCTCAAATTAAATTTGAAATTCCAAGTTTTAACATGGTGTCTAACATTAACAGACTGGTTTGTTGCTGTGTTTTGTGGTAGTAGCTAATGCGCTAAAAGGCTACATGAAAGCTAACATGAAGCTAAGTGTTGGTGTGTTAAACGCTAGCATGTATTTTGCTACTGAATGTATATGTCTATGGAACAACTGATCACGCTTTACATTATCAGCTCATGTTTGGACAGACATGTGAGCCTGGCAGGGCAAACATATGGAGGAACACCATTGCTCTGTACAGCAGGGTAGGCCAATCTATCACTAAATTTAAAGCAAGCATTGGGTTGGCTTTAATTACAATGTGTTTAGCCTATTGCTAGCTAAACTGAATCACTGCTGCTGCTGCTAATGTGGTGTTCTACAATGTTTTTACATAGTCACCATCTCTCCTCTTGATTTTTCAGCTTTGGTAAAGTAAAGAATTATAAACAATGCAGTATCGGCTGTCAGATTTGCAGGTACAGTAAGAACACCGCTTTGGCATACTAGCTTCTGCTGAAAGCTTGACAGACATCCTCTTACTCAGCAGCATCATCATCATCATGTGACAAAATATTAAATATTTACTGGGGACATTTCACCACAAATAAGTGGTACAAAATGTGTCTTTAGCTGCTTTTCCCATTTTCATGTACCCACTGGGTACTCTTGCATTTGCATTGCAGACTCACCTTCTTTCTCCTGTTTTCCACCTCTGTGCCAGCTTCCCAATGTGTGGAGCGGGATATAATTAGCTTCAAACTCGCAATTGGGGTTGAGTAAAAGGCCTCTCAGATGGCTCCTTAGTTGAGGCTCTCGGCCCTTAAATGGTCCCAGGAAGAGACGCCTTGAGTCATAGTCGTTAGCATGCAGGTTGTCCCAGATGAGAGGGGGACGCTGAAGGACACACTCGACCTCAGCCAGGCAATCTACAGTCAGCTTTCTGGAGATGACTTTACTGCCTGTGGGACCGAGAGTGAAGAAAAAAGTCACATGTCACATCTAAATCTGAGGAAGACGAAGGAGGACTGAAACCAATCAATTACTACTGGTAATTTTTACTTCAGGGGGTGACTGGCTCAGTAGGTACAGTCGTTAACCTACCTGATGTTTCCTCAATACTATTAAGCGTAATTTGCTGCTACTGCTGTCTCAGTTGCATGTGCATGTGTATAGATGTGTCAAGTTTCTTGTGAAGTATGAAATGGCCAGAGCTGAACGTGTGAATGGGTAAGCTGTATTGTCTTGAAGATAAATATTGCATATGTTTTTACATGTACAGGTATCTCACCTGTCCATACCACGGTAATGTTGGGCAACAGGTCCTCTCCAATAGTCTGCAGGTATGGAGACTTTAATACACTGGGAGAACACAGTGAACTACAGTACTCTGGAGGAAGACAGAATTAGAGGTATTTCTCACAGTCAAGCTTCAGTTAAAACAGCTCATGTTAAATATTACGATGGTCTGTAGACTGAAAAATATAAACATTACAGTTCCCCTCACCTGTGGGACAAAATAGGAAGATGGGTGGTTCTCCCAAGAACCGATAGATCTCATTGGTTACAGTGACCTGAGCATGTGCAAATGAAGAAAAGGCCTCACTGTCAGCCTGGCACAAGGAGTGATCAATATCATCAAAGAGAATGGCGAATGCCTGGCAACCCAGGTTGGATACCTTGAGAAACAGATTTGAGTTGGTTATCATAGAGAAGCAAAAAGTCAAACTTTAAAAAGTCGCTTTGGTTCTTTAATTATTGCTATTTTGTCATTTACTTGTCTCAGCTTGCGTTTGAGTAGAGTCAGGTCGCAAGAAGAAGAGAAGACAATATCCTGACCAGGTGAGAGGGCATAAATGAATCGCAGGCCTCTGCTTTTGGCTTCCAATATAAGAGTTCGCAACTGACCTACAGTAAGAGAGACAGGAGACATACAAATGCGACATTAAGGCAAATGATCACAGGTTGCAAGACGTGGAGAATTACAAAATTCACCTCACATTTCAAAGCTCAAGGCCCCAACATTAAACTTCACATAGTACATCCCAAATCTCTAATTTCAATTTTGTTTTCTGAATGCTGGGCTGACAGAAGGATGGACTAACAGACAAATGGTCAGGCTGAAGAAATATTACCTTCTTCCTCAGGAGAATAGACTTCTCTCCATAACAGTCTGTGTTTGAGGTCATCTTTTGGTCCATACAGGTAGGTGTTTAAACCCCAACACTGCATCCTGGTACAGGAAGAAGACATGGTTTGAGCTGATGTGTTGATTTAAGTGCAAGTAGACTTCAAGTAGCCTGGCTCAAAGCCAGTGCTATTGTATGTGTCAGCAGACAGAAAGAAGAGACAAGTAAAGCAATATTATGTTATCCAAAAATCTAAAAATATACATATCCCTTCTCAAACAAGCAGTCTATCAGGGTTTGCATGCACATTGGTAGCTAATCTCGGAGACTGTAAAAACTTGTGTCTGTGAGGCCTACTTAAGCTGCTTCTTTTCTTTCCATCCATCCATTTTCTTCTGCTCTTCCAGTCATGATGGACGTGCTTGACAGGATGTCCAAACCACCTCAACTTGATGTCTGAAGTCCTAGCCCTATCTTTAATACTGAGTCTAGCCACCCACCAGAGGAAAATAACGTTCTGGCTGCTTGTATCAGTGATCTAATTCTTTCAACCATTACACAAAGCACACAACCATAGGGGTTGGGAGGCCTGAACTCCTCATTCCAGCTTTAAGGCTGAACCCAGCGAGGACAACCCCATTCTGCCTCTCCTACCAGGAAAGGAAGCAGCAATTTCTGGGACTCCACACTTGGTTCACCTACTATCACTGGTGTAAGAGCACAAAAGCTAAAGAAAGTTAATTTGAAATGGGGCGGGCTCGAGGTTTGCTTCTTGTTAACATAAGGCTTCTTGCTACTCTTCTGTTGTGCAAGATTCAAAATATGTGTGATGAGGGTTTGATCGGTTCGACTGAGCTCTGATTTGCATGTTTGCACAGCAGAAATTTAAGAAGACGTTAGCTCTTAAGGTAAAAAGACATCAAGATTGGCGCGCCGGTAGTTGAGTGGTTAAGGCGCATGCCATATACGCAGGCGACCCAGGTTCGAATCCGGCCTGTGGCACTATTTCCTGCATGTCTCTCCCCGCTCTCTCCCCTGTTTCCAACTCTATCCACTGTCCTATCAAATAAAGGCAAAAAGGCCAAAAATAAATCTTTAAAAAAAAAAAAAAAAAAAAAAAAAAAAAAGACATCAAGATTCATTAGTAATCACATTTAAAAATATGGCCATATACATACTTGCAAATCTGTGTGTGCATTTGCAAATAGTTTTGCAACAATGATATGTTCATAGAGACGTCCAATCAACCCAGAAATGTTAGTAGTATATGTCTAATTTATTTGAGTATATTCCTGTTGTTAAATCTACGTACTTTACTCTATGCATCAGAATTATACACAACCAAAGTGAGTGTAAACTGTGACTTCAATCTGACTGAGTAGACTGACTAGGTTGCTCTTTAATAGTAACACTCCTCTGATTTAAAACTCTTCTTCTTGGATCAAAAGAGAAAACATAAACAGATGCATACCGCCACCTTAAGGACTGTGTAAGTAACTGTTCACATAAGATACTCTAAGACACAGGTGTCAAACTCAAGGCCAGTGGGCCAAATACGGCCTGTGGAACAGTTAAATCCGGCCCGCAAGATGATCTCATATTTCTGTTATAACTGGCCCATCAGTATGAGGTCTGCAGATTTCATCAAGTATAAAAATGTGAACTTATCCTTGATGATTTAAGAAATCTGAAAATGTAAGGAGTAAAACTATTTAGAAAAGAAGTCAGGAATGTGGGAGAAGTGATTAGTTTGTGTTTTAATTTCACATTTTCAATTTAGCATCTCACAATTAGGACTCAAACTTAGGATTTTTACTTTTAATTTCATACTTTGAGCATTTCAACTCATAATTTTGACTTCTCATACAATATTTTGCACTTTAAGATTCATAATTCTAATTTTAAAGTGACATTTTGACCTTTCTGATAAATTATTTTGTATTTTACCTCATATTTTCAACTCCAAACATTGACTTCATAATCCCAAGGTTGGCCTTTCAGACTGAAAAACTAAAATTTTGAATCATATTTTTACTTTTAATTTCATGAATACAATTTTATTTCATATTTTGACCTTTTAAACCCATGATTTTGACTTTTTTTCCTAATATATTTGCCTTTAAAAAAAACATTATTTTTCAATTTCAATTTCAAGTTCGTGTTTTGACCTTTTTGAACTAATAAATTTACTTTTCTCAGATTGTGAGCCTTGAAACTTATCTTTTTAACTTTTTAAATGCCAAAATCGTTTACAATAAGTACAAGTTTTTTTCTGTATTTTATCACAGGTGTAGCAAGGTTGACAGTTTATGCTAAAAAGGTGACCCTGTTTGGCCCTCAGTTTAGTCTTGAATCCAGAATCTGGCTCCTGCTGTGATTGAGTTTGACACCCCTGCTCTAAGAGGAGTGATTTACTAAAGTGAACCATTTTATCTTTACAACTGAATGTAGACATTGTGAATTAGTGCATTAATTAACTAAAGACACAACAGCTGAGCTCCCATTAGAGCAACACTGATCAACTTAGTACCGCAAATGTGACACACGCCTGTCATGACATGCATACAATACAGTCCAGCAATCTTGCCGACGCACAGCAACAATCTAGAAGCTTCTAATAGTGATGAGAGACTTACCACCGAAAGAGAACCTTCCTCTGATCCATAGACCAAGGTCTTCCATAAAAACCTGCAGAGGGAAATTATAAGGAAATTACTGCATATTAGAAAACTACTCATTACACACACATGTGCTGTTAAATAATAAAATATAGAGGTCATCATAAAGCCTTAAAAAGCATTACTGATATAGATACACCTCTGCAGTTTACAAGTTTATTTTTAGGAAATGTAGACTTTCAGATTAAGAGGCTATTAGTAGACGGTGGTTGCTTCCCTTTGTCCCCTACATTGTTATTGTAATTTTATTACCTTTTATTACTTTTTACATTTTCATTACTTTTGCCCCTCTCAAGACTATTTATGATATGTTTTGGCTGATCTTGTGCGCACACTTTACCTCTCCCAAGCAGTCCTTAGTTCCTTATACTCAGAGCTGGAAAAAGTATTATACTATCCTGTTCAAGTAAAAGTACAGTTACTCTGGGTGAGTGGAAGTAAAGGTACTGTGCTATAAATCTACTCAAGTAAAAAGTAAGTCATTCAAATTGTACTCAAAGCACTGACTAGCTACTTTTGATACCCAAGGGGCTTTCACAGTGAAATACGACCTGTCCTTAATGTGCAATAACAACAAGAAAACATGGACCTCCAACCAGGATATTTATTATTAGGTTTGACCAAACCTAAAGTAAAATGCAACAGCTGTTATGGGAAGAAATATGGAATCATTCTCTCACTATGTGCATGTACTGACTGTCACGTGTTGTGAAAGCCAAACAACTAGTCGTCTTCATGTTGTTGGCAGAAATCTTGGACATCCTTGTTGTGGCTTTAATTTTTCACTCAGTACTCGATGCTTTTTAAAAGTGTAATTACATACAATACTTAACTCAAAATATACTTGACTCAATTACAGTAATTTGAGTAAATTAGTTGCTTTCGATCCCTGCTTATACTTAAAGAAGGAAATACTGAATTGCAGAAGAAACTCAGTTACTTTTCCATGTATATGCTGTGTACTGCCTCTGCCTTTCAGGACTAAAAGCAAAAAAGAACAAAGAAAAAAAAAGAATATATAAGTCCTTCAACTATAACTTATCTGTTTACAATAGTACGCTTTTATTGTTGGTAGAAATAGTCTTTAAGTAAATCGAACGTTTATGATCACTGTGTTTAATAAAAAATATCAGTGTCACTGATACTGAAGAAACATTTTACTGATTATAAAATGTAATATCTTTATGGATTAACACCCAAATCTGCAGGGAAAATTCACAAACAGAAATTATGAATAACTAGACGGGCACATAAAACATTGGGCTTTTTTGAAATACAATTTTCCCTATCTATTCTGTCATGACATAGGCATAATTAATCTGAAACTCTCCATTACATTTTCTGTAAAACGGGAGAATCTCAGTGTCCCACTCTGATAGAGGGAGAGGTCATTTAACACATAGTGGTAACTAGGGCTGAACGATTTTGGATATAATAATCTAATTGCGATTTTGTCCCCCAAAATTGCTATTTGATATGCGATTACTTCTGAAGTTCCTCATCTTATGTATTTTCTCACGAACATCAGCATTAAATCATTCTTTATTAAAACCAACATAACATTACATTAAAGGGCTGAACCATTTTGAGAAAATGAGTTATTGTGATTATTTTGACTTGTATTGCAACTTGTATAGGAATTCTTGTATTTAAGGGAGTGATAATTCTTAGGTCATTCTCACATTCAATAAGAAAAACGTACAAAAATGAAGAAAACAAAATTTTTTGCATACTATTCTAGAAAAAATGGCACTTAAATGACTGCACAATATGTAGTGGATAACACCTCTGGTGCTGCAAAAAAAGTTTTAATCTGCTATTTTGACACATATTTCAGGTTAAAGAAATATTGCACCTTCTGCAATTTGAAAATTGCAGCGGGACATTGTGCAATTTAATCTAATTTGCAATTAACTGCCCAGCCCTGGTGGTAACACGTTCTAAACTTGAAAATTTGCTGTCAATATGACAGTTTTCAGTTTTTGGTTTTGTTGATTGAGTTATTTATTGGATGTGTTTTATTATTTAGATAATCAGAGGTGGCACAAAGTTAAATTCAATTTGGCCCAAATTTAAGTGAGTCTGGTTCATAACCTGTTGGTTATAGTATATCATGTTGTTGGTTACTGAATATCTGAATATGCACGTGTTATTATTTTTGCTGTCTTGTGATTTTATAACACAAGGAACACTATTGTATTTCAAGGGTCAAAACTTCAGGCATGACTCCTTTTTTTCTTTTGTGTGTGTGTGTGTGGGTGTGTGTGTGTGGGTGGGTGTGTGTGTGTAAACTGAAAGAAGAGTTAGTAAGTAAATACACACTTTTAATGCTGATATTGTCAATGATTTCTTAGTTTTCTGCAGTTGGAACCCTATTTTGTGACTACTTAGCTATTTCTAATACTAGGTTTTCTCCCTCCTCTATTCAGCATCTATATCAGCATCATATTTTATCAGTATGCCCATCTCAAGAAACATCATCACAGTCTCAAATCTGTTCTTACCATCATTAGCTTCATTCCCAAGCCAAACTATCATCTTCACCACCAGTAGCCACATTAGTTACCGCTAGCATAATGGTCATCCCCAACATCCCCACCATCATCATCATCATCGTTTCAGGACTTATTATTAATACTTTCACCGCCTTCTTCGTGAGCTAGCACTTCACACCCGGATGACTTTAGCAGCCCACCAACGCCGAACATTTCCACAAAATTAGCTGACTCCACCACCATCTTGCTCCCCTTACCAACAGAATGTAATAAAACGATACAAAAATATAGGTCAGCCCGTGGTTTGTTCAAGACCATCGCAGCATGGAATGACGAAAATGACATGATCAAGGAGGTCAGGGATGAAGGCGGCCTCTCTTACCTTCCACCACCCCACAGAGAAACTGCATCTTTTCCATCTGGTCCGCCTCCTGCTTTCAGCCCCCCTAACGAGCGATGGGAAAGGATGTGTCCGCCGCGTCGCCCTAGATTTCAAAGATGTTCTCCATGTTTCTCCTCCATCTGCCTCAAGCTACTCTCACACATCCTCCTCACGCAGAAGCTGTCTGATGCATTCAGGAACTCAGCGGCAGCTCCGGCCTTCGAGCCTCCTAATGTAGAGCACAGAGAGGTAAACGTGGAGAAATGCTAGTAGGACAATGCTATCATTTATGTGGTTTAGAAGTGAAAAAGTCAGAGATACAAAGCTTTCGTATTGCTGTGGCAGAGCTTTATTCTCTTGACAGTTCTTTAAAATCAGGTTTAAACTCATCATAAAAAATCACAGAGAATTTCGATTCGTTAAGCAAGAAAAAGACTTAAACTAGCCCTTTTACTACCATAATGCAGGGCACTTGTCATTTCAATTTTTACAGAAGACTTTACATTTGTAATGTTCACTGGAATTTGAATTCAGTTTTATTATAATGAAATATGTGCACAGGAGAAATTAGCATTTTCCTTGATGGTGATTAAAATTACACGAAAAGCACTAAAGTATGCTATGTCTTGATTAACACAGGGAAAGGGGTCGCTTAGCCTACATGGAACTGATGTAGCACGGCTCTTAGAAATCTCATAACCATGGTAGATAGAGCAGCGCTTTCTCTGCTATTCAGTAGAGTTTCCAATTTTATCTCTTGATACGCAAAGAAAAACATAATCAAAGCTAGCTGACTGCCAACAACACTTACATGGAATTATTAGTTCGACATAAATCAAGTTTTTAAAACTCTTTTAAAACAGTGTTTAACTTTCCGTGAGCCATGAAGGCAGCATCAGCCTCCGCTGACAGCCTCCGGTCCGCACAGGCGCACTGGCCTTCTGCAAGCAATGCGGGCTTGTTGTGGGCGCGCCAATGCAAGGTAAGGGGAGAGAGAAGCGATTGATGGCACTTTGGCATTTTGTGGAGACCCCCTTCACATGAAAAAACCTGAAATGGATATTTTTTGTGTAATAGTTTACGCCACTGATTCCTCACTGAAAAAGCATTAACGTAATTGAGTATCGTTTATGTAAGACTGAAATCGTTCCAATTACTCAGAACTGAAACAGTCCTGATACTACATGGGTTTCCACAACACATTTTTAAACAGCATTTAACTCTTCAATCTCACAGTGATAAAATAAAAGGTGCAATTTAACCCAGAGAGCACTCTCCCACAGAGTTCACAGGTGTCATGGGTATAGTGGGAGATGGAGACATTTACTTTTAAAGTACGGTTATGTAGGAAGTTTGAGGTCATGGACGATGATGATGATGATCTTCTGAGAGTCTGAGTATGGGCCTGTGGTTGTTTCCTGAAACTGGCTTGGTGTGTTTCTAGTTATCCAGTTCTTTTTGATAGTTTTTCGATGTGGCTGAGGAGGCTGAGGGGGCGGTAGCTGGAGGGGTTGTGGGGGTCCTTATCATGGTGATGAGTGCTGATTTTCAGGGTGAAGGTTAGTGACCTGAAGTGATGCAGAATGCGAGGAGCTGTCCAAGGTGCTGAAGTTAGATGACTGGGGCTTGTTTTATCACGCTGTCAAAAGAAAAAAAACATTTAAAAAAGATACTTTTTTTATTTTTAGGAAATGTACTTTTGTTTATGCTCAAAACTTTAATGAAGAGTCTGATTTGAAAAAAAAAATAAAGGTAATAACAAAAATGCTTTTCAGTTATCAAAATATTAGTGGAACTTTGACTCAAAAATGAAATGAATATTCAATTATTCAATTAAAATTATTCACTTTGCACAGTGTATGACATTAAAATGAAAAAGACATTTAATTTTAAATTTTCTGAAAATGCCCTGCTAAATAATCATTTTCATTATTTGAAAGGAATAGCTCATTTTAACATTAACATAATAGGCATTATCAGAAATGCTTTATAATTTTCAGACCATGTGTGGACTTTTTGAATCCTAAATGAAATTATAAACAATCTTACCATTTTTATTTTCATTCCATCCGTCAGTTCACTCATTCCTCATCACAGCCCAAAAGAAAAGTTAGAGGATTTCCGCTCCCTCTTTTCCTCCTCCGGCTGTGCTTCACACAGAGAACAGTAGGTGGCGGTGTGTATTTATACTGCTGCCAACACATGGCAATCTTTTTGAGGCAGCCATTGTATGGAGCTATTATTGTTGTAAAAGTATTTGCCAATGCATACAAAGGTCTGTGGACAAATCCACAAATGTGTGTACCGATCTGCAAGTGTGTGCAAAGATCTGTAAATGCGTGCAAAGATTTGCAAATTCATACAAAGATCCACAAATGTGTGCACTAATCTGCAAATATGTAACCTTGCAAAGCAGATGGATCCGCCTGTTTCCATGTCTCCCACTGGCGAATCCATCTTGCAAAGCTCCCATCTGAACCCATTTGAGTTAGAAAGTGACAGGACCAATCAGTGACGAGGGGCAGTACTTTCAGGCGCGGTGGAGTCGTTACATAAGCAAGCAGCAGCAAGAGGCCGGTGCAAGTATGGTGGAAGACATTAGCGTGGATGTTGCCTTAAGTGCCAGTTTTATCAGAACTTGACGATATTTCTTTGTTAAAAGAAGAACAAATAACTCCACTGAGTTGTTTTCTTTTAAAAAATGACAACAGTCATGTACTGACATGTCGACAGTCGCCATGGTTCGTGTTATTGCTTGGTAACTACGCACACGCACCTTGGTCGCGGTTACGTCACATGTTTTGTTGCTCTGACTGGCTCGTAAAGATGTGACAGAACGTTCATCCAATAACACTTTGTTTTTCAAGTCCTCTGCCCTTTCCCAAACACTTAGCATTGAAGGTTTCCCAGGCGGATGTGTGAAGCAAATCCATCTGGCGTGTCAGGTTGTCTGCAGGGCCTACAACATCCTAGGCATCACAGAGGCCAGGAGGCAAAGGGCCATCAAGGAGGTAGCTGAGATTGCCTCAAGGTGGCTGTGGATTAAGAAAGGAGATCCGTGGGTAGGGTAGCACTACCCAGACACAAGCTGGGGCTTGATCAACCCCAGCTGGGTCGCCTGGATGAGAGTGTATGATGTTTGAAAGACCCCAAACACTTGAGGACTCCAGGTAACATCACTGATGATGTGTCCAGGTTGCATCTCTAGTGGATGTATGTCACAAGTGACTTTCCAGGGAACACATGGCTAGAAACCCCATACATTTATGACAATGTGTATTAAATCCAATAAAATAAGTTCAAAAGCTATTCATTATTAGTAGCTTGAACCTGAATGAGAGGGTACAACAGACCTTGTGCTATAAAGGAGGAGGCTGGGGTGGAGGAGGCTAAGCTTTGCAGCAGCAACAGCATTATGATGCACCACCATTAATGCGAGGAGGGATTAGTGAGAAGTACATCATATAAAAATACACCACTGTGTTGAGAGGAAGAGGTGTGATTGGCTAATCAGCTGTCCGTCAGCTGATCACAGCTGAGCGTATGACTACTGTGTCCTGCATGAACTGATGCTTGATTCATAAGTGCAACGACCTTATACCCAATCAGTGCTGAATCATACTGCTGCACAGGCTGATTAAGACACACCTTGTTATATCATGTTTATATTGACCATTATATGATTTGATATTTTATGGGATCTAACAAAAAAATTTGAGGAATTGCCTCGATAGCGCCCCCTAACAGTGTTCAAAGTTAAAGCCCCCTCCTTTCACTTTGTCCAATATCATTGAAATTTTGTGTGCTGATGCAGATTGTTTTACGTTTTACGATTGTTTTACTTTACTGTTTTTAAATGACTCAAGGTATTCACATAAAATTAGTGTCAGGAAGGAAATGTCGGTGCAGCACTGTACAAAAATCTGAGTTTCGGAAAGAGGGCGTGGCTGTTAAGGGATGCAAACATCAAAGTCGATAATTTTTTTACCTCAAATTTTGAACAACTATAACTCAGGTGAGTTTCATCATGCCTGAACAAGATTTAATGTGCTTGATTAGAGAATGCCTCTGAACACAACTGCAACTGTTATTTTCAAAAAATACACAAAAAAATTGCTTTTGGTAAATCATTGCCCATTTCACTCTGGTTTATCAAATCTCACTCGAATTCACTCAGACACATCCTAAGATGTGTACATTCTTTTTTGTGGAGAGTCAAAAGTTTACGTGTAACGGTGACGCCATGGTGACAGGAAGTAGTTTTTCGTGAGCTTAACGTAAAGACATGAAACTTGAGATATCAAATGCCTGGAGGGGTCTGAGGTGAATTATATGAATTTTGTTGGTGAGCATGGCTAAATAACTCAGTGGCGCCCTCTCAAATATTTGAGAAAAGCAGCTCCTGTGGCACACTGTATTGATCCAATCAACTTGATCTTTGGTGTACTAAGCTGAGCCCTGAAGGACTGAAAGTTGGCAAAATGTTGTACCAAGCTCAAAGGGCGTGGCCATGGCGGCTCATCAAAATCAGATGTTTCACAACGTCATGAAAGTGGCTCACAAAAAAATCCTGGTAGTTACAAGATTTGCTAAATCCTTCTGAAATTATCCCAGGCATTTCCCAAGATGTATACCTTACATATATCTGAAGCTCAAAAGTCTACATCAAAAGAAATTTGCACGCCAAGTTGTTGTATTTTTGTGCTGTTGTGGAATCTGTTTGCCTCTGCGCTGTGCCGAGTTTATTTATCCATGCGTGGCGCTGAGTGTTTGTATTCATGCGCTGCAGCAATTTTTGTATTTGTGTTGTGAACTTTTGTTTTTGTGTTTTTCTCAAATGTTGTCGTGTTTTTCTTTTTGCAAGGCGTTTTGAATTTGCAATCGTGTGAGACCTCTTGGCCACCGTAGATTTGGGCTCTCTGGGCTGAGGAGTGAGCTGGCTCTGATAAGGAAACCTCCTGATGGCAAATGTGAATGTGGAGAAATGGAAACTGTAAGAGGCTCTTGAGCCAAAGGCGGGAGCTATGCAGAGATCCAGGATCCACTGAAGAAACCGTCTTCAACAGCACACTTTACTTAATCTTGACAACTGGACTAAAATGAAAAAAAAGATGGAATTTCTACATGGAACTGTACTGAAAAATATGATAACCTGTTGAACATTTGAATAATAAACAGCAGAGGGCAGCAATACACTATTGATGCGTCTGGCCTTCCTGAACCACAGAAGAAAAATTACAACAAATTGTGGGTGGCACCTTGAACATGATGGACACTTAACTTGGCCTACCTTAAGTGACAGAATTGTTATGGTGCATCTAGAATGGCACAAAAAGATCTGCAAATCAGACCAGACAGAGATGAGTTTCCTTTAAGTGCTGTTAAGACTGTGGGGACCGGTTTTAACAGGTCTAAGATAGGTACCTGAACTGTACTCTCACAGTTAAATTAATTTTAGCATTGTAAGATTGAAGAGTTAAAGGCTGTATATATTCCATATACTTTCAGGGGTTTTAAGATATAATTTAATACAACTAATTTTATAATTTAATTGAATGTTGTAAATGTCAAAACATGAAGCCCTCCTTTAGCTACAGGGCTAGAGAGGACACTTTGTTTAATTTATGAGGTTTGTTTTTCCATATGAAATTGAAAAGAATATTATCTAACCTATAACATTGGAGATTTGGGGACCAGGATAAAGGGGTTTCCAAAATATGGTCTAAGGTCAGAACAAAAGCAAGTAGAGATACTCAGACAAGAAGGCGTTGTGTGACTTTAAAGGTTGTTATTCCCTGTGCTTAAACAGGCCTGAGTTAATGTTAACACTCCTACTGTCAGAAGACCCCCACTTCAGTTTGACCTGTTATTAATCAAGAGAGAGCGCCCTCCTGTGGCTGTGGAGTGTACATGCTGTGAAAGAGAACAGTCTAAATCATGAATTTAAAGAGGAATGTTAATAAATCACAAGGAAATATTACAGAATCCTCACCAAGAACAAAACCCAAGGTTCAACCTGCTGATGGGATGTGTCATCACCTTCAATGACATTATCTCCAAAGGCAAGGATGGAATGTTTTATAAGCTTCAATGACATCATCTCCAAAGGCATAACATCTAAGCCAGTAAAACATTCCATCTTTGCCTTTGGAGATGATGTCATCAAGGCTTATTAAACACTTCGTCCTTGCTTTAAAAGATGATGTCATCAAAGCTTGTTAAACATTCCATCTTTGCCTTTGAAGATGAAGCTTATAGGAATGATGTTGTTTGATTTTTGTTTTCTGATTTGTTGTTATATTGTTATTTGATATTCACTCCATATTTTTAACACAGTGAAAAGGGGTGCAGAGAATAGCTGCTCACTGATGGATGATCTGATTTCAGGCGCTGACAACGTTAAATGTCTCTGTGAAAGTTTCAGTCAGGAAGAGACTTGTTGCAACATACAGGAAGCAGAGACACTCTGTTTATGCCGGCTCATACTACAAAGATCAAATTGAAGATAAAAACATTTCCTCAGCCTACTCTGGGCTAAAACTTTGTCGATTGCCAGGCTTCAAAGGAAAAAACAAAGGTCCTTAGGGGGCTGGTTTGACCTCCATCTCTACAGTTACGGAGGCCAGTGAAGATGGCAGCACCCACATTATGGCAGAAGTGCTTATCCCATCAGGATTAAGCCTCCCTGAAAATCTCCCCCTCTCTTAGATTATTAACATTATTAAAACATATGTCAGGAATTAAGAAGGGGTTAAAATGGCTTGTAGATTATTTTCATCTTGTTTAAACTTCACAGACAAAATGTGACTCTCTGCTGGTTTCTGTTATTATCATAACATATTTTAAGATGTCAGCCATGAAGATTTAATCAATCTGCTTCCTCATAAGCAGAAACACTTAATTTTCAAACTTTCTATCAGATATTTACAACAGCCTATAAGGGTCACTCTAAAAACAACACTAAAAAAAGAGGATCTGTTTATTTAAAAAAAAAAGTTTAAACTTTATAAAATATGCAAAAAAACAAAACAAAACAAAAAAACACCAATTTGTATTAAAAGTTGTACATTTTTTTAAAGAACTCAAAATTTTCAAGTCAAAATGTTACAAAAATATAGTTAATAGTTTAAAAGATCACATTTCTATATTTAATCACAAATAAACAAACAACTTAAATTTTATGAGTTTTAAAAGAAACAAATTCAGCCTTTAAAATTTAATGTCAAAAGGTTATAAATTTATATAAAAATCCTCAAAATGTTTCATTAAAAAGTAAGTGTAAACTTTTCTTTTTTAAAGATCAATTCATTTTTAGTTTTAAAAGTCTTTAAAAACACATTTACATTTGGAGTGTGAAAAGTCATTAATTTACCCAAAAAATAACATTCACAATTTTTTAAATTATAATGTCAATTAATTTCAAAAACCCCTCAACATTTTTGGTTATACATTTTAATTTATTTTTTTAAAATGACTTTAAAAGAAACTTTTTTTTCTTTTTTTTTTTTAAGTAAAAGGTAACATTTTGGGGTAAAGACTCAAACTTCTCAGGTGAAACAGTCACAAATTTAAGGGGGAAAAGAAGAGCAAACCTCCCCTCAGTTTTAACTCAATATATTGGAGTTAACATTCATAAGTATATGGAAAACAAGATGAGACATTTCCATAAATTAGGACTATTCAACCACGGATTTCAGTTTGCTTTAGAGTACATCTAAAATCTTATGATATACTAAAATTATGACTTCATAAGCGTTACATTTCCTTCTCCTATAATGTCAACATTCACAACTTTTAAACAAATAAAAATTATTTTCGTGTAAATATTAACTGTTAATCTCAAAATATATACATACTCTTTTTTCTTTGAAAAATTATAGATCTTTTTTCCTTTTCTGGCACTAGTAGGCCGCTATACATTCAGCTTGTATTAACATGTTTTACTGCAGGGGGCAATGAAGCTCCTGAGGAACTGTTCTGGTCATAAATCACATCAAACCATCACCAGCCTGTCGCTGCTGCTGCCTCTGCTGTTGATGTCATTAAAGTTTGGCTAAAACCTGTTGCAGACTGTTTTCAGCAGGTTTTATACAAACTTTAACAGTCAGCAGACTGTTTGCTGACTGTTTTTTAAGTTTGGACCAACCTCTTGCAGACTGTTTGCTGACTGTTGTTAAGGTTTGGATGAAACCTGTTGCACACTGTTTGCTGACTACTATAGGGACAGAGGGAGACTCGGGAGGGGGGAGTTAAGCCGGTGGCAGTGTCAGCCTTGAGGGAGAGGAGGGGGGAGGAGAGGAGGGGAATCAATGAAACCCAGAACCAGATCTGAGTCTGAGTCTGTTCACTGCTGTCTAGTAATGACAGGACCCTTACACGGGGTCACGGTTGGATCTGTGTCCGGGATCTGAAGCCCACCAGCACCGCAGACTTCACCCAAGTTTATACGCCGTCAGCTGCTCAAATAACAGGGAGAAACTGCAGGTCTGACCGGGAGAACCGAAGGACTTTTATTTCTAAAACCGTGGCTGTGGTTTTATGAACAATCTACAGAGAGGACATCCTGAGAAAACAAGGTGAGTCCGTTTATTAATCTTTAAAACTTTAACGGTAACGTTAACGGTATACTCAGAGACCGGGAGTCAAGCACGAGAAAACACCTGGTAAAGTGTTCCTTTCAAAATAAAAGCAGGGTCCTTATACGCATGGAAGAAAACAAATTCTTCCGTATTCTTAGTGCTTTTTCCCCCAAGTGAAAGTAGGATTAAAAAAAAAAGTAACTTAATATTATTGATTATTTCTTTGGGAAATCAATCTGACTTAATCATGAGTTAATAAAAATATTTTACAATGAGAAAGTTTAGAAGACTGAAAAAAAAATACAGTAAAATGAAATATTAAATGATTGAAATAAGTGGATAGAAGAAACTGTTAAAAGTATATTAAAAAAACAACAAATAAAAAGTTCTTATAACAATGAATAAAAATAGATATGTAATGTATGTAAATAGTTAAATAAAACGGACTTTATTTAGAGAAAATTTTTGAAAATATAATACAATAAAATGAAATCAGTATCAGTTACAAAATTATAAACAACCTCCTGCTTTGAAAGGTAATTTAATTTGAAAAATAAGAGTTTTTGTCTTAATTAAATTATCGAACATTTTATTTAATTAGGACAAAGAATATAATATATATATAATAAAAACATATTTATTAATACTAAAATATTTGCATAAGAGTCAAGTGAAACACTTACATCATAACGTGGCATATTTATAAAGAAAATCGTCATAAATGATCATTTTCAAGTATGTTTTCTTTATTTCTATGCTGTTATTGAAAGTGTTATTTTGAAATTCGAAATACTCGTTAAGAATGTAAAACTTTGTTAATAGAATTCAACAATAAAATAACAACATAAAAACAAACAAACAAGACAAACAAGCCAAAACTTAAGGAAATCTTTCATGACCGTCAGTTATCGGCTAAGTTTTTAAATTATCGATGATGATTCTTTATTAATGAAAACGCCTTTGTTAACCTTGGCTGACTAGTTTTCTACAATCATAGACTTAAAAAGGATATTTTTGCAGTCATCTTTCGCGTGAATGTTTTATTTTGAAAGCTGCCACCGGAAGTATCACTCACTTTACTGAGTCTTTCACTGTTAAAGTCTTCTATTTGGCCGTTTTGCTCTGTTAATAACGCTTTAAACTTTATGATTATAACAGAATCATTCACGTCTTTGTGTAATTTTAACCATAGATCAGTAAATTCTGAATTGGTGTTATCCTATTTATTTATTGTGCTGGATTCTTAAAGCACAAAGTGAGCTAATCAGATTACTGATCAGCCGTTTAGGCCAAGTGGGCTAATCTTGTCTGAGTGACCTGAAGCTTTACAGATCCAGGTTAAAGTGAATAATTAGAATGAGTTAGAGCTTAAACAGAGGCTATTTACAGGTAGAATAAAGGCTATTTAAAGAGAACAGCAGAGTATATTTGAAACAAACATTTAGTCCAAATAAAGCCAACATTAGTTTTTATAGGGCTTACATTATTAATTTAATTTAAGCTTACACAAAGCTTTTAGAGCTGATTTTATCAATTTAGCTTAAGCCTAACATGATATTTTGTAGAGAGCTTCCATTATTCATTTAATTTAAAACTAGAAGAAGTTTTTTATGGAGCTGACATTATTCAATTTTAAAGTAGCATTTTTATAGAACTGACGTGCTGCAGGTCAGAGTTCAGACTAGAACTGATAGAAATGCCTTTGTTGACATCACATGTCTTTAATGATGTCATAAAGGTTGGGAGGGAGGAGGGCTTAGACATGCCCACTCTATCCTTCCTAATGTCCCTTATCAGCCACAAAAGCATTCAGCTTTTCAGATTTGATTATTAGCCATAACGTCATAAACATTTAAGGTGGACTTTTGGAGGAGACAACATGGAGGAGACAACATTTAGAATGTAATCAAACTTATTCAAGAAAAAACACGTTTTAGTCAACATCTCAGCCAACAATACTACATTACCAACAATCTAAAAGTGTCATAGTGACATCCCTGATTGGCTGAACCTGCCTTAATGCAAAAACTTCAGCATTCAATCCAGTACTAACGCTTGAAGAGGATTTAACTGTCTTTTTAAACTTTTTTCTAGGTCATACCCATTTTTTAGTCCAGGTTAAAGATAATCTTTTTTCAGGTTTAAGCAAACCTGTTGTCCAAATTAAGGCTAATTTGCAGTCCAAGTTAAAACTAATCTTTATTCCAGTTTAAAGCTTATTTGTTGTCCAGGTTAAAGCTAACCTTAATTCCAGCTTTAAGTTAACCTGTAGTCCAAGTAGAAGCAAATTTGTAGTCCTCATTAAAGTTAATTTGTAGTCAAGGTTAAAGTTGATTCTTAGTCCAAGTCAAAGCTAATGTTTAGTGCTGGTTAAAGCTTATTTGTAATCCACATTAAAGCTAGTATGTAGCCTGTTAAAAGGCTAACATTTTGTCCAAGTTTATGCTGACTTGTAGTCCAGATAGATCATTTTCAGTCCTGGTTAATGCTAATTTGCAGTGCGATCTAAAGCTTATTTGCAGTCCAAGTTAAAGCTAACCTGTGATCCAAGTTAAAGCTAATTTGTAGTCCATCTTAAAGCTAACTTGTAGGTTAAAGCGAATTTGTAGTTCATGGTATTAAAGCTAGCATGCAGCCCATTTAAGGTGTACGTTTTTTTTCCAGATTACAGTTTACTTGTAGTTCATATTGAACATTACATTTTATAGAAACCTGTAGTCTGTGTTAAAGCCGACTTTGACGCCATATAAAAACTTATGTAAACTTTTTAAAGCAGCTCACATGTCATCAAAGATAAAGCTAACTTGCAGTCCATATTAAAGCTAACATTTCATCAAAGCTAAAGCTAGCTTGCAGTCCATATTAAAGCTAACATTTCATCAAAGATAAAGCTAACTTGCAGTCCATATTAAAGCTAACATGTTATCAAAGTAAAAGCTAACTTGCAGTCCATATTAAAGCTAACATGTCATCAAAGATAAAGCTAACTTGCAGTCCATATTAAAGCTAACATGTCATCAAAGATAAAGCTAACTTGCAGTCCATATTAAAGCTAACATTTCATCAAAGCTAAAGCTAGCTTGCAGTCCATATTAAAGCTAACATGTCATCAAAGTAAAAGCTAACTTGCAGTCCATATTAAAGCTAACAGGTCATCAAAGATAAAGCTAACTTGCAGTCCATATTAAAGCTAACATTTCATCAAAGCTAAAGCTAGCTTGCAGTCCATATTAAAGCTAACATGTCATCAAAGTAAAAGCTAACTTGCAGTCCATATTAAAGCTAACAGGTCATCAAAGATAAAGCTAACTTGCAGTCCATATTAAAGCTAACATTTCATCAAAGCTAAAGCTAGCTTGCAGTCCATATTAAAGCTAACATGTCATCAAAGTAAAAGCTAACTTGCAGTCCATATTAAAGCTAACAGGTCATCAAAGATAAAGCTAACTTGCAGTCCATATTAAAGCTAACATTTCATCAAAGTAAAAGCTAACTTGCAGTCCATATTAAAGCTAACATGTCATCAAAGATAAAGCTAACTTGCAGTCCATATTAAAGCTAACATTTCATCGATATTAAAGCTAACTTGTGATTCTGACTAAATCTATCAAGCAACAACAACCAAAGCTATAATTTCAGTGTTTACTTTTATATCCAGGCTTTGTTCAATTGGATGTATTTATTGAATACACAAAGAATGTTATTGGTTACCCTGATGAGCAGAGAAGGATATGAAAGTGTTTCATGTTCTTGTTGTGGCCCCGGTCACTCACAGGTTGTGGGACATAAACATCATTCCCCCTGTGAGTATGAAGGTAATGTTAAAATGTTGTAGATTTACTGTATGTTTAAAAACAGACAGATACAGTGAGGAAAACATTCTCCATCCAGCTGATGTCCCAGTCCAGCAGACAGAGAAGGAGCATTCAGATTCACTGACTCTGTGGTTTGGTCATATCACATCTAAAGTGGTTCTAGACATGATAACAGCTCATTTCTTATTTATGTGTAATGTTGGCGTTGTTGTGGTCTTGTGGGGACCTCCCGGCGGTGGAGTCTGTAGCATCAGTGTAGTCACATCTTGGGGCTTTGGTCTGATGGAGGTGGAGATGCTGTTTATGTTGTAGTGGCAGCTACAGGCCATGTTGAAGGTAAGGTAGCTTGGCGGTGGTGCAGAGGATCAGGGGCCCCTTCATTAAAACCTTATCTCTATTATTAGGGCCCATGTATCTGGTTTTTATGTCAGACTCAAACAGCTGATGATTGTTAGATCTGCCCTCCAACCTGATGGTTGTCTGATGACATTTGAGACATTCTTTCTCTACTGATCATGGTGGCTTTAGTTCTAAAGGGACCTATTCCCTGCAGACTGTAGACTTCAGATCTCTGACTTAAAATTCACTTGTGTCCTTCTCTGAGCATTCTCTTTGCCTCCAGCAGCAGTTTTAGCACCAAGGCCTCTTTAAACTTTAAACCCAACACAAGACGTCCAAGAGCTCTCTGGGATTCAGTTTCTGTGACGCTGATGGGAATCAGCTGCTCGTCTGCAAACCAACTCTGGTTTCTGCACCACCAGGACCTCAGTCACCAACCATTCTGAAGGCAAAATGAGATTTTAAAACCCTCATGCACAGTGTAAAAGGGGGTTCTGACATCCACCTTTCACATCTGTGGACATCTAAGGACGCTAGAAAGTGCTGACAGAGGGACATTTTTAAATTTTCTAGTTATTAGGACACAAATATGAAGAATTACAAAGGACAGAGTAATGTAGGATTGTAAATGTTTTACATTATCATGGCATAACAGCCATCTCCACCCTCCAACATAATGATGAAATAAGTCAGAACCACCAGAAAACAACCAAAATGTTTTCTTTTTTTTCCATGGGAACAATTATATAAAGCACATTCAGCTAGGGAAGGGCCTCAAATTGGTCTTTGCCTGGGGCCTCAACATTTCTACAACAGGATAGGTCCTGGGCTGGCCTGCTTACAAAAGGTGAGTATGGAATGTTTATAGGCTTCAATGTCATCATCCTTAAAGGTAAAGCGGGGGATGTTTTAAAAGCTTTGATTTCATCATCTTTAAAGGCAGAGGACAAAATGTTTTATAAATTAGATTTATCATCTTTAAAGGCAGTGGGCAGAATGTTTTATAAACTTAGATTTCATCATCCTCAAAGGCAGAGCTCGAAATGTTTTATAAGCTTTGGTGTCACCATCTTCAAAGGCGAAGATGGAATGTTTTTCAAACTTTGTTGACATTGTCTCCAAAGGCAAGGATAGTATGTTTTATCAACTTTGATGTCATCATCTCCAAAGGCAAGGATAGTATGTTTTATCAACTTTGATGTCATCATCTTCAAAGGCAAAGATGGAATGTTTTATAAACTTGATGATGTCATCTTGGAAAAGGCAGAGCACGGAATGTTTTGTAAGCTTGGATTACATCATCTTGGAAGGCAGAAGATGGAATGTTCATGAAGCTGGGGATGTTGGGGCCTAGTTCAATGCAGCTAATTCTTTGCCCAAACATTCTCTAGTGTTTGGTATCAGTGTAATCATTTAACTGCTCCTGATAGAGTCAGGGCCTTCATGATCTGCAATGAAAATATCAAACATTTTTGTTATTAATGATTGAAGACTGAGCTGCCTCCATAAAAATAACCACAACAGCCAATGAAAGCAGGCAGACCCGGAAGCAACACAAACTCTATGTTTTTACTACTCACAGACATGACAGCCAACATAAACAAAACTGCGCCCTGAGCCGAGAGGAATATAAGAAAAGACAACTAGCTTGTGAAAAAACAATACAAGTGTCTGTGTACTGTCTCATAAAGACATATTCAGGCATTATTTTCTAATGTCTTAAAGTCAGATGCTTATCCAGACTTACTGGCTCATAGAAGGTGTAAAAAGATATTTTTGACTATAAGTCAGACAGATCCCCTGTGTAAAACTTGAGTATTTGCAGTGTAACGGTTAAATGTAAATAATGGTGTACATTCTACAGGAGTGGAGGGTTAAGAGGATTTTTCTTAGTAAGATGAAAAGGAGAAACTGCTGTGAAAACATTCCTGTTTCATCTCTAACAGCTGCTCTGTCTGTTTCATATCCATCTTCTGGAAGATTCTACCTACAGCCCCGAGTGCTTCTGACACACGGCTGTTTCTAAATGGGGCCATAAGGGTCCCAGGGATGAGGAGGAGGAGGACGACGCTGGAGAGGAGCAGCTGGTGCTCTGCTCCTTGACAAAGGCTCCAGTTAACAGATTAGAGGCTTTAATGCTAAATTTAGCCACCCCAACGCTACATACTGCACATGCTGAGTCTGCATCCATAACAACAGGTTCTTAAAATGTTCATACATTAAATTATCATTGGTTTAAATGTTTCAAACCTATCACAGTACTTTGTCTCTTGATCATGATTTAAACACAGATATAACCTTCTTCCTCTTATGTTGATTGTCCTCTGTTGGCGGTTTTTTGGAAAAGTGGGTGGAACTACTTTTTCAAAAGTTGCCAACTATGGCCTACTATTTGGAAGAGAAAGCTGGAAAAAGCCCCAAGCATCCCCATCCTCTCAACATTTTGTCCTCTGCCCTTGAAAATGATGTAACCAAAGCATTTAAAGCATTCCATCCTATCCTTTGACGATAATGTCATCATAAAACATTCCTAGCTCTGCCTTTGAAGATGATGTTCTCAAAGCTTAAAAAACATTTCATCCTCTACCTTTGAAGATGTAACCAAAGCTTATCAAATATTCTGTTCCCTGCTTTTGAAGCTAATGTCATCAAAGCTTGTAAGCATTCCATCCTTGCCTTTGAAGATGATGTCATCCTTTAAGTTTATAAAACATTCCATCCATGACTTTTTTAGTTAATTTAATCTATTTTGATGCTACTTCATGCACTTTAAGCCCCACATTTACCCTCAAAACACACATCTTAATCACTGAAAGTTGTTTTAGATATTAGTCTTATGTCTGCTGCATGTTTCTAACGACTGTGGAGCACAAGGCCTCAGGCAGTTATCTACCTTTGCATTATGTTAAATCAGCCATGATCCAGACGACAGGCTTCACACAGACAACATCAAATCAAAAAGTTGTCTATCCTGTTTAATTTCTTGAATCATATCAAAATTTTCAACTCCGGTCTCATGGCAGCCCTGTAATAGGTACAAGAAAGCCTGGTACAGGACAACAGAATAAATCTGCCCTTATTGAAGTAACACGGACACAGCCCATTAATTTAGGGGATCTTCAATAATCCGTCTAATCTCATCTTCACTGCTGTCTTTGTCCTGCATTGTTCTTTTTAATCTTAAGGATGTGATTGTTTCAGAGTCTGGTATCTTCTTAATATCTTTTGTTAATCAATATATGATCAGAAATTACCAGAGAGCACCCAGGAACACAACACAACAAAAACATTAGACCATGTAAATGAACAAAACTTTATTTTAGATAGAATTAATAGTTCAAAAGAGGAGAACAGGACAACATTGAGAGGAAACCCTAATCTGTCTTTAAGTGAGCTGATAGTAAATACTTTAGTACACTTCCACTGGTGGTTTGAGGTGAACATGGCGTGCTCCACCATCAGCAGCTCAGAGAAGATTATTCTCATGATTCTCTGAGAGGAAAACAAACATCAGCTTTAACTGAACTCCACCATTCATCTTCCTCCTCTGATCCTTCAAATCCTCAACGTGGAGTCACCGAGAAGATGAGAGGCCAGGGTCAGAGAGACAGGGATGGGTCAATTTCATCCTTATGGTAGATGTAGAAGTAGGAAGGGGTCGTTGATGGTGCTCTTAAATAATAAAAACATCCACAGTAGCAGGATGGAGTCGGAATGTTACCTCAAGTGGTTGTCTCTTATTTCTTTCTTCTTGGTGAATTAACACACCAACTACAATACTTCATCTCCCTATCATCATTAGAACATAGATATACCAACAAGCTTTTCTTATGTTGACTGAAGAGAAACCCCCCCCCCCCCCCCCATCTCCAGCTTCATCAAAATTCTGTCCTCTTCCTTGGAAGATGATGTCATCCTTTAAGTTTATAAAACATTCCACCCTTGTTCTTGAAGAGGATATCATCCTTGAAAGCTTTGAAAACACTCCATTCTTGCCTTTGAAGATGAAGTCGTTCTTTAAGTTTATAAAACATTCTACCCCCACCTTTGATGTCATTTTTGAAGCTTTTAAAACATCCCATCTTGTCTTTGGAGATAATGAAATTCTTTTAAGTATATGAAACTTTCCACTCCTTGCCTTTGAAGTTGATGCCATCCTTAAAAGCTCTTTAAAGCTTTTCCTTTGAAGAGGACATCTGTTGTGGTGCCAAAAACTCAAAATGGAGGACCCAATTGCTGATTAAACAAACTAAAATTTAATTAACAAAAGTCCAAGGAAAAACTCCAACAAAACTTACTTCTCAAAAATAATAAAGCAGGTAACAGAGATCTGAATCAAACACGAGGAGGAACTGGAGAGGCAACGTAGACATCCAACATTAAACAATGAACTGACACAAGACAGGGAGAAACACAGAACCTAAATACACAGGGACTGATTAGTCACAGGGAGACAGGTGAGGACAATGAGACACAGGTGAGGGCAAACGAGACACAGGGGGGTAAACAAAGTGGATGGAAACTCAGGCAGGAAGAAAATTGAAATCACACACAAGGGAAAGCAACTGCAAAACTAGAAAAGCACTCGGAGAGCGCAGACCTCTGCCATTAGCCCTGTCCCCCAATAGCAAAGAATCTTTTAAAAAATTCCTGGATCTGTCCCCATGTGCCTCCCACCACAGCATTCACCAATTACTCCCTCCCCGGTCGAGTGGAAACACGGTGAGGCAAAGTATAGGCTTTGTTACGGGTGGACTGTGTTGGTGAAGCATTGCCTGCTGGTGCCAACAGATGCACTGACAGGCTCACCCATGGTCTCACTGGACGACTGGAAGTCATGGTAGAGGGTGAATATTCCCCTATTCCTCCCAGCATTGTGAGTATTCTCGCTACAATTCGCTGTCTTTCTCTCTGTTACGCTCCGACTCGTCTGCTCGAGCGGGCGTGCATCTTTCAAACTTTATAAACTCCAAAACTTTGAATAGAAACACAGCCAAAATGCTGCTGGGATTGAAGTTACTCATGTCCGCCACCTCCTGGTGTAAAGTGGTAACAGTGTGGACCTCCGCCATTAGCCCTATCTCCCAATAATACAGAATCCTTTAAAAAATTCCTGGATCCAGACAGTGATCTGGATCAGTCCCAAAATCTAATCAGTTCTTCCTTATGCCATTTCTGACATTTCCTGAAAATTTAATCAAAATCCGTCCATGACTTTTTGAGTTACGTTCCAAACAAACAAACTAATAAACTAACAAACCGTGCAGATCACATAATCTCCTTGGTGGAGGTAATAAAACAGGAAACTTCACAAAGCACAAGAACACTGGACAAGGGGGAAGATATCCAAAACATAAGTAACACTAGGAGGGGAGCATGGAAACAAAAACAAACACTGGTAGTTAAACATGACATGAAACACAGGGGGCAGGGAACAAATGCCAACACTCATAAATACCAAAAAATACAAACTAGGAAAAATCTTAAGGAAACCTAATTACAAAATAAAACTAAGAACATGGAAATAACAAAGAATAAACAGGAAAACACTGAAAAAACTCAGGAATCCTGGAACATGACAATGTCATCCTTTAAGACTTTGAAAATATTCCATCCTTGCCTTTAAAGATGATGTTATTCTTTAAAGATTTCTTGCAATATTGTATCCATTTGTTTGAAGATGATTTCCTCCTTTAAAACTTAAAAAAATATTCCATCCTTATCTTTGAAGATGATGTCATTCTTTAAAGCTTTTTAAGAAAAACATTCCATCCTTGCCTTTTAAGATGTTTTCATCATTTTAAGCTTCTAAAACATTCCATTCTTGCCTTTAAAGATGATGCCATAATTTTAAGCTTTTTTAAAACATTCCATCTTGCCTTTGAAGATTATGTCCTTTCTCTTCCCATGGATTGATAGCATGCTCACTATTGTAGAGATGGACCATGTATTAGACCTGCAGTTGTCCTTAAATCCCTGCGTTCCCACCGGCATGATTCAAACCTGATTATTTCACCCTTAAGTCCTGATAAACCAGTGTTATTTCTATCTTGGGTGCTGTTGTTTGTCCTCACAGAGTCACAGCGTCACATTCTCTGCTGCCGGTGTGAATCTGTCACTTTAGGTTATCTTTACATCTTATTAATTTACAGGACAAACCCTGATGTTCCTTTTTACCGCTCCACCCTGAAGGCCTGCACATTCTCAACATTTTCTCAAGAATATCAGATCTAAAAACAAGCATTTAGAGGAGACTAGGATAAAGCAGGGAGGTCAGGAGATGAATAATGGGTTTTTGTGAGTTCATTGAATAAATTGTGAATATTTGGAGGGGAAATGAACAATTTAACAAAGGGGAGTACATAGTAGGACATTCAGCCTCCCTACCACACAGTAATAATTTCTGCTCTTAGAAATTTTGGGGTAATTGTAAGAATGTCCATTTAAGTTAATGTGGTTATAATGTTAGAAGAATTTTCTGAGGAAATTTTCAAGTATTTCTGAAGAAATTTTGGAGATGTGTTTATATATTTTAGCGAGTTTTGCTGGAAGTCGGTGGGTGGGGGGATTATTATGGATTAACAAATGTATTTGGAAATTTGTTTGGGGGAATTTCCATCATTTAAATAAAAATTGGAGGAATGTAACAGTACATTTTTGGGAATTTGGTAATGTATTTGACTGGGAATTTGCAATTTAGATTGTGGAGAAATGCCTGAAATTTTAGAGGAATTTACATGGAAGTTTTGGGAATTCTTTTACTGCTGATAACATTTTCAAAATGGCTCAATAGCATCCACCTGATATTTTCATAAAATGGTCCACATAGAGGTTACTTTCAGCTATATGCATGAAATTTTGCAGGTTTGTGCAGCTTGATGAGATCTACAAAAAAAGCCTCTTGAACCCAAATCCTCCAACAGGAAATAAGCACAAAGTTGGACATTTTGGCCTATTTTCAGGGGTCACAACCTGATGAGCTTCACCTAGGTTATTCATCCTATCAATTTCATCTTTGGTGTACAGTAAGAAGACATGTTAATGATGAAAAGTTATTAACATCTTCCTTAAATCTCAAAGGGCCTGGGCATGGCAGGTCACCAAGACTTGATATCTTGCCGTGGTCCAGTTAGGCTCAGTCTTATTTCTAATTGTAACCCTCTGATTCCCATTTCCTTCTTGCTCCTTTAAACAGAGTTACAGGGGTATTGTTGAAATCCTCCCCTAAGGCATGGGGTGTGCCTTTGGAAAACGCAAAATTTGGCACATGCATCAGTCCTGGTCAAAGGATTCTTTGCTGCTATTTTGTCGATTATGTTTGCAAATGGCTCCATAGCGTCCCCTTGAAGTGTTCATGAAAGGGCCCATGTAGAGGTTACTTTCAGCTACATTAAGGAAATTTTGCAGGTTTGTGCAGTTTGACCAGGTCTACAAAAAAGTATCTTGGGCTGATACCCTAACCCCAACGGAAAATCTGCTGTTTTGAATAAATTAGCTGAAATGGGGGAATTTTTTGACCGTTTCCAAAGGTTATAACTGGATGAACTTCTCCTAGACCATTCATCCTAGCAACTTAATTTTTGGTGCATGGTAAGAAGAGATGTTAATGATTAAAACTTACAAATATCTTGGTAATAACTCAAAGGCTGTGGCTATGGCGGCTCTTCAAGTTCTGGATCAGTGAGGCACAATCCTATATGTAGCTTTTACCCTACTCCTTTGAGTTCTGGTGCCTCCTTCAAACAGAGTTGCAGGTTGGTGGTGAAATCTCCTATGAAATGGGATGACCCTTCTGGTTCCTGATATGTCATTAGAAGTCATCGATGACATTTATGTTAACAGACAAGAGAACATTTCTGTTACAAGAAATTTTTATGCTTGTGTGATCATAAAAATGTTCTGTTTAAAAAAACATCCCACTTACAGCTCCTGAAGAAGAGCAGGATATAATAATGAGTAATTAGGCATGTTTTTAAAGGTTTTATTCTCCTCCGTTTGAATCCTGGTGATAAACTGGAGCAGGTGGAGCTCGTCGGATGCAGCCATTTTTAGCAGACCTGAACTGAACCTTACTCTGCCTCTGGTGATGCTCCAGTTTTACCAATTATTCCTGAGGACAGTGAAGTACTCTCAGAGGGAATTAAATGATGTTAAGGAGATTTCTATTCATAAAGATGAGTGGAGAGGAGGTGGAGGGAGGAGAAGGGCTGTCAGGAGAGATATAACACCTCACTATAGAGTAAAATTTACAAGGATGTAAATATGAACATTTAAAATCAGTTTGAACCAAATCATCTCTGTGATCCCTCCTTTTTAACCCTCTGCTCCTTTTCATCAGTGTCTGCCTATAACCACTATTGTGAAATATCTGCTCATTTCCTGGGAAATTGTTGCCTATAAAACACGCCAGAGTCCTGATTTAACTATCGATAATTAATGCTTAGATTAAAAAAAAACAATCAAATATTACGGTGTTAATCTCTCCGTCTTATAAAATAAGGAACTGAAATCTGTTCCTTCACTTTATAACTTTGGCATATTTGCTTTCATTCACATCAGTTATCTTTACCATATGCAAATTATTTTATTGTAATTACTGACAATCTTATACGTAAATGCATGGCTTCAGTCTCCTAATATTCTGACTTTTTTCTCTTCTTACTTTATTCTCATGAATTTATAATTTGTAAGAATGCCTTGTAAACTTGATGTTCTCCATTTTACCTGGCTTTGTTTTCATAAATTTGTGAATTTACTTCAGTGTCCTACACCCTGATATATTGGTAATCTCAAATCTTCAGCAACATAAATCTATGATTTTTCTACTCTTAAAACTTCAGTTTTATCATCTTAGGTCAATATATTTGAAATGAGAAATTGAAAATCAAGAAACAAGCTGTTTCCAACTTGCTGTTAAAAAAATAAAAAAGGAAAACAATACACGTAAATAAAACCAGCCCTTGGCTTTTTTAAGGCTTTTTATATTAAACTGGGCATCAAAACAGAAACGAAAACAGACTGTTTTTGAATCCATTTATCATTTTTTCTTTTAATATTTGATGATGACTGAGTTACAAATCAATTAAAAATGGCTATTTTTTCATTTAACTGTTTAAAAAAACAAATTATACTGCTAATAAATGTCTCGTTTTCTCATTTTTGTGTCTGAAACGAAATAAAAAAAAACTGATTTTTTTTTCATAATTATGTTGTAATCACAGAATAGAATATGAAAAAACAGCCACAAGCAGTCAATTTAATTTTTTCATTTATTGCGTGACTCAGTGAAGGTGTTGTCCTCAGAAAAGCATCCTGAGATACCAGCATAAATACAAATAAAAAAAACCTCTTATTTGAAACAAGAAAACACCCTTTTTTCATATATTATTAAATTTAACAAATAATACATAGATTTACTTTTTTGTTTTGTTTTTCGTTATTGATTTTCAAAAAATAAAATAATTACAATCAGTTTATTTTCATCTTACTGTTTTTTTGTTCTGATCAAAGATAGGAAGGTCAAAAAACAAAACACTAGTGATTTAAGATTCTTTTAACAACAGCAGTAGTAGAAGTTAAAATATAAAGGAAAAAAGAATGTTAATTGCAAGTGTTCCATTTTTTTTTCTTCCTTTCTTGCTCAGTATACAAAAATGGTAAAATTAAAAACAAACTATAGTTATCATTATTATTTATTATGAAAATGAAAACATATTTATTTTTTGTTTTTTGTTTTTTGTTTAAATCCCAGTTTAATGTGAATTGACTGAAAGAGCCAAGGGCCGGGTTTTTCATGTTTTGTTTCCACATACACTATATTGCCAAAAGTATTTGCTCACCTGCCTTGACTCACATATGGATGTCCAGACATCCCATTCTTAATCCATAGGGTTTATTATGACGTTGGTCCACCCTTTGCGTCTATAAAAGCTTCATCTCTTCTGGGAAGGCTTTCCACAAGGTTTAGGAGTGTGTTTATGGGAACTTTTGACCATTTTGCCAGAAGCACATTTGTGAGGTCACACACTGATGTTGGATGAGAAGGCCTGGCTCTCAGTCTCTGCTCTAATTCATCCCAAAGGTGTTCTACCAGGTTGAGGTCAGGACTCTGTGCAGGCCAGTCAAGTTCATCCACACCAAACTCTCTCATCCATGTCTTTATGGACCTTGCTTTGTGCACAGTCATGTTGGAACAGGAAGGGGCCATCCCCAAACTGTTCCCACAAAGTTGGGAGCATGGAATTGTACAAAACTCTTGGTATGCTGAAGCAATCAGAGTTCCTTTCACTGGAACTAAGGGGCCAAGCCCAGCTCCTGACAAACAACCCCACACCATAATCCCCCCTCCACCAAACTTTACACTTGGCACAATGCAGTCAGACAAGTACCGTTCTCCTGACAACCGCCAAACCCAGACTCATCCATCAGATTGCCAGATGGAGAAACAGGATTTGTCACTACAGAGAACGCGTCTCCACTACTCTAGAGTCCAGTGGCGGCGTGCTTTACACCACTGCATTGAAACCCATTGGGCTTCCATGAAGCTCTCTACACACTGTTCTTGAGCTAATCTGAAGGCCACATGAAGTTTGGAGGTCTGTAGCGACCTCTGCGCACTATGCACCTCAGCATCCGCTGACCCCTCCCCGTCATTTTATGTGGCCTACCACTTTGTGGCTGAGTTGCTGTGATTCCCAATTGCGTCCACCCTGTTATAATACCACTGACAGTTGATTGGAATATTTAGGAGTGAGGAAATTTCATGACTGGACTTGCTGCACAGGTGGAATCCTATCACAGTACCACGCTGGAATCCACTGAGCTCTGAGAGCGACCCATTCTTTCACAAATGTTTGTAGAAACAGTCTGCATGGCTAGGTGCTTGATTTTATACACCTGTGGCCATGGAAGTGATTGGACACCTGATTTCAATTATTTGGATTGGTGAGTGAATACTTTTGGCGATATGATGTATTTAAACAGTAATTTGGAAAGAACATTTCTCTTTATTTTGGTTTTGCCATTTTGAAATCAAAAATCTGTTGGCTGTATATACACTGGACGTCAGAAGTGTACGACTTTTTTCTCCAAAGTTCACATTTTTATTCACGACTTTAGTTTAAGAAATTCACAAAAGTAGTCCAACTTCTGTAGTGAAGTGGACGTCCTCGATGCATCCAGGTCCCTCTCGAAATTCATGGCTTTTTTCTAGTTGAATCATTGTAAACATTATTTTTATGACTTTATCCATGCAGTTTTATGACTTCTAGAAAATGCATGACTTCCTGTTGATTCCTATCTAAATCTTTATTCTCTGAATTTTAAAATTGCATTCTCATAAATTTAAAACTTTGTTTTAGTATATCCAAGATAAGATAAGATACGTTTTTAGTAATCCCTTACTGGAATAAATTTAGTTGTTCCAACAGCTCAGTAGAGGGCAAAATGTACCAGCAACATAGAACAGAAATGAAATGTTACAATGAGACAAAATACTAAAAATAATTTTCACATATTTACACATTAAACAGCTGAATATCAGCTGTGTTTTTAAAATCTTTCATTCCTTTTGCTATCATTAAACGTTAACGTATCGATGACATCGTCTCGGCCACGTTGCGTTGATCGTTCAATCAAAACTGTTGCCAACGTCAGAGAGGATTGCTCTGCTGCTCTGCTTTCTCTCCGGATGCCTTTCTGTCAGCATCACATGATGACGTCAGACTCAGCGATCCTGATTTGTCCAGCTCGCACAGATGAAACAAAGCACGCGAGGAGCACATCCGGTACGCCTTCAAAATAAAAGCCCGGTCATCGACATGTTTATTTGAAGGTGTCTCATTGCTGCCAGCTGTTTCTCATAAACGTAGTGAGCTCTGAGTTGCTCCTACATTTAGTAGAGTCTTTAACAGGAGCACTAAACTGAGCCAGGATCCCTGCTGAGACAGGTGTTTATTACCTGGTGTTTATGATCCTACCTGGTGGGTCTACCAGCCTCTGAGGACCATTTAACAGGGAAGTCAGACTTTGTTAATACACCTAATAGTTATGTAGAACAAATGATGCAGGTAGTACTTTTTCTGAAGTTGTGGGAACAACAGGCATGATTTCTGCAAACCCTTTCCAACAACTAAGGTGTGCTGATACTGACATAGATAATATGGAATTTTAATGGAACCTAATGTACAATACTCTTCACAACTACCATTCAGTACTGCCAAACAATGGTTTATTTTCAAGTTAAGAAATGTTTAAACATGTGAAACATCCTTGACAGATAGAATCCATGGTGATTTTATTTATATTTACTTGAAGGAGGGCCCATTAGGCCAACAGCAGTACAGGATACCCCCTATGGAGTCTAGTGGGGGCTATGAAAGGATGCAGGAGCTTGATTCTGACATTGATGAGATGTCATGGAGATAGCTGGGATGGAGAAGGGTTGTGCCAAGGAGATGTAATAAAGGTAGCTGGGGTGAAGGAGGGTTGCACCAATGAGATTTATTAGAGGTGGTTGGGTATGGAGGAGGGTTGCACCAGTAACATGAAATTAAGGTAGCTGGGGTGGAGAAGGGTTGGTGCAATGAGACTTAATGGAGATAGCTGGGGTGGAGGAGGCTTGCACCAATGTGATGTAATATAGTAGGCCGGGGTGGAGGAGGGTTGCACCTGTGAGATGTAATTGAGGTAGCTGGGATGGAGGAGGGTTGCACCAGTGACATGATATTGAGGTAGCTGGGATGTAGTGGTCACACTGAAACAACACACTGGCTGAGGTGGAGAGGAGAACCGATGTAAAATTATAAAGCAGCAGGATGATTGGATGGAGAAAGTTCATGGCAAAATGGGATTGGCTCAGAGCTTAATGGAGTAGACACCCATACTAGCTGATTACCAGAGTGTTAACAGAGCAGGGAAAGGGTGAATGAGTAATTATTCATGAATGAAAGATTGAACGGAAATTAAACAGTCTTCCTCGTGACACTTAGGCTAAGGTCCATTTGCACAATAAAAGCAAGTAAAATTTATAAAAATAACAAGAAACAATTTAGTTGACTGCATTGAAAAATTTGCTTGAATTGGATATGATTCTGTTTATCTTATGAAATTAACTTTTTCTATTGGTACCTGAGTTTAAAAAGATTATTGTGTGTATGATAAATGATAAGAAAAGCATTTCCCCTCTCTGTCATTACATTTTTTGCAATCACAGTGGTCAAAATTAGATTTTTTGACAATTTGTAAAAGTTTGGCCCCTTAGCATTAAGAATAAATTAACTGTGGTCCTCTGGGTAACAAAAATCATTATTAAATTGTATAATGACAAAAATTATCCCCACCCAAGTGTCAATGTTTAAAATCCTGCTATTTAGACAATGTAATAACTAATAACTAACTAATAACTTTATTCTACTTACTAAAATATTCTGACAGTTTGAATTAAACCAGAATGGTGAATTAAACCTTATAAGTATGTTGTCATCTGACCTTCAAGAATATGAAAAGTTTAAATTTGCTTTTTTAAAAAAAACTTTATGGTATCTTTCTTGTTAAGAGTCAGTCAGACCAGGTCTACTGCCTGCGTGTCTTATCGTGCTCTTATTTTGTAAAATGACCGGAAGTCCTCCCCCGTGTGTCTCCTTTGGGTTTTCACGGTCAGCAGTGATCGGTAGAGCTGTCGGTGCTTGGTCAGATTCCGTTAAAGACTCGGGTCTGGACTACAGGACCCTCCGAACCCTCTCTGCGGCTCCGTGTGGGTCCGCGGGCCAGCTCTGGGTCCGGGTCCACGGCCTGGTCTAATCCGGATCCTGAAAAATCCTCCGAGATGCTCCGAGCTGTCTGCAGCTGCACCCAAACACCGAGAGCAACACGGAGACCGGCCCCGGGACTCAGAGATGCTGCTTTTCAGACGGAGAGCCAGGTAACGAAGGCACGATTAACGACGGGTGGTGACGTCAGAAATGTGCGGGAATAATAGGGAACATGCAGGTTATTTCGGTGAAGGTCTGCGGAATCTGACGAACCCTCCTGAGCGGGGTCTGTGGAGGAGAAAGGCTGCAGCAGCAGCAGGAGGAGGAGGAGGAGTGGGTGGAGGAGCTCCTTCAGACGGAGGCCTTCAACACCGACTCCTCCGGTACATCACGGCCGGAGTCCGGTACTGGTACCGGGGATGACCATGGGTATCCGTGGGTGTTTGAGTCGGTCTCTCGCTGTGTTATAGAGGAGGTGGTGGAGCAGACTGGGGGTGATGTCTGCTGGTCTTATTGTGTGATCAGAGCAGGGCCGTAGTCGGGCTGTCTGAGGGGTTGGGGGCCGTAGACACACAGAGGGAACCAGCAGAGGTGGTTGGCAGTTTCTTCTCCACAGGGAGGCGCTGTTTCTCTCTGATAGGCCAGGAGGTACTCTGTTAGCTCGATGCTAACACATTATGGTGGCTCTATTTACATTTTAAGACTGCAGTTCAGTCACTCAGATACCAGCTTTAGTCTGTGCGTCCATACTTTGTAATGGAGCTGATAATAATAAAGGGAGTCCAAGCTACCAGTTAAGAGGTTAGTGGTGCCTCTTTAACAGCTTTTCCCCCTCATGTTGCCATAAATTTTAAAGAACATGCTGACATCCTATTTAGATAATAACTTAATATCTTCATATGGACTGTGAACATGTTGGCTCAGTCACTTCAGGAAGTGTTCACAGAAATAACTCCTGTTTTTAACCAAATAGAAACCATTTTTTTTACATTTAATCTGTGAAAAATATCAGTGTACAGACATTGTGGGGTTGATATTTACTGATACTGGTAATATCAGTCAATATTTACAACAGCATTGATTAAAATTTACTGATGGTATAGGTTGATATTTACAACTGACATGCGCCAAAATTTACTGCCCATATGGGTGGGTATCTACTGCCAATATAGGCCAATATTTACTGCTGATATACTAGTAGGTTTAATAGTAACAGCTGTTATAGTGCTTTTAAACATTGGCAGGAAGTTGTACAGTGCTTGTTAAGAATATTGACCCTCTTGGGTTTTTTTATTGACAAAAAATTACATAAAACGTTGTTAATAGCCTTGTTAATAGCAAAGTGAAAACAGGTTTCTACAAAGTAGTATCACTTAAACATCGAAATGTAAATAATTGACTGCATACATATTCAGCCTCTTCTAGTCAGTATTTTGTAGAATCACCTTTGGCTGCAATCACAGCACTGAGTCTGTGTGGATTGATCTCAATCAGCCTTGCACATCCCGACACTCAAATTTTACTCCATTCTTCTTTGCTAAACTGCCCAAGCTTACACAGGTTACACAGGAATAGGGCGTGAACAGCTCTTTTCATGTCCAGCTACAAATTCTCTGTTGGACTGTGGTTTTTGTCTTGACTTTGCTACTCCAGAACATTCCCCTTGTTGTCTTTAACCATTTCTGTGTAGCTTTCTCTGTATGCTTTGGCTCATTGTCTTACTGGAAAATAAATCTTCTTCTAAGCCGTAGTTCTCTTGCAGGCAGAATAAGATTGTACTCCAGGATTTTACTATGTTTGATATATACAGCTGATATAGACTGATATTAACAGCTGATATAGACTGATATATACAGCTGATATAGACTGATATTAACAGCTGATATTGTTTCTATATACAGCTGATATAGACTGATATATACAGCTGATATAGACTGATATATACAGCTGATATAGACTGATATATACAGCTGATTTAGACTGATATTTGCAGCTGATTTAGACTGATATTTACAGCTGATATAGACTGATATATACAGCTGATTTAGACTGATATTTACAGCTGATATAGACTGATATATACAGCTGATTTAGACTGATATATACAGCTGATATAGACTGATATTTACAGCTGATATAGACTGATATATACAGCTGATTTAGACTGATATTTGCAGCTGATTTAGACTGATATTTACAGCTGATTTAGACTGATATCTGATATTTGCAGCTGATATTTTGGTTGTAAAGACTGGCAGTAGTTTTTTCTGTAGATATCAATATATAACCTTTATGTTGTTGTATGTCTAGAATGATATTATGCTGATGTTTTTGTGGCTCTGTGTAAAATATATTTGATCACACATTTATTAGTTGAATATTAAACCTTCATTTTTGCTGCTAATATAGGAAATATTTAGATTTCAGGACATTTTTAAGTAAGATAAATTAAGTCAAGAAAGAGGTCTAATTTTGAGCGCCATAGTAAATGTATTTTATTCAAATTTAAAGACAATAACCACAGTGAAAGGATGCTGAAATAACTGCACCATGATGCTCAAAAAAGATGAGTAACCTATTTTAAAAGCGCTGTTTTTTAGGCTGGAGTTTGGAATGACGATATCTGATGCAATCTCACGAAATCAGCTCTGATCCACGTCAGCTTTAAGTGAATTTCTTGCTTGACTTGAAATTGTTCAACTTGCACAAATTCATATCTTTGCATTGAGCCTGTATCTGATCTAACATTGCAAACACCACGTCTGCTCTCCCTCTGAGACTGTTTTAAGAGATTGGAGGGGTTTTATGGCTCCTGTAGTCTCTCTGTGTGGTTACTGTGAGGGTCTGAGGAAACAGCTAGCTCTGAACAAATGTCACATTGGGTCTAAAAGTGCTCAGAAACATGAAGCCTCTCTGCTCTGGGTGCATTGAGGCGTTCTCCTCCTGACATTCACTGATTGTGCAGCGTTGGTGCAGTGATCGGGCCGTGGGCCGTGCTCCAGGCACGACCGAGCATGGTGACTGTACACATGTGACATGACGACCATCACACCCCCACGGAGGTCCTGACGGCAACTTTAAAGGGGCCGTCTCAGAGAGCAAGAGCATGATTTTAATATGGTTCTTATAGAGCTGCTGTGGATTAAATATCTGTCTTTCCACACTAACAGACCTTTAAATTTTAATTTTCCCTCTCCTCATCCTCATAATGAAAACACAGAGGGACTATTTTAAGCTATATGGAGGACAAATCTTTTCCCAGCATGTTCGGCAGCCTGGAGGGCTCAGTGTCACATTTTCATGCACATCAGGCCACAGCAGAAGACACGTTATCATATTTTAGAGAGACAAACAGCTTCTACTGATTAATAGCAGATGTTTAAGATCCTTTTAATAACCTCTGATGATACTGATCATTGTTTATACTCGCTGTGGTTCTGTTGGGACCAATCCTGCACCATACGGGTAAATATAGCCATAATGTGATTATCTGACTGATATTGTGGTTGCATTTTGATTCATAACTAATGGAGATGATATAATATTTGCATCTAAGCTTTTAACACAACTGAAAACAGATCCCACTGCCTGTGAAATGATAAATCGAAACCAAAATTCACCAAAATGTCCAACCATTTAAATGTTGAATCAAAAAATGTTTAGGTTTGCACCTTAAACGGAACAGATGATTAGACAGAGACAAAACAAACATGTTTAAAAAGCATCATAAATACAGAAGCCCTTGGTGGAGATGCATGCAGATGTTTATTTTTGCTCCATTTTGCCATGATAAAGAGTAAATTTTGGTTGTTTTCTGTCTCAGTCTTGAGAAATTATCATACTATCATAGCTCTGCTGTCTTAAGATAACAAGATAAACTACTGCTGCAAGCAGCTCTGAAGCGCCCTCACACCCCGGTGTATGTCGGGGTGTGTTGATACTACAGGACTGTGGGAATAATTGGGTGTAAGCAACCAGTGCTGTATGCTGAAGCAGAGCACAGAAAGCATGTTGATCCTCCGAAGACTGTTATTTATCATATTAAATGAGGAAAAAATAGGACATTATATGTTAGAGATGCTTCTGCTTTATCACAGTAGGTGGTGCATGAGCAAGAACATGTAATGCACATTTAAGTACACATTAAAATATGTAGAGGGACAAACCCAAATCATGTCAAATTAGATGCGTAGCATATAAGAGTTACAATGACTTCCCATGAAACGGTGAGATAAAAATTCGCACAGCAATAAAGAAGTGGCCCAGTTGTGTCACTTCCTGATGCCAGTAGGGCTTCTACATCAAAATGATGAAATTAACCTTTGACTATGTATGGGTGCAGACCTTGATCCTACATGTGAAATTTTGAGGCAATCAGATGTTTGGTATGACAGTTTGGGCATACTTCCTGTCAAATTGGCGAGATTTTGAAATGCTTGCCGTTGCCAGTGAGACATCCTTCAATGAAACATATCTGTGTTGTGGCCAGGTATTGAGGCCTTTCTTTCAAAATTGGAGCTCAATAGGTTAAGCACAATAAGATCAATGAAGATATGACCCATTTGTGTCACTTCCTGTAGCCAGAAGGGGGTGCTATGATGAGATGTTTGCATATGGCAGGTTCACTATGACACTGCTGACTTGCAAAAAAGGAAGATCACAGAATATCGTATACCAAAGTCATTACAGGTTAAAGTAATTTGGCACCATAAGATTTATTTTGAAATAAAGATGAAGCTGGTCAACTTCTTGTTGGGATTTGAGTGTGGCTCCAAGAGGCATTTTTACAGGTTATAAGCCTAGGCTGAATGGTGTACAGCCGGGGCTGAATATTTAAAGGGAACATTTTTAAAAACAGAGATTGCCAGAAGGGGGCGCTGTGACAAAGAAATGATATTGATGCATAAATGTAGTCAGGATCAATGTGTGATCATCCCTGTGAAGTTTAGTGGTGGTTGACATGAGCACAAAAAAGTTATAAGGCATTATTGGTGTATTTTTACTACAACAAAAACCACAAAAATAAGTTCAAGTTCAGCTCTGGTCACGGCCCAAACTCTATGGCGTAAACTTACAGTACACACAACTTTAGATCCCCAGGCTGTCTAGTATGAGCAAAAAAATTCTGGAGTCAGTCGACAAAAATACCTTGGACTAGTTCGTTAAAATATGAATCTTGTGTAATTTGCCCAAAAATGCCCAAATTTGACCTTTAGCCCTTTGTAGTGCACTTCCTGTACATTTTAGAGGAGGTCGCAAGAGACTTTTTTTGTAGCTAATCATGATGCATATATGTACCAATTTTCATGCAAGTAGCTCTTACCCAGCCTCCTATCTCATGTTTGGAGCCCCAGGTACTAAAATGTAGCTGACGTGTTTGTGATGCATATAAAGAGCTCTCTCTCTCTCTCTCTTTCTTTGTTATAAGTATGACACCTGATCTGTATTTTCTTTAAAGCTTTGGGTCTTATTGATAACATCATTTATTGATTTAACGTTGATTATGCCATTCTAAAACACCAGGATGGAAACGTCTTCAATATTTTGACTCTTTTAAAGCACAGTTTCAATAAATTGATAAACCCTCTTCTTCTTCTTTGGAGTACGTTTAGTCTTCACAGCTGTCAGGCAGCATCTTCTCCTAAAGCGGTTTATTAAAACGGAGCGATTATTAATGCTAATGTGAAATTTCTGCCTACACTCACCCAGGGCTGACCTAAAAATCATCCAATAATCCCTGAGCTGCTTTCCAACACCTCCTGAGTGTTTCTGCTCATTTGTATTATATGTACGATGAAGACGATGGTGAGGATGGTGGTTCTGTATGTTTGTTTTATGACTCAGACTCTCCACGTCGCTATTTTTGCCTCCTCTTCTCTCCCCCTCGTCCTCTTCTCTCCCACACTTGTCTCTTCTTCTCGTTTTTCTCCCTCCCTCCTCCGTTTACCTCCTGCTCCTTCACCTCATCATTTTATTAATGTCCATCTTTGTTTCTTCCTCCCCTGTCTCCCCCTCAGGATGCTGCGATGGCTGGTGTGTGGTCGGCTGGGTCCGGTCTGGATGTGGAAAGCTCTGCTGCTCTTCGTGGCCATCGCCTTCGCTGGCCAGCTGCTGGGGGTCATCTTCAACAAGAGGTAACTCTTCTACATCAATATTTTTAGGGCCCTAGCACCGAAGGCCCCTATTGAAATTCCAGGCCTTAACATATTGGAAAACTCTTCAAACCTGGCACATGTGGTGTGCCTGGTAAATATTATCTGTTTTATTATTGTAGAACATGGGTGATTCAGGCGTTGCACATAGATAATGAAAATTTCTGGACATATTCAGCTTCCTGGGATGAGAAAAAAATTCTGTTGTTATCATGGTGAATTCCCAACAAGACCTCTGCCATTTTGAGACAAAGTGTGAATTTTGGCCATTTCTAGGAGCCTTTTTAGGATGACCCCTTTTGTGGTGTTACTCTGACATGAGTGAAATTTGACCTACAGCTAGAAGATACCTAAATGATGAAAAGCTATGTTTCTCATGTTTAAAACTCAAAGGGTGTGGTAATGGCAAGCCCTCAAATTTACATATATTTTTTTTAACAAGAAGTAGTTAATAAGTATTTGGATATGCATGGTCCAAACAGACAAAACTTTTCATGCCTGTAGAGGGTCCAGGAAGTTGACGATGAGTGTGCATGGGATAGAATGATGGAATTCCAAGCCCTGCAGCTCCAACTCAAGTACTCCTACAGATTTTAAGAAGTAGACACATTTCTTTTAGCCATTTATGCAGGATTAACTTTCTGGTACCACTTCATTTTAGTGGGCCCCAATTACTAGGAATTTTTTAGTAATAAGTAAAATGTGGTTATTAGCAAGTAAATTCTCAAGAATATGGGGGTAATTACAGTGGTGTTTTACCCTAACCCCTAACCCTTGAAAAATTAGTCAGGAAGGTCTCATTTTAATTTAGCGGGTCAGAATAAAGAAATTACCTGGGAATTATCAAGAAACTTGTATAGAAAATTGTCATCTTATTTGTAAGAGAATTGCCTCAATATTACAAGGAATTCTTGATTATAAATACATTAATAGTAGGTAAATACTTTTGTAATATTATGGAGTTATCACTTGGTAAAATGCCAACCTACTACAAGGTTATTGTCACCTTATTCTTGGAAAATGACTAGATGATTTTTGCTTATTACAATAGAAGTACTAGGTAATAAGGCCCTCTAAATTAATGCGCACAGCAACAGTGGGCAGAGCTAACATGATTGGTCTTTCCTCTACCTGTTTCCTACTGGTTGGTTCATCAAATCAAAAAGTGTTTTGAACGAAGAGGAAGTTTCATACGCCATAGAGAAAAACTAACAGAGGAAATCTAAGCACAAGCAGACAGTTTAGAGCACAAAGACAGGTTAAAAAGGAAAGTTTGAAGAAAAAATCTAAGACCAAAACCAAGTCATGGTCTCAAAATATCAAAATTCTCTCTAGCTTTTCACAACAACAAAGACTCAATAAAATATCTTTTTACACATAATATAGACCTCATGGTGCATGAGCAAGAACATGTAATGCACATTTAAGTACACATTAAAATATGTAGAGGGACAAACCCGAATCATGTCAAATTAGATGCATAGCATATAAGAGTTACATTGACTTCCCATGAAACGGTGAGATAAAAATTCGCACAGCAATAAAGAAGTGGTCCAGTTGTGTAACTTCCTGATGCCACAACAACAAAGACTCTATAAAATATCTTCTTATACATAGTATAGACCACATTTATAGTCCAAGTTTAAATAAAAATCTTATTTGAATGTATAAAAAGCATTCCTTGATGGAAGCAATTCATACCTAATTTTTTGCTTGTAAAATCTAAAAAAAACAGAAATTTATAATACTCTGTGATGGCTAAGACAATAATACTTGCCTGGTTTGTGCTTTTGCACCACTTAAAGCATTTTCTTTGAGCGTAAGTCATGATAAGGAGTATTATTGAACTCAAACACTGGTGCTTTTTCATTCTTTATATCTGTCTTTTAACCAAAACAAGAACTCGTGCCCTTGTAAACGTATGCGTCCCGAGTTGACTTGTTGCAGCAGTCAGATCATCATATGACTGCCGTGACCACAAGAACCACGCAGAGGAACCAACATAGAGACATGGAGGGAAATACGCTGTGCTTAAAGCTTCAGGAGTGGAAATTTGTGACCACATCTGCTTCTGGACTGTTATGAAACCTGAGTTTTTAAACTTTAATATAATTCTAGTAAAAAACAAACTCTGAACCCTGTTTGGTACCACAGAGACAAATGTAGAAGTCCCACACCCCTGATATTAGTCATTTCTGGTGTTTAATTATCAAAACTCACAGGCAAACTCCTCCAACTAGACCAAACTACAATACCATTCAATTTAAGGCTGGGAAATTAATCGAAAATTAGATTAAATCGCAATATGGCCTGCTGGAATTTTCAAATTGTAAAAGGTGCACCTGAAATTTGTGTATCAGTTTTAAGCTTTTTTTTGCAGCAGAGATGTCACGCATGACATATCATGAAATCATTCAGGTGCCATTTTTTAGAGTAGTCTACAAATATCCTACCCTCTTCATTTTTGTCCTTTTTTCATAATAAATATAAGAATGACAAAAACCCTCCAATTAAAATAATTCATATCCAATTTGCAATACAAGTCAAAGTCATCAGAATTAGACACTTTTAAAGAATTGCTCAACCCTTGTTTAGGAATAAAAGAAAGTTGAGGAATAATCGCATATCAAATCCCAATTACAATATTCCAAAATCGTTTAGCCCTAATTAAATTCTCAATAATTTTGGGATAATTTCATCCAAACACAGACATTCCAACAGTCATCCCCTCATTTTGATTGTTCTTTGTTCGAAACTTTTTGAAAAGTGAGTGGAACTGGTGAGATTTTCCCTCACTCCCTGCCAGTTCCACTCACTTTTCCAAAAGTTGCCTACTATTGGGCAAGAATGGAGTGAAAAATTCCGCAACATCCCCAGCTTCCTTATCATTCTGTTGTCAGCCTTTGATGTCATCATTTTTAGGTTTGAATAGACATCGAAAGGATAGTGTAATCCTTCAAAACCTTGTAAACATTCCCTCTCTAACTTTAACAGTCATGTTATCAAAGTTCATAAAACATTCCATCCTTGCCTTTAAAGATTATGTTATCAAAGCTCATAAAAAATTCCACACTTACAGTTGAAGATTATGTAATCAAAGCTTAAGAAAACATTCCATCCCTGCCTTTAAGAAATATGTAATCATAACTCAAAAACATTCCCAGCTTCCTTGCCTTTGAAGATTATATAATCAAAGCTCATAAAAACATTCCATCCTTGTCTTTAAAGATTATGTAATCAAAGCTCATAAAACATTCCATCCTTGCCTTTAAGAAATATGTAATCATAACTCAAAAACATTCCATGCAACGTTCCATCTGTCTTGGTGTGTCTTGTGTGTCAGGTTACTTTTGTTCCAGTAGTTTTAAATTGCTTCATGAACTAAAAATTTCTTAAACTTTAAGAATCAGAATGTCTTGAATGTATGTTCTAGCTTGTGTGGTATTATTTCAAACATAATAATGCAGAGATTGTCTATTTTTCCATGAACATTACTCTGCTGCAGTGTGGTGTTTGTGCAGATCCTTGGGTCTAACTGGTTCACTGTGTTCCCTCTGTTTCTGAGGGAAAAGTCCATGTTTATGAGTGTTTGTGAGGCTGCTTTGTCGGCAGACACACCTCCTCACTGACTCACACTCTTCTCTCTGCTCTGCTGCTCATGTGTTTAATCCTCTCCACAAACACAGAAAAATACAAACTCTGCCTAACAAACCCTCAGCTCAAACCAAACAAAGCGTTTATCAGGAGAGGATGTGAAGAGGTGGTTATGTACAAGTTTTTAAACCTGAACTAAGGCTAGAGCAGGACTGGCTGGGCCTTCGGAGTTGTGGCATACTTGCAAAGTGCTGCAAACAAGTTTAAAGGCAGACTGGGCTTAGTCCCAATCCCCCCTCTCCCCTGCCACTTAGCCCTACTCCCACATTTCTGGTGTAGTGTTAGGGTGTCCCAGTTCTTGTTGAATGAAGGGGTAGGGGGGAAGGTCTAGGGCTACATGGTCCTCCAAACGAGACTTTTCAGAGACACACTCCGAACTGAGTGGAATGGGAAATCTTCTGGAATGCCTGGTGAATCATCAGCCAGATTCGAAGTTTGCAACAACAAACCGATATCATAATTAGGGCCTTAGCACTGACCTTGGAGCAAGTACTGTATTAAAACTGAAGGAATTCTTCTTCTTTTTACTGTTATTCCAGCAAATAAATATTTGATCTGGAGGCCTTAACATGCCCCAAACTCACCAAATTTCACAGATGCTTCAGTCCTGGTGAAAATGCACATATTCTATTGCTAAAATGCATGTCTTTCAAAAAATGGCCCTACAGGGTCCCTCAACATAGTTTCAGCTACATGCACGAAGACTGGTACACATATGTATCATGTTAAGATGAACAAAATACAAATATACTGTCTTATAAAAGTATGTACAGGAAGGGAGATCATAAAGGGCAATAGTCATATTTTGCTGTTTTAAGACATTTTACAGGTCTCACATTTTAACAAACTAGTCAGACAGATTTCAACTGATTGACTCCAGAACTATTTTGCTGATTCTAGACAAGATGGAGATCTAAAGTTGTCAAAAGCTTGAATTTTCACCATAGAACAAGGCCACAATCTGGCCTCAGTGTTTGAATAATGAATTTTTCCTCCTTCATGACTTCAAACAATCAACCCCAGCATACCATTCAACCCAGGTTTCTAGTTTTTGGTCTGCATTGTGCCAAGTGTAAAGTTTGGTGGAGGGGGGATTATGGTGTGGCGTTGTTTTTCAGGAGCTGGGCTTGGCCCCTTACTTCCAATGAAAGGAACTCTGAATGCTTCAGCAGACCAAGAGATTTTGTACAATTCCATGCTCCCAAATTTGTGGGAACAATTTTTGGATGGCCCCTTCCTGTTCCAACATGATTGTGCACCAGTGCACAAAGCAAGGTCCATAAAGACATGGATGAGAGAGTTTGGTGTGGATGAACTTGACTGGCCTGCACAGAGTCCTGACCTCAACCAGATAGAACGCCTTTGGGATGAATGAGAGCGGAGACTGAGAGCCAGGCCTTCTCATCCAACATCAGTGTGTGACCTCACCAATGCATTTCTGGCAGAATGGTCAAAAGTTCCCATAAACACACTCCTAAACCTTGTGGAAAGCCTTCCCAAAAAGAGTTGAAGCTGTTATAGCTGCAAAGGTTGGACCGACTTCATATTAAACCCTATGGATTAAGAATGGGATGTCATTTAAGTTCATATGTGAGTCAAGGCAGGTGAGCAAATACTTTTGGCAATATAGTGTATCTCACCAATTTCACAGGAAGCTACTGTAACTTTAATGTGAAATATCAGATTTGCTGATTATGATCAGGCCCTGCCCTACCTACTGCAAGAAGCCAGTAACAGCTCTAACATAAATTTTCCCATAGTCTTTGTATTTTACAGTATGATTATTTCAGTCCAGGCCTGATTACTTCTACATTTTACTATCTTGCTTTGTCATTATGCCACCTACAGTTGACGGCCAGTGCTACCTCACATACAAAGTGTAATGTTCTCATTTTTAATTTAATGACCTTCCTGGGAGGATCTAAATAGTCTTTCGCTGTCCTTTTGACTTCAACAAACATTTTTTTAAATTCCCAAAGTGTAGAATTGTCCGATATGGTTGTCTCATCTGTTTACATAAATGCTGTCAGCAGCTACCGATAAGGAATCAGGAATTGAAAGGGTTGTCCTGTTTCTTAGTGATAGATATCACCACTACACCTGTAGCTCTGAAGGAGGCAGTAAAAATTAAGGGCGGGGGGTTAAAGTTAGAAGTGGGACTGAGTCCTACTGCACTATGGCAAAGCATCAAAACTTGATGAGCCATCATGGCCACACCCTTTGACTTCTTAACAAGGCATTTATAGCTTGTCCTCATTAACATCTCCTCTTACTGTTCACCAAGTTGATCAGACGAGTGACCTAGGAAAAGTTTGTCCGGTTGTGGCCCTTGGGGCCAAATGGTCCAAAATACCCCAAATTCAGCTAATTTATTCATAATGGTGGCTTTCCTGTTTGGTTGTGGTTTCAAGAGGCTTTTTTTAAGAGATCCCTTCAAGCCAGGTAAGCTCACCAAGCTTCATTCATGTAGCTCAAAGTAATGTTTATGGTGGCCCTTGAAAATAAAATTTGAAGGGGGTGCTGTGGAGGCATTTTTCAAACATTATCTGTGACATTTGGAAAATTTCCTCCACATTATCAAGTATGAATGTGGTCATTTTAAAGTTTATCATCCTGTTGTATTGACATCCATTTGTTATTCTCATAATGTAAAAATATCCGGATTTATCTTGTGTTTTGAAATTCAGGATTTGATTGGTCCATATCACTCAGCTCTCATATGAGCTATACATTTAATACAATGCCCATTTTTAGTGTTGTAATATCTAACAAGCCTCCTAACCCTGAAGTTGCCTTTTAACCCCTAAATAATCTCCATATGGGCTCCTGCTCATACTCTCAAACCTAATCCCTCCTCCTCCAGCCTCTCCCTTTTTGTCTGCGGAGGATCATTAACTCTTTTACTCCACAAACATCTGGCTCTTGGGGCCCGTGGGGAGTTTAAGGTTACCGCCTTCACAGCAGAACAACTGGCTGCCCGCACACTGACCCGGGCTCTCCAGCCTGACAGACGCTCTGATTGGAAGTGGGATGCTGGAACAGCAGGCCGTGGTGGGGCAATGCTCTAAGACTGTTGAACAGACGGTTTAGAGGTTCATTCTCCTTAACGGAGGCCGTTTTCTGTCCTTAAGACCACAAAATATTTGAAAATACGACATGAATATGTACACCAGTGTCAAGCTGTTTTTCCATGGAATCATTTGATTCATTCCTGATTATTAGGACCTTAGGAACTCCTAGACGGCAACTGGACTTGAATAGGGTTCTTTAAATTTTAGAACCCTGATCAAGCACTGGATGGCCTTGATGTAGTCAAACCTACACGGACAACCTGAGGAACTTTAAGTTTGAGGATAAGTTGTAAGGTGGGCGGACAGTATAGTTTATGGTCAACAGTTTTTAATTTGAAATTCAAAATCAAGAAAGAAGCTGTTTCACAATTTCTGTTTAAAAATAGGAAAACAGAAGCTGAAATAATGTGCCCTCAGCTATTTCAGGCAGCTTGATGTTAAATTTAGACTCAAGACAGAGAAAACAAAAACAACCCAATTTTGTTTTCTGCCTACAGATCTACATTTTGCAATTTTGCTTTACTGGTAAGATCTAGTTTTTGACTAGTAAGCTAAAAACCTCTAATGCAAACATTCTGTCTACTGCTACTACTACTTGAAAAATGCTCTACTACACAGCAAAAACTGGAGTGTTGAATTCTCATTGTTAATGTTTCAGTGTTGATTTTAACACTCTAAGTGTAATTTTAACTCCATTCAGAGTAAACGGCCATAAGTGTTAGTTGTTTGACAGTGTTAATGCACCAGTGTTAGTCCAACTCTATAGAGAGTCAATTGATCCAAGCCCCACCTACTGCATTTTCAAATCTGGGGGGCAGAGTTTTCTTATAATGCCTTTGTGCAGGGTTTTTAGATGTGTTTCTGATGTTTTAGATGTATGTAGATGTTTAGCTGTATTTAAATGTTGCCTGTTGTACAGAGATCACTGCTGGGGTTCACTTAACACATGTTTCTTGAATTATCTTAAGTTCTTAATTTTTTGATGTTTAACACTTTTGCACCACGAGTGTAGTTGTCTTCTAAGTTGTTTATCTTTGACTATGGTAATATGTTTCTATTAAGAATGGAGAGAGTGCTGTCTTTCAACTCAGGGCATGTTTCATCTGCCTCATTGCTCTATGATTGCCATAAAATACCTCACAATGCTACAGCTGTAAAATGTGAGGTGGCAGTCAATGATATCAGGGGTACCTGATTTTCAATAAACATTTTCTGGTGAAACATGGATGTCTCGTTTTTTGTTGTTAAATAAGTTTGTGGGAGAGGGTCATCCATAATATTCTACACCCAGTGGAGTTAATTGTAACATGCTCAGTGTTAACAAACCAGAGTTAAGTGTAGTCTGATATAGTTAATTTTTTTAACATTGACACTAGTGTAGAGTACTTTCAACACTACTTTTTGTTCACCAGTGTAAATTTTTAACACCAGACAGTGTTGGAGTAACACTGGTCCAGTGTTAAAAACCATATTGAAAAGTATTAAATTAACACTCAAAAGTGTGGACACATACAAACAGTTTTCTACCGTTGTGTAAAACTGTGTAGTATAGTTGTTCTAGCAGATTGTTGTTTTTTTTTTGCATACTGGTATACTGAGAAGTCAAAAAGGTCTACTTAAAGTGATAGTGGACAATTTAATGCTCTCTAGTAGTATTAAAAGACTGTTTTGGCCCTACTAGTAGTACTGCTAAACAATTTTACTGTTCCAGTACTACTAGTAGGGCCAGAAACAGTCCACTATTCATGCTTGTGGACATTTTTGGCCTATGGAAAGCCGTTTGAGCATATATTTGATATTAGTGATAGTAGGCCAACATTTAGTTGAACTGAGTTTTTTACTTAGACTTAAAATGTGAGTACTAGTAGAGCTACTAAAGGATTCATATCACAAATATCAAGTAGGTGCTCAAATGACTTTCCATATGCTTGAACACACTCCACTAGCTTGCTCTTAGTAGTACGAGTAAAAGTTTTAGGATTTATCAGTAATACTAGTGATCTAAAAATCATCAACTTGTAGGCATTTAGGTTTACTAGTAGTCCAAGTAGTAGTCTCATATTAGTGTACCCGAATTGAGTACTAGTCCTGAGAAGCTGTGAGTACTAGTAGAGCTGTATGACGGTTGATCTCATTGATATCAAATATATACTCAAATGGCTTTCCATACAGCCCTATCTGTGAGCAGTAAAATAATGGTACTGACACCACATTGAGGAGTATTTGGACAATAACTCGTTGTGACACCCTTGAACTGGGCCACACACCCCATCTTTCAGTGCCAATCAGACCCAAATGTGTCCTAAATTATCCCCTGAGTAGCCGGCCTTTAACTCCCTCCTCTTTCTTCCTGTCTTCCAGCAGCGTCCAGCCTGCTGCTCGCTCCATCTTCTCGTCCCCTGATGCTCAGGGCCCTTCCTTGGGCTCCTGTCAGCCCCACACCCACATCATGTTCCTGAAGACCCACAAGACGGCCAGCAGCACTGTACTCAACATGCTGTACCGCTTCGGAGAGGAGCGAGACCTCCGCTTTGCCCTGCCACTGGGCTACCAGCTGGGATACCCGCTGCCCTTCAACGCTCACCGGGTGAAAGGATATAGAGGGCCCCGGGTCATTGAGTTCAACATCATGGGCAACCACATGAGGTTCAATAAGCCTGAGGTGAGATATGAAAGTAATGAGAGGGTATATTCTGCAGTGATGAGGAGAAATGCATCCTGGGCCATGTAAGCATTATCTTCACTGCCAGTTAAACAAAAAAAGTGTGTGAGAAAATGTAAAAACACTTCAGAATCCTCTATTTAAGGTGTCTGACTTGGTGATTTTTGAAAGCACTAAAAATATTTTGTAGGCAAGACAAGTGATTTTTATGGAGAACATTTCACATGTAGAGGAGTTACTGAATTGGGGTAAAAAGCACAATATTACCCACAATCCTTGAGTGCCACTCCGACATTTCTGACTTGTGGAGCTTGATGGTACCCAAGAATATCACCTGTCTGCTGCTGCTGCTCAGATTAACAGATATGAAAAAAGTAGGTGGTAACTGTTGAGCTTTGTGATGACAAAGATGGTGCCATGTCACCTGACTCAAGATCAGCCAATATAAAATACGGTATATCTGTTTCAACCTGTGTGACTCATGCTGTTTGACACTGAAAAAATCAGATGGATCATTCAAACTGCAGTTTGAACCTAGACCTTAGAGCAGAGGGCTTTTTCGGTCAAATACATGGTTTTGCATTATTAAACATGAAGAAATATGCAAGAGTGCATGTACAAAATGACTCACTGACATCCAATGGTCTCTGATTAATATGATAGTTTAGTTTTATTCATTTTTTTTATTTACAGGTGGAGAAGGTGATGCCAGCAGACACGTTCTACTTCTCCATCATCAGGGACCCCGTAGCCCTCACCGAGTCGTCATTTGCCTACTACAAAGAGGTGGCGCCAGCCTTCAGGAAAGCCAAAGGTCTGGGCGACTTCGCGGACGACCCTAGGAAATACTATGACCCCCGTCTCCGTAACAACCACTACGCCCGTAACCTGCTGTGGTTCGACTTCGGCCTCGACCACAACGCCAACTTCTCTGAGGCTTTGGCCCAGCGAGGGAAATCCATGATCCGTCGCGCCTTCAAGCTCATCCTGATCTCTGAGTACTTCGACCAGTCCATGATCCTGCTCAGGCATGCGCTCTGCTGGCCGCTGGACGCCGTTGTCTCTTTCAGCCTGAACGCACGGCAGCAGAAGCCCAGCAGCACTGGGGGCATTGGGGGAAGCTGGGTGGGTAAGGCGGCAGCAGCTGCAGGCGTTGGTGGGAGAGGAGGGCGTTTACAGGCAAAGGCTGCTCCAAACCTGTCTCTGACGGACGACCAGCGGGAGAAACTGCGCCAATGGAATGCCTTAGACTGGTACCTCTACAAAACCTTCAATAAGACCTTCTGGGACGAGATCAACAAGTTCGGACACACTAACATGGAACAGGAAGTGGCTCTACTGCGTATGCGGCGAGATGAGCTGGCCCGGGTTTGTCTCAGGGATGGAGGGAAGCCCGTGGAGGCTCAGAGGATTCGGGACCGAAACATCCGACCGTTCCAGAGCGGCCTAGTGAAGATCCTAGGCTATGAGCTGCAGCCGGGCCTCGACAACGCCACCAGGATGGCGTGCTTGAGGATGATCCGCCCTGAGATCCAATACAAAGATGTGCTGGATAATAAACAATTCCCCCGGGCAGCCCCGGCAGCCCCCCCTCAGGCTGGGCAGCAGGGCGGGGCCCCCGCTGCGGGGCCCTTTTTAAGAGGGGACTCGTCCAGGACAGCAGAGAGGGCAGGGGAGGCAGTGGGGAGGACAGTGGGGGACGGGGGGAGGGACTGGGATGGGAGCCGATTAAGAAGAAGTAACCAGACGCTGACAGAAGGAAAAGGACGGCTCAGATAGTCCGCTGAGTTAAAAAAAAATAAATAAATAAAAAAAGGGACGCACAGCGCCGAACTCTGACCTGACCAGTTTATACCAGAGAAAGGCCCGCCCTTTGCTCTTCTTCTTCTTCTCTGCTTGTTTTCTTACTGACAGACGCTGCTGCTCTCAGTGTGGCTGTGTGGATGTGACCTTTGACCTCTGCAGCTGAACCACATCGTGTGTTAGTCCAGTCTCGGCAGGAAGTGAGTGGAGATGAGCCTGCAGGTCCCGCTGCTGTTCATCCATGGTCACGTTAGCACACACACAATGAGCTTTATTTATCACATGGTGGTTCTAGACGCCAGGAGTCTAAGAGCATGCTCTTAAAGGTACATACGTCCTGATTTTACCTCTCATGGGTTACCAAACAGCTCTGAGGAAGGGACCGCCATGATGGATTTATACCCATATCTGATAGATTCATAGGCTCAGTCCAAGGTTAATAGTTAAAGCTGATATTGGCCCATGTCTTTAACTGAGATCTTTTGCTCCTTTTCTGCAGACATGGTAACTGGTGAGAGGTAAAAATGCCTTCATGAAGTCTTTGAAAATTTGTTTGCTGTTGATGGTTTGTTGAAGCACTGAAGGACGGTGCTCATTAAGTGACAAAACTAATCAGGATTGAGTTTCTCTCTGAGCCGAAAACAGAACCTTAGACCTCGTCTTAATAATACAGCAGGAGATCTGAGATCAGCCTTTATCAGAGTTTTCTTTATCAGTGGGGAAGCATCCGTCGGAGAGGGAGCTGCATGGACCTGTCTATCTACGAGGTTCATATCCGCGCGGGCTGATTCATTTTAAAGCCACACTCCATCATCTATTTCATAATGCTGCAAACACTCCCTCAACTCCTCACTGTTATCAGCTCAGTATTAAAGTTTGAAAAGTGAGTCAGCCGCTGTTTGAAGGTTTCAGGAGATTTTATGAAGTAAAACCACAAAACAAGCAAACAATCACAGCAGATATGATGGCTTATTAATGCATAGAGAAGCAGCTAATATGATCACTTATGAACAATAAATGCAGAACTATAACCCCTACATATGCGATCTGTTTCGGTCATTCAGATACCAAGTGGTAATCCTGGAAACTTAAATTGAGTCATTTCAGTTTGACAATTAGAACACAGATACAGCAAAAATATCTTGCTGTTTGTTGACTGGCCTTTGTTAGCAATGTTTGGAAAAGTTGGTGGAACAGTTTCACCCACTTTCAAAAAAGTTGCCAACTATGGCCCATTTTTTTGACAAAATTGGAGGTGAAAAAGCCCCCAACATCCCCAGCTTCACCAACATTCTATACTCTGCCTTTGATGATATCGGTCTTTAATAGCTTTAGATGGTTGGAATCATGCTTTGAAGCCTATGAAACATGAAATCCTTGCCTTTTAAGATGGCGTCATCAAAAGTTGCTAATTATGGCTTGTAACTTAAAAATTCCAAGTTGCCAGTCACATATTTCATCACAAATGTGCCCTGAACTCAGTAGCCAGAGTGACCAACTGGTAGCAACTGGAACATCCAACTCGGATACTCTGACATCCAATTTTCAAGGTAAATGGAAGGCGATATAATATTTGGCATAAAAGGAGGGGGAAAACCCCCAACATTCACAGCTAACAGACTTACAAATGTGGTGCCATTCTTAGAGCCTATGAAACATTCCATCCTTGCCTTTGAGGATGTCATGAAAAAGTTGCCAGCTATGGCCTAATAATTAGTAAAAATGGGGGGAAAAGCACCCTACATGCACAGCTTCACCAACAATCTGTCCTCTTCCTTTGATGATGTCATCCTTTACAGCCTATGAAACATTCCAGCCTTGCCTTTGAAGATGATCTCATCAGAAGTTGCCAACTATGGCCAAATATTTGGCAAAAAGGCAGGGAAAAAGCCTCCAACATCCCCAGCTTCACCAACATTCCATCATTTGCCTTTGAAGATGATGTCATTCTTTAAAGTCTTCATTTTGAAAATTCTATACTGCAAATTACAGATAGGGCTTGTTCCACGTTCCACGGGATCAGCACAAATTACCAGAGGTCCATGGGTGATACCTATCCTGTGCAAATAGGGCCTTTTTTCACTAAATAACACTATAGATGCAGAAACTATTGAATATGCAGGTGCAGTGAACCTATTATTCATTCACCTTTAGAAATAAAGTCTTGTACCTTTGAGTTTTCTCTCAAATTTCTAAGGATAGCATATTGTACATAGGCACTAGCCTCTTAGTTTGTGGCTACAACAGTGTACAAATAAATTCAGAAAACTTCATCGCTCTATCATTATTAGAACATACACTAAATATACCAACAATCTTTTTCTTGTTGGTGACTGTCCTTTGTTGACAACTGGGATCAACTGTTTTTAAAAAATGGAGGGACAAAGGCCTTAGCTTCACAAACATTTCGTCCTCTGCCTTTGATGATGCCATCCTTTGAAGCATCTAAGGCTTGAGAAAGATGATGCCATCAAAGCTCACAAAACATTCCTTCCTCTCATGGTCAGAAAGCCACAGGGATGATGTTTGGGCTCATGTTAGAGTCAGAGGAGGGACAGAGCATTCTGGTCAGCCTTGAAGACAGATTGTTAAAGCAGAGGATGGACGTATGGACTAAAATTACATCTCTTATTGGTATCTGAATGACCAAAACCCTGATAATCGGCCACCCTTACGAGTCCTTTCACTTGTTGTAAAAAGGATTTTCAGCCACCAAACACAGACTGTCTCTACATCTGTCAGCGGTGTGTCAACATCAGACAACTCTAGAATAGTTTCACCCTGTTGCAGATGTCCAACTGGTTTTTCTTGAAGCTCATTTTTTCTCTGAGCTTCACTGCTGAAGGTTTTTACAACAAAGAGAAAGACTGATTTTATCTGGTTGAGGCTGCAAACAGAGACCAGCTCTGTTTGCAGCAAACAACAAATGACTGTGATAACGCACTCAGACATGACCCTTTTCTTTATAACGGCTGTTTTTATAGTCTGATGTTTTTAATCTTCTACTTTAGCCACTTGGTGGTGTTAATACATCTTACTGAAGCTGCAGGCCAGGTTTCAGCGGTGAAATATGTGAAATATGATCTTAGATGTTACAGAACCAGAACTTGAAACATTATTCAAATCACCGAGCAACGCCATTGGACCATTTTCCTGCCTGTTAAACATTTAAAGTCTTGATCAGTGCTGCCATAATGCTAATATCTGGATGTAAACAAGCACAGTGAATGACAGCATCAATAGCACCAATAGGATTCAGCAGCATTGCTTGTTATTCGATCTAGAAAAAGTGGATAAAGTTGTACCTTGGCCGTGTCATCCTGAATTTGCCTATAAACCCTGAGTAATCACGAAAGCACAGGTAGGCAGGTTAAAAAGTCTAGTTTTTTACAGTGTTTGGAGCGTTTTCTTTAGACTAAATGCCCTTAAAATTCCCATTCAACCAGATTTAAATCACTCTCTTAAGACCATCCGTAGTTTGCTATACTCTTAGAGGAGCAGTGAGCAGATACCTGAGCCCCGTCCAGGTCTACCTCAGCCCCTGCGTGCTGTGATACTCGGTATAAAAGAGCCACTCGCCATCTCCAGGTTCAGGTGGAGAACAAAGCTTGGCAAAGCAGTGCTCGGCATGTTGAAGAGCTCTCATTGTGTCTGAACAACGTTGAACTTTTGACTGACTGAAGCTGGGAGTCTCAGACAAAGCGTTTCTCTGACGAAGCGACGGCGTGAATAGTGTCTCCTTACAGCAGGCGGCCTGGCGGGGACGATCGGGTGTACGGCTTTATGTTGGGATGGCTGCTTCCTCTGTTTCCTCCCATGAAAGAGAGATTGTTCATCAGCAGGCAGAGACGGCGAGCCGGAGAGAGAGAAATAAAGATTTCAAACATATCTGCCAAATCATACCTCAAACATATGAAATGTCAGTGCATAGTCGACTCAGTACAACAAAACAACAACAAATATCTCTGGAATCTTTGTGTTGACTCTAAATGTCCCTTTAGAGCCACCATAGCTTCACAAATGTCCCAGAACAAGTGTTTAAAACTGAACCATTCACGCTCTCACTGATGAACCATCAGTCATGAAGATTGATTTGATGCCTTACAGGACACAGATGGCTTTAAATCCACAGATTATTCCTAATGTTACTGTACATACTGTATTTATCAGACACTCATCTTCATGTTAAACACTACTCTGATTATGGCCGGTCCATAATTCATCAATGATTCAGTGTTTTTTTTCTGCATTTAAGGATATTTTTTTTTAACTTAAAACGATCAAAACAAGCTCATGGAGACATTAAGAAAACATATCTGATCAATAATTCTTCATATTGACCATTAATCTGATTATTAAATATGAGATATGATACTGATTTCATCAGGTGGCTGTATCACTCATAAGCATCCATGTATTATGAGATAAAAAGTATATTTAAAAGAGATGAGAGGATTACCGTAAAATCTGGTATATAGGTGGCACTAGTATGTATTTTCCTATTAGGAACAAGAACAGAGAGAGATGACCAGGTACCAGGAGTGTCTTAATGATAGTCATAATTCGATATTTTTCAAAATCATTCAGTCCTTTTGTCAATACAAAGCACCACACTTCTGTTCCTCCCCTTTCAAAATGAAAGCCCTAAATGTCCAATTTCTTTACAAGGGGAAACTAAATATTACTGAGCAGAAAAATGAATATATAAAAGATACAGCATGGACAGTGAACATAGCATTCACTTAAAAGTGTGTCTTATACACCTGATTTTACAGTACTTCCTGACCATCCATGTGGTTTTGTCTCTAAAATTATGATATAAATATCTCTATAAATCATTTCATGGAACATTTCCTGATGTCTCCTGAGTCAAATATTTAAGTGAAAATGTGGCGTTTAGAACACTTTCTTGACTTATTGACCTGTTTCACAGCAGAAACATGCACATGCTCTTTAAATGTGAATAACAGTCCTCTGTTTATTCTTGAATGCATCGGGGTGAACTGTTGTCTAAACATGATGCGTTCAGTGTCTAAACATCCTGTACGAGTCGTTCTCTGGTACTTTTATTTTTAGATGTACATATGCTCACAGACATGTTCTTCTACTTCACATGTGAACAAACTTAACCGTACTTTATTTTGTAACCTTTAAAATGCTGGAATGCTTGGACTTTCATTGAATTCAAAGGTACAACTCTGAACCATAAAGGTCTATTTGATATCAGTAATACCTTTAATTAAGTCAACATTTAAGTTTAACAGATGGTAAAATAACTCCAGAAAGGACCATGGAAAGGATCAGTATTTTTTCCACATCATCATTAAAACATTTCTTATGTTGACTCTCATGAATATGAGGCCTTTATTAGATCTTACTATGAATTTAAACAGTATGAAGTTCTTGTATTTAAAGACCCAGAACAGTGAAGTATATTCCAGATGTATTACTATGTTTATGATGTGGTTTAACCTCCTGAGACCCTGAGATAGTTATCTAGAACGTCCACTGAGGTTTTAATAATTCCCTGAAATGTTGGGAGTATTTGTCGAACATTTTCTGAATTTTTCATGGAAATTTGGAGGTCTGTTTGAATATTTTGTTATTGTATAATTGAGTTTCATCGAACATTTTGGGGAAAATTTAGATTGGAATTTTTTCTTTTCTTTTCTTTTTGCATTTTCATGGGAATTTTGGCTTTGGGAGGGGGGCTTTGAAATTTTTTGCATTTAATGGAAATTTGGGAAATTTATTTGTAAATTTTTAGGACTTCAGCGCCTTGAAATTTTTATGGTTTTTCATGGAAGTTTCAGGGAATTTTATTTTTATGTTTGTGGAAATTTTCCGTCATATTCATGAAATTTTGTGTCATGTAATTTTAGTTTTTGGGGAATTTGATAAGATATTTTAGGGAGAATTCACTTTTGAAATTTTTGTTAATTTTTTTTTTTTTTTTTAGATTGGGTGAACTAAGCTTTAAAATATTATTATATGTTCATGGAAATTTTGGAAATTTCTTAGTAAATTTTTGGGAAATGTATTAGGAATTAAGGGGGGGCAGGGTGTCCTTTAAAATTTTCAAGAATTTTTCAAGGAAATTTCAGGGAATTTGTTTGGATGTTTGGATGAATTGTCTGTCATTTTCATGAAGTTTTGGGATATGTATTTGTATTTTTTGGGGGAATATGATCATTTGCTTGAAAAATCTCAGGAATGTATTTAGAATTTTCTCAAAAATTTTTATAGGAATATTATGATAAGATTTCACTTAGACATTAGGGAAATATTAAATATTTTAAGGTATTTTTTATGGGGTACTTAAACAAGAGTTTGATCAATCTTCCTGTAAACTTATGGTAATTTCCCTGAAATTTTAGAGGATTTATGTGGGTTTTAAAGGAAATTTTTTCACTAAACTCAGACCCTCTAGTGTAAATTTAGTTGAATTGAGTCCCCCATCCGTCTCTCAACAACACTCAGCCTAAACATCTGCTGTAAAACCGATTCAGGTCTGGGTTTTCTGCAGAAACAGGATTTTCAGGAGATTTATGGACTTCATTTTTGGTCTAACCTACTTCCTGTTGAAAGACAATGCTGGACTTTTAAACTAACCAGGTCACTCTTATCCCAAAGAAGAGGGAGAAACTAAAACTACATTAGAAACTAAAGATTAGGTCTAAGGAGGTTAAACAAACATCTCTGATTGGACAGACTGATCTTCAGTGGTCTACCCTCATGATGATCATGATGATCTGGTTTTCTGTCTGGGTTAAAACCGCGCCTCTGTCCTGGTACTGTGATTTCTGTAGCGTGTTTCTGATGTTAAAGGTTTCATATGTGAACATGTTGTCTGTTTCATAGTATCTGTTTGAACATCAGACCCCGTTTATACCTCACACTAACATCCACCTCAGATCCAAGACTGGGATCCTCAACGACGGACTCGGGTACTAAAGTGAGCTCAATGTCTGAATACCCATACAGGATTTTAATGCCAGGTCTAAACGGGCCCTGATGGCGTCTTGTGTCTTTGAATCTTGAAATCGAGCGGCAGCTCCGGTTCATGCTGTGATCCACCGCCATCATCACTAAAATGCTCCATCCTTTCCTCACTCTGCAGGTCATTTCAATGCCGCATTTTACTGATAGGACATTTTTCTGAAGCTGTTGGATATCTGAGGACTTTGTTTGGAGAGCAGCAGATCGGCTTTTACTTGAAACTGTATTTTATTTTGTTGAATTTGTAGTGGATCGCACACTTCCTGTCGATCCTTAAAGATGTTTTTTTTTTTCTTGTACTGAATAAAAGCAACGATTCTTAAACTCCAACAACACGTCTGCTTTCACTTAAGACATCCAGGACACTGTTGTTATTAATATTTTTTGTTATATTAAGAAAAGAAAACCAGCAAATGTTAAAATTTAGGAAACTGGAACAGAAAGAAATGAGCCTAACTGTACATTTGAATTATTTAAGGAACTAATTCATTAACCTTTAGCTCTAGATTCATCTTTGATGAACTTCTATTTGGTTTACAGTTGAAACCAGAAGTTTACATACACTATATAAAAAGGCACATAAACTTTTTTTTCTCACCTTCTAACATTAAATCAGATTAAACTTTTCCTGTTTTTGGTCAATTAGGATTACCAAAATTATTTCTATTTGCTAAATTCCAGAATAATGAGAGAGATCATTTTTTAAACAATTTTTTATTATATTCTTGAGAGTCAGAAGTTTACATACATTTCATTAGTATTTGGTAGCATTGCCTTTAAACTGTATGACTTGGGTCAGGTCTTTGGATATGCTTCCACAAGCTTCTCACAATAGTTTGCAGGAATGTTGGCCCATTCCTCCTGGCAGAACTGGTGTAACTGAGCCAAGTTTGTAGGCCGCCTTGCTCGCACATGCCTTTTCAGCTCTGCCCATAAATTTTCAGTGGGATTGAGATCAGGGCTTTGTGATGGCCACTCCAAAACATTGACTTTGTTATCCTTAAGCCACTTTGTAACCAGTCTGGCAGTATGCTTAGGGTCATTGTCCGTTTGGAAAACCCAGTGTGCTTCTGACTCTCAAGAATATAATAAAAAATTGTCTAAAAAATGATCTCTCTCATTATTCTGGAATTTAGCAAATAGAAATAATTTTGGTAATCCTAATTGACCAAAAGCAGGAAAAGTTTAATCTGATTTAATGTTAGACGGTGAAAAAAAAAAGTTTTATGTGCCTTTTTATATCGTGTATGTAAACTTCTGGTTTCAACTGTACATGCCACGGAGTGTTTCCTGTTGGTCAAAACATTTTTAAACGTGCCTGTTAAGCAGAGAGGGACTGCTAGAGGGAAATTTAGTTTGACTCAGTAATCATTTATTATATTTTTGCTTTTACTAAATCTCAGCTGAGAAAACATTGTCAGAGCTGTGTGAAATTATTTCAGTGATTTATCCTGAGAACAAAAGTTTCATTTTTCATCATCATTAACAGGAACATGAACTCTGCAACCTCGAGGAGAAATAATCAACCTCAGAGAAATTGATGGTGTCTTGTTTATTCATGATTATCAAAGATCAAGTGACGTCAAGGTGTGCAGCGATGATGCTCATGTTCCTCCCATTTCTGTGGATCTTTGCTGGGATGTTTCTAAACCTTGACTGGAGTCCCCCATGTGGTAAATCAAATTCATTGGCCACGATTTGGAAAGGCACACACCTCTCTATAGAAGAAGTGAAGGAGGTCTGAATACTATCTGAATGAGCTGTAGGTATTTTAGCATGAATCCCATAAATATATGTTAAAATGCACACCTCAAGTGGAAATAGTATGGATTTACAAACACTAATTTTTAATCCTGAGACTGTACTAAATTATTCTGCATTCACAATCTATCTCATTTGTCTTTTAAAACATTGTATCATCAGAATTAGGTTGGCCTAGCTTTGATTATTTTCCAAATTCTGAAAAGCCTAATAAATTATTAATTTTGAAATGTGCTTCCATTATCTGTGTTACCAGTAAAAATAAAAGAGAAATCGGGCATCCCTGCCCTTAAACCACTGGGAAGTCCCAACATGGTGATGTGGCTCTATGATTGATTAGTGCGGTCTGGATAAAGCTCAGTATCCGGCATGGATTATCCTCTAACAGTATGCCTTTAAGGCTGTCTTGTCGTCTTTAAATCGGAACTTTACCTGGGTTATTAGTGAAACTATTACCTTATCCCATTACCTTAGTCAGGTATAGACTGACTGGATTTACCGGAGCTAAAATGTTCCGTGGTCTGCGTGTCTGAGGATTGACTAGTACTGTCTGACATCAGCTCTGACTCGATTAGCCACCCTGTTGTTTGTATAGCTAGCGGAAGTAGAGCAGCGATGTTATCTTATAATCACTTAAATTCAACTTTAACAGTGATTCCTGTTAAAATAATGACACCAGAATGTTCTAGACAGCTTTACCTGTAAAAAGACTGACCAACATCCGGGGATTTTACCGATTCCGAGCTATCCGCGTCTGTACCGGCTCTTGTTTGTTTACATTAATGTCGATTTTATTTTGATAATGGAGTCCAGCTGTGAATATTTCATCACTTTTCCCGCCAGTCCTGTCTCGGATTTACCGGATCTATCAGAGTTGTCATCTGTACAGAAGAGGAGGCAGGTTTACCTGGGAGAGACTGTCCAGGTGACACTAGTGCTGAGGTTCAAGGTAAAGCTGTCAAAGTGACCATACTTCAATATTTTAGGTTTCAAATTAAAATATCGCGGTTATAAACACGGTATTTAAAATAATGGATGATAACAGAAGGTAAATAGGCTTCAAAAACAACAGCTATTTCAGAAGACAGGGGAGGAGATACTAAAAACTGTCTAATTTGCTCTAAAATGTTGACAACTTTTCAACCATGCCAGCGTAATGTTGCAGTTAAGTCAGTGTTCACGATTGCATATAAGAAATTGCTAAATAATGGTAGTACAACATTTATATTTTTGTTGTTGTGGTATTAAAACGTATATTGATAAAGTTATATTTTCATTTGTATTATAGCGAGGCTTTAAAGTCTGCTATTATCAGTGACAGTCATAGGGAATAAATAAGGATAGTTAAATAAATCAAAATAAGGCTAAATTACAGGTATCAACATCATCAGTGAAATCAAAACCAAGCAGTTCCACAAAATAAAAACTGCACAGCACAAGTCACTGACTGTCAACACAGATCATATCATTGGCCTGCCAATAATCAAGGAAACATGATTGATGGGATTATTTTAGCTACACACTATTTAATCAAAGTGATTGCATTATCAGCAGGTAAAGTCTTATTGACGATGAAAATGATTGGTAGGTCAGACAAAACATTTCTGACATGTGTTTAACATCATTATATTGACATATATCTATTGTAAATATTGGCCTATATCAGCTGTAAATATCAGCCTAAATTAGCTGTAATTATCAGTCTATATCAGCTGTAAATATCAGCCTAAATTAGCTGTAATTATCAGTCTATATCAGCTGTAAATATCAGCCTAAATTAGCTGTAATTATCAGTCTATATCAGCTGTAAATATCAGCCTAAATTAGCTGTAATTATCAGTCTATATCTGCTGTAAATATCAGCCTAAATTAGCTGTAATTATCAGTCTATATCAGCTGTAAATATCAGCCTAAATTAGCTGTAATTATCAGTCTATATCAGCTGTAAATATCAGCCTAAATTAGCTGTAATTATCAGTCTATATCTGCTGTAAATATCAGCCTAAATTAGCTGTAATTATCGGTCTATATCAGCTGTAAATATCAGCCTAAATTAGCTGTAATTATCAGTCTTTATCAGCTGTAAATATCAGCCTAAATTAGCTGTAATTATCAGTCTATATCTGCTGTAAATATCAGCCTAAATTAGCTGTAATTATCAGTCTATATCAGCTGTAAATATCAGCCTAAATTAGCCGTAATTATCGGTCCTTATCTGCTGTAAATATCAGCCTAAATTAGCTGTAATTATCAGTCTTTATCAGCTGTATCAGCCTAAATTAGCTGTAATTATCAGTCTATATCAGCTGTAAATATCAGCCTAAATTAGCTGTAATTATCAGTCTTTATCAGCTGTAAATATCAGCCTATGTTAACTGTAGTTATTATTCTAAATCAGTTGTAAATATCAGCCTATACCAGCAATTAACATTGTTCAACATAAGGTGTAAATAAAGGCATATCGTCTTTAATTTTTGGCCTATATTGACTGTATTTATTGATCTATTTCTTATGTTAGTATTGGCCTATTTCAGCTTTATATATTGGCCAATATTGTCGACCTTTATTGGCTATAAATATGAATAAGTTCATTGAGTTTTTTTGTCACTCTGTCAGCTGAAGTCTTTTTCTTTGTTCATCCACCTTCATTTAAACTTTTAAGTATGTTTTAAGGACTAAATTTTTAGGTCTAGCGTACATATATAAATGAATAAATGAATTTATCATTTAATGATAAGACTTTCTTTCGCTCAGTATTTAAACCTTTATTCATCATTTTATTCATATTTTGTCTTTTATTAATGCATGCAAAGTCTGTAAGTCTGTTATTTGTGCTGTAAGCCACTTAATAAGTCTAATTTGAGGCTTTGGTTAAAAGGGATGTTTACCAAAAAAGAGGAAAAACTGGCCCTCAGTGAATTTTGGGGTGTTGGACTATGGAGGATTCATCAGATGGATGCTGTGTTGTAGGGGGTAAGAGGGCTTTACTTAGAGGAGCCTTCAGAACAGGACAACCTTTGATGCTCAGCTGTGAAATGATCTCACTCATCAACTGCAGCCTCATTTGTGTGATTTAAACAGTGTGCAGGAGCTTCCCTTTAAGTTATCTAAAAAACACATGTCCCACCCATTTGCTAAAATCATAATAAAGTTTATAACTCTGGTTTAAATACTTCTCTTCTGTCCAGGACACAGTTGTGAAGGATGATGGCTCTGGTGCCCCCTCCTGGAGAGACTTGGCGGGCTCTCTGTCTGCTCTGGCGAGCATTTGTGCTGCTGAGACCCAACAGCAGAGAGGCGATGAGCTTGAGCCGGAGATCCAGGCGTCAAGCTGCAGCGAGGATGAAGAGGAGGAGGTGGAGGAGGAGAGGGAGGACAGAGGTCAGGCATTCATCAACTGCAGACCGCTGCTGACACAGAGTAATGCAGGAAGAGACAGGCGACAGGGTGGGAAGGAACCAGTGAAGGTGAGATGGAGATGATGAAGTCAGAACTCTAATATCAAAGTCAGAATTCCGATATCAAAGTCAGAATTCTGTTATCAAAGACAGAATTCTGATCTTGAAGTCACAATTCCCTGATCAAAGTCAGAATCCTGAGATCAAAGTCAGAACTCTGAGAGCAAAGTCAGAAGTTTAATATCAAAGTCAGAATTGTAATATCAAAGTCAGAATTGTGAGATCTCAGTCAGAATTCTAAAAAATATTTGGAAATCTGAGATTAAAGCCAAGATTCTGAACCCAAGGCCAAAATTCTGAGATCAAAGTCAGAATCTGAGGTTAAAGTCAGAATTCTGAGATCAAAGTCAGATTTCTGAAAAATTTTTGAAATTCTGAGATCAAAGCCAAAATTCCAGGATCAAAGTCAGAATATGAGATTAAAGTCAGAATTCTGAGATCAAAGTCAGAATTCTGCAAAAAAGAAGTTAAATTTCTGACTCAAATCTCAGTAAGGACTTTAACTTTTGATTTTGGAAAAAAATTTGCTTCTCACATTTTTTTAGTGCCTCTAATCACCCTTGGTAGTTCTTTTTTACTCGTTTGCCATAGTGTTCAAATCTTGTTTAGTAATCCTGATCTCTGCATCAACCTAAATGATCCTGATTTTAGTCCTAACACAGCAGCCCTTTTGTATTATCAGTTTCCCAGAGACAAACAGCTGCAGACTCTCCTCTGCCTCTTGCGCCTTCTCAGTGCCTCAGATTAGTCCAGACTTGACTAAACGTTCAGATTCTCAGGACTGTAAACCTGCTCATGTCTCCACGTGTCAGCCCACCTCTCTGCAGACAGTGAGGAGGACCTCCAACATTTCCAGAAAGAAAAAGGCAGTTGACATAACTGCAGCATGTGCTAAGAATCAACCACATTGGCTGTTAAACATGCTGGTGCAGGGCTGAGAGCTCCAGGCTAAAAGGCCAGACAAATGTGAGATAAAATATGATTTAGAGCTCCTTTAGGGCTAACTGTTGAGCCTCTGTGTTATGAAAACCAGAAAGAAGAAGAAGCTTTGTAAATACAGTGAAGTATAGTACTTCCTTAAGAGGAAACTGACGTAAAAGTGAAACTATTGATTTTAACAACTACTCAACAGGTATAAATACACTAAAAAGTACCATAAATACAATGGGTTACCTTCCACCCCTTGTTAGTTTCTCATATTTAGTCGTCACATGTCGCTCTCTAACTTCTCTTTATGTCTCCTACAGGCCGCTCTGGTTTTGGATGATCAGGCTGTCTTCTGTCTCACTGTTTGTCTGGACAAACTTCCTGTCAACACTGTCAAAGCAAAGGTCATACAGTCATACACCAACATATTAAAATCATATACTATAATTTAATAAGTCTGTAATTTAATAAATGGGTCTAAATGTGTATATGAGACAGCAAAAATAAGAAAATAAAACTCAAAACAACCAGAAATGTGTTCTTCTTAAGGGGAAAAACTGAGTTAGAGACTGATGTACACTGTAGCTTTACCCTTTTTACTTTCTGCTGTTTTGATTTTGTTTTTACATTTTATTTTTTGTCCTCTTGGGTATAAATCTGTACTGATAATTTCAATTCATTGAGCTTTATTGGTGTGGAAAACATGTTAGCATTGCTGCTTTTTAGATTTGATTATCTAAAAATCATGTTTTTTCACTACCTTAGTCAACAGCACTACATTACCCATAATCCTATGGTGCCTCATATGTCAGACTGACCTTTTCTCCTCTTCTTTGTGTTCAGGTGGTGGTGACGGTGTGGAAGCAGGATGAAGACGAGGTGGAAGTGAGGGAGCACGGATACCTGACTCTCCTGCAGCTCCGCAGTCCAACACAGACCTTCAGACGAGACCAGAGCTCTTTCAAGGCCCAGGGTAAGGCCCACAGGGTGGTCATTTCACAGAGAGTTTCTGCAATAGTGCTGTTTCAAAGCTTGACCATCATTACCCCTTACTGAGTGTCTTCAACAAAATCAGCCTCAATACAATGACTCACAACATGCCAGTGTGATGGCCCACAGAACTGACAGGGCCTCTGACAAACCCAGAGAATGGGTCCTCCCCAGTTGTGATTTATTGATTATAACATTGCATGTGTGTTGGATTGGTAGCTTTAGTGCTAGCATCCTGGCTAACAGTTACTTTATTTTTGAAGTAAAACGTTTATTAAACTGTTGCTGGGTTCTCATGTTAAAATTATTTATTTGTGCTACCTTTTAACCCCTCTTTACCACTTTGTGTCCCTTTGCCACTTTAGACCCTGTTTTGCTGCTTTTTGCCCTTCTTTGCGAAGCTGACACGCCAGATAAATTTGTTTCACACATCCATCAGAAAAACCTCTCATATCAAGCGTTTGGGAAAGAGCAGAGGCTTTGACAAAAACTCGGAGCGTGATTGGATGAATGTTCTGTCCGTCACATCTTTACGGGCCAATAAGAGCAACAAAACACGTGATGTAGCCGCTACCAAGCTATGCCCCTACCGAAGGAGTAAACTCCATAAGGACTGAATAAAGTGAACCTTGCGACTGTAGACATGTCAGTACACGACTTTTGTCATTTTTGAGAAGAAAACAACTCACTGCTGTTCTTTGTTCTTCTTTTAACGAAGAAATATCGTCAAGTTCTGATAAAACTGGTGCTTTAGCAGCATCCATGCTAATGTCTTCCTGCTTGCTTATGTCACGACTCCACCGCACCCTAAAGGGCCCCTCATCGCTGATTGGTCCTGTCACTTTCTAACCGGGCCCAAACATTTCAGACGGGAACTTTGCAAGATGGATTCACAAGTGAGAAACACGGAAATGGGTGTATCCATCTGTCTTGCAAGGTTACACCTTTGCCACTTTTTTCCACTTTCGTCTTTTAACCACTTTTTGCCAAATTTAACCAACGTTCAAGTTTGTTCACACGTTTATGTCCCTTTTTTACCCATTTTTTTTTTTTTTACATTGTGAAAAAGGCTTCATTGTACTACAGCATAATTTGGCTGGGACCCAGAAACCTCTCCCCTTTATCCCCCCTTATGGACTGCCCTGCATACCAGACCTTTAATTTGACTCTGTTTTTGGATTTTAAGTTCCTGGTTTAACGTCTTTCTTACTGTTGTGTTTTTCATTTCAGTCAGCACCTTCCTGAATGTTCTTCCTCCTCCCAGTGTTCAGTGTCAGCAGATCAGCGTTTCAGGGAAACACCTCACAGTCCTCAAAGGTGAACCTGAGTGCCCAGTCTACACAAAACATTTACACAAATACACACAGATCTATGAATAGACGGTCCTAACGTTTCAAAATAAAGGATGACTACATACCAGATGACCTCCAGGTCTAAACTGGTTTTAAAAACGTGGTAGACCACAGACATAACCCTTAAAATCTTCACCCCTTCTTAAAAGCAGCTGATAAATCCTCTTCCATCTCCTCAGTGTTGAACTGCAGTTCCCAGGATGCAGTTTGTCTCAGAGACATGAAGATTCTTCCAAACTACAACTCATCCTACCTCCCCATGATGCCTGATGGTTCAGTCCTCATAGTTGACAACGTCTGGTGAGACTCAAACGCTGACACTAGACACAGTGTCTAATGCCTTCAAAGTCTCCTCACCAATATTTCCTTTGTCCCTCTGCAGCCACCAATCAGCTGAGGTCTCCATGGCTTCGTTCTGTCGAATGGACAGCGAATCATCACGTTTGCCCAGCATGCTCAGCGCCCTGGAGGAGCAGAACTTCCTGTTCCAGCTTCAGCTACAAAACACAGAAGAAGAAGATTCCAGTGAGGTGAGAGGACATGATGTCTGCTGTATTCACACCATCAGTTAGTCTCCTGTCTTTATCAGTGTCAAAGAAAATCACTGTACCAATCAGAAAACCTTCCCATGGTTACAGTTTACAGAGGCCAGCAGTAAATAAAATGTCAGGATTAGGGGTGGGGTACCAAACTATGGCTGTTTAACTTCACCAGTGAAATCCTTTGATCCTCTCAGTATTGACAGTCCTAACTTTTCGGAAATTGCTAAATATCTCTGAAAGGTTGAATGGTATGTCTTAGAAAAGTCATACCAATGACATCCTAGTTTTACTGAATATTTTGACATTTGAATGGTTTGAATCAGTTGAATTTTGTTGACAAGGAAGCGAGCCAAAAAGTGAGCAGAAGAAAAAAAAATGTCCATAAGACCTGTTAATGCTGACTCAGCATTCTCTTTAGAAATCATATGAAACATTAACCTAACTATGTGTCCCGTATCTGTTGTATTTATCTACGCAGGGTCTGGAAGTCCCGTTGGTGGCTGTGTTACAGTGGTACCCCCCAGCTCTGCCCTACACCAGGTAAATATTACACCTGTGGTCAATGTTTAAACAATCTTTGACCTGACTGCTGCAGGTGGAGAGATTGTAGATTGATGTCTAAATAATGTGTTAAGATTAAACTGAGTTAGGCAGATTACTTTTTAACTTTATGTACGTTATAGCGAGAACAGATAGAAACAGTAAAATTAACATCCACATCAAACCTTTTCTCCATGCAGCTGTTAATATTGTCATGTCAGAACCAATATTTTCATTAATTTGATTTTTAAACTGCATGCGAGATGGATGTACCATCAGATCATGCTGTTTTAGTCTCTAATGCCTCAATTAAATCTGATCAAAACCTTCAGTAGTGAGGAGATTGAAAGCAGCAGAAATGGTTTATGACTTTTCAAAGATTCTTTCAGTTCATAGGTTTTATTATTGAGATGTTCTAAACGCTTATTCTTGGATTAACAAACCAAACAAACAAAGGAAAATGTGATCAGGCATCCCAAATTTAAGGGAAATTACTGCAATATTCTCTTTCTCTTCAGATTTATCTCCAGTTGTTACTCACTGCCAAGTATCCGTCTGGATCGCCCTCGTCTGGTGATGACAGCTTCCTGTCCCAGAGCGGTCAGACCTTTAGAGCTGTTCTGGGTTAAATACACCCTGCTCAACGACCTACAGGACTTCCTGTCTGTCCGTCTGGTCTGGAACTCAACGGGTGAGAATGATCACATTTTGCACACTGTGCAAAAATGTGTAGGAAAAAGAATGCATGCATACTTTCAGTCTAGGAGTAGTCAATAATTCAACATTTAGAATGCCAACTGCATTGAAAAACCACTAAAGAAGAAGAATGGGCATTAATGCAAAGTTTAAAGAAAATACCTCACAGTGATCTAGGGACGTCACGCTCACATGAGTGGTCTAGATGTACAGACAACCAAAATACAGGCTGCCTCTGGACCTGGCATTCACAAGCCCCTTTGTACAGTTATTGAGATTAAAAGTTAAAGAAGAGGATTAGGGACAGTAAAAACATGGTTTTGGAAAGCAAATGTTTATCTAATTCTGAGGATTTTCCAAGTCTGAATTTGGGATTTAAATTCTGACTTAGAGAAATTCTGTCTTTAAAAACTCAGAAATCTGATATTAAAGCCAGAATAATGAGATTAAAGCAAGATTTCTGGAATTCAAGTCAGGATTCAAAGATTAAAGTCAGGATTCTGAGATTAAAGTCAGAATTCTGAGATTAAAGTCAGGATTCTGAGATTAAAGTCAGGATTATAAGATTAAAATCAGAATTCTGAGATTAAAGTCAGAATTCTGAGATTCAAGTCAGGATTATAAAATTAAAGTCAGAATTCTGAGATTAAAGTCAGAACTCTGAGATTAAAATCCAAATTCTGAGATTAAAATCCAAATTCTGAGATTAAAGTCAGAATTCTGAGATTAAAGTCAGAACTCTGAGATTAAAGTCAGACATCTGAAATTAAAGTCAGAATTCTGAGATTAAAGTCAGGATTATAAAATTAAAGTCAGAATTCTGAGATTAAAGTCAGAACTCTGAGATTAAAATCAGAATTCTGAGATTAAAGTCAGAACTCTGAGATTAAAGTCAGAATTCTAATATTAAAGTCAGAATTCTGAGATTAAAGTCAGGATTATAAAATTAAAGTCAGAATTCTGAGATTAAAGTCAGAACTCTGAGATTAAAATCAGAATTCTGAGATTAAAGTCAGATTTCTGAGATTAAAGTCAGAATTCTAAAATTAAAGTCAGAACTCTGAGATTAAAGTCTGAATTCTGAGATTAATGTCAGAATGCTGAGATTAAAATCAGGCTTTTGAGATTAAAATTGGAATTCTAAGATTACAGCCAGAAAATTTGAGATTTTAGTCAGACATCTGAAATTAAAGTAAGAATTCTGAGATCAAAGCCAGAGTTTTGAGATTAAGCCTTAATTCTTAAGTCTATCCAAGAATTGAAAAAAATTGTATCTCCAAAATATTTTTAGTAGCCGTGGTCCTCTATTGTAAACGGTTCATCATTAATTAAGTTTGGGCTGAATTTCTGCAAGTAGGGAAGAAATACTGTAATATTTTTACCTTCTTGGCTTTGAATGTACATGTATCAAACAGGCTGGATTTCTCTGAATCTCAGTGAAATATTTCTGATTTCATTCCACATTATTACAGAGCTGTATTTTGAAAAACAGGAGAGAGATGAATGTACCCTCCTCCATATCTCAAACCCTGGTGGATTAATGGAGCAAAGACCCAGGGGTGTGATATCCATCATACTCAGGGAGTGTCTGTGCTGTTCTGAGTTAACGTCAGCCGCCCTGGTCCAGCTGTTACCATGATCCAGATGTAAACTATTCAGTGAAGTCAGCGTTAAAATATCCAGTAGATATTAGATAGTTGTTTGTAGGGAGTGTCAGGCTGAAAGCAGAGATGATGAAATATCAAAGTACAGTACAATGAAATGAAATAGTGTTTGAAAATGTCTGGTATGAACTTAAATCATTTTACCAGCTGCTTAAAGGGGCAGAGATCTGCAGCTACAGAGAATTACTAAAACATTACATTACCTTCATATGCTCATTGTTTTCTGTTTCAGCTCATAAAGGGGATCAGAAGGACTCAGGGTCGATCTCTGTGGTCTGTCAGTCTCCTTTAAATCACCTGGGACGATGTAGAAAAGGCTCTGCCCTTTCCTTCAGTGTGGCCTTCCAGATCCTTCACGCTGGACTTTACGAGGTATCGACCAGGATGTCCTCTCAAAGCTAAAGTCTTTATGATTCTGTTTAAATATTCTTTAAATGAAAAATAAGAATAACTGGCTCTACGGGTTACCAAATTGAAACATCCTCTCACTTTTCCATAGATAAAGTCTGTTGATTCTGTTTAGATATTCTTTAAATGAAAAATAATAAGAGCACGTACAGAGCAATTTCAATTCTGTCTTTCTTTGTTTTGTTTCTTTCTTTCGTTCATTCACTAATTTCTATTTTTTTTCCTTTCATTGTTTTCCTTTTTCCTTCCTTCTTTTATTCCTTCCATAATTCCTTCTGTCCTTCCTTCATTCCTTCCTGTCTTTCTTTTTTCCTTCCTTCCTCCCTTCCATCCATTCATTCTTCATTCCATTATTTATTCCTTCCTTTACTTTTTACTTCCCTTCTTCCTTCCTCCATTCCTTCCTTTCTTCTTTTTGTCTTCATTCCTTCCATTACTTCATCCATTCTTCCTTCCATGCCTTTATTCCTTCCCTTATTCTTTCCTTCATTTCTTCCTTTCCATTTTGTTCTTCTTTCCTTCCATCCATCCTTCATTCCTTCCCCATCCCTTCTACCTTCCTTCATTCCTTACTACTATCCATCCTTCCTTCATTCCTTCCTTCTGTCCATCCTTCCTTCCTTCCTTTCATCCATCCTTCCTTTACATTCTTCACGCCTTCCTTCATTCCTTTCTTCCATCCATCCTTCCTTCTTTACATTCTTATTGCCTTCCTTCATTCCTTTCTTCCACTTATCCTTCCTTCCATCTTTACATTCTTGATTCCTTTCTTCCATTCATCCCTCTTTCATTCCTTCCCTTCTTGCATTCATCCTTCCTTCAGTCTTTACATTCTTGATTCCTTTCTTGATTCCTTTCTTCCATTCATCCCTCTTTCATTCCTTCCCTTCTTCCATTCATCCTTCCTTCAGTCTTTACATTCTTGATTCCTTTCTTGATTTCTTTCTTCCATTCATCCTTTATTCATTTCTTTTCCTTCTACTTGTTTCCTTACTTTAGTTCCTTTTTGCATTCTTCTTCTTCTCTCCCTCATGTTATCATAAGAATGCTTTTTAAAGACACTCTAATATACTATCTTAGCTTAAACTTAGTAGGGTACTGGATGGAGGGTTTAAAAAGCTTTGATGATGTCATCCTATAAAGCCTCAAGGCTTTAAAAGAGGACATCTTTAAAGAAGAGGACAGAATATTTGTGAAGCTGGGGGCCCTTTCGCTTGTAGGCCTTTTTTGTAGGCCACAGTTGGCAACTTTGGTAAAAGTGGATGGGCAGTCAACTAAAGGGAAAGATTGTTGGTCTATTTGCTTTCTAATAATGAAACTGAAATGAAAACTCCAAAGGAAACCCCTGTTCTTTAACTCCTTCTCCTCTGTTGTTTTTTCCTTGTGTTTCTTCCACAGCTGAGTCAGAACATGAAGCTGAAGCTCCAGTTTACCTCGTCTCCTCCCATAGAGCCCCCATCACCACTCAAACAGCCTCCATCTTCATCGCCGTCATCGAGCCGAGCCATCTCTGAGCTACAGGATGGACACAGCCTGGGCCGCTCTCAGAGTTTCTCTCATCAGCCTCCGACCAGGACTCACCACGTCCGGTATGATTATCACCATGGTGCCTTCACTGTCCTCCAATGTTTACTTGATTATTTAACACGTTTCTACAGCCTCTGGTGATCCTGTGTCTCTGCTGTCTGCAGGTCAGGCAGTGTGATGGACCACCGGGCCGTCATGCCTCCTGTGGGGTCTCCATCAACTCGAACTGTCCTCATCCACCCTGGGCACGCCGCCCTCCGCGTGGATAAGATCGCAAAGAGAGAGTGTAAGGTGTTAGTGCTGCAGCCAATCAGAGAGACGCACAGCAGGTAAGAAAACCAGTTTAAATGATCATCAGGGTTAGGATGAGTCTATCAGTTTAGTTTAGGACAAAATTCAGGTTATGATTAATCACTTTAAGTTTAGGTTATGATTAGTTAAGATGAGTCATTTTCAGTTTAGGTTTGGATTAGTCACTTTTAGGTTGGGTTATGATTACTGACTTCTGGTTCAAGTTTGGATTTGTCACTTTAAACTTAGCTACATAAAATTGTCCTTCAACCTGCAGAGTCTCATCCATCGCCTGAAGGAGAAAAAAAAACTGCTGACTAGATGGCAAACTGATGAGACAGGGAGCTGATTGAGAGATGAGGAAAGAAGCAGAGAGGAGATGGAGATAACAGGAAGTTAAAGCAGGAGTGATCCTGCAGGATGGAGATGATAAGAAAAACAAAGATGGACGAGAACAAATCTGCTTTTCAAGGTTGTATCATTTCACTGGTTTAAATTTTCACTGGTTTTATCATTCCTTTTATATCTAATGTTGGTAAGCGTTCCACTGCTGTCTCATTCTACTAGTTTTTGTTTTGTTTTATTGAACTGGAATATTGTTTGACACGTTCATTGTCTCACCAAATTACAAATCTGGCCTAAAATCTTAGCTGGATTTTCACTCCACTGGTCTACTCAGTTCACTGGTTAGCTATCACTAACCTCCTCTAGGTGCTGTATTCACCTCATCAACATTTCACATTTAAATATCTCTTGGCTGTCCATAACACTGGATTATAATTCCGATATCCCTTATTCTACTGATTAGCCACTTTGCTGGATCATCATTCCATTTACTTAACTTTTTTAGTCTTATAATAATCATTATTAGAGAAGACTGTGGATAAAGTCTGAAATCAGGCAGAGAGAGAGAGTAATGACATGTAGGAAAGGAGCCACAGGTTGGGTTTGAGCCTGAGCGGCCATCTTTAAAGGACAGCAGCTTCTGAATTAGGGACGTACAGAATAAACCACTAGTCTGCTGAACTTCAGTTATTTGATAGAGAGGAGGATTAGGGACAAGGAAAAGTAATTTTCTTCAGACAAGTGTTTCAAGGTCTGGGGGTAAAAAAAGTCAGGATTCTGAAATTAAAGTGAGAATTTCATGATTAAAGCCAGAATCCTAAAATAAGAGTTGATATTCTCAGATTAAATTCAGAATTCTGAGATTAAGGTTAATATTCTAAAATTAAAGACAGAATTCTGAGATTAAAGTCAAAATTCTGGGATTAGAGTTGGAATTCTGAGATTTAAGTCAGAAATGTGTCATTAAAGTCAGAATTTTGAGATCAAAGCCAGAATCCTGAGATAACATTCAGACATCTTGGATTAATTTTAGAATCCTGAGACTGAAATCTTTATTCTGAGATTAGAGACGTAATTCTGAGACTATAGTCATAATTCTGATATAAGTGTCACAAATTTAAGATTAAAGTCAGAGTTCTGAAATTAGAGATGGAATTCTGAGATTAAACTCATAATTCTCGGATTAGAGTCATAATTCTAAGATCAAAGTCATAATTCTGATTTAAATGTCAGATTGGAAAAATCATGTTGGCCCTAATTCTCTTCTGTAATTTAAGTCTATTTTTCCAGTGTTTTCTCCCCTGGTTCGTCCTCTCAGCAGATGTTGGTTTCAGCTAACTTTAATCTCATTGGATAATCATTCTCTATTGTTGTTCATTACTCAGATTTATCTCATCATTCAGTTTTATTTTCAGGCTTTTATTTAAGTTTATCTAAACCTAGGACTCCTTCTTTGAGGGTGACAGCATTCATACATGGGCATTACCACACAGAGATGACCACTTGGCATCCCAGATTATGTCATTCATTTAGTTCACTGGTTTTTTTTTCCACTGGTCCGTCATTTCACTGGTTAGTCATCTCACTGGTCCATCACTCCTCATTTTACTGGATTATCCTTCCATATTTGAATAGTTTGACTGAGTTCACTGGATTATTATTATTTTTTATTTTATTTTATTGGTTTCTATTTTATTGGAGTGTTAACTCCCTGAATAATAATTTCATTGGTTTCTTTTCTTAATGTCAATAGTTTTGTATTTTACTGGATTATTAATGCCCTGGATTATCATTTCATGGATTTGCACTTTAACGAGACAATCATTCCATTGATATCATTCCAGTCAAATTTGTATTTCCTTCCATTATCATTCAAGTGGATTTGATAACTGAGCCATTTATTTGTGGTTTTCAATTTTCTATTAGATTTATTGCATTTTGTTGAAGTGCTTTATTTAAAGGATTGTTTTCTCGGCTGTCTTATTTTGTTCATATTTATAGTTTTAGGAGCTTTTAAAGACTTTTGGAGAGTTTTGTTGCTTTTTGTTTTATTTTTGGAAGCTATATTGGTGGGTTAAATAGGAAACTCCAGAGAAATCTGACAATTCATCTAACCTACTGAATAATTTAGCATAAGTTGTGTTTTAATAGAGAAAAGAAATATGAGCCAGGCTTCAGGTTTTCTTCTTGGCCTTCAACAAACATGGCCTAGGTGATATCTGTACTTGAAGATTTACTATTTTTATGATTTTTAAGCTATCTTGGGTTTACACTGGATTAAAGCTTAATTTTTATTACTGCTTTTTCTGGACAGGAAGTGTTTTACGCTCTTAACTTAGACTGGATTTTTTGTTGTTGTTGTTGTTGTTGTTAAATAATGCTGATTTATTTAAACCTGACTTTCTGCTCTTTAAATGCTTATTATTCGTATTTGTTTCACTGTTGGGTTACCTGTTGGATATTTTTAAAACATTCCAAATTTTTACAGTGAAGCAGCATTCAATTTTTACAGTGTAACTCTTGTTTTAAATCCAGAGATGTTTACACCAGTCTAAAGCTAAAAAGGCCTCAGTATGGTGCTCTTCGTCTGTCTGCAGACTGCAAGAGGTTTTATTTTGATTAATGCTTATTTTACTGATATCGTCTTTGTCATGTCTTAAATCGAGTTTTTCACACCAGAGTCACTCCAGTTTTCCTCCTAAAACTCCAGATAAGCATTCCTAAATTATTTGGTATTTTTAGTTAATACTGATCAGGTGTTTTCGTTAGTGTTTGTGTTATATCCAAGTATTGGGAAAAAATGATTGATAGTATTAAAATAAGATTTTAAAAATAAAGTCAAAATTTTGTGGAAAAAGTTGAATCTATAATAAACTTAAAATGAAACGTAGTTAGTTTCATTAAATGCTTGGAAAAAAATTAAGAATCAGTCTTTGGTAAAATTCTGTAAGTTAAGTGAAAATGCTAAAATAAGTTGAAATTTCATTTACAAAGTTCAAATAAATGTTTCAGATTTCCCTAAAAAACTAAAATACAATTTTGTAAATAAATCTGAAATTTTAATTTTAAGAAAAAAATTTTGAACAAAGTTTTAGAAATTGGAAATTAGAAATTTAAAATGTTAAAAATTTGAATTCCAAAGTCCAAATGTCAATAAAAAGCTCAAATCAAAATTTGTAATCAAAGTTAAAAATATAAGAGTGTAATTACTTTAAATGAATTTTAAAAAATAATGCCCACATTTTGAGCGGAAAAAACTCACAAATAAACTTGAAATGGACTTTGAATAAAGTCAAAATGTTGAGAGGAATATTTAAATATCAAGTTAAAATTTTCAGAAAAAGAAAAACAAACAAACAAAAAAGGAAAACAAAATAAAATTGGGCATTAGGTTGAAATTGTTTGAAGAAAATTCCATGCAGTGGATTCCAAAAAGTCCAAATTAAAAAAAAGCTTCCAATCAAAATTTCAAAAGTTGAAATGTTGATCAAAAATCTGAAATCTTAAGCATAAAGTTAACATAAATTGTTAAGATTGATATCAAAATGCTGAGCAAAAGGTTTCAAGAGAAAAATTAGAGTTAAAATGGTGAATATAGGTGCATATTAAAGAATGTTGAAACTTTACATTTCTGTTAAGACTTTGAGTTTATTCTCAACAAATTTAATTTGATTAACTTAACATTTCAACTTTTAAAACAAGATTATAGATTATAAGTTTTCATGACATTTTAACTGACTTTTTAATGCTTTAACTTTTTTCTCTATATAATAAACCAACATCGTTCAAGACATTTAAAATGTATTCTTGAAATAGTCCATCAACATTATTCTGAACAGACTCTTAACTTGACTTTTTATATTAACATTATCAATGACATTTCAGCTTTATTCTCAACATTTCCTTTTTTTTCTTGAAGTGCTAATTTAAAAATACATCATCCTCTTATTTCTTTCTCCTGTTTGGCCCTTGTGATCTTCTGTAGTTTTAGAAGGGGGAAGAAGTGGTTTACAGCCTAGGTATTGATTGTTTTTTTTTCTTACACTTATCAATCACTGATTTATTGAAATGTATTACCTCTGGTCTGGTCTTGGAGTTTAAACTTTAAGTTTATATTAGATCTGAAAATGACCCAGAGTTTCAAGTTTTAAATATCAGATATTATTTGCTAAATTGGAGTCTTCCCATTTCAATGTCCAAACCAATCAAGTTCAGAGATTTAGTGAATTTTTGAAGCTGAAAAATCCCAATGATATCTTTGTGTGTCTGTGGGCTTGAAAAATGTATAAAATTTGGGTGAATGCTACTGTCGACATCTGTTTGTGTAGATAATCTCAGACATTTCTAAAATCGGTTTACAGTATTTACCTTCTGTGAAATACATAAGTCCATCACATCTGTCCAATCAGAGGAGACGTTCACTCAAACATCAGAATCATCAGACAGAGAATGTGGAGTGAGAGGTCGTGTTTATATCTGAGATGCTTGCTTTAAACACGTAAGTCTAAAGAGCATGAATGTACAGGGCTGTTTTAATGTGAACAGACAAACTGAATGTGCCTTCTTCTACTGTCATTTGTATTAACGCTCCTTTAAATGTCTGCAGTGACACTGTTCTAAAGAGAACTGATAAATCTGCTGGTTTCTGTCAACTTGAATGAAATAAAGTATTACTGGGGGATTCTTTGGTCTGGATTTGATCCTTAGCAGTAAACATCTGCATTTTAACAGAACAGATTTAAACTATGATGCTTAAATGAGGAAAAAAAACAACAATTTTTTATTATTATTTACTGACACATGTTTGTGTAGATGGTTTGGAGGATATTAACATAAAAGATCCCAAACCAGAAAACTGTGGACTGATATGTCCAGGAGGCTGTGCTGATATTTGAATAATTCAAGATTTCTGAATTATTTTTGCCATGCCAGCACCAATGTTTGCATTTTTTTCAACAAATTACCAAAAACACCAAGTTCCAGATGCTGCAGTTCATCTAGTGGCCACTAGAGGTTGTTGACAAAAGTGAGATAATTCCCATAGAGCCTCGAGTTAAAATGTTAAACTATTAAGGCATTAATAAACATAAAGAAAAGTAATATTTGTTATTAAACACTACAGGTGACTACCTGGTTAGCCAGTTCAAATTTGTTGTATTAATTAACTCCGCAAAAGAGGTTATGTGATTGGGTGGGTTTGTTCGATTGTTTGTTCGTTTGTTTGTTAGCAACATAACTCAAAAAGTCATGGATGGATTTTCATGAAATTTTCAGGAAATATCAGAAATGGCATAAGGAAGAACTGATTAGATTTTGGGAGTGACCCGGATCACCGTCTTGATCCAGGAATTTTTTAAAGGATTCTGTACTATTGGGAGATGGGGCTAATGGCCGAGGTCTGTGCTGTTACCACTTTACACCAGGAGATGGTGGACATGAATAACTTATTCAAAGTTTTGGAATTTATAGAGTTTGAAAGACACATGCCCAGTTGAGGAGACAAGTCGAAGCATAACAGAGAAAGACAGCGAACTGTAGTGAGCATACTCACAGTGCTGGGAGGAATAGAGGAATATCCACCCTCTGCCATGACTTTCAGTCGTCCGGTGAGACCATGGGTGGTTCCGCCATGACAGTCCACATGTAGCGAAGCCAATGCTTTGCCTCACTGTGTCTCCACCCCACAGGGGAGGGAGTAATTGGCGAATTTTGGGAGGCATCCGGATCACCGTTTGAATCCAGGAATGTTTTTAAAGGATTCTTCACTATTGGGAGGTAGGGCTTATGGTGGAGTTCTGCGCTCTTTGAGTGCTTTTCTAGTTTGAAAATGTAGTGTTTGTTAACACCTCCTTTCAAAATAAAGAATAAAGTTGCTGATGAACAGCCTATTTCAGTTTAATTGCTCTTTCCAATAAATTGTTTACTCAGTTGTTTTGTCTCACTCCCACTTCTTCTTTTTGCATTTTGAAGCTCTACTTAGAAACTTCTTAAGATCCAACAGTGCAAAATACAAATTCTTGCAATTTTTCAACTGGTCTTAAAATTTTGATCAGAAGTGTATTTCATTGTTACACAGATGATACTGTGCTTTATGCTCCTTTAAAATCCAGCATAGCTGTTCTTTGATGCAGAAATTAAAAATGTGAAGTCAAATAAGTCTCTACAGGTCTGCAGTCATTATTTTTCCCTCTGACTCCTGTTAGTTCCTTTTAGGACAAAAACTCACTGTAACTTTTTTTAACAAGTATTTAATTCCAAAAATACAGAAATACATTTTCAGAGATGTTTGTTCTTTTGATTAAATGTTCACATTGAACTCAAAATTACATTCAAAGCATAAGTTAAACAGCAAAAAAACAAAAACAACAATATTCACAATCTCAAAAATAAACTACTGTCTTCATCTTTAACAGGTCCTTGTTTCCTCAGATGATAGTGCTTTATCTTCACATTCCGGTAGTTTTGTCCCTTCGCTCATCATCCACATTTTTATAAGGAACACCTGAAGATGAGAGGAAATGGTCAAGATATACAATTTTATGAAATCAGGCAAATGGCTTTGTTTTGGTTGGAAAGTACTAGATATATACAAATTAATTATGTCTTACTACTACTGTTTTCAAACATATCTGAATGCTAACGTTAGCTTCTATCTGATGGATAGTAACAAGTTATCAAATGTGCTTATTTAATTTATGATGTGAACGTCAGACTTCCACACAGACTCTTGTCTCAGTACGATGCTGAATCGACGTCTTTGAATAGATGTTGAAAAAGTTTAAAACTGTTTCAGAACTCCCAACGCTGACCAAAGACATCTTTAAGACATCTTTTCAACAACTGCCAATTTATAAATTTATGTTTTAGTCTGAAATTATAACCCAAAAGTCTGAGTTTTTTTCTGAAATGGTAATCTTAAAATCTGAGTTTTATTCTGAAATGATAAAACATAAATCTGAGTTTAAGTCTGAAATGATGATTTATAAATCTTAGTTTTAGTCTGAAATGATAATTTCTAAATCTGAGTTTTAGTCTGAAATGATAATTGTAAATCTGAGTTTTATTCTAAAATGATAATCCATAAATCTGAGTTTATTCTGAAATGATAACCAGTAAATCTTTTTTTAAAAATTTTTAAATCTGAGTTTTAGTCTGAAATAATAATTTTTAAAGCTGAGTTTTAGTCTGGAATGCATTTTATAAATGTAGGTTTTATTCTGAAATGATAATCTTTCAATCTGGGTTTTATTCTGAAATGATAATCTATCAATCTGTGTTTTATTCTGAAATTATGATCATAAATCTGAGTTTTAGTCTGAAAAGATGATCTTTCTTACTCGACGTTGATTTCATGCTGATGTTTTTCTTATCACCCTTCTTCATCTTCTTCTTCCTGCGGAGAGAAAGACAGAGGTTAAAACAGGAACTTGACCACAATTCTGACCACATGGCCGTATGGCGGAGATGACAGACAGATTTGGAATCACCCTGCCCCTCTCCCAGGCCTCACACCACTGATTCCCAATCACGGCGAGGATTTTAATTTTGTCTCACCTATGAGCATATGACTGCTGAATAACATAAGCTTTTGACCTGCAATGAAAATGACACCTTCTGTTATCTGATCACATCCTCAACCTCCTCATCGCAGGTTCAGAGCAAAGACAGAGCAATATAACGAGCTGATGGCGAGGATCGATGCCACAGTTTCACTGAATGACACTGAGTACAAGCTGAAAACTGGGTATGGGCTATGAACCCAAAATAAACTGATTTTACTCCAATTTAGCGGTTCAATATGTTGATTATTTGCTCTAAAATGTCTACATTATTAAAAGATTGACTTCATCTGTGTTCAATGTATTTCTTGAGTTCTGACATTAACTGACACTGACTCAAATATTTCCAGCAGTTTCAAAACCAGAGAATTTCTTCGTTTATAACAGGGTGTGTTGTTGATCGTAAAGGCTGCATATTCTGTCTAAGACTGACACATATGAAAGCAAGCTGCTGTTCTGTTGCTGTACCTAATTCATGTTTCGTGCCGTTTACAGTGATGAGTCACAGTTATTCTCTGACTTCACATTACATCGCCCAAGGCTATCTGAAGCTACAGCCAACCAAATTATAGTTTGAAAAGAGAAATCCAAAACTACTAGACAAGCTGTTTCCTAATTACCATTTTAACAAATGGAAAGCCAAACATGGAAAACTTGCACTTTGATATTAAATTGAAAAACAAAAACAGAATACAAAAATAAATGTTTTGTTTTGTTATTCAAGAATAAATTAAAGAATTAGAAGCATTTCATTAACAAATAGTTGTTTTTGTTTTGTTAAATAAAAGAAAGATCAAAGAATGTAACAGTAGTAACACAACATTCCTTTTTTCTTTTATCAGTGACCCATTGCAGGTGTTGTGAAAAAAATAATACTACATCACCAATGTTCCGTTCTTTGATCTTTCTTTTTTGGTTGGAATACAAAAATAAATGAATAAAAACTGTTTTTTAGTCCTTCAGTTGTTTTTGGGAAACAAAAAGAGAAATAGAAAAGGAAAAACAGTTAATTGTTAATTTCCTGAGAATCTTGAAACAAAAAAATGAAAAGCAGACTGTTTTCAGTTTTCCAATTTATTGATTTCTTGATTTTCATTTTCCATTTTTGTTTTTTGTTTTTGTTGTTTCTGATTTATTCCCCTAAAAATCAGTGAATAAATCAAAAGCATTTCATTTTTCATCTTGCTGTTCTCAAAAAAAAAAAAAAATTTCTTGTTTTTTGTTTTTCAAAAGGAATTGAATAAGACGAGAAACTGTTTTACATCTTACTGTTTTTATGTTCTGACCAAAGAAGTAAGATCAGAGAGCAGAGCCCTGGTAATGTAACATTCTTGTTTCCATTTGTGTGACTCACTGGAAAAATAAGAATGTTAGATCACAAGTTTTCTGTTCTTTGAGCTTCATTTTTTGACTCAAACATGAAAAAGAAAACATGAAAAACTTTTAATGTCTTTTTGGAAATCAAAACCTCAAAACTGCAATCCCGATGTCAGGCTGTGCAAATTCACAATACCATAAAAGAATGTTATTATCTTAGTATTACAACTACTGTAAATGCTCACTAAAATGTCTGCGGGCTGCCTTTAAGTTTACAATAGAGCCACAACTGACCTTTGTAGGAGTACCTTTATTTCCAAAAATGGGAAAACTTTATTTTTTAGTGTTTAGTTATTTATAAAGCAGTTCTCGAAAAACTTCAAGTTTTGTATTTTTTATGCTACTTAATATTTGAATGTTTTGTGTTCTTCTAAACTATAATTTTTCTCTGCATTTTTATTGATAACCAATCATGTCGACATATGATGCATTTTATGGATTAGATTTTAACTACAGTATTATCAGTATTATAGCAAACACACATTATTACCAAACTGTGCAGCACTACTCGGAAGCATCACCAACTGGGTGTTTTATACTTCTACAGCTCTCAAACACAGTGGTGGACATGAACTCGTTTTTTTCCCTCATCATTCCCCCGTTGATTCCCTCTGACTTTAACCGATTGTTTGCTCAGTCTGCTCTGAACGCTGCAGTGGGCTCAGGGATGGATCATGAATTTCTGCAGATGTCACTCAGCAGTCGTAGAAGCAGACACGGACAGACACAAATCTACAGACAGATACTCTGACGTTCCTCAGGTTCACACTTACTTGGATTTCTTGCACACACAGACAATTGTCGTCACAATGACGATGATGGCCACAACGGAGACGAGGACCGCGATCAGGATGATCCATTTCTCCTCTGAAATACATATTTGAACATCAAACAGGAATTTATCTCTGATATTTCATGTTTCAGGTCTGATTTCTCAAGCTGAATGTTTTAGTAAATCTTAACAGTCAAACAAACATGGAGGCTCTACTATCACATTTTTCTAGAGTGACGGAGCAAGTCTTACCGTTGTCGGGGGGTGGGATGATCTCCACCTCACAGTAGTCGCCCTCAAAGCCGTCGGTGCAGTCACAGGTGTAGGTGTTGTTGGTGCCCTCCTTGCAGGTTCCTCCGTTCTGACAGGGGTGACTGAGACACGGACTCTCTGCAAGAGAAGATACCAAAATCAGCTGACTGATAATTCTAAACTTGCTCTGCCTCACTGTTAGAGGAATTGAGTACAGTTTTACTGGTGGCTGTTGAACACAACGAACCAAAGACCATCAACCTCTGAGTAAAATCAAATACTGAGAATTGATTAATGTATTGACTGATTGATTGATACCTCTGTAGCAGTCTCGTTTGAACTCATAGATGGCGCAGACAAATCCTTTATCACAGCCCTTTGGTTGGCAGGTGACCCCAGTGGGGGTGCATTCACAGGCCTGAGAACAATCCTCTGTCACAAACTTCTCACTCAGCTACAGGATGGAGACAGAGAGGGTTAGAAGGAGGTCACATGACATCACTGTCACATGGTTATCAGAGCGCCGTCTCTTACAGGATAGTATCTGTCGTTGAATGTACAGCCACACTGGGTGTACGGCACACAGGCGCCCTCGCTCATCACGAAACCAGCATCACATTTACATCCCTCAGCACAGTAAACCTCCTCACACTCAGAGGGCGCCGCCAGGTTAGAACAGGAGGCGGGGCATGAAGTCATACAGGAGGTATAGGAGCTGTTGGCGCCACAGGTGAGGACTGATGGGGAGAAACAGAGAAAGAAACCTTAAAATGGTCTGGTTTTAAAGGTCAATTTCTTTAATAAGTCCTCTGGAGGACAGAAAGGTCTAAAAGTAGATCCAAATAAAATTCAGGGCCAATGACAGGTCAATATTTCATAAAAAGCACTCATTTGATCAACATGCTTTTAAAGGACATGATAAAATACTATTTAGACAATAAACCTCCTGGATAACTGGTTAGACTGGAATGAACACTGGTAGGATAGACTGGCCTGAATGGAAAAATCAGGAACAAACTGTTCTGAAAGCTTTGATGACATCATCTTTCCAAAGAAAATTAAAACTTCAAAGGTGACATCATCAAAGGGCAGAATGATGGTGAAGCTGAGGGCTTCATCCCTCCATTTTTGTGCTCTTTACCACTTTATTTGAGGGCTGTATTTACTCCATTTTTGGCCTTTTTACCTGAGGACATTTTTCCCTCCATTTTAGGGCTTTTCTACCTCCATTTTGTTTTATTTCCCTCAATTTTAGTTGTTTTTCACTCCTCTATTTTAGGGCTCCCCCCCTGATTTTTAACTTTCTCCCTCTCTATTTAAGGGCTTCATTCATTCATATTTCCCCCTCACTTTAGGGCTATTTTTCCTCCATGTTTTGCGTATTTTTCCTCCACATATGTGCTGTTCTCCCTCTAAATTTGGGCTATTTTCTCTCCATTTAGGGCTATTTTACCTCCATATTGTGGCTATTGTCACTCTATTTTTGAGCTATTTTACCTCCATGTTTTGGCTATTGTGTCTCTTTATTTACCTCTGCCGAGGAGGTTATGTGATCGGGTGGGTTTCTTAGTTTGTAAGTTTGTTAGTTAGTTTGTTAGCAACATAACTCAAAAAGTTGTGGACCGATTTTGATGAAATTTTCAGGAAATGTCAGAAATGGCATAAGGAAGAACTGATTAGATTTTGGGACTGATCTGGATCACCGTCATTTTGGGCTATTTTACCTGACCTGACACGCCTGGAAAACTTTGCATAGACAGTGTTTGGGAAAGGGTGGAGCCTTTGAAAAAACACTTGGAGGGTAACTGGATGAACGTTCTGTCCGTCATATCTTTATGGGCCAATCAGAGCAACAAAACTCGTAATGTAACCGTTACAGAGGTGCATCACTACTGAGGAGTAAATTCCATAGAGAACTGCATAACGCTGCGAACCATGGTGACTGTAGACATGTCAGTCCACGACTTTTGTCGTTTTTGAAAAAACAAACAAAGAAACAATGCAGTGCTTTGTTCTTCTTTAACAAAGACATGTCGTCAAGTTCCGATAAAACTGGCGCTGACAGCATCCACGCTTATGTCTTCCTCAATAATTGCACTGGCCTCTTGTCGCTACTTGCTTACATCACGACTCTGTCGCGCCAGTAAAGTTGCCCCTCCACACTGATTGGTCCTGTCACTTTCTGGCCCGGGCCGAAACAGTTTAGACGGGAGCTTTTCAAGACAGATTCACCAGTGAGAAACATGGATTTAGGCGTTTCCATCTGCTTTGTAAGGTTATATTTTACTTCCATTCTTGGGCAATTTTCTCTCCATTTTTAGGTAATTTCCCTCCATTCTCCATTTTTGCCAAATAATAGGCTAAAGTTTTGGAGGGCTCCTCCGTGGTTCCTCCCACTTTTCTGAAATGTACTAACAAAGGGCACTCAACTTAAGGGAAATATTGTTAGTCTATCTGTATAGAAGACCAAGTAATGATTTGTCGTTCATGAACCAGTCTGTTCTACTTGCTGGCTCTGGTTCTTACATGAACACCAGGAGATGGCTTTTGCTTGAGAGCCAGTTTCCTTTCTTCATTTTTGTTGTTTTCTGATACACATTTTAAAAGTCAAACTGGTAGCAAAAGAAGAGCTGTTTGGAAGCCTAAAGACCAGCTCTTATTACTGGTCTGAGCCAGATGATCCAGACCTCTAAAAAGAGACAGATTTCCCATCACAACCAGTGAGGCTGGACGGGCAGTTTGCATTTTCTATTTGACATGTTGTTGGAGCTGTAAACAGGACAGCACATTGGTGTTTTGACAGCACTTCTGCAGATTTACTTCCTGTCTCCATCTGGAGTTCTTCACTACAAACAACCTAAACCTAAATCCACTGATCTTGTAGAGAGGTGACATTTTCTTGACACTACTTGTAAGTATTAACTTCTGATTACTTTGAAAACAATCAGTGGGTTTCATTCAATTTTATATGACATTTTCCCAGTTGTATACATGTACTTCTAGGTCAGAGTGTCTCACCACAGCCCAGCTGTCTCCTCCAGGCTCCCAGGTTGATGCCCTGCTCCTGACAGAGAGTAACGTAGGCCTCATAGCTGGTACATCGCAGCTCTGCGCTGCCTTGCTCCGCACACAAGTCGAACACGCAGTCACTGAAATCCCCAAAAAACACTTCCTGTTAGACTCTACAAACTAAAATCAGCACAGTAACACACATCCAAGTGGCGTGGACTCACTCCTGGAAGGGCTGTGGAGGTAGCAACTGGTGGCAGCGTGAGAAGACGCCAACGGGGTCGGACAGAGCGCCGCACTGAGACACACTCATGTACTTGCTGAGCTGGGACTGAGAGCAGTCTGGCGTCTCAAAGCCTGAGTCTGGATCCGTCTCTACGTCACGCCTATGCACAAAAAAGACCAATACCAGTGAGTAATTCAGTCTTAGAATTAAAGAACAATGCTACAGTTTTCTGTGGAAGTGTTTCCTACTTGTGGACGTGGACAGTTTGAGGGAGGTCGAAGCTCCTCATGCCATCCGCCTGGCGGTCTGTGTCCCTCCAGCTGTCTCCAAACGTGTTCAGATTTCTGACCACGACACCATCTGGCTTCATGTATTCATTCTTGGTCAGCCCGTCGTAGTTGCCACACAGACCTCGGACCTGGTTGGTGTATGTGCTAGGCAGGACGATCTCTGAAACACAAACATCAGGATTTTTATTGGAAATTATCACTTAAATCTTGAGAAACATACTTGTAATTATTTAACTTGTAGTCCACATGTTCAGGGATATTTAAACCCCAATAATAGAGTCATTAGTGTTGCAAAACTCAGAGCACATTTTAATGTTATAAGATTATGACTAATTAGTTTTGTGCTCAGATTTTCTTCAGTCTTTACATTCAAACCGACCTTTGTTCTGTAAACTGCCTCCTTGTTCCTAGATTTTCAAACTGACACTCTGATTTTTCTGTGGCGTACGGAACTTTCTCTGAGCTCTAAATGTATTTCTGCTCTGATGAATCAGCCAATAGGAAACAGGTGGAAGATGGACCAATCATGTTAGCTCTGCCCATTGTTGCTGTTCTCCAGGAGAAATTTGCTTTGATCTCACTGAGACAGTCCCAACATTCTATCACATACACATTCATTACAAAAGTCTCTTGAATGCAGAGTTAACCTTGAGTATTCCTCTGGTTTTCATGTAAATTTATGATATTTTTCCCAGAGGCCGAAGGGTTAAACGAATTTGGGAGAGCTTTCTTCTCACCTCCTCTGCTCTTTCCATCAAAGCGCACGGTGAGCCCGAAGTCGGTGGTCAGCTGAATCTGCTGGGAGTTCATTGTGATGGTCAGACCATTCACCGGGGTTAGGGGCGGAGAAACACGCTCGCCATTCACCTGAAGACAAGAACAGAACTCTTTAGTTAACACTGAGAAACATCCGAAAATAAACACAAGGCTTTAAAGGATAAAGAGCGAGAATGAACTGACCAGGACAGTCCTCTTCTGCAGGAATCGAACATCCATGCCGTACACGGTGATGAACATCTGATCCAGGAAGGACACTCGGCGGTTCCCCCCACGGCGGATGTTCTTCCCTCTCACCTTGAACATCTCCAGGTTAACGTTCTCCACATTGTGACCCTGAGCCAGGACGTATGTGTATGGACCCTGGTAGTGATGAGTGAAGCCATCGAAGGTTCGGTAGTGAGGATCCCCAGAGATTGTGCAGCGCTTGAACTCTAATAAACAGGATAGAGAACATCAAATCATTAAACAGAGAAATAAAATCTTTTTAAACTAGTTTTAGGTGCATATTAAAGGTTAAAATTGATAAAGTGTAAAGCTCAGTTCAGACCAAAGATTAAGAGACAGGTTAAAACTCACAATATTAATTCAGTTCACACCACTGCAACTGTTGTAGACCGCGGCTGAGACTCCTCTCTTTCTGTTGTTTTTTTACTGCAAATTTCTATTTCAAACTTCTATATTAGTGCAATTTCCTAAAACATAATAAACTTAAATTGCTTTGCATATTGAATCTCATAAAGACTATAATATCTGATGAGAATAATACTTTTACTAACAAATTTAGCTATTCAGCTAATTTAGCCTTGAATTTGTCATGAGTTGGCTCGTATTGCACTGTGTGCTGCTGATGGAGGGGACAGGATTTTTTGTAGAGTATATTATATTGAAAATATATTTTTCTTCTTATGATGCTGTCAATCTTTTCTTTATTTTGTTTTTTTGCTCTGTTGTACACTTTATTAACTATGATTAATTAAGATTTCCATTTATCTGCTTGCAACATCCTAAAACAAGCTGTTTGCTATTTGAAAAACTGAATCATAGGAAACACCATCAACTGTTCTGACCTGAGCAGCCACAGCTCAGTTCACACAGAAGTGACTCCTGTGACAATCTAAAACAGTTTCATTGTGAATCTGTGGTCTGGATTAGGTTTTATTAGCTATAAACATTCATTTCTTGTCAAAACCTTAAAAACCACAGCGCTTCAACAGAAAACCCAGGAGAACAGAATTGTTGCCATGAGCTGGTGGCTGGAGATATCCCATCTTTGGTTGATTTTTTTTTTTTGTTATACCTGAAGAAGTTTTTTTTTTTTTTTTTTTTACAAGATCTGGTGTTGCCTCGAACGAGTAGAGCAAACAGTGTCTACTGAGACTGTTTCACCATGGGGGCTGTTGATAATACATCAATGTATTCTATGGTCAATGGATTTTTAATTGAAAGGGGAAATTCAAATTTATAGAAGGAGCTGTTTCTCATTTATTGGTTAAAAATAGGAAAACAAAACATGGTAAAATAAAAAATAAAAACTGCACTTGGCTCTTTCAGAAGGCTTAAAAATGGACAGTAGTTATTTGTTTTCTGGGATTTTCTTGTTTTCTAAAAATGTAACACTGGTGATGTAATGTTATTTTTTTCTAAAACACCATCAGCAGGTCACACATACAGGAAAAAAGAATGTTACATCACCAGTGTTCTGTTTGTTGATCTTCCTTTTTGATAAGAACACAGCTTGTTTTTATTGACTTTGGATTTCATATTTAATATTAAAAATCTGTTTTTTGTAAACACACTGACCATGAAAAATGAACAAAATTTCATTTAAAGTTTCTTTTGGAAAACAAAACACACCTGAAAATGAATTGTATTGAATGTATTGAAATGAATGTATTTTGAATCTTTGGTCTGACCTTGGCGTTGACGTCTAAAAAGCTGATGTTGGTGTTGTTAAACTCACGGGTTGGTTTGCAGTACAGCTCTCCGTCATTATCCAGGGAACAAACCGTGTTGGGGTTGCAGTTGTGATCGTTACAGGTGACTTTTCCTCCCTGCTGACAGGTACACTTCTCAGCGCATTTATCCGTCAGCCACGAGTCTCCCACCTGAAAACATTAGGGTTTCATTAGACTTCCTGTTTGTTCCCTCAGCTCATGTTAGGACCTTTATTGTCTTTAGACTCACGTCATGGTACTCGTCGTCATGCAGACAGCCACAGCGGTCCAGTGGAACACACTTGTTGTCACTGAGCACGTGCCCGGCGTCGCACTGACAGCCCTCCACGCAGGCGCTGGGAGGAAGGTGGCAGAAGATGGGGAACAGGTCTGAGCAGGTGGGGGGACAGGGGGCAGTGCAGTCTGAGTAGTGACTGTTAGGGGGGCAGGGCAGAGCTGAGGGGGGCAAAGCAGAAAAAACAAATGTCAAGCAGGGATGAAATTGCGGTTATTATTAACAAGGGCTTTTATTTTGGTGGGGACTTACGACAGAAGGTGCTGGTCCTCCAGCTGACCGTCACTCCTGCGCTCTGGCAGGCTTGAGCGTACGCCTCCACGTTGTCACACAGTGTGGCCTGCATGCCGTCATACTCACACATATCATATATGCAGTTACCCAGGAAGGCCTCAGGGGGCACCAGAGAGTGACAGGGCTTAAAGGCATCAGAGAGGAGGATGGCGCTGCACTGAGCCTCAAACTGAGCCTCTTCCTCTGGGGTGCAGTCAGGATGGACGTCAGGGCGCTCATCGGGCTGACAGCTACAGGAGGAAGGTGATTGAACGATTCAAGATTTATTGATGATGCATTTTGATTTTAAAAAACTACAGAACTACACTTCCTGCTGGTAGGAGCTTCACTTACGCTAATATAATTCAATGACAAACACTTTATTTCTGTCTGTTTTTCCATAGTAAATTTGCTCAGGCGTTATGTTGTTTGGATGCCTTTATTATGAAATGGCTATATCAGATAATAAGCTGTTTCTAGTAGCCTCTTGGAGACAATAAAGGTATACATCCTTGTCTGTATTTTGTACTTGAAAATTTATTTGTTATATTTGATTTAATATTGTGATTATTATGAATGAAACCAGAGTAATGGACTGACCCAGGATCACTGTCTCCCTCTGCCTTCCAGCTGTTTCCCAGCTCAATGGCATCCTTCGCTGGCTGCTTGTCGGGCTTCAGGTTATCGTCGTTAGAGTTGTGGTTGTAGTTTCCACACATGCCACACAGCTGGATAGAGAGGGAGGTTAGTACAGGCTCTAGCGTGTTTCTAATCAATAAAAACATTTAATTTTATAGTCGGTACCTTGTTGAAGTATTCTCCAGGCACAGTGATCTCCAGGTGATGGACTCCATCAAACTTCACCTGCAGGCCGAAGTTGGTGTCCAACAGACTGTATGAGCCGCTGGTGATGACCTTAGCGCCAGCTATATCAATGGTGACCGGGGTCTTAACTCGACGTCCATTCAGCTGGGAGCAAAGAGAACACATTTATCAAAACACTTTGGCCTAATCCTAATCAAGTGGTCTAAATCCATCAAACCTGATCTTTACCAGAACTCTGCGGCCCTTCTGAAGCTCCACTACCTGATCACCAGGCAGGTAGATCTTAGCTGAGCGGACGTACGAGGCCTCTGGCTGGCCACGCTCTTCATTTTTAGCCACAACAGTGAAGTCAGTGACCTGGGTGGTGTTACACACCTGGAGAGAAAAGATGATTTTACTTTTTATGTAAAAAAAAAAAAAAAAAAAAAAAAAGAAAGTCCTTATCATTGGCTCATATTTCTCACCTCTCCTTGTAATATGTTGATTAAAGGTGCAGTGTGTAAAATTGGGACTATCAACATCTCACAGTCAATTCTGAAATGTGATGCTCATTTCTCTGGTGATAACTGTGGGAACCAGTTAAGTTTAAAAATCAATACATGCTTAACTGTTATTTGGTTCCTTCTATGGTGCCATAGAAACAGGCAAAATGCAAAAATCCAAGATAGCAGCGTCCTTGGAGGGGACCCTCCCTATGTATGAATAAAAGGCTTATTCTGAGTTAATTTAAAACATAAATTTAAAAAATGTGTTATCAGATGTCAACACTAATTTAGATCAATCTACTTATAAATGTTATGTTTCATTTTAACCAAGCTTGTTTTGCTAAATGCTACTAGGCTAAATATTACACACTGCACCTTTAAAACTGGATCAGTGGCATAAACATGGCAGATTTGTACTACTTACCTCCACCAGAGTGTACGTGCAGGTTCCCATGAAGGTGTGCATCACTCCATCAAAGGTGTAGTAGTGAGGATCTCCAGCTACCATACATACACCTTTACCTGAGTGTGAATATAGGGAAAAATGTCAGGTAGGCGTCCTGTAAGTTGTAACTACAATCTAGTCTTAAAATTGATTTGTTTTTTCCCCCTGTATTTTTTAATTTCTGCCAAGCCTTTCCTGTACACAAATTTGCATGAGTTGAATTTGAAGTAAGTTTGTGAAGCTCTGACTACAACACAGTTCAGTGTTCTTTGTAGCCAACATAACTATAATTTCATATTATTAATACAAAATCAAGAAACAAGCTGTTTTACAATTAAAGTTTTAATTATGATATGAAGAAATTGTGGAAAAAATCTACCCATGGTCCTTGGAAGTTCTCATTAAATTCAAATTATAAAAATGACACAAAAAAGTTTTTAATTTCTTGTCTTTTGTTTTTCAGAAAGAACTGAATCAAATGAAAACTGTTTTACATCTTACTGCTTTTATGTTCTGAACAAAAAAAGGAAGATAAAAGAATAACCCTGGTGATGTAACATTCTTTTTTTACTACTACAGCAGGTCACAAATACAGGGAAAAAAAGAATGTTCCATCACCATTTTTCCATTGTTTGATCTTCCTTTTTTGATCAAAACAAAAAAAGGATGAAAAACAAACAGTTTTTTATTTCTCTTTGTTTTTTTGTTAACTGTAAAACACAGTCACCAACATCTCTACCTCTACATTATGTGCCATCGATGGACCGCCATTGCAAATCCAAAAAAAGGAAATGTTTAAAAATAGTAGAGGCCTAGGGGTAATGACTGTGACCCCCACAGAGGCTGCTGTCTTTGACATGATGGCCTGGAGTCAAATCTGACCTGTGGCTCCTTTCCTTCAGGTCATTCTCTCCTTTCTCTCTCTCTAACTCCACTGTAACAGACAAAAGTCTGTGCCGTCTGACCTCAACCTTTATGCTGCATGTGTAAATTGATCATCTGGCTGTGTTCCTGCTGCATTTACCTGTAGAGTGACAGTCCAGCACGCCGTCCACCACCTTACACTCCTGGGCGGGGCTGCAGACCCACGGCTCACAGGTGACGTTGTTGTTGCTGTTACACCTGCAGCGCTCTGAGCAGTCCGTCTCTGAGAACCACGAGTCTCCCACCTTAGAGTGAGCACAGAGACAGTTGTTACCACCTGTCTGGACTCATCATATCCTTCATGTCTATAGGATTAAACTCTGACTGACCGGTCGGTACTTCCCGTCCTCATCTGTGCAGCCGCACTCGCTTAGTGGGACACACTTGTCTCCGCTGAGGATGAGTCCAGGGTTACAGACGCACCCCTCCACACATGGCAGGTCACATGATTCTCCTGCGGGGTTCTGACAGCTGGGCTGAGGACAGGCAGGGGCACAGTGGGAGTAGCTGCTGCCGGGGGGGCACTTCAGTGCTGTAAGAGGTTTGGAGGAAATTAGAAAACATTAGAGATTTTATTTATACTGTAGTAATGAGACATCATGGGACTATGAAAGCAAAGCAAATCAGACATGTTTGCACTCAGAAACTTACGACAGAAGGTGTTGTTCCTCCAGGCGATGGACACTCCTGCAGCGGCACACATGTCAGCGTAGCTCTCGATAGCCTGACACAGTGCCACAGGCTGCCCGCCTGTCGCACACATGTCGTACACGCAGTTTTCAAAGAATGACTCTGGAGGAACCACGGCGTGACATGGCTTAAAGATACCTAGAGTTAAAAGTCAGAAACAGATTACTGCATTGTCACTGTCATTCTTATCATTTTTTAACATTTAGGTATCAAACAAAGACATTTAGCGAGTTTTTTCAGATCGCACTGCTGGAGATTTTTTTAATTAATCAATAAAGGGCTCTTCTTAAGCTCATTTTTTGTGTTTCTTGTAAAGTAGGGTTGTTAGGATACTAGAATTTCAATTTTGAGGTGATGGTGGTAAAATCAAACATCATCAGCATACAATGGCAGCACTGATAGAAGCCAGTATACCCAATAGTACAACATGTCTTGTTTTGAATTACCAAAAAAATTGCATCATTTAAGAACATGTGGTCAAACATGAGTTTTGCAGTATCCTGTTATAAACTCATTTTTGTGATCATATTGAGAGAATATTAAGACCTAAAGCCAAATTATTAAACCAAATTTATTAACAAATATCAAAACAAAGTGAAAATAAGGACTTTAGAGTAATTAAAATTAATTCTTATAAAATACAATTTAAATAAATAAAATAATATTTGAAAATTGAAATAGAAAAAAGGAAAGTAAAATAAATCAGTGTCAATAATTACATACAACGAATTAATACATATACATAAATAAAATGAATAATTAAAAGAATAAATTAATTTAAAAATAATTCAAAGAATATATGATAAAAATCCAATCCAATCAAAATTAAATAAAATAAATTCCTATCCAGCTAAATTTCCTTTAAGGGAATATTTAAAGCTCATAAATCCATTACCATTAGGATCAGTGATCATGCCACAGCTGGTCGGTTTCTTGGCGTCTTCCTCCACATCTTCATCACAGTCCTCCTGTCCTCCTCCGTTTGTGCAGCTAAAATGAAAAAAATATATATATATTAAAATAAAAAAAGATTTGTTTGTTTTAACCATCACTGTTTAAACACTTAAAGTCCTTGAAATTAATTTTACTCCCTGATGAAGTTAAGTTTTGTAACATCCCAGATTTTATCTTAAGGTAGAGTCTGCCATTAAAATAAAGCTGTCTCAACAGCATAATAATTATTGTGTATTTATGTGTATCAGGGACTTACTCAGGACGAGGGTCGGGAACCTGCCAGCTGTCTCCCAGCTCGTTGGTGTTTGCTGCCGGCGTGTTGTCTGGTTTCAGGTTGTCATCTTTGGGGTCATCGTTGAAATTTCCTGTAGAAAGAGGAAACCTCTCTGTTGGCTGGGGGTTTTATTCTTCAGGATAAAACTTTGCTCAAAAACAGTACCAAGTGTTTCTTACCACACAAGCCACAGAGCAGACCGCTGTAGGAATCTGGCAGGGTGACGTCAGCATGGTGGTTTCCATCAAAACGGACCCTCAGACCAAACGAGGTCTCCAGAACCACAAACTTCCCACTCAGGTAGATTTTGACCCCGCTGATGGTGGTGACAGGAGGGACGACTGCAGTGCCGTTTACCTGGATATCAGAGAGAGAGACTGCATCTGTCAGATGCTGTACCTGCATCTGTCAGACAGCGTACCAGCCTCTGTCAAACACCGTACCTGTACTTTGCGTCCCTTCCCAAGGATGATGGTTGCTCCATTCACGTTGATCACCACCGCTCTGACGTACGACACCTTCTTGTTGCTCCCTCTGTGCTCGTTCTGGGTGTCCACAGTGAAGTACGGCAGGCCGGAGGACTCATTACAGGGTTTGGTGAGGGTGTAGGAACAGGCGCCCATGTAGTGGTGGGTACGTTTGTCGAAGGTGGAGTAATGAGGGTCACCAGAGACCGAGCAGATACCTGATCCTGAAGTAGAGAGGAAGAGGAGTTCAGTTAAGACTTGACAGTGATTTAGGCCATCATAAATGAGACTAAAAATTAGACATGATTGGGTCTAAAGATCAGATTAGACCAGAGAGTCCTGATGAAACAGAACTGTTTTACAATGATCCATCTATCTATCCATCCCCATTCAGAGGGACATTCTCCAGCTCCTTTTGGGGATCTCCAGGTGTTCTCAGTGTAGATGAGATATATAATCCCTCCATAGAGTCCCAGTATGATATACCTGGAAGTCCTCCTTATGATGGTGATAATAGTGTTTTTATATCCGTCCATCCATCCATCCATCCATCCACTCATCGATCCAATCAGCCATTTATCCATCCATCCATCTATCTATCCATTCATCCTCCTGTGGATCCCAGTTGTTCCCGGTCCAGAAGTGATACATAGCCCCTCCTGAGAGTTCTGGATCTAGAAGTCCTAGAAGTGTTTTTTTTTTTTTTTTTTTTTTTTTAAAGATTTATTTTTGGTCTTTTTGCCTTTATTTGATAGGACAGTGGATAGAGTCGGAAACAGGGGAGAGAGTGGGGAGAGACATGCAGGAAATAGTGCCACGGGCCAGATTCAAACCCGGGTCGCCTGCGTATATGGCATGCGCCTTAACCACTCGACTACCGGCGCACCATGGATTTTGTTTTTTGAGAGGTGTGCGCAGCTAATTAACAATTTTAGATTATAAACGTACCCACAGGTAGACACTCATACTCTCCGTCTTGTAGCTGGCAGCTCTCAGTGGCTGGGGCACAGCTGCTGTCCTGACACTGGATCAGACCTCCGCTGTGACACTGACACTTCTGATTACAGCCCTCCAAGTACCAGTTATCACCAACCTAACCAACACAAGACCACCTTTATTATACACAGCAAGCAGGTACATTATAATATACACAGATTATAATGAAGTAAAGACTTCCTAAAGGCTCGGTTTATAAAGTCCTCAGTGGTTGTGGTTCAGACTCACCGGGTGGTAGGATTCGTTATCGTCCACACAGCCACAGTCTTTAATGGAGACACACCTGTCATTACTGAGGATGAAGCCGGGGTTACACTCACACCCCTCAACACAAACGTCCTCACAACCGGGTGGACCAACCACACCGAGACAGGTCTCCGGACAAGAACTCGCGCAGAGTGAGTATGAGCTGTTAGGGGGGCAGGTCAACGCTGAGGGAGGAAGATTAAGATGGGGATGTTAAGTCAGCAATCTTAGCTCCCTGGATGAAGAATCCTCCTGTTTTTAACTTTTAAACTTATAATTGAATTTTAAGAAGAGTTCTGAGAGTTTGTTAGAGAAAAGAAGCCATGGAAAGTTGGTAAATCAAAGTTATTTTCACGGCCGTGAATTACTGTAGATGAAATATCAGGGATAAACCCCTCTAATAAAGACTCACGGCAGAATTCTGGACTCCTCCATTGGTGGACTTTGGCACCAGCGCTCTGACAGGCGTCGGTGTACGCTTGCAGGGAGTCACACAGAATGCTCTGATTGCCGTTATACTGACACATGTCGAACACGCAACTCTGGAAGAAGGGCTCTGGGTCAACGATTGAGATACAGTCCCTGAAAGAGAGTAAACAACCAATCAGGAGGACAGTCCATCACTTCAGAGAGTTTTTTTTTCAAACCATTCTGCTCTCATACAGGTGGACTCTGCATTTCCTCTGTGGCATACAAAACTTTCTCTGAGCTCTAAATGTATTTCTGCTCTTTGAATTTTTCTCTGAACGAACCAACAGGAAAAACAGGAAGAGGATGGACCAATCCTGTTAGCTTTGCCCATTGTTGCTATGAGGGGGTTCTCCTGCTTTGATCTCACTAAGAAAGTCCAAACACTCTATCACATACACACGAATTATAAAAGTCTGAGATCCAAAAATCATAATTAAACTTTAACAGTAATGATAAAAAATAAGAAAATAAATAAAATATTAATAAAATAAATTTTAAAAAATGAGCCCAGCATAAATAGCTGAATAATTTGTCTCCTTTTTAAAGCCAAAATGAAGTCTGCAGGAGGAACTGAGTTGGAGCTATAGGGCTTGATAGTGGACTGAGATGATGTGTGAGTATGCGATAGAATGTTGGAACTCTCTTAGAGCACAGAAAAAATTTTGTACACCCCAGAAACATTAGAAACTACCTGAATTAGAGGAGAATTTCTGGTCTTTGCACAGGAATTTCTTGGAAATTTTCCTTTTCAAAATAAACACAAATTTCTTTAAATTCTAAATTCCCCAAAATTTCTGTGAAAATTGTATTTAATATTATCTTAAAGTAGGCCATAAAAGACCCCTACCTTTTTTCAAATATTTTCCAAAGTTAAAGTGAAATTTTATCATGAAGCCCAAACATCCCAATTTAAAAAAATCATCAAAACTGTCATGTAAATTGTGATTTAAATCCTGAAAATTATATGTAATATCCAGACATATTCCCTAATATTTCCAAGACACTACCTCTCTTCCCAAAAATGAAGATATACATTTCCCAAAATACAAAAAAATTAAACAACTCCCCTTCCCCCAAGTTCAGATTAAACAAAATAGAAAAATATAAAATAATTCCCGGATGTCAATTAAAATGCCTTAAAACTTTAAAACAGATATACCATAATGTTGTGAATATGCAAAATGAAAGATTCCAAACAAATTTCCTCCAAAATTTCAATGAAAAGACTTGAAAATTCACCAAATTATTCAAATTCCTTAACACTTCAATGAAAACTCCTGATATTTTCAAAGTAAAATTTCCCAACATTTTAAGCAATTTACTTAAACTTCCTGATAATAAATATCAAATATTGAGTGATTTTACGAAATGTAACTCTTTAAATGCCAGTTAGGAATTCCTTGAATGGGATTATCACAGCCTTGAATATGCTAATGAGCAATCCTTTGTTTTTCTTGCATTACTATTTTTTAAATTAAAGATTTTAATAAATTATTATGTGTGTAAGTGGCCAAAAATGGATGCCACACAAATATATCAATAAGAATACTTTACTTTTTTTTTAAATCTGATTTTTTTTGCATGAATCTTTTAATAGAGATCAGACCTGATCATAAAATTCAAATATTTACTTTTTAAAAAGTGATTTAAGCCTTAAAATACCAGTTGTACTTGGCTCTGATGTTTGTATTGTAGATGCAGGGTTGAAGGATGTAAAGAATGGACCACAGAACACAGCTGGCCTACGGACCGTAGTTTAGACACCCCTGCAGCCTTTTATGGTTAAAATAGGGACCTTTTCTCTTTAAGTGTCTTTTAGACTTTATTCAGCCTGTTATTATCAAACTGTATGAATCATTAAAGGTGTGCCCAGGTGTGTCTGGGACGTTCACCGGTCCATGTGATACTCCAAGAACAAGGAGCTTAACAGAACCTGAAACCAGATTAAGAAGTCAGATAATCTAAACAGATAACACAATCTCCATGTTGGGGCTATTTATGGACATGTGTGATCTTTAGTCACTGACCCTTTCAAAATAAAACACCTTTGTTTAGTACAGTTGTAAAGTCATCTCTTAATTGGACCAATAATCGAGGATGTGAATGCTGTTGTTATCTGAAGCAGCTCCACCCTCTGATTGGTGTTTATGACAGTGTGTTATCAGACACAGGAACGCCCAAGCTGATGGATAAAACGAGCTGATAACTAAAGGGAGGGGTCATTTAGGTGGAGAAGGTCGGTAAAATGAAAAATATAAAGACTTGCACACATGTACAAAGGAATGCTTGTTTTTATAAGATAAATATCGATTTATCTTGTTTTCTCATACTTTGTTCTCTGTCTTTTTACAAGCATTTAAACATCCGTGTTTGCTATCTACAGTGCTTTAGTTTTCAGAAGGGATTACGTTCCCTGCCTGTGTTGTTTTGTTACAGAACATAAAATGACAAAGTACTGGAATAGAAGAGGATCTCTGCAGATCAGGTTCTCACCTGAAGGGCCCATTAACATCACTGATTTTGCCACATTTGTCTGGTTTGGCCATCTCATCCTCTACACTGGGGTCGCAGTCAAGGCCGGGGCCGGTGCCAGGAGTACAGCTGAAAGAGAAGAAGAAGACAATCCTTCATTAAGCCAAAAAAGATAAGTTAAAAAAAAAGTTCTGCATACTTCACCCCATGATAAGAACTGTATTTACCAACAGTCTTTCTACTGTGTTGACTGTTGACTGATGATGCCATCAAAGCTAATAAAACATCCCATTCATTCAACCTTAAAGGATGATTAAAAAACTTTCTATCATCTTCCTGAAATTATGCCATCAAAGTGTATAAAATTTTCCATTCTTTTTTCTAAAGGTGATGTCATCACAGTTTATTAAAGCATACCATTCTCTATTTCCAAAAATGTCTTTGAATCTTATAAAATATTCAATTCTTCCCTTTTGCATGCAGGCCCATCAGATTGATATTGAACACATTTTCAGCACATAATGTTGTTATATAAATGAAGTGGACTGGATTGATATTAAGACATTTTGCGGCTTTTTGAGGGTCTTGAACCTTGATGTTGGGGCCAGACAATACGTGTCTGAATCACTTTAGATCATTTCAGGCGTATACCTTGTTTGTGAGGCACACTTATCAAGACTATACCTTGAGGCCCCTTAGAGCAAGGGCCTGAGGTAGTGGCCTCCCTATATCTGATGGTTAACCTACAGATGCAGGCTGAGATGCATGCAGATGCACTGACAGGCTCTTATGCACTGATGGTGAGGTGAATGGCTGCATATAAAGCGGAAATCCCTGTTTTGAGGCCAAAGTGTCACGCTGATCTCTTAGAATAAAATATTTGACTGTCACGCCGTTCCTCAGCGAGCCCGTGTACAGATTAAAGCGTCACATGTGGCTCGCTCACATGCTCTCTTTTCTATCAGAGCCTGAAGGAATTCCAGAAATTCTGCGATTACGATGGAGAGAGATGAGGCACGTGAACTCACGAGTCGTCCTCATCCTCCTCCGTCTGCCAGCTGTTCCCAAAGTCATTCACGTTCCCGACCTGGACGCCATCTGGTTTGGTGAAGTCGTTGTCAGGTTTTCCGTCGTAGTCGCCGCACAGACCGCACATCTGGTCATGGTAGGAGCTGCAGGGAGGAAGACAAGAAGGGATTAGGAGAGGAAGAGCAGTGCCTTAAGGAGTCTTTAGAGATCAAACATGATTGGAAGAATAAATGAGAGTGTGATATTTGGAGAGCAGACATCATCAATAGAAGATCAGAAAGGATTTATGATCCTAAAGACCGCTGATCTTCAGCTGCTCCCATCATTTCTTAATCCAAGGGAAAAAAAAAAATCTCTTTTGTTTGTTGGAGATTAGAGAGTAGGATTTGATTCAGATTATCACATCCTGCAGTCTTTCTATCTTTGGTTGATTCTCAAGTTTTCTCTCCAAATGTCCAGATATGTGGTCGAAGCAGACGTAATCAATGTTCAATCTTTGATTTCAAAGTTGCAGAATGGGTCATTTGCAAACTGAGTTTGTTTCAAATATTTTCTGGAATGTCTGGTGAGTTTTTGGGCATGTTTAGACCACAAAAACAAAAAAATAAGAATGCCTACAGTTTCAGGAGGGTCTCTGTGCTCTGAGGTTGATACTCAGGCCTTTTTTATATAAATAACAGCTTAAATGTTTGGCTTTTACCTCCATCATTCACAGTCTATTGACACCTATAGAAAACAACAGAGGAGTTTTTGATTATCCAGATGTTATCCTAATGAGGGATTAACTTTGCATCTGTCTTTTTCTCTGAAAATTCAACATAGGAGTAAATTCACATTTATAACTCCAACTGGACATATTTGGCACTTAAGTCTGTGCTATGTACCCATTTTCTTTGTAAAAATGTTATACAGGAGCAGAAATGCTTGGATTGTCATATCAGTGACAGCAACAACCTGAAGAAGTGATTTTGATGAAATTTAAAAACACTGGAGTGGAAATTCTATAAACCCTGTTCTGTTTATGAATTTTCCAAATAAAGAAAAGAAGAAAAAAAAAAAATACACATCATATAAGAGATGTTTAAATATCCTGACTAAATCAGTGTTTTTTAAAATCTTGTCAGTCTGATAGATGTTCTGAGTCTCATCCTCAGGACCAGAACGTCTCCACCAACCTGGGCACAGAGATCTGAGCATAGTGGTTCCCATCCCAGCGGACCACCAGGCCAAAGGTGGTCTGCAGTGTGACGTACTGGCCGGCCAGGCTCAGGGACATCAGGGGAGAGGGGGAGTGAGGCAGCGCCACCCTCAGGTTGTTCACCTGCAGAGATGACGTCAAACAGAGCGGTCAACACTTGTTTACTGACAGTTTGATGAAATCAGATTTATCACAGATTATAAGAAACGTGGACAAACATTCAGCACGCTGGGATTTAAAACCTGACGGATCAGAGAAACCGGGACCAGCACAGACAGATTTCTGGGATTATGGTTTTAAAAAAGATGGAAGGAGGATGAGATCGAGGAAAAAGGTGGAAGGACAGGAAATCAGGACTGACAGCGTGGCCACATGCTGTATAAGGCGGACTCTCAGCTCTGCTGCTTCCTCACGTCTATGAACCACAGAATCAATTCAATAAAACTGAAGTAAAATAAGGTAAATATACCAAACTGTAACTAAAAAAAAACTGTTTCACAGATGAACTTTACAAATTAAGGGGAAAAGTTTAAAAGTGTACAAAACCTTCACTGTGCGTGTACGAAGCTTCCTTTGCTTTTGTGCCAATCTGTATTTTGTTTGCACACATCAGAAACTTTGTCAGCGTATCAGACTTTCTTTGCCTGTGTATTTAACTTTCTCTATGCAAACAGATCTTTTTTCTGCACATACAAAACTTCAGACAAAATTTGGTTTATACACAAACAAAAATTTCTCTGTAGATGTACGAAAATTTTGTTTGCACACAAGCAAAACATTTTTTCTGTCTTCTCACGTACAAAACTTTGTGTAATTGTATATGTACCTATGTTTATGCATGTAAAAAAACTCTGTATAATGTCAGGGACAAACAAAACTTACTCTGTGACTGTATGAAAAGTTTTTGCTAAATTACGCAACTACTACAAAAAAGTTTCATATAGACATAAAGAAAGTTTTGTATGTCTATATGAAACTTTTTTGCGCATGTAAATAAATATATAACTTTAGGGACAAACAAAAATTACTCTGTAAGTGTAAGAAAGTTTTCTGCTAAAGTATGGAGTACTACAAAAACTTCTTCATGACACTTTTCTGTGCGCCAACAAAATTTTGTTTGCACACTTACAAAAGTGTTTCTGACAGTGTACAAAACTTTATCTCCACATAGCCATTTCCTATTGGTTGGTAAAATAAAATCCAAGAGCCGAGATATGATTAGATTATGCAAAGAGAGTTTTAGCAAGTGCACAAAGAAAAATCTGAGCCAAAAATCTATGTCTTGCTCTCTCAATGTTAAAATGTGCTGAACGCAACGATAATGACTCCATAGAGTGTTGTTGTACCCTGATACTCAGAGTGTGAAACAGCCGTGTGAGGAGTAGGAAACATGTTCCTGCATGTTACAATGATCTATGTCCACACTGACCAGCGTTCTCCGGCTCTTCATCATGGTCACGGTGACTCCGTTCACTGTCACATAGAGTTTCTTCAGGTACGATACACCTGGCAGTCCTCGCTCCTCGTTCTTCCCCTCCACAGAGAACCAGGGACCTGAAAAACATCACAGGTGTTAAATTAGCCTCAAAAGGTGATCAAGGGTCTGGGAAACTTCCTGTTATAGCAACTTTAATAGGAAAAACTTTTATTCAGTTAGCAGCAGTAGTTTATTCATTCAGCATTAAAACTGAATCACCAGCAGTTTATGCAAGACAGAAAACCAAAACACAGAGGGGTACAGCTGACAGTAAAGGTTTATTGGGTTAGGTATTAGAATTTCCTCAACATTCCAGTAAACATTTCCCCCAAAATTCCATGTAAATTGCAGGACATTTGAAAGCAAATTCCCCATAAAATGTCTCTAAAATTCCCTTGAATATCCAAACAAATTCCCTAAAATTTCCATGAAAAATCTTTAATATTTCAAAGGACACTCCCTCCCAAAATTCCTGATCAAATTCCCAAATATTCACATATTAGAAAAATTGATAAATACATTTTTCAAATTTAATCCCCCCAAAACTCAGATTAAATTCCCCAAAATTACAAAAACACAGCCCATAATTTTTCTTGTAAATGCCTGATAATTTCCAAACAAATTCTCCCCAAAAATGTCTTATCAAAGTCCTCAAATTTTACAAATACATTCCCCACAAATTCAGGTAAATGATGAATCCCCCAAGCATCCAGACAAGTTCCCTGAAATTTTTATGAAAATTGCTGAAAATTTTGAAACAACTTCCACTATGATTTTTGATTCAGATCAAACAGCAAAGAATTACAAATGTATTTCCCAGTTTCCTATGCTTATACCTTACAATTTCCCAACAAATTTCCCAAAAGTTCCAAATGTAACTCTGAATTATACAAACATATCCTCAAAATTTCTAGGAAAGTACACTCAAATTTCCAAGACAATTCCTGATTTTTGTTTTTTATAACAAATTCTCCCAACATTTTTAGTGAATTACTTAAACTTCAGAGGACATTCTGGACAATTATCTCCAAAATTCGACTAGCAGAAGCGATGACTATGCTGCAGGAAAGCCAAATAGGATGTTTGTGGATGCAGGATCAGAGGAGATTAAACACCATATACAGGATTTTTTACATTTTTAAATATCCATAAAGCACATCTGCGTTTTCATAAAAGCTTGTTTCTAACTGAAGGTTGTTTTTTGTGTTGTGGCTATGGTGCCATCTTCTGGTCTTAGGTTAATTTACAGGATGACTTGAGGCACATATGAGACGTTTGATATTTGGGTAATGAAATGTGGGGATGGGTTCTAGCAGATGTTAAGTTCTATAACAAATTGATTCTACAACATTTAGGGTTAATATCCAGAGAAATAAAAAAACCTTTCTCCATATGAGCTGTAGTGGTTGTGGGTAAATTTACTATGCAGGAATTGAAACCATTCAATGTATTTTATTTATTAGTGCCTTTCTCAGCACTGATTTAGACCTATGTGTTCCTACCTGTGTTGTTCTTGCAGGTTCTGGCCAGCGTGTAGGTGCATGTTCCCATGAAGGTGTAGAACTTCTTATCAAAGGTGCTGTAGTGAGGATCTCCAGAAACCACACAGTCCTGAGAGCCTGGGAGAAGAGAAACCAGCTAAATGAATGAGACGGTATCCATCACAACAAAACCAGCCATCACAAACACAGTTTGAGTTTCCACAGGGTGGTCCTGGTCGGTCCAGTACAGTTTGGCACAGTAGGATAGGTATGCCTGCACCTTACAAAAGGGTGCCAAAAAAGTCAGAGGTATGGGTCGGGTATTTTGGGATTCTTTCTTATATTTGATAAATGGAAAAAATGAAAATGTGGACCATTGTGTACAGACACCAGACTGTTCTGTAAACTACACCTTATTTCTATGAGACAGATTTCTAGTGCGGAGACAAAATTAAGGACAACTTCCATCACTATATGATAGATAAATAAATTTTTTTTTCATAGAATTAAATATCAGATGCAAAGGGGGAAGTTCTGCCCTCCCAATATTTTATATAAATGCATAAAAATAAGTAAAAATTTTCTTACCGGTTGGATAACATCCCAGCTCTCCGTTCTGGTTTTTACACTCGTGCATTGGGGGGCATTCGTATGGTGAACAGGTAACACTGGGGGCAGTACAAATGCACTTTGACTGGCAGTTGTCGATATAAAACTCCTCTCCGGGCTAAAACACACATAGACATGCAAAAAACACACATTTATACATTGAGAATTAAAACTCAAAAACATATTCAGGAATGTAAAAGGATTACCAGTTCCTAACCTTAACTGTCTTTTACAAAAAAAAAAAAAAAAAAGTTAACACGGGTCAAAAATGTACACAAATATTAGAAAACTTCAGTTATCACTAGTTATTCAGGGAATTAGTACTGTTAGTTTTTAAAACTCACCTTTTACACCAGATACCCACCTCTTTCTCCCAGATTAACCTTTAAGACCTAAGATCAATTATCTCTACGTCTAAACCATCAACCTGTTTTTTAGACCTAATCCCAACCAAGCTGATTACATCAGTTTTTCATCTGGTTAGCAAGTCTATTCTGGACATGATAAATATGTCATTATTAGCTGTAATTAAACCTCTACTTAAAAAAAAACAAGGCTTGATTCAGACACCTTAGCTTATTATAGACCCATATCTAATCTTCCTTCATTGCCAAGATCCTTGAGAAAAATAATGGCCAATCAGCTAAGTGACTTTCTTCAAAGTAACAGTCTATTTGAAGACTTTCAATAAGGATTTTTAGCCCACCATAGCACTTAACTTTAAACCATAAACCTGCTATAAGTCTAACCCACCTGGTAGTACTGTCCATCAGAATCTGTGCAACCACAGGTTGTGTTCTTCACACACTGGCCAGCGCTCAGGATGTAGCCAGGGTCACATACGCAGCCTTCAGAGCAGGGCCCACTACAGGATGGAGGCTTACCAGAACAGGTCTCCTGACAGGGGTCTGCACAGGGCTCGTAGTGGCTATTGGGAGGGCATTTTAGAGCTGGGGGAAGGAAGGGAATCTGGAGTAAGTACAAAGGATTAAGGCCATGGCCTTCATGTTGTACTTTTGGAATGATCATGACTGGACCCTATGGAGGGAGACCAGGCCACAAAAACTTCCCATCTCTACCAAGTTGATTATGTCCAGCCCTCCCTGAATTCCTCTATCAACCAGTTATCTGTCCAAGCATTCACTTGGTCAGTACTCACGGCAGAAGGTCTCATTCCTCCAGGGTCCAATGTTGACCCCACGGTCCTGGCATTCATTGACGTATGCTTCAATGGCTTCACACAGAATGTTCTGGGCTCCATCCAGCTCACACAGATCAAAGACACAGTCCCTGAAGTAATTCTGAACACAGAAACGAGTTGTAGTTACAAAAAAAGAGCACAGTTTGAAGATGTTTTAACCCTGTTTCTGTCAAATATACTTAAGGCTACTGATGAAAAGGATCCTTGGTGTACCTGTATTGGAATTTTAAGTTCAGGTAATTGTCTTATCTGCAAATTTTCAGAGATATGGGTTTAGGCTGGGACTAGATGTTGCTACTTACATTGGGGTTGACTTTTGGGTGGCACACAGCAAAAGGACCCGTTTTGTCCAGCAGGATTCCACAGTATCCGGAGCTTTCATAAAGGTACTGCTCATCTTCATCACATCCAGGAATGGTGGTGTTTGGTTTCTTGTTACATCTGTCAACAAAAACTGTCAGTGAAAAAAAAAACAAAACAAACAAAAAAAAAAAAAACAGCTCTGTTTGTGGAGGTCTGTCCTTTCCTGGTTATTGCAATGATAGGACTATCTAGAATCTGATCAGGAACCTCTAGGGAACAGGCGATTTCCAGGTATGCCTAACTGGAGGTAGAATCCATGGCACATCTGGCGTCCTCTGGAGAGTACCTGCATCATATTTGACATTTTCCAAAAGAAGCAGAAAACATCCCTCGAATAATGGACATCTAAAATAACTTTTGAGAATGCTGCCACCACAACAAGTACCAAGATGCATAACAGAGAATGGTTTGGTCTTTGGACAGACTCTGGTTAAACATTACATCCACTCATTCTCTACTACTTATCTGATGTTGGGTTTCAGTGGTGGCAGATTTGGCTATTTGTTATTCCCTGTTTACAGGGTGGTGCCTCGTTATTTATCAGTCTTGATTAAAAATTGTATTCATCTTTATTGATAATTATAATCATAATTATTAATGTTTTTACAATAACCAAAATCTAGAATTACAAATTCCAACACCCCTTTAAGCCAAACCCTGGGGGAGAGCTTGAAAGCAAGAATCTGGTGATTGGGTTTCCCAGTATGTGGCCTGGTTGGGTTAAACTAAAAAATAATGACATAAAGGAGAGCCTCTGTCCTCTGGATATGGCTAGGTAACCAAGATTTCTATCGCTCAATCAGTGCTTTCCAATTCTATAAGAGGGATTCCACCGGCATTGCCAAACCAGATGGGATATGTGAATTCTTCTGTTATCTCTAGGACTACTGCTTGGAGTCCTCCTGGTTAGACATACCATGAAGACTTCTAAAGGAAGACACTCTGAGAGAGTCTGAATCCATACCACTTCATCTGGCTCAATTTCATGAAAAGAAGTTGCAAAAACCTACTCTGGATCAGTGTTCCAGCTGTGTCCGAAGTCGTTGGGGTTGTTGGTCAATGATCCATCTGGTTTACGGAAGTCGTCTTTGGTGTCTCCATCATAGTTTCCACACAGTCCACAGAGTAAGTCACGATAGCTGCAAAAGATAAAAATTCAGACTTGAGGTTCTGTAGAAATCTGTGGAACCAAGTTGAAAACCTTGCAAGATGTTGACAAGTCAACTCAAATTTTTACTCACTCTTTGATGATTTTGACATCCATGAAGTGGTTCCCATCATAGCGAACAGTTAGACCAAAGTCTGTTGTAACTGTGTAGTGCTTTCCGGATTTGTGTACTGAGACACCAGGGGCCGGAGACACAGGCAGGTTGACAGTGGTCCCATTCACCTGGATAAGAAAACCAGGAGTTAACTGGTTGTAAAATATACTTATTTTCCATCAAAGCAATCTGTGTCCATTCCTCTTCTTATTTCTTACCTGGACGGTTCCGCCTTTTAGAATTGAGATCTTCACATGACGTACATACACATGTACGGCTTTCACATAGGAGATGGTGGGCCTGTTGTAGCGGTTTTCATTGTCAGCGTGGACCTCAAAGTACTGCAGAGATGTTGTATTACAAGGTGCAGACATCAAATAGCTGCAGTTGCCCATGAAGTTGTACTTTCGTTTGTCAAAGGTGGTGTAATGGGGATCACCAGATGCTATGCAGGAAGATGTTCCTAAAGGAAATAAAAAAGGAAAACTGTTGGTTATAAGATTATCAGGGATTCAAAAATGACTGTATTCCCAACTAAACAAGGGTAAATGGAATCCGGGTTTAGGCACTGTGCCGGGCATAAATGGACACTGCAAAAAAAATCTACAACATACAAGCAGAGACTTCCATGGTTTCATCAAGCAAGTGACAAGACGTTGGTATCAGGAATCAATGTTCTGATGAGAGCAAGGCTATATTGATTTTATTGGGGGCCAGCAGAAAATCAAAAGTTCTATGATGGAGAACCTCATATCAAGAGATCTCCAGGGAACCAGTTATCGGAGGACAGGGTCGAGCTGAGGCATGTCAGGAACAGTTTCTGTTACCTTTAGGATAGCAGCCTGAAACACCATCAACCTCCCGACACTCCTCAGTGATATCACAGGAGTTGTCAACACATTCCAAAGTGTAGTTCCCTGCACAGCGACACAGCTCTGAGCAGCCGTCCCCGTATATGATCTCCCCAGGCTGAAACAACATTCATCGAGAATCAGGACCAGTAAGGTTTTCAGAGTCTCACTGGGTTTACTCAGTAAAACCACCATTAAAAGTAAAGCATGTGCAATAACAAGCAGGATGTCTGACCTCATAGTAGTTGTTGTTGTCATCCAGGCAGCCACACTGCTCCAATGGCACACAGTGCCGTCCCCTGAAGACAAAGCCTGGTTTGCAGAAGCAGCCACTGATACAGGAGCCAGTGCAGTTGGTGGAGGGTTCCTGACAGGTGGGGATACAAGCTGGACCACAATCAATGTATTCTGCATTAGGAGGACATGGATCTGGAAAGCAGGAACACAATGACTGGTTAATGGGAATATAGAACAAAACAGGAAGAGCACCAGAACCAAACTTTGACAATGGCATGGCATACTTGGTGTTGTGGTGGTGACTGGTTTTGGAGTTGTTGGTTTTGGAGTTGTCACAGGTGGTCGAGGAGTTGTTGGTGGTGCTTGAAATTAAAAACAGTTTGAACATGAGACAACCTATGGCTGACACATCTCATACATGTTTAAAAACATTTCACTTAGATTAAAACTAATATCTGGATTGTCCTCCAGAATCTGTGGGTTAATCTTATTCCTCATCTGGTTGCTTAATTACCAATGGGATAGCATCCCAGCTCTCCATTCTGGTTTTTACACTCGGTCATTGGGGGGCACACATGGGCTAAACAGGTAACATCGGGGGCGTTACATACGCACTTCAGCAGGCAGTCATCATCATAGAATTCATCTCCAGGCTAAAACACACAAAAACAAACATTTCAACTGTAAATTTACATTTTAAAAAGACACTGAGAGATGTCAGGATGACAAGCCCCTACCCTTAACCATCAGATTGTTTTAACCCTGCTCTGAGTTTAGCCTACCTCATAGTACTGTCCGTTAGTGTGATTGCATCCACAGGAACTCTGGCTAACACACTTTCCAGCACTCAGGATGTAGCCGGGGTCACACACACAGCCTTCAGTACATGGTCCACTACAGTGCTGAGGTCTTCCTGAGCAGGTCTCTTGACAGGGGTCTGCACAGGGCTCATAGTGACTGTTGGGGGGGCATTTCAGAGCTGGAGGAAGAAGGAAAACCAAAGTCAGTGACAGGGGTGATGGAGACTGGAAATAAGTCCATGGCCTATCAGGGCCTCAGAATTACTCCTGCAATACTTAAACAACTCAGAGTACCCAGACAATTGTATTTGCTGTGTTTCAAAAATGTTTAAAGCCACTTGAACCAGGATCTTTTCAGCTCAGCAAGAAGACACTATTTTGGGCTTCTTGGAGACTCTTTATTTAGAACAATTTGGGCTTCATTAGAGCAGCCAAATTTTACAAAAGCCAGTTTAAGCTGCTGGGGATCAATGTATCTTGGCAGCTGCCTTTGCCTGCCCTACATCTGACCCTTTTTTTTGTTGTACTTTTCAAATTAACTGGGCCTCAATTAAGTTGATTATGTCCAGCCCTCCCTAATTTCCTCTATGCACCAATCAGCTGTCTGTTCATTCCCTTGGTCAGTACTCACGGCAGAAGGTCTCATTCCTCCAGGGTCCAATGTTGACCCCACGGTCCTGGCATTCATTGACGTATGCTTCAATGGCTTCACACAGAATGTTCTGAGCTCCATCCAGCTCACACAGATCAAAGACACAGTCCCTGAAGTAATTCTGGAGACAAGACAAGATTTTGTCACCAAACACAACAAAACTAATGATTGGACAATTAAGGACAATCATGACTTCTATAAGGACTTTAGGTGCAAGGAATCTTCATATCTGCAGCTTTTCAGAGTTAACAAATAGAGATGTAAAACATAAACCTAAGACCAGGATTGAACGTTGACTTCTTTAAAATATAAAAAAGAACACGATTGTGTTGTTGTTGTGTATTTCAACTTTCATTCCTGTCCCAGCACTTAATTCCCACCTTACTGTGGTGCAGGGTTTTGCTTGTCCACTAATGAATCCTGGCCAGACATAAGACACAAGGTCATTGCTGTTGGGCTCAGCCATGCGGACAACAAAGACTCAGGCCTAGCAAGCACTGTAGAAACCTGTTTTTGTAGGCTGGAGAGACATTTCAAACAAAGCATCAGGAGACCTGAGAGTCTCATCTTTCCGGGAGTCCTGGTAGCACTTCCCACTGAGGTGTGAAAAGGACACATTATTGTCTCTGATAGGGGGTCCACAGCCAATAAATTTGTCCTGTGACCCCCCTCATCACCATTCCAGCAGCAGGCCAGCTTGCTTCAACTGTGTTGATTTGTTCCCTACCTTTAGCACCCAGAGCTTTCCCTCATCCCTTTCTTTGACATCAAGGAATGACCCCGACAAGAGAGCCACAGACAGCCCCTGGAATCTGAAGGACACTGAAAGAACTCTGCTGCTGCCCCCCAAAAAGAGGATAGAGCCTTGCTCTTATCAGAAAGTTGATACCTTCTGCAAGAAATGTTCCACTTGCATGAAGAAACCACAGAAGTCTCTGCTTATGTGTTATTGATTGATTTTGCTGTGCCCATTTATGTCCAGTACAGTTCTTTCTCCTACACAAACATTAGTGTGACTCTTGTCAGAATCTTCAAGAGATTGGGCATGGGTTGGCACAGACCTGGATAAGGGCCATCAGGAGGTTGGAGCAGTACAGGACCAAAGTGGAAGCAGCAAAGTGCCAAAGTGGCATATGCTCCCATGAATGTCACCAAAAACACCAAGAAAAAACTGTTTCGAGTCTGTAGCCTTCTTGGAATCATTGGCTGGGGCTCAGAAAGGGGTTCCATCTAGGACCTCCACAGTTCTATTGGGGGACTGAAATGCCCTCCTAAGCACTGTTGGAGAACCTTGGTGGGGAGATCGTATTGAATGACCTCCTTGATCTGAACTCAAGTGGTGGTGCTGCGACTCAGCCCTTGTGCAAGTCATGGACTGGCTATGACGATCATCATGTAAAAGGTAATTCATGAGTGCAAGTAGTACCAGATTACTGATCATCTTTGTAGCTGTATCATCAGATCCCTTCTTGTAGGTCTTGGACCCTCAGGTGAACTGAGGCCCAGAGCAGTTAACTGATGTTTTAATAATGTTCTACGGTGTTTTAGCATTTTACCTGGAATTCTTCACATGGTAGTTATTCAAGTGTGCATTTGTGTTTGAATGTATGCAGTGACTTACATTGGGGTTGACTTTGGGGTGGCACACAGCAAAAGGACCCGTTTTGTCCAGAAGAATGCCACAGTATCCAGAGCTTTCATACAGGTCCTGTTCGTCGTCATTACAATCAGGGATGGTGGTGTTCGGTTTCTTGTTACACCTGCCAACATAGATTAACAGTTAAAGAAGCTCTGTTTCAGGAAGTCAGTCAGATTTATCTCTGGTTATTGATGATAGGTTCAAACTGGGAGAAGACCCCAGACTCTATCTGGAACTCTATGGAGGGACTTGGAAAACTTAACATTTTCCATTGCTGGAGAAAGGAGCATCTGGAATACCTGGTTGAGAATGCTGCCTTGGCAACAACATCTCTGTTGATTGCAAGAGGTCGGTTGGATGTTTTAACAGGATTCTGGCTGAACCAGCCATCCCATTCCTGCTGCTCAGCAACATTTTTTGGCTGCCCTTAGATTCAGAGAAATTCTAGGCAAAAGAGGATACATAATCCATCTATCTAGCTCGGGACCAACCCTCATCGGAAGGCTAAATAAAACCTCCAAATGGAGGTCTATAGGAAGATCACAAGCTGCCTCAACTGGGTTGATTCGAGGTGAAGAGTAAGGTTTGCTTCAATCCCCATCCAATGACATGCCTTTGGATAAATTACATTTGAACAATACTGGGAAAGTCTTTTAGAGGGATCCAGAAATACAAACACATGCTGCTTACTCTGGATCAGTGTTCCAGCTGTGTCCGAAGTCGTTGGGGTTGTTGGTCAATGATCCATCTGGTTTACGGAAGTCGTCTTTGGTGTCTCCATCATAGTTTCCACACAGTCCACAGAGTAAGTCACGATAGCTGTAAATGATAAAAATTCAGACTTGATTTCCTGGAAAAATCAGTGGAACCAAGTTGAAAACCTTGCAAGATTTTGACAAGTTGACTTAATTTTTACTCACTCTTTGATGATTTTGACGTCCATGAAGTGGTTCCCATCATAGCGAACAGTTAAACCAAAGTCTGTTGTAACTGTGTAGTGCTTTCCGGATTTGTGTACTGAGACACCAGGGGCCGGAGACACAGGCAGGTTGACATTGGTCCCATTCACCTGGATTAAAAAAAAAAAAAAGAAAGGAGTTAATCGGTTGTAAAATAGACTTATTTTCCATCAAAGCAATCTGTGTCCATTCCTCTCCTCATTCCTTACCTGGACGGTTCCACCTTTGAGAATTGAGATCTTCACATGACGTACATACACATGTACAGCTTTCACATAGGAGATGGTGGGCCTGTTGTAGCGGTTTTCATTGTCAGCATGGACCTCAAAGTACTGCAGAGATGTTGTATTACAAGGTGCAGACATCAAATAGCTGCAGTTGCCCATGAAGTTGTACTTTCGTTTGTCAAAGGTGGTGTAATGGGGATCACCAGATGCTATGCAGGAAGATGTTCCTAAAGGAAATAAAAAAGGAAAACTGGTTGAACTCAAAGGTTTAGTTTACACAACTTACAGAGTCAGAATAAAGCAGTTGTTGACAGATCCTCCTAAGTGGCTCTTCAAAGGGAAAACGATTAAAAGACATTAAAAGATTATCAGGGATCAAGTTCTATGTTGGAGAACCTCATATCAAGAGATCTCCAGGGAACCTGTTATCAGAGGACAAGGTTGAGCTGAGGCATATCAGGAACAGTTTCTGTTACCTTTAGGATAGCAGCCTGAAACACCATCAACCTCCCGACACTCCTCAGTGATATCACAGGAGTTGTCAACACATTCCAAAGAGTAGTTCCTGCACAGCGACACAGCTCTGAGCAGCCGTCCCGTATATGATCTCCCCAGGCTGAAACGACATTCATCGAGATCAGGACCAGTAAGGATTTCAGAGTCTCCCTGGGTTTACTCAGTAGAACCTCCCTCATGAGTCTGATAAATTCCTGAATATGGAGAATAATAGGCAGGATGTCTGACCTCATAGTAGTTGTTGTTGTCATCCAGGCAGCCACATTGCTCCAGTGGCACACAGTGCCGTCCCTTGAAGACAAAGCCTGGTTTGCAGAAGCAGCCACTGATACAGGAGCCAGTGCAGTTGGTGGAGGGTTCCTGACAGGTGGGGATACAAGCTGGACCACAATCGATGTATTCTGCATTAGGAGGACATGGATCTGGACAGCAGAAACACAACAGCTGGTTAATGGGAATATAGAACAAAACAGGAAGAGCACCAGAACCAAACTTTGACAATGGCATGGCATACTTGGTGTTGTGGTGGTGACTGGTTTTGGAGTTGTCACAGGTGGTCGAGGAGTTGTTGGTGGTGCTGGAAATAAAAAATAACAGTTTGAACATGAGACAACCTATGGCTGACACATCTCATACATGTTTAAAAAACATTTCACTTAGATTAATATCTGGATTGTCCTCCAGAATCTGTGGGTTAATCTTATTCCTCATTTAGTTGCTTAATTACCAATGGGATAGCATCCCAGCTCTCCATTCTGGTTTTTACACTCGGTCATTGGGGGGCACACATGGGCTAAACAGGTAACATCGGGGGCGTTACATACGCACTTCAGCAGGCAGTCATCATCATAGAATTCATCTCCAGGCTAAAACACACAAAAACAAACATTTCAACTGTAAATTTACATTTTAAAAAGACACTGAGAGATGTCAGGATGACAAGCCCCTACCCTTAACCATCAGATTGTTTTAACCCTGCTCTGAGTTTAGCCTACCTCATAGTACTGTCCGTTGGTGTGATTGCATCCACAGGAACTCTGGCTAACACACTTTCCAGCACTCAGGATGTAGCCGGGGTCACACACACAGCCTTCAGTACATGGTCCACTACAGTGCTGAGGTCTTCCTGAGCAGGTGTCCTGACAGGGGTCTGCACAGGGCTCATAGTGACTGTTTGGGGGCATTTCAGAGCTGGAGGAAGAAGGAAAACCAAAGTCAGTGACAGGGGTGATGGAGACTGGAAATAAGTCCATGGCCTATCAGGGCCTCAGAATTACTCCTGCAATACTTAAACAACTCAGAGTACCCAGACAATTGTATTTGCTGTGTTTCAAAAATGGTTAAAGCCACTTGAACTTCACTCATTAATTATTAGACTTCTTCTTTGAAAGCAGAATTGATAATTATTGATTGACTTCAGGATCTTTTCAGCTCAGCAAGAAGACGCTATTTTGGGCTTCTTGGAGACTCTTTATTTAGCACCATTTGGGATTCATCAGAGCAGCCAAATTTAGCAAAAGCAAGTTTAAACTGCTGGTGATCAGTGTGTCATAGCAGCTGCCCTGCCTGCCCTTTCATCTGACCCTTTTTTTTGTTGTACTTTTCAAATTAACTGGGCCCCAATTAGGATGACCAGGATACTAGAACTTCCCATCTTTACCAAGTTGATCCAGCCCAGCCCTCCCTAATTTCCTCTATGCACCAATCAGCTGTCTGTTCATTCACTTGGTCAGTACTCACGGCAGAAGGTCTCATTCCTCCAGGGTCCAATGTTGACCCCACGGTCCTGGCATTCATTGACGTATGCTTCAATGGCTTCACACAGAATGTTCTGAGCTCCATCCAGCTCACATAGATCAAAGACACAGTCCCTGAAGTAATTCTGGAGACAAGACAAGATTTTGTCACCAAACACAACAAAACTAATGATTGGACGATTAAGGACAATCATGACTTCTATAAAGACTTTAGGTGCAAGGAATCTTCATATCTGCAGCTTTTCAGAGTTAACAAATAGAGATGTAAAACATAAACCTAAGACCAGGATTGAACGTTGACTTCTTTAAAATATAAAAAAGAACACGATTGTGTTGTTGTTGTGTATTTCAACTTTCATTCCTGTCCCAGCACTTAATTCCCACCTTACTGTGGTGCAGGGTTTTGCTTGTCCACTAATGAATCCTGGCCAGACATAAGACACAAGGTCATTGCTGTTGGGCTCAGCCATGCGGACAACAAAGACTCAGGCCTAGCAAGCACTGTAGAAACCTGTTTTTGTAGGCTGGAGAGACATTTCAAACAAAGCATCAGGAGACCTGAGAGTCTCATCTTTCCGGGAGTCCTGGTAGCACTTCCCACTGAGGTGTGAAAAGGACACATTATTGTCTCTGATAGGGGGTCCACAGCCAATAAATTTGTCCTGTGACCCCCCTCATCACCATTCCAGCAGCAGGCCAGCTTGCTTCAACTGTGTTGATTTGTTCCCTACCTTTAGCACCCAGAGCTTTCCCTCATCCCTTTCTTTGACATCAAGGAATGACCCCGACAAGAGAGCCACAGACAGCCCCTGGAATCTGAAGGACACTGAAAGAACTCTGCTGCTGCCCCCCAAAAAGAGGATAGAGCCTTGCTCTTATCAGAAAGTTGATACCTTCTGCAAGAAATGTTCCACTTGCATGAAGAAACCACAGAAGTCTCTGCTTATGTGTTATTGATTGATTTTGCTGTGCCCATTTATGTCCAGTACAGTTCTTTCTCCTACACAAACATTAGTGTGACTCTTGTCAGAATCTTCAAGAGATTGGGCATGGGTTGGCACAGACCTGGATAAGGGCCATCAGGAGGTTGGAGCAGTACAGGACCAAAGTGGAAGCAGCAAAGTGCCAAAGTGGCATATGCTCCCATGAATGTCACCAAAAACACCAAGAAAAAACTGTTTCGAGTCTGTAGCCTTCTTGGAATCATTGGCTGGGGCTCAGAAAGGGGTTCCATCTAGGACCCCCACAGTTCTATTGGGGGACTGAAATGCCCTCCTAAGCACTGTTGGAGAACCTTGGTGGGGAGATCGTATTGAATGACCTCCTTGATCTGAACTCAAGTGGTGGTGCTGCGACTCAGCCCTTGTGCAAGTCATGGACTGGCTATGACGATCATCATGTAAAAGGTAATTCATGAGTGCAAGTAGTACCAGATTACTGATCATCTTTGTAGCTGTATCATCAGATCCCTTCTTGCAGGTCTTGGACCCTCAGGTGAACTGAGGCCCAGAGCAGTTAACTGATGTTTTAATAATGTTCTACGGTGTTTTAGCATTTTACCCGGAATTCTTCACATGGTAGTTATTCAAAGTGTGCATTTGTGTTTGAATGTATGCAGTGACTTACATTGGGGTTGACTTTGGGGTGGCACACAGCAAAAGGACCCGTTTTGTCCAGAAGAATGCCACAGTATCCAGAGCTTTCATACAGGTCCTGTTCGTCGTCATTACAATCAGGGATGGTGGTGTTCGGTTTCTTGTTACACCTGCCAACATAGATTAACAGTTAAAGAAGCTCTGTTTCAGGAAGTCAGTCAGATTTATCTCTGGTTATTGATGATAGGTTCAAACTGGGAGAAGACCCCAGACTCTATCTGGAACTCTATGGAGGGACTTGGAAAACTTGACATTTTCAATTGCTGGAGAGAGGAGCATCTGGAATACCTGGCTGAGAATGCTGCCTTGGCAACAACATCTCTGTTGATTGTAAGAGGTCAGTTGGATGTTTTAACAGGATTCTGGCTGAAAGAGCCATCCCATTCCTGCTGCTCAGCAACATTTTTTTGGCGCTACTTAGATTCAGAGAAATTCTAGGCAAAAGAGGATACATAATCCATCTATCTAGCTCTGGACCAACCCTCATCGGAAGGCTGAATAAAACCTCCAAATGGAGGTGCATAGGAAGATCACAAGCTGCCTCAACTGGGTTGATTCAAGGTGAAGAGTAAGGTTTGCTTCAATCCCCATCCAATGACATGCCTTTGGATAAATTACATTTGAGCAATACTGGGAAAGTCTTTTAGAGGGATCCAGGAATACAAACGCATGCTGCTTACTCTGGATCAGTGTTCCAGCTGTGTCCGAAGTCGTTGGGGTTGTTGGTCAATGATCCATCTGGTTTACGGAAGTCGTCTTTGGTGTCTCCATCATAGTTTCCACACAGTCCACAGAGTAAGTCACGATAGCTGTAAAGGATAAAAATTCAGACTTGATTTCCTGGAAAAATCAGTGGAACCAAGCTGAAAACCTTGCAAGATGCTGACAAGTTGACTTAATTTTTACTCACTCTTTGATGATTTTGACGTCCATGAAGTGGTTCCCATCATAGCGAACAGTTAAACCAAAGTCTGTTGTAACTGTGTAGTGCTTTCCGGATTTGTGTACTGAGACACCAGGGGCCGGAGACACAGGCAGGTTGACATTGGTCCCATTCACCTGGATTAAAAAAAAAAAAAAGAAAGGAGTTAATCGGTTGTAAAATAGACTTATTTTCCATCAAAGCAATCTGTGTCCATTCCTCTCCTCATTCCTTACCTGGACGGTTCCACCTTTGAGAATTGAGATCTTCACCTGACGTACATACACATGTACAGCTTTCACATAGGAGATGGTGGGCCTGTTGTAGCGGTTTTCATTGTCAGCATGGACCTCAAAGTACTGCAGAGATGTTGTATTACAAGGTGCAGACATCAAATAGCTGCAGTTGCCCATGAAGTTGTACTTTCGTTTGTCAAAGGTGGTGTAATGGGGATCACCAGATGCTATGCAGGAAGATGTTCCTAAAGGAAATAAAAAAGGAAAACTGGTTGAACTCAAAGGTTTAGTTTACACAACTTACAGAGTCAGAATAAAGCAGTTGTTGACAGATCCTCCTAAGTGGCTCTTCAAAGGGAAAACGATTAAAAGACATTAAAAGATTATCAGGGATCAAGTTCTATGATGGAGAACCTCATATCAAGAGATCTCCAGGGAACCTGTTATCAGAGGACAAGGTTGAGCTGAGGCATATCAGGAACAGTTTCTGTTACCTTTAGGATAGCAGCCTGAAACACCATCAACCTCCCGACACTCCTCAGTGATATCACAGGAGTTGTCAACACATTCCAAAGAGTAGTTCCCTGCACAGCGACACAGCTCTGAGCAGCCGTCTCCGTATATGATCTCCCCAGGCTGAAACGACATTCATTAAGAATCAGGACCAGTAAGGATTTCAGAGTCTCCCTGGGTTTACTCAGTAGAACCTCCCTCATGAGTCTGATAAATTCCTGAATATGGAGAATAATAGGCAGGATGTCTGACCTCATAGTAGTTGTTGTTGTCATCCAGGCAGCCACATTGCTCCAGTGGCACACAGTGCCGTCCCTTGAAGACAAAGCCTGGTTTGCAGAAGCAGCCACTGATACAGGAGCCGGTGCAGTTGGTGGAGGGTTCCTGACAGGTGGGGATACAAGCTGGACCACAATCGATGTATTCTGCATTAGGAGGACATGGATCTGGACAGCAGAAACACAACAGCTGGTTAATGAGAATATAGAACAAAACAGGAAGAGCACCAAAACCAAACGTTGACAATGGCATGGCATACTTGGTGTTGTGGTGGTGACTGGTTTTGGAGTTGTCACAGGTGGTCGAGGAGTTGTTGGTGGTGCTGGAAATAAAAAATAACAGTTTGAACATGAGACAACCTATGGCTGACACATCTCATACATGTTTAAAAAACATTTCACTTAGATTAATATCTGGATTGTCCTCCAGAATCTGTGGGTTAATCTTATTCCTCATTTAGTTGCTTAATTACCAATGGGATAGCATCCCAGCTCTCCATTCTGGTTTTTACACTCGGTCATTGGGGGGCACACATGGGCTAAACAGGTAACATCGGGGGCGTTACATACGCACTTCAGCAGGCAGTCATCATCATAGAATTCATCTCCAGGCTAAAACACACAAAAACAAACATTTCAACTGTAAATTTACATTTTAAAAAGACACTGAGAGATGTCAGGATGACAAGCCCCTACCCTTAACCATCAGATTGTTTTAACCCTGCTCTGAGTTTAGCCTACCTCATAGTACTGTCCGTTAGTGTGATTGCATCCACAGGAACTCTGGCTAACACACTTTCCAGCACTCAGGATGTAGCCGGGGTCACACACACAGCCTTCAGTACATGGTCCACTACAGTGCTGAGGTCTTCCTGAGCAGGTCTCTTGACAGGGGTCTGCACAGGGCTCATAGTGACTGTTCGGGGGGCATGCCGGAGCTGGAGGAAGAAGGAAAACCGAAGTCAGTGACAGGGGTGATGGAGACTGGAAATAAGTCTATGGCCTATCAACGTCTCAGAATTACTCCTGCAATACTTAAACAACTCAGAGTACCCAGACAATTGTATTTGCTGTGTTTCAAAAATGGTTAAAGCCACTTGAACTTCACTCATTAATTATTAGACTTCTTCTTTGAAAGCAGAATTGATAATTATTGATTGACTTCAGGATCTTTTCAGCTCAGCAAGAAGACGCTATTTTGGGCTTCTTGGAGACTCTTTATTTAGCACCATTTGGGATTCATCAGAGCAGCCAAATTTAGCAAAAGCAAGTTTAAACTGCTGGTGATCAGTGTGTCATAGCAGCTGCCGTTGCCTGCCCTTTCATCTGACCCTTTTTTTTTTGTTGTACTTTTCAAATTAACTGGGCCCCAATTAGGATGACCAGGATACTAGAACTTCCCATCTTTACCAAGTTGATCCAGCCCAGCCCTCCCTAATTTCCTCTATGCACCAATCAGCTGTCTGTTCATTCACTTGGTCAGTACTCACGGCAGAAGGTCTCATTCCTCCAGGGTCCAATGTTGACCCCACGGTCCTGGCATTCATTGACGTATGCTTCAATGGCTTCACACAGAATGTTCTGAGCTCCATCCAGCTCACATAGATCAAAGACACAGTCCCTGAAGTAATTCTGGAGACAAGACAAGATTTTGTCACCAAACACAAAAAAACTAATGATTGGACAATTAAGGACAATCATGACTTCTATAAAGATTTCAGGTGCAAGGAATCTTCATATCTGCAGCTTTTCAGAGTTACCAAATAGAGATGTAAAACATAAACCTATAACCAGGATTGAATGTTGACTTCGTTTAAAATATAAAAAAGAACACGATTGTGTTGTTGTTGTGTATTTCAATTTTCATTCCTGTCCCAGCACTTAATTCCCACCTTACTGTGGTGCAGGGTTTTGCTTGTCCACTAATGAATCCTGGCCAGACATAAGACACAAGGTCATTGCTGTTGGGCTCAGCCATGTGGACAACAAAGACTCAGGCCTAGCAAGCACTGTAGAAACCTGGTTTTGTAGGCTGGAGAGACATTTCAAACAAAGCATCAGGAGACCTGAGAGACTCATCTTTACGGGAGTCCTGGTAGCACTTCCCACTGAGGTGTGAAAAGGACACATTATTTTCTCTGATAGGGGGTCCACAGCCAATAAATTTGTCCTGTGACCCCCCTCATCGCCATTCCAGCAGCAGGCCAGCTTGCTTCAACTGTGTTGATTTGTTCCCTACCTTTAGCACCCAGAGCTTTCCCTCATCCCTTTCTTTGACATCAAGGAATGACCCCGACAAGAGAGCCACAGACAGCCCCTGGAATCTGAAGGACACTGAAAGAACTCTGCTGCTGCCCCCCAAAAAGAGGACAGAGCCTTGCTCTCATCAGAAAGTTGATACCTTCTGCAAGAAATGTTCCACTTGCATGAAGAAACCACAGAAGTCTCTGCTTATGTGTTATTGATTGATTTTGCTGTGCCCATTTATGTCCAGTACAGTTCTTTCACCTACACAAACACTCATGTGACTCCTGTCAGAATCCTCAAGAGATTGGGCATGGGTTGGCACAGACCGGGACAACGGTCATCAGGAGGTTGGAGCAGTACAGGACCAAAGTGGAAGCAGCAAAGTGCCAAAGTGGCATATGCTCCCATGAATGTCACCAAAAACACCAAGAAAAAACTGTTTTGAGTCTGTAGCCTTCTTGGAATCATTAGCTGAGGCTCAGAAAGGGGTTCCATCTAGGACCTCCACAGTTCTATTGGGGGACTGAAATGCCCTCCTAAGCACTGTTGGAGAACCTTGGTGGGGAGATCGGATTGAATGACCTCCTTGATCTGAACTCAAGTGGTGGTGCTGCGACTCAGCCCTTGTGCAAGTCATGGACTGGCTATGACGATCATCATGTAAAAGGTAATTCATGAGTGCAAGTAGTACCAGATTACTGATCATCTTTGTAGCTGTATCATCAGATCCCTTCTTGCAGGTCTTGGACCCTCAGGTGAACTGAGGCCCAGAGCAGTTAACTGATGTTTTAATAATGTTCTACGGTGTTTTAGCATTTTACCCGGAATTCTTCACATGGTAGTTATTCAAAGTGTGCATTTGTGTTTGAATGTATGCAGTGACTTACATTGGGGTTGACTTTGGGGTGGCACACAGCAAAAGGACCCGTTTTGTCCAGAAGAATGCCACAGTATCCAGAGCTTTCATACAGGTCCTGTTCGTCGTCATTACAATCAGGGATGGTGGTGTTCGGTTTCTTGTTACACCTGCCAACATAGATTAACAGTTAAAGAAGCTCTGTTTCAGGAAGTCAGTCAGATTTATCTCTGGTTATTGATGATAGGTTCAAACTGGGAGAAGACCCCAGACTCTATCTGGAACTCTATGGAGGGACTTGGAAAACTTAACATTTTCCATTGCTGGAGAAAGGAGCATCTGGAATACCTGGTTGAGAATGCTGCCTTGGCAACAACATCTCTGTTGATTGCAAGAGGTCGGTTGGATGTTTTAACAGGATTCTGGCTGAACCAGCCATCCCATTCCTGCTGCTCAGCAACATTTTTTTGGCTGCCCTTGGATTCAGAGAAATTCTAGGCAAAAGAGGATACATAATCCATCTATCTAGCTCGGGACCAACCCTCATCGGAAGGCTAAATAAAACCTCCAAATGGAGGTCTATAGGAAGATCACAAGCTGCCTCAACTGGGTTGATTCGAGGTGAAGAGTAAGGTTTGCTTCAATCCCCATCCAATGACCGGCCTTTGGATAAATTACATTTGAACAATACTGGGAAAGTCTTTTAGAGGGATCCAGAAATACAAACACATGCTGCTTACTCTGGATCAGTGTTCCAGCTGTGTCCGAAGTCGTTGGGGTTGTTGGTCAATGATCCATCTGGTTTACGGAAGTCGTCTTTGGTGTCTCCATCATAGTTTCCACACAGTCCACAGAGTAAGTCACGATAGCTGTAAATGATAAAAATTCAGACTTGATTTCCTGGAAAAATCAGTGGAACCAAGTTGAAAACCTTGCAAGATTTTGACAAGTTGACTTAATTTTTACTCACTCTTTGATGATTTTGACGTCCATGAAGTGGTTCCCATCATAGCGAACAGTTAAACCAAAGTCTGTTGTAACTGTGTAGTGCTTTCCGGATTTGTGTACTGAGACACCAGGGGCCGGAGACACAGGCAGGTTGACATTGGTCCCATTCACCTGGATTAAAAAAAAAAAAAAGAAAGGAGTTAATCGGTTGTAAAATAGACTTATTTTCCATCAAAGCAATCTGTGTCCATTCCTCTCCTCATTCCTTACCTGGACGGTTCCACCTTTGAGAATTGAGATCTTCACCTGACGTACATACACATGTACAGCTTTCACATAGGAGATGGTGGGCCTGTTGTAGCGGTTTTCATTGTCAGCATGGACCTCAAAGTACTGCAGAGATGTTGTATTACAAGGTGCAGACATCAAATAGCTGCAGTTGCCCATGAAGTTGTACTTTCGTTTGTCAAAGGTGGTGTAATGGGGATCACCAGATGCTATGCAGGAAGATGTTCCTAAAGGAAATAGAAAAGGATAACTGGTTGAACTCAAAGGTTTAGTTTACACAACTTACAGAGTCAGAATAAAGCCGTTGGTGACAGATCCTCCTAAGTGGCTCTTCAAAGGGAAAACGATTAAAAGACATTAAAAGATTATCAGGGATCAAGTTCTATGTTGGAGAACCTCATATCAAGAGATCTCCAGGGAACCTGTTATCAGAGGACAAGGTTGAGCTGAGGCATATCAGGAACAGTTTCTGTTACCTTTAGGATAGCAGCCTGAAACACCATCAACCTCCCGACACTCCTCAGTGATATCACAGGAGTTGTCAACACATTCCAAAGAGTAGTTCCCTGCACAGCGACACAGCTCTGAGCAGCCGTCCCCGTATATGATCTCCCCAGGCTGAAACGACATTCATCGAGAATCAGGACCAGTAAGGATTTCAGAGTCTCCCTGGGTTTACTCAGTAGAACCTCCCTCATGAGTCTGATAAATTCCTGAATATGGAGAATAATAGGCAGGATGTCTGACCTCATAGTAGTTGTTGTTGTCATCCAGGCAGCCACATTGCTCCAGTGGCACACAGTGCCGTCCCTTGAAGACAAAGCCTGGTTTGCAGAAGCAGCCACTGATACAGGAGCCAGTGCAGTTGGTGGAGGGTTCCTGACAGGTGGGGATACAAGCTGGACCACAATCGATGTATTCTGCATTAGGAGGACATGGATCTGGACAGCAGAAACACAACAGCTGGTTAATGGGAATATAGAACAAAACAGGAAGAGCACCAGAACCAAACTTTGACAATGGCATGGCATACTTGGTGTTGTGGTGGTGACTGGTTTTGGAGTTGTCACAGGTGGTCGAGGAGTTGTTGGTGGTGCTGGAAATAAAAAATAACAGTTTGAACATGAGACAACCTATGGCTGACACATCTCATACATGTTTAAAAACATTTCACTTAGATTAATATCTGGATTGTCCTCCAGAATCTGTGGGTTAATCTTATTCCTCATTTGGTTGCTTAATTACCAATGGGATAGCATCCCAGCTCTCCATTCTGGTTTTTACATTCAGTCATAGGGGGGCATACATGGGCTGAACAGGTAACGTCAGGGGCGTTACATACGCACTTCAGCAGGCAGTCATCATCATAGAATTCATCTCCAGGCTAAAACGCACAAAAACAAACATTTCAACTGTAAATGTACATTTTAAAAAGACACTGAGAGATGTCAGGATGACAAGCCCCTACCCTTAACCATCAGATTGTTTTAACCCTGCTCTGAGTTTAGCCTACCTCATAGTACTGTCCGTTGGTGTGATTGCATCCACAGGAACTCTGGCTAACACACTTTCCAGCACTCAGGATGTAGCCGGGGTCACACACACAGCCTTCAGTACATGGTCCACTACAGTGCTGAGGTCTTCCTGAGCAGGTGTCCTGACAGGGGTCTGCACAGGGCTCATAGTGACTGTTTGGGGGGCATGCCGGAGCTGGAGGAAGAAGGAAAACCGAAGTCAGTGACAGGGGTGATGGAGACTGGAAATAAGTCTATGGCCTATCAACGTCTCAGAATTACTCCTGCAATACTTAAACAACTCAGAGTACCCAGACAATTGTATTTGCTGTGTTTCAAAAATGGTTAAAGCCACTTGAACTTCACTCATTAATTATTAGACTTCTTCTTTGAAAGCAGAATTGATAATTATTGATTGACTTCAGGATCTTTTCAGCTCAGCAAGAAGACGCTATTTTGGGCTTCTTGGAGACTCTTTATTTAGCACCATTTGGGATTCATCAGAGCAGCCAAATTTAGCAAAAGCAAGTTTAAACTGCTGGTGATCAGTGTGTCATAGCAGCTGCCGTTGCCTGCCCTTTCATCTGACCCTTTTTTTTTTGTTGTACTTTTCAAATTAACTGGGCCCCAATTAGGATGACCAGGATACTAGAACTTCCCATCTTTACCAAGTTGATCCAGCCCAGCCCTCCCTAATTTCCTCTATGCACCAATCAGCTGTCTGTTCATTCACTTGGTCAGTACTCACGGCAGAAGGTCTCATTCCTCCAGGGTCCAATGTTGACCCCACGGTCCTGGCATTCATTGACGTATGCTTCAATGGCTTCACACAGAATGTTCTGAGCTCCATCCAGCTCACATAGATCAAAGACACAGTCCCTGAAGTAATTCTGGAGACAAGACAAGATTTTGTCACCAAACACAACAAAACTAATGATTGGACGATTAAGGACAATCATGACTTCTATAAAGACTTTAGGTGCAAGGAATCTTCATATCTGCAGCTTTTCAGAGTTAACAAATAGAGATGTAAAACATAAACCTATAACCAGGATTGAATGTTTACTTCGTTTAAAATATAAAAAAGAACACGATTGTGTTGTTGTTGTGTATTTCAATTTTCATTCCTGTCCCAGCACTTAATTCCCACCTTACTGTGGTGCAGGGTTTTGCTTGTCCACTAATGAATCCTGGCCAGACATAAGACACAAGGTCATTGCTGTTGGGCTCAGCCATGTGGACAACAAAGACTCAGGCCTAGCAAGCACTGTAGAAACCTGGTTTTGTAGGCTGGAGAGACATTTCAAACAAAGCATCAGGAGACCTGAGAGACTCATCTTTACGGGAGTCCTGGTAGCACTTCCCACTGAGGTGTGAAAAGGACACATTATTTTCTCTGATAGGGGGTCCACAGCCAATAAATTTGTCCTGTGACCCCCCTCATCGCCATTCCAGCAGCAGGCCAGCTTGCTTCAACTGTGTTGATTTGTTCCCTACCTTTAGCACCCAGAGCTTTCCCTCATCCCTTTCTTTGACATCAAGGAATGACCCCGACAAGAGAGCCACAGACAGCCCCTGGAATCTGAAGGACACTGAAAGAACTCTGCTGCTGCCCCCCAAAAAGAGGATAGAGCCTTGCTCTCATCAGAAAGTTGATACCTTCTGCAAGAAATGTTCCACTTGCATGAAGAAACCACAGAAGTCTCTGCTTATGTATTATTGATTGATTTTGCTGTGCCCATTTATGTCCAGTACAGTTCTTTCTCCTACACAAACACTAGTGTGACTCTTGTCAGAATCCTCAAAAGATTGGGCATGGGTTGGCACAGACCGGGACAACGGTCATTAGGAGGTCCAAGCAGTACAGGACCAAGGTGGAAGCAGCAAAGTGCCAAAGTGGCATATGCTCCCATGAATGTCACCAAAAACACCAAGAAAAAATGTTTTGAGTCTGTAGCCTTCTTGGAATCATTGGCTGGGGCTCAGAAAGGGGTTCCATCTAGGACCTCCACAGTTCTATTGGGGGACTGAAATGCCCTCCTAAGCACTGTTGGAGAACCTTGGTGGGGAGATCGTATTGAATGACCTCCTTGATCTGAACTCAAGTGGTGGTGCTGTGACTCAGCCCTTGTGCAAGTCATGGACTGGCTATGACGATCATCATGTAAAAGGTAATTCATGAGTGCAAGTAGTACCAGATTACTGATCATCTTTGTAGCTGTATCATCAGATCCCTTCTTGTAGGTCTTGGACCCTCAGGTGAGCTGAGGCCCAGAGCAGTTAACTGATGTTTTAATAATGTTCTACGGTGTTTTAGCATTTTACCTGGAATTCTTCACATGGTAGTTATTCAAAGTGTGCATTTGTGTTTGAATGTATGCAGTGACTTACATTGGGGTTGACTTTGGGGTGGCACACAGCAAAAGGACCTGTTTTGTCCAGAAGAATGCCACAGTATCCAGAGCTTTCATACAGGTCCTGTTCGTCTTCATTACAATCAGGGACGGTGGTGTTCGGTTTCTTGTTACACCTGCCAACATAGATTAACAGTTAAAGAAACTCTGTATCAGGAAGTCAGTCAGATTTATCTCTGGTTATTGATGATAGGTTCAAACTGGGAGAAGGCCCCAGACTCTATCTGGAACTCTATGGAGGGACTTGGAAAACTTAACATTTTCCATTGCTGGAGAGAGGAGCATCTGGAATACCTGGTTAAGAATGCTGCCTTGGCAACAACATCTCTGTTGATTGTAAGAGGTCAGTTGGATGTTTTAACAGGATTCTGGCTGAAAGAGCCATCCCATTTCTGCTGCTCAGCAACATTTTTTTTGGCTGCCTTTAGATTCAGAGAAATTCTAGGCAAAAGAGGATATATAATCCATCTATCTAGCTCTGGACCAACCCTCATCGGAAGGCTAAATAAAACCTCCAAATGGTGATGCATAGGAAGATCACAAGCTGCCTCAACTGGGTTGATTCGAGGTGAAAAGTAAGGTTTGCTTCAATGCCCATCCAATGACCCAGCCGTTTGATAAATTACATTTGAGCAATACTGGGAAAGTCTTTTAGAGGGATCCAGAAATACAAACGCATGCTGCTTACTCTGGATCAGTGTTCCAGCTGTGTCCGAAGTCGTTAGGGTTGTTGGTCAATGATCCATCTGGTTTACGGAAGTCATCTTTGGTGTCTCCATCATAGTTTCCACACAGTCCACAGAGTAAGTCACGATAGCTGTAAATGATAAAAATTCAGACTTGATTTCCTGGAAAAATCTTTGGAACCAAGCTGAAAACCTTGCAAGATTTTGACAAGTTGATTTAATTTTTACTCACTCTTTGATGATTTTGACGTCCATGAAGTGGTTCCCATCATAGCGAACAGTTAAACCAAAGTCTGTTGTAACTGTGTAGTGTTTTCCCGATTTGTGTACTGAGACACCAGGGGCCGGAGACACAGGCAGGTTGACATTGGTCCCATTTACCTGGATGAAAGGAACAGGAGTTAATCGGTTGTAGAATAAACGCATTTTCCATCAACGCAATCTGTGTCCATTCCTCTCCTCATTCCTTACCTGGACGGTTCCACCTTTGAGAATTGAGATCTTCACCTGACGTACATACACATGTACAGCTTTCACATAGGAGATAGTGGGCCTGTTGTAGCGGTTTTCATTGTCAGCGTGGACCTCAAAGTACTGCAGAGATGTTGTATTACAAGGTGCAGACATCAAATAGCTGCAGTTGCCCATGAAGTTGTACTTTCGTTTGTCAAAGGTGGTGTAATGGGGATCACCAGATGCTATGCAGGAAGATGTTCCTAAAGGAAATAGAAAAGGAAAAACTGATTGAATTCAAAGGTTTAGTTTACACAACTTACAGAGTCAGAATAAAGCAGTTGGTGACAAGAGATCTCCAGGGACCATGCTGGCTCTTCAGAGGACAAGGTTGAGCTGAGACATGTCAGGAACAGTTTCTGTTACCTTTAGGATAGCAGCCTGAAACACCATCAACCTCCCGACACTCCTCAGTGATATCACAGGAGTTGTCAACACATTCCAAAGTGTAGTTCCCTGCACAGCGACACAGCTCTGAGCAGCCGTCTCCGTATATGATCTCCCCAGGCTGAAACAACATTCATCGAGAATCAGGACCAGTAAGGTTTTCAGAGTCTCACTGGGTTTACTCAGTAAAACCACCATTAAAATTAAAGCATGTGCAATAACAAGCAGGATGTCTGACCTCATAGTAGTTGTTGTTGTCATCCAGGCAGCCACACTGCTCCAATGGCACACAGTGCCGTCCCCTGAAGACAAAGCCTGGTTTGCAGAAGCAGCCACTGATACAGGAGCCAGTGCAGTTGGTGGAGGGTTCCTGACAGGTGGGGATACAAGCTGGACCACAATCGATGTATTCTGCATTAGGAGGACATGGATCTGGACAGCAGAAACACAACAGCTGGTTAATGGGAATATAGAACAAAACAGGAAGAGCACCAGAACCAAACTTTGACAATGGCATGGCATACTTGGTGTTGTGGTGGTGACTGGTTTTGGAGTTGTCACAGGTGGTCGAGGAGTTGTTGGTGGTGCTGGAAATAAAAAATAACAGTTTGAACATGAGACAACCTATGGCTGACACATCTCATACATGTTTAAAAAACATTTCACTTAGATTAATATCTGGATTGTCCTCCAGAATCTGTGGGTTAATCTTATTTCTCATTTGGTTGCTTGATTACCAATGGGATAGCATCCCAGCTCTCCATTCTGGTTTTTACATTCAGTCATAGGGGGGCATACATGGGCTGAACAGGTAACATCAGGGGCGTTACATATGCACTTCAGCAGGCAGTCATCATCATAGAATTCATCTCCAGGCTAAAACACACAAAAACAAACATTTCAACTGTAAATTTACATTTTAAAAAGACTCTGAGAGATGTCAGGATGACAAGCCCCTACCCTTAACCATCAGATTGCTTTAACCCTGCTCTGAGTTTAGCCTACCTCATAGTACTGTCCGTTGGTGTGATTGCATCCACAGGAACTCTGGCTAACACACTTTCCAGCGCTCAGGATGTAGCCAGGGTCACACACACAGCCTTCAGTACATGGTCCACTACAGTGCTGAGGTCTTCCTGAGCAGGTCTCTTGACAGGGGTCTGCACAGGGCTCATAGTGACTGTTGGGGGGGCATGCCGGAGCTGGAGGAAGAAGGAAAACCGAAGTCAGTGACTGGGGTGATGGAGACTGGAAATAAGTCCATGGCCTGTCAAGGTCTCAGAATTACTCCTGCAATACTTAAACAACTCAGAGTACCCAGACAATTGCATTTGCTGTGTTTCAAAAATGGTTAAAGCCACTTGAACTTCACTCATTAATTATTAGACTTCTTCTTTGAAAGCAGAATTGATAATTATTGATTGACTTCAGGATCTTTTCAGCTCAGCAAGAAGACGCTATTTTGGGCTTCTTGGAGACTCTTTATTTAGCACCATTTGGGATTCATCAGAGCAGCCAAATTTAGCAAAAGCAAGTTTAAACTGCTGGTGATCAGTGTGTCATAGCAGCTGCCGTTGCCTGCCCTTAAATCTGACCCTTTTTTTTTTGTTGTACTTTTCAAATTAACTGGGCCCCAATTAGGATGACCAGGACACTAGAACTTCCCATCTTTACCAAGTTGATCCAGCCCAGCCCTCCCTAATTTCCTCTATGCACCAATCAGCTGTCTGTTCATTCACTTGGTCAGTACTCACAGCAGAAGGTCTCATTCCTCCAGGGTCCAATGTTGACCCCACGGTCCTGGCATTCATTGACGTATGCTTCAATGGCTTCACACAGAATGTTCTGAGCTCCATCCAGCTCACACAGATCAAAGACACAGTCCCTGAAGTAATTCTGGAGACAAGACAAGATTTTGTCACCAAACACAAAAAAACTAATGATTGGACAATTAAGGACAATCATGACTTCTATAAAGATTTCAGGTGCAAGGAATCTTCATATCTGCAGCTTTTCAGAGTTACCAAATAGAGATGTAAAACATAAACCTATAACCAGGATTGAATGTTGACTTCGTTTAAAATATAAAAAAGAACACGATTGTGTTGTTGTTGTGTATTTCAATTTTCATTCCTGTCCCAGCACTTAATTCCCACCTTACTGTGGTGCAGGGTTTTGCTTGTCCACTAATGAATCCTGGCCAGACATAAGACACAAGGTCATTGCTGTTGGGCTCAGCCATGTGGACAACAAAGACTCAGGCCTAGCAAGCACTGTAGAAACCTGTTTTTGTAGGCTGGAGAGACATTTCAAACGAAGCATCAGGAGACCTGAGAGACTCATCTTTCCGGAAGTCCTGGTAGCACTTCCCACTGAGGTGTGAAAAGGACACATTATTTTCTCTGATAGGGGGTCCACAGCCAATAAATTTGTCCTGTGACCCCCCTCATCGCCATTCCAGCAGCAGGCCAGCTTGCTTCAACTGTGTTGATTTGTTCCCTACCTTTAGCACCCAGAGCTTTCCCTCATCCCTCTCTTTGACATCAAGGAATGACCCCGATAAGAGAGCCACAGACAGCCCCTGGAATCTGAAGGACACTGAAAGAACTCTGCTGCTGCCCTCCAAAAAGAGGACAGAGCCTTGCTCTCATCAGAAAGTTGATACCTTCTGCAAGAAATGTTCCACTTGCATGAAGAAACCACAGAAGTCTCTGCTTATGTGTTATTGATTGATTTTGCTGTGCCCATTTATGTCCAGTACAGTTCTTTCTCCTACACAAACACTAGTGTGACTCTTGTCAGAATCCTCAAGAGATTGGGCATGGGTTGGCACAGACCTGGACAACGGCCATCAGGAGGTTGGAGCAGTACAGGACCAAAGTGGAAGCAGCAAAGTGCCAAAGTGGCATATGCTCCCATGAATGTCACCAAAAACACCAAGAAAAAACTGTTTTGAGTCTGTAGCCTTCTTGGAATCATTAGCTGAGGCTCAGAAAGGGGTTCCATCTAGGACCTCCACAGTTCTATTGGGGGACTGAAATGCCCTCCTAAGCACTGTTGGAGAACCTTGGTGGGGAGATCGGATTGAATGACCTCCTTGATCTGAACTCAAGTGGTGGTGCTGCGACTCAGCCCTTGTGCAAGTCATGGACTGGCTATGACGATCATCATGTAAAAGGTAATTCATGAGTGCAAGTAGTACCAGATTACTGATCATCTTTGTAGCTGTATCATCAGATCCCTTCTTGCAGGTCTTGGACCCTCAGGTGAGCTGAGGCCCAGAGCAGTTAACTGATGTTTTAATAATGTTCTACGGTGTTTTAGAATTTTACCCGGAATTCTTCACATGGTAGTTATTTAAAGTGATCATTTGTGTTTGAATGTATGCAGTGACTTACATTGGGGTTGACTTTGGGGTGGCACACAGCAAAAGGACCCGTTTTGTCCAGAAGAATGCCACAGTATCCAGAGCTTTCATACAGGTCCTGTTCGTCGTCATTACAATCAGGGATGGTGGTGTTCGGTTTCTTGTTACACCTGCCAACAAAGATTAACAGTTAAAGAAGCTCTGTATCAGGAAGTCAGTCAAATTTATCTCTGGTTATTGATGATGGGCTCAAACTGGGAGAAGGCCCCAGACTCTATCTGGAACTCTACGGAGGGACTTGGAAAACTTGACATTTTCAATTGCTGGAGAGAGGAGCATCTGGAATACCTGGTTGAGAATGCTGCCTTGGCAACAACATCTCTGTTGATTGTAAGAGGTCAGTTGGATGTTTTAACAGGATTCTGGCTGAAAGAGCCATCCCATTCCTGCTGCTCAGCAACATTTTTTTGGCTGCCCTTAGATTCAGAGAAATTCTAGGCAAAAGAGGATACATAATCCATCTATCTAGCTCTGGACCAACCCTAATCGGAAGGCTAAATAAAACCTCCAAATGGAGGTGCAAAGGAAGTTCCCAAGCTGCCTCAACTGGGTTGATTCGAGGTGAAGAGTAAGGTTTGCTTTAATCCCCATCCAATGACCGGCCTTTGGATAAATTACATTTGAGCAATACTGGGAAAGTCTTTTAAAGGGATCCAGAAATACAAACGCATGCTGCTTACTCTGGATCAGTGTTCCAGCTGTGTCCGAAGTCGTTAGGGTTGTTGGTCAATGATCCATCTGGTTTACGGAAGTCATCTTTGGTGTCTCCATCATAGTTTCCACACAGTCCACAGAGTAAGTCACGATAGCTGTAAATGATAAAAATTCAGACTTGATTTCCTGGAAAAATCAGTGGAACCAAGCTGAAAACCTTGCAAGATGCTGACAAGTTGACTTAATTTTTACTCACTCTTTGATGATTTTGACGTCCATGAAGTGGTTCCCATCATAGCGAACAGTTAAACCAAAGTCTGTTGTAACTGTGTAGTGTTTTCCCGATTTGTGTACTGAGACACCAGGGGCCGGAGACACAGGCAGGTTGACATTGGTCCCATTTACCTGGATGAAAGGAACAGGAGTTAATCGGTTGTAGAATAAACGCATTTTCCATCAAAGCAATCTGTGTCCATTCCTCTCCTCATTCCTTACCTGGACGGTTCCACCTTTGAGAATTGAGATCTTCACATGACGTACATACACATGTACAGCTTTCACATAGGAGATGGTGGGCCTGTTGTAGCGGTTTTCATTGTCAGCGTGGACCTCAAAGTACTGCAGAGATGTTGTATTACAAGGTGCAGACATCAAATAGCTGCAGTTGCCCATGAAGTTGTACTTTCGTTTGTCAAAGGTGGTGTAATGGGGATCACCAGATGCTATGCAGGAAGATGTTCCTAAGGAAATAGAAAAGGAAAACTGGTTGAATTCAAAGGTTTAGTTTACACAACCTAAAGAGTCAGAGTATAACAGTTGGTGACAAGAGATCTCCAGGGACCATGCTGGCTCTTCAGAGGACAAGGTTGAGCTGAGACATGTCAGGAACAGTTTCTGTTACCTTTAGGATAGCAGCCTGAAACACCATCAACCTCCCGACACTCCTCAGTGATATCACAGGAGTTGTCAACACATTCAAAAGAGTAGTTCCCTGCACAGCGACACAGCTCTGAGCAGCCGTCTCCGTATATGATCTCCCCAGGCTGAAACAACATTCATCGAGAATCAGGACCAGTAAGGTTTTCAGAGTCTCACTGGGTTTACTCAGTAGAACCACCATTAAAATTAAAGCATGTGCAATAACAAGCAGGATGTCTGACCTCATAGTAGTTGTTGTTGTCATCCAGGCAGCCACATTGCTCCAGTGGCACACAGTGCCGTCCCTTGAAGACAAAGCCTGGTTTGCAGAAGCAGCCACTGATACAGGAGCCGGTGCAGTTGGTGGAGGGTTCCTGACAGGTGGGGATACAAGCTGGACCACAATCGATGTATTCTGCATTAGGAGGACATGGATCTGGACAGCAGAAACACAACAGCTGGTTAATGAGAATATAGAACAAAACAGGAAGATCATACAGAATTTTATGTTTTCCTGAAACCAGAAGCAAACTTTGTAAAGGACATGTCATACTTGGTGGTCTAGTGGTTGGTGGTGCTGGAGTTGATGGTTTTGGTGTAGTGGGTCTAGGAGTTGTCACAGGTGGTCTAGCAGTGGTTACTGGTGCTATAAATCAAAGATGTCAGAACATTAAACCATCCCTCATTATAGATTTAATACATTCATTCACACATAGGAAGCAAACTGCAGAGGCCTTTGTCCATTAAGCCCTTGACCACCGGCCCAAAATGTATTTCTTGTTCATTCTAGAGAGGCTGGGGACATGTAGCCCAAGTGCTTTGTGTTCAGACCTTTTTTGAAATGGCTTTTGAAAAAGCTCAACCATCTGATGGATGACAATGTTGAGGGCATCAGGCTGAGAAGGGAAGTCTTTTGGGCTAGGCTGGCCCAATGGTTTCTGAAAGAAGCAGGTATGTCTGTGTTCATTTGAAGGGCATCAGCCCCAGTGGCTTTCAACTCAAGAGGGAAAGCAGGGCTTGGCTCAGGCTGTTTTCAGCAGGAGAGAAGGGTTTTAAACAATATCCATGTCAAAGGCACTGCAATACCTCTTCAAGGGCAAGGTGCCAGGTGTTGATGGAACTTGGCCTGAGATGTCAGCAGCTCTGGACATTGTTGGACTGTCTTGGCTGACAAAACCCTTCAACATTGTGTGTAAATCTTGGTATGTATCTGTGGAGTGGCAGTGGTGGTTCCCATTTTTAAACAGGGGGACTAGATATATATATACTCCAACTCTCAGGGTATCATATTATTCAGTCTAGGGTGCTGGACAAGAGGGTCTGGCTGATGGTCAAACCTCGGTCAAAGAAGGACCAATGGACATTCAGTCCTGGCTGTGGGACTGTGGGCCAGCTCTTGTGGGCCTTCTTGAAAGAGGATTTAAGCATACTCATCCAGTCTACATGTGGTTTGTGGACTTAGGGAGGGCCTATGATTGTGTGCTGTGTGAGGGTACTGTGGTTATAGGGTTCCAGGGCTGATGTTACAAGCCAGCTGGATTGGCAGCAGGACTCTCCATTTGCCTCTGAAAGTTCTTGTTACCACATGACATTTAGACTAAAAAATGAGTTCTTAGTTTGGCTCTAAAACCTCGTTTTGTTAAATAACAACACAAAGGTTCACTCTTATGGATGGTCACATACCGATGGGATAGCATCCCAGATCTCCATTCTGGTTTTTACACTCAGTCATTGGGGGACAGTCAAAGGCTGAACACGAAACTGAGGGAGCATTACAGATGCACTTCAGCAGGCAGTCCTCAACATAGAACTCATCTCCAGGCTAAAACACACAAAAAACAAACATTTGAACTGCATATTTGTATTTTAAAAAGGCACTGAGGTATGTCAGAACAACCAGGTCTAAACCTTAACCAGGTCAGAGTCCAACCTACCTCATAGTACTGTCCGTTGTGTTTGCAGCCACAGGAACTCTGGCTAACACACTTTCCAGCACTCAGGATGTAGCCAGGGTCACACACACAGCCTTCAGAGCACGGTCCACTACAGGAGGGAGGCCTTCCTGCGCAAGTCTCCTGGCAGGGGTCTGCACAGGGCTCATAGTGACTGTTGGGGGGGCATGTTGGAGCTGAGGGAGGAAAGGAGACTAAAGTTAGTGACAAGGTTGGAAGAGAGTCAGAAGCTGAGTGCATGACCTATGCGTTTCTCAGAACTACTTCTGTGGTACAGAGCCCATAAAAGAATTTGCCCCTTGCTTGTTTTACCTGCTTATTAGTTTTAGAAATCAATCATTGTCAATATAATTTGGATTTCTGAGTCTCAAAGTTCCAGTCACTGGTTAACCAGTATTCCTGGCTACCATTACACCATGAAGACAAAAGAGCACTTCGAGCAGTTCAGAGAAAAGGTTAATGAAAAGTATAAGTCAGGAGATGAATACAAAAACATTTCTAAGGGACTGAACATGCCCCAGAGTTCAGTTACACCCATTATCAAAAAATGGAAGGAATATGGCACATGAGCAAATCTGCCTAGATCAAGGCAATTTGCAAAAACTGAGTGACAGTGCAAGGAGACTAGTGAGAGAGGCTACCAAGACATCTATGACTACTCCGAAGGAGTTACAAGCTTCTGCAGCTGAGATGGGAGAGACTTTGCATACAACAACCATTGGCCAGGTTCCTCAAGAGTCAAAGCTTTGTAGGAGAGTGGCAGAGAGAGAGCCACTGTTGAAGAAAACTCAGATTAAATATGGACCACAGTTTACCAAAAGGCATATGGGAGACCCCATGGTCAAGTGGAAGAAAGTTCTTTGGTCTGATGAGACCAAAAAGGAGCTTTTTGGCCATAAGACAAGACACCAAACACTGCACATAACCACAAACACACCATCCACACTGTGAAGCATGGTGGTGGCAGCATCATGCTGTGGGGATGCTTGTAAAGGTAGAGGGTAAATGAAATAGTTTATGACATCAAGAGGAATGTTCTGGAGGGGTCAAGTCAAAGCTCAGACCTCGATCCAATAGAGAATTTGTGGCTGGACATGAACTGAAAAAGGGCTGTTCGCGTAGGATCCTCATGTAACATGACAGAGAATAAGCAGTTTTACAAAGAAGAATGGAGTAAAATTTCAGTGTCCAGATGTGCAAGCCTGATTAAAACCCATCTACACAGACTCAGTGCTGTGATTGCAGCCAAAGATGACTCTACTTAATACTGACAAGAAGGGTTGAGTATTTGCTGTGTTTAAAAAATGGATGAAGTCACTGCAGCTTCACTCTTTGATTAGTAGGGTACTTTTTAAGGCCACAATTAAAGAAGATGCTACAGTTTTATTGTAGAAACACACCCTCTAAAGATTTCCCCTGCTGGCCATTTGAAAGTATTCGGGGTTAAGGCATTTATGCACTTACTTTGCCTTCAGGAAAATATACTTTAAGCCTTTAGATGCAGCAGTAGTTGCCACTGTGTAACTCTGCCCATGTCCCATGACTGTATTATCAGTTTTCCATCTCCTCGCTCAGTCAGTACTCACGGCAGAAGGTCTCATTCCTCCAGGATCCAATGTTGACCCCACGGTCCTGGCATTCATTGACATATGCTTCAATGGCTTCACATAATATGTTCTGGGCTCCATCCAGCTCACACAGATCAAAGACACAGTCCCTGAAGTAATTCTGGAGACAGAAACAAGATATTGTCTTAAAATCCCATGACAGCATGCATTAACGTTACAGGCTTCAGTCTTTCATGGTTTACACCAGCAAGAGCATGTTTGTCTATTACTGAGTCACCCAATGTAATTTATAAAGACCTGTGGTTTTTAGCAAGACCTGAGAAGAGATCAGGGAATCTTCTTATCTATCAATCTACCTATCAAAATCTGTATCAGACAAACTCCCTTAGTCATTTATGAATTTTGATTTGGGGTTTAGATAGGGTTGTGAACTAAGGATCAAACCCAACAACCCCTTACTTTTGGTAAGTCTTTGATTGGTAAGTAGACCTCCAGAATGACTCTGCAAGAATAAAGGTTACAAGTCCTTACCTGTGCATTAGACACCATGTCTGATCAATTTTTTTTAAAGCACTTGCCACTGATTTGAAAGAGACAGCCATGATATACCTTTCCACTCTGCCAGCATGTCCATTTGAGCCCCATATGGTTTATATGCAGGTTGAAATATGGGTCCCAGGTGGGCATGCTTGCCAGTTCCAAGTTGGTCCCATAAATGTGTGCTTTAAGTGGTATCAACCCAAATGGGACCCATATAGGCCCCATCTCAAGAGATCCTAGGTAGATCCTACGTAAGGTCTACAGGGGCAATCACAAGTGGAACCTGTGGACAAGCCCACAAGGGATGAACATTGCTGCTCAAATATGAACCTTTATGGGGCCACATGGACATACCTTGGCATTGTTTACACAAAGTTTTATCAACGAAGTGGAGTGTCTTTTATGGAAAAACCTTGATAAACTGACCCAACATCATATCCTTTCAGTTCAAACTATATCCTGGATATTTAGGAGTTAGGGGTTTCTTTATAAGCACTACAGGCCAAGTCCCATGTCACCAGTTTTTGAAGGACTGAAGGAAACTGGAGACTGCATGAGGCTGAAATTGGATGTTGGATGACAACAAGGCATAAGTAGCAAGAGGACAAAATCAACCTAGACTTACTGTTGGTACACAAAGGAATGGAAGAGGGATGGGTTTGGGACTATGAGTCATAATAAAAGGATTCAGTTGTGTGTATCTTGTAATTATAAGGCTATAATGAAGTGGTATTAAGTGACTTACATTGGGGTTGACTTTGGGGTGGCACACAGCAAAAGGACCCGTTTTGTCCAGAAGAATGCCACAGTATCCAGAGCTTTCATACAGGTCCTGTTCGTCGTCATTACAATCAGGGATGGTGGTGTTCGGTTTCTTGTTACACCTGCCAACAAAGATTAACAGTCAAAGAAGCTCTGTATCAGGAAGTCAGTCAAATTTATCTCTGGTTATTGATGATGGGCTCAAACTGGGAGAAGGCCCCAGACTCTATCTGGAACTCTACGGAGGGACTTGGAAAACTTGACATTTTCAATTGCTGGAGAGAGGAGCATCTGGAATACCTGGTTGAGAATGTAACAGCATCTCTGGTGACTGTAAGAGGTCGGTTGGATGTTTTAACAGGATTCTGGCTGAACCAGCCATCCCATTCCATCTGCTCAGCAACATTTTTTTGGCTGTCCTTAGATTCAGAGAAATTCTAGGCAAAAGAGGATACATAATCCATCTATCTAGCTCGGGACCAACCCCCATCGGAAGGCTAAATAAAACCTCCAAATGGCGGTGCATAGGAAGATCACAAGCTTCCTCAACCGGGTTGATTCGAGGTGAAAAGCAAGGTTTGCTTCAATCCCCATCCAATGACCCAGCCGTTTGATAAATTACATTTGAGCAATACTGGGAAAGTCATTTAGAGGGATCCAGAAATACAAACGCATGCTGCTTACTCAGGATCAGTGTTCCAGCTGTGTCCGAAGTCATTGGGGTTGTTGGTCAATGATCCATCTGGTTTACGGAAGTCGTCTTTGGTGTCTCCATCATAGTTTCCACACAGTCCACAGAGTAAGTCATGATAGCTGTAAATGATAAAAATTCAGACTTGAGATCTTGGAAAAATCAGTGGAACCAAGTTGAAAACCTTGCAAGATGCTGACAAGTTGACTTAATTTTTACTCACTCTTTGATGATTTTGACATCCATGAAGTGGTTCCCATCATAGCGAACAGTTAAACCAAAATCTGTTGTAACTGTGTAGTGCTTTCCGGATTTGTGTACTGAGACACCAGGGGCTGGAGACACAGGCAGGTTGACATTGGTCCCATTCACCTGGATAAGAAAACCAGGAGTTAATCGGTTGTAAAATAAACGCATTTTCCATCAAAGCAATCTGTGTCCATTCCTCTCCTCATTCCTTACCTGGACGGTTCCACCTTTGAGAATTGAGATCTTCACATGACGTACATACACATGTACGGCTTTCACATAGGAGATGGTGGGCCTGTTGTAGCGGTTTTCATTGTCAGCATGGACCTCAAAGTACTGCAGAGATGTTGTATTACAAGGTGCAGACATCAAATAGCTGCAGTTGCCCATGAAGTTGTACTTTCGTTTGTCAAAGGTGGTGTAATGGGGATCACCAGATGCTATGCAGGAAGATGTTCCTAAAGGAAATAGAAAAGGAAAACTGGTTGAATTCAAAGGTTTAGTTTACACAACCTAAAGAGTCAGAATATAACAGTTGGTGACAAGAGATCTCCAGGGACCATGCTGGCCTCAGAGGACAAGGTTGAGCTGAGACATGTCAGGAACAGTTTCTGTTACCTTTAGGATAGCAGCCTGAAACACCATCAACCTCCCGACACTCCTCAGTGATATCACAGGAGTTGTCAACACATTCAAAAGAGTAGTTCCCTGCACAGCGACACAGCTCTGAGCAGCCGTCTCCGTATATGATCTCCCCAGGCTGAAACAACATTCATCGAGAATCAGGACCAGTAAGGTTTTCAGAGTCTCACTGGGTTTACTCAGTAAAACCACCATTAAAAGTAAAGCATGTGCAATAACAAGCAGGATGTCTGACCTCATAGTAGTTGTTGTTGTCATCCAGGCAGCCACACTGCTCCAGTGGCACACAGTGCCGTCCCCTGAAGACAAAGCCTGGTTTGCAGAAGCAGCCACTGATACAGGAGCCGGTGCAGTTGGTGGAGGGTTCCTGACAGGTGGGGATACAAGCTGGACCACAATCGATGTATTCTGCATTAGGAGGACATGGATCTGGACAGCAGAAACACAACAGCTGGTTAATGGGAATATAGAACAAAACAGGAAGAGCACCAGAACCCAATTTTGACAATGGCATGACATACTTGGTGTTGTAGTAGTGACTGGTTTTGGAGTTGTCACAGGTGGTCGAGGAGTTGTTGGTGGTGCTTGAAATAAAAAATAACAGTTTGACCATGAGACAACCTATGGCTGACACATTTCAAACATGTTTAAAAACATTTCACTTATATTAAAACTAACATCTAGGTTGTCCTCCCAGATGGACCCACAGTTGTTACCTGGTGGTTTAGGAGTTGTTTGTGTTGCTGTAGATATAAAAACAGTTCAAACCTGAAACCATCATCATTGGCAAAGCATTAACTTACATCTGATAAAGAGGAAAGTAGCTTTGATTAACCCTCCCCATCCACCATGTCCATCTGGGCCCCACATGGGTTACATATGGTCTGCAATATAGACCTATGTGGGCTTGTGTTCAGGTTTCATGTCGGCTCTACACATGTGGAGTTCGGGTGGTAAACCTCATGAGACCCATATTGGCCAGATCTTGAGGGATGCCAGGTAGATCCTACCAGAATTAATCACAGGTGGGGCCAACATGGACGAGCCCACATGGGACAAATATTGCAACATATACAGAACTCATATGGGGCCCACACTGACATGCTGGCTCAGTGGTGGCTCGCTGATTGGTAGAGCCACCTTATGTGGCTACTTCCTGTTAGACAACTACCCCACCAAATGAAGTTTTTTTAGTGCTTGGTGGGTAAATGGTGACCTTACTTTGGTAACTTCAACACAGTTAATTCTTTGGGTTTCTACAAAAGCATTATAATCCAGCCTTAGGTCAGTCTTTACCTTCACAGGTTGAGATGCAGACATCATCAACAGCGATATCTGTGAGTGGAGTTTCACCAAAGGTCCCAACAATGGCAAACTGAAACAGGACAATAAAGTTTTTTATTTTTCAGGCTCATTCTTAATCATAAACACAGACACTCAGGTATCCAGTGCTTACCTTAACAGCAGCAGATCCCTGATAGCGGGCCGTGGCAGGTTTCCATCCTTCACCCATGTTCCCTCTAACGTTAAAGAGAGCAGGTCCAAGAACTCCACCTTGGAAATGGAAGAATGAAATTAAGTCAAACAAAAAAAAATGTTGGCTGAGAGTCTTTATCAGCGGAGATATTTATCTGTTTTCTTACTGGTATCAATGGTATGAACGCTGATGGCCATGTTCTTACTGGTACCATACAAGGTGTAGTGGAAGGTGAGGTCCAGACACCCGGAGGCCGGAGTTACAAGAGGACTGATGATCTTAGACTTTTCACCAGAGTTACCCCACTGGGAGTCCATCAACATGTAGTAGCCAACTGAAAATGCAATACTCAAAATGAACCTCTATTTTAAGTTTTGATAAAGGAAAACTTCATAAATAATCACAATACTGATGATTTACAGTAACTTTGTATTAGCTAAATTAGCATGCATAAACTGAAGACCAACAAATTGTTAGCTAAGATATTGTTGATATTTTTTTCTGAAGTGAAAATTTATCTTTGATGTCAGACATCTGACTTTGCAGTGTATATCCGGCATTTATGTTAAAATATTAACTTAGATATTATTATGGATCTTACTTAAATAACTACTATAGCACTATTCAAGATGTTGCTTGTCTTCATGTTTACAAAGGAGGGCATTTTGCTCTGATTGCAAACAGAAATAATCCATTACTCTCTTCCAAAGTTGGGGGTAATGCGTTACAAAGTAATCAGTGAGAGTACTCAGATTACTTTTTGGAGTAACGATTGACATAACGTGTTAGTTTTACAATTCAAGTAATCCCGTTATTAGTTACATTTTCATAAAAGTAATCCGTTACTGAAAGAAAAATCCCAAATTTCCTCTCTCTTCCATGGCTTCAAAAAGAGAGAGAGGAATAAAAGAAGCGCCTTGTAGCATCTGCTCTGTTTGTCCTTCTCTCTTCCTGTAGTCCTGTTGGCATGTTGGCACGTAGCGCCATGCCAGCACAAAGTAAACATTCTGTGCCATTACACGCGCATTGTTAGCTTGTTGAGAGAAAGATTACAGAGAGGACAGCAGGCCACTGTGGAGTTATCCCCATTATGATGGATTTTTCAATGAAAGGGACAAGAACAGCATCCTGGTGAAACGTAAGTTTAAAAGCTCAGTTTGCTTTCTTTGAATCAGCTGTTTCAATTACGCGCGGTTTAAGCACAGCATTTGGGTGATTCTGTCTGCCTCTGCTCAGTTTGTTGTCAGATTGTGTGCATGTTAAAGAGCTGTCTGTTAGCGGTGTTCTCAGGCTGCAGAGATACATATTTTGGGCTGTAAATTACGCTGTTCATTGGCATTAGAGTCTGCACATTTGAATGCAGACGTGTGGTCATTATCTGTTGTTTTTACAACCACCGAGTGGAACGAGTGGCTAAAGGGTTTTAATATTTACTAATGCAAAATTACTCTAACGAGTTACTTTAGAAGCAGATAACACAGTAACGTAACAAATTACTTTTCTCAGTATGTAACGCAGGAATCCAACGAGTTAGTTTCAAAAATAATAATACATTTTTTATTTATAAAGCGCTTTTCATAAAACTCAAAGACACTGTACAATGCAGAAAAACAATGCGGAACACTTATAAATGAACAATAAAAGTAGATAAAGTCCACATAAACAGTTTTGAATGTGTGTTGGGAGTGAGTTCCAGAGGGAGGGGGTTGCGATGGAGAAAGCTCTGTGCCCCCAGGTTCGGTACTTGGTTGTAGATGGTGGGGAGAGGAGGTTGGAGTTAGAGGAGCGGAGGGTATGGGTAGGAATGTGATGGTGGAGGAGGTCAATAAGGTAAGGGGTGGCCTGTTGGTTTAGGCCTTTATAGGTGAGGAGGAGGATCTTAAATTGAATACGGAAGGGGATGGGGAGCCAGTGGAGTTCTTGAAGCACAGGGTGTGGGTGAGGAGGCGTGCTGCAGAGTTCTGAATGTGCTGAAGTTTATTGAGGATTTTGGAGGATGTGCCAAATAGAATGCTGTTACAGTAGTCAAGTCGGGATGTTATGAATGCATGGATTAAAGTTTCAGCTGCAGAGAAGGAGAGTAGTGGACAGATGCGGGCTATGTTTTTTAAGTGGAAGAAGGCCATTTTGGTGATTTGTGTAACATGCTGTTGAAATGTGAGTTGGGGATCAAAAATAATACCAAGGTTGCAAATCTGAGGGGAGGGGGATAGGGTGGATGAGTCAATGTGTAAGTTAAAGTTTTTGGCAGATTTGGTGAGGGATTTTGGGCCAATGATCATTCAGATTTACTGTAGTTAAGTGAGAGGAAGTTGTTGAACATCCAGGTTTTTATGGCAGTGAGGCAGTTGTTCAAAGTGAAGTATCTGTGTATCTGTGGTGATGGAGGTGGTGGAGATATTTAGTTTTGTCATCAGCATAACAATGAAAATGGAGACCGTGGTTATGCAGGATATGGCCAAGGGGTAACAGGTATATAATGAATAGGAGAGGACCAAGCACCGAACCCTGGGGGATGCCCTGCACCCAACACTCTTGTCTTCCAGATTTGCTGATTGTATTAAGGCAATGAATATAACAAATCACTTTTGATAAAACATCATTATAACATTCTATGTTTTGGTTAAGGTACGTTGCATTATGCTGTATGCTGCAATATGGTACATTGCGTTACAGCGGTGGTTCCCAAACTTTTCACAGCCCGTACCCCCTACTCTCACGTGCTTATAGCAGCTAGAAAAAGAAAAGTGTCTGTAAGCCTGCCGCCTTCCCCACCTCCCACATTTCACATGCATAACATACAAAAAAAAATCTCTTAAAGTGAAATATTTCTCACAAAATAGATTTATTTACCAGCATTTTCAGTGAGCAACACCAGTTCACATTTGAAAAAAGAAATTAAGATTTCTAGAACATATTCAGTTATGAACTTGAAACTGTTAAATACAAACTCACCACAACTTTAATGAGAAAGGTGTCTGACTGAACATACGTTACTATAAGAATCTTGGACAATTCAGGACAGATTTCCTTCTCCAAGATGCCTCATGAATCCAGCCTCCAGCCTTTCTGCCAACACTTCAGGCCTTTATCAAAGCTCACAATACAAACATCTGCCAGTTTGAACTTTAACTACTGGAACAACTGGTTGAAACCTGACAGGTTTTCAAGGGCCAGCATACATAATAAATAATAAAAAATAATATACAAATTAAATCTAAAAAATTAAAAATAAAAGTGAATTATTTTTATGTGATTTAATAATTTTTTGTTTTCAAATCGTATTTTTATTTTTATTTTCACGTACCCCCTACATCACTATGCATACCCCTGGGGGTACAAGTACCCCAGTGAGTGGGAATCACTGCGTTACGGTAAGATGCGTTAGAGTACAATGTGTTATGGTACATTGTGTTTCGTGTATTATGTCACATGCATTGTGTTACATACATTGCGTGACAGTAAGTTGCATTGCATTGGGGTACATTGCATTACAGTACATTGCCTTACGATACAATGCATTACGGTAAGATGCGTTAGAGAACAGTGTGTAATGGTATGTTGTGCTATGTGCATTGTGTCATGTACGCTGCATCACAGTACGTTGAGTCACCGTATGTTGTGTCATGGCACGCTGCGTCACGGTATGCTGCGTCTAGGTATGCTGCATCACGGTACATTGTGTTACATACATTTAGGTATGATGCCATACAATATTATAGCATACAATATGGCAAAATGAGCTAAATTTCGATACGTTATATTATGTGACAAAATATATTATACAATAAATACCATACAACACCATACAACAAGTTGTTGTGGAATTATATAGAGAATTTAAGATTAGATATAAGGTTTAAAATGATGACATCATCTTCAAAGGAAAGAGAAGAATGTTTCATAAGTTTTAAAGACATCTTCAAAGGCAGGGGACAGAGTGTTGGTGAAGCTGGGGGGGTTGAAGATTTTTCCTCTTCATTGCTACCAAACAGCAGGCCATTGTTGGCAAAAGTGGCCAACAAAGGACAGTCAACATAAGGTTGAGATTCTTGAATAAATGTATTCTAGTGATAAAGATCTCCAACTGTTTTTGTTAAAGAAAGACACAATCAGCATAATTAAGGGCAAAGGCTGATGTGACTACAAGCCAGTATGTTATAGGTGTTTTTTTATTCAGGAGGCTTAAGACTAGCCTTCACTCCGTCTCTTTGTCTGTTTCTAGGTCTAAAGTAATTTTGTGGCAGCCTTATCATCATGGTGATTGACATGGATTGGACTCAAAAGACAGCTTCAGTACCCAAACGGACATCACCCAGACTTCATCCAATACTTTCCTTGGTCAATGAATCCAACAGAACATGTATCATAGTGTTAGTTCAGGACAAATTTCTCTTAAGGGAGTATAAAAATAGGAATAATCTATTGTGTGATATCATAAGTATTTCAAGAAGAACCACTCACATCCAGGCTTGGAGAAGTCATCTTCAGGACCAGTGCCATCAGTATCAGTTGGCCCATTCCACATTTCAAATCCATACATTTCGTCATTGTCGTTTTCAACAGTCCATCCACAAAGGACATAATCATCATAATTGCAGCTAGTAATACAGGCTGTGGATTAAAAATTCAGACAATCAGTGATAAACCAATGCTTGTTCATGTAAGTATATGTGAGTGTAGATGGGTGTAAACTCACTGTCACAGGGTCCATCAGTAATCACAATGTTGTCTAGAGATGTGTCACAGGAAGGTGTAGAGCCTCTCTGAGCCTCAAACACAATCTGCAGAGGAAAAGAGACATAAATAACACTTAAAATAAAGCAGACACCACACTACATTAGTGTATGACCAAAGTTTAAGATGTTTTCGGTTCAATCAGCTTTATTTGTTCCAGATATTGACATATAGCATGAGTTCAGGCAGGCCACAGAGTCAAGAGCTGCCCTAATTGAGATCAGCAGATCTCACACAGGCCCTCATCATGTAACAGCCAGCTGATTAGCTTCTAAGCTCACAACTGGCTGATCACACTCATGCTGTCATATAAACTGCTCTAGTCTTGCTACATCACGCTGCTCCTTCTGCAAGCTGCTTTTTGCATCTCTCCTCCACTCCAGCTCCGCCTTTAGTTTGCTTGTAACTTAATAAGGGTCATTCTGTTGTTGCTGTTGAAGCCTGCTCTGCTCTGGGTTTTTGCTGCTCGTCTCCCTGCCCCAGGCTTTCCACATAGGTACAGGAAGAGTAGGTACCTCTTAGAACAGCCACACTGCCAAATATAAATGACTGAAGAAAGTGCCGTTTATAACTGGTAAGGAAGAAAAGTATTTATAGCTACAAGTCATGTGTGTTTCTTGACAAAGGGGTTCTAACTGAGCTATGAACAGACATGCTTTATTTGTCATTGACACGGACACGCTTGATGCTATGCCAAAGGTTGCTACATAAAGAAGCATGACCTGCTGTGGGATCTGCTGCTTGTATAGTAAGCGTCCTAGATTATGTTAATAAAGGAAACTGCCCTCATTCGTCATTCCTTTAGCTACACACATGACTACATAATGGACTGATCACCAGTCGGCCAGATCAGGTCAGGAATAGGAGCATACGCCAGGTTGCCAACTTCCCTGGATCAACCTTGGTCCTGTACTTCTCTGGCCTTTTGAGGGCCATCCTCCAGGCCTGCCCCAGGCCAATAACCAATCTCTCCAGGTATCCTTTCAGCTGACCAGATGGGACGATACCTGGTGACACCTGGTGTAACTCTTGTGTCCAGCAGTTGTCCCTTCCCTTCCCTGCTGTCCTGAGCATGTCAGCATAAGATGCACACTTGATATTTGAAACCACAAAGTCTTCATGTCCCAACAGCTGACCTCTTAGACCTTCAGCAACAACACTTACCACAACATTTTCATCACTGGGTTTTGACACTGTGATTTCACCAAGCAGCCAGGATGGGCTCTGGGGTCCGATCTTGTTGAAGACCTCGTCATCTCCACTAGACCTCTTTGCCAGAACCTTGAAAACATTGTTAAGGGTTGCTCCATACATGTAGTAATGAAAACGGACACAGATCTGACTGGATGATGAGGAGATGGTCGGGCTCAACAGACGAGCCTTCTTTCCATATGACACGCTATCGCCCTCGTGGTAGATGTAGTATCCCGCTGCAAACAGACACATTGGTTTACTATGGGTCAGCCACGAGGAGTTAGCAATAAGATATGTGAAAATCTAATAAAGTATTCAAGACTGACCTCCATCAGGATAGTCTCCAGGAGGGCCGGTATCTGGTGTCGAGGTTTCTCCTTGTTGTCTGATCCATTCGCCATCATCTGTCTCATCCTGAATGAAGCTACAAAACTTGTTGCTGTTCTCATTAAAGTCACAGGACGCTAGGACTGTTGCTAGAGAAACAGAAACAGGAGACGTCACTGTGAATAAACCACTGTTAAGGGGAGGATGCCGAGTCTTACAGCCCATTGGTTGGCTTGGCTCCTTTCCAGTCTGTTCCTTCTGGACATGATCATGTTTTAAGTCTAAAGCTTTTCTTTTAAGTAGTTAATTTAGTTGGACTGTTTAGGGTAAGGTTACAGAGTACTGTGACGCATTACATGGCTGGTCAACACTTTATCCAGCATTGTTTATTTGGCCATAGCCCTGTTTTTGGTCTCCAGCTGTTCTAGTTAAAGGGTACCAAGCCCTACAGCCTTCGGGTGGCTTGCTTGGTGTATTTCAATCTTCTGTCTTTTTGGACATCTTCCCGGTTTTGGTCTCTTGCTTTCCCTTAAGGTTAGTTCTTCTCTGAAGCCAAGTTCTATGGCCCATCGCATGGTTGTTTGGCTACTTTTCAGCTGTTGCTGTTGCTCTGTTCGGTTTTAGACCTTCTTTAGGTCCCTTTTTTCCATCTGTAAAAATAGGCAGTTGCCTAGGACCCATTCTTGGGGCCTCAAGATCATTATAGATGTGCATCGTATCTGAACGTTAAATCTATAATGACTTCAAATGAATAAGACATGTATTTTTGAGTGCAAAGAGGGGTTATTAGTGTAAAAAATAGTATGAAAATACATTTTGACTATCCCAATAGTACCTCTGGGGGACTGGGGGTCTCAGCCCCTTAAAAATCCCCCAAGTGTCTTTATATCAATTTAATTATAGCACGGTAAATCCCTATAGACAGACTGAAACTCTTAACTGGTGGATTACGGTGTGGTAAAATGGCATGGAATGTTTTTTAAGCTTTAATGGCATCATCTTCAAAGAAAAGGATGCAATGTTGGAGCATTTTCCCTCAAGTGTTGGCCAAACAGTAGTCCATAGTTGGCAACTTTTAGAAAAGTGGGTGAAACTGCCTCTCTCCTTGTCGGTTCCACCCACTTTTTCAATGGTTGCCAACAAAGGACACTCAACATAAGTTAAAGATTTTAGGGCTTTTTCCCTCCATTTTTGCTAGTAGGCCATTCCAATCAAAGAACAGTCAACATAAGGGGCAGACAGTTGGTGTATAGGGCTAGTCGTATTTGGGTTAAAACTACTAGGACTGTCTACTTAAACAGGACAGGACCTAGACTAGCCTTCGCGCAAAGGCAAAACGGAATGTTTTATGGACTTCCATAGTGTTGTAGAACTCCAGAACGGTCTTGGTCTTGAGACTGGTCTCAAGACCACATTTTGAATGTCTTGGTCTTGTCTTGGACTTGAGAGCATTTTTACTTGGTCTTGTCTTGTTCTCGGACTGGCTGGACTTGGAATGTTCCATCAAGACTGGTCGAGACCAGCACTGATCTGCTATTCTTCGACTTCATTTATGTGATAAGGAGGGGCACTTGCTGTAACAACAAATAGCTACACCTGCAAAAACTCAGACATCAGTCCATCTTATTTCCAGTCAAAAATACCTCTAAACACTTACTTTAGGCCTCATTCACCTGACAAATGTAGATAAACATCTCATTTTCAGATATTTAAAATAATACCAGACTTGTCAGTGGCTTTTAAATACATACAAGGATTTATTTTTTACAAGAAGTTAGTTGCAGAAATGTACAAAAATTGGAGATTTTTGCATAGTGTGCTTTGAAAGAGTTGAAGACACCTTGGTTTTATCTGTCAAATTTATTATAAAGAAAATTACAATTAAAAACTAAAAAAGAGAGAATACCCTTTAACTGTTCAACCTTGTCATGTTTTTTTTAAATTTGATATTTTGGTCTTGGTCGTGTCTCGGTTTGTCTTGGTCTCAGTCTTGCCCCAAAAAGTCTTGGTCTTGTCTTGGTCTTGGTGCACTCTGGTCTCAGGCAAGTCTTAGTTTCGGATAATGTGGTCTTGAGTACAACAGTAGGCTGCCATGACTTCAACTTTAAAGGTAAGGACAGTATGTTTTATGAACTTTGATGACATCATCTTGAAAGGGACAGGATGTTTATTTTGGAAAAGTGGGTTGAACTGGCGAGGAGTGAGGGTACCCTAACCCGTTAGAAGAGATCTGGTACAGTGTTTTTTAGGTAACTAGACGTTCTGAAACTGCTGTCAATTATCAGCTCTATCTTGTAGAAGAAGTTCATGAACATTCTTCCTATTTGTAGACAAGAGATGTTTACTTTGTTTTTGTATTCTGATGCTGAATTTTCCATCTGTGGATTGGAGACCTTGGAAAGTGGTTTTATCACTCATGTGAGTGCTGATATTCCTGGTTTTAACTGTGTGAAAATGTTTGTTGGTTGTGTTTGTGACGATAAGGAGCAGTAAAGAGTTAAAGTCCACATCCGTCCCAAGGACAGACCCTGGATCACATGAGCTGCTGTGATGAGTCCTTCTAAATTTAAATATGATGTGTTATGCAGTTTAATCTGCATGTTTAAGAAGACCGTAAAAATTTATGGGATCATTAAATCAAACTCACCATCGTCTCTCTTGGTTTTCTGCAGCCTGTAAAAGACATTAAAACAAACATTAAGGGCCATGTTTGGAGGAGGTTTGATTGTCACAGAACAGAAAACCATTTAAGGATAAGCTCGTGAGCGTGGTGTGATTATGTAATTGTATGAAGGAAGTAATCCAAACATTTAGCTCCAATTAATAACAGTGTAATTTCCTCTCGGTTATTGAAAAAAACAAACAATGGTTGACCTGATAAGGTGGCTACTTACCGACTGATTTTAGACCCAGTGTCAACACCCCAAAACAATACAATATGAGGCTTCTTACTACTGATTATTTGTCCTCATAATCTTTAAGTTAATGTCATCGATAAAATCATTTTACTGCCACAAATCCAGCCAATGATGTCCATCAGCCTCCATGTTTGTTTTAGTGGCTTTAGTTTTTGTTGAACTGGTTGTACAAATTCTCACAACACACCTATACTAGCCTCGGTCACTGTTTTGAAACCACAGCTCCGGTGTGCAGCCAGCCTCAGGAATCAACAAGCTGTTTTCCAATCACTATTTAAATATGGGAAAATAAAACATTGGAGGAAAGTGCACATGGCCCTTTAAGGCAGCTCAGATTAAACTGGGATGCAAAAAAAAAGAAAATAACCAAAACAAACAAAGAGTTTTTTGTTTTCTTTTTCAGGTTTTTCCAATGTTCAATTCTTGTTTTTCCCTGTTCTGATCATATTCAGGATCCTGCATTTACATGTGCACAGATAAATCTGATTGGAAGCCTGACTGTCTGATTATCTCACTCTCCTGACGGTTCAGACCAGCTCCCTCGACCGCATCCAACAGATTTCAGAGGGTCTGAAGTTGAATCAACAGATTCATCAAAGTCACACCAGTACAGGTAGACTACAGCTGTTAGAAAACAGGATACGGTGTTTGCATGGCACAGTATCCCGTTGAATTTAAGAGTTCTCCAGGTAGCAACACCAGGTTTCTCAAACCAGAATGCTAGAATATCCCGGGTTCTGATAACAGATACATGCACAAACAGAAACCAGGATACTCAAACAGACAGAAACCATACTCAAGTACATATAAACACAGTCACTGATGAAAATTAAGAAATGGAACAACACTCATCAAACCCTGTGGTGTTTTTCTTACATTTTTCTGAATTTAGCAGAAAGAAAATCCAAGTTCTACAAAAACTACAACTAAAACCAGCTCAAAGATCCATCAGATTCACAGATTTCTCAGTGAAATAAAGACAGCATGACCATAGTGTCCTCTAACTGAAAAGTCACAACCAAAGATGTTAAAACCCAAACTCTGACGCTTCCATGGCTTTTCTGTTAGTTATGTGATGTTTGGTTCAATGTAGCCCAGGGCATTACTGGCTTTCAAATATGTGATTACACAATTATGCATGTAAAATATAAAATCTATGAAAATATTTTGAATTTGGGCTCCATTTCTGTTGCATTGCTGGGGTTTTAGACTCCAAGTTTTGTCTTTCTATGCTGGCCCGGAGATCCCCACAGAGAAGTGTGGCGTACAAATCTGCTTAGGCTTTAACCCTTTACCAATTATTTAAAATACTCTCTTTTTGTTTTCAGTTGCACTTTTAAAACTAAAAAAAGGTCCCAAAGTTGCAGTTATATCTATTAAATCCATCAGGTCATGTTTAAATTAAATAAAAATAATACAACACAGAGTGTTTTGATTTAATCTCCTGTTGACTGAATCCATCAGTAAGAGCTGAGTTAGCAGGTGACGAACCACACAAGTAGCAATAAACAATGAGGAGTTGTAATTATTAAAATATAATAAATGTGAAGATTTATGATTTAATTGTATGAAAAGATCTACTGTAAAAACAGCATTGAGTGTTTAGAGGCCGATCTGATTAGTTTAATCAAAGAAAATTCATCACTGATTAACTGCTAAAGAAATAAAGGTAATGCAAGTTCATCGACAGTGATTTACTAGTATGCTATTAAAAAAGAACTTTGAATAGAAGTAATATGAAAATATCCTGAAATAGGGCTCTATTTCTGTTGTATTGCTGGCAAAAAAGAGTAGTATAGAATTTTGCTGAGGCTTCAACATTTTACCACGCTCTAGACATTTTCTAGCCCCCCCTCCACACACACACACACACACACCCACACACACACACACACACACAAATATGTCCAATAGGTGCAGTTCTGGCAATAAAACTTGATTCACATCACATCATCCACTGAGGGGCATTGTTGAAGTACTTAACTCCAAAAGTTTTTTAACATTAAAAGGGTTAACAATTACAAAATGATATTTAAATGAAGCACATTTAAAAGAAATAAAAGTAAAAGCATTGAGCACACATAACTAAGAGCTTAAAGTATGAAATATATGAAAATATCCCGAAACTGTCCTTCATTTCCATTGCATTGCCCATAACACTCCTAGTTTTGTCTTTCTGTGCTGGCCTGGAGATCCCCCACAGTGTAATATACAAATCCAAATACTCTTTAAAATTTTAATGGTTTATAAAAATTCTCTAGACATCCTGATTACATTCTTTTAATTTTAAGAAAGTTTTAGCCATTGATCTGCTTTTATTTATGTAAAAATTGAGTAGATATAAATGTGTTCAATTGGCCAATATTAGTGATTGATTATCAGAAGTGATCAGCTCCTCACATGTGCACAAAAGAATCAATTTTGAGAAACTCAGCATCTTTTAATCAGGTCAGTATGAAAAAATATCATTACATTGATCACTTTAGGTTCAAATAATCCATTTGATTATTCATTTATAGATCTTTTTAAACATAAATGACAGTTATTGATTATTAGGAGCGATTGATGATGATCATATGGATTTATTTGTTGATTTTCGGGGTCGACTCACCCGTATCCTGCTCCACAGCTGCACATCCACAAGAGCAGGATCATAAAATGTAAAGAGTCCATGGCTAACTGTTAGCAGTTAGCAGGAAGGAAGACAGCAAGACACTGAAGACTGGGTTATATATGGAGGACGAGGGGCGGGGGCAGCAGGACCACTGGGTGGATGTGATGGTGGAGGTGATGGGCGGTGGCTGCAGAGGGATGGATGCTCAATCGTTGCATTTTCTCAAAGTTACAGAATGTGTAAATGAGTAACAGAGATCGATAGTCAGGGTGTGTCCTCCTCTGCATGCATGTGCTTTCTGACCTCTGAGCAGTTCACATGCTGGGTGGGGATGTCCATCAAACGGCACATTACTAAAAGATATTATAGAGCTGGTTGTGTAATAAAGAGAAAACTTTGATCAGGACACACCTGCAAAGTCATGTTCTGGGTTTATTTATGAGACAAAAGCTCACCTCTCCTCTGATAAACACGCTGACAAAACACGGAAGAACACAGGAGAATGGGAAGTATTAATGTCACAGAAATAGAAAAGTCCAGTCATAATATAGATTAACCTTCTCATACCCTGTGTGCACCTATGGCTGTCCTACAACTCAGTCAGAACTTCTGCTATTACACTCATTTGCTTGAAATGTTTGGAGAATTTGATATGAAATTTTCAGTGACTGTCATTGATATTTTGAGGAAATTTGCTTGAAAAATTTCAAGAATTTTTATGGGAACTGTCGGATGCTGGGGGGATTTTTCATAACCTTGTAAAGAAGATGGATACACCAGTTTCCCTGTTTCTTACTGGGGAATCCATCTTGCAAAGCTCCCGTCTGAACCATTTGGGCCCGGTTAGAAAGTGACAGGACCAATCAGTGACGAGGGGCAGTACTTTCAACAAGAAAATACTGCCCAAGTAGCAACAAGAGACTGGTGCAATTATGGTGGAAGAGATAAGTGTGGATCAGGGCCATTTCTAGCTTTGTGGGGGCCCCATGCCAAATGCTGTTTGGGGGCCCTAGTTTGCCAAACTATGATGGAGAGATTCCTAATCCAGTAGATTATCCACGAACATGCCAATGTTGCATGCATGCATGATATGCATGATAACCTCTCATATTAAAATGAAACATCTTAAGTTGAGCCAATCAAGCAAAATAACAAGGAAAACAAAAATCCTCGATATGTTAATAAATTAAACACATATCAAGTGCTTTAAAAAATCAAGAGAAATGATCCATCACACATTGAGATAGGCTTTACTTAAACTTTATTATGAGCCTCTCTCTTTGTTTACTTGGGGCCTACTACCGACCGGCACCTGACAACCTGGGCTGTGCATGGGGATCTCCGTTTAAGATTTTGCTTTAAAAAATTTTTTACTTTAAAAGCAAGAACGCAACTGATGTCGCTCACTAATTAGTATTCATCCGAGGCTAGCTGAGGGCAAAAGACAAACTGTTTTTGTTTTTTGTTTTAGAAAATAGCCTGCATGTTTTTTTTTTCTTTTTGGTTTCAAACAGTAAACGGCTCTGCCAGAAAACACACTGACCCAGTCATTCCCATCCAACCTGTTGATGAACCTCAGTGACAGTGGAGTTCAACAATTCTGACTTAATTTTGCCTTAAAAAAACACTGGCAACAGCTTATCATTGAGGCATATTTTATTCTGATATCCTACCTCTATTATTAGAGGTAGGATATCAGAATAAAATATGCTATTATTATTATCTATTATTGCATAATCAGCGAATATCAAGAAACGGCTCTGGCGTGGATGCTGCTAAAGCATCAGTTTTATCATAACATGACGAATCTATGAGTTAGGCATCATTGTGTTAGCGCTACAGCTAACGGCTAACGTCAACAAACAAGCCTGTTGAAGCTACCGCTGGTCTCTACTCGTGCAACCATAATCACAGTCGTTTTATTTGTAAGGACCTGTCCCGTGTAGTGTCATTAAGAATGATGGCTTCGGTAACACAAGAAAGACTCACTGGCTTGTCACGTCATGCCCTCCGCAAAACACAGTCCATCAGTCCTTAAAACTGGACGTGACGATCAGCTCGTCTCCCATAGTCTCCCTCCACAAACACGTTATGTGATGACATTAAAAAAACTGATATAATACGAAATATAAAAGATTGGAGTACATTCACTCTATAACAATTCATTCCCCTTTTCTTAAAAACAAACAAACAAACAAAAAACGGTAGCATTTTAATTCAGTGCAACAAATGAGGAAAATCCTCATCTTCAGATTGAACAAAGATAGGTAAAATGCGAGATGATGCAGGACTACATATTTTTTAAATAGCTTAATTCTACATTGTTAAATTCCATATTAACTTAAAATTACATAATAAGTTATATAAATATATACTACGCACATGTATAGACTTTATGCACTTCATATTCAGTATTTAGCTCAGTCTGTGTCAATTTCTGTGAAATTGATACTGAATTGTTGTGAATAAACTGAGAAATCCTGCACTTGACCATTTTATAACTATTTTGTATTCTCTAGTTAGACCTGTTTTGTGATGTATCGTTATACAATTTTCTTGCACTATATCGATTATCGCAGTATCACTGTATCGTGATAATATCGGTATCGTGGACCATGTATTGCGTATCGTATCGTGAGGTGCCCTGTGATTCCCACCCCTAGTCTGATTCAGGTCGTCACTAATTGTTAATGCAGAGTACTAAAAGGACTTAATGGATGTCTCTTCTCAGTATCTGGATGACCAAAAAGCAGCACTAATGTTGAGTGTAAACAGGGCCATGGTTGTGTTGATTTAACAGGGTAGATTTATAAAGAGCAGATATATTGGGCAGTGACTAAACAGTTAAAATGATGTGAATAAATCCACTAACATTTATACTATAGAGTAAAAAATTTAGAGATGAATCTTCCTCTTTGATGGTTCAAACTTTGTCTGGGTTATTCAGAGGTTATCAGGTCTCGTACTGTCTGTTTCTATTTCCAGCATTGTGACTATTGTGACTTCACTCCCTCTTCATAGATATTGTTGTAAAACTTGGTTTCCATAGCAACCAGACAGACTAACTTTCTATGTGTAGTTTGACCTCTGGCTCCATGAATCAACAGTGACACTTCATCAGAATTCCATCTGATTACTGCTGTTTATGACCTCACAGTTCATTTTAAAAGTATTGGGAGTCTTCAGCTTCTTATTTCTGCTAAATCATGCTTCAGACTGAAAAAAAGAAGTGGAAACTTTAATCTGAAGTCATTCAAATGGTTTCTAAAAATTGAAGGAGATTTGAAAATAAATAGGTCAATGGATTTTGTAAATTTTACTGATTAGGTCAGTAATAATTTCGAGATCATAATATATAAGAGAAAAATTACATTGTTATAAAGAGTGTTGGCAATGTACAGCAGAGGATAAGGGCATCTGAAATCATTTTTAGGTTCAACTTTTTAATGAGAAAACATTTCTGAGATCATTGTCATTGTCAGAATTCTGGACCAAGGTCAAAATCCTGGATCAAGTCAGAATTCTGAGATCAATTTCAGAAGTCTGGATCAAAGTCAAATTTCAGTATCAAAGTCAGAATTCTAAAATGAGGGTTGGAATTCTAAGACAAAGGTCAGAAATCTTGGATCAAGTCAGTATTCTGAAGTCAGAATTCTGAGATCAAAGTAAGAATTCTGAGTTCAAAGTCAGAATTCTGAGATCTAAGTCTGAATTCTGAGATCAAAGTCAGAATTCTGAGATCATAGTCAGAATTCTGGATCAAAGTCAGAATTCTAAGATAAAAATAGGAATTTTGGATAAAGATAGAATTCTGAGATCAAAGTCAGAATTTTGAGATCAAAGTCAAAATTCTCTGATCAAAGTCAGAATTCTGGATCAGAGTCTGAATTCTGAGATCAAAGTCTGAATTCTGGACCACAGTCAGAATTCTGAGATCAAAGTCTGATTTCTGAGATCAAAGTCAGAATTTTGAGATCAAAGTCAGAATTCTAAGACTAAAGTAAGAATTCTGAGATCATAGTCAGAAATCTGGATCAAAGTCAGAATTTTAAGATCAAAGTCAGAATTCTAAGACCAAAGTAAGAATTCTGAGATCATAGTCAGAATTCTGGATCAAAGACAGAATTTTGAGATCAAAGTCAGAATTCTTGATCAAAGTCAGAGTTCCAGGATCAAAGTCAGAATTCTCATATCAACTCAGAATCTGGAACAAAGTCAGAACTCTGAGATCACAATCAGAATTCTGAGATTTAACTAAGAAATCTGAGATCAAAGTCAGAATTTCAAGTCCGAATTCCATATCAAAGTCAGAAGTCAAGGATTAAGTCAGAATTCTAAGTTAAAGGTCAAAATTCTTGGATCAAGATCAACATTCTAAAAATCTGAATATCATATCAAAGTCAGAATTCTGAGATGAAAGTCAGAATTGTGGATCAAAGTTGGGACAGCTCTACCAGGATAAAAGTGATAAAGTCACGGTTATGAAATCCATCATTATTTCCTGTAACACCCCTACATTTTACATTCTTTATCTCAGCCATTAAAACTTCTTAGTGACACATAAAAGCCAGAGATAAGAGCAGAAGGCAGACACCACATTTACAGTATGGATAAACTCTAGACCTCATAGAAAGACTGAGACATCGCAGAACCACTGAGACTATCATGGTCATGAATCAGGTCAATGATATACACCATGTCCCAAAAGTTTGTGCACCAAAGAAAAAGTCAACTCAGAGTGTGAATACTAACAGAATGCATTTATTCCAAAGCCAGTGTATCCCCCCTGCATCTTAATCACAGCCCTTAGCCTGTGAGATATAGAATGCAATAATTTCTTCCGAACAAAACGCTCAATGTTGCCCTACTCCCTCACAGCCCTTACATTGAGCTGCTTTATAGTGGTAGGAAGTGGGCTGTGGAACACCCAACTGTTCAGGATACCCCAGTAGTTTTCAATCGGGTTGAGGTCTGGGGAGTTGGGTGGCCATTCCTCTTTGTGCAGAAAGCCAGAAAGCCACTCAGAACGCCATTGCTGAGTTGTACAAGCAGTATGTGCAGGGGCACCATCTGGCATGCAGACCATTTCCACACGCCTGTTGAACATCTTCCAAGCAGTGATGGGGCCCAATTTCTTCTTTCTGGTGAGTATGGGAAGTAGCACCGGCTGGATAATGTTCTTGACATAATATTCAGCATTGATGGTGTTGCCCTAGGTACAACATGCAATTTAGACAGCTCTGAAGCTGACATCGCCCCCAGACCATGCAATGGGCACTGAACTTGGCTTATTCAGATGGTGGCACTCTCTTTCGATTATCAGTGTAGATGCAGTCGTTCTGGCTTTTGGGAGATGGACATAAGTAGAGTGGGCACTCATTAGAGAAAACCTCGTTTTCCCAGTCTCTTGGGGTCATTTTGGCATACTTCCTTGCAAAAGCCAGCCACTTCTCTTTTTGCAGTTTGGTAAGGCAAGGAATCCACTGTCTTCTTCATGCTCTGAGACCCAGTTTCTTGGTCAGAAAACGATGGATGGTACTTTTCGAGACTGCTTTCCCAAGATTCTTTAGTCTTTGACTTAGTTTGAGGCAGAATTGGTGTCTCTTTCCCTTGGCCTATTTAAATGAGGTCCTTGGCTCTCGAACTCAGGACAGAGGGGCGACCTGCACAAGGCTTGTCTTTAACGGAGTCACAACTCTGGTGTCTCTGCCACCACTTCTTCATCCATTGTATGCTTCTGCCAAGGTCCTGAGCTACCTCCCTGCAAGTTTTCCCTGCCCTGTGCAGGGCAATGGCTTGAGCATGGACCTGAGGCTCTGGAAGAGCAGCCTTTCCAGATTGTTATTTGGCCATCTTGACAGCGCTACCAAAAAGGTTCTCTCAGTGACATGCTCCTTGGTCAACTAAGAAGTTTATAGGCCTCTCACCACCAGATGCACTAACTGAACAACCTCACAACATCTGGCTGACCAGATGCAACCCATTTTGGAGAGAGACCCACAAACAGGTTGCCCATTGGGGTACATGAACTTTTGGGACACGGTGTATATAATACAGTAGTATCAGGCGCTTTAGTTCCAGAGCTTTCTAGAAATGATTGTTCCATTAAGAATAACAGGAAAGGATAAAAAAAAAAATTGATAAAAACAAGGAAGAGCCAAATCAGATCATGAAGAATAGTAGTTCCTGTAAGACCTGAGTGTGCTTGAATTATTTAGATTTATAAATGAATAAATGGGGGACAATGATGAGGTTGCCGTAAATCTGGTGCACATGATGCACTTTAGTTGCTGTCTTTTTCACCTACAGAGCTGGCTATGTCCTATGGCCGGGTCTGGTTTCCTCTCACAACTGCCTGTCTAAAATAGATAATAAGCAAACAAATAAGAGGTAAGACGCACAGTGCTTAACAAATTTATTAGACTACCTGTCATATTTGTCTCAAAGACCATTCAGCATCATGAAGTGCTTTAGTGCGGACTCTTTCATTTTCAGTGGGCTCTCCATGTTTTACCATTTTGAACAGGAATGAGGGATTTCAAACTGAATTCCCCCAAATTTAAGCCGGCACACTGGGCTTCTCTGAGAAGTCAGAAATTAATCAAGCATAACATTCAACCACTAAAACTAATATCATTTGGGTTAAAGAGCTTCTACATATTGGTGTATTAACCATTGCAGAAACATAAAAAATGATTTTGGTAATTACCAATGCTGTTAATTTAGGGCAGCTGTGGCATAAACCTTACTTTGGTTAGGGTGGTCTAATAAATTTGTTAAGCAAAGTATATATATATATATATATATATATACACACACACACATATTATACATATGTGCAGGTATATCTCAGAAAATTAGAAAATCCATGAAAAAAAAATTTCTTTGTCACTCATTTTAGAAAGTGAAACCCATATATTATATAGACTCATTACACAAGGAGCGATATATTTTAAGCCTTTATTTCTTGAAATTTTGATGATTATGGCTTACAAAAAAATAATGAACTTTTTCATGATATTCTAATTTTTTGAGATGTAATTGTATATACAGTATATAAATCTCATTATTTATGCCTGCATGCATGTATGAATGACAGAGTTGGATATAAAATTTTTTTGCCTAGCTACCGCATCAGGAGTAACTTTAGGGCTGTATCAAACAAATATTTAGTGTAAAGTTTACCTCTGCTGTCTGAAAGGCCTCCCAACATGCAAATGAGTCTGAAATCTGAAAGATTTACAAAATATCCAAATAATTATTTAAGAAACCATTTATTGTGATTGTAATTGTATTTATAATAGGTAAGATTATGTATTTTGGTAAATGTTGTTTTGATTGATTGTCCTTCACTCATTTTCTCTCTCTTCATTATTATTATCCACACACATTGCATGCCACCGTCTCCTCCTGTTGTCGAACCTGACACGCCAGATGGATGTGTGAAACACATCTATCTGGGAAAGCTTCAATAGGAAACATTGAGAAAAGGCAAAGGCTTTGAAAAAAAACTCAGAGGGTGACTGGGTGAACATTCTGTCTGTCACAACTCTACGGGCAAATCAGAGCAACAAAACACGTGACGTAGCCGCTATTGAGCTGCGCGTGCACAGCTACTGATGAATAAAGCAAAACATGGCGACTATAGACATGTAAGTACTCGACTTTTGTTGTTTTTGAAAAGAAAACAACTCACTGCTGTTCTTTGTTCTTCTTTTAATGAAGAATTGTTGTCAAGTTCTGATAAAACTGGTGCTTTAGCAGCATCCACGCTAAGCACTTCCTCCATAACTGCACCAGCTCTTGCTGCTGCTTGTTTACATCACGACTCTGCCATGGCTGAAAGTACTGGCCCTCATCGCTGATTGGTCCTTCTAACCGGGCCCAAATGGTTCAGATGGGAGCTTTGCATGATGGATTCACCAGGGAGAAACAAGGAAACGGGCGTAATCTGCATGTGGACGAGGTTTATTTATGAGTGTAAATAACGATCATACATATCGCCAACAATACAATGCAATACAATCACTTTATTTATCCCCGCAGGGAAATTCAATTGTCTGGAGTCTCTCTCATCTGTTTACGGTAGAATTATAAAGTCTAATTGCTGATGGAATGAAAGATTTTTTAAAATCTTTTTGTCCTGCAGCGCAGGGATAGGAGCCGTCCACCACCTTTGTTTCTTTGGTCATTTAGGGAGATATGAAGTGGATGATCCATGTTCCTCAGAATGGCCTCCACCTTCTTCACTGTGCATCTCTCCACCTTCTTCATTGTGCGTCTCTCCACCTTCTTCATTGTGCGTCTCTCCACCTCATCCTCCAATGAGGTCAGCTTGATTCTGACCACAGAGCCAGCTTTTTTCACCAGTTTGTTCAGATGCCTTGCATCCTTGTGTTTTACACTGCCTCCCCAGCAGACTGTAGCATAAAACAGAACACTTGCCACCATGGACTGATAAAACATCTGCAGCATCTTACTGCAGATGTCTATTGATCGGAGTCTTCTCAGGCAAAAGAGGTGGCTCTGCCCCTTTTTGTAGATGAAGTCTACGTTTTTAGACCAGTCCAACTTATTATCCAGGTGTACACCTAAATATTTATACGATGTCACCACCTCGATGTCCATGCCACAAGTGTTCACTGGCTGAAGAGAGGGTTTGGATCTGCGGAATCTATGATCATTTCCTTTGTCTTTGAGGTGTTGAGAAGGAGGCAGTTTTTGTGACTCCAGTCACTGAAGGCACTTATCAGATCCCTGTATTCGGCTTCTTGTCCATTTCTGATACATGCCACGATAGCAGTGTCATCCAAGTATTTCTGGATGTGGCAGGACTCAGTGCTGTATTTGAAGTCTGATGTATACAGTGTGAACAGGAATGGAGCCAGGACTGTTCCTTGTGGAGCCCCTGTACTGCTCATTAATGTCCCAGAAACACAGTTCCCCAGCCTGACAAACTGTGGCCTTCCTGTCAAGTAATCTGTGATCCAAGAAACACAGGAAGGATCCACTCCCATCTCTGTGAGCTTGTCTTTGAGTATGGTAGGTTGGGTGGAGTTGAATGCATTTGAAAAATCAAAGAACATGATTCTCACATAAACTCCAGGTTCCTCCAGATGAGAAAGGGCACGGTGAAGTATGAAGAGGATGGCATCATCCACTCCAATGTGTTCTTTGTATGCAAACTGTAGGGAAACAAGTTTGTCTTTGACCTCAAGCCTCAGCAGATGTAGAATCAGCCGCTCCAGAGTTTTCATGATGTGTGAGGTAAGGGCAATTGGTCTGTAGTCATTTAGTTCAGCTGGACATTTTATTTTTGGTACTGGTACAATGCAGGATGTTTTCCACAGAGCAGGCACCCGCCCCAGCTGTAGACTCAGGTTGAAGATCCTGTGGAGAGGTTGACACAGTTGTGCAGCACAGTCTTTAAGCAGCCTTGGACACACACTATCTGGGCCAGCTGCCTTCCCAGAGCAAAGTCTCCCAAGCTCCAACCTCATCCCTGTCTCTATGACAGAGAAGAGTACAGGTGCTAGAAGGGAAGTGGCTGCAGCTGTGGAGACATGTGTAGGAGATGGAGAAGGAGGAGGAGCTGCAATGGAGATTTCCATATGTTGAGGAGAAGAAGAAGGAGCAGCAGTGGAAGTAGGTGTGTCCACAGTGTCAAATCTGTTGAAGAACAGGTCGAGTTCATCAGCTCTTTCCACATCACCGACTTTTGGCTGTCTTTTCTTTTTATTGTTGTGTCCAGAGATAGTACTGATTTCTCTCCACACATAACAAATGTTGCTGTGTTGAAAATTCCTCTCTATCTTCTTTTTGTATTCCAACTTTGCCAACTTCAGTCTCCTCTCCAACTCATGTTGCACTTCTTTTAGCCGTTCTTTGTCACCGTCTCTAAAAGCTTTCTTTTTCTGGTTGAGGATTGCCTTCATGTCACTTGTGATCCAGGGTTTGTTATTGGGGAAACAGCAAACAGTCTTTGTAGGTATGACTGTGTCTCTACAGAAGTTGATATACTCAGTAAAACAATCAACCTGTCTGTCAATGTTCATACTGTCCTCATCTGTTTCCAGCAACACATTCCAGTCTGTTGATTCAAAGTAGTCCCTTAGAGCTTTACTAGCTGGTCCATCTTCTGATGGACTCTTCTGAACAGTGCCAGGCGCTTAAAAAATGTCACGCACTTGGCACTTGGACCTTGCACACTGCATTTTTATTTGCCTTCACTGAAAAAATGCATAGAATGTGGCAAACAGTTTCGTACTGCGTGCCTGTGTCTCTGTCAGTCCTTTAAAATCCCGCTGGATCCATCCTGATGGAGAGCTTCATACAGCACCTGCTTATGTGTCATGGTGCTGATCCAAGTTGGAGTAACGGAGAGCAACTTTATAATTCAATCTCTGTTATGACCTGTGAGTAGGTTACAATTTATGCCTTTAGCTGTCATATTTCCATGGCTCATATCCACATAACACACAAGCAAACTATGGTGTTTAAAGTGAGATTTCAGTGCGAGAGAGTGAGTGTGGGGCTGGGCAGGGGTGAGTGAGCAAGAGAGAACAAAGCAACAGGCGCTGAACTGAACCATCAAACACCCATCTATCTGTTGTATTTCCATGGTTTATATCCACATAATACAAGAGCAATCTTTGGTGTTTGAAGTGAAGTTTCAGTGCGAGAAAGAGAGAGAGAGAGAGAGAGAGAGAGAGAGAGAGAGAAAAGGGGTCTGGTGGGTGTGAGCAAGTGTGAGCTTGATTTTATTTTTTAACATGCAAAAGATTCGGACGCAATAATGGACCCAGTGTTCAAAGGCCTTGACAGTAACCCAGTGCTACCCTGCTGACCAGTCAGAAGGACTGCAGTAAGCCTAGTTGCATTACTGAGGAGGACTTAATGTTATTGTGGCTGTCGTGGCATCACAGCTACATATCTTACTATATTTTATCACTGTTATATTTTTGGTTTCATTTCAGTCAAACTCAGAGAAGGTCAGAGTCCTAACCCAGACAGAAAAACAAATAAAAACTATTTGGTTATATAAGACAGGCCAGAGTATTTACCAATACATTATAAAAACATTTTCATGTCTTTATATCCAAAAATCATGGAGGAGTCACTCTGTTTATGATAGGACCGGCGCCAGGATTATGGTTTTAACTGGACCTGTTTATATCACAGGGTTTCACCATTTCCCCTACTTCACCAAGATAACCTCAGACTTGCTCTCAGCGTTGACCAGGATGGACACTTTTAACAGCTTTTCTCCCCTATTATGTTAAATTTACCATCATCAGTCCAGTTCTGCTACTCCATCTGGCTTTGAAAACTGTTTTAAATATATGGCGTGATGAAAGAACTGTACTAAAATATCGCCATGGCATAAAAGCAGTTACAGTGCCTACCAAAAGTATTGACCCCCTTAGATGTTTCATCCTTTTATTGATTTTTAAAAATCAATCATTAGATCAATCATGTTTTTGTCGACAAAAACAAATTCTCTTTAGTGTCAAAGTGAAAGCACATTTCTACAAAGTATTACAAATGAAATGACAGGATGTAATGTTAAATAAGTGACTGCATAAATATTCAACCCCCTCTAGTCAGTATTCAGTAGAGTCACCTTTGACTGAAATCAGCACTGAGTCTGTGTGAATAGATCTCAATCAGGCTGCTCATCTGAACACTGCAAATTTTCCTCCATTCTTCTTTGTAAAACTGCTCAAGCTCTATCCAGCCACAAATCCTCTTTGGACTGAGGTCTGAGCTTTGACTCGGCCACACCAGAACATTCTTCTCCCAAGCCGTAGTTCTCCTGCAGATGGAAAAAGACTGTCCTCCAGGATTTACCTATATTTTACTGCATTCATTTTACCCTCTACCTTTACAAGCCTTCCAGGACCGGCTGCTGAGAAGCATCCCCACAGCATGATGCTGCCACCAGCATGCTTCACAGTGGGAATGGTGTGTTCGTGGTTATGTGCAGGGTTAGCGTCATGTCTGATGGCCAACAAGCTCTGGTCTCATGACCAAAGAACTTTGTTCCACTTGACCATGGAGTCTCCCACATGCCTTTTGGTGAACTGTAGTCCAGATTTAATCTCAATTTTTTTCAACAGTGGCTTTCTTTTTGCCACTCTCCAACAAAGCTTTGACTGGTGAAGAACCCAGCCAACAGTTGTTGTATGCAGAGTCTCTCCCATCTCAGTTGCTGAAGCTTGTAACTCCCTCAGCGTAGTCATAGATGTCTTGGTGGCCTTTGCACACGTGTCATATTCTCTCCATTTCTTGATGATGAATTTAACTGAACTCTGGGGGATGTTCAGTGCTGTAAAATATTTTTTTATATCCATCCCCTGACTCAAACTTTTCAATACCCTTTTCTCTGAGTTGCTTGGAGTGTTCTTCTCTCTTCATGGTGTAATGGTAGCCAGGAATACTGATGGACCAGTGATTGGACCCTCTAATCACAGATGTCTTTATACAATTACTGAGACACATTCACTGCTCTCAGGTGATCCCCATTTCACTAATTATGAGACTACTAGCCCCAGTTGGCTGGACGTCTGTTCAATTAGGTCAGTCACTTTAAAGGGGCTGAATATTTATGCTGTCACTTCTTTTACATTGCAGTCTTTTATTTGACATTACTTTACAGAAATCAGTTTCCACTTTGACATTAAAGGTTTTTTTTAAAGAATTTTCTGTGGATTGATTTAGAAAATCAGTAAATGGATAAACCATCCTAGGGGGTCAATACTGTTTAAAGGCATGGTATTTCAAATGTTGTAGACGTTTTAGTGGAGAAATCCTGTGTTGTAGCTTTAGTATCGGCATGTTTGAAGAACTTTCTCTGTATTGACTTTGTCCTGATGTTGACTTAAGAGCCCTTATTGGAGTTATCGGGAAGATAAGAGAAATAAATCACACTTTTGTTTGTTCTGTTTAAATATTTGTAAGAGTAAAGTGATTTTGATGTGAATTATTACAGGAAATCAAACAGTGAAGCTGTTTTATTCACATAGTAGGTACTTGTGATTTTACACTTCGATCATATCAGAAGAGGCTGCACAGGAAATGTTTACTGTATTTATTTCAATGTTTAATATAAACATTTCTCTAACCAATCAGCTGTCATCAAACATTACTGTACGTTTTTTAAATCAGTCTTATGATTCAGAGACAAACTGTTTTTGACTCATGAGAGCATGAGGAGACATTAAATCTGACCTTTGACCTCTGTGATTGTGGAGGTGTGATTGGACTGAAGCCATAAAGATAAATTCTAACTGTGACTCAGGAGTGTTTCTGTAAAAGTCTTAGCGTCATAAAGATAGAGCAGAGAAAACTCAGAGGAGAGGAGAGTTTATAATCCAGGGAGAGGCCAGAGTTTTATTTAACTTTGATTAAGGTCGGTTTGAAGAGAGAAGTTCAGTCTAACACTCTTCAACTATCAATAATAATATTTAAAAAAACCTTTAACAAATAAATATTCAAAACTGTTTTAGCAAACATCCAGATAACTATGAGCATAGCAACAAAGAAATTCAGACTGGTAACAGCGATCGCTCAGGATGTCCATACCCAGACTGAGGTGAACATCAAGATTGTTAGCTTGATGCTAATACACTAAGGGCATTGTCATAAACTGGCTAACAGGCTTAGCACTGCTCCATTCAAATAAAATAGATATAGACATTTCAAGAATAAAATGTGATTTAACTGACATTAAAATTTTGAAAAAAGGTGGAAATGTAACAAATAAATTTGACCTTTTCAGACAAAAGAACAATTTATTCCTGAAACTATACAATAGGTTAATCTTTAAATTAGGTATTTTTTTTCTAGAAATTCTGCATCAATCTCGTTCTGAATATTAAGACTTTTTTTAAATTAAAATTTAGACCCATTCTTGAAATGTAGATTTTCTTCTAGAAATGATATATCAGCAATATGCTTGACGTTTGACCTTTCCATAAACTTCTACATTTTGCTCGAATTTATTAAACATGATTTTTTTTTTCTTTCTCTTAAATTACTTTTAAATCCCTTTTCTTTATTTGGTCATTTTTGTCTAGAAATTAAATATCAACAATAGTGTTGAAATTTCATTTTCACTTATAATTTAACATTTCTCTTTAAATTCAGCTTCTAGTCTTAAAAATTGAGGTTTTATTAGTCTAATTTGTTCTGTAGGTTTTTTCAGTGTTATTCTCTGCATCATGCCTGTCTTAAAATCCATATTTTTTGTAAATGCGACCTTTTTCCCTATAAATTTCATATAGACATTATTTGACATTTTGACTGTTTCCCCAGAAATTAAGACTCAATTTCAGAAATTTAACCTTAGTCATTTCATCTTTTTCTTCTAAATACCAGCTTTATGTTTAAACTTTAGAATGGTCTTTAAATTTGAACTTTTTTCTTAAAAAATTTACTTGTTTTCTAGAAATTATATATCTACATCAATCTTGATATTTGGACATTTTCTCTATATTCAGATATCAATCTTGAAATTTAAAGCCACGACGTGTACTTTTTGTACTGAAATGTACCTTTCAACAAAAATGTCAACTCCTATGTATTATCTTCTTTTAGTTCAGTTCTTACATTTCTCCAAATATTTACAAAAATTTTAAATTCCAAAGTTTTGAGTTGTATCATGATGGACCCACCACAACAGACAGAACTAGTTTGTTGTTGCCATAGAAACACCTGTTGTGTCATATACTGTTACATAATGAATGTCTACAGGAAGCCGCTGTTCTGTTTTTGTACCTCACTCATGTTTGTGCTGCATACTCTGCTAGACCACGGTTATTCTCCAACATCCGCTCCACATTCAAACTTTAACTTTTTAAACTTTTATCAGTTTGGTGATTTTTATTCTTCTGCACATCTAAATCTCAAACTCATAAATTATTTCAAGTCAATCTGGATTAAATAAAAACTGTATTCCATAAATCTATGATTTTCAACATTAATGTAGAGTGTTCTTATATGTGATCTGATCATGTGTCTCCAAATTAAATCAGGTTATATCATTATAAAAATCCGTAAAGAACCAGGGTCACAGAACATAAACAGAGGAAATTGTGGAATCCTCTCTGATTGGTTATCTTTACGAACTTTCCCAATGGAAAACTCTGAGCGAATGCCACCCTGCAGATAAACGTCTGATCTTTGAACCTGCACACAGCCCCATCACCTCTATATTGCCATAGCAACACCATAGGTGTGGTTCACAGCTATGTTCAAACAAAGGGCAAGTGTAAATGGAAATACAGTGGTTTTTATTTCCTCCTGGCTATTACATAAGATTCCCTTAAGAGAGAGTGAGACCAGAAGAGACCTTAAGGAAAAGCCTGTCCTGGAGGAAAACTTTATTAAATTAAATACAAACCACCAGATTATGTTAAGTTGGTGCTCTTTTAGACTTCCCTTTATTTCTGGGCGGTATATCCATATCTATATATATCTCACCTGCTTAAGAACTTAACTCTATTTAACAACTATGTAGGAAAATCTGCTTTAGATGTTCATGTGAATGAGCTTTTTGACTTTTTTTGGAAATACAGTATTCGTAACGTAAACACCCAAAACAAATTCAGGTGAAGCAACCACATATTGGTGAAATTTTCTGTATTTTCCTTTTTATTCATTGTTGATAAAATATCTGGCAATTACCCCTGAAAGTGTCTGAAATAACTCACAAACATTTATTCTGGGGTGTTTGTTAAAATAGCACAAATCCTTTAGGGTTATGCATTCTGTTATCCAGATATTTAGTGTTAAAATTAAACATTGATAGACAGAAAAATAATAACGCAATTCAATAAAATCATTCAATACTATAGCATTACAACAATAACTAAACTTTGGTTCAGTTTTTACCTTTTATCTGCTGCTTTAAATTAACATTAAGCCTCGTTGCACCACCTTATACTGACCACTTGACATCATGCTATATGCTAAAAGCTTGCTAATAATAATACTGTGTCAGCTGGAGTTAAATACATGATAAAGTATGCTACAATCTGTTTTAGTCCTTCCTTTCAAAATAAAACTTCTATAATTACTTTTGCTCCTAAAATTTAAGAATCTGCAAACTCCAGGACAGATTCTGAAGAAATTTTACAAGCTTTGAAATTAGATTTGTTAATTCAAATTCTTCAATCATAAAATAAAGCTAAAGTGTTCTAACTTGAATTTCTCACAATTAAAATCCAATTGTCAACTGTCAGTAATCTGTTTATTTACAGTTGCTCCACTTGTCATTTTTAGGGGTTGAGATGCCAAAATATAAAATTAATATAATATCAAAATATCCTGAAATGTAGGTTTAATTGAACAAATTAATGAATGCCATGAATTGTTTTTCCCCCCCAAAAAATGAAATAATAGATATAGACACAAAATTTGCATGTCATGTCACTGACCCCATAATTTTTCAGCCAAAGTGACTTAAAATGTTCAGATGTGAGTTTTTATTTACATTTTTAACACCTCTCTGTCTAATAAAGTTTTTCCAGGCCTGGAAGCTTCTTTTGGTGCCTGTTCATGGATACAGGGATTCTGGGTGTAGTCTAAGAACTCTTACCTGTTGTGGTTTTTGTGCCAGGAAAGGGTCAAACTTTGTTTTATAGCAGATTCGACCGTTAATGTTGAAGCTCCTCCATCAAGCGTTGGCGTTTTTAGAGGAAGCACTGAGCATGCGCATATAAGAACAACTGCTTAGACGCCAAGGAAGAAAACAGTTTGTGTCTTGTGTAAATTCGTCATGACTATGTCATTATTTTGCCTATAACAGGCGGAAAAATATCATCTATGATCTTCCTAACTCCGTAAGCGGTCATGTCTTTACTTAATACAATAACCCTGGCTCCTCTAATGTAGGATTGTAGTTTCTGCTGGAGACGTCAAACTCTAGTCCACAGCGCCATCAAGTGGCCGATCTCGGCGGCTGAGAGATCATACCCAGTCCCGATTCGAAGCACTGTTTGACTGACAAGCTCATAGCAGTTTTTGTCGCGATATAAATCAAACTGACCATTAACAAAACATGGATTATATAAACTTACAAATACACACAGCACCCGGTTATAGGACATCTGGCTGCGATGGCCGAGTGGTTAAGGCGTTGGACTTGAAATCCAATGGGATCTTCCCGCGCAGGTTCGAACCCTGCTCGCAGCGTCACTTTTCTCTCGCGATGTTTGGAATGCCAACGTACGACAAACACAATTAATAGGAAATGAAAATTAAAATTGAAAAGTAAATGAGATTAAAGGATCACATTAAGAGAAACTACAAATAGAAATTTAATCTTGAGAAGGTGAAATGCCATTGTGATGTTAAAATATGAGGATTGTTGTTTTTATTTTCATGAATTTGTCCTAGAAATATTTTCTTACTGTCACAAGAAAGGGTTTTCTGTCTTTCTAACGTTCCTTCTTATAAAAATGGACTCTGAAATGGAATAAAATGTCAATATTGACCCTAAACCTCATAAAACCCATCCCTGTTTTAGGAAGCTAACCCACTCATAAAACTGTTACCCGTTGTTTCCATTAAAATAATTTCAAACAGACAGTTTTTAGTAGAAAATTTAGTATATTCCTTCAGTTTGAAAAGGCACCGCTGGGATTCGAACCCAGGATCTCCTGTTTACTAGACAGGCGCTTTAACCAACTAAGCCACGGCGCCATCTGCTGAAGCTCGTGGATATAAGCTTTTATAAATCTATATTGGATAGATCAAAAACATTGTAATTAATGTTTTGATCTATTTATCTTTTTGTGTGGTGAATTTATTTCAGTTGATATTTTATTCTAAATATTTCAAGATAAACATGAACGCAACAGTCACATCTAAGTGGAGAGTTCACAAAAAAAGAAAAAACGTAAATGGGGAACTGAATGGAATACTGAAGTCTTTTTAGAATCCTAATCTTATGGAAGCGTTTTAATACAACAGATTTTCTCACGTTGTTGTTTTTCAAATCTAGCAACCCAGGCATCTAAAAAAAAAAATGTAAAGAAAAAAAAAACAGAGTTCTGAGATTATGGAAAAGGGGTACGGAAGAGTATTATGGCCACTGAAAAAAAATTTGAGACAAATTTTTTTTTTCACTTGTGAGAATAAAGTCAGAATTCTGACTTTTTTCTCAGAATTCTGACTTTAATCTCAGAATTCTGACTTTAATCTCAGAATTCTGACTTTTCTGTCTTAAAAACAAGAAAAAGAAAAAAGAACCAGTGACCCTTGTTCTCTTCTATATACATTATTTGCTGACCTCCTTTGTTGATGTTTTTGTGGATTAATCTGTAATCTGAATAAAGAATAATGATACACACAAAAATCTTCCATAACACATCCAAAGCATTGATTTCTTGCATTTGTAACGTATAATTGACTGTATGAGATAGAATGGAATCATGAAACAGTGGAGATGACTTGGTAACTCTCACTCCTTAAATGAACAAAAACACTTGGTCCATCAATCCTGACAGAATCCTAAAATACTAATCTCAGCAATAAATAAATAGTGAAGTTTAGTGTAGGACTGACATTTGAAGGGAATCCTTTAGGTAAACCATAAATGAAGGTTTTATAAATGTGTAGTCCTTATTCTATTCCTGTAAAGTACTAAAATTTCATACCTTTAAATTATTTTTGATTTCTTAACAAAGTCATTGACCACAGGCATCCCTGGCATTTTTCCTTTAAATGTGTTAGTAATCACTGAATTGCATAACAATAAAAACTCCATCTTTACTCAGCCTAGTGAAGCTGCAGCCTGGAAATGAAACAAATAATTTCAGACTTTCGCATGCTGTTCTCTGAGTTAATGGGGTTATAAATGGTTCAAATATGCCTTCTTTAGATCATCCCTTACACTTCTATAAATAAACCTAACTGACATATTTTCTCTGCTGTGTAACTTTCGTTTTTTATGACTTACTTCCTGTCAGCAACCACACGTCCTTCCTGTTCATTCAAATGTGCTGACTCAGCATGACCACATATTGTACTGTTAAATCATGACTTTATTTTCTTTATCTGTGTTTATATTTATTCAGGCCTATATTCTTAACATTTGACTTAATGAGTCAAACATGAAAAAGACTGAAAAATGTCAGAATTTTTTTTTTTTTTACAAACAACGAAAAGTACTATGCAAAAGAAAATGCCATACATTATATTGATTTTATTACAGTATTTAGATTTGGTTTGAATGATACAATGTTTTAAAGCTTTAAAGAATTATCCTTCAAAAGATGATATCATCAAAGGCAAAAGATGGAATGTTGGGGCCTTTTCCCTGCCAAACGGTTGGCTATTGTTGGCAACACTTTTAAAAGTGGGGGAACTGGTCAGGAGCAAGGGGAGCCCTCGCAAGAATGGAACTGTACATAAACTTTAAAGTATGACACCTTTAAAGGCAAGTCTGGAATGTTTTATAATCTTAAAAGGATGAGATCTTCAAAGGCAAGGATGGGATGTTTTATATTCTTTACAGGAGGCCATCATCTTTATATATATATTATATATATGTATATATATATGTGTGTGTGTATGTGTGTTTGTTTTATCTTCTCCTCAGTCATACCTCCATATTATGATATGATGAGTCAGTAGACTCAGGCGTTCATTAAAATTTCTAGTGGTGTTAAACACAGACATGATGTGAGTGAATCATCTTTACATCAGTGGCTGACCCACTTATTCTTCATCAAACACTCCTCCTCTTATTATGAGTGTCAGCACTGTGATTTACTCTCAAACTCAGTCAGGAGAAGATGTTTAATCAGCAGTTATTGTCATCAAGGCTCATGTGATCTACACATACCCTAATGAAGAATAAGAGTCAGATTTTTTAGACATGACAACAGCATAACACTGAGGCAGCTGAAAGGCTGCCCTAAAATTGCTTAGATTGAGTTTATGACCACCTTACGCCTGTTTCAGACTGGGCGTGTGGCAGCTTGGTTATGGTTTCATATGATTCAATTTGCATGTGAAAAAGTCAAGGCCATAAGACTTTGAGTGTAGAGTGAAATTTTTGTTTAACATGAGATTAAACTTTATAATGTCTAGTTTTTCAGGGAAATCTACTAGAACAGCCCTGACATGCTATCATATCTTTGACACTTTGACCCCTTTCTGTGAACAAATCAAACCTTTTTTGTAAGCATGCAAAGCTTCCTAATGTAAAGATTACATTTTTTTAACCTGAAACTGTCCTGTGAGACCAAAATACTAAATTTAACTTGACCTTAATTTAACTTCACTTTAATTTCTTACTAGCAGAAATGGGCTTCCAGAACTTTAGCACTGACGCCAACAATTTTCTAAAATTAGGTTTAACTCTTCGTGACACGCATCAAACTTTTTAATGCACACCAAAAACTTTCAGAATTCTTACTTTGATCTCAGACTTTTGACTTGTCAGAATCTGACTGTGATCCCAGAGTTCTGATTTGAATTTAATTATTCTATCCTTGATCAAAGAATTCTGTCTTTAATCTCAGAATTCTAACTTTGATCTTAGAATTTTGACTAAGATCTCAGAATTCTTTGATCTCAGAATTCTTACCTTGATCTAAGAATTCTGACTATGATCTCAGAATTTTTACTTTGATCTCAGAATTCTGACTTTGATCTCAGACTTCTAACTTTCATCTTAGAATTCTGACTTTGAGCTCAAAATTTCCAATTTTGATCTCAGAATTCAGACTTTGATCTCGAAATTCTGACTTTGATCTTAGAATTCTGAACTATATCTCAGAATTCTGACCTTCATCTAAGAATTCTGGCTGTGATCTCAGAATTCTTACTTTGATCTCAGAATTCTGACTTTGATCTCCAAATTCCTACTTTGAGCTCAGAATTCTGATTTTGATCTCAGACTTCTGACTTTCATCTTAGAATTCTGACTTTGATCTCCAAATTCCTACTTTGAGCTCAGAATTCTGATTTTGATCTCAGACTTCTGACTTTCATCTTAGAATTCTGACTTTGATCTCAACATTTTCAATTTTGATCTCGGAATTCAGACTTAAATCTCAGAATTTTGACTATGATCTTAGAACTCTTTGATCTCGGAATTCCGACTTTGATCCCAGAATTCTGACTCTGATCCCAGAATTCTGATTTTGATGTTAGAATTCTGACTGTGATCTCAGAATTCTGATCTTGATCTAAGAATTCTGACTTTGATCCCAGAATTCTGACTTTGAGCTCAGAATTCTTACTTTGATCTAAGAATTCTGACTTTGATCTTAAAAGCTGTGTAAACGCCACACCTTTCCATGAACAATTTCCTTATAAGCATGTATAATCTTTTTATTAGCTTGTTAAAAATTCTTTTAAACATATTACATTTTGCCAAGAGCACCAGAGATTTTTCCCTGGTCCACAAAGTCTTTAGTTTGTTTCAGTCTTTAGTCAAACTGTGATGGTGTCCAACAAGAAGGTGAATAACGTCTACTCTGACATTTTTCACCGTGACACTAAGCAGAGTTTTCCTGCAGAGACGAGTCAGGATGTTAGCTGTCACTGAGTCTTATCTTTAAAACGCCTCTTCATTCATCACAGAGTTTGAGCTTTAATCATCAGGATGGACTGGATTCTTCAAAAACACCTCATAATGAATCCAACCAGTGACAAACCAATGCTGCAAAGACAACACACACTGCCAACTCTGCTGAACACAATAGATATCATACAGCAGGAGAGTCAGGCTGGTTCATGAAACAGTCTGGTGCATATGATCGGCATGACCATGTATGCATGTACCTTACTTGAGTCTGATTTATATAGACTTGAGCATGGTCCACAGTAGATATAAAAGTGGCCATGCTTGAGTACCGGACCCTCATCAGTGAATGGAGCTGAAAAGTCAACTCTAATCGTCTCTTCAAAAACAATCCTATACTCTCAGCAAGGGTCCATGTCATCCTCTGAATGGTAGGTAGATGTAGACATAGGAAGAGGGTCCTTATTGGCGCCCCTTAAATTATGTAAACATTCATAGTAGCAGGATGTACTCATCCACACGGAGCAACAGCTAATGCTGACCTGAGTGGTTGCCTCTTCTTCTTTCTTCTTTTTGGTGGATTTACAAAACAGCTGAAATACTTCATTACGCTGTCATTATCAGAACACAAATATACCAACAAATTCTCTCATATGTTGATTGCCCTTTGTTGGCAACTTGTGGAAAGGTGGGTGGAACAGGTGAGGGCCAGTTCCACCCACTTTTGCCAAAGTTGACAACTGTGGCGGACTATGGCCCAATCCCAATATCCACACTCACACACTCACTGTCTTTGAGGCACGCTCCCGCTAAGCCCATGAGGGCTTAGGGCTGTCCCACTGTCAAATCATAAAGTGTGTGAGGGATCTTTCGCAGACTTTTTTAACCCTTCATGCACCCTTTTTATGAGTGGGCATCTCTGTAGACACATCCACTGAGAAAATAGGTCTATAGGTGAGGCACGCTTGTTTTTATCTTTGTTTTAAGCTCTGCAAGATGCCAAATGTCAACAAAAAAATGAAGGGCTGTTCCCTTTCCTGTTTCTACCACTTCAAGCCCTTGCAGCCTCACTCACTCAATCACTTTCCAGGTACAGTTAATTAAGTCAGTAAGGGCTCAGGGTTTAGGGAGGAGTTTGAGATTCAGCCTATTTGTCAAAAATGGAGGAAAAATCTCCATAATCCATCTTCACCCTCATTTCATCCTCTGCCTTCGAAAATGATGCCATCCTTTAAAATATATTAGTCATTCCAGCCTTGCCATTGAAAAAAATGGTATCCTTTAAAAATTATAAAACATTCCATCCTTGCAAGGGTTTCCCCCTTCTTGCCTGTTTCATTCACTTTCCCTGAAAGTGTCAATTATGGCGAATGTTTGGCTAAAATGTAGGGGGAAAGCCCCCAACATCCCCTGCTTCACCAACATTCAGTCCTCTGTCTTTGATGATGTCTTCCTTTAAAATATATAAAAGATTCCATTCTTGACTTTGAAGATGATGTTTTTCTTTAGTTTACAAAACATAACATCTGCAGTCTTTGATGATGTTATTGTTTAAAATTTATAACTCATTTTATCCTTGCCCTTGAAAATGATGTTATCCTAAAACAGTCCATCCTTTGAAGATTTGGTCGTTGTATGAAGCTTCTAAAACATTCCATTCTTGCAAGGGTTTCTCACAGTCCCTGCCAGTTCAAGCTACTTTTCCTGAAGTTGCAAACCTTCAGACTGACTAAGTGATGCTGTTATGTTCATTCTGTAAACAAACATTTTGATTGGAAGAATTAGCTGTTTTTTCATGGATTAACTTAGATATAAACAGTAGATATACTGAAAAACAAAATAATCATATCTGAATCCTTAATGCCCTAATGAATAAAGACTACAGGATTAAAGCAGCCTGAACAGTGCTCGCTCTCCTCTATCTGCTCTGTCTAAAGCTCTGATTTCATATAGCTCTAATCTTCGTCACCAATGCTGCTATACAGTCTGCTCTTGTTTTTGTAGCTTCTTCTTCTTCTTCTTCTTCTTCTTCTTTGGACACTCCAGCCTTAAAGCAGAGCTCTGGTTTGGGAGGAATGAGCTGTATTTCTGAACAGAGGCCTCTGTTAGGCTCAGGTTTTCCTGCTTCCGGAGGAACAGGAGAGCTCTGTGGAGTAGTGACGCCGTGGGCTGCCTTCACACACACTGTTAAACACACCTCTGTGTCTGTGGGTGTTATTGTGGTTTACTGGAAGCCTGCAGCGTCGGTGGAGCCTCACTGTGAACTGTGAACATGGAAGAATGTACTCAGGGTTCAGGTCCAACTCTGAGGGATTAAAGCTTCCATAGGGAGCGGAGGAAGACGACAGAGACGACAGATCATTTGTCAAAGTGCTGCGAGGACTGAGTCACTGCAGGGAGATTATGACTTTGACGTTTATGTAAAGACCAAACATGGAACATATGGAGGATGAGAAATACACCTAAAGGCTGACAAGGGGGGCGGGCAGGGTGTTTGAGTGTAATTACAGAAGAGGAAAAGCCTGAGGCTAACGTAAAGGTGAAGGAAGGAGAGTAAGCACTAAGTAGGGCAGAGATATCTGCAGCAGAGAGAATGAACATGTAAAAGCAGAGTTAGGCTGGATCAGGCCAAGGCCACTAAAACGTCTTCACCCACACAGTAATGCACTGTTAGGCCCTCTAAAGATGACACCATGTCAGTAGTTGTCCACTGGGGACACTGGGGACAGGGTGTGTGTCTTTGGAGGGTTGTATGGAGAAGCATTGTGCACCAATGTCTTTTGTCATAGGCAAGGATAGAATGTTTTATGAGCTTTAAAGGGTGACACCATCTTTAAATGCTAGGATGGAATGTTTAATCATACTTAAAGGGTGATGCCAACTTCAAAGACAGGGATGGAATGCTTGATAGGCTTTAAAGGAAGCCATCGTCTTCAAAGGCAAAGATGGAATGAATCATAAGCCTTTAAAGGATGATGTCATTTACAAAGGAAGGGTGGAATATCATATCAGCTTAAAAGGCTAATGTCATCCTCAAAGACAAGGATGGAATAATTACAAAAATCTTTAAGGATGAAGTCATTGATAAAGAAAGAGGATGAAATGTTGGGGAGGCTGAGAACGTTGGGCCTTTTCCCTCCTTTGTTGCCAAATAATAGGCCATAATTGTCAAAATTTGGAAACTTGGATGGAAGTGGCGACATCTTTCAAAAGTCTATAAAAGACTTTAAAGATTGACATATTCAAAAGCAAAGGATGGAATGTCTGGACATTTCCCCTCCATGTTTGACAAAAGCTGGCAAGTAGTTAGTAAGTTTTGCCAACAATTTGCGGACAAAATTTCCCATCCAAAAATAGTGGGACAATTTGCTTTGAAATTGTTGGAATTGTCATGAAAATTTTGGGGATTTGTTTGAATATTTTTGGAGAGTTCACTGGAGGTTTTAGGGGATTTTTCTTGCATTTTCATAAGAATTTGAGAAATTTCGGAGGGAATTTCAGGTTGTTTCATTGAAATCTGTGACTTTTTTGTGTTTGATCTGATTTGTCAAAATTTGGGAATTTATTTTTAATTCTTTTGGGAATGAGGGGCATCTTTTGAGATTTTCAAGAATTTAATTGAAATTTTAGGGAACTTGTTTGGAGGTTTGAAGGAATTTTCCTATTAGGTCTGGAAGATTTTTTTGTAGGACCCAGAAGCAGACACAGACGCGGCGAACAGTTCCTCAGGGTTTTACTTGAGGAGTCGTCTTGATGGTAGAATTTTCAGGATCTGAACACAGATAAAAGGCCTCTTAGAATCACTGGAAGGAATACAAAAGCAGAAAAAAACCCTCTGAACTTTGATTGTGCAGAGCGGCCAACAAACAATACCACAGAGTGGGCATAATAATCTGGCAGTGAGTGGAGCTGAAACCAGGCTGCTTGTACTAAGGCAGATGAGTAGATGGGATGTGGGCGTGTGATTCAGCGAGGCACTCGATTGCTGATTGTCAGGTGTGGCACACAAACAAAAAGACAGGCAGGGGGAGGGGAAACAGGAAAGAACAAGAGGCAGCAAGAGCCATGATATTTCAATCATTTTCATGGAATCTTGGGGACTTTTTTTTTTTTTTTAATTTGAGGGGTTTTTCTAAGAATTTTAGGGGGATTTACTTGAAATTTTTTAGGAATACATGACATTTGTGAGGAAATTGCTTTGGAAATTTTTGGCATTTTCATCAAAATTTTGGGATATTTACCAGAATTTTGAGGGGATTTTTTTTTCTTTAAAGTTTTGGAATTACAATGGGAATTTGGTAAATGCATTTTTAATTACTGGAAATTTGATTTGAATTTTGGGTGAAATTGCTTTCAAATTTTGAGTTGTTTTCATGGAAATTTGGGAAATTTCCTTGTGATTTTATTTGGGAATTTCATTGGGATTATTGGGAGGGGAGATGTCTTTGGTGAAACTTCACCTACTGGTTCAGTGGATGACTGGCAGTCATTGCTGCAGATGATTGCACAAGTTAGGTGAAATGGTAACTTAAAAGAAACCTATCACTGAGTACTATTTGACATTATAAGGTAAGCAGTTACCTATGATATACTCATCTTTTTTTTTTACAGTGTACTAAATTTAAACAAATATACCTCTAATTTGGAATTATTTAAAAATAATAAGCTTTCAACTTAAAAAACATAGCTATGTGGAATCTAGGCAAATATCTTTTGTGCAACTGCTAAAATTGATAAAATTGAGTTAATTCAACTCCATTCATTCGAGTCTGTTTAACCTAGGTTTAGTTGACTTTTCTTAAAAAAAATTTAGCACCTGCTACACAAAATTATTAGAATACTTAAAAACATTAAGTTAAGTCAACAAAGAAAATGATATCTAGATCTAGATAAACATATTGCGTGCAACTGCTAAAATTAATAAAATTAAATTGGATCAACAAAACATTTTTTTCAGTGCAGCTGTTTCTATTACCCTTACAGATGCACAAAATCTAAATAGGGCAATAAAAAATGTAATGGAAACACCTGAATTTTGAAAAAACCTCTATAATATTGTTAAAAAGTATTTCACGCTCTCATGAGGAGGTTTGTCAGACGTTTCGATATAGAAATATATCGCAAAAGTGCATGGAAACACTTTTCCGCATTTACAAGTCACAGGATGTAATGTATGGTGTCACATGATCAGTTCACTCTGAGACAACATGGCGCAGTACGTGTGGACAGAAGAGGAGACCGAGACTTTTCTTTACATCATATGTATATTCTTATACGTAGCTTTTGCCATACATACGGACTTTGTCTCTGAACTTTGATCCGTTGTCTTTGACTTTTGTTCAAAATTGTAAAAGCAATCGCTGTAGATGTCATCGTAACCATACCAACACACAACAGGTTTTGGGAGTCCAGCTTCCTTGCAGCGGATTCTAGCGAGATGAGATTTTAAGAGAAATATGAGGCTCATGCCCAAAACTCCTGCATCTGAAATGCATTCAAAGCGCAGTTGTACTTAGTTGACCCCCAACAACACTCTGTCTGAACATCTGCTCTAACACCAATCCAGGTCTGGATTTTTCTTCAGAAACAGGGCCTTCACGAGATTTGTGGACATCATTTTTGGTCTAAACTACTTCCTGTTGCTGTGCTTTTAAACTGATCAGGTCCTACTGATCCTTAAGAAGTGCGAGAAACTAGAAACACATTACAGACTAAAGAACAGGAATCAGGAGGTTAAAGGAGAATGAGGAGCTCAGAAAGCTCGGCCAGTTGAAGCACAAACAGGCGAGGACTGATGAGTAAAGATGAACAGGTGAGGAGGTCAGATACCTGCAGGGAGATTAAAACAGAGATCAGGTGTGAGGAAGTGGAGCAGCAGGGAGAAAATAACGAGTCAGACCTGATTTTAATGAGACCAGGATTAGAGACATGAGGAGAACATCAGAACAGAGCAGATAGAAGCACATACCTGTACAGTTAGGAATTACAAAGGACCGGTATGACAAATATTCACATTGAAATGTCTTAATCAAAAATGAATGTTATGACTATAACTGTGACTCTTCTTTAAAATGTATTTACATGTTTGCTGCAGTGATTTCTGGGTAAAAGGTCACAGCTTCCTGTTTGTGTTTGCTTGTCTTGTTCAGACACGGTGGCGGTAGTCTGACAGGAATCAGTGAAGTGTTATCTGGATCCGGGACACGCAGGTTAATCACCGTTCTCTCTCGAACTGAATGAAACAGACGGTGAGTCAGTCTCTGCAGGTGAGCGGGAAGAAGAACCGACCCCGAGGTGATCATGGAGGTAAAAACAACTCATAGAAATCAGGACAGGGATGGAGATGAAGCCAGCCGTCTAACTCCAGCAGTGAGGAGTAGCGTGACCCAGATATCTGAACTCTTTGACTCTCTGCTGCAGGGTAGAAACCCATGATGATGGCTCTACATGAAGACAGCCACAGCCTGAAATTAATGCTAACAGTGTGGCTTGACAGCATGCAAAGTAAGAGAGAATCTGCAATGAATTCAGTTAGATTTAGTGTTTTCACATGGATTTATTGTTGCAATACTCAAAAGCACTTTTTACCATTTTGAGATCATGACTTATGAAGTTGAGCTTGCGTTCACTACAGATCTTATTTCATGCATTTAACTGAAAACTCATTCAAAAATCCCATAGACTTTCAGACGAGGGAACCGGAAGTGCTAAAATGCTAACTCACTTGTGTGTTTTAGGATTCATTCCTGCACCACTCTATTAGAAACAGGTAGAAGATGGACCAATCATGTTAGCTCTGCTCGTTGTTGCTGGGCTGTTCTCTCCTGTTCTCTGGTGATCAGCTGATTATGGGCTTTTACTCCCTTAAGTACTAAAATAATCAGATTGTGCCATAACTTTGTTTGACCATTCATCATGGACCCATCATAATTACCTCCGCCAAGGAGGTTATGTGATTGGCTTAGTTTGTTAGTTTGTTCCCAACATAACTCAAAAAGTTAATGACGGATTTTGATGAAATGTTAAGGAAATGTTAGAGATAGCATAAGGAAGAACTGATTCGATTTTGGGAGTGATCCGGATCAGCGTCTGGATCCAGGAATTGTTACTATTGGTTCTTTACTATTGGGAGATAGGGCTAATGGCGGAGGTCTGCACTCTCTGAGTGCTTTTCTAGTTCAAATCTGTCCCCTTTCTTCCACAGTCAGCCAGTGTGGATGATGCAACCCTCCTCCACCCTCGCCATGTCCATTACTCTTAGGTCTTGTATCATCCTGCATACCTCAGTCTCATCCACTAAGCCACCTCGTTGGTGTCCCAGTCCAGCTTCTCAGAAGTCTACTGCTTAGCTAATCCTGCATCCCTCATCAACACCATCTTGCTAGCATTTTTAAAAGTGATTTTAAAAAATCAGTGGTGGCAGGATGGACTTTTAACTGGGTTAAAACTTTAACAATCTTTGCTCAGGTCATGACCTGAGTGGTTGCCATGGTACCTTCTTCTTTCTCCTCTACGCATGCCGCCACCTGCTGTATCAGACCGAGCACAGAAACAAGTGGGCCCAGGCACAGATCCCACCACAGCAAATGTCTTCTGGTGAACAGCACAGCAACAATGGGCAGAGCTAATATGATTGGTCCATCCTCTACCTGTTTCCTATGGTTGGTTCAGAGAAAAAAATCCAAGAGCAGAAATATGTTTACAGAGCAGGGAAAGTTTCACATGCCACAGGAACAGAGGAGATCAAAGAACAAAGAGGCAGATTAGAGCACAAAGGAAGGTTTGGATGGAAAGATTGAAGAAAATCTGAGCCTGTTATAGCAATTTTTCTATGCTGCTGATGAGAAATGAAATAGAGATGTCTGCTGGCCTACAAAAAAGGTTTTATTCCTTGCAAGGAAGGTCAATCATACACACACCAGTGGTCAGTATGCAAAAAGAAAGCAAAAATCAACCGATCGGCAATCATCATAAAGATTTACACTTTTATTAAAAAAGAAATGAGAGCAGCAAACAACATGGACACGTTTCAGCCCTAGGCTTTCATCAGCTTTGCTACAACACCTGTGGGTGTGTCACTTATAAACAATCAACACCAGGTGACTAATCAACACCAGAACAGTCTAATAGGAAACCCTCCTTATTGTATCATATGGGTTTCCAATTAGACTGTGACACACCCACAGGTGTTGTAGAAATGCTGATGAATGCCTCGGCTGACACACGTCCGTTTTGTTTGCTGCTCTCATTTCTTTTTAATGAAAGTGTAAAACTTTGTGACCAGTGCCGATCAGTTGATTTTTGTTTACTTGTGGTTTTGAACCGGCACCGATATTCTTCATTCAGTTCAGTTGAGCTCGCCTTCTCCAATCTACAGTATGCAAAAAGACTCAGAATACTGTAACATTTATGCTTGAGGAATACCCCCCCACCAAGGTATGCTTGACACCCCTCTGTCTGGGAAGAATCCACACCAGCACAGGGCTTTGTTTCCAGGAGGTCTGGACATCACGATTAAAAACACAAAAGGACCTTCTGATTCAGTCATTGGCTCCAGGTTTAACACCTATTCAGGAACTAGCACAGTCACCCTTGTTGCTTTGTGTTTACATGTACAGTAAAGTCGACACCTTCCTAGCCCTATTGTTTTCCCATGTCTGTGAGAGGGTAGGCTCCATAGAAAACAGTGGGGTTGTTGGGGGAAAGAGGTGAGACAAAGAAGCTAAAATCCCATTACAGAGACCCAAATCAAAGAATCATGATTTAAAAATGGCTAAATGTGCATTTGATTTTGCAACAATAATGACTATAATTTCAGGCATAAATGTCCTGATGTCAAAGAGTGATGCACAAAACCACACTCCACTTTTTCCCTATAACCCTGTTTATTTTTGTCTCTCACTTACCCGGACAAGGAACAAGAGAGGTTACACATCACTGGTAGTATTCAAAGGAATATTTTCTGGATATGTTCTCATTTCTCTTGCAAGGAGTTGATGACTTGGACCAAAGAGTATCGAGTGAGCCAGGGTTGTAGAGAAGTGTTACAGCAACACTCCTTCATAAGTTGTATGGCATAGCTGTCAAGCTTAATAGGGGACGGGCCTTCCTGCTCTCACAGCCAACAGCTGATGAGAGGAGGGGACCGCTGTCTTAATTAAGCAGGTGTGCTAGAGAGGAGTGTGAAACGCTGCAACGCGAGAGCTACCTCATGGAGAACTTTTGAAGCAAACAATAGACTGATAATTTATATTTCTAAGTTTATTTTTGAGTTGTGTCCCGTGTTTATATTATAACACAGTCAACTGTCATCCGTCACCACTCTGAGGAGGGAGTGTGGGGTCCAAAGTGGAGCGAGATGGCCGAGGCGGTATTGCATTGTGGTGGAGGTTAAGCTGCAACAGGTAAGGTCCGTCTCTCTTTACTTGAGCTTGGCAGCCACTAGTTAGTATGGCACGGGCAGCAGATGCCTGGAAGCCCTAGAAAAAGGTTACGTTGCCCAGGGTTGTGTTTGCTGTGACAAAAGTTTATTTTAGAGGAGATAATGGTGCAAAACAAAGTGGGTGAGTAAGATGGCTGTTGTTAGGCAGAAGAACTGGTAGGAAGAAGAGGACAACAAGGCAAAAAGTCACTAGAAAACACAATGAATCTGAGGCTGAGAGAGTTGGGTTACCACACACAAGCTGTAGTATACTCTGGCATCTGAAGACTCAACACCAGATTGGCTGCAGCCTTGGCTGCCCAGTGCTCCATCTTACAAAGAGAGAGAGAAAACACACTGAATCTCAGGATGAGGGAGATTGGTTACCACACATGAAGTTGTAGTATACTCTGGCATCTGAAGACTTAACACCAGGTGAAAGTAGATCTTGATTGCCCAAGAATGGCTGCATCTGTGACTGCCCAGTGCTCCAGCCTGCAGATAGAGAGAAACTGAACCTGCTATTGAGGGAGTTTGGTTACCACACATGAAGCTGTAGTATACTCTGGCGTCTGAAGACTTAACACCAGGTGAAAGTAGATCTTGATTGCCCAAAGAATGGCTGCAGCTGTGACTGCCCAGCGCTCCAGCCAAAACACAGGGGCACCCCTGTAATGGAAAAAAACAAATATAAACCAGGAAAATCCGCAACTGGAAAACACAGGAAATCAGCCATGACATTTCTTTTGTCACATATCTTACTTTGACTTTGTAGTGCGGACAGACTACAGCGTGTGTACAACAATAAACTGAAAATGTAGCAGTTGCTTCCACTTGTGCTAATGGAGTATGTGAAAATTTCAGGCTTGAACTTGCATGCCATCCTGATCAGTCTTCAATCTTTTTCTCCTTTATTCTTACCATTTTTTGAAAGGAATCATCACCGGATCTATCAGATATGATTTAGCAGCAGCCAAGCCTGACATCTCACTCTGGGTGGAGATGCTTCTTCAAAGGATCCTGGATTAAACATCGTGTTCAGACTGATGGATTATCTGCAGACTGGTGCAGGTCTGATCAGGATCAGAGTCTGTGGTGGTTTTATGGTGGGTCAGCAGGTTATGTAACAGTATGACTAGCTAGTTTTAAACATGACAGCACCATGTTTTAATGTTCAGTCTGCACGCTCCGTCTGGGTCTGACCCTGCCCTCTTCCTCACAGTGGCCTCGCCCAGGTAAACAGCAGTAAACAAAGGCCAAGGTGGTGTTTGAAGATGATTCTGCACTCAGACGGAGCTGTTATGTAACTGTCAGTTTGTTTCTGTTGGCGATCAGAGCGGCTGAATCTAAACATTCCTCTCAAACCGCCAAATGACTCATCTTTCATCGGCTGAGGATTTCTGCGGACCAAATGTTTGGATTTCTCCGCTAAGAAGGGAACAGTTTGGGTCAGAGCTTTTTTCCTGTTTGTAACTGAGCATGAATACTTGGGCTGCTTATAACGTCGGATTTATTCCCGTGATGATGATAATGCAAAATCAGCAGCGGCTAATCTGGAGAGCCAGGAGAATTCCTAGTGGACTGGGCTACTTTTGGATGGTGAGGGCCAGAGTACAGCAACAATGAAGTGATCATACAGGCTGCAGTTGTTATGTGTGTTCTCATTGTTTGAGTTGTGTAACATTCCCCTCACAACTCCCTTTCTTTCTCTGTATCTCCCTCTCTCACTGCACCTGATTTCAGTGTCCAGTGCAAGTCCAGTTGTAAAACTGCAGAGAGAAACTGTAACTTTGTAAAACCTGTGACACCAGTAAGCTGTAGCCCCATGATCAAGATGTTTAAAGTGACCTTTTGTGCTTTTTAAATTCTTAATTGTATAAATGTATTGCAATAAATTTACTAAGTCCACGGTTATATAACGTCTGTAAAAGGTTGTGACCTAAAGTGGTCTGGTCTAAACCATGACATTCCAGGACTAAATATGGGACCCTGAGTATCAGGACGCCAGAGTGGATTTTATCTCTGAATCTAGAAGCTCTGATGGCATATGACGGCAAATACAAAAATAAGAGGTAAAAAAGAGGTTTTTACTATTAGGAAAATTGTATGGATTTTTTTTTGTTTTAAAGTTGGTAATTTAGAAAAAAAATACCTTCAATGTTTGATGCTCACAGGAACCAAAATGTAGAATTTTTAGGATTAAGTCAAAAGCCTGGAGCATGGAGGAAAATCCAGACCAGATAAAGCTGTTTTCCTTACATATTCCGTCTTTACTTGGGCTGATCAGTCAAGAAATCCTGAATTTGGCCCAGAATCATCACATTATCGCTATTGTCTAGACTAAGTAGATACATTTCTGTAAACTTGAGCTAATCAGAAGAAAACTTTACTGACAGCCTCAGGAGGTGACTGATCAAACCAGGGTTTTCAGTTTCTAGTAAATTTATGAAGTTAATATGTCAAATATTTATGACTTTATGTGCTTGGATTTTTTTGAGTTTATAAAGTTGAAATGTACAACTTTTTAAACTCAAACTGAAAACAAAGATTCCTTTCACGTAAACGTTTGACATTTCAATAGTTAGCAAAAAATGTGGTCTGATGTCTGGATTTTGATAATCAAATAAAAGAGAGAAAACTGAACCATCAAAAGAAATCACAATAAACTTCATTAACATCACAAATGCTTTCATTGTTGGTCTAATCTAGTCTGAAATATTTCAGGTTGAAGTTTCAACAGTGGGATTTCTGTAAAACATGACTAACACTGCATAGAGCTCAGGGTCACTGAGGGTCAGGAACTTTGGTTAAAATGACTCATATGAGAATATTTCTACATCAAAATGATGTTTAACTTCCACTTTCTCCTCACATCTCATTTTGTCACCAATCACTTCTGTATTTCAGATGCTTTTAGCGGAACTCTGCTAAAATATCAGTTTTCAATTTGTTTTTATTGGCCAAAAACTGCAAAAATAGCAGTGATTATAAGAAATTTTTATAGCTGACTACAGGTGATCAAAAGACAGTTTTCAGAAGGTTTTAATGGTCAGAAACAGCTAAAATTAGAGACTGTATTGAATTTTAATGGAGAAAAACCTGAAAAAAGAATGAATTTAAATATATTTCTATGGCTAAAATGTTCAAAATGAACACATTTCAAGACTTTGAAATATGTAAAACTTAAATAGAAATGGTTTCCAAGATGTTTTTATGGAAAGAAATGTATGTAAAATGAAGAAATTTCTCCATGTTTTAATGGAACAAAAACCCCTTTCAATGTGAAAAATAGGCAGGACGTTTCTGTGGCACAAACAGTTGAGGTAGAAAAGTTAGGATGAAAAAAAAACATGAAACAGGAATAATTTTCTAGATGCTTTAATGGAACAAAATGGGCTTCAAGTGGAACAGTTTGTAAGGGTATTGTTTTGGGAAAAAACTGAAATATCACAATTTTTAAGAGGTTTTTGTGGCCAAATATTACTGAAATACAAACTATTTACTTGATGTTTAATGGACAAAAAGGCTGAAATACAGATAACAACTGCCAAGATGTTGATATGGCCAGGAAGAGTTGTCATTTTCAAGATGTGTTATGGCTAAAACACGCTGAAGTCGGAAGGTTTAAAAACAAAAAAAGATGTTTTACTGAAAAAAAAAGAGCGGAAATTGGAGTGTTTTTCAAGATAATCTTTTTTTCAGGATGTTTTCTAGGACATAAATCTTGAAAAAACTAATGCATTTCAATATGTTTTTATTGGTAAAAACTTTGAAAAATATTTTTTGAAAACCTGTAATGCCAAAAAATGTTTTAAGTAGGAACTGTTTACAAGATGTTTTTATGAACAGAAATGGCTGAAAAAGGAAGAATTTTCTGGACATTTCTATGGAACAAACCCCCCATTAAATACAGAAAAATGAAAATGGTTTAGAGATGTAAAAACGTCTATTATACATCATGGTTTATTCAGATTCCTATAAATTCATGTACCTGGAGCCAAATTATCATTAACAGACGTTAACACTAAAGTGAAACCAGTCTGATAAACCGGATCTGTCTGACCCTGAATTACTCATTTTTAATTTAACCTTGTAAATGACAGAGATGATAATGTGTGACTGGAAAACCTGTCATCAGCTCTTCATTCCACCTTTTCTTATCTCTACATCCTGTTTTTTTAAACATACCAGAATCCTTAAAATAAAGGAGATCTCTTTATTCTCAGAAAGGAAGTGTGACTGTTTCTGTCCTTTGATTCACTTCCTGTTTTCAGGCATATCAGACGTTTGCAGCAAAGCAATGTGACACAACAAATTGGACGAATGACGTATATGGATATATGAGGGAATTATGCCGACACATCTTTGACAGGAACCTGGACCTCGCTGCCAGAGGGTCTGACACCTTACAGGCCTGAAGAACACTGCTAATGAGCTGGATCTCTGGTGTGAGGCTGTGAAGAAAAATAAATAAATAAATACACAATTATGAGGATGTAAATCATCTACCAGTGATATGAAAGTAAATTAAATAAATAAATAAAACCCTACTGGTGGTCCAGACATCAGTAAGAGGATGACAACCGCTAAGATGTTTAGTCTAATTCTGAATCTAAACAAAAATTTTGTCAACAAACTCAACAGAACCAGACTAAAAGCACCAAAACACCACTGAACTATAACACATTATGTACAGAAACAAGGATGGAATGTTTCATAAAATAAAGGATGACATCCTAAAAGTCAAGGATGAATTGTTTTATTGGCTTTAAAGGATGACATCATTTTAAAGACAAGGATACAAGTTTTTTAAAACTTTAAAGCAAGACACAATCTTCAAATGCAAGGATTCAGTAGGGTTTAATGCATGACCTCATCTTCAAAGGCAAGGATAGAATGTTTTACAGGCACTAAAGGGTGGCGTTATCTCCAAAGGCAAGGATGGAATGTGTTACTGGCTTTAAAGGATAACAACATCTGCAAAAGCAATGATGGAATGTTTTATAAACTTTAAAGGATGGCATCATAAAAGTCAAGGATGAATTGTCTTTCAGGCTTTAAAGGATGACACCATTTTAAAGACAAGGATACAAGGTTTTTAAAACTTTAAAGCAAGACACCATCTACACATGCAAGGATGGAATGTCTTGTAGGGTTTAATGCATGACCTCATCTTCAAAGACAAGGATAGAATTTGTATAGACTTTAAAGGACATTATCTTTATTGGCAATGTTGGAATATTTTATAGGCTTCAAAGGATATCTTTATAGACAAGGATGGAATGCTTTATATGCTTTAAAAGAGGATATCTTCATAGGCAAGGATGGAATGTTTTATGTTCTTTAAAGGAGGATATCTTTATAAGCAAGGATTGAATGTTTTATGTGCTTTAAAGGAAGATATCTTTATATGCAAGGGTGGAATGTTTCATAAGCTTTAAAGGATATCTTTGTAGGTAAGCATGGAATATTATCATTATGGGCTTTAAATGATATTATCTCTACAGGGAAGGATGGAATGTTTTAAAGGCTTTAAAGAATGAAATAATCTTCATGGGGGTTCTTTTTTAAAATAGAGTAGTGTTTCTTTGTCTTTTGTCAGCTGTGTCAGTGAATGATCAGAGTTTTGGAGAAATAGGCTCCAAACTCCCCAGAACACTAAAGTCTAAAGGATTATAAGAACGGTAATGACACCCTGTTAGATTGTGACACAGGTTTTTTTTGATTCAGTGAGTCTTTACACATTTTCTTTTTTTAAAGATGAATAATTTCAGTTTTAATTCAGGATAAATGAAGACTTCCTACCCTGGTCTTTACTGATATCAGCATCTGTACTTCTTTAAAGAAATACATCATCACGAACCACAGTCATATTTTCTTCACATTTCATCTTTTTCCTTTGAAATCAGACAAACTGCGCAGCTATGTCTGCTCTTTTTTCAAACTTTTCATAGGAAGTGAATAAAAGTTGCAGCAATTGTCTTTAATCGTGCTGGGTCAGACCAGTCTGATGACTCAGGTGTCAGATGGTGAACAGTTTCTGCTTCATTTGATGAAAAAGCTGCAGATGTTTAGTCTAATTCTGCCTTAGTTAACAACTAAACGCTGCAGACAAATCTGAAGATACAGCGTTAAATCATTTACTTTGTTTTAGTCTGCAGGGTCCAGCATGATGTTGAATCAGACACTTCTTTTTTTAAATCTGCAGATTCAGACGGTTTATTTAAGGTCTGTATTTTATTCTAACCATGACAAATTAAATATTTAGAACCCGACCACAGAGGTTTACAAATGATCCTGGTTAGCCCATGGTCTCTGGATGTAAATCAACAGAAAATCAAAGAACCAGACAAACATTCTCTGTTATGTAACGGAGCAGGGACAAAGAGAAAATCAGGTCTAAATAGTTTAATTCTCCTTGAGGGGCCAAATATGTTGATAGGATAAAGACAACACCTTAAGAACAAATTATGCTATTTATTAGGGTGGTTTCCTGTGGGGTAGTAGAATATGCTTTTAAAGAGTGCCTTTTTTCTCCTGTTGGAAGTTAAAAACTGAAACTGAAATTTAATTGAATCATGAAATGCTGAAGGACTCCCACTCCTACTGTGTGGTTCCTGGCAGTCGAAGCTCAGGGTCATAAATTTAGAGAGTGAAATCGGGGATTCCCTTCAGTCTTACTCAATGTTTCACATCTTCTCTACCCACTTTAACTCCTCTGAGACCTGAGTGGGTTAAAGATGTTTTTTTTTTCAATTAAGAGAAACAAACAAAATGTTCACGTTGTTAAGGAAAATATTACCAAATACAAACAGGACCATTAAGGGTCATCAGAAGACAACCTTTGGAAAGGAGAAGTGGATTTCTTTCTTTATGTAAGAGTGATCAGGAAAAAGTCCGTCACAGCTTCTGGTTTAAACAAAGTGTATGTATTGATGGCTAACCCTCCAGAGGTCAGGGTCAAATGAGTCACATGGTCATGATATTGTAAAGTAGAAATGTCTTTACATAAGAGTATTTCCTCCTGCATTATCTTCAGAGGAAAGAGATGTAGAAATACTTTATTACTGCTGGTGCAATCAAGAGCAAATTTCAACAACATATAACACAATCATATCAAGTCAGAGACATCCAGGGATTAAAATGAACGCCACTGACTGACGTGTGATTTCAGCATTGGCACTCTAACATCCACCTCAGCAGGTTGAATATTATAACAGCAGTTGTCTTAAGGGTATCTGTGTTTACTTTGAATAATGTGAGGCAAACGCATGATACTCCCGCCCTGATAAAAGGATCCGCACTCTGTGAGGAGATCCCTAAACCCAGTTCAGCTGTGCTATTTGACTCCATAGGTCAACCATGCAGACTGACAGTGAGCAAAAAGACAGAACTTTACCAGAGGTGTCTAGTGGGAGCCTCCTTCATCATCACCAGCATCTCAGAGCCACCCCATCATCCCTTCCTATTCTAGTGTAACCCTCACCCCTCACCAGTTCCACCAACGTTTCAAAAGTTGCCAACAAAGCCCCACTATTTGGCAAAAATAGAGAGAAGCAGCTCCCAACATCTCCAGCTTCTGGAACCTTGCTTTCCTCAGCCAAGTTGATGTCATCCCTTGAAGCCTAGAAGACATTCCAGCCTCCCCTTTGAAGATGATGTCTTCAAAGTTCATTAAACATTCCATCCTTGCCAGTGAAGAAGTAGTCATTTTTTGTATTTAAAAAACTATCCTTTTCTTTAAAGATTATTTCATCTTTGGGGGGTTAGGGTTAACCCTTACTTTCCACCCGTGCTGTTAAGGATGGTATTATCCATTAAGCCTTTAAAACACCCCATCCTTGCCTTTGAAGATAATATCATCCTTTAAAGCCTATAAAACATTAATTTCTTACCTCTAAAGATGATGTCATCATTTAAAGCCTATAAAAATTCCCTCCTTGCCTTTGAAGATGCCATTGTCGTTTAGGCTTAGAAATCATTCCATTTTTGCCTTTGATGACTATGTCATCCTTTGAAGCTTATAAAACTCTCCATCTTTGAGGTCGAAGATGATGTCACTCTTTAAAGCCTGCACAAAACATTCCCTCCTCTGCTTTTAAAGATGGAACCAACCATCCTTTAAAGCTCATAAAAACATACTATTCTTGCCTTATAAGGTGATTTCATTCCATCCATGCCTGTGAAGATTATGTCATCACTTCAAACCTATTCCATCCTTACATTTGAAGCCTATTAAACATTTCATCTTTGACATTAAAGTTTATTAAACATTCCATCTTTGCATTTAAAGATGCCATCCTTCAATGCTAAAGATGTCATGCTTTATAAAGTTTAAAGATGACCTCAACTTCAATGGCAAGGATGGAATGTTTCATACACTTAAGAGGCTGACATCATTTTCAATGGCAGAGGGCAGAATGTTGGTGGAGTTTGGGATGTTGAGGTCTTTTTTCCTCCATACTTGCCAAATAGTAGGCCATAGTTCGCAACTTTTGCAAAAGTGGATGGGTCTGGTTCAATAGGGAGCAGTGAAATATTAATATTGATGCCACACACCAGACACCTGAAGATTATCTAGTTGAATAATCAGCAGAATCAAGTCTTAGATCAGACTGTTCCTTCTCAGTTGCTGTGGGGGAAAATCAGGCACAAAATCAGGCCTGAGGCCTGTTCCAGACTGGGGGCATGTTCACAGCATTTTGGTTTGCATGTCAACAAGTGATAGCTTTTCGACAACCTGCATTATCATTGCATCTCAAGCACTGAGAATCTTGAGAATAGAGGGCCTATTTTTCCCACTGCTGGTTGTGTCTCTCAGCTAAAATGGACAAAAAAATGCTGATAGAGAGCCATGCTCACCTTCATCTAACAGACATTTAACAGGCAAATTAAAAGCTTGCTTGCACTTCCAATTTCAATGTAAAAGCTTGTCCTTTTTTGTGCAGAAGCTCCCCTCATTATCCAGGATGGTTTAATTCCGAATTTTAATTGAGGTAAAAGTGATGAAAAATGACAGAACTGTGACAGCAGGAAGACAAACATGCTTTTTTATGGAATATTCATCCACTATTTCGTCTTGTTGCAGTCCTTTTATTCTTGGTTTATTTAACCACTTTGATTTCTGCCTTTTAAAACCATTAACCATCATTTAACCATGGCTTATCAGTAAAACACTAAACACATGCTGTTTATACAGGGAGCCTATTAATATTACAATAGATAATCTGATCCCTATCAGAGCAGAAACAGGAGTTATTTTTATATTCATTGTCTCTGTTTGTGATGTTGTGTTTTGTCTTGGCAACTGTAGATTCCCATGATCCCTGAAGCCCCCGCAGAGTGGTGGGCGGGTGGTACGAGCCACTTTTCCATTCACAGCCACATGTGGAATGTACCAAATCCTCAGGGGACAGGGGAGGGTCAGGGGGGTTCATAAAGAGAACCAGATGTTACAGGGGGAGAGACGATGATGGATGAGTATGTTTTAGATGACAGGAAGTCAACAAACAGACTAAAAATAACTCCTGATGTCACTGATGAACCCCCGTCTTCATGTGGTCGTTATTCATCAACCTGAGGCTCAGCAAACCAGACTCTTTGTTCAGTTTAACGAGGGTGTTAAAGGGTTGCGTCATGCCTTTATTCCATGCTCTGACATCAGGCTGTCTGTGAATTAACCCACCATTCCTTATATGAACAGGTTCATCGTTTAGCTGTTCCTACTGTAACTCACCAGAAAGTCACAAATATAGAATCCAAAAAGACAGAGAAGTTAAAAGTTACTGACATATGTGAAAATGAAGAGATAAGAAGCTCTTCAAGAGATACCATTAGACTCTCACTGTGCCTCCTGAACAGCTTTTCTCCCTCATGATGTCATAAACATGCTTTTAAAGGACACGCTGATGTACCCTGATAAATATACACTCACAGAAATATTCTTAAGATTTATGTATTTTAATTGCATATAAAATTCCCATCCATTTGAATTACTTAGATTTAACATAAACAGGCCAATAAACTTTATGTGCTGCATATTTGTCACTCTAAATCACACTAGATTTATGTTAAATCTAAGTAATTCGAAAGGATGGAAATTTTATATGCAAATATACACATAAATCTTAAGAATTGGCCTAAATATTTCCGTAAGTGTAGTGGGGTACTGGTTAGACTGGAATGACAACTGGAGGTCTAGACTAGCCCACATGCAAAAGGCAAGGAAGGAATGTTTGATTGACATAAGAGGATGCCATTATCTTAAGACAAAGGACGAATTGTTTTATAAGCTTTGATGAAATTATCTTTGAGGAAAAGAGTGGAATGTTTATAGACTTTAAGGATGTCCTCATCTATGAAGGCATAAGATGGAATATTTTCTACACTTTTAAGGAAAATACATCTTCAAAGGCAGATGATTGAATGTTCATTACACTCCAAAGGATTATGTAAACTTCAAAGGCAGGGAATGGAATGTATTATAAGCTTTGATGACATCACTTTCAAAGGCAAGGATGGAATGTTTTATAGACTCTTACGTATGACGTTGTCTTTAAAGACAAGGATGGGACATTTATTGGCTTTAAAGAATGAGCTCATCTCTAAAGGCAAGGATGGGATGTTTATAAACTTTGGGGACGATATCTTCAAAGGCAGTAATTGGTTTGTTTTGTAAGCCTAAATTAAATTATCTTCAGGGGCAAGAATGGAACGTTTGAATACTTTTGAAAATGACATCCTCTTCAAAGCAGAGGGAGCAATGTTTTGTAGGTGTTGACATCACCCTCAAAGGTAAGGATTGAATAATTTTCAACTTCAAGGATGAAATCATCTTCAAAGGCAAGGATGGAATGTTTATAAACTTTTAAAAATGGCATCATCATGAGGACTAAATGTTTTATAAGCACTGATGACATCATTTGCAAAGGCAAGGAAGGAATGGTTATTAACTTTGAGGATGGCATCATCTTTAACAGCAGAGGATGGAATGTTATATTCACTTTAAACAATGTATCTTTAAAGGCAAGGATGGGATGTTTTCTACATTTAGAGTGTGACATAGTTTTCAAAGGCAAGGATGGAATGCTGCTGAAGCTGGGGATGTTGGGGCCTTTTCCCTCCTTTTTTGCCAAATAATAGGCCATTGTGGCAACTTTCCAGTTCCACCCAGTCTTCCAAAAAGTTGTCAAGTCGTGTTCTAATAATGAAATGAAACTGACAACTCAATTCAAGACGAGTTAAGGAGGGAGCCTTGATGTATTGTTCATGCATAAGCTGGTTGAACAGCTGGCTCCTGTTTGAGAAATTTTCCTTTTTCTATTTTTAATTTTGTTTTGAATAGACATAAAAATAATAACAATGTTGATTTTATTGGTGATCCATGCAGGCTGACTCTAACACATCCTGGAGCTGTAATCCTATCCCCCTCCCCATCACACGTACACCAGTATTCCCAGTCGAACTGATCATCTCCATTTCTGTTTGTTCAGTCTTTATTCTCTGAAGGGAAACCCAGGACCATTAGAGGTGAGGCCGCTGACACACAGGAACTAGTAACACTCTCTGGAGTTTGAAGAGGAAAAGAGCACTCATTCAGGAGTCTCATTCTTTGGAAAAAGCTTGCTATTCCTCGCTGTCTGCCACACGCTGCTGAGTCGTCCCATCAGGAATGTTTGAAGCCATACGACCATGTTTGGTGTTTTTATGTGTCACCCCTGCCTCACCCGTCCATCTCAACCCCCCCCCCAACCCAAAGAGAGAGTCCGGGCCGTGACTGTAAATGGACGATGAGCTAATGTTAAGAGTCCATGAATGTGCCAGTGTGCTCAGTGTTAAACTAATAAAGACAGTCATTAATAAGGAGGTTTTACACCAATATGCTCCTGATGCTGGTTCTCCTGGAACTTTCTATCAGAGATCTTCAGCTGCAGGATGGTTTAGATTTTTATTTTGTCTGAATCTATGATTACACAACGAGCAGACTTCTGCTGGTCCTGCAGGAGGAGATCTCTAAGATATGATTCAAAAGTCTGAAAGCTGACTGATTCATGGTTAATGGTTTTAACATCCACACTGTCAAAGCCTGCAGGTCACCTCAGGTAGGACAGGAACGTGTTCAAACATGACAATGATCAGGATGACAGTGTGGAAAATTTTACTGTACTACAACTGACTTAGAGGAGATGAAAACTGAGAATGTTTGACTTTCCTCTCAGAAATTTAGCTGAAGTTGATTTTAACAGGCTCATTTGTTTAGCAGGAAAAATCTTTAAACTTTGATTTTTAGGCCTTCAAGCTCTGATGTATGGAGGCCCTGAAGGGAAACTGCAGAAAAAAAAATCAAATCCAATGCAAAAATATTTTACCTGATGTAAAAATCTTTGAATAAATTGCAGACATATTTACCAAAATGAAAAAATGTAAATATTTATGAAAAAAAAAAAACATTTCAGCTGGTGCAAAAATATTTACAAATATTTTAAAGCATTTCATTTAACATTATTCATTTAATAAATTTGTTAAAAATAGTTGCAGACAAGATTATTAAACAAAAGCAAAAATACGATTAAGTAAAGTAAAAAAAAAAGATGCAAATTAAATAAAAATTGCAAAATAAAATCCCTAGTGCAACAATTTCATAAAATCAAATACAATTTACAAAATTAAAACTTTATTTATTGCAAATAAAAAAACACAAAAACCAAAAAAAAAAAAAAAAAAATCAAAGTATGTTAAATATTTAGATAAATGTAGAACTGATGGAATGGAAAAATAAATTACATTTTAGAAATCCACTAAGCAGTCAAAATGCATAGTGACAATTTTGTCCTGCTAACCTATCTTTGTTATCAGAATAGAGTTTACAAAAAACACACACACACAAAAAAAAGAAGTGGAATCATTTTACAAGCAAACTAATGAAAATGTGAAAATGGCCTGGAATAAAACAATGGTTCTCGTATCTTAATATTTTGTTGACCAACCTTTTGAGGCAATCACTGCAATCAAGCGATCTCTGTAACTCTCAATGAGACTTCTGCACCTGTCCACAGGTATTTTGGCCCATTCCTCATGAGTAAACTGCTCCAGCTGTTTCAGGTTTGATAGGTGCCCTACACAGATTCGAGACACCCTGTGCCAGATGCAGCAAAACAGCCCCAGAACATAACCTTTGGAAGTTGTTCTGGGCTCTTTGGTTTCAATTCCTATCATCCATCTCTTCAATTTGTCGTCAATTTTCTTCTTGCGGCTACTTCTAGGGTGGTTGGCTACAGTCCAGTAGCCCTTAAACTTCTGAATAATATGTGCAACTGTAGCCACAGGAAAATCAAGCTGCTTGGAGATGCTCGTATAGCCTTTACCTTTATCTTCTAATCTCCTGGGACAACTGCCTCCTTAGCTTTCTGTGGTTCATGTTCAGTGTGGTACACACCATAATACCAAACAGCACAGTGACTACTTTTAACCCTTTAAATAGGCAGACTGACTGATCAGAAGTTTGAGGACACCTGTGATGCTAATTATAGAACACACCTTAGTTTAACATGTGCATATAGTCAAATTATTTTACATCTTTTCTAGTGATACCATCAGTTTAGTAAAGGCCAGTTTCATTAGTTGTTTTTTTAAAATGATTCTGTTTAGCCACAATTGAAAAGCTCTGCTGATTTTTGTTATTTAATGTTCACTACATTTTTATTTATTACTCATGCCAGTTTGTTGTCATTTCAGTGACCACTGTGGCTTTTTCTTTCTTTAACCGAAGAGATCCAATTATTTTGTCCATATGTGTAACATAATATTTGGATTAAAAAGCTTGTACAGTCCTACTCCATCAGATGATGTGTTGGTGCATTTGACTAAAAAATGAATTCTCCTCAGTTCATTTCATTCTGCTAACCTCTTAAAATACTAGCGTATCCATATGCAATAATAACTAATTTATTTAAAAAGATTAGTTTAATATGGTTAATATTAAAAATAAAGTTAGAAATCCATGGATTCTTTAGATGTGTGAACAAATTAATAAAAAGTGAAAATAATTAATTTTGTTATCATATATCATTACTGAATACAAAATTGGATAACTGAAAACTTGACATTCATCAAAAATTAATAAAATAAAAAATAGATGCGTTTTTGTGTGACTGATGGAGTTGACAAAAATCAAGATATGATGGACAAAAAAGCCAGATTTTGAAAAACAAAATATTGAATTAAAATCTGTTCCTACACAAAACTGGTATTTGAGACCTCAGCCTACACAAATATCCACTTTATATCATTAAAGCAAAGATATTTATATTTACTACGTTGACAAATGTCACCATTGCACAGTTTAAATGATTAAATCAGAGTCTAAATTGATCAGTAGTATAAATAAATCTCTCTGTCCTCCAAAAACAAACATTAAAATTCTAACATACCAACCTCCCGACTAATCTGCTGGTTTTGTTCTTCTGAGTTTATTTTTTACCAAAAACGTTTCAGTCATTTCCTCATCAGACTCTAAAACATTTCTCTGCAGGAAAAAACAGAGATAGAGACTAAAAACCATGACTCCAGCTTCCTGAACCCACCGCTCAGATCTGTGTTTGAGTTTAAGTGTGTGTTACAGTGTGTGTTACTGTGTGTGCTTAAGTGTGTGTTTACGTATGTGTTGTAGTGGTGAGTTTCCATGCTCTGTCATGTTTGAGTGAAACAGGAAACCAGACTCAGTCATGACTTCATGTCTCTGTAGTGGGAGGAGGAGGAGGAGGAGGAGGGCCTTCAGCTCAGCATATAAACAGAGGCAGGCGTTCAGACAGGAATAGAAGGACTGGAACACTGACAGAGACTGAACTAACCTGAGACGAGACTGAACCTTCACTACTACTGCAAGGTAAGAACAGAAACAGCTGGGATAAATATTTAATAATTAATTATCTAACATGCAATTATTGAAGAGTTTGATGTTTTTAGTTGGAGTGAAAGAAAAGAAGGAGCTGAATCAGCAAAATGAATAAGGAGCTCCTAGAATAAAGACATCACAGCCAGAGTCCAAACACTGGAATAGTAACTCAAACCATTAAAACTATAAATTTAAACATCTGTCCTCAGGTTAGATACTTTAAATAATGCAAAAGCATGTTTTACATGATGGTGGCTGCATGATTAAATATCATCATGATTATATTTATATTTATTATTTATATGTATTATTTATATAGATGGGTCTAAAAGAGGTTGGCGTGGGTCTCTAATGCCTGTTCTTTTTCTAAGACTCAAAATTTGAAACAAACAAACAAAAAAAAAGGAAATAACACACAGCTCCATGAATAATGAATGGCACTGCATCTACAAAATTATTTTTAATTAAATAAAAGGCAAAAAAAAGGCAGCAGGCAGCACCAGAGGGGATTTGTGTTTTTTAAACATGCAATGATTGTTGATTTTTATCGTTTAATTTTGAGACTCAATGAAAATCACAGAGGTTTATTAAGACATGTTTCTGCTATGAGTAATCTGAGTTTGTTTAAAATGACTTAACTCCATCTAAAGAAGGGCAAAGCTCTCATAGTGTGACCAAACTAATCATAGTGAGTGCTATTGCTGTAAATGAGGTTTTAATTCATTATCTCAGCTACAAGCATTAAGAGATGGGAAGTAAAAGAGCAAATACATGTATCTAACTCAGTTAAATGGCACAATTTCAGGAGCAGACATTCTTTTAATGGTTTAAATTTTCACAAAATCGAAGATATTTGACGATTGATGTTATTACAATTAGAATTATCATCGTCAAAACAACAATTTAAAGTACTAGTAAACCTCTAATAAAAATACGAAACCATAACAATACTCATAATCAGTTAAAATCAAGATTTCTAACTTGATTATCATTATAATCCATGATTCATCAGTTAATAACCATTATTTATTTATTTATTTATTCATTTATTTATTAATGTATCCCTCTAATCTGAAGTCATTAATCCAATGTTTCTATTTTCAATCTCAAATTCAAACTGCAATGCTTCATTCAAAGAGCTAAGCAACACAGAGCCAGCTTAAATGCATTTACAGATGGATACAAATATATATTTGACAGAGCTGGGCTAAATCAAAAATCCAAAATAGCTATTTTAGCTCTATTTTTCTGAGTTAATAAAACTCAGTCACTGAATTAGTTAAGAAGGTCCTGTCTTTGGGGAGCAAAACCAATACATATTGGATGGTCTTCTGAACATGATGGAAGGGGACTTCCTGGTTCAGAGTGATCTTCCGACTATTGTCACCTGTAGTCACTGAAGTTGGCCTACCTTGAGTGACAGAAAGATTAAAGTCTGTGGTTTTTAAGTGTAGGAAAATTTCCACACCACAATTTTAAAAAAGTAAGTTAGTTATGTAAACTCAGTTTCAGCAAAAATTTTGATTATATCCGAAGTGTTTGGTTTGACAGTGCATAGCGGGTGACAATTTGCTACCATACCAGTGTATGTTTGTATGTGCCAATGACGTGTGTTCAGAGCTGAAGAGAGTAATTACGCAAACATACAGTGATGTCACAGCGCTGACCTTTGACCTCTGGCTGCAGCTTTACTGTGTGACTCTTATTGACATGTGAGCTTAAAAATCGATGTCAGACTGCTCTGATTTTCCATAGAGCACATAGATCCAGCAATACAAGCACAGATGTTACAATCTCTGCAGAGAAACTGACCACATTTGTCTGTAGTAAAATCTCTCCTGATGATGATTTTTAAGCCTTTTTCAATTCAGCAGGATGTTTTCACATTAGGCATATTTGAGCCGTACAGTTCCTGCACATTTTCCCATCAGTAACATCATTCTGTACCTGAGCACAGCTACTATGTATGTACACAGTCTGATACAGTAGATGGACCTATGAATGGAATGTTTAAGCTTTGATGTCATCATCTCTTTGAAAGACCTCAAAGGATGACATCATCTTCAAAAGCAAAGATGAAATATTTTATACACTTTAAAGGACGACATCATCAAAGGTAGAGGAGAGAATGTTGTTGAAGCCGAGGTTGTTGGGGCCTTTTCCCCTTCTTGCCAAATTTTAGGGCCTTACGAGGAACCCTCGCTCCTCACCAGTTCCGCCCACTTTCCCAAAAGTTGCCAACTAAGGCCTGGACTTTGGGGCTAAATATGCTCAGCTCCTCGGCTTCTTCACTGACTCATAAATGTTGACTGAAAACAGGTGTTTGGCATTTCTAGCGTTGTTGAGTTCACCTTAAATCAGAAACAGAAACAGAATGGAAAGCATTTTTTCCCACGGAGTCACCTCAATTTGTTCTTTTCTGAAGAACATTTTCTCCTTATGACACATGGGTTGGATATTTGAGACTCAGAGCAGGTTCACTTTCTTTAACCACCCACAGTAACCTCAAATATTTAGGACTTTTCCGGAATAAATCACCATGAACCAGAGCAAGTTAAACACCCACAGTAACTGCAGATATTTAAGACACCTCTGGGATAAATCTCTGAGAGCAGGTTAACCACCCGTAGTAACCACTGACTCCTTTTTTCTCTCCCAGGATGCATTGCGTGTATGTCTTCCTCATCCTGACCCTGAGCAGAGCAGCCCTCAGCTCTCTGCAGGACAAACAGACCGACTTTGGCCTCAAGGTGTTTTCTCAGCTCGCCAAGACCTCAGCCAACCAGAATGTGGCCGTCTCTCCGTATGGCGTGGCCTCAGTGCTCACCATGGCTCAGCTTGGCGCTGCTGGAAACACAAGAAGGGCCTTAAACGCTGCCATGGGCTTCTCTCTGCAAGGTGAGTGATAAACTATGGAGGCCCTGAAGGGCAAGTGCAAAAAAGATTCTCTATTCATTTAAATCAAATGGTTTGGCAGTCAGTTGAATGTTTTCATGTTTCAGCAAATATTTTTTGAATTATTTTGAATTTATACATATATTTCCTTTTTGCATTTTTATAAAGATATTTTGCATGAAGGTAAATACATTCCTATATTCTAAAATTATTACTATGTAGAGCGTGGGATGTCCCGGCAGCAGCGTCTCCTGCAGAGAGACCTCTCCAGTGAGGATGGCGTGGAGTTGGCGAGCGGCATGATGGTGGAGAGGAAGATGAGCCTGGAGAAAGGATACCGCCGGGCCCTGGCCAAGGCCTTCCAGACCCACCCACACCAGGTGGACTTCACCAGACCAGATGAGGCCATTGGCGTCATTAACGCTTGGGTGTCAGACCACACAGCAGGTACTCACAGCGCCATGGCAACTGCATTCTGAAAATTCCTCTAAAGCTCCGTCTGATCCGTGTTTGGTGCCCTACTTTTACTCCATTCCTTTTCTGTCCTCTCTCCTGTAGGATCAATCCCAGAGTTCATGGCATCTGGCTCTCTGTCTGATGAGACCCGGATGGTTCTCCTGAATGCGCTCCACTTTGAGGGTCTCTGGAAGGTTCCCTTTGACCCTAAAATGACCCAGGAGAGAATGTTCCACTGCGCTAACGGCAGCTTAGTACCCGTTCACATGATGAGGCTCACCAACCGTTTCCACTACGGTACGCTCAGAGGTCACGCAGTCATCTTTAGTCCGCCACAGGAACTTTAACCAGGAACCTTTAGAGGGAACTTAATCACTTGCTCCTATTTACCTGGTGCATTCATAGTTAGAGGATTAAGGTCTTTATAACTGTATTTCAACCCCCTTAAAAGTCCCTGTTAGGTAGACTCTAACCAAAGCCTTTGACCCTGTTTACACAAAAAAATAACAAGGATCAACAAGCTCCAAGAACTTTCAAGTTAATTTAGCTTAGTTCCTGGTACTAACAGTGCATTTTTGATTTTTGGTTCCAAACATGGTTTTCCCTAAAGTGACCCCTTCTTTCAATCACCAGGTGAATTTGTGACGTCTGACGGTGTTGACTACGACGTCATCGAGGTCCCATACGAGGGTGACTCACTGAGCATGCTCCTGGTGTCACCTTTTGAGCCTGAGGTTTCACTGAGCACGCTCAGTGCAGATCTGAGCAGCGAGAGGATTCATCAGTGGAGATCAGAGCTGAGGAATGTTAAGAGACAGCTGGCTCTTCCCAGGTGAGTTTACACCCGCCTGAAGATTGTGGGAAATAATTTTGTTATCCTCAAAAGGATTTTGTATGGAAGCCCTAAAGGACATGGATTCAAACATTTTAATTTTGTTCACTTTGTGATTGATTGTTTTGATATTAACTCAGTCCCCTTTCTATCTTTTGCCCTGGTTTTTCAGTGTCCCTTACTCCTTAAACAGTATTACAGAATAAACTCAAAATTCTGACTTTGATCTCAGAATTCTGATTTTGATCCCAGAATACTGACTTTGATCTTAGAATTCTGACTTTGATCTCAGAGTTCTGACCCAGAATTCTGACTTTAATCTCAGAATTCTGACTTCGATCCAAGAATACTGACTTTGTTCTCAAAATTCTGATTTTGATCTCAGAATTCTGAATTTGTTCTCAGAGTTCTGACTTGTTTTTCATCAAAAGATGGTCTAAAGTGATGAATTAAAGATTTATGATCATGTAGAAGACACAAACAAGTCTATCATAAATGTTGAGACACTTTTTTCCATCTCACTACATTTCCCACAATCCTAGCATGTCATAGGAGCATTTCTGATTGGTGGAGTGTGAATTTCTGCTTTGGGCTGCTTACAGTGTTGTTACCTTTGTGAATCTGAATAGTAGACACTAACTTAACAGGACTACTACATATACAGATACAGAAATGTATACCCCTGAAGGGTTTGGAAGTCTAAAGATATAAGTTGTTGAGTTTTGTTATCTCAAGACATCAACATTAATAATAGAATCACAAGAAAATAACCAGAAATGGTCCATTATTGCAGGAAAGCTCAGTAATGTAAATAGTTTGGATGCATGCCTCTTTATAGTTCCTTCTTTTAAGGTAGCTTGGTGCTTTTTGAATAAGATCTCCAGCTTTAATTAACAAGATAAACTGAGTATTTGTCTACTGCAGGTTCACAATGGACTCTGAGGTGAACTTGAAGTCGACTCTGGTCAACATGGGTCTGGGTGACATGTTCAACCTGGCGACCGCTGACTTCACTCGTATCACCAGTAAGTTAAACTCCAGGGAAACACACCAATAATGTTTTTTAAAGCTGTTAAAGAGCGGTGTAACTGATATCTGTGTTTGTGTGCAGCTGACGAGCGTCTGTGCGTGTCCAAAGTTCTGCAGAAAGTGAAGCTAGAGGTGAACGAGAGAGGAACCAAAGGATCGTCTGCCACTGGTAGGTTCAATATTTGATCTAAAGCTGGCTATATAGTGAGGGCTATATAGATGATTTTGAATATTTGCTCTCCAAATGACTGGAAAGGGTGTAGTAAGGGCCAAGAATAGTTTGCAAAAGAAAATGATGTGCAAATTAATACACCAGGAATTAAATGTCTGGTGTTTACTGAAGAGGGCTGAGGCCACTGTTTTTTTGTTTTGTTTTGTTTTGTTTTGTTTTGTTTTTATAAAGAGCCTTTTACATTCTAAGAATTGTGACTTTGATCTCAGAAATTTGCCTTTGATATTGCAATTCTGACTTTGATCTCAGATCTTTTTCTTTGATCTCAGAACTTCAACTTTGATCTCAAAATTTTTCTTTGATCTTTAACTTTTGAGTGATTCCAAAATTCTGAATCGATAAAAAGTTAAGGAAAAGACAAATCAGCAGCCCCAACCTCTTTTGTATGTGTCAGATGAAAGAATCTATCCCATCACTGAGACGGGTCTTGTTAAACCTGACATGCTTTCTTGTCTTTTTAGCTGCTGTAATGTTTTCTCGTATGGCCGTGGAGGAGCTTACTTTGGACCGGCCATTCCTCTATCTCATCCAGCACAAACCTACAGGTAACACAGGGCTTTTATTTTGAAATCCTACAACATCATCCATCTCTATAGGACCACAGAGATGTGACTTATGCTGTTTTTTTGTTTGTTTGTTTGTTTTCAGGTGCCGTTTTGTTTGCCGGTCAGTTTAACCAGCCTCAACAACAATAACCAGAGGATGAACCTTTACTCCACTGTGTCTGACTACTGCTGCTTCAACTACATAAAAATGGACAAAAACACAATAACCAGACAATGTTTACAAAATTAATTCACTAGCTAACACAATAGACATAGGAAATGAGATGGACGGGGATTTTCTTTGTTTTATGCGTCTATTTATTTCTCTGAATGTTGGAGGACGATAAGATGAAGAGAAAATGAAGGAGAGCCGATCAACTTTTTGGACATGATTGCACTTCTGAAGGGACATGAGGACCAAATGGATTTATTTTGATTATTTTTTGTGATGTATATTTTTGTAATTGCTCATATTATGTTTGTATTTACAGTATTTATATTTATTAAAGGATTATGTTTTTACAAAGCTGCTGTGTCTGATTTCTGTGGAGGAACAATGCTGCTCTCTGGTGGTCAAAAAGAGGCAACCTGGCTCATAAGAAAGAGTAGATTAAGCTGAGGTTTGCTGAGGTTTCCTCAGGATTTTTATTTCTTTATATACCATTTTTAGATAGCAAACATGTCAGAGTTTTTCATGCAGCACACAATAAACGATAGTTCTACATAAATATAAATATACTGATTATTATATATTCTAAGGCTCTCAGGATCCAACAGATCAATCACAACTAATAACAGTCCATTATTATTGCATTAGTGTTTAATATCTCATTAATCTCATGCTTTATTGTCCCTTTCAGCACTGGTTTGACTCAGAAGGGGGGCAAGGGAGCAAACCATACCCTCCTGGTACCCCAGTAGTTAAAAAAACAAAGTGAAAGTGCCACCTTGGATGCACCGGTATGGACAAAATTTGAAAAAATTACTTTTAAGTGGAAAGAATTTGACAAAATCCCTTCTTTGGTTCTCTCTACATGGGCAAACTTTGACAAAGGAGTCTTCTGTGCAAGTGGGCAAAAAATTGGCGAAAAGCAGCATCAATGCATTAAAAGTGGCAAAAGGGGCAAATAATGGTGAAAAAGAGCTAAAATTAGCTAAAAGTGGCAAAAAAACAAACAAACAAACAAAAAAAAAACATAGTGGCAGTAAGTGGGAAAATGGGTAAGAGGAGCAAAAAGACACGTCAAGTAGGTGTGAAAAGCGACCAAACATGGGTAGGAACTTTAAACATGCACCAAATTAATGAGTACATGAAATGAATTAACCACATTAACCTCTCTACATTTCTTTAAATTTGGACAAAGTGTTTAAGTAATTAATGGTAAATTCTAATTATGAACATTTTTGTTATCACGAGTCATAAGGATTACATATTTTTGTTTTTTAAAGATCGTAAAATTTAAAGTGAAGAAAGGAAGTATACTGTCCTTTATTCGCTCTGCTGCAACCTGAAATACCAAACTCAGGGCACTTCTGCTCTTGTGCGCATGCTCCGTGAGCAAAGGCGGAAGCTCTATGCAGCAGTGTCCCGTGTAGTTCAGTGACACAGACATGACTGTTAGCTGTTAGCCGTTAGCTGTAGGTGTAGGTGTTTGAGTAGGAGCGGAGGTGTGGAAGTTCTCTCCGGTTAGACCGTCGCGTTAATCAAACAAAGGAACCGTCATCATGGTGAGTGACTATCCGCCTCTCCGTCCGGTTAAATACACAGCAGCTAGCAGCTAAGCTAATGCTAACAAGGTGTATGGTTTCAGGAAGTCACCTGCGCTACCTTCACCTGGCCTCCGTCAACCCCGTTAGCATGTTAGCTAACAGACCGAGTAATAGGAAAAAGGGGACTATTCTGAGGGGGTTGCTGATCTAATATGATCGATATATTTTTGATATTCAGGAGCTAACTGCTAATGCTTACCAGAGTCAGACAGGTAGGCTGAGAGTTACACCTGGACTAGAAACTTCCTGCTCCCAGGTAAAGGGTTAAACCCAGGTGATAGTCTGTGTCAACAAGGGAGGAGACTGTTAGCTGTCTGTACTTGTTTAAACTGTAAGTGTTTATACTTGCTGGATTAATTAATCATTAAATCAACAGAACACCTGGTGAGTACATTATTACAGTAATAAAGTAGCTAATACAGAAATACGAAACATCTGGATCAAGTCATTATTACAGTAACAGTTAATTATTACATAACTAAAGAACACCTGGATTAATTAATCATTACAATAACCGAACACCTTGATCAATAAATTGTAATAGAAAGGAATTAGTTGATTATTACATAAATATTAAAATAAATACATTTGAAACACCTGGATCAATTCACTTAAACAGTTATAGAACACCTGGAATCACTAGTACAGTGATGAATTAGTTGATTCTAACATAAATATAGCACACCTGCATGATTTAATCATTATAGTAATAAAACACAGTACACAAAATATGACATGAGAAAATACCACATGGCATGATAAAATATGACACGCTACTACATGATTTTACATGACATCATATAACATGAGACAGTATGATGGAACAATACAACATGACGATGCGATATGGCATGACACAATGTGACAGAACGAGATGTGACAACACACAGCGACATGGCATGACACGATACGACATTAATAAGACATGCTGCGAGATGGCATGACACAATACCTGATGAGACATATGATATGACATGACATGATATGACACACTAGTGGAATAACTAGTGGCCCCACAATATGATACTATCTCGATACTTGGGTCACGATTCAATATTATTGCAGTTTCAAACATTTTGCAACACATTGAGTATTGCGATACCATATACTGATCTATACCATTTTTTTAAACTGTTAGCTGATTTAGCTTTAGTCTTGCCCTCATGTTTGTTGAATTTCCACAGTATTTTATTTTCATGTAGCACTTCTTGCAAACCTTGTGTCATGTCCATCTCATTCATGCCCTGCTTAATTAATAATAATAATAATAAACTTTATTTGTATAGCACCTTTAAAAACAGAGGTTTAAAAAGTGATTGCATTCCTAATGTCCTTCCCGTCGTGCTGCCATGTTTGTTGTACTAATTTTCTCCTGCTCTATGATGGTCACCTCACAAAAAATTGTCCAAATAGTTGATTTTATTATTCTGTTATCATAGACTTCAGTTCATGTTAGCAATTCATTTAAAAAAAAAAAAAAAAAAGATACTTGGTGGACGAGATGACAAAATATCGCAATACTATGCTGCATCGATTCTTTTCTCCTACCCCTAAACATGACATGACACAGTACCACATATCTTGATATTACATGGTGTGATACTACATGACTCTACACCGCGTTCCACATTATTATGCAAATGATATTTTTCTCTGATTTTCCTAAATATTAATGCAAATGACAGTCAGAATATTTTTCAAGTCATCAGCCATTAGAGCATAATTCAAATGTTTTTGAACAAACTTCATAATGACAAAAATTATTTTTTAAAAAATAAAAACCTCAAAATGCACTGTTCCACATTATTAAGTACAACAGCTTTTTAAAACATTTTATAGGTTGTAAAGAACTGAAAATGGTCACTTGTAGAAATTGCAGCATCAGGGGGTCATATTTACTGAAATCAAATCTATTTCAATTAAAAACATCTTAACAGGACAAGTTCCATGTTAACGTAGGAGCCCTTCTTTGATATCAACTTCACTATTCTTGCATCCATTGAACTTGTGAGTTTTAGGAGAGTTTCTACTAGAATTTTCTTTGCAGGATGTCAGAATATCCTCCCAGAGCTGCTGTTTTGATGTGAACTGCCTCCCACCCTCATAGATCTTTAGCTTGAAGATGCTCCAAAGGTCCTCAATAGGGTTGAGGTCAGGAGAGGATAGGGGCCACACCATGAGTTTCTCTCCTTTTATGCCCATAGCAGCCAATGACACAGAGGTATTCTTTGCAGCATGAGATGGTGTATTGTCATGCACGAAGAAAATTTTGCTACAGAAGGAACTGCTCTTTTTTTTTTTTTTTCCATGGAAGAAAGTGGTCAGTCAGAAACTATATACTTTGCCGAGGTCATTTTCACACCTTCAGGGACCCTAAAGGGGCCTATCAGCTCTCTCCTCATGATTCCTCATGACTCCGCCCCCTCCTTGTTGACGTCCCGGCCTCATTGGGACATGGTGGCCATCCACCAACCATCCACTACTCCTCCATCTGGACCATCCAGGGTTGCACGGCATTCATCAGTCAACAAGACTGTTTGAAAATGAGTCTTAATGTATTTCTGGGCTCACTGCAACCATTTCTGCTTGTGAGCACTGGTTAGGGGTGGCTGAATAGTAGGTTTATGCACGACTGCAAGCCTCTGGAGGATCTACACCTTGAGGTTGGTGGGACTCCAGAGGCACCAGCAGCTTCAAATACCTGTTTGCTGCTTTGTAATGGCATTTTAGCATCTGCTCTCTTAATCTGATGTATTTGTCCATCAGAAACCTTCCTCATTATGTCTTTATCTGCACAAACCCGTCTGTGCTCTGAATCACCCACAAATTTCTTCACAGTACGATGATCATGCTTAATTTTTCCTGAAATATCAAATGTTTTCATTCCTTGTCCAAGGCATTACACTATTTGACACTTTTCAGCAGCAGAGAGATCCTTTTTCTTTCCCATATTGCTGAAACCTGTGGCCTGCTTAATAATGTGGAACATGTGGAAAAGTGCATTTTAAGGTTTTTATTTAAAAAAAAAAAGTTATCATTATGAAGTTTGTTCAAAAACATTTGAATTATACTGTAACTGTTGATGACTTGAAAAATATTATGACTGTCATTTGCATTTATATTTAGAAAATCAGAGAAAAACGTCGTTTGCATAATAATGTGGAACGCGGTGTACATGTCTATACGAGATTCGTAGAGTTTTAGTCTGGACCAACAGACCCATCTTGCCAGCTTAAGTCTTCTTTATGTTTTCTCATTTCTTAAAACTCTAAATCCAGGCTGTTCAATTGGAGGCTCTGGGGCTAGGCCAGGCTGCCAAGGTCATTCTCAGTGGCCCTTTACTCGTGCTTAATGGTGATCTACCCAAATTCTTTTAATAAAATAAAGTAAGTTCATTATGATCATTGGTCACGTTTATTTCCTAATTAGTTTTTCTGCTTCACACTGTTGCCGTGTGTGTGTTTTTTCTCCATGTGATCTTCTCAGTGTTGAATTTCAGCACTTGGAGAAATGCTCTTGCAAAAACATAATAAATTAAGCCAGACAAAACAAAAAGTACATACTGAGAACAGAGGGAATAGATGGAAAAGTTTGAGATTTTTTTTCATTTTGTGCAGGTCTATATTTTAGCTCTGCAATGAATGCATGTTGGTATGCAAGGAAATGGGCCAAGAATGCATTTTAGATAATCTCATGCTAACTTTGACACCATTCATCTCTGATTTTTGCCCCTAAGACTTTGGTGCTGACCAAGTTGAGAGCAAAGACGTTGCATTTGGGCTTGTACAGAGAAAGAGAGCACTAAATCAGCGTCACTGCTAGTGGGATGAATTTTAGGCAACAAGAAAAAGAACTTTGAAGTTTAGGTTTGAACTCCATTTATAGATACTGGTATTGCTACTGGTATTGGCTAAATAACAGCTTGTTGTTTACTAAAAAAAACAACAACATTATGCATTTATATTAAGTCATAACAGAAATCATCCCAGTTTTGTGAAGCCTTCATCTCGTAACTTGCATCTCAGGGAAATGATTCATTATGAGTAACCATACCTGTGCACACCTACAGGGTGGTTCAAACCCAAAAAACAGCACACTGAATCATCTCAGTCTAATGAGAATAAAACCATGATTTAGTGCCACATTCACAGCCTTTTTCTCTCTAAAACCCTGTCAGCAGCAGCAGAGATGTTTGTTGTCCATGCAGACGGTGGGATTTCTCCCTGGATGCAGCAGCTGTAGCACTAAAACAATGAACTTTTCCCTGCACTGAACCAGTCTGAGTGTTTGAAATAGGACAGTATTTATATCCTGCTGCAGTAAATCAAACAGGATTTAAACCTCCCACACTGTGTCTCTGTCACACTCAGAGCGGCTCTGCTAACACTCACATGTAAGTAAACACGGCTGGAGATGGTGTTGTTGTGTTAGAGCTGTGATCCTCCCTACTCTGTGGTCATGGTCTCATAGTGTTTGTATGTGGGTACAGCTGTAGACTAGTTAATCTTGAATGGTTGTTTAGTTAATCCTTTTTGATTGTTAAGCTTCAGATGAAGACGTCGGTGCATGTGAGGAGAAACTATCACACCAAACTGCACATAGAAATCTGATCGGTAAAGACAACATTGATGAATAATTTGCCATTGTGGTGGATTTAATCCTGCATGTTTCTTTGTCTCTCTTGGTATTTGTATTTGTTCCGAGCAGTCACGGTTTGGTTTATGCAGTCGTACGACAAAAACGTTTGAGTGGAAAAAGACGCACAGCAGAATTAACACCGAGATGGGAAATTGACCACCCGCCAAACATGCTTTAGTACTATATGGAGTGAATTTGCTCACCCTACCAGTGATGGCGGTTGGTAAAAGTAGCGTAACAGTTTAGACAATCCGAACAACAGCCCATACATCTTATCTGTTGCTCTCTTACCGTGGCTTAGTATCTGTACATGCTGATAAGAATGAATGGGGGCCAGTAAGCCACCAGCTAAGAGGTTAGTGCTGCTTCTTTAACAGCTTTTCCCCCTCGTTGTCATACACATGCTACACATGAGGGGACTGTATATTCATTTATCAAATTAACTGGCACGGGATTTACATGTCAGTTAAATGAATTACCCATCATTTTTACGAACACAGGCTTGAAATCCTGGTCTATAGTGCTCTTTTAAACGGTAATGAACCTCCTGCCACTAGAGGCCGCTCTAGCTTCAGGTAATGGCCACTGCTTTCTTGTTGGTGGAAATCAGTTTCACCAACTTTTCCAAAAGTTGCCAACAAAGGACAGTCAACATCAGGTAAACATTGTTAGTTATGTGTTCTAAATATTTAAAATATGTCTGTAAGATTTTAATTTAGGCCAAAACCCTGAGATATTAAAGTTTTTTTTGTCATAACAGGAAATGAATGAGAACAAACTAACTTTTCATGAACTTGAAGCAGTTAAGACAGACTTTTTAAATTGATGTTGCAACAACCACTGGACTGGTTGTTGCTGTTTTACTCTTACAGTTGTGCTTTCATGAAGTTATCTGAAAATTCCTGGGTTTGTTTCTTCTTTTGAGGCTAAACTCCATTTATCAAACTTTGATTGCAACAGCTCGTCAAACAGCAAACACTTCTCAGACAGGAGAGGAGTGATCGAGGGTTTAACAGGCTGCAGGAGTTCAACCAGAGTTTAACCACGCAGCGTGTAAGACGACATGTTTACTGAAACCACAGCTCATAATGGCGAAGAGACTTTGAATAACCGGTACAGGAAGGTTTAAAGGAGTTTGGTGTGATATTCTCTGCTATGCTCTTTGTATTTATCTACATTTTTTTTTGTAGGAGTGAAAATTAAATGTGTAAAATGCTGAAAATTAAGGAATGAATGCAGTTCTGATGCTTTCCCTGTGTTTCTGCAGATGCGTTTCATGCTGTTGTTCAGCCGGCAGGGGAAGCTGCGGCTGCAGAAATGGTACACGGCGACCGCTGAGCGCGACAAAAAGAAGATGGTCCGCGAGCTGATGCAGATTGTGCTCGCTCGGAAACCAAAGATGTGCAGCTTCCTGGAGTGGAGGGACCTCAAGATCGTCTACAAACGGTAAAAATACACTATAAGTTCTGATGATCATTACTGCACAAAACCTACGGCGCTACGCCATTCATGAAGCCTCTTATCACTGGTATAATGGAGAGCACGTTAACCACGGAACAGCTAATCAGACAGTGAGCTCATGAGCTCCATCTTTATGCCTCCATGTGGACAGGAGCCCAGGGCTGCAGAGGCTATGTTTATGTCTAGGGTCATTTTTTATAAAAAAACCCAAGTCTGACTCATTTTAAGGTATAATGAAATATTGTGTAATTTAGGATCTCTTTGTTTAGGAAGAAGAAATTACATTGAATTACACTGAAGTCAAGCAAACTCTGACTTTGATCTCAGAATTCTGACTTAAATCTTATAATCCTGACTTTAATCCCAGACCTCTGACTTTAATCTCAAAATTGTGACTTTAATCTCAGAGGCTCCCTCTTGATCCCACAGCTCACTGAAATAATGGAGACCTGATCATTTGGCACATGTGTTGTTAAACCCTCAGATGCTGTAAAATAACCAACCTAAAAGTGTCAGTAGGCATAAAAACCAATAAAAATAATATATATTAATTTTTGTACTTTTTTTTTGCATTAATTTTTAAAACCAAAATCAAACTTGATTAGAAATATCAAATTGTAATTACTTTTGAGGAATTAAACCCAGTTTAAATGTAAAATCTCTGATGTTTGAAACATGAAAACACAAAAAATGAAATATTCCTTAAATAACATGAAAATCTGACCTCCTTAAAAGGGGTTACCACAGCCTTCAATATGTAAATAATGAGCAACAAATTTTATTTTATATGCCAGGGTTTTTCATGCATATTAGATTAAGAGGCGGTTGCCTCCAGCAAATTATGTGCCACCTCCAGGTGTCAAAGATCGGATGTCATGAAAAACTGTATTTTCTGACAAGCATTACAGCAGGTGAATGATATTTTTATCTGAAATTATGGTATTACGCCAGTTGGGCGCCACTTGGCCCAGGAGTTGCTGCCAAAACTGCCAAAGAAGAAGAAAAGAACCATGAGTTTCCTAAATTTCCTAGATTGTCTTTGGATCAACACAGCGTGGATGAACGCTGCGCCAGACACACCGCGCTCAGTGTGTGTGAGCTAAAGACACACAAAATAGAGGAGACTTTTAGCTTTAAGGATAAATACAGGGCTTTGTCATCTCTACATTTCTCACTCCACTTAATGCTGTAGAATAGGCGTATGACAGCGCACTGTCCTTACATGCATGCACTCCCACTGTTTCTGTCTGCCACGTGTGCGCGGGCTGGTTAGCCTGCGTTTATACATCAGTAATGTCCTTTAATTTAAATGATTAAGCCACCGTGTGTCATTATTAAGACTGAGCGTCAATCAGACGTATCACTGAACAGGAAATATGGATTAGTATTGACAGTTAGTAGGTTTAAAACATGATCAAAACCTGTGCACGCATGAACCTGTCTAATAAGGCAGAGAGAACGAGAGAAGAGGTCAGGGAAATGATGTGAAGCAACAGCTGAACTGACCGGTCACTGATTGTATGTTTTTGTTAGATATTTTATGTTTCCTCCAGGCAGAAGCTGCAGTAAACTTCTCAGTTCCACTGGTTTTATCTATCAAAAATATAAGCAGCGAGAGATAAACAAAATGTTGATCCTCTGAACTTAAGCCAGAAAATCACATTAAATATTACTTATATTATTTACATATTATTATAGATAATTTATTATAATAGATAGTTAATGAATAATATAATAACAAACTTAAACACAATACCAGCATCATTAAAGGAATAAGGGTGAAATGAAATAAAGGGTGTGACAGACAACTTTCTGGTGGAAATTAGTTTCAGTTAAAATCAGAGATGATTATGTCAGTTATTGTGGACATAAAATTAAACATTCATTGAAGAAAGACTTTAAAAGCTTTTGGATGTTAATAACAGCTTTTTAGGCGCAACACTTGTATCATTAAAACCTTTATCAGGTCAGACTAGGAAACCGTTCAAAATTAAAGCACAAACTTATGAATGTAATGTACTAATGTAATTACCTTTAAAATGTACAAAATTTTCTCCCAAGGGAGCATGCCCCCTACCCCCTTAAAAAGGTCGGGGTACGCATGATCAGAATGGTACCACCACTGCCTCAATGTGAGCCAGGAAAAACCCTGTATGCATTTTTATTGTTTTAGGTTTTAAGATTTTAATAAATTGTCACAATAGTGCCCCCTCTAGAAAACCAGCACAATGCAAGTAGTTTTCTCTCATGCCAAATATGGTAAAATGGCCGACATTTGGTGACAAACAGGAAAAACTGTAAATTTGAAGCAATGACTCCAGAATGAAAGCCTAATATCATAAATGTATTTTTTTTAACTGTGATGGCTGGAGGATCAAAAATTGTGGTTTTAATGGGACACTTTGGTCACTAACAGCCTCAGTGGGTACTAAAAGAATACGTAGAATGTTATTGACTTGTTACAGGGTCTGATATTAAAATTTGAAAATTATACTGAAAAATAAAACACATATGCCGTTAGCCTTAAGACAGTCAAAACACCCTCTAAGGGTTTACAAGATAAGCAGGAGTTTCTCTGCTATTTTTGATCTTTTTAGTAGAAAAATGCTCAATATTTGGTGTCTAGGAACTCTAAATTGCCCGTAGGTGTGAGTGTGGCTGCTTGTTTGTCTCAATTTGTCAGTCTGTTTTTGGCTGGTGATCATTCCAGTCATCCCGTCCAGTGACAGCTGGGATCTGCAGTGTAGGTAATGGTAGCACAATCAGAATAAGGGCTCATCTTTGAATCTGAAATGGAAATAGCCCTACTCCATGACATGTAAAAAGGATACTAAAAACTGGATCAAAATCTGGTTACTTAAGTCTATGTAAACACAATCATTGTTTTGTAAAGAGCTGATTTCTTTGCAGCAGTGAAAGCTTACATATATGACTGTATTACAGCAGCAGATTTCCTCTGCAGTGTTTCTGCCTCTTACCTCAGCTCTCCTCTAACACACAGTTAAACTTCCTCTGTGTCCGTGTGCGTGGGTGCTGAGAAGAGTGAGGTTTTCTTGTAGGCGTAAAGGGAGAAACCCAGCTTTCCTCCCTCATTGATCCAGCCACTCTCTCACTCTCGGGGCTCATTACTGCAGGATGCAGAGGTGGACAAACAGCAGCCACAGAGAAGCAGCCTCTGTCTGTGAGTGGGTGGTGATCACTGAGGGATTTCCTGCAGAGGAGATGAGCTGAGGGATCTCTGCATTGTAACGGGAGTTCTGCTGTTCATCACTGAGCTCATGTTTTCATTGAATTAGATAAATAAGCGCGTAAACCTGCTGGGACATGCACAGTAATTAATCAGCACTGCTGCAGATATAGCGCCACCACATCGGTGTAATACTGCAATTTCAGTTCAAAATGACATCCACTTGACATCCAGTGCAGTTCTCATGACGTCATAGCTTTGAAAGCTGAAGGTGGCACGAAATTTGCTGGAGGCGGCCACCTCGTGATTTAATATGCAGGAATAATCCCTGAATCGTTGATGGGTTCAGTCGAACTTTATGGTCACCAGTGAGTGAGATCAACCAACAATGGTATGATTATCAATGAGGGATTGGGTGCCAATATGATCAATAAATGGGAGATCAGTCAGTATGATCATTGTTGGGGAGATCAGCTGGTACGATCTTCAATGGTTGAGATCAGTTAATGCGATTGTCAGAGCAGGAGATCTGTCGATTTAATTGTTCTTAGGGAGATCAGTCAGTATGATTGTCAATGCTTGAAATCAGCTGATGCGAGGGAGGGAGAAATCAGTCAAAACAATCGTCAGTTGCTGAGATCAGTTGAAACAATCGTTGATGGGAGGGAGCAATTAAAGATACAATTGTAGCTAGTGGGTTCAGTCAATATGATCATAGATGAGTGAGATCAGTCATTACAGTCGTAGATGAGAGGGATCAGTTGATACGATCATAGATGAAGATTAAGATCAGTCAATACGATTGCAGATAAGTAAGATCAGTTGATACAGTCGTAGATGACGGGGATCAGGCGATATGTTTGCCGATGGTTGAGATCAGCCAAAGTGATCTTAAATGTGCAAGATCATTTGATACGATGGTAATGGGTGAGATCAGATGGTTGCTTCAACAAATGGTGGGTTTAGTTGATAAAATCGTTGATAGGTTTAATTCAGTTGATACATCTGTCAATGGGTGAGATCAACTGATTAATTTAATGACAGGTGAACTATACAGTCATTAATGGGTTATATAAGCTGATACAGGTCGATAGGTGTGATCATCCACTAGTATCGTTGATAGGTTAAAGCCGACTTGATCGTCAATTGATGTGATCTGCCGATAATGACCATCAATGCCTGAAATCAGCCAATACAATCTTCAATAGGCAAGGTCAGTCAGTTTCACCGTCTGTGTGTGAGATGAGTCAATTTAAGAGTTGATGCAAGTGTTGATAGGTGAAATCAATCAATAGGATCATTGATGCTGAGAACAGCTGATACGATTATCAACAATGGGATCAGTTGATACAACTGTTGATTGGTAAGATCGGCGATAGTTGAGATCAGACGATGCTAGTGTTTTAGTACTCGAGATTAGTCTTGGTCTCGAGACCACATTGTGAAGGTCTTGGTCTTGTCTTGGACTCGAGAGCATTTTTACTCAGTCTTGTCTCGGTCTTGGACTGGCCAGACTCGGGATTTTGCATCAAGACCGGTCGAGACCAGCACTGATCTGCTATTCTTTGACTTCAGTAATGTGATAATAATGAGAAGCACTTGCTAAAACAACAAATGGCTTCAATTCATGTTTAATTTCACCCCCCATTCCCATGATGACTGCAGCCTTCCCTCAATGACTGAGGGACACCCCCCCGCACACAAGCAGGAGTGAAAGGTGGAAGGCGACAGAGGACGAGACTGTGAGCTAGGAGAGCCCGAGACAGTTGTATTCTTCATGTGCGCAGATAAAAACTAAAAAGTGCTCCCAAACTTTACAACAAGTCCTGTTTGTTAAGAATATTAACCCGGTGTAGAAATCAGTGCCAGAATCGACAGAATTGAAGTTAATCTAGCGAACTTTACGAACTGAAAGACAAAAAATATGGTGCCTTCAGGTAACCTCAGTAAATTAGACGACTGTATCTTATATAATATGATATGTTCAAATGTCTCATAAAAGATAGGAAAATTTAGTTTTTACAGGACACATCAATAAATGCAGCTTTGAATATGATATAGTATGAATTTGATATTGAGGGATACAGAATAGATGTTACAGACTGAATAATGACATTCTAGCTCAAACACAACTCAGTTCTTATTACTTCCATTGTAATTATTTATCCACATTTTGTCTTTACCCCATTCTATAGAAAAGTATCGTTAGTGGTATCAATAATGACTCGGATCAATAAGGAGTATTGATAACAGTATCAGTTTAAGTAAAAATTAACAATCCCCATCCCTCATCATAATGAGACCACACCGTGCACGTTTTGGTCACAATATGCTACAGTCTCTTGTGTTTCTTAAATACAACCAAGCTCTTCTTCAAATCTTCATTTCCCATTAAAAGAAATGGGACTTTTGAGGACATGTTTGGTGGTCTTTAGCAACCATACCTCTGTTTGTTTGCTGATGATGGTGAGCTTGGATATCTGAGTGTTTTTTACTGTTTTTTTTCCTAGGCTGGGCATATGATATTATTTTCATCTGAACTGTTCCTGATTATTTAATGTTGCAATTTAACTTAAAACAGCTGCTGTCAGCTCATTGGTTGTTCTGACTTCTTGGAAATCTTTTTGAGTGCCTTATGTGTCAGACACCTGCATAAACTCAGACATCAGTTCATCTTATTTCTAGTCAGAAATACCTTTAAACACTTACTTTAGGCCTCATTCCCCTTACAAATCTAGAAAAACATCTCAATTTTCAGATTTTTCAGATAATTCAGTGGCTTTTAAATACATACAAAGATTTAATTTTTACAAGAAGTAAGTTGAAAAAAAAATAAGGTTTGAGATTTTACATGTTGTGCTTTGGCAGACACCTTGTTTATATCTGCCAGATTTATTAAAAAGAAAACTAAAATTAAAAAGAGAACACTCTTTAACCGTTCAACCTTGGCATGCTTTTTTAAAACTGATTTTTATGGTCTTGGTCTCGGATAGTGTGGTCTTGAGTACAACACTAGCAGATGCCAATACTGATCATCGATGAGTAAGATTGGCTGGTGATTATGCCATTAATGAGCGATATCAGGCAATAACAATAACAATAACAATCAGTTGATACCAATCATAGGGTTAAATGTCAATAATTATATTAATATGTGTTTTGTTGTGTATATTTTCCAGGTACGCCAGTCTGTATTTCTGTTGTGCAATCGAGGAGCAGGACAACGAGCTGATCACTCTGGAGGTGATCCATCGCTTCGTGGAGCTTCTGGATAAATACTTTGGCAGCGTGAGTTTAAACCTGAAAGTTATACAATCTCTTGATCATGAATAAAAAGGTTTACCTGAGCGTACCTGTGTGCAGGTGTGTGAGCTGGACATCATCTTTAACTTTGAAAAGGCCTACTTCATTCTGGATGAGTTCCTGATGGGAGGAGAGATCCAGGACACGTCCAAGAAGAGCGTCCTTAAAGCCATTGAACAAGCTGACCTGCTGCAGGAGGTAAACCCTGAACCTTAGAACTTTTAGTGCCAGGAATCACTTTAAATAAAGGGACTAAACATGAAACAGTGATCTAAAGACTCACAAAGACTGGATATTCAAAAAACAATGTCTGTTTTCAAATCCACGCTGTGACAGTGCTGAGTTTGTGTCCTGTGTCTCTGATATGTTATCCTCCAGAGACCTGAGCTTTAGTTTCTAATGTATTTTAAGTTTCTTCATCTTCTTTGGGATCAGTAGGATTTGATCAGTTTAAAAGCTCAGCCTTGTCTTTGAACAGGAAGTAGTTCAGACCAAAAATGTCTGTGAAAATTCTTACAAGTACCCCTAAATTTCTTCAAGTTCTTCCCATTCCCCTTCAGTGAAACTTTATTGTATAGCCTGACATTCCAATCAAAATCAACCCAAAAAATTCATTTGAATTCCTGAACATTTCCCGGAAATTTCAAAGCAAACCTCCCTAAATCTTCTTACCAAATTCTGAAAAATGACATTCCCCTAATTTACGTGAAAAAACTTTTAATTTTTATAATTTCTTTATAATAATATTTTTAAAGTAAATCCAAGCCAAATTTGAAATCAAATATCCTAAAATGTCCAAATTAATTTTCAGTTTTTTATTGGAAATTCCTGAAAAACATGAAACAAATTCCTAAAAATTCTCATGTAAATTTCCATGAAAGACAGTCACATGCTCAAAATTTTCCAAACCAAATTTCCCAAATTTTCAAGGCAAAATTCCCCTAAATATTATCATGAAATTCCCCCAAAATTACAATAACATATCCTAAAATTTCCTGAAAATTCCCCGAAACGTTCAAACAAATTCTTCAAAGTTTCAAATGAAATGTCCTAAATCTTCCAGACAAATGTTCAAAATTTACATGAAGTTACTTACACAAATTTCCCACAAAACATCAAATAAAATTCCCAAACATTTCCCAATACATTGCCTGAAATTTATTGAACATACTTGTAAAAATTCACAGCACATTTCCCCCCAAAATGCCAATGAAACTTTAAAAAAAATACAAACATCCTCAAAAGTTTCATGAAAATATTTGAAGATTTCCAAGAAAATTCCCCAAATTTTCAGAGCAAAAACCCCATTACTTTTCTTATTAAATTCCCCCAAATTCTATTAATGTGATGGGAAATTCCACCAAACATCCAAAAAAATTCCTCAAAATTCCCATAAAAATTATTTTGAATTATTTTAAAGGGCAACCCCTGATCCAAATTTTCCCAACGTTCCAAGCAATTTACTAAAACTTCAGTGGGAATTCTGGACAATTATCTGTAAAATCGTAACAGCAGAAATTACTCTGTTTTAGGAAAACTAAATTGTAAAGTCCTCATATGTGCATGTGGGCTCTAAGAAGGTTCAATTCTAAAAGGATTTTGGGGGCACTGGACCCCAGGTTGGGAATCTGGACCTTGGGTTGGAGACCAGAGTCCTACTCCAAACCTTTTGCGCCCCTTTAAACCGGAGTCCTCCAGTCCGACCTGACTCTGTTTTCTTGTGTTCCAGGAGGACGAGTCTCCCCGCAGCGTGCTGGAAGAGATGGGTTTGGCGTAGCTCCGAGCAGCGGCAGGTTTTTGTTGGACTATGGACACTGAGGGGGCGGGATCAGAGGAAAGGGTGCGGGGCCATCGGAGAGAGGCCACAGGGCTTGATCTGGATTCACAGCGCTGGTTCTGTGACGGCGTCTCTGAGGACTGAAGGGGAGGAGACTCGGCGAAGAGGAGGAACTTGAAAAGACGAGCCCCATTTGTTTGTGTGATCTGAGCGTGTGCAGTCTGAATGTGTGATCTGAGTGTGTGCAGTCTGAGCATGTGTGATCTGTCTTTAAAGGGCGAGTCTGGCGTTTTCTGATCAGACTGTCAGATCAGATTATTGAGGTTGTAGCGGTCTGAACTCGGACTGAGATCTGCGCTGTGATTGGGTGAATCGGTCTGATTTTATTCTTTATTTATTTCTGTTTCCAGCGAGTTAAATGATGAGACAGAAACATTCATGTGGATCCATCTCTGAGCTGACTGGTCCTCACTGAGGTCAAAAATACTAAAAAGAAAAAAAAAACTCAAATGAAATATTACATTTTGGAAACGTGCATATGTTGGGGACTACTTTCAGCAGCGGATGAATCCTTATCAGACTGTGATAAACACATGGTACTTAGTATACAGTTTTATAGTTGTTTGTTAGGGTTTAAACTGAATATTTAATAATATAACGAATATATAGACTATCTGCTGACATTTAGAGTATATTTATCTGTTTATTAAATCATGTGTACGCTGGTTTGGCCATCAGTCCTATTTGTTATTTAAAAAATGATATTTATCAACTAAAAGAACTCAGTATGGGTCCTTATATCAGAATCAGAATGTTTTCTTTAGTGTACATTTGAGCTTTGGTTGCTGCAGCCTTACTTGAAATTTATTTAGTTTTATTTAGGCATGTTTGTTTTGTACCATCCCTGAGCATCATCGCTCCCTGACTTATTGCAGATTAAGCACGATAATTGTCAACATGCCATTGCAAATATGGCAGAGTGGCTAGCTCACTTGGCTTATATGTGGAGTTTTTGCAACTCCATGCAGACTGGCCCTATGTGAAACCGTCATTGCCCCAAACATAATAACTGGCTCTTCCACCCTTGGCAGCAAAGACTGCAAGCAAGTGTTTGTGATAACTGTCAATGAGTCTTTCAATCAGAAGTTACAGAACTGTTTTAATTCAGCCTTTTATAAGCTTTGGTGACATCATCCTTCTTAAGCCTATTAAAGGATCACATCATCAAAGACTGAATGTTTGTAAAGCTGGGAATGTTGGGGGCTTTTCCCTCCATTTTAGTGACATAGTAGGCCATAGTTGCCCACTCTTGGTACAACAACCCACCAGTTGAGAACCATAAGGTTAGACTGAAACTGGGCCAAAACTGGCCTGCATGCAGATGGCAAGGATGGAATGTTTGCAAGCTTCAAAGGAAGACATCATCTTCAAAGGCAAAGAAAGGAATGTTTTTAAGGCTTAAAAAGCATGATATCAATAAAGGTAATGGATGGAATGTTGGTGAAGACCGGTAGGTTTGGGGCTTTTACCCTCAGTTTTGGTTTTGTTCCGAATAGTCGGCCATAGTGGGTGACTTTTCGGGGCAAGGACATAGGGGGTTCCTTGCCAACTATTTGACTTGTTTGCCTGCTGACTACCCTATGCAGCCCCTAGAATTAATTCTACAGCTATTGAGTGCCTGGTACTCAAACTTGTTTGTGTTCACATCTCCTGCAGACTGTACTCAAGTCCACTTGAGTTGTTCCTTAGACCACTTCTTCAAGTGGACTTAGGCACCGTGCCCAAGCATGGTATGCTTGTGTTCAAACTGACCAAATGAACTGGACCTTAGGGATCAACTGTACTCAGATCTGAGCCTGTATCTCTGATGTGAAAGCACCCTCAATCCTTGAACCATACATTAAGAACTGCCTCTACAGCTCTTCTCTCTGTACACGTGCACAGTTAGATTTAAATATCCTGCAGACCGTGCCCAAGACCACCTCTCAAAGGAGACTTGAACATGGTTCCTGAGTCCATTACGCTTGTGTTCAAATGAACTAGACTTCTGAGTCAGTTGTGCTCAGATCCAGGCTGGGTCCCTGATTTGAATCGCCTTAAAAGTTCCTAAATTTTGAATACCATTCTTCAGAATCAAATTTTAAGTCCAATTCCAGAGTTTTCCAAATAAAACAGTGACAAAGTGAGACTTGAGGTACAGAGATGTTAACAAACCAGTACAATCTTTGATCATTAACTTTATCTGCCTTGTATCAACATATCAGCCGCCTTACATAGAAGTTTTTCTGTAGCGCTGTCATTTTTTTCTCTTTGCGTTCTTTTTTGCAGCCTTGATTTTCTCTCATTTAAAAAAAAACGTTCCTAGCCTTTACATCATGTCCTAACATTATGCTATGTGAACTGTGTGGAATTCAACTCTTTTTTAAGAATCACACATTGTGATAACCTTAGAAGATAATCCTCCTGCTCTGAAGGTTCATTATTAACCCATTAAGCCATCATTAAACCTTACATTTGTTTAAAACTCCATCATAACAGATAGGATTGAAGGCGATGGCTGAAACAGCAGACACATCTATTTTCTGCTTCTAAATGTTTCTCTTCATCCTGATATTTCTCACTATATTATATTTAAAGTACACTTCCTGTTTCATGGCGTTTTCTCTGAAATCACTGCTGTCCTGTAGATGAGCTCAGCTCTGAAATGTGAATAATGAACCAAAGGTGTTTGATCCTGGTTGGTTAAATCTGACAAACTTTGAAAAACCACAGCGGCTGCAGACAGAAATAGATCGATCACGTGTACATCTACTTCCTGCTTGCTTTGACAAGGTCCAGCTTTCTTTAGTGCTTTTCTTAACCTGCACTGGGAAGTATTGAATGTATGAAGAGGTTTGGTGGTTCATACCTTAGCATTTACAGTTTGGTTTGGTCCTTTATCGTAGTATCATGGTTTTATTCATTAGTGGAACAAGGGTTTTTCTTACTACTTTCACTCAGTTTCACTTTACAATCGGAGAGTAATCAGACTGATTACTGAGGTTCTAAGGTAGGTTACACTGAAATTTCGTCAAAGATGTCAAGAGATTGAGGCTGCGTAAACTGTGCAGTTTGTTAGTTCACACTGAGACAGAATCATTTATGACACCCGACCATAGCGAACAATTTATGTGCTTATGTTGTCCCAGTGAAGTTGGGACAGACTGTGACAAATGTCAGTCATGTTTCCTTTGAAAATGTCTCATAGACGGAGGTTGAAGACACATGTGTTGTTGTTTTTATGCTTCATACAGCTCCAACTTCACCCATACCATCTCTAAGACAGAAACAGAATCACCAGCTAGCAGCACAACTAGCAGCAGAAAGTATATTTAGCTGGAGGTCTACAGGTAGGCATTTTTTCTTGCTACTTTAATTACCTTATTATAGGGAAGGAACATCAAAAAAGCATGTCTTACAGTTTACAACAGTCATGTGACCAAAATATCAAAAATCTCATAAATATATCAGGCCAGTCAGGACTAGCTTGCTGGCCATTGTGTCCCCCTGTACACTGGACGACAAATGGCACACAATCAGGCTGAAAGTAGTACTCACTCAAACAGCCGACAACTCACTTGATAACAACTGACTTCTCACTTAAAAACAGCCAGCTACTCAAAACCAGCCAACTACTCAATAACAGCCAACTACTTGCTTGATAACAGTTGACTACTCACTTAAAACAGCCAACTACTCACTTGCTAACAGCTGATTACACACTTAAAAACAGCCGGCTACTCAATAACAGCCAACTACTCACTTGATAGCAGCTGATATTCACTTAAAAACAGCCGACTACTCACTTAAAAACAGCTGACTACTCACTTGATAACTGCTTACTACTCAATAGCAGGCAACTACTCAATAACAGCCAATTACTCAGTAACAGCCAACTACTCGCTTGATAACAGCTGACTACTCTCTCAAAAACAACTGATTTCTTTTCTTCCTGTCAATGACTCAATTAAAGAGTTTGATTAAAAGTTCTGACCTACTTTTCCCTGTTTATTTAGATCATTTTCAACAATATACAAACTAAGTAAAAGATAGTTTATATTAACAAAAGTCTGCCTTCTTCACTGCAGACTTGGTGGTAGAAAGACAATGGTTAGATAAATAGGGGAATGACCTTGGACCAAGGGAGCCACAGGCTGGTGCCACTCTTGTCTAGAACATCAGCCTCTGTAGTCATAATCGCTAGGCTCCCATTTGTCTTCCATTTCTCGCCTACATTTCTCGTTTTCTTTGTCATGGCTGTCTGTTGATGACATGTCACAAAGTCAGAGATGTTGTCTGATATTGACAAACTTTTCCTCACAGCACCGCCTTTATCACTCTCCTTTACTGCCAACATTTGATTTGTTTACATCTGTGACTTTTGCACATGTAGAATGCTCTGATTGGTCAATGTCACTGAAGTGATGGAACTAATCATAGAAGACGAAGTTAAAGCAGACATGCTAGACTTCCTATTGGAAGCTTGTGAGGCATCCCAGATGTGGCCTTGATTGTCGTTCACTATGTTATTCTTCACGGGATAAAAGCATCGCTTATCAGAGCTGAAGAGTCCTGAAAGTCTACGACAGCTGGATCAGGATATGATTGAGGTTTAAGGACCAGCATAGAGCATGAATACTAAAGTCATGGAATAGAAAGGTTTCTTCTTTAAAATCGATCTGACTTTGCATTGAGATAAGACACAGTAAAACTGGCTGATGGAGTCGTTTATTTGTACAGATGGAGAGCTTGTAGGTGAACAAGAGACTGTTCCAGAAGCTAGTGGTCTCAGTGATAGTCTGGTCTAGAGAAAGGGCTCGGTGAGTGATTTAATGATTGTATTTAACCCTAGAGAGTCATCAGAGTGGGACTATGACTGTTCGGGACTGAAAACAGGAGAACCTGAGATGTAGATGAGGTTTGAGACGTGTTTGGATGGTGGTTTAATGAGGTTGGTTGTTTTAGTTTCATTTTTATTGCCTGATTACTATTTTCTGCCTTGTCTGAACTTTGAACTTTGATGGTACCTTAAAAAGCTGATCTGGATTGAGTCGTTCTAGTTGAGGCTGGCTGCTCCACAGAGACAGACAGTTTGACTTATTATAGTGAACTCTGAATAAACAGGAAGTGGTCAGCCTCTAGGAGCAGGGAGCTGGGTTAGATACGATTCTGGCAAGCCACAAAGACGGACGCAGGCTAACCTAAAAACCTAAAAAAAAAAGCTATTTTTTTAAGCTTCCTCCTCATGCTCTTTATAGGACTGACTGAAGCCTTCATGCTGACCTTTGACTTCTGATTTCTTCTGTTTTTCTTCTCTTTTTTTGATCATCTCTGTGATACGATATTGGTTTTATTCTGCTGTTAATTCATATAAGTCAGAACTATGATAATTTAAATCCTGATAACTTTATTCTTTTTGTTAAGTTTAATAAAGTTCTGATGAATAGCAATCTGTAACAGGCCCTCGACCACGAGAGTGGCGGATGGCTATGTAATGATGTACGGCTAAAGGGACTCAATGTGTGAATGTCATTTTATAAAGAAATAAAGCGTTTGAAGCTAAAGTACTCTGTCTAATCCTCTTTATTTACTGTCACTGACTCTGATCATTTAAATGAGAGATTTCCTGGCGATAATTTTGATTAAGGAGGCAGAAATTTGAGAGGAAAACAAGAAATCTGCAACATGGCACAAACATCAACCAGTAAAATCATGAGCTTGTCTCTGCAAAATTAACCATTTTTAATTTCAAAGGTTAAAATTTCATAAACCTTGAATTGAACACTATATTTTTTTTTATATTTAAGACCTTGTGATGAAACATATGCCACTATTTTCTTGTAAATTTAGGACTTCTTAACCTCATTACTTTTCATGTTCAATCTCAACCACTAACTTCATAATTTAGTTAATTTATGAATTTATAATCTCAAGAATTTGACAATTATTTCATAAATGCACAACTCTATAATCCCAAGACTTAATGACAACTTTATTATAATCAGACTTTTAAATATAAATGTACAACTTTAAAATCTTGTAAATGTAGAAGTACTGTTTATATCAAACCTATAATCTTAAAATTTTGTAAATTTCCATCTTTTAATTTTTTGTCTTTAACACTTAAAAAATTTGTAAATGTGTTACTTTCCCTTTTTTATTTGTAACTTTAAAAAATGATTTATGACATCAAAATTATGTAAATCAAAATCTCCAAAATTGTTTCAATTCATAACTTATTGTTTTTCAAGTCATGTCTTTAAAATTTTGATAATTTATGACTTTTATTTTTTTTTAATCTACGACTTACAAAATGTATGACTAAAACATTTTGTACATTTACAACTCTAAAAAAAAAATAATTTATTTCTCTTTTTTTGTTCATGACTTTTAAATTTTGGAAATTTATGACTTAAAATTGTTTATATGTTTCAACTTAAAAAAAAATCAAAATGCACAACTTTATATTTTGTAAATGTATGACTTTTGAATATTTTAAATCAACATAAATTTTTAAATGAACAACTCAAAATTTTTGTAAAGTAACAATTTTAAAATTTTGTTAATTTACATCTTAAAGTTTTCACATTTACAACTTTATATTTTTTCAAATTAATGACGTTTCAATTTTTTTCTAGATATATGGCTTTAATTTTTTTTTTTTTGAAGATTTTGAAATTGTGTTAATTTTTGACTTTTTGAAATTAAATTTATGACTTTAACATTTTTTATTACCATGTAAAAATGCTGTAATCTTTGGATTAGAGACTTTGTAATATTCATTATTTCTAACATTTGATCCTGAAGAATTCTATTTTAGCCCCTTTTGATGTATTTTATTCTTTTGAACAGTCCGTACAGTATATATATGTATATATATGTCCTAACTCCTCACCGTCTCTCTGAGCTTCATAAATGTACACTTTTCTTTATTATTGTTTTCCCTACCATCAACCCTCTTCCTGCTTTGACATCTAGCTGCAGCTCAGAGGATGAGATGGATCCACGCTGAGAGGATACAATGGTTCACAGAGTTGACTTAACAGATCTACTCACTAATGGGGGTCCCGTACTCGAGCACGGCTGTGTTCACATCTCTCGAGGACTGTGCCTGAGTACAATCATGTCTGAGACCTCCTCTACATGTAGACTATGGTGTGTTTGAGTTAATACTGATTAAATGAGGCAGGGTCATGTGTGCCCTTAATTTTTCATTGTCTCTAATAAATCTCATGTCTAACAAAGACTTCATGTCTTTTGTTCTAATACTTCCCTAATCAATCCTCCTGTATCTTTCATCTCATGTCTCCTACAGAGCACTCGTGTCTTCTGTGTTTCTAATGTCCATGTTTGCAGAGCTATCCTGGTGGACTGCGGATTCATTCAGCAGCTTCTCTCCATTCAGCTCAGAGCTAATTGATGGCTGAGGGGAGGGAGGGCGAGTGTGTGTGCAGAAAAAAAAAAAAATCTTATGAATGAAACCCAGTCTGGTGACGTCAATGGGGGGACTCTTGACGCAGGAGTCACGTGGCGCGGGAGGGCGGAGGTATAAGAGCTGCAGCGGCTGTCCGAGGTGCTGAAAACGGGAGAAACCGAGGAGAGGAATCCCGGGAGAGGAGAGCCGGAGGAGACAAACAAACAAAAACAACAACAACATAAAACAAAAATAACAACATAAACAACAAAGAAGAGAGGGGCTCTGCTCGTGACAGCGGGACCTCCAGCTGCTCAGAGTGACGCGTCAGGGAGGGGAGGCTGGAATCCCCCCATCTGCTCCCACCGAGCCCAAAGTAAGTCCCAACTTCTCCACATCCACTCTGCCTGCTCTGCTGTGGGTTATTATCCTTCAGGATGAGCCCCTCTAAAGAAGTTTGATGTTTTTACGGTGCGTAAAAAGAGGCGAAGAAACATAAAAAAAGGCTTTTACGCACAAGAAGTATCACAGCTAACATATTTAAACGATTATAGAGATAGACTTTGAGGTAAATGTGGCGTTGTTTGCTTGGAGAAGAATAATTTATGAAACTGACAGCATCTTCAATGCTTTTACGCACGTGGACAATCACATTTTATTTAATTAATTAAATTTTGATGTAAAAAATGCGCAAAATGGTGCTGTTTGTTTGGCCAGGGAGGACAACATTTAACATGCTTTTACGCATTCCATACACTCAGATCATTTAGGCTGGAATTTTTATGTGAAAATCTGCTGTTGGCTCACAAAAAGGGTTGATTTTTTTTGTCAGAAACCTTCTAAAATGCCTTTACGCTCATGACAAAATCACACTACTTTCTTTAAACTGAATTTTGATTGAATCATGAGAAGAAATGCTGCGGGTTTTTTGGCTAGATGAGGTTTTCCTATGCAGAAGAAACATTTGAAATGTTTTTTACGCAAATTTAAATGCTCGTAGAGGTGAAAAATGCGCCACTGGCTTCCAAAAAAAAGGTTCACTTTGAACCAGAAAACATCTAAAATGCTTTTACGCACATCAGCAGTAACACCTCGGTGTATTTAAATTATTTTTAGATTAATTTCCTTTTAAAAAATGCCCTTGGTTGTTGTATGTTTCATTTTTTAAGGAATCTTAGATGATTCTTTAGATTAATTTTGAAGCAACAATGCGCAAAAAAAGGCGCTGTCTGTGCGATAAAGGTTTCCAAAATACCTTACGCGCATGATCAACAACCTAAAATGATCCTTTGGAGGAATTTGGTGTGAAAATGCGCATTTTTTAAGAGATGCGGTTTTAATGGTGTTTGGCTGGAGCTGATTTGACTCTTCTTTGTTTGGAGACAACACACGGGCAGCTGTATTGTCCTCCTCTTCCTCCTCCTCCCATCATCATCATCTTCATCATCTTCATCCCATCCCTCGTCACCATGACTCGCTCTGCCCAAAATAACCAGATTGATAATGAAGCTGATCTGGAGCCAGAGAGGCTGTGGTTTCTGGGGAGTCTTTGTCGTGTGTCGGTCACGTCCACGCTCGTGTTTTTGTCTTTCTTGTGTTTAATCTTCAGTGATCTTTAATCTGACCTCAGGCCTTATTAATCCAGACTCTCTCTCTCTCTCTCTCTCTCTCTCTGCTGAGCCGTGCTGCATGTTGGATCGTGTTTTTCTCGCTGCGTGTTTCCACATCATCATCATCATCCTCTGCATTCCCGCCACCTCCGCTGCAGCTGCGGAACATGCGCACGCCTCCTCCGCTCAATTATCCTCCTATTAATGTTTAAACACGGTTGCAGCAATTTCTGCAATAGAATCCTCTCCTTCATCCAAACATGATTTTTTTTACAGTCTGAATTTAGTCATGCTTTAATCTGGTGCAGATTTTATTTTTTGCATGTTTTAATAAGCAGAAAATTTACGCAGAAATTCCTGCAGACCTTTTCCAGTGTCTGCAGCGCAGCGTGGCTTCGTGCCATGCAGCACCATAGAGACCAATTTAAGAACACATGTGGGCGTGTTTTCTGATATTTCACAATGAAATGGCACTGTCAGTGCACGTGTTGCACTTTGGGAGTGTTGAGGATTTCAGCACCAGACCCCCCCCCCCCCAAGAACAGCCTCACTGCTGCATAAATCCATCTAGGGTTTAATTTTTTCATCTATCGCCCGTTCCCTATTTCTTTTTTTGCATATTTGTCACACTTAAATGTTTCAGATCATCAAACTAATTCTAGTATCACACAAAATAACCCGAGTAAATACAAAAGTCAGTTTTCAAATGATGATTTCATTTGTTGATGAAAAAGTAATTGCCTCCCAAACCTAAAAACTGGTTGCTCCACCCTTGGCAGCAACCACTACACGCAAGAAAGTATTGTATTTGTAATTAAGGTAAAGCCCACTCTTTCTAAACTGTGTTAACTCCCCAAAATTGTGCTGTGAACATCCTTTACAAACACTCAACAGTGTTTTATTTGCTGAATAGTCGTAGTGGTCACATAAGGTTAACAAACTCCCATGGAACGCCTAACCTTGCAAAGCAGATGGATACGCCCCTTTTCGTGTTTCTCACTGGCGAATCCATCTTGCAAAGCTCCCGTCTGAACCGTTTGGGCCCGGTTAGAAAGTGACAGGACCAATCAGCCACGAGGGGCAGTACTTTTGGGTGTGGCAGAGTTGTGTTGTATGCAAGCGGCAACAAGAGGCCGGTGCAGTTATGGTGGAAGACATTAGCGTGCAGCTGCTAATGCTTTATCAGAACTTGACGACATTTCTACGTTTAAAGAAGAACAAAAAACAGCGATGAGTTGTTTGCGTTTCAAAAACGACAAAAGTTGTGTACTGACATGTCTACAGTCGCCATGGTTCACGACATGCAGTTCTCTATGGAGTTGAGTCCTTCAGTAGCTGCACACTTTGGTAGCAGTTACGTGACATGTTTTGTTGCTCTGATTGGCCCATAAAGATGTGACAGAAGATTCATCCAATCACCCTCCAAGTTTTTTTTTCAAAGGCTCTGCCCTTTCCCAATCACTGTGTATGAGAGGTTTACCAGATGGATGTGTGAAACAAATTCATCTGGCGTGTCAGGTTATGGCACAACTAGAATTGGCTCAAAGCACTGGGAAACACTGACCTAACCCCTCCCCTAATTCTAACCCTAACCCTTTTCCTCTACACAGAAATGTAATCCCACTTTTTCCCCATAACTCCTTTCCCCCCACCAGAATTGTAATCAAATTTTGTCCCGTAACCCCTTCCCTTAAACCCAAACCTGTTCCCTAATCCTAACCCTAACCATTTCTCCCTTAACAGAACAATAATCCCACTTTTTTCCCCTAACTCCTTCCCCCTTACCAGAATTGTAATCCAATTTTGACCTTAACCCCTACCCTTAATCCTTTCCCTAATCCTAACCCTTTCTCTAATTCTAACCCTAACCCCCTCCCCCAAACCAGATTTCTTACCAGATTTTTCCACTAACCCTTACTCTTGCCCAAACCCTTTCCCCCTTACCAGCATTGTTATCTGATTTTGTCCCCCAGTATTTTCCCTCAAGCAAGCATTTCCCCTAAATCTACCCCTAATTCTAACCAGAATTGTAATCAGATTTTCCACCCTAACCCTAACCCTAACTCCTTCTACTTTGGCTGAATTGTAATCCAATTTTGTCCGCTAACCCAAACCCTTCCTAACCTGACATGCCAGATGGATTTATTTCACACATCCATCTGGAAATCCTTCCATAGACGGCGTTTGGGAAAGGACAGAGCCTTTGAAAAAAAATCTCAGAGGGTATTGGATAAACGTTCAGTCTGTCACATCTTTATGGGTCAATCAGATCAACAAAACACGTGACGTCGTAGCCCCAAACTGAGGTGTGCCGCTACCTATGTATAATGCAAACCATGGCGACTGTAGACATGTCAGTACACAATTTCTGTCGTGTTTGAAAAGAAAACAACTCACTGCTGTTCTTTGTTCTTCATTTAATGAAGAAATGTCGTCAAGTTCTGATAAAACTTACGCTTTAGCAGCATCCACGCTAATCTCTTCTGCCATAACTGCACTGGCCTCTTGTTGCCGCTTGCATACAACACAACTCTGCCACGCCCAAAAGTACTGCCCCTTGTTGCTCATTGGTCCTGTCACTTTCTAACCGGACCCAAACAGTTCAAATGGGAGCTTTGCAAGATAGATTCGCCAGTGAGAAACACGGAAAGGGGCGAATCCATCTGCTTTGCAAGGTTAAACCCTTCCCTAATCCTGGCCAGAATTGCAATATGATTTTTTGGGAAGTTGACTATATTTCCATCCTAACAGTAGTTCATCAAAAAGAGAGGCAGATTGCAGCCAGATTGTCTTGAAAACGTAAAAGCACTGGTGAAACTGACCAATCCCATCTTTCCTTTTCCCTGCAGGTATTCTGATTCTTCAGGCCCAGCTCTGCGCGGCCATGACTGGGTACCACCATGCCTCAAGTGCCCTTACACTGCTGCTCCTCCTGGCGGGGGCCTCCCTCCCCCGTCCTTCCAAACCCACCCCAATTTACGTCCCTGAGGAGGACGATAACCGGCACAGAGACTCTCCTGCTCTGACAGAGACAGGAGGCGAGGAGAGAGGGGAAGAAGAGCGACGATCACTGAGGAATGAGGAGCCAGAAGAGGAAGAGGAGCTCTTTAAAGATGTAGATCCAAAAACCCTGGCAGCTGTGCTGCTGGAGGCACTGAATCGCTCGGACGTGGGGAGGAGGAGGGAGGAGGAGATGAATGCTGAGACAAAGGAGGAAAACAGAGAAGTGAGAATGATGAAGGGAGCAGACAGACACAGAGATGGGCGACAGGAGATAGAAATGCTGATGGCTGCTCAGGGGAAGGAGAGGGAGCAAGAGGAGAAAGAGGAGAGGAGGAAAGCTCAGGAGGAGGAGGAGAAGATGACAGAGAAGGTGACCAGTAGGACTACAAGCCAGATGGTGCAGGTCCAAGCAGAACCACAACCCCAAAGTCCAGAGGGAGGTGGAGAGAACGGGACACAAGGATCGAAAGGCAGCAATGAAGAGGAGGAGGAGCAGCTCAGCCCTGAGGAACTGAAGAGCCTAGAAACTATGATGAAGGAGTTCCCTCGTCTGAACACGGCCACTAAAAGAGAGGGCGAGCTGAATCAGAGAGAGAGCCGGGGATGGAGCAGCTACAATGAGGTCTTACCTGTCAAAGGAAGTGACATCGCCATGACCAAGAAGAAGCTGAAGTGGCAGGAGGAGACCCAGAAAGGGATCACCTTCCCGGACTTCAGGGAGGGGAACTTCATGGATGACTTTGAGGACCAAGCAGAGAACAATGCCATCGAGTCGCAGCTTCCTTCAGAACCAGAGCAGACAGAGCCAGAGGAGGAGGAGGAAGTGCTGAGTCCCGAAGAAGAGGAGGCTCAGGCTAAAGCTGAGCAGGAGGAGATGAGGAGGCAGGCAGCGGAGGCACAGCGAGCCAAGATGGAGGAGGAGAAGCTGGCGGACATCGCGTCTGATATGCTGCTGCGCTATATGGTGAAGCAAAACAACAGGAACAGGAAGTACAGCTCGTCTCTGTCCAATGCCGCTGAGGACAAACGGTCTGACGAGGAGCAGGAGGCAGCGGAGGAGGAAGACCTGGACCCTGAGACCATCGACAAGCTCATCGAGATCTCCAGCAAGCTCCACCTCCCCGCCGATGACGTGGTTGACATCATCAGTGATGTGGAGAAGAAGAAGAAGAAGGACGTCCCTCCAGATGTCTCGTCTCGTTGGCAGCGCCCTCTATCCCCTCTCTCTTCCGCCTTCTCTTCCACCAAAGGTTTGTCTTCACCACCGACTAATCAAAACAGCTTCCCTGTCTCCAAGCAACCATCTCCAGCTGTCAATCTCCTCAAATCCTGGTTCACGGAGAAGACGCAGTCAAAATCACAGGATCTATGGAGCAAACCTCTGCGAACCAACCAGAATCTTTGGTCTAAACCTCAGAAACCAATCAAACAGGAAGTCTGGAAGCCTGTACGGACTGGTTACCCATTTTACCCATACAGATACCCCTCCTATTACCAGAGGAAGCCCTACCCAGAATACTACCCCATCTACTTCCCTCCTCCCCCCAGACCCAAACCCCGGTACTTCCTCCCTAAACCTGCCTACAGCCACTTAAACTCCATGGATGACACCTTCACCTTCCCGCCCAAGCACCGTTACCACAGCTGGGTCCAACCGCGGCTGAGGAACCCCCCTGCCAGCCTTCAACAGAAACCCTACTACCCCAGCTACCCCGTCCCTCTGTACCCTCGGACATTTCGAGTCCCAATGGTCCCTCCACAGCAGAAGCCGTTTTACTTCTCAGCTCCGGCCGCTGCAGCGACCAGAAACAGCAATTTTTACGAGACAGGGAAGCAAATGGGAAGCCGTGATGACCTGGAGAAGTACATCCAGCAGATTCTTCTGAAGAGACCGCAGATATCGAACTGAAAAAACAAAAGAAGAAGAAGAAAAATAGGATAGATGAGCAGGAAAGAGTGTTCTTTATGATCCTTATTTCTGGTTTTCTTTAAATCTGTCAGAAATTCCCTTTATTTTGATTGGACAGAGGACTTTTAGGTAAAATGGTACTCTGAAAGGAAAGTAAGAGTAAAGATTTACATCTCCTGTTCGTCTGTGCAGGCAGAGGGAGAACAGGATGAATGTTGGAAAGGCGTGACATTATCACGCTGGAACTGTTCATCCAAACTCCCGACACATTCTCCATGTGGACGTTTTTAAACGCCAACAGAGGAGGACGCTTGACCATGCTGTTACCTGTACCTTTAAGAAAATCTCTCAACCAGTCGTAGGCAGTGATGGATGCTGGGAAATGTTTCTTATAGCAGCATTTGTGTCGTTATCTCAGGCAGGAAAAATTGATAAATGTTTCAGAAATGGCCAAAAGTATGTGGACACGCAATAATAAAGTCACTTCTACATCCCTAATAGGCCCAAAGATACTGAACAGTCTGACTAAAGACGGTGTATAAGAAGTGGACAAAAACCTGAAGCCAATGCAGATGTGCCTTAAACCTGCATTCTTCAAATGCTCAGTGGGGGGGGGGGGGCAAAAATAGGCCTCATTAAACAGATGTCTATGATAAAATGTTGCAACAGTTTCAGCCAATTTATTCCCCTGTTAAACATTTAACTAACCACTTAATGGTCTCAACGTCTTGTTGAAGTCGTTTTCAACACCCCTTGTCCATTTAGTAAACTATGGTCCTATTTAAGGTCAACGAGACTGGAAAGAGGGGGTGGGGGTTAATCCATGGCAGCCAGAGAGAATCTCTGTGACAATATTTGGTAGGAAGATGGATCTGGACAGGATGATGCGGTCACTTCTACTACTTAAAGCCCCCATCTGTTGGGGTGCTGTTGGATCAGGCCCCATTAAGAGGGTGTCCTACTATCGTTGAAATTGCACATTTTGAACCAGTGCTTGGCTTTACAACTTTTCAGTCCTTGGGGCCTCCAAATGGTCTGGGGCTCCAAGTAGTTGCCTGTTGAAAAGCCAGTCCTCTTTTTTCTGTCCAGGTATCCATAGGTTACTGACTGAAAACTGAATTCGATGACATCCACGACTTACATGCACTCTTTGGCTGAGTCCTGATCCATGAAGGCAAAGAAAGGAGCCCCCTCCAACTGTTTGACCTTTTCAGATGCACAATCAAAAAGACCAACAAGAACTGCAGTCTGCGCTCAGATGTGTTTAGTGTTTTTCATTTCTAGGCATGGCAACTTACAAACCATAAAAAAGGCGAAATGGGGCTGAGCCTTATAGTGCCATTGCAAGGCATCAAAATTTGATGAGCTGCCTTGGCCACACCATTTGAGTTGTTGACAAGAGATGAATAACTTTTCGTAATTAACATCTCTCCTAACTGTAATCTAAACACGAAGTTGATGTTATTAACAACATAGGAGAAGTTTATCTGATGATGACCCTTGTAAATGGTCAAAAATACCCTGATTCAAGCTTGTTTAGTCAAAATTATGGATTTACTGTTGGATTTCGGTGTGAGTCCAAGAGGCTTTTTGTGCATCAAGCTGCACAAACCTGTAAAATTTCATTCATATCGAGGCATTTCACAAACATCATCCGCAAAAAACATCACATTTTTAACCAGGTCTGATGTATGTGCCAAATATGAGAACTGAGATTTTCCAGAGGCACACTCCAATTCACAGTAGATTTCACCACTACCCCTATTACTCTGTTTCAAGGGACAAGGAGGCACTGTAAATATAGGAGAAGGGGTAAAAGTTGCACCATGGCAAGACATAAAAACTTGACAAGCCACTATGGCCATGCCATATTAACAAGATATTAACAAATTTAAGCAATTAACTCCTCTGTTTATGTACACCAAACATGACATTCATAAGATGACCAACATAGGAGACGTTGGTCTGGATGTCACCCATGGAAATGGTCCAAAATACACCAAATTTAGTAATTTATTCATAATGGTTGCCTTCCTGTTGGAATTTGGTTGTGGGTCCAGGAGGCACTGGAAATCAAGGGTTAGTGGTAAAAGCTAGAAACAATTTGGCATGCAGGATTTTAAATCAGAATGGACCAAAATATGGATTTAAAATTGTGCTGATATAAGAAATATCCCAATATTTATGATACCCGTGCCATAAGACTTTGGTGATACGAACAGGAATGCTAGGGTGTCCGCATACTTTCGGCCATCTACATAAACAACATATTTTATCTCATAAAGATGAAACCAACATACACCATGATGTGAGTATGGCCTCACGCTGAAGCCACTCTCTGTTTCATCTTTAAATAATACATTTCAAAGTAAATGTATTATTTTATTTGTATGAAAAGCTGCAAAAAACTGTTCTTTGATAAAATGAACTCCACACCCCCTCTGCAGCTTTTTATAGTGAACATAAAGCTCCAAACAACATGTTTCCCGAGTGCTCAGTGCAGCCACGCTCTCTCTGCTATAATGGCTCGATGAGTCATCCTTTTGCATAACTTCAATTACCTTGTTGCTATGGTGCCAAACCCCGGCCAAAGTCTATATGGCATTCTTTTACAGCTGACGCCTTTGCAGGGATGCAGCGGTGCAGCCGAACATACGTGTGGTTTGAGATAAAGATTGTGCTTTTAAAGGACAAGGCTGCGGGGATGTGATTACATCAATCAAACCCGTAAAAACACCAAACCACGACATGCTGATTCATTCCTCAGTACTTAAAAACCTGCTGATAGCTCTCAGCTCAAAGCTCTCTGGGTCCAAGAGAAGATTTATGTTTATTAGCCAAAGACTTAATATTTCGCTAAAACAGCTTACCAGGTTGTTTTTACCTCCTCCTGGTTTTATCTATCTATCCATCCCAGTGTTTTAATGATTATATTTTTACTTTTTAAGTAGGGCGTTTTCATAAGATAGGTATGCAGACATGGATTGAATCCATCAAAAATCACATGCTAAATGTTGCACATTGTCTAAATATTTTTTGAGGATGCTTTTTTACCTTTATTTTTAAAGGACAGGACAGTGGATTGAACTTTCTTGCACAGTGCACATCCTAACCGCTGGGACATCTTCATCCCTACATTGTCCAAATATTCTAATGTTGCCAACATATTTGCAGGAGTTTGGCTACAATTTTGGGTAATTTCAAATAAGAATATTGGGCCTGTGTGACTCTGTATTTGTGGCTGTGTTATCAAAAAGGCAATGCTGTCAGTATTGAAACCATAATTTTGATGTGGTAAATGTCTGAAATCAAAGCATTATACATCAAATCTTTTTTTTACATGCACTCCTGCATATGTCTTAACGCATAACAGTGTTAAACACTGTTTTTGACTGAATAAGTATTTTGAAGCTTTAGCCTACCTCTAAGTCCTGGCCTGTGTGTTCAACAAAAAATAAATTAAAAGTGGCAACACCTTCTGCCTTGCAGGAATCTAATGTCATAACCAAATCACATAGCAAGAAGACATTGCCACTTCGGAAACAACTCTTCTACCTAACATATGAAATTCATCCAAGAAATGATAATAGTAAATTAGAAATTAGACTTTATTAGGTACAGTATTTATGTTATTGACCCTTTCTTTCAACCTCATCCCCACATCCTTTAACCCTAAACCTCATCCTTATAACCCGACATCCCTAGACCCATACCCTCATCCCTACATCCTTGAACACTAAACCTCACCCCTTTAACCCACCACCCCTAGACCCATACCCTCACCCCTACATCCTTTGACACTAAACCTCATCCCTATAACCCACCACCCCTAGACCCATACCCTCATCCCTACATCCTTCGACACTAAACCTCATCCCTATAACCCACCAACCCTAGACCCATACCCTCATCCCTACAACCCTATATTCCAGGACTCTTACCTTCATCCCTACATCCCTCCACCCCTACATCTATCACCTCTTATCCATATCCCCACTTCCCCATCCTTCAACCCTAACCCTTATCCCTACATCCCTTGAATCTACCCTCATCCCTACATCTCCAGGACCCTAGCCCTCATCCCTACATTCCTAGACCTTTACCCTCATCCCTAAATCCTTCAACCCTTATACTCATCCCTAAATCTCTGGACCATTACTCTCATCCCTACATCCCTAGACCCTTATCCCTACATCCCTAAATCTCTAGACCATTACTCTCATCCCTACTCCCCGGGACCCTGGCCCTCATCCCTACATCCTACAACCCCTATCCTTATCCCTACATCCCTGAACCCTTTCCCTCATCTTTACATCCCCGTTTCCTAGGTCTACACACCCATTTCTACATTCCTACATCTCTTGACACTTAACCTCATCCCTAAAATCCAATATTCCTAAACCCCACCCCACTATCCCTCCATCCTATAACCCTAACCCTACTTCCATAGACCCTACCTCATCCCTACACCCTTGAACCTTCTTTCATCCATACCGTCATCCCTATATCTTTTGACTTTTATGTTATTCCAAGATTCTTACTCTGATTCCTACCAAATTAGTTTAGTCAAGCTTATTTTGTCACCGCTGATGCTTGCTTGTATCAGTTACAGTTTGTTGAACAACTGAACTCTTAATTAAATAACTGCAGCAACTAAAGAGATTTTACTTTAGTCTTTTAACCATGATTGAGCTCTCTGGGATGGAGGAAAAGACAGGAGGATAAATGCAGAGTATAAGCTATCGTTATACATATTAATAATTTGTTTATTTGGTGAAAATCAGCAGCCTTGTCCTTTAAAACGCTTTATGGTTTCATTAAAGTGCCACTAAAGCGCCCTTTAGCTCAGTGAGACATTCAGAGTTTTTATTTCCTCATTTTCACCATCGTCTTAACGTGTCTATGCTGTCTGTTGGACATTTAGTGAATGTGAGCAGAAATCTGCAGCCTTACATCTCATCACTGTGACATCCCAACCACAGTAGATCCTTTTACCTTTAAACCACTTAAAAACACAAGGCGAGGGGGTTTTCACTGTGTGGATCAGAAACTTTATAAATGATTGTAAAAAATGTTTTTTAAAAGGATTGTACTGCTGAGGATTCCTTTCTTTACATACCGGGCCCAGATAATAAGTGATCAATGACATCTTCAGTCTATTGAAGACATCTGTCAGCAGGACAGAAGCAGTTATGTGTCGTTTCTGTATTGGTGTGAAGCCAAAATAAATCTGACAATCTCATTATCAAATGAAGATGAAAACAAGGCCGTTAGGTTTTTAAGGATTTTTTGTATTTTTAATAATTTATTGTTTTTTATGCAATGAAGAAAGAGGCTAGAGCTGATGGTACAGTGTCTGCACGTTTATGTATACTTGCATCTAAATCTTCTAATCGAGCATCAATGAAAAAGCCTAAAAAAAACCTCAAAGATGAAGAAATGAAGACGTCAGTGTACCTTTAATCCATTGTGTGTCTGTGGATGTACTTTGTTGTAACCATCGTAATAAACATGCGTTTGCTGGATGTAAATACGCGCATGTCAATCTCTACTTTTGCTACACAGAAAGAAACAAATAAAGTCGACTATTTTTATTACCAAATGCTTCATTGTGGACACAGAGAATTTTTATTTCACGTGTTTCAGGAGTTCATGTACACCACGTTAAATATGGGGTCAAACCTTGTCCAGGGGCAGAGACCACGGATCAACCACATCCCATTTCTATGACAAACATATTTAAGTTTGTCTTTCTCAGTCTCATTGTGCTGGTTTGACTACTCGGATTTACTTTTTATCACTTGTCTCCTAATCTAAATACAGGTATCAAAAGGGAGTATCATCCATCAAGCCATACTCTTATTCCTACATCCCTAAACCCATGGACCTTAACCCTTCTTACATCCATTGATCTTTCAACTCTACCAACAACCTTCTATCCCTAGACCCCTACCCTCATCCATACATCCCTTCACGCTTAACGTCATCCCTACATGCTTAACGTCATCCTTACATCCCTTCACTCTTACCCTCACCCCTCTATCCCTAGACTCTTACCCCCATCCCTACATCCCAAGACCCAAACCCTCATCTCTGCATCCCTGGACTCTTGCCCTCATGCCTTGGACCATTATCCTCATCCCTATATTCCTTGACCCATACCCCCATCCCTACATTCCTAGACGCAAACCCTCATCCCTAAATCCCTGAACTCTTCACCTTATCCCTGGACCCATACCCTCATTTCTACACCCCTGGACCCTTACCCTCATCCCTACATCCCTGGACCCTTGCCCTTAAACCTACACCCCTAGACCCAAACCCTCATCTCTACATCCCTAGACTCTTACCGTCATCCCTACATGCCTAGATCCAAACCCTTTTCTACCAATCACCAATTTTTGGCCACTTTTTTCCTATTTTTGCTCTATTTTACCACTTTTAACCCATTTCTACCACTTTTTTGTTTTTATTTTTTTACATTTTAACCAGTCTTTCCTTCCTGTTTGCCACTTTATACCTATTTTTTTCACTTATCACCTTTCCCTACTTTTGGCCATTTTGAGATGTTTGAAAAATTGTTTACAACTTTTAACCTTTTCTGCCAATACTTTGTTTTTACCAGTTTTTGTCGGATCTCTGCCATTTAAAAAAAATTGTAACCCCTTTGTCCAATTATCATCCATTTTGTTACTTTTTTGACAACTTTAAACTCATTTTTGCCACTTTTTTACCACTTTTAGGCAATTTTCAAAAAATTTTTAACCAATTTTTGTAGCTTCACTATAATTTTCTCAGCTTTTCACCTATTTTTGCCTCTTTTCACCCACTTACACAACTTCTTCTTACCACTTTCAATCATTTTTTGCAGGTTTTTGCCCTTTCTGCCACTTTTCTAGCCCTTACAACCAATTTTTGTCACCTTCATTCAATTTTTGTCACATACAACCAAGTTTTTCCACTTTTATCTCAGTTTATTCTACTTCATTTTCTGGCATCCTGATGTTTGTTCACATTTTGGCTTAGCCCTGAAGTCTAACACTACTTTCCTAATGGTTTAGTTTGGTATGATCATGCACATTATTAACAGCACCAATAAAAGGTAAATCTGTGTTAAGAAAAGGGGGATACATTTTTAACAAGGCTATATTTTCCTACAGTGCTACTTCAATAAATAAAACAGAGTTATTACAGATTAACTTAACAGTTGACTACGATCTGCTGACCTCCATGGGCCCCCAGTTTGGCTTAAAGTTCTTTCCTTCACACCCTGACCACCCCCACATATGGCCTTAGTGATATGTAGAGATCCTTTAAGGGAGGGATTCTCTGTAAAAATGTGAAAACATGAACTGATACTGACAGATAAAAATGAGACAACATGCTTTTTCAACAGCTTAGATCAGAGGATTGAGGCCAAAAAGTTCCTGTGATGAATAAATGATGATTAATCGATTTAATTAATGATGATAATCCCCCTGAGTGATCCTGTCACAGAAGACTGAGTCAAAGAGGACATGATCAGGCTGCTAGGGTGGATCAGAAGTCTGAGCCTTCATCATCATCATGATTAGAGGTTCCAGCCTTCACCATCATCATCATCATTATGATCAGAGGTTCCAGCCTTCATCATCCTCATCACCATTATGTTTAGAAGTTACAGCCGTCATCATCACCATGATCGGAGGCTCCCGCCTTCATCCCCCTCACCCTCGGAGGCGTCTTCTGGGCTGATGATCCAACACCCACATACAGCACTAACAGCAGAGGCATGTTCATGTCACGCTCCAACAAAGTTCTGGAGGTGAGTAGGAGCGTGTGAGGACTTGAAGAGGCTGAAGACACGATGAAGAGACACGAGTGAATAAAAGTAGGATGATAAATTTAGATTCACAGAAATAGACTCAAACCAGAGTCTGATGGTAAAAATAACACAGAAAAAAGGGGAGATGAAAGGGGGAGAGAAGTCAAAAGAGGGGAGGGGAGTGAGGATGGATGCAGTTCTGCCCGTGGCAGAGAGGTGCAGTGATTCATGATGTCACGTGGTGAAGACTGGGTGACTCATCCACCAACATCATCATCATACAGCCTCTGCAGAGAGAGAGAGAGAGAGAGAGAGAGAGAGAGAGCAGCTGATCAAACAGATTAATGAGCATGTCAAAGTCAACATGAAACACACAAAGGAGGCTGGAGCACATTAACACCAGTATTAGCAAGAGGCTGGATCATCTGCTAATCCAGTAGTTCCCAAACCTCTTCTGCTGGATGATTAAAATATCAGTTTACACAGAAAAACCATTCTCACTAAAGCAAGATGTGGTAAAGGGAATAATTTAACTGTCTCTTTAGAACAAACAATTATGAGATATGACTGATAAGACATTACTTAAAGGATCTCTGTTGTTTTAGATGTGGTGTCTGATGGAGGTTTGCTGTCAGCCCAACATCTACCTGGAAGATCTGCCAGGAAAACTGCCCTGTTTTGTTGGTAACGTAAACAGTATACATTGTTCTTATTTAGTTAATCTGAGTCACTCTGATGACCACTCAACAACAGTCACAGAGTCACTCTGATGACCACTCAATAACAGTCACAGGGTCACTCTGATGACCACTCAACAACAGTCACAGAGTCACTCTTATGACCACTCAACAACAGTCACAGAGTCACTCTTATGACCACTCAACAACAGTCACAGAGTCACTCTGACGACCACTCAACAACAGTCACAGAGTCACTCTTATGACCACTCATCAACAGTCACAGAGTCACTCTGACAACCACTCAACAACAGTCACAGAGTCACTCTGATGACCACTCAACAGTCATGGAGAAACTGATGACTTTTCAACAGTCCCCAAATCACTCTGATGAACACTCAACAATCATGGAGTCAATCTGATTTCCACTCAACAGCAGTCACAGAGTCACTCTGAGTACCACTCAATAGAGTGGTGCAGTCATGACATAATTTTGTAGGCATACCTGGAAGTTAGCGTCGCATGGCTTCCCTTAGCATCGAGCCCTTTTCTCAGTGGGTTTTTGGATTATTGCTGAAAATAAGATCTGTGTCCAATGAAAGTTTATGAAACTTACACGTTTTGTCCATAAAGATAATCTTCATGAATTGATGATATAAGCATCATATCTGTTTTTTTAATCTAACTGACTAAAGTAAAAACAGCTAATGTCATGCTATATTACACTACAACACGGTCAACTGAATTTAACTTCATCATTCGCGGATGCATGTGAATGGCAGGCTCAGCTGTCACGCTTCAGATTATGTACAGTCTTCCTGACAGACGCTGTAGTCCTTGTTAGCTATCTTTTAGCAACCGCCTTTGTGGAATGACACACAATTAAAAGGTGGGGCACGTTTCAGATGTATTTTATGTTGTAGGATAAAATGTTAAACTCTCTTGGGCTAATGTTCACCACAAACCTTATTTCAGGCATTTAAGTGAAAACTCATTCAAAAATTCCATAGACTTTCAGACAAGGGAACCAGAAGTGCTAAAATGCTAACTCACGTCCGTGTTTTAGGACTCTTTCCCGCACCACTCTAGTCATAAAATTACTCTGACACTATCCAAAGTCATGGAGTTACTCTTTTGACTACGCAACAGTCAGAGAGTCACTCTGATGACCACTCAACAGGCAGAGTTACTTTGATGACCACTCAACAGTCAGAGAGTTACTTTGATGACCACTCAACAGTCACAGAGTCACTCTGATGACCACTCAACAGTCAGAGAGTTACTTTGATGACCACTCAACAGTCACAGAGTCACTCTGATGACCACTCAACAGTCAGAGAGTTACTTTGATGACCACTCAACAGTCACAGAGTCACTCTGAAAACCACTCAACAGTCAGAGAGTTACTTTGATGACCACTCAACAACAGAGTCACTCTGATGACCATTTTTAAACTGATCAGGTACCACTGATCCTGAACAAGAGGAAGAAAATAAAACAAGAGATCAGGTCTTCAGAGATTATAGAAAAATGCTTTGTTTCATGAGTTTAGAGTTTACATTGAAGGTTAAAACTCTAGTGGTTTTGAAATGCCATGACCTGTAGACTAGTAGAACTGTTTCTGGAAACCTAAATCTTTCATCAATTCAGTCACCAACTTTTAAAGCCACTAATGTTAACAGCTGTGGACATATGCACGTAAGTTTTATCTGTTTATTTCTCGAAATCTTGTCGCGACACGTCAAAACAGAACATAAAATTGTAAGAACACATAATAAACCCAGTGTAACAGCCAATATTTCAGATCTGATGAAAATTTTACTACATACACCGTCCAACGGTAGCGTGGCCGAGCGGTCTAAGGCGCTGGATTAAGGCTCCAGTCTCTTCGGGGGCGTGGGTTCGAATCCCACCGCTGCCAATAAGCTCTTTTAGTGACAACAACTTAAAATGCTTTGGTCTATAAATCTCGGGTGGGTGTCTAATTTTAACCAAAAGCCATATGCTAACGACTAAACGCGTTTGTCAGTGCTAGATTCTTGCCTTAGAACCACTGACTGTCAGCTCTTTGTGGTTCTTATCCCTGCGAGAAGTCTTGCAGGTACAGATGTGGTCTGTTTTATGGTTCTGGCAGGGTTGTGGTGCATGAACTTTAACAGCTTAAATCAGAGGGTAAGTCTGTTCGAATACGAACTTACAATACCTGATAGTCATAAACGAGGGCGTTATGTTCGTGAGCAGTTTGTGTTAATCCGGAAGTTAAATCACTTGCCTTCAAGTTAAAACGCAATATATATATATTTTTTTTTCTTGTCAGTTACTTTATGCGCAGGCATTAATGCATCCGTCCATATGCATTTATATATGGTGTATGTCGGTATGTGTACCGCTTGTGTTTAAGCCCTTTGAATGCCTGGAACTGATGTTCAGTATTGTCTGTTGTAGTGCCTTTAGAAAGACCGTGTTCTGTTGTTGTTGTTGCAAGTATGTTCTGATTAGTGTATCTATGCATATCCTTTTGTACTTTGACACACATTTGTGCATTACTGAATGCCAGTCTTCAGTCAGCGTATATGTATGTATATCCCTATTTTTTGTATATCTCTTTTATTAAAAAGTATATTGACCCCTTCTGTTTTTTTTTAATTCTTTTTTTAAATTCTTTTTTAAATTTTTTTGTTTTTAATTTACAGGCAAACCCCTGCAAATTGCACAGGATAATTTATTTATTCGTTCAGCGTTTTTGGTATAAGTATCTAAATTGTTTTGTTTTACTACAGTTGTATCTTACTTTAAATTCTACGGCACACATATGGTGATGACATTTCTGTACGGAATCATTGCTATTAAGTTTGGATAATTTACAGTGCTGAAATTTGAACATTTGAAAATATATTAATATTTTATTAAAAGTCACTAAAAAATTATCTTTTAATTTTAACTTCAGTGTTTATGCTCATACTGAAGATTACAATAACACTGTCTTCATACAATAAAACCTTGTCTTTTGTTGTTTTGACAAACTTAGAAGAGAGAATTAGAAAATATTGAGAAAATAGTTTTACAGTTCCTGTATTAAGATTTGACTTATATATTCTCCACAAGACACCCATGGCGTCGCAGAAATCTAAGGAAATGCTTTTATTTTGAAGATGCTGCCCCGGAAGTAGTATTGTTGTCAATAAAGCCGGCGCAAGTTGTCTCTCTTGCGAGTGCCCGTTGTAAATTCGTTTCAACGGTAAAATAAACATTATTTTTTACTGACTGAATCACTGAAAACGTTTCTGTAAGGGGTTCTCATTTCTCCCCTCGCGATTCTCGGCCATCTTTCTGTCCGGTTCTCAATGTTTTCAGTGATTTCAGGCCCTCTTGTGCCAACATGAAGCCCCCTCCTCGGAAACGGTCCAAACCGTCCAGACCTGCGCCGGCAGAAGAGAGGTCCGTCAAATGGCAGAGAGCCGAGCATTCTAAGCTCCTTTACGGGCTGAGGAGGCTGGCAAGGACCGACGATGGACGGGGAGACATCGACTATTCTGCCCTGGAGACGTACGTCCGAACTCGGTCTGTCTCAGAGGTAAAGGATCGTTTAAAGGTTTATTTAATTTATATCAACGTATTTCAAAAGGACAATAATGACGAACATTAATGTTTGGTTATAAAGAGTAACACGAGTTCGACGATTTGATACTCTTTTGATGCCCTCGTGTTTGGGTTAAAAATGTTACCATGTTAATTAGAGACCTTCAGTCGTATTTGGTTGTCGTAGTTATGAACACGTGAGAGAAGGGTTTTGCGGTTATGGCGTTAGTCAAAGTCTTGACACAAAATTTCAGTATTTCTAGATTTAAAAAATAATTATGTGGGAAAAATTCAAAGAAGGAGGAAAAAATAATGCTTAGGAGTAGAAAAGTTATTGATGAGATAAAGGTGAAATTTACGAGTTATAGTCAAATTATAAAATTTCAAGATATCTGGATTAATTAGTCCTCATTAATGTTAAAATTCAGAACTAAAAATCATAACTGGGAGATAAAAACTTCAAATGAATGAGAAAAAGTATTCAATTATTATAATTTAATTTAAAATAATGACATAAAACAGTCCCAATTATTGAGTAAAATTAAGAATCAGGAGCCAAAAACATAATTGGGACATTAAAACATATATTAAATCAGTTTAAAACTCAAATTATGAGCCAATCAGTCATGGGTATGAGGTAAAAAGTCACCATTTGAGTTAGGAAGTCAAAATAATGGTATCAATTGTTAAATTTTGAGATAAAAGTCACATTGGTAGCATAGAAGTCCAGTCTAGGAGCCCACATTCTTAACTATGATATGAGAGACTTAAACTGGGATAAAAATTAAATTCATGATCAAAAAGTCACAAAAATGACAAGAAAATGAGTAATCATGAGCTCAATATCAAAATGATGAACTAAATGTCAAAATTGTTGGATTAAAACATCAAAATTTTGTGCTAAAAATCTTGACTATGAGAATACAAGTTTTTAATGAGATAAAAAGTCTAAATGATTTGAGTTATTACCACTTTAACTTTAACATAACTTTGAATTGTTTTTCTCCCCTTAATGATTTTCATTTTATTTTCCAGACATCACTATCCTCACATCTATTTTACATGTCTGACTTAATTGATCCATTTCTGATCTTTTTGTACACATATTTCAGCATCAGACTAGATAACTGTAACTTTGCTTAATGAATAAAGGTTTTAGCTTTTTATAAGATTCCTATATGTGTTTTCCTGCTCAGATCCAGGCGGAGGTGGCTGCTCTGAAGAACAAAGTTATCTTGTGTGCCAGTCACCAGTTTCGCGAGAAGAGACGGCAGGAGAGGAGGGCCAAAAAGCCCATAGAGCTGTGGACTGACATGGCGTCCTCTGTGACGGGAACCCTCGAAGCGACAATCAACACAGCCTTCGCTCAGGTGACCACAAACTATCATCAATCGATTTAACGAACATATCTAATATCAATCAGTTTAACTAAATCAGTTATTTCAGGTGGTTTGAATTTTCATTTATTTTTCAATACATCATGGCTTAAAACAATCCATTATCTGTTATTTTTGAATGGGCAACTAGTCTTTTCCATCAATAAGTTAGACTGTAACAGGCTTCCCTAGTCTAATATGTCCTGTTCACATTACATTCTCATAACTAAATTTATATTTCTCAATGCAGTATTGTTTTAATTCCTGCATTTACTTGTTCGGGTATACTATCTTCTCCCTTCTGTTTGTCAGATGCTGATCGTGTCATCCACGGAGCCTTGCACTCTCAAGAACTGTGACCCGCCCCAGCTCCACACACAGAACATCAATCCAAGCAGACCTGCAGATCGCACTGTCCCCCCTAGACCGATGTTTCGATCAACAGCTGTACCAGGTACGTAAACTTAGTGCTGATCATGGTGGGAACACTTGTATCAGACATCAGGAGCATGGAGGGAAAAAAAAAAAAACTAAATGGAGCTCAACATACCTGCCTACTCTTTCATTAGGCTCTGCCTCCAGAAGTAAGATTTCCAAATGCAAATCTACAAAATCACATAAAAAACATAGTCATGCAGATTTTTTTGTTCGCCATGAAACAGGAAGTTTTTTTCCCCACAGACTTAAAACACTCATAGAGCCATGAATCTTGGCTTAAAAATTTTGAGGATTGTAGCCCCCATAATGTAATAATTTCCCAAAAATGTAATAATGCCTGAAAATGTAATAAAATTTGCACTTAACTCGATCAAAAATGTATTAAAACCCAATAATGTTATAACTTCACCAATAATGTAATAAAATACCCTGACTGATATTGTAATAACATTTTTTACAAAACTGATAATGTAATACTTGACAGATAATGTAATAAATATGTTCATTTTCAGTCCAGAGTTCTACATTTTGTGTTTTAAGAATCTAAGAATGTTATATACACTGGATTTGAAACAACAGAATGACTATTGGGTAAAATTGCAGACCTTGAGTACCATCCAGCCATATGCACATGTGCAAATACTCAGGGACATACATCTACATCCTGGTCTTACTGAGTGGGTGATGGACTTACCTCCTTGTGAGACCAGAATTCCAGCTCAGATAAGCTTCTGAGCAGCACTGGAGACCCCAGGTAACTCTTCCCTAAATGTACCTCTTCACTTCACAGATTTCAAACAAATCACTACCTCATGAAAACAACCACAATCCAACAAAACAACTTTCAGTAACACTTCATTTGAAGAGGGTATACATAAGCACTCATAACACCTACATACACATTACATGACACCTGACATAAAAATAGGCCTACGTATCCATTCATAAATGATTATTATATCACTTACAATGTCAAATTGACATCTTACTCTATGTCAAGTGACATAGTGGTCAGCTGACATACTGTCCATCACCCACTCAGTAAGACCAGGATGTAGTTGTATGTCCCTGAGTGTTTGCACATGTGCATATGGCTGGATGGTACTCAAGGTCTGCAATTTTATCCAATAGTCATTCTGTTGTTTCAAATCCAGTGTATAAAACACTCTTAGATTCTTAAAAGACAAAATGTAGAACTCTTGACTGAAAATGAACATATATATTACATTATCTGTCAAGTATTACATTATCAGTTTTAAAAAAAATAATATTACAATATCAGATGCTGCCCCGGAAGTAGTATTGTTGTCAATAAAGCCGGCGCAAGTTGTCTCTCTCAAACTATGACACCAATAATGTATTGACTTCACCAATACATTATTGGTGAAGTTATTACATTATTGTTTGTTTGTTTTTGGGTTTTTTTTACATTTGATCAAGTTAAGTGCAAATTTTATTAAATTTTCAGGCGTTATTACATTTTCGGGAAATTATTACATTATAGGATGCTATAAGGATCAATATGAATTTTGGAAAATTCTGGGAATTCCAAGGGGTTCTTCAGAGTTAAGCTTACAGCGGGGATTCATCTGATCCAAATATAAGTCATTTCACAGTTCATAGAGAGATGACAAAACCATAGCTTTTTCTGCACTTGAAAAAACTCACATGCTAAGGCTGTGCTGGCTCTCCCTACTAAAGCAAGTAAGTGCGGCTTAAACATACATGGTACAAACTTCCCGTGACTAGAAACAAATTTTAAGTGAATAGGGATTTTAAGTTATTATAAAACAGTACAACTGGCTGGATAAACAGTGTTTCTGGACATTAATTATAATTACCTCAGAAAGCTGTCTTGACACATTTTAATCCACGCTTGCTATGATTCATGGCTCTACCAGTGTTTTAGGACTCTGAAAAAACATCTTCCTCTTTCATGGCGAACAAAAAATTTGTGGTTTGTGGGATAATTGCATTAAAACTGCAAATTTGTTTTATGTTTGTGGTTTATTAGGTTAGTGGGCAGTTTTTATGTTTGCAAGTGCAATAGCTGGTCTTTTGGCCCCCAACTGGCTCTAATTTTGGTACAAATTTGGCCTTTTATGCTTTGAAAAAGCAACAAATTGTGAAAAAGAAAAGCATATGTCAAACAGGATTCAGCTTTTAGTTCCAGCTCGCCCATGAACAACATATCATGACAACTCGTTTCCACCCACTCTTCCAAAAGTTGACAGCCATGGCTAACTTTTCGGCAAAAATGGAGGGAAAGAAGCGACAACATTCTTAGGTTAACCAGCGTTCCTTCCTCTGCCTTTGATGATGTCATTCTTTAAGATTTTTAGTGGGCTTTTAACAAAAGATGATGTCATCAAAGCTTGAATAGTATATCTGTGTTTTCATTATAAGCACAGAAAAGTGGTTAAAGAGGCTCAGCTAGCCTCTTAGCTCAGTCCTAGACTCCTCTAGACTCGTCTCCCTTCATCTGTCCAGACCTGTAGTAGGAGGTCTGCAAGACTAAGTCATTAGCGATCTGGATCTGGTTCAACCGCCCTACAGGTAAATCAAACCTGTGCTAAAAATCCCTTTGTTTTGAAGTATAGGGGTCATAGCCAATATGTAGAACTGCACCACTTAGAGCTTTAACAGACGAACTTTACTACCAGTCACTGGTAGAAATGAGATTTAGAGTGATTTCAGTCAGTCTGACGTGTCTAAAGGGATATTTCAACATTTTTGCAGGTTACGACTTGTCCATGAGAGCGTTTTGGAGTTGTTGGATTCTGTATTTGATGAGTTTAATGAGGGAAAGCAAAAAATTCTGTCTGCTTCCATAGCGTTAGCTGTGCAGCTGGTATATCAGTGCCCCCAGATCTAAAAACAGCTTGCACCGACAACTAAAGGAAAAGAACCTATTACTAAGACTATGAGACTTATGGCAATTGGCGAATTTGCCAAAATGTCGAAGTATCCCTTTAAATGAACTTTAACAGTCTAATGATTAGGCATTCCTTCCTGATATTTCCCTCCTCCCCTGTAGGTGTGCGCCCCCTCACCCCTCCTCTCCTGGTCACGAAGACCCTGGCCCCCACTATGAGCGCCCCCTGTAGACTCCCAGCTCCTTCTCAGGTGTTTCATGTCCCAAACACTGACATCCCCTTGCCTCAGACTGCTGCTCCTGTACCTACACAGCCTGCTTCACAGACCCCCGTTACTCCTGCTAAGACCCTAATGACCAGACCTGTCACACCTGGTTTGGACTCCCCAGCCAGGGGAACAATCACTCAGAAACCCTCAGAACAGCTACCCCTCTTCTCCAGTCCTCCCCCACTCCCTTCCCCCTATCCTGCTTCCTCACCCTCTAGCCTCTCCCCCTCTCCAGCGCCCCCCACTCAGCCCATGCCTCCCCGTCTCTCCAGCCCCCCCTGGGAGGATCATCCCAGGATGTTGGGGGTTAACTGTGTGGTGGACTTTGAGCGGATCTACAGGTACCTGAGCGCAGTCCTGAAGCCTGAAGAGGAGTGTCACCTCACTGCCATGGGTGAGTCGTAAACCCCCTCCACTGGGTGTCATTTTAACAAACCACAGCTCATCACTTAATTCATTCGGCAAAAACAAAATGTGCTTTCTGAAATTCTAACTTAACAAATTTTCAGACAAACCACTGGATTTTTGACAAAAAAATACAAAAAACCCTCTTTAATGTCAAAGTGAAAACAGATTTCTACAAAGTAATGTCATATTCACCCCCTTTAAAGTGACTGACCTAATTCAACAGAGGTCCAGCCAGTTGGTGTTAGTAGTCTCACAGTTAGTGAAATAGGGATCACCTGAGTGCAGTGAATGTGTCCCATTGTAGTATGAAGACACCTGTGGTTGGAAGGTCCAGTCACTGGTTAATAAGTATTCCTGGCTACCATTACACCATGAAGACAAAAGAACACTCCAAGCAGCTCAGAAAAAGGTTATTGAAAAGTGTAAGTCAGAAAAGTTGCCAAACACTGCACATCACCACAGACACACCATACCCACTGTGAAGCATGGCCGTGGCAGCATCATGCTGTGGGGATGCTTCTCAGAAGCTGGCCTTGAAAGGCATTTACCATATTGACAAAAACATCCAAGGGGGTCAATACTTTTGACTCAAATGCTACTTGAGACCTGACCTGTACTTGCTCCTTACATGGCTATGAAAGTGGTATGCATTAGGATTTTAGCTTTAGCTGTGGTTTGCCATAGGCAAAATGTTTTAAAACCACTGCCCTACAAAAATTGATGATATATCAAATCAAATTGAACAGGAAAAAAATCATATCAGGACCTTGTGAGTCAGATTCAAACCAATTTAGGCAATCGGAGGTGATACCCAGACCTAATATCAGATCATGATACTAAGCCATTAACAATAATTACTCTGTTTTTGTTCCTGTTGATGTCTTGGATTTTTTCTGTAGTTTATCGTAGCCAAATCTCCCTCTCTCTGCATCCAAATAAATCTGTTCACTATGTCTTTCTGTATCCACTAGAGGGTGCCATCATGCTGGATCTGCTGATGTCTCTGCCTGAGGAACTTCTACAGCTTGACTGCAACAAGCTGCAGAAACACCTGCAGCAGGTAAAGCTGCCTTGAAAAGTCATTAAATATCTTTAAGAGTCTGATTTTTACCCATCAGAGGTTTTAGGTTTTTGACATGTTGAATGAAATATATCTGAATATTTCATCAAATCTGACCCGAACCATGAAGGTATGATCTGAACCATGACCTCTGTGAACCATTACATCCTTTTTAAAGGCTTGTTTAAGGAAATCTGGGTTCAACATGTTAAAAAAAAAAAAACGTACTAGTATCTTGTGAGATGTGTGAAAAAGCAGATAAAATTCAAGGCATTAAGTTGCACGGGGAGTTAAAAAGGAGCAATGCTAAACGGAAAAAAGCGTTGCATATTTGTCATCATGTTGGTCTTAAAGAGTCCGAATTTTAGAGTGTGCTGTCACTCTGGTATTAAAATACTGAGTGTCTAGATCTTCTATAACCAGTGACAATAATTTTGATTGATAAGCCCCTCCTCTTCCTGTCCACAGGTGTACAAGACTCTCCTATCACGCTCCCACACCAGGATGGCCAAAGACTTGTTCAGACACCTGAAGGAGCGACTCGGGGCTCAGAATCAGTTGCCGCCGGCTCCAGAGGCAGACAGACCAGCAGACACTCACAGTGGAGGAGTTGAACCACCACCACAGAATGCAGATAGCCAATCATCTGCTAGCAACACCGCAGCCAATCAGGACACAGGTGTTGTTGGAGCCTGCTCACCCCTAAACCCGTTCCTGGTTCCGGTGAAGCTGCTAAAACGGAAAGAAGTTCAAATGATGTAAATATGGAAGAGGATGAGGGTCACTAAAAGTTTTTTGAGATTCACCTTTTTGTCCAGTTCTGACATCAAAGCCAGAATTTGAAGATTAAAGTCAGAATTCTAAGATTAAAGTCAGATTTATAAGATTAAAGTCAGAACTCTGATCTCAAAGTCAGACTAAGCTCAAAGTCAGAATTTAAAGATTAAAGTCAGAATCCTGAGATCAAAGTCAGAATTGTGACCTTGATCTGAGATTTTCAAAAAACACTGAAAACCTAAAAAGCATTCACAAATTATGGTTTCTAATTTGAGCTCAGTTTGGAGAAACACGGCCAAGAATCAAGACAAAAAACTGAAATATTTAACACTGACTTTGATCAGATTTATCCTCTTGTAGAATGACTTTATATCTCCGCTTTTGTTTTATTTTTACAATCATTTGTTCAACAGTTTCAGAGAGTTTATTGTCTAAAATCTTGTAAACCTGAGAAGTGCCACTTCTACAAGAGTCTTTATTTTTGTACAGTTTCTAGAGTTTAGATTATTTATTAATGTTTGTTAGAAGTTTTCTTTGTTTGTTTCTTTTTTTGAAGGGGTGGGGGGCATTAAGATGCCTCTGTCCAAACAAAAATCAACAGTAATACTCAGTGAATTTCAGTTCATTTTGCTTCATTAAAGAAAAATAAATGACCATTGCTAAGAATCGCTTTCATTTTTGAATAATCTGCAGATTGTTTATTGATTAATTGGATCATAAAAAGTCAAAAAGGGTCATACAGTATAAATGCAAGACAGTAGAAAAATCCAAAATGAAACAAAAGCAGCTTTGAATGTGTAATAGAGTTATTTTAAAATGCAATAAAAAAGATGCAACTAATTGCATCAATTGCCTCATCACAATTAAATTTCTGTATTGATTTCTGTATTGAAGCCCCAGTCTCATTGAGTCGTCTTATGGAAAGTTTCCATTACTGACTCCTAAATAACACGAAGAGAATGGAAGGGTTTTTGAGTTTTGCAGTGCTGTTCACACACTTCCTTGGTAAACTTAGTTTCATTGGCACTGAATTATTTTTACACCCTATGATACTGTTTTACCATTCAACCAGAGCTCATATTTCTTGGGACGATTATGTACAGGATTACCCGTTAGAATGCCAATTTTTGTGTTTCTGGTAATTTCCATCTCACAGGAATGTGACCTTTTATGGTAGAAAAATAATAATAATGACCGAAGACAAACAGAGACAACAACAGGACTCTACTCCTATGGCACTGTCTACTCCTTCTATTTATGCTGTACTACAATATTGCCTTTTAAAATTAAAAATCCCTTTTCTTCAAACAGAATTACTGTTTTATAAGCGATTTTAACAATGCGAATGGGCACACTGAACTAAACCCTTAGGGAAGTCAAACCATAAGGAATGTCAGACATGATAGCAAAGCCATGATGTGCATTGAACGTCAGGATGCCAGAAAATAAAGTAACAAAACCTGAGACAACTTTAATGGAAAGTAATTCAATAATAGGGAAAAGAGGACAAAAAAATGACAAAAATAGGTAAAAAATGTCATCACCATAACCCAATAGGTAAAAAATGTCATCACCATAACCCAATAAAAACTGCTTTCCACATTATTAAGCAAATGACATTTTTCTCTTATGTTCCTAAATATTAATGCAGATGACAGTCAGTATTTTTCAAGTCATCAGCTGTTAGAGCATAATTCAAATGTTTTTGGACAAACTTCATAATGATAACCATAATTTTAAAAAAATAAAAACCTCAAAATACACTGTTCCACATTATTAAGCACAACAGTTTTAAAACATTGTATCGGTTGTAAAAAACTGAAAAAGGTCATTTGTTGAATTTACAGCATTAGGGGGTTATGTTTACTGAAATCAAAAGCTATTGCAATCAAAAACATCTCAACAGGCCAAGTTTCATGTTAACATAGGAGACCTTCTTTGATATTACCTTCACTATTCTTGCATCCATTGAACTTGTGAGTTGTTTCTGCTTGAATTTCTTTGCAAGATGTCAGAATATCCTCCCAGAGCTGCTGTTTTGATGTGAACTGCCACCCATCCTCATAGATCTTTAGCTTGAGGATGCTCCAAAGGTTCTCAGTAGGGTTGAGGTCAGGGGAGGATGGGGGCCACACCATGAGTTTCTCTCCTTTTATGCCCATAGCAGCCAATGACACAGAGGGATTCTTTACAGCATGAGATGGTGTATTGTCATGCACGAAGAAAATTTTGCTACAGAAGGAATTGCTCTTCTTTTTTTTTTTTCTTTTTTTTTTTTTTTACCATGGAAGAAAGTGGTCAGTCAGAAACTCTATATACTTTGCCGAGGCCAGTTTCACACCTTCAGGGACCCTAAAGGGGCTCTCTCCCCATGAATCCGGCCCAAAACATGACTCCACCCCCTCCTTGCTGATGTCACAGCCTTATTGGGACATGGTGGCCATCCATTAACCATCCACTACTCCTCCATCTGGACCATCCAGGGTTGCACGGCACTCACCAGTCAACAAGACTGTTTGAAAATGAGTCTTCATGTATTTCTGGGCCCACTGCAACCGTTTCTGCTTGTGAACATTGGATCGGGCGTCTGAATAGTAGGTTTATGCACAACTGCAAGCCTCTGGAGGATCCTACACCTTGAGGTTGGTGGGACTCCAGAGGCACCAGCAGCTTCAAATACCTGTTTGCTGCTTTGTAATGACATTTTAGCATCTGCTCTCTTAATCTGATGAATTTGTCTGTCAGAAACCTTCCTCATTATGTCTTTATCTGCACAAACCTGTTTGTGCTCTGAATCAGCTACAAATTCCTTTACAGTATGATGATCATGATTAATTTTTCATGAAATATCTAATGTTTTCATTCCTTGTCCAAGGCATTACACTATTTGACACTTTTCGGCAGCAGATAGATCCTTTTTCTTTCCTAAATTGCTTGAAACCTGTGGCCTGCTTAATAATGTGGACCATGTTGAAAAGTGCATTTTGAGGTTTCTATTTTTAAAAATATAATGGTTATCATTATGAAGTTTGTCCAAAAACATTTGAATTATACTCTAACGGCTGATAACTTGAAAAATACTTGTGACTGTCATTTACATTAATATTTAGGAACATAAGAGAAAAATGTCATTTGCTTAATAATGTGGAAAGCGGTGTAGTTTGACACACTTTTCAGCTCCAAAATGAGGAAACTGTTAGCCTGGATGCTAGCACCAATGCTACTGATCCAGCACACATGCACTGATAACATCAATAAATCACAGCTGGGGTGAGAGCCCATTGTCTGGGTTTGTCAGGGGCCCAGACTATCCTGTTGGCAGACCTGTTGGGGAAACTGATGATAACACTAATAATAACAGCAATAATACAATAAAATCATAACAACAATAACAGCAGTAATAATAATGAAAATAACAATAGTAATGATAATGATGATGATGATAAAAATAGCCTGTGGTGGTGGGCTGATAAAAATAAAAGTAGTAAATATAATGGTAATACTGATGATAAAAATAGCTTGTTGTGTAGTTAAGGGTTTAGAAGGCCTGTTCAGATGTCCTCATCAGTTTTTTACACCTTTATGATGTTAGTCTATCGTAACCTTTGGCTTCCTGTTCATCCTCATTGTGTAACTCTGCAGCGATAAAGTCAGTGCCTCATTCTCTGCCAGGAAACAAAAACTGAACATATTTATGATGACTTACATCCACTTCTTCTGTTCTACTCCTCTCTGCTCAGATTTTACAACTTTACAGGATTTTTCAGTAGAAACGAGAGACAGGTCTGAAATAAGGCTGGGTACATAAATACAGAACTCCTACTAGTGAGGCTAATACTGGTGTCAGACTGTCAGAGAACTAATCTAAAGCTCACTCCCAATCAATCCCACCCTTATGTTTCTACATCCACTTTGAGGGTTAAGGCGTCCCGACTTTTGTTGTAATGGAGGGGTAGTTTAGAGTGCTGGGACTAGAGGTTCTCCACAGGTACCATCAAAATGAAATGCTGCAGAAAAATTAGAACGTCTAATGAGATTTTGGAGGTCAAAGGTGAAAAACCACCCCACTAGTCACTGTCCAGCGTGTTTTACCTCACGGTGGCATTTTACTACCGTGCGGCAGCCCTGGTTAGAATCATAAAGCTCTATTTTTCCATCATTTCTTCCCATGACGTGGTGATCAGATTAAAAATAGCTTTATCACCTGTCAGGTCAGATATCAGTGAATCTCTGATTCTGTTTATGACTGAAGGGTGTGAACTGAGCGTGCTCAGGGGGAGGAGCAATTTACTGTGACATAAAATCACAGTGAAGTCAAAGGTCTGTCATAGTTCATGACAAAAAAGCTGGCTTTATTTTAAACTGATGATGATTCTGATGTTGACCTTTCACCCCTCCAGGGCACTTTTTCAACTTTTTCTTTTGCCCCTTTTGACCCCTTTTGCCACTTTTACACCCCTTATAAACTAATTTTGAAACTTTTTGACCATTTTTTTCACTAGTAACCCACATTTCCTTCTCTTTACCTATTTTCCCCACTTTTCTGCTACTGTTAACCCATTTGTGTCGCTTTCCACTATTTTTAACCCCTTTGACCCATTGTTGGCAACTTTTCACCAATTTTTCCTGCTTTTAATCCATTTTTGCCCCACATTTTCTCCCCTTATAACCCTTTTTGGGACATTTTTGATTTATTTTGCCTCTATTTGCCCAATTTTTGAACTTCCTTTTCCATTATTTATCCACTTGTGAAACATTTCAACCATTTTGCCCCTTTTTACCCATCTTTACTGTTTTTCTATTACTTTTTCTTTTGCCCCTTTTAACTCCTTTTGCCACTTTTACACCCCTTATAACCTAATTTTGAAACTTTTTGACCATTTTTGCCACTATTGACTCACATTAATGTCTTTTTACCTATTTTCCCCACTTTTCTGACACTGTAAACCCATTTGTGCCACTTTCCATAATTTTTTAACTCTTGTGACCCATTCTTGACAACATTTCAATTTTTTTGCATTAAACCCAATTTTTGGGCTTTTTTTTTAATTTGCCACTTTTGCCCAATTTTTAAAGTAATTTTTCCACTATTAATCCACTTGTGCAACTTTTCACCCATTTTTGCAGCCTTTAATCTATTTTTGCTGCTATTGACCAAGTTTTTTCACTTTTCCCCCCTTATAACCCTGTATGGGGCATTTTTTTGCTGAATTTTGTAACTTTTGCCCAATTTTCAAACTCGTTTTTTCCACTATTAATCCAATTGTACAACTTTTTGCCACTCTTGCGACTTTCAAGTCCCTTTTCCTGCTTCTAACCTATTTTTGCTATCATTTGCTTCTTATAACCCTTTTTTGCTGTTTTCCCAATTTTTCTGCCACTTCTAAACAATTTGTGCCACATTGCCTTTTCTTAAAAAAAAAAAAAAAAAAAAAAAAAAATTTTACCTGTTTTTGCCACTTCTTACCTATTTTTGCCACTTTCTGCCATTTTTTGTCTTTGTTCTGTCAGAGGTCAGAGAACTAAAATCTTCACATTGACACTAAAAGAGCTGATGCTGAGTTGTAAACTCTGTCATTATAAAACCTCTTTATTGTTTATCAGGTTGCCATGTAGACAAGTAAATAGTACAACGTGTTGGATAAGATTTTTATTCCAGATCTTAGCATGTCAGAAACTGAATGATTCTTACTCATTGTTACACAACATTCATAAACATTTTTATGAAAAGGTTAAACTGTAACTTTAATGCTGTGATTCAGCAAACAGACGAACATAAAACACCACGCCAGGAATTACAAAACTGAATATGTAGGGTGTGGGTGTTTCAGTTAGAAACCTGGAGAATAATGCCAATATTTAACACATATTTTATTCACAATAGAACATGAAGAACATATCAGATGTAGAGACTTAATTATTTTACCATTTCAATAAAAATATTAGCTAATTTTAAATTTGACGGCAGCAGCAAATCTTAAAAAAAGGAAAAGGGACAGTGCCATGTTTACCACTGTTTAGCATCTCCTCTTTTTTTTTAACAACAGTCTGTAAACATCTGGGAAATGAGGACACCAGCTGATGAGAGGAATGTTGTCCCGTTCTTGTGTGATGTAGGAATCTAGCTGCCCAACAGTCCCGAGTCTTCTCTGCTGGATTTTTCCTTTTCTGATGCTCCAATTGTTTTCTATTGGTGAAAGGTCTGGACTGCAGGCAGGCCAATTCAGGACCAGGAATCTTCTACTGTGAAGCAATGCTGTTGTGATAGATGTGGTTTAGCATTGTCTTGCTGAAATAGTCAAGGCATTCCCTGAAAGAGACGTTGTCTGGATGGGAGCATATGTTGCTCTAAAACCACTATGTACTTTTCAGCATTGATAGTGTCTTTCTAGATGTGTAAGCTGCCCACACCATAGGCACTAATGCAACCTCATACCATCAGAGATGCAGGCTTTAAAACTGCACCAGGATAACAACCTAGTCCACAGGACACAGCATCTGTGGTTTCTAAAAAGAACTTTGATCCTCTGATCACAGAACAGTTTTCCATGTAGCCTGAGTTCATTTTAAATGAGCTTCAGCCCAGAGAAGATGGTGGTGTTTCTGGATCCAGCTTTAACTGTCATTTGTGGATGGCACGGCCAACTGTGTTGAAAGGCAATGATTTCTGGAAGTGTTCCTGAGCCTATGCAGTGATTTCCAGTGCAGAATCATGCCTGTTTTTAATGGAGTGGCCCCTGAGGGCGCCTTCAGCCTTGTCCCTTGCTCACAGAGATTTCCCCAGATTCTCTGAATCTTTTGATGGACTGTAGATGATTTTCCCCTTACTTTTCCAGCCTTTTGTTGCCCTGTCCCTACTTTTTTGGGATGTGCTGATGTAATAAAATTCAAAATGAGCTCATATTTTTCATGTAATGGTAAAATGTCTCAGTTTCAACACCCGATACACTCTTTTTGTTCTTTTGTGAATAAAACATGGGTTTATGAGATTTGACAATCATTTTTGTTTATATCTTACACAGTGTCCCAACTTTTTTGGAACTGTGGTTGTACTTTATGTGCACACAGTTAACTAGGTATACTTTATGTGTCATGCACCACAAAAAAGAGCCCAACCTTAATGGAATATTAGAGTTTCATGATCTTTTACAGCTCAGTATTATAAAGGCTTTTTCAAATGTAGTAATCTCTAAATAAATACTAACACAATGACTATTAACATGTTGTATTTGATCACGTCACGTTATACGTGTACAGGGTCAAATATCAAGGGAGTGTTTGTTGACATTATTGCTCAATGATGTTTCCAAGGAGCCAGAGCGTCTCTGAGTTTTAAAGAATAATTTGAGGAAACAGGAGCTCTGATTTCTGAGGAAAAAAACTGAACTGTTTCTCACTGTTATCATGCTATCAGACCCCAGGCTGTAAGGAAATGTCCTCTGGAAATTCTTCAGGGACTTTTACAGTGTACGACCCAAAGCTATGGTCTAATCCAGATAAACACTCACCTTTGACCAGTAACAACTGGACCAATGCTTGCAGCATGAATCATTAATTTTAGAGGCATTGTCTCACTGGTTTTATGGCCTACAGGTACAGGTGAATACACCTGTAAACATTTATAAACTTTCATACAGCAAATTAAACCATATCGACCCCTATTTGACACCACAGAAGCAAAAACAGAAAACAGACAATATTGGGTATTAGCTTTTTAACCAGAAAATTGCAAACAACTCTGCACACTATCTGAGGGTAAATTCATACAAGAAGATCCAGGCTGTGCCCAAGCATGTTTGACCACCAGAGTCCAGTTTGTCTGACCAGTATGAGTCCTCTGGCAGAGGACACTTCAGAGGGCACTTTATCGAATGTTTTCCTCTTAGAGGACACTTCAGAGGGCACTTTATCAAACATTTTCCTCTTAGAGGACACTTCAGAGGGCACTTTATCAAACATTTTCCTCTTAGAGGACACTTTAGAGGGCACTTTATCAAACATTTTCCTCTTAGAGGGCACTTTATCGAATGTTTTCCTCTTAGAGGACACTTCAGAGGGCACTTTATCAAACATTTTCTTTTTTTAATTATACCTGATCTCACATTCAGTTTATAATTGATGATTACATTTGTCATTTATTTCAGTAGAGAATCATCTGTTGTGTTGCTCTGCCAGAATGTATATTCTAAAATCCCTGCAGTGGCTTGAGTTGATGATAAAATCTACGTGGAGTTAAAGGCAATATAAAGCTGATGATATTGCTCACACAGGTAAAAGAGAGTAAAGGTGTGTTAAGGTGTGCAATAAACCTGAGCCAAGGTCAGATTTTCTACAGCTCCATGATGTAGGTTGTTATCAGGGAAGATTGACCTCTTATCTTAAATTCACTCTCCTTCCTGACACTGCATTTTGAGGACGACTGTGGAGCTCAGCCCTTGTAGGACTCACTCAAACTTGACCCTATCATTATTTTCTGTTGTTGTTAAATGTTTTAAAGCTCAGACGTAGCAGAGATTCTGTCTGCTGGAATCCATAGGGTGATGGCTCTTTTTTCAACGTTTGTGATTTTCCTTTTACTCGCCTGCTCTCCTTCGTCTCACGGTAAGATTTATACCTCCATTAAACTCTCCCCTTCCTCTATCAGAGTAAAAATGTTAGACTTAAATGTCATTAATTTTATTAGAGACAGCAGTGATAAAGCAGAGATGAACTGGATTGTAAGAGTACAGATCTAAGTTCTTCAGAATATTATCTTTATTAGTTCACAGTTTAAGGGCAGAAATTAACTCTGAATTCATCCTGACAACACCTGTTCAATAAAGTACTGATTAAAGATTTAACTTAGTTAACTTTGATTTGGAAATATTAATGTTGTGACAGAGTGTTAATTAAAATATATAGTAAAACACACAACTTCATCAGCAGTAACTCACCAGGTTCTTTAACAGTTTCTGTAACAATAATGGAGAATTATTTTGTTCTGGAGGAACAGTAAAACCACAGCATGGCTGGCTATCTCTACAAACCCAAAAATAAATAAATACTAGAGCATGTAAATATAAACAAGCATGGAATTTTATGTCAATTTGGGGAGTTCTGGGCAGGTGTTAAAGTGCTTGAAATGCAGAAATACTTTTTTTTTTTTACTATTCTTTAATTTATTGTTTATTATTATTATCATCAATATTATTATCATTACACTACAGCTACCACTACTACTGCTACTAATAATAGTAATATTAATATAACTGTAATGACATTTCCTTCAGTTACAACAGGATTTGGATTGTAATGGTACTATTATTATTATTATTATTATTATTATTATTATTATTATTATTACCATTATCAATATTAATATTAATATCATACTATTATACAGCTACCACAACTACTTCTAATAATGGTATTATAATAATGTGGCAATACCTTTAGTTTCAACAGGTTGTGGGTTGTAACAATTATAATAATATATTATTATTATTATTATTATTATTATTATTATTATTATTATTATTTTACTACAGCTACCACTACTACTACTACTATCAATAATAATAATTATTATAATAATAATAGTATCATAATGATAACGGAAATTCCTTTAGTTTCAAAAGGCTATTTGTTGTAACATTATTATTATTATTATTATTATTATTATTATTATCATTATTATTATAATACTACAGCTACTACTACTACCAATAATGATAAAATTAATGATGATAAACATAATAATAATATAATATTGAGTTCCTTCACTTTCAACAGGTTTGAGTTATAATGATAATAATGTTAGCAACAATAATAATAATGATAATAATCATTATTATTATTATTTATTTGTTTATTTATTTAGCATGTATTATCATTATAATGCTCCTAATAATGATGATGATGATAATAATAGTCTTATAGTACTATACCTTTCTTTCTTTATTAGGATCCCATTAGCACTAGCAAAAGCATTGGCTATTCTTCCAGGGGTCCAACACACATGAGGTCATACACGTCAACACACAATAAAACATAAACAAACAAACATGGTCAAAAACAAAAACAAAAACAGCTCCTCTAAAAGTAAAAATAAAAACATATACATACAGAAGAGAAACAAAACGACCATCCATTTAACAAACATGATGCTAAACACTAAGTCATAATCACATTCTAAACTCATCAAATTTAATGTCTTTCTACCATCAGATATTGCATGCATGCATAAACATAGATTTACATGCCACATTGTAATAATCACATAAATGAATGACCTATCACAGAAATGGGTCAAACATCCCATGATTACACACAATAATTCCAAGGAAAAAAGAGGTGAAAATACATTTCATACCATGCCAGCATTCTGAAAGTGCTTGTTTATTCAATGAAATTCATTACTGTTAATAAAATATTATGAGGTACTGTTTCAACAAAAAATGAAACCTCTCCTTTTCATTTTCTTGAATAATATACATTGGTAATGAATTCCAGCCCACCATGGCTCTGTACAGGACTGTTCTTTGTATCATACCTGTTCTAATTATTGGTAGTATGAACCTTCTTTCGGTTGCACTTCTAGTTTGGTAATGATATTGAGCAAACTGAGAAGATAGTCTTTCATATATTAACTTTGGAGATTGTGTCATAATTATACTCCTGAGAAAATTTAACAAAACATAAGTGAATCTTTGTCTCACGGTTAGCCGGCCAAGTCTGTCATACATGTCTGTTACATTGGTTCTATATGAGCATTGTAGGGCACACCGAGCTGCTTTAGTCTGAGCCACTTGTAATTTTTTTAAGTCTTTTATTAAAGCACTGGACCAAATTATAGAGCCAAAATGAAGCTGGGACAGAACCAAGGCATTCAGAACTAGTTTAATAACATCTGGAGGTAAACTTTTTGACATATGAGCCATTATACTAAGAAACTGCCACAATACCATGGAGTAAAACTGTCAATATTTATCAATAGTACATACATGTCCCTGTAATTATAGTTTTCTTTTTTAAAACATTGCCAACAACTTATTCAGGTAAATGGACCATGTGTCGGCCAACATGTTTGAATTGATTTAAAAATCTTTCAAATGCATTTCTCGCTCCAAATTTTAGAATGAATTGTTTACATTCTGAAACCCCCATAGTATCAGCCCCTGGTGGGAAATACAAACAGGGCAGATCTTGACCATATTCTCTGTTCTATTATTGATTAAGACCCATCATTAATCACCTTTAATTCAGAGCAGCAGTTAGCAAAGTTACAGTGAAAAACATCACATTAAAAGAAAGAAACCTGGAGTAGAACCAGACAGATGATTAAAAACTCAAGCAGAACCAGTACCAAACACTTTCAAATGCCACCAATGTTTGCTGGAGACAACCAGGGAGCTAGTCTCTGAAATAAAAGTTCTGTTTCTGGGGGACAAATGAATCAAGCGTGACTCTCACGAAATCAGGATCAGTAAGAGATCCAGCTGAGTTAGACTGCTAATAATAAAAGACCTTCCTGAAATTTCAATACAACACTATCAAACTCTTGTTGAGAGATCCTAGAGATAGGTGGTTAAACCTGGTCTGTGAACACGTTGAGTGTAGCCACTGTTTTTCAGCAGTAATAAGAAAATAAAACAGTGCTAAGACTGTCAAATTCAGCCTCTAAATGAACACTGAATTGTCTGCTGACAATAATCTTACCAAAGATATAGCACTAAGTCACAAAGCAGCTTGAAGAATTCAAATAAAAATTTAGAGTTCAAACCAGGAGGGCAAAAAAACTGCTGAAAGAAAATCCTGGTGGGAATGATTCTGGCCCTACATGGGGAGAGCAAAAACAGTTAAAAAAGAAAATACAGCAGAAAACATGAGGGACAAAATAAATTATGTGTCACTGTTTTTGTTCAGCAGTACAATCAGAAAGGACCAGAGACAAGATGCTGGAAAATAATCAACAAGGAACAACTGGAGCAACTGACGCAACACCTGTAGCATCACAGGAAGCACTAACTGAGACAACAGCTGATGCAACACCTGAGGCAACAACTGAGACAACAGCTGAGGCAAAACCTGAGGCAACAACTGAGACAACAGCTGAGGCAACAGCTGAGACAACAGCTGAGGCAACAACTGAGACAACAGCTGAGGCAACAACTGAGACAACAGCTGAGGCAACAACTGAGACAACAGCTGAGGCAACAACTGAGACAACAGCTGAGGCAACACCTGAGACAACAGATGAGGCAACAGCTGAGGCAACAACTGAGACAACAGCTGAGGCAACAACTGAGACAACAGCTGAGGCAACAACTGAGACAACAGCTGAGGCAACAACTGAGACAACAGCTGAGGCAACAACTGAGACAACAGCTGAGGCAACACCTGAGACAACAGATGAGGCAACAGCTGAGGCAACAACTGAGACAACAGCTGAGGCAACAACTGAGACAACAGGTGAGGCAACACCTGAGGCAACAACAGCTGAGGCAACAACTGAAGCAACAACTGGATCAACAGCTGAGGCAACAACTGAGGCAACAACTGAGGCAACAACTGAAGCAACAACTGAGGCAACAACTGAGGCAACAACTGAAGCAACAACACAGGCAACAACTGCTGCAACAACTGAGGCAACAACTGAGGCAACAACTGATGCAACAACTGAAGCAACAACTGAGGCGACAACTGAGGCAACAACTGAAGCAACAACTGAGGAAACAACTCTGGCAACAACTGAGGCAACAACTGAGGCAACAAATCAGGCAACAACTGATGTAACAAATGAGGCATCACCTGAAGCAACAACTGAGATAACAACTGATGTAACAACTGAAGCATCAACTGAAGCAACAACTGAAGCAACAACTGAGGCAACAACTGAAGTAATAACTGAAGCAACAACTGATGCAACAGCTGAGGCAACAACTGAGGCAACAACTGATGTAACAACTGAAGCAACAACTGAAGCAACAACTGAAGCATCAACTGAAGCAACAACTGAGACAACAACTGATGTAACAACTGAAGCATCAACTGAAGCAACAACTGAAGCAACAACTGAGGCAACAACTGAAGTAATAACTGAAGCAACAACTGATGCAACAGCTGAGGCAACAACTGAGGCAACAACTGATGTAACAACTGAAGCAACAACTGATGGAACAACTGAAGCAACGACTGAGGAGACACCTGAGGCAACAACTGAAGCAACAACTGAGGAGACAACTCAGGCAACAATTCAGGCAACAACTGAGGCAACAACTAAAGCAACAACTGAGGAGACAACTGAAGCAACAACTGAGGCAACAACTGAGGTGACAACTGAAGCAACAACTGAGGCAACAATTGATGTAACAACTGAAGCAACAACCGAAGCAACAACCGAAGCAACAACTGAAGCAACAACTGAGGCAACAACTGAGGCAACAACTGAAGCAACAACTGGAGCAACAACTCAGGCCACAACTGAGGCAAAAACTCAGGCAGCATCTGATGCAACAACTGAGGCAACAACTGATGTAACAACTGAAGCAACGACTGAAGCAACAACTCAGGCAACAACCGAAGCAACAAAGGAAGCAACAACTGAGACAACAACTGAAGCAACAACTGAGGCAACAACTGAGACAGCAACTGATGCAACAACTGAGGCTACAACTGATGTAACAACTGGAGCAACAACTGAAGCAACAACTGAGGCAACAACTGATGCAACACCTGAGGCAACACCTGAGGCAACAACTCAGGCAGGCACTGAGGCAACAACTGAGGCAGGAACTGAAGCAACAATTGAGGCAACAACAGATGTCACAACTGATGCAACAACTGAAGCAACGACTGAGGCAACAACTCAGGCAACACCTGAGGCAACAAGTGATGCAACAGCTGATGTAACAACTGAGGCAACAACTGATGTTACAACTGAAGCAACAACTGAGGCAACAACTCAGGCAACAACTGAAGCAACAAAGGAAGCACCAACTGAGACAACAACTGAAGCAACAACTGAAGCAACAACTCAGGCAACAACTCAGGCAACTGATGCAACAGCTGAGGCAACAACTGAAGCAACAACTGAGGCAACTGATGTAACAACTGAAGCAACAAAGGAAGCACCGACTGAGACAACAGTTGATGCAACAACTGAGGCAACAACTCAGGCAGGCACTGAGGCAACAACTGAGGCAGCAACTGAAGCAACAATTGAGGCAACAACTGATGTAACAGCTGAAGCAACAACTGAGGCAACAACTGATGTAACAACTGAAGCAACACCTGAAGCACAAACTGAGACAACAGCTGATGCAACACCTGAGGCAACAACTGAGGCAACAACTGAAGCTACAAATGAAGCAACAACTGAGGCAGCAACTGATGCAACGCCTGAGGCAACAACTGATGTAACAACTGAAGCAACAAAGGAAGCACCGACTGAGACAACAGCTGATGCAACACCTGAGGCAACAACTGAAGCTACAACTGAGGCAATAACTGAGGCAACAACTGAGGCAACAACTGATGTAACAACTGAAGCAACAAAGGAAGCACCGACTGAGACAACAGCTGATGCAACACCTGATGCAACAACTGAAGCTACAACTGAGGCAATAACTGAGGCAACAACTGAGGCAAGAACTGATGTAACAACAGAAGCACCAACTGAGACAACAGCTGATGCAACACCTGAGGCAACAACTGATGTAACAACTGAAGCAACAAAGGAAGCACCAACTGAGACAACAGCTGATGCAACACCTAATTTAACAACTGAAGAAACAACTGATGTAACAACTGAAGCAACACCTGATTCAACAAATGGACCAACAATGGATGTCACTGATGGAACAACAGCTGAGGCCACAAGCAGACCAACAGCTGATGCCACAATTGAAACAACAGTGGATGTCACTGCAACAACTGTTGCTACAACTGAAGCCACAGGTGGCCTAACAGCAGAGGCCACGAGTGGACCAACAAGTGATGCCACAAGTGGATCAACAGTTGAGGTCACAAGTGGACATACAACTGGTGCAACAAGTGGACCAACACCTGAGACCTCAAATGGACCAACAGCTGAGGCAACTAGTAGACCAACAACTGATATTACAAGTGGACTAACAACTGATGCCACAAGTGGACCAACAACTGATGCCACAACTGATGCCACAAGTGGACCAACAACCAAGGTCACAGCTGAGGCAACAACTGATGCCACAAGTGGACAAACAGTGGCTGCCACTGCAACAACTGATGCCACAACTGTTGCAACAAGTGGACAAACACCTGATGTAACAACTGATGCCACAGGTGGACCAACAACCAAGGTAACAAGAGATCCAACAACTGATGCCACAAGTGGACAAACAACTGATGCCACAACTGACGCCACAGGTGGACCAACAACCAAGGTCACTGGTGCAGCAACAACTGATGCAACAAGTGGACAAACAATGGCTGCCACTGCAACAACTGATGCCTTAACTGATGCAACAAGTGGACCAACAAGTGATGCCACAAGTGGATCAACAGCTGAGACCTCAAATAGACCAACAGCTGAGGCAACTAGTAGACCAACAACTGATATTACAAGTGGACCAACTGATGCCACAAGTAGGCCAATGACTGATGCAACAAGTAGACCAACAACTGATGCCACAACCGATGCCACAGGTGGACCAACAACCAAGGTAACAAGAGAACCAACAACTGATGCAACAACTGGACAAACAACTGGTGCAACAAGTAGACCAACAACTGAGGGCACAACTCAGGTTTCAACAGCTGCCACAAACAGACCAACACCTCATGTCACAACACCTTTATCCACAACACCAACTATCACTAGAAAGCCCTTAGATTGCCAGAATGGAGGAATAGACAATGGATTCAACTGCACATGTCTTGTTGGATTCGCGGGGGAACTATGTGAAGAATTTATTCCTGATGTCACCCCAGGTATATGACTCTATTTTTAGAGAAGCATTTTTAAGTTTCAATTAGACATCTTTGAGTTGTTTTCTTCAAGTTACTTATACTAATTCATGATGTATTTGCTTTGACAGAGGTAGTTAGTAGAGCAGTAGTGGTTATTATGGAGGTCAACCAGGAATTTGACGACAAATATAAAGATAAAACATCACCGGAGTACCAGGACTTTGTTAGAAACTTCACTGAACAGGTGAGATCCACTGATGTTGTTTTCCCTCTGCAGAGAGACCCCCTTGGATGTATTACCCTTTTATTGATCTATAAAAAACTTTAAGAGGCAGTCTAAAAGTGGTTTAATGACCGATTTAAGTACTATTTCTGTTTGTATTTCCAGATGGATAAATATTACAGAGATAGGAAGGTACAAAACTTTAAAGAAGTGAATGTCACTGGTGTAAGGTAATGTCCTTAAAAATAGATGGCAGATTAATACTTGGCATTGAAATAACAAAAAATAGCCTTAGTGTTTTTTCTTCATCTTGTTATTTTGCTCCTTTATAGTCCAGGCAGTCCACTGACCAGGTTCTCTACCAACACTGTGGAGAAGGTAAAGAATTATAAATGCCTTGCAAAACATTTTTTAAATCAGGTGGAAAAATAACATTTTAAACTGGTTATTAATCGTTTTGTTTTGTTTTGTTTTTAATCTCAGATGAGACTCAGGAGGGACACAGCTGTCACAGAGGAGAGGTTGGGGTGAGCAGATAGCAGAATCTGGACTTCGATAAAGATGCACTGGACTGTATAATAGCCGTGTCAGGAGAAATATTTACGTCAACCAGGACGTCTGATCTAGATTACCACACCTATCTAATCTGGGCATATGTAGCCTGCTTTATCAGGTTTTGCAGATACTGTACATGTCAACGCATTAAGCTGTTAATTTTCATCTGACGGAAGAGAGAGGTTGGAAGAGATACTAAATTAAAAAGGGTTCTTGGTTCTTTCTGGACCTCCTGGATGAGTCGTCCATGCACTCCTGGAGTCATTTTGGTAGGCTGGTCACTCCTGGGAAGGTTCACCACTGTTCCAAGTTTTCTCCATTTGTGGATAATGGCTCTCAGTGTGGTTGGCTGGAGTCCCAAAGCCTTTGAAATGTCTCTGTAACATCTATTCCTTAACCTCCTTAGATGGAGCCATGGTGTTTGGCTTTTTGAGATATTTTAGTCTACTTCACTTACTGGTTGAGATGCAGTGGCATGACCTTAAACGGGCCGTTTATGGTGGAAGACCATCTGATGTAGCTTAAATACCAGTAAAACAATTCTGCAAAGAGGAGTGGGAAAGTATTCCGTATTAAAACACAAGTGTTTAAATACAATCTGACCATAACAGCCCTTGCTATATTATTTGAGTGGCTGAATGCATTTGTCCATATAGTGAAGAGCAGGCCTGCTGCTTTGCAGACTCTGGCCTCTACATATGGGTGCCTGCTTTAATTAATCTTAATCTTTTAAATTATGTTCCTTTCTTTATCCAGCATATTTGAGTACAATGATATTACCTTCATAGCAGCACTCAAATATGAGTAAAAGTGCCCTCTAGTGTTCTTAGACCAAATCACAGATGAAACCTTGGGTAAATGTCAGGATCCTGTTAGAAGTAGTTGTTTTTACGAACACATTTAGTGAAATAGGTCCAACGTAAACTTAAAAGCCTGTTCTGTATTAGTACTATCTATATCCAGAATTACCATGTCTCACTATAAATCACATGTGTTGCATCCTGAGATCCTGCTGTATTTCACCCATAGTGACATGAACCCACTCTTCTGTTTCCAGAGTTAACGTCACACATGATGTGATCCTGGAGATCCCAAATAAAGAGGGCTCTGATGAAATCTATGAGAGTGATGTGGAGATCATTCAGGAGGCTGTCGACAGCATTAATAGCTGCAGAGACGGTAGGAACAAAGAGTCATGTCTAATTTTCTCTGTCAACTGTAGAGTTCACCCTTTAATCTTTTCTTCTCTATATTTCCAGACTGTCCAAGTTTCAACCTTACAGGCCTGCCCCCGTCGGTGCAGACGACGAAGCTTGATCTTACAAGTCAGTACCCCAGCTCGTACAGAATGTATGAAAAGCCATGTGTTAGAAAGAGTTTACCATCTTTATAATTTGTCAGGTTTTTCTGATTGTGTATGGAAAGCCTATTCTGTCACTGAAAAAGAAATATATGATGATTAGGTAATCATGAAAAAAAGTCTAAATTATGAGATCATGAGTCCTAACTATGGGATGTAAAAGTGAATTTACATTATAAGAACTCTAAAGATATAAGGTAGTGAGTCAAAATCAGAAGATAGAAAGTCACAATTTTTGGACAAAAAGCCATGATTATAAGATAATAAGTATTTCAAAATAGATAAATCAAAACTTTAAATTCCATCTCGTGACATTTTATCTTGTTTTTTTATGTCATAATTTTGACATTTTAACTCAGAGTTGTGATTTGTATGATTACTACATTTCATCGTGTAAGTTTGACATTTCATCTCATAATTGACAATTGACCTCATAAATTTAACATTTTATCTTGATTTTGACATTTAATTTCCTATTTTTGTTTTTTTTATCACATTTAAGATTTTTGATGTTATTGTTTCAACCTTAAATCTCATAATTCAGATTTTTTTAATCTAATGATTGTGATTTTTTTTTATCCCATGCTTTGACTTTGTCATGTTTTGTCTATTATCTAAAAATGTGATGTTTCATCCCGTAATTTTCACATTTTCTCTCATAAATTTTACATTTTATCTCAGAATTTTGACATTGTATCTCATAAGTTTAACATGTTATCACGTTTTTGACATTTGATCTTATAATTTCAAGTCACTATCATGACTTTAATTTTTTTAATTTCGTAATTTAAACCCTACTTCTCTCATGATTTCAATTTCCTATCCAATGTTTTAACTTTCTATCTAATGTGTTTTTTCTTTTATCTACAAATGTGACATTTCATCTCACATATTTTGTCAGTTATCTCCTCATTTTGACATTTTTAACTCATAATGTTAAAATTCAATCTTATGATCCCCACTTTTTAGGGTGTTTTTGACTTCTTACTTCATTGTTTTGACCTTTTATCTCACTTTTAACATTTTCTGTCATGATTTCAACTTTTTAACGGATTATATTGACTTTTTTCTCATACTTTTGTCTAACATCACATTTTTACTTTTAATTTCATGGTCAAAACCTTTTATCTCCTAATTTCAACATTTTTTTCTCAGAATTTTGACATTGCATCTCATAAATTGAAAATTTGCATGTTTTGACATTTGATCTTATAATTTAAAGTCACTATCATGATTTTAATTTTTTATTTAATCGTTTTAAACTTTAATCTCATAATTTCAATTTTCAATTCCATGTTTTAACTTTCTGTCATGTTTTTGTCTTTTGTCTACAAATGTGACATTTCATCTCGCATATTTTCATCATTTTGACATTTTATCTCATAATGTTGAGATTCAATCTTATGATCTCCACTCTTAATGATGTTTTGACTTTTTATTTCATTGTTTTGACCTTTTATCTCACTTTTGACATTTCTCTGTCATGGTTTCAACTTTTTAACTGATTATTTTGACTTTCTTTCCCTTACTTTTGTCTACATCTAATTAATTATAGGTTTTAATCAATTTTTTTTCTTTTTATTTCATGGTTGCAACGTTTTATCTCCTAATTTCAACATTTTATCTTATAAATCAGACATTTTATCTCATGCTTTCCCCTTTTTCTTCTGATGTTGACTTTCTATCTCATATTTTTGTTTACTAACATACCATTTATCAAGTTTTTACCTGTTATTACATAATATCAATTTTTATTTCATAATTTTGGCCTTACTTCTCATTTTGACGAGTTATCCCATCATTCTTTCTCATTTATCATAATTTTGACTAAAGACCTTTTTTAGATAGTTACTTCTACTAACTTTATATATCTTTATATATTTTTCTTTTTTAAGTGGTGGAAATAGGGTTCCTTAATTTTGTTCTTTACATGAGCAGAAAAATGTTAAACCACAGAACAGATTCTTCAAACCTGCTTCCTCATAAACCCAAAATTCATTAGAGCCTCCTATCCAGCGTCTCAGAGTAAACTTTCCTGGGGGGATGGTAAAATACCTCAAAAGTTAGAGCACACCCTTCCAACCCATTTTTAAAAATGGGAACCATCATCCCGGTCTGCCATTTCACAGGCCCCTAAGCATGCCATCCAGGACAGCCAACAGCGTTCATTCCCTTTAGCCTTTAGTGTTCTGGTGTTGATCTTAGCTACATCCGATGCCCTGCCAGAAAAACTTTTAAGACTACCTCAGAGATCTTTGCCAAGGACAGATGGCTTCCCCCAGATCATCAAACTCTGCCTCCTCATAAGATATGTGGGTTGAGTTTTCAAGGTCTTTAAAGTTTTCTTGTTCTACCAAACAACATCACTATTCCAGGTCAACAGTTCTCCACTCCTTCTGTGATCAGCTTTAGCCAATCCCTGTTCTCCCTGAGCCCTCTATTTTACCAGGACATCCTAGCAGGCCAACCAAAAATCCCTCTCCACCATTATCTGGGTTATACAGCATTTGGGTAATGAATATGGGTCCCAAGCAGGATTGTCTGCAGGATCCATGGTGGCCCCAACTGTACTTCAACCTACAGTATATAACCCCCTTAGGGATCCCATCTCAGGTAGAAGCCCCCTCCCCCCCAGTGAAGATGCTATTTAAACAAACTAATGGGTTGATATCAGATCTTGACTGTATCTTGATGACACATTGATGCTGGCAGCAGTACTTTGACAGGAAAGGACAGGGAATGGAACTAATTAAGATTTCATTTTTGAACGCTGCAATACCTTAATTTCAGTACCTGTTTCTGACTAGTCTTGCTGACCCTGTCATATCAGTGCCAATAACTGTTTTGCATGCACTCTGTCAGCACTTTTTTTGAGTCTTTCTATCTTCTTTTTACCATTCTTCAGAACAATGTGTGGGTCTTTCAGAGGATGCAAATTTCTATCAGGCAAAGAACATCAATGGGAAGATACTCTGTGTGACGGCCTGCCATCCTGAACGTGATAATCATAAACGATGCTTCAATGGTGGACGGTGCAAAGCATTCGAAACTGTTGGAGCAATCTGCGAGTAAGTCTGAGTCCATTTCATGAGTTATAGTTAAACTTTACACATACCAACACTTTAATATTCCCATCTGTGTCTCCCTCCTCTTTTACTGTTTCACACTGATATTTTCAAGAAAACTCCCATTCCAAAAAAGTTGGGACATTGTGTAAAATGTGAATAAAAAACTGAGTCAAGGATTGTCAAATCTCAATATTTTATTCACAGTAGAAAATAAACAACATACCAGATGTTGAAACTGAGACATTTTACCATTTCATGAAAAATATAAGCTCGTTTTGAATTTTATCACAGCAACACGTCTCAAAAAGTAAGGATAGGACAACAAAAGGCAGGAAAAGTAAGCAGCTTTAATGAAAAGCAGCTGGAAGAACATTCTGAAAATAATTTGGTTAACTGTCAACAGGTCAACCTATACAAGTACAAATATACAAAAGAGAAAACTAACGTCCTGACTGGTGCAATGTAAACAGGGGTGTGTATGACAGTGGGAATATTGTGCATTTGTAATATTGCACAGCAGCCTGTGTTAACATAAATAAAATAACAGCAGTAAACCGTAATCAGTAACAGCATATATGTTATTCTTAAAAGAGGGTGTTTTCAAGTATGGAAAAAGTGTGAACAGGATCCAAGAATGTTGTCATCTTCTCTGGAGCAAAGCTCATTTTAAATGGACTGAGACAACATACAAAACTGATCTGTGGTCACATGTATTCAAATTTGTAATACTTTTTAGAAACCACAGACGCCTTGTCCTGTGGACTAAGGAGGAGAGGGATGATCCAGCTTGTTATCCTAGCACAGTTTAAAAGTCTGCATCTCTGATGACAAGAATGGGACAGCATTTCTCTCCCAAAACTACATCAGCTTGTCTCCTCACTTCCCAGATGTTTAAAGACTGTTGTCAAAAGAAGAGGGCATGCTACACAATGGTAAACATGGCCCTGTCCCTACTTTTTTGAGATGTGTTGCTGCCATCAAATTCAAAATGAGCTAATATTTTTCACAAAATGATGAAATTTCTCAGTTTCAACTTCTGATATGTTGTTTATGTCTATTGTGAATAAAATATGTGTTTTTGAGATTTAACAATCATTGACTTATGTTTCTATTTACATTTTAAACAGCGACCCAATTTTTGGGGGGAATTGGGGTGTATCTTGACCCTTAGCTGAAAGAGGATCTTGTTTAATTTGTTTTTATGGAGTTTTACACCTGAAACATGCAACTACTCAGATTTGATATTGATCATCTAGAATTTCTAAGTAAAGAACTGATTTTCTATTCAACAGTCGAGCTCTGATTTGATTTTTTGATTTATTATAGTGGTAGTTTTCCAGGGGCAATCCCATGAATTACGGTTCCTTGTAAAGGTATCACAGAGATCACTCTGTTTCCTGTTTCAGCTGCGCAAATGTGGAATCTAACTGGTACCTAAGCGATGACTGCAGCATGCCCATACAGAAGACAGCCTTCATCGCTGGCCTGAGTGGGACGCTCCTCATTCTCATGGTGCTGGTCGGAGTCCTGGCAGCGTTCACACTGAGGAACAAAATCTCTCAAAAGAGGTGAAACCCACAGTGATTCAACACATCTGCTCACATGAATTATACAGCATTTCTGGACTACAGTGACAGTGAGGAAAGCCAAGATGTTTTCTGGAGAATAAGAAAGATTGAAATACAAGGAAAGTGTTTGTGAACTTAAGCTTGAGCTCAGCAGTTTAACTGTTATGAACAATGACAAGAGATAATTAGGGTTAAGTTAGGTCAAGTTAGGTTAGATAAGATTTGGTTTAATTAGGTTAAGTTAGGAGAGGTTAGGTTAAGTTGGTTAGTTTAGATCAAGTAAGGTTAAATTAAGTAAGGTTAAGTTAAGCTAAGCTAAGTTAAGTTAAGATACATTAGGTTAGGTTAGGTTAGGTCAAGTTAGGGGAGTTTAGATCACATTGGGTTAGGTTAGATAAAGTTGGGTTGGATTAACTTAGGTTAGGTTAGGTTAAGCTAGGTGAGTTTAGATCACGTTGGGTTAGGTTAGATTAAGCCAGGCTAGATTAAGTAAGGTAAGGTAATACACTGTAGTAAACATGAATATTAGCTGTACTTATTGTTGCATGTTTTAGTCTAGTTGTCTTTAGTTTAACTTTCTAAAGCTGCAGGATAAATGTTTCCTCGGTGATAAAATGTGTTTTTTTTTCTGTGCTGTGCTTGCAGAAACAGAGACATGAAAAAGCAGATGTTGAATCAGTGGCTGAACGAGGACTTTGAATGGTCCAGAACAAACAGTTACAGCTCTGGTAAGGCCTTTATAACACTCGCATGAGATCCTCTTGAATCTGTGGCAACTTTCCAAGGAGTGATGTTAAAGTTAAAGCACAATTACAGTTTAGAATGAAGGAAAAAACACAATAAATGCCCTTTTAAAGGTTTGCCCTTTAAACTGCCCCACCTGTTGTCATTACCCCCTTGCCAGATTTAATTTAAGGTTATAAAGATAAAATGATGAAGTTATGAGATGGTGAAATGATATCAGAGAGAAAAAAGAGTGCCACAGGGTGTGATTATGTGATTGATGAACATGGTGGGGCAGGGCTGAAGGTCAGTGGGAGGAGTACCATGCTGGTGTCATCACTTTATCATAATTACAGAAAAAAGGGTGGATAGGTCATAACTACTCATGAACAAACAAGTCAATAGACTTCAACTTTTGTAGAGTTTTTCTAGTAATCTGACTGGATCATGGGAATCAAACTCTCAATCTTTGCATCATTTTCACCATTTATTTACATGGTCCATGTAACCCTACCCTTTAGCTCTAGTTTGTATCTCTGATTTGATTGACTTTATTGACCTTCTATTTTATTGCCTTTCAGTGTATCAATTTTATTTCTTTGTATTAAGTCATTCTTTATTGTTTTATCCCTCTTATTCTACTTTTAGTATTGTTTTCTGTCTGTGTATTCTTTGTAAAGCACTTTGAGCTGCAGGTTTTTATGTGTAAGCCCTGAGACGGTGTAGAAGAAATAGTTACACTTAAGGTAGTTTTCAAAAACGGCAGCATACATAAATAATGAAAATAATAGACATTAATGTTTTTTTTTTCCCCACTTCTTTTGCATTCAATTTTCAAGATCAGGCATGATCATAAATATCAAATATCGTTTTAATTTCAGGAATTTAACCCTTTTAATTCCAGTTTAAGTGCATAAAACCCTGATGTTTATAATATGAAAACACAAAAAATTAAATATTTTAAATGAAGAAGGTACAAATTGGATCCTTGAAGGGGATTATCACAGCTTTGAGAGTATTAATAATGAGCAACAACTTTTTTATTCATTATTATTTATACAATTTTAAGATTTAAATACATAATTACAATAAGTGTTGGTGACCAAAAATTGGATGTCACACATAAATAGCAAAACAATAAAAATTAAAATAAAACTAAAAAAGAATACTGCACATTTTTAATTCCATTTTTTATTATCTATCTATCTATCTATCTATATTTATTTATTTATTTATTTATATTCCCAACAAAATCAAACCTTGAAATGACCAAAAAAAGATGCAAAATAGCCTCAGCACCCTCTAGGGGTTCAAAGTGCTTCACAAATAAAGTTGATTGGAGTTTACCCATACAGTGAAAATGTAGGGGCTGTACCATTCTTTTACTTGATTACACCTGCATGAACTAACAGAAATGTGAACAAGAATGTTACAGCCCCAGTGTTCTGTTCTTTGATCTTCCTTTTTTTCGTTTTCTTCTTGTCTAAGGCCCCGTCCACACGGAGATGAAAACAATATATTGCCGTTTCGTTTTGCAAAAGTTTTCCGTAAAGACAGAATTGTTTCAGGAAATATCTGTGTAAACACAGAACCATTAAAACACTGTAGTGCATATGCCAAGCCTGTACGTGGCGCTGTAACGCTGCCACAGAAATGTACCAAAGGAGAAGTAGAAGAAAAAAAACTGACACAAACTTTCTTTTAGTTGCCCTTCTGGTTGTTCTCTGCGTTGGACTTAAGAACATATGGTGTATACGTTTTGTGGTGGGGGTAAAGGAGCATCAAATTTTGCTGTAAAAGCCATAACAAGCTCAGTAGCTTCTGTAGCACAAACACAACCCTGTAGTCAGCCATTATTGTTTTGGCCAGACCCGCGCAGGAGCCTTAAGAGAGCTATGCTTTATGTGACATAATCGTTTCAAGAAAGATGCGGATAGCCATCCACAGAGAGATGAAACAGTAGTGGTTTACGGATTCATGCACTCTGGGACCTGTTTTCAAAAAGAATCATTTACAGTCACCCGAAACACCGTTTCCGTGTGGATGAAACGCCGATACGACAACAAATTTTTGGGTATACACCTGAATTCGTTTCCCAGTGGATGGGGCCTATATATTTGGATCAAATAAGGAAGATCAAAGAACAGAATACTTGGACTGTAGCATTCTTTTTATTTCACAACACCTGCGCAAAGTCACACAAATGTGAAAAAAAGAATGTTGCATTACCAGTAGTCCATTCATTAAATTTCCCTTTATTCACGTTTTTCTACTTATTTTCATGTTTGGATCAAACAGAAGGAAGATCAAAGACTGGGGATGTAACATTTTTTTCTTTACACCTGCACTTAGTGACAGAAATGGGAAAAAATATTTAACCCTAGTGTTCCATTCTTTGATCTTCTTTCTGTGTTTGAATCAAAAAAAGAAGACCAAAGGACAGAACACCGGGGCTGTCGCATTCTTTTTTCACAGCACCTTCACAAGTCACACAGATGTGGAAATAATAATGTTATATTACCAGTGTTCTATTGGTTTATCATCCTTTTTTACCATTTGTTCTTATTTTTTTTTTTATTTATTTATTTATTTTTTTGGATGAAAAAGGAAGGTCACCGAATGGAACATTGGTAACGTAACAATATATTTTTCACAACACCTTCACCAAGTCACACATTTAGGGAAAATGAATGTTACATTACCAGTGTTCTGTTGTTTGATCCTCCTTTTTTCCAATAATTTTTAGGTTTGAATGACAAAATAAAGATTAAAGAACAGAACACTGGTTATGTAGCATGTTTATTTTTCACAACACCTGCAGCAGGTCAAACAAATGTGAAAATGAATGTTACAGCCCCAGTGTTCCACAAAAATTCTTTGATGTTCCTTTCTTTTACCCCTTTTCTTCTTGTTTTATGCTTGGAGATCAGAGAACAGAACATTTGGGCTGTAGCATTCCTTTTCTCCAACACCTTCACAAGTCACACAAATGTGGAACAAAAGAATGTTACATCACCAGTGTTCTATTGGTTGACCTTCCTTTTTGACCTATTGTTCTTATTTTATGTTTGGATGAAAAAGGAAGATCAGAGGACAGAACACTTGGGCTGTAGCATTCTTTTTTCACAAATCACAAGACAAGTGTGAATAAAAGAATGTTGCAGCCCCAATGTTCCATTATTTGATCTTCCTTTTTTCCTTTTCTTCTTGTTTTTATCTTTAGATCAAAAAGAAGAAAGATAATGGAAAACTGGTGATGTAACATTCTTTTCCTCAACAACGCTGCACCAAGTCACACAAATGGGAAAAAGAATGTTACATCACTAGCAGTCCATTCATTGATTTTACCCTTATTTATCTGAACACAAAACAAGAACATTTACTTATTTCTCTGTGGAAAATGAAAACCTGCAAGGACATTTTTCCTTTGTTTGCATTCCCATTTCTAAACCGTGATTGGTGAACAGCTGGTTTCTCCGTTTATTTTTATTTTAAAAACAAAGATGGTTGGCAGTAAAATATATAGACCCCTGTTGTTGCTGAGAGACTCAGATTGTTACCCTACTGTTGTTTTTGTTGTTTAAATCAGTTGAAACTTTAAATATTCATCTTTTTGTATATGATCTTTATTGGACCCTTACTGTTGCTCTCCTTCCAGAAATGTACAGGAACCCTATGTTTACCAGCGATGATACTGCCGCATACAGACAGCAGCCAAACGGTTTAAGACAGCCCTCACCAGCCTACCAATCAAGCAGACCACCGACACAAAACAGCTACAGACCATCAGACAGACTCTCCCCATCACAACCAGCTCACAGACACATCACTCCATCTAATGGGTACGCTCAACCTGCTGGTCTCGGCCGACCACAGAGAAGCCCAACCAACCAACCGGTCAGTTTTTAAGTCCACACCAACACATAAGACTTATCTTTATTTCTGATAATCTGTCCCAAGAAGTACATTCATATCCAACTTAAAAATGAGTTAACATCATGTCTCTGTTTCTTTCTTCCTTGTTTCCCCAGATGAGGATCAACAGGCCTCAGATCAGGACATCCTGGGACGCCTGAGCAGAGCAATAAGAAACTAGGTCTTAGAAAATGAACTGAAAACACGGCAGCAAAGAGGTTTTTAGCCCCTGGATGAAATGAAGAAGCCAAGAAGAAAGTTCAAAACTGGCTAAATACTATGTATATAAGGTTCTCTTCAACCAAAAGTACCCAGAACTTTTAGTCCCAGGAACTTATCTTCAAGGAACTGAATGGTACCTGTTGTTCCAAAAGGGGCATTGGGCAAATCAGGCATCCTGACACAGCCAAGCTTTAGAGAGACAAAGATTATACCTTTTATAATTTTTATTTCAATGTTCTGTTATGAAGAGTCTGGATTGAGGACAAACAGACTCTATAATCCTTTATATACATTTCTGTGCAGAATTTTAAGGCACATTTGTGCCAAATTAAGAAATGTTCAGGACTGCAGCCCCATGTCCTATAGTTCCTAGGCCTTTGGAAAGAACTTCAGCCAAGTAGGAACTTTCCTTTCCAGAACTAAATTTAGACCCTGGTCTAAAGACATTGACTTCTTCAAAAGTTTCAGAGTTCCTGGGGAAGGTTCCTGCAGTTGAAAAGCACCTATAAAAAGTATATCTTGATCTAAACACAATACCACAGTCTTAAAAACCTCATATGATCTGCGAACAGTGGATGGAGACGGAGAACAGGGAAAGAAGACACAAGTCAGACCTGAACCTCAGCTGTCAACCTCAAGGACTTTGTCTACGTAGCTAGCCCACCAGCATTTTATTTCTATTTATTTATTTGTATGTAGCCGTTATTTAATCAGGTATGACCCACAGAGATCTAAGAGCTCTCATATGAGGAGACCTGGCAGCAATTCAGAGTTACAATGGTAAAAAAGTCAGTAACATTAAGGTGTTCAGATGTGCAAACAAATATGTAAATAAATCAATGATATTCCCACAGCATGCCTGGGTTATTAGGTTGTTCAAGTTGTGGAAGGAAGTTCAGAAGGAAACAAAAGTTTTCTTTACTGATTCAGTTTCAGTTTGGAAATCAAAAAAAGTGCCTGAGCTCTTTAACCCAAATGATATTTTTAATGCTAAAATAGAATTATCATTGTTATCCATGAATTTTCAAATTTACTGATTTAATAAAACAGAAAAATAGTAAAGCACATTATGATTTCTTGATCAATATGTCAAATTATAGTTATTTACTTGTATTCCTGAACAGAAAAATGAGTTTTAGTGGTTGAATGTTATGCTTGATTAATTTCTGACTTCTCAGAGAAGCCATGTGAGCTGGCTCAAATTTGGGTATTAAAAGGTGAATTCAGTTTGAGATCGTTCATTCCTGTTCAAAATGGTACAAAGTGGAGAGCTCACTGAAAATGAAAGAGTCCACATTAAAGCACTTCATGATGCTGGGTGGTCTTTAAGACAAATATGACAGGTGGTCTAATAAATTTGTTAAGCACTGTATTTATATATATATATATATATATATATATATATATATATATATATATATATATATATATATACATTTATATCACAAGCCCATGTGTAAAAGACAGAATCACCTGCATAGCGATGAATTTGAAATATTCTGTTCACAGTAATATATGCAAACTGTGAACTTCAGTGGGCCCAGGAATGAACCTTGTGGTATCCCAGCACTTTCTGCAATCCTATTTCCCTTCACAGGCTCTGCTTTAGATATTGGTGCCTCATTATTTCAAAGTAAAGTCCTTCTTTGCTCAACTCTCTCTTAATCTTGAATGACAGAAACTCTGGTCTCTGTAAACCTTCTGACCTCAGGTAAAGGAATGATTGTGGTGGTCTAAACCATTCCTTTAATCAGAACCAAATAAACCCTGAGCATGGATGACCGACAGCTAGTGTAACAGCTATGATGATGAAAGTGAGGAGAAATTTAGTGAACAAATGATTATTTTATTTATCATGTGTTTTATGAAATGTTAATGTTTTTACTGCTTTGATACTTTTGATGCACTTTATATTAATAAAATTTTCATGACTTCAATCCTCCATGAGACTTAGATTTTTGTTTTTATAGCTAATAATGACTGATGATAGGTGATATACAGAGCTACAGCAAAAGACTGAGACAATGAGAAAAAAAAACAAAATTTGACAAATTTGAAAAGACAACAGAAATTTTCTGTTACACCTGGAAGGTCAGTCTAAGAACCAAAGGTTCCAGGGCTGGGGGGTGAGGGTAAGGTCAGAGGTACTGATGGGCATAGAGGGACCCCTGAAAACTCCCTGTGTATATGAAAGAAAAACCCACAATGGTCACAGAAATAACTTGAATCTGACAAAAGTAATAATAAATAAAAATTCAATGAAAATTAACCAGTGAAAATTAGACATTACTTTTGAATTGTGGTTCAACAGAATTTTGAAAATAACCAACTCATGAAACAGGCCTGGACAAAAATGATGGTACCCCTAGAAAAGTTTGAAAATAATGTGACCATAGGGACATGTTCAACCAAGGTGTGTCCTCTAATTAGCATCACAGGTGTCTACAAACTTGTAATCAGTCAGTCGGCCTATTTAAAGGGTGACAAGTAGTTACTGTGCTGTTTGGTGACATGGTGTGTACCACACTAAACATGGACCAGAGGAAGTGAAGGAGAGAGTTGTCTCAGGAGATTAGAAAGAAAATTATAGACAAGCATGTTGAAGGTAAAGGCTATAAGACCATCTCTAAGTAGCTTGATGTTCCTGTGACTACAGTTGCACATATTATTCAGAAATTTAAGATCCGCGGGACTGTAGCCAACCTCCCTGGACGTGGCCACAGGAGGAAAATTGATGACAAATCGAAGAGATGGATAATACGAATGGTAACAAAAGAGCCCAGAACAACCTCCAAAGACATTAAGGGTGAACTCCAAGGTCAAGGTACATCAGTGTCAAATCGCACCATCCGTCGTTGTTTGAGCCAAAGTGGACTTCATGGGAGACGACCAAGGAGGACACCACTGTTGAAAACAAATCATAAAAAAGCGAGACTGGAATTTGCCAAACTGCATGTTGACAAGCCACAAAGCTTCTGGGAGAATGTCCTATGGACAGACGAGACAAAACTGGAACTTTTTGGCAAGGCACATCAGCGCTATGTTCACAGACGCAAAAATGAAGCATACCAAGAAAAGAACACTGCCCCTACTGTGAAACATGGAGGAGGCTCTGTCATGTTCTGGGGCTGCTTTGCTGCATCTGGCACAGGGTGTCTTGAATCTGTGCAGGGTACAATGAAATCTCAGGACTATCAAGGTATTCTAGAGAGAAATGTGCTGCCCAGTGTCAGAAAGCTTGGTCTCAGTCGCAGGTCATGGGTCTTGCAACAGGATAATGACCCAAAACACACAGCTCAAAACACCCAAGAATGGCTAAGAGCAAAACATTGAAATATACTGAAGTGGCCTTCTATGAGCACTGATCTAAATCCTATTGAACATCTGTGGAAGGAGCTGAAACATGCCGTCTGGAGAAGGCACGTTTCAGACCTGAGACAACTGGAGCCGTTTGCTCATGAGGAGTGGGCCAAAATACTTGCTGAGAGGTGCAGAAGTCTCACTGAAAGTTACAGAAATCGTTTGATTGCAGTGAATGCCTCAAAATGTTGTGCAACAAAATATTAAGTTAAAGGTACCATCATTTTTATCCAGGCCTGTTTCATGAGTTTGTTTGTTTTTTTTTAAATCTGTTGAGCCACAGTTCAAAAGCAATGTCTGATTTTCATTGGTTAATTTTCATTGAATTTTTATTTATTATTACCTTTGTCAGATTCAAGTTATTTCTGTGACCATTGTGGGTTTTTATTTCGTTAACAGAAGGGTACCAACAATTTTGTCCACGTGTGTAGATGAGATCAGTACTGGCGTTAGATCAGGATCAATGGTGCTGGCATCTTCTCCTACATTTCCCTCATTTTCAAGCTGAAAAGTGTGCCTAGCTTTAATTAGATTCTGATGCTGAAAAATATGTGATTGTGCACATTTTAAACCCCATTTTAAACCAACTTTGACACCTTTGCCCATTTTTGCCTCTTTTTAACCCATATCTGCAACCTTTTAACTGCTTTTCACCACTTTGTAACCCCTTATTAACCCCTTTCTTAACCCCCCAGCCTCTTTCAACCCATTTCTGCCATATTGAACCAATTTAACCATATGAATGTCTCTTCTTCTCTTCTTTTCTCTTCTAAACACTGCTTCCTCTAAGGGAAGAACTCTGGCAGAAGAGTTTTTGTGCATGCTGGACCCCACCCAGGACTTTTGACTGACCTTAAATCCTCCAATAACACGCTGAACTTTTATTTACAAAACTGTAGACTGTCAGGCCTTCATATGAGGAGGATTATTATCCGGAGTCCATCATTTTCTTGTAATTCTGTCAAGAAATGGGAAAATGGGACACAGTTATGGACCTGGGTGTCTTAAGGTTACCCCAAAAGGTGAACCAGTCTTTACCTACAGGCACTTTTCCCTCTAATGAGGGTTTTCTGCACAATTTTGCACTGCTCTCCACCTCTATGCACAGAAGAAAAAAAAGTTGCGCAGTCAAATATCTCTGACGAGTTTTCACTGTTTTTTTTCTAATATGCGCATTGATCAAAGGCGCATTATTGCACAGGCTAGCTGGTACTGTTGCCTGGGGTTTCTACCTCCATGGGGGCCTCAGAGAAGAGATTTGCTTGGCTCCTAGTGCCCGTGTGTGTGTGAATTGGATGCCTGTTTCAATGATTGATTTACACATAAAAGGAGGGGGTTTTTCCCGAATTAACTGCCATGTGGCCGAGTCTATTGCTGCGTCTGTGGTGCATCTTTGCACAAACACTTTTGGCTTCATGTCATTGACACAACAACGCAAACACTGACACCACTCACAGACAGACGAACACAAGCTAACGTGTTGGTGGTGTAAACCTGAGGCTTCTTTCCTCTAGAGGAGAAAAGGATCCAACACAGAACTGAACTTTTCTCCTGCTTGAAAGCTCGTCTCTGACCATGGCGCATTGGTGGGTCATTGCTGTCTATGAATAACCGCCCTTTCTCTTTCCTCTCTCTCTCTCTCTCTCTCTCTCTCCTTAGTGAGCTCCAGACTGTTGAATTATTGATTCATTAACATTCCACTTCTATATGTTATCACGACGATACACCCTAGTAATTAAACATCAATATGAGCTCATTATCAAAACATTTGATATGTGCCACATTGCAGGAAATATTATATTTACTTTATATTGATGATTAACCGATCAAAAACATCCTAATCTCTTACATCCTAATGAGTGATCAGCAGAGCAGTGAGAAACAGAGGGAAAAGGAAAAGAAAACTTCTACAGTAGTTAGAAATATTTCAGCTGAAGAGAGTAGAGCTGTACATTTCTCTGTTTTTAATCATTTATTTCAGTAATGACAGTTAAAACAGCTGATTACATCTTTCCCACGTGTTAACTTAATGCAACACATTTAAATAATCTGTTTTTAAATATCTATTTTAATAAAAAATTATTAATCATCTTTAACATTGAATGGATGTCTTTTTTTATGTAAATATGATGCTTTAAAGAATGAATCTAGCTAAAATGATCTACAATGAGACCAGGAATGAGTTGATCTCCTATAATGGACTGATAACAAAAGGATTTAAGCCCTGATGTATCTAACAGTGTGATTTCTCTGTAATGTACTGGCAGAAGTCCTTTAGGAGACCTGTCTGTGATTAGGTTGATAAAGCATGAGGACAGAGCATGTGTTTTGTCTCGTCCAAGATGTTCTAGATTTCTGCCTTTTTATATGAAACTCTCTCTGCAAGACATCCTTCTTCCACCACCGGAACATTGCCAAACTCCGACCTACTCTCACTCTCTCCGATGCAGAAAAGCTCATCCACGCTTTTGTCGCCTCCAGGCTGGATTACTACAACGCACTCCTCATTGGGATCCCTGGCCAGAGCCTAAATAGGCTTCAATACATTCAGAACAGCATGGCCAGGATCCTGATGAGGGTGCGAAAGTACGATCACGTCACCTCCATCCTCAAATCACTGTCCAACTCCGGATTGAATACAAAGTTTCCCTCCTCACCCACCAGTGCATCCATGGACATGCCCCCCCTACCTTAAGGAACTCCTCACCCCACAGACCTCCTCACAGACACTCCGTTCCACAGGCACCTACCTCCTCAAACCCCCAAAGACAAAGCTCAACACCATTGGGCATTCTCTTCAGATGCTCCCAGTCTGTTGAACGCCCTCCCAGACGACCTGAGGGCTCCACAGACTATTGATGCTTTTAAGCGAGGACTAAAAATCTACCTCTTCAAAAAAGCTTTTGGCTGAACTCACTCATCTTGCTGTTCTCTTGTTTTTAACCCTGTAGCACTTTGAGATTTTCTTTAAATGTAAGGTGCGTTACAAATACAATTTATTATTATTATTATTATTAAACTGCAAATTTTGTTAATATCTGTTTTCACCTATGGACAAATGCTTGTAGGTTATAATTACAGTTTTCTTTTACAATTCAAAGGACTGTAAAGCCTTGACATGAACCTTGATTAAAAATAAACAGGATTTCCAGACATCAAAATTGAGGCTAGCTAAAACTGAGAGTGGCTTGTGAATAACTGAATGGTGATATTCACGTCTTGAACAATGATTATTAATCATTATAGTTATAGTCACTTGTAATGATATTTGGGGTTGGAGAGGTGATGCCAAGGTGCTGCTGTGTGGACGTAGCGTACGCATCAGATGGTGCCCACAGTTGATGGAGTAGGTGCTCAGGGGAGTGAAATGTCTGCTCAGGAGTTTTGAAAATTAGAGGGAACAATGCCTACAGGTCTTTTTTAAGGATTTATGGTAGTTCTGAACCTTTAGGACTGTAGCTGCATACTCTAGCAGTCATGTGGTTAATTGCGTGTGACTGGTCATCATAAAGCCAAACCTTCTTGTACTTCAGGTGAGATGTGTGTCTTTAGTTACACTGACAGAACTTTGGACCTGCTGCCTTTCCCTGGGCGTTGGATGTGATCACATTATCACAGTGACTCAGACTAAAGCAGAGTGTCACCAACTCTAAAACTAATCTAAAACTGAAGGAAGGGCGCTGACCTTTATGGGCAATAAGTTAATTGGTATTTAATATATATTTACAGCCCTTTTAGATCTGAGCAGCTTTACCTTGTTGTAGATTTATGTGAAAGGCCGTCCATAAGGACTGGAACCGGGGGCCGGTAGAGGTCTTTATTCATGCTGTAGTAAAATATAGCCTTTTAAAAATGTCAACCTCTTTGCTCAAATCAGAATTACCTTTTTATTGGTAGGGTTAGCAATGTAGATAGGAACACTGAACCACACCATTAGGAAAGTTAGACTTCATAGCTAAGCCATGATATGCACAAACATCAGGATACCAAGAAATAAATTAGAAGTAACAGAGACAACTGTAAAGGATAATGATTGAATGATCATGAAAAGAGGCAGGAAAGAGCAAAAGGCAAAAAAGAGGTTAAAAACTGGCCAGATAAATATATTCAACATCAGAGCCCAATAAACCTTTGGCATACTTTCTTGTTGATTGGTGAAAATGGGCCAAAAGGTGGCAAAAAATGGTTGAAAGTGGCAAAATTAGGTGTGAATAGAGTGGCAAAAGAGGTTAAAAGAGGCCAAAATAGTCAGAAAAAGGGTAAAAAAAAAAAAAATGGGGAAAAAAGGGGCTAGGATGAGCCAAAAAAGGGTTACATGGATTCAAAGTGCCAAAAAAGAAAAAGGGTTACAGTGTCAAAATGGGTTAAAAAGGCAAAAAATAGGCACAATGAGGGAAAAAGGCCTAAACTGACCAGGAATGTGGCGAAAAGGGGTAAAAATGTGGCAAAAATTTCTTAAAGAGACAAAAACAAAAGTCTGAAGTGGCAAAAAGTGGCAAGACTGGTGGTAGCGATAAAGATTTAGAACTGACGGACAGATACAGAACATTGATAGATGGTCAGTCAGATGGGTGGATGGTTTGACAGATGACAGATGATGAATGGATGGATGAGTGGATGGACAGACAGATGGTGGATGGATGGATGATAGATGGATGGATGGATGGATGGATGGATGATGGATGGACATACAGACAGATCGATGATGGATAGATGGATTATCAGTAGTTGCACAGATGGGCAGATGCACAAACAGATAAAGGGTGGGTGGATGGATGGAGGAAAGATGGTCAGAATGATGATGATGGATGGATGATGGATGTCAGATGGATGATGGATGGATGATGGATGGTCATACTGATGATGAATGGACAGAAGAACAGATGGATGATTGATGGTTAGTTGAGTGGATTGATTAATGGATGGACGGATGATTGATGGCTGGATGGATGGATGGATGGATGGATGATGGATGGATGGATGGATGGATGATGGATGGTCAGAGGGATGATGGATGGGTGGAAGGATATAAGGACGGATGGATACTTTATTCATTGCATGTCCCTCCCCCACTCTCTCCTCCCTGTTTCTGACTATATCCACTGTCCTCCTCCTTTAATGAAGGAATAAAAATGTCAAAAATATATCTTTAATAAGTTGTCAAAATGGGCAAAAAGGGGGAAAAATAGGTTTGAAATGCAGGCAGATATGGGCAGAAAATGTGGTGGAAAGCAATTGAAGAGTAGTGAATATGGGCCATAAAGTGACAAAAAGATGGGTTGAAAGTAGCAAGATATATTTAAAAAACAGAAAAAAAACCGGCAAATATTGGCATGAATCAGAATGTGGCCAAAAGGACAAAGAGAGACAAAAATGGTCAGGAAAAATGGTAAAAAAAAAAAAAAAAAAAAAAAAAAAAAGAGTTTTAAAATGGAAAAGAAAATGGGTTTAAAGTGGCAAAAACTGAGTTAAAGGAAATGGGGGACACTGGTGTAAATTGGTTGAAAAGTAGCATAAAAAATTGGCAAAAAAGTGGTTTAAAAGTAGTGAAAATGGATCAAAAAGTGGCAGACGATTAATTAAAAGTGGCAAAAAGGACAAAAAGAGCAAAAATGGGCACAAAAAGTGGCGAAAATTGATAACAAGTGGCAAATTTGGGCAAAAAGGCAAAAAAGCATCCAAATTTGTCAAATAAAAAAAAAAAAATGTGAAAACAGCAAAAAATGAGTATTTTTGTTAATAACTGGGATTTAAGAAGGCCTGCTTTCTTGGATTCATCTGAGAACAAGGCCAAAATGGGCAGTAAACCAAAGTCAGCAGATGAAATATTTTAAAAACAGGAGGAGCTCCTGAGCTATTTTTTACTGTTCATTAACACTGCTGATAGCTGCAGTGAACTTTGACTCTCCACAACTAAAAATCTGAACTGTAAGCATTACAGCGAGACATCAGTCTGAGGCGGACTCAACTATAAACTTTATCAAACTGAAAGTCATTAGGCTTTCCGTGGAAGTAGAAACCGAGTCTGCCTCCAAGACTCTGAATAGTAGATGATCCCAAAGGATCTACGTCCCATGCTGCTTTCAGGCTCAGTCCCTTTCTCTTACCCCTACCCCTAAATCCTAGTGCCCATGGCGTAGGCAGCTTACACATCTGGAAAGGAAGTATCAATGCTGAAAGTAGATAAAGGTTTTAGAGCAACATATGCTCCCAACCAGATGTCTCCTTCAGGGAAGGCCTTATTTCGGCCAGACAATGCGAGATCAGATACCACACCCATCACGGCAGCATGGCTTCACAATACAAGAGTCTGGGTCTTGAACTGGCCTGCCCGCAGTCCAGACCTTTTTACCAATAGAAAACATTTGGAGCATCTGAAAAGGAAATATCCAGCAGAGAAGACCCAGGACTGTTAAGCATTAAATCTGTTTATTCTGAGTGACTTTGAGATTCGTTTTCCTAATGATGCATCGTCTCCTCCAGTTGTAAACTCAGGTTTACAGAACACTGCAGAGCAATCTGTTGCAAGTAGTTCCACATGTTAACTGGTGAACCTCTGGTCTGAACTGGGCTGTAGAGTCTGTGAACTGGTGATTGTGCATCTTTAATTGAATGATCACACTTTGGATGAAAGTTTCAATTTCCTAGGAAAGAACTTCGGACCTGTTGCTGTCCTCTGGCTGTTTTGTTTTATAATATCCTCAGTGACTCAGGCCGTGGCTTACTATTACGTAGTTTTAATGGGAATATAAAAAACAAGGAAGAGCTTTCAGAAAACGTGCTCTTGAGCTAAGGTTGAAAGTTTAATATTGTGCTGATAAACCTTATCTCTGATGTTATCTCTAAAATTTCCCTCACCTGCCTGACAGAACATTCAGAGGGCGGCCGGCAGAGCTCATTCCTCTCCAGACTCATCAGAGACTTGTATTTATTTAATTTATTTTTGACAAATGTTCTGAAAGTTTGGACTCCATCACTGACACTCATCAGTGAGATTTAGAAAGCTGGAATGTAACGGGGTGATGGCACTGTCGTCAATTTTTGTGATTGTTACTTTTGCACTCATCTGCTCCTTTTCAGCTGCTAGACCTACACAAGGTAAGATTTAATCCTTCATTTAATCTCTCTATTACAGTTAAGAATGTACCAAATTATACATGAACAGTCTCGGACGTTGTAGCAGAAATTATGTAATACCAAAACGTGAGGGATGGGCAATAAATTATTCTACTAAAACTACAAATAATCAGGAATTCGTCAATTAAAATAATTAAAACACAAGATGATAAATTGATGGACTGAAGATTTGCTTTGCATTTTTTTTAACGTTGGAGAGTGAGCCTTTTTTCATCATTTTCTTCTAAAGATTTTGCATGGCTGAAACAGAACGGTTATGCCTCTCCTTTTTAATTTCATATTTTTATAAAATATATTTATTTTGCATTTCATGCCTTCATTAATAGAGGTAGGACAGCGGATAGAGTCAGGATGAGAAGGAAGGGAATGACACGTGAGAGAGCAGACAGGCTGAACTTGAACCCAGACTGTCTGTGTCAATGTTGTTATTATTAAAACTAATGAAATATCTAAAATTAAAATGAAAACCAATTAGAAACTGTATTGTGTGCTTACAAATCAAATCTTATCAAATAAAAGTAAGGGGCAGTCTATTTAAATGTATGTTTTAAAATGGGAAGACATTCCCTTAGTCCTGCCCTTCTGGGTCTGACCCCCTGAAAAGTATTCCATATCCCTATTACCAGAGTAGGTAAAGCAGGAAAAGGCTCCAGACTGCACATTTACATTCCTGTTTTGTCTTGATTTTATCTTTGGTGTTCTTTATAATCATTTGACCTGTTTAGATGAGTTTTGAATGTAAAAAAAAAAACAACAAAAATAAACTACGCACAGCTAAAATAAACTTAACCAAACTAGTCTAACCAAACCTACCCTTACCCGTCCAAGCCTAGCCTAGCCTTACCTTACTTAACTTAACAATGCCTAACCTTCACTAACCTACCTAATCTATCTGACCTAGCCGAGCCTAACCCAACCTAATCTAACACAACATAACCTAATTCAACTTTACCCAAGCTACTAAACCTAACCTAACCTAACCTAAACCAAACCCAACTTATATAACCTAACCGAACTTTACCTAAGTCACTAAACCTAACCTGAACCAAACCCAACCCAGCCTAACCTAACCTAACCAAACCTACCAAACTAACCAAACTTAACTTAACCTAACTATACAAAAACTACCTAACCTATCATAATCCTAAACCTAAGCTACTAAACCATACCTTACAAAACCAAATCTTACCTAATCTTACTGAGCCTAACCTCACAAACCAAACCTAGCCCAACCTTACTTAAACCGAGCTTACAAAGTTCAACCTAGTCTGACCTAACCTAACCCAACTTAACCAAATGTATTTAACTTAATCTTAAAAGCCTTGCTGAACTAAACCTAACTTAACTCAAGCAAACCTTCCATAGCCTAACCTAACCTAGCCTAACCAAACTAAACCAGACCAGATCAGACCAAACCTAACCTAACATAACTAAAGTTAACCAATACTGAGAAAACTAACACTGAACTAATAAAAGCTAAACTAAAACAAAGACCTTTGGAAAATAAAAACTAAACTCACACACCAGCAGTAAGAACTATTAAAACTTAAATTAAAATAAAAACGTTGAATGAAGTTTTAAAAATTATTTGAATAATAAAGCACTTTTTAAACCTTAGTCCATGTACATGTTGTACAGCCTAACCATGGCCAGGGTTTGAATTACTCAGGTCCAAAAACTGAATTTAAATACATCTTTAAAAATAATATTCCTGATCTAAATAAGTGCATTTTTAAATGTTTTGATGTGAGCTTTTCTTTAAGCACATTTGGAACTCTACAGTTACATTTTATAAGAGTAAACCAGGCTTCTCTGCACGTTTACATTCAGTCCAAAATACCACTGCTCGTCTTTTATTAGGTACTTAAAAATATGGACATAGCCCCCTCATTTGACCTCCTTCCACCAGCTCCTCATTCGTTTAAGAATTCATTTTAACATTTTAATATTTTTGCTATCTGATGCCAGGTCATTTGTGACCTTTAACAAGTTTATGAATATCAGGAAATATGTTGTGAAATCTTCGGGTTCAACGCATGAGTGCAGAAAATTTGATGAACCATTTGAAGTTAGTCACAGGGGAGTTTCAAGGAAAAAAAATATATATATATATATATATATATATATATATTAACTGTTTGCAGTGAATTGATAACTGTTAGAAGAGGAGTGAGTCATGCTCTTAGCCTCATACGATTGCTGCAGGAAAGTCAAGATTACACCTCGGATGAAATACTGAAGTTCTGACCACAATAGTTGGTTCAACCATGGAACTAACCGCTCAGACATCTGCACCCCTCAGTTATGACTGTTTGCTGTTCAGATATTAAAGATATTAAAATTAATGAGTGTGGAGTTTGCTCATTCACATCTTACATTTTGTAAATACAGGGCCGGTTCTAGGATCAGACTTTTAGGGGGTCATCTAATTGTGGCATTCAGAGTTCCTTACAACTTTGCAGTCCTCCTGCTTAACCATCCATTTCATCAGGAAAAGAAATATTTTCCACCTAACTTTACTCGTCTATGAGCCTTTTGTGGCATTATATAAAGTTTGAACGTTGTGTTCTCTTACTACTTCTACTGTAAGTTACAAGCCCTTAAACCAACACTCAATTCGCATGTTAGTTAAGTTAAAGGGCCTAAAATAAATACTGTCTAACCAAATAACTAAAATTACATTTGCATTTACAAAGGCAAAAATGTGCAGAAAGAAGTTTAAAGCACTGAAAATTTCCCTCCTATTTTGTTCTTAATCTTGATCAGTAACCTCCTAAAGGAAAACACGAGAATTTTATTATTTTATAGTCAATTTTTACAGTCAATTTTAATCTAAGAATTCTGACTTTGATCTCAAAATTCTGACCATGATCTCTGAATTTTGACTGTTATCTTAGAAATCTACCTTAAATCTAATTCTGCCTTAACCTTGCAAAGTAGATGGGCACGCCTGTTTCCTTGTTTCTCACTGGCGAATCCATCTTGCAAAGCTCCTATCCGAACCATTTGGGCCCGGTTAGAAAGTGACAGGACCGATCAGCGATGAGGGGCAGTACTTTCAGGTGCAGCAGAGTCGTGACGTAATCAAGCAGCAGCAAGAGCTGGTGCAGTTATGGAGGAAGAGATTAGCATGGATGCTGCTTAAAGGTAGACAATGCGATTTTTTTTCCACTAGGTGTTGAAGGAGAGCAAAGCCTTGAAAATGTAAACATAGAGGAGTTTTTGACACACCTCCGCCACTTTGAAGCTTCCCCCTTTAGCCTCTGTTGATCCTGAACACCAATCATATACAAGTTTATATGTAACGTTCAAGACAACCTTTACTGCTAATATCTTTTTTAGCTGCAGTAAACCATTTCACGAGCTCCTCTTATCCTGGCCGGTTATGTTATAGCATCAATTAAACATGAAAACATCAGCTTCAAACAAGACTTGGGTGATCTGAGATAAACATATTTGAGAAACTACCTGATTTGAGTCGAGCTACCTCCGTCTGCAGCCTCCATTTATTAGCAGCAGGCTAACATTAGCACACCTAGCTTCCATTCATTTTTACCCCACATTTATCTCAGCCGCTCTATCACACTCAGCTTAAATGTCCAACCATAAGAATAGTGCTGTGTCAATAAATCAACACTGGACAAATGTTGAGACAATGCGCATAATGAATGAAAAGATGTAGCCTACTTAGGCATCCACGAGAAGCAAAGCCAGTTCTGAGTCATGTGAGAGCTTTTTAGCGTCGCGTAGGGCTCGCAACCAAGGAAATGCACGTCCGATATTAACTCTAGTTTTTCCTCTCACTTTGTCAGAGGGTTTCCTAGACAAATGTTGAGACTTTTTAGGTGGAGGGGAAGCCGGTGGCAGGCCTTCGGTCGGCCACTTTGGACTGGAGTCTGCCATTTACACTCCTCTCTGCTGTTTGGGTGAAACATTTACCTGCAGCAGCACTGCTGCCCCTGGGGGCGCATCTAGGAGGAGAGGGGCGTGTGCCAGAGGAGAAGGTTACCACCCCAATCCGGTCTGGGACAGAGTTATAAACATCCCATATAAACAAAACTACAGGGTACCTAAGTTTTAATTCAGTGTGTTGATACTGTACTCCGAAAAACATTTACATAGCATATGTTTGATTTTTATTAAATTTAAGTATAAAATGTCGGATATTCTACCTTTAAGCGCCAGTTTTATCAGAACTTGACAACATTTCTTTGTTAAAAGAAGAGCAAAGAACAGCCGTGAGTTGTTTTCTTTAAAAAAAACACAAAAGTCGAGTACTTACATGTCTATAGTCGCCATGTTTCGCGTTATTCCTCAGTAGCTGCGCACGTGCAGCTTGATAGCAGCTACATCACATGTTCTGTTGCTCTGATTGGCCTGTAGAGATGTGATGGACAGAACCTTCACCCAATCACACTCCCAGTTTTTTTCAAAGCCTATGCCTTTTCTCAAACATTTTCTATTGAAACACATCCATCTGGCTTGTCAGGTTAATTCTTTCTTTGATCTCACATAAATCATGATCTCAGAACTCTGACTTTGATCTCAAAATTCTGACTGTAATCTCAAAATCCTGACTTTGATCTCAGATTTATCACCGTGACCTCAGAACTCTGATTTTAATCTCAGGATTCCGACTTTAATGTCAGAAATCTGACTTTGATCCCAGAATTTAAACATTGACCTCAAAACTCTGACTTTCATCTCAGAATTCCATCTTCATTCTAAGAATTCTGACTTTGAACTCAGAATTCTGACACTGATCCTAAAATCTGACTTTAAGAATTCTGATCTTTTTTTTTTTAATATTTATTTTTGGGCATTTTTGTGCCATCACTAGACAGGGGAGGACAGTGGACAGAGTCGGAAACAGGGTCAAGAGCGGGGGGAGAGACACTCGGCAAAGGGCCACAGGCCGGACCCGAACCCGGGCGCCCCGGGGAGCGCCCCCAACCACTAGGCCACCTGCTCACCTAAGAATTCTGATCTTGATCTAAGACCTCTGATTTTTGTCTCAAAATTATGACTGTCATCTCAGAATTCCAACTTTGATCTTAGAGTTTTGATTTTGATCTTAGAAATATGACTTTGATCTTAGAAATATGACTTTGATCTTAGAAATATGACTTTGATCTCAGAGTTCTGGCATTGATCCTAAAATCCTGACTTTAATCTAAGAATTCTGATCTTGATCAAAGACTTCTGACTGTTATCTCAGGAATGAGAAAAACATTGGATAAAAAAAATGAGAAACTTCAGTGGCCCTATTCTTTTTACCCAGTTGCACCACTGTCTGTTTTGACAAAATATCTGATGGATAGTTGGTTTAGTTTTCATTAAGGAGACCTAAATGTTTGTGCTAAACAGCTGAACATCCAAAATCCAGGATTTTTCTCCATAATGGGCAAAACATAAGCGGAGATTGTCAAAGAGCTTTCAAAGGGTGTCAGTATTTTTATCATTAAAAGAAGTGATAGTGTATTATCTTGAGTGTTTACACCAGTTTCAAAATATGGCTGATGTAAGTGTTAAAGGAAAACGAATTTGAAATAGGTGCCAAAATTAACACTTTGTATGAAACTTCTCTGTGTTGTTTTGCATTACAATCACTATTACAATATAAAACTACTATAAAATAATTGTGCGGCTCAGTGCCATTGAAGGTTTCCTATAAAATGATGGGTCAGTGCCAGGAATTAAAGTGATAAAGTGAGACATCCCAGACATCTTTCAAGGACAATCGTTGAATCTGCATTGTTTAGCTGGGCGCATTACCAGGGAGTAAAGAACAGATAAATGTTGGGTACATTAACAACTGTAGATCTGCAGCACGAAATCAATTCATGTTGGGATTAATGATTAAAACCAAGTCATAACCCTTGAAGTATCAGATGGCTCTCAACGTGGTTTGTTGGAGTCCCAAAGCCTTAGAAATGTCTTTGTAACCTCTCCAGACTGATAGATGTCAGTGACTTTGTTTCTCATCTGTTGTTGAATTTCTCTAGATGGTGCCATGATGTGCTGCTTTTTGTGATCTTTTAGCCTCTCCAGTTTGTCAGACTGATTCTATTTAAGGGATTTCTGGATTCAACAGGTCTGACAGTAATCAGGCCTGGGGGTAGATAGACAAACTGAACTGAGCTTTACAAAAAATGTAGTTAATCACAGCCAGCAGTTGATTATGATGTTTTGCCACCTTATTCCAGGATATAGTCATGGCTAGCTGCTGATTTTGATGTTAATGCCATTGCCACCTAGGATTTAGCCACTGTCAGCAGTTTATTGTGATAATTTGGTCACTTTATAACTTATCCACTGCCTATCAGAACTGAGCTTTTATAACGGTTGGGGCATTCCCTCCCAGGATTTCAACACCAGTAGTTTATGATGATTCTGTAAAAAACTGATCTGAAAATAATGTCTGAACTTTTATTTATTTGCCCCAACCTGAGCAGGATCCTCAAGTCTCCTATAATCTGGACTATCTTTCATTCTAGGGTGTCTGAACAGTCCATAAACAGTTGTCCAGTCTCAGAATATTTGCTCTTATCCAGCAGATGTTTCTGATGAGGAGTAACAGACATGTCAGAGGATAATGTCCTTTGAGCTGTGGCTGTTGTTGCTGATATCTGAGTTGTTGTGGCATTTATGGCGTTGGTGTGACTGTCGCAATGTCACCATGTCATTGACTTTAACTCGTGTTAATATTTGACCTCAGACCCTTAGCGTCTGAGCTAGAAGCTTTAATGCTGCTGTGAGAGTCTGACTACATGATGTTTGCAGTTATCACCTTGTTGTTCTTGTGAATCAGAGGTTCCCTAACAGCGAGGAAACTCCAGGCATAACCATACGTTATTACATAAGTACAACATCTTCATACACACATCATTACAGGCTTGTTATAATTGGAGGCGATCTCAATGCAGAGAGATATCAAGATGTGATTCTGCAACCACTGGCAATCCCATATCTCCACACTGGGACTGAACTCTATCTTCTAAGGCGACAATTAGGGCTGGGTATTGCGAAGAACCTCACGATTCAATTCGATTTCGATTCTTTAGGTTGTGATTCAATTCGATATCGATTCGATATTGATTTAAATGCTTTGATGTTGATTCAGTAAGAAGTAGAAATATACAAATGACCTGTTGACAATTTTTGATAATTATTTTCATGCCCATGTGAACATATGTTGTAGGTCATCTCACATTTTTTAGCAATAGAACATCTGAAAATAAAAATTTGCACAATAATAACTTATTTGTGTGTAAGGAGTACAAAAGTAAAAAACATGACAGTTCTGTATAAACACTGAAAAAGTGAAGTGCATGTCAACTTTACTAATATTTCTTTCCTCTTGGAAATTGTGATAAACCTCACATAACATGGTTATGGTTGGTTGTTGTTTGGTTGAGTGTTGCCTCCGTCCATACAATGCGAATCACATGCACAGTGACCCCCACTGGCCAGGAGGTGAATCGATTCAGAGGATTTGCTGAATCGATATTAAATTGAGGGGGGAAATATTGCGATGCATCGATTAATTGATATTTTTGCCCACCCCTAGTGACAATGCTCACCCCCACAGAGTGGGGTTTATCAGAGACAACCTTGTGAGATCAGCTTGGGCGTGCCGTTCGTGCCAAAGCGACCAACACAACCACATTGGCTGACTTGCGACAAATGCTGGTTGAAGAATGGGATGCCATCCCACAGCAGTGTGTGACCAGGCTGGTAAACAGCATGAGGAGGAGGAGCCAGGCTGTTGTGGCTGTGTATGGTTCTTCCATGTGCTACTGAGGCTCCTGTTTGTTAAATGAATACATTGTTAAATTGCCAATATGGCTTGTTTGTTCAAACTTCAATCATCCAATCTACCAAACACCCAACAAGAGTCAATAGCAGAATCAGCTGTTAGGCATTGGCAGAGAAGATTTGGCACATTTATCATGGGTGCAACCCACATACTCAGCTCTGCTGCTCATCCCACAAATGCATGTTCCTTACAAATGAGGCATCATTTAAAAGGGTAATAAACAGGCTTTCCAACAGTATAAGATTTATTGCCAAGAAGCATTGTTATAACAAAGAAATAATCTACCAAACACAAATTTTCTTACTTTTTGTGCTAAGTTTATTATTTTACAGCAGTTTTTGGGAAACAGACATTTTTTTTAATTCTGAAAAATGACAGATGGACCTAACATCGTAATTTAAAGTGACTTATACCAAGGCCATTTACGACAAGAAGGCCAAAGACATGGTTAAAATGATGAGCAGGGTTTCAACCTGAGTAAAGTCAGTGCTATCTGACTGACAAAGCAGTGCCAAGGCAGTCATTTTAAGATCTACTTGAATACTGAACTATCTGATGACAAAAAATCTTATCTGTTATTGCACTACATCAAAGAGGCTATCTAATAAGTCAGATGAAAAGCTGGAGCTGGAGCCAGGATGGCAGCAGAATCTGACAAATAAAATTAGCCAAAAGGATTCTGGACCTGGATGAGGGAAACTAAGAACACAGCTTTGAAAAGTAGAGTCAGATGTATATCTGACTGTGTCCCATGTCCCATATATGGAGGCTGAGTGTCAAATCAGAACGGTGCAGGTTCAGGTCAGGCCTGTGGCGTCTCTGTCACAGGTAATTCCCTGCTCATTCTCCTTAATTTAGGACTTAATTAACGGTCCTGTATGTTCTGAAAAAGAGAAAAATACATAGGAACAATATTATGATTGTTCACCTTGGGTCCAAGATTAGTGAGTTGACTTGAAAAAAGAAATGGCTGCAACTTTTGGAGCCCAGGCAGAATTCTTGAATATACGAACATCTGGGTGTCTTGCCAAATGCTAAAACATTCAGATTAAATGAGAAGGACACTGATGATTAGGGAATATAAATCTGAACATAGGTTGATAAAAATCTCTAACACTGTTGTCAACAGAGCTATCACATGAATCAGTGGATGTCATACACAAAAGTGATCAACAAGGACAACCTAAGGCAACGAGCATACCAATAGAAGACATCACCAGTACGAAGGATAAAACAACTGATGCAACAGAAAAAAACAAAACAAGAAAAGTAGGAACAACTGATGCCACAACTGAAGCAACAACAGTGGCAAAATATTATATCACAAGTGTTGGAACAACTGAGGGAACAACAGAGGAAACAAAGGAAGCAACCACAGAGGCAACAACTGATATCACAACTGACGCAACAACTGAATCAACAACAGAAGCAACAACTGATGTCACAACTGTTGCAACAACTGAAGCAACCACTGAGGCAACAACTGATGTCCCAACTCTTGCAACAACTGAAGCAACCACAGAGGAAATCACTGAAGCAATCACTGAGGCAACAACTGATGTCACAACTCTTGCAACAACTGAAGCAACCATAGAGGCAACAACTGAAGGAACCACTGAGGCAACAACTGATATCACAACTGTTGCAACAACTGAAGCAACAACAGAGGCAACAACTGAAGCAACCACTGAGGCAACAACTGATGTAACAACTGTTGCAACAACTGAAGCAACCACAGAGGCAACAACTGATGTCACAACTGTTGCAACAACTGAAGCAACCACAGAGGCAACAACTGATGTCACAACTGTTGCAACAACTGAAGCAACCACAGAGGCAACAACTGATGTCACAACTGTTGCAACAACTGAAGCAACCACAGGGGCAACAACTGAAGCAACCACAGAGGCAACAACTGATGTCACAACTGTTGCAACAACTGAAGCAACCACAGAGGCAACAACTGATGTCACAACTGTTGCAACAACTGAAGCAACCACAGAGGCAACAACTGAATCAAGCACTGTTGCAACAACTGATGTCACAACTGGTGCAACAACTGAAGCAACCACAGAGGCGAACACTGATGTAACAACTGTTGCAAGAACCACAGTGGCCACAACTGAGGCAACCACAGAGGCAACAACTGATGTCACAACTGTTGCAACAACTGAAGCAACCACAGAGACAACAACTGAAGCCACCACTGAGGCAACAACTGAAGCAAGCACTGAGGCAACAACTGATGTCACAACTGTTGCAACAACTGAAGCAACCACAGAGGAAACAACTGATGTCACAACTGAGGCAACAACTGAAGCAACCACAGAGGCAACAACTTATGTCACAACTATTGCCACAACTGAAGCAACCGCAGACGTAACAACTGATTTCACAACTGTTGCACCAACTGAAGCAACCACAGAGGCCACAACTGATGTCACAACTCTTGCAACAACTGAAGCAACAACAGAGACAACAACTGAAGCAACCACTGAGGCAACAACTGAAGCAAACACAGAGGCAACAACTGATGTCACAACTCTTGCAACAACTGAAGCAACAACAGAGGCAACAACTGAAGCAACCACTGAGGCAACAACTTATGTCACAACTGAGGCAACAACTGAAGCAACCACAGAGGCAACAACTGATGTCACAACTGTGGCAACGACTGAAGTAACCACAGAGGCAACAACTGAAACAACCAATGAGGCAACAACCGATGTCACAACTGTTGCAACAACTGAAGCAACCACAGTGGCCACAACTGATGTCACAACTGAGGCAACAACTGAACCAACCACAGAGGCGACAACTGATGTCACAACTGTTGCAACAACTGAAGCAACCACAGAGGCAACAACTGAATCAACCACAGTGGCCACAACTGATGTCACAACTGAGGCAACAACTGAAGCAACCACAGAGGCAACAACTGATGTCACAACTGTTGCAACGACTGAAGCAACCACAGAGGCAACAACTGAAGCAACCACAGAGGCAACAACTGATGTAACAACTGTTGCAACAACTGAAGCAACCACAGAGGCAACAACTGATGTCACAACTGTTGCAACAACTGAAGCAACCACAGAGGCAACAACTGAAGCAACCACAGAGGCAACAACTGATGTCACAACTGTTGCAACAACTGAAGCAACCACAGAGGCGACAACTGATGTAACAACTGTTGAAACAACCACAGTGGCCACAACTGAAGCAACCACAGAGACAACAACTGATGTCACAACTGTTGCAACAACTGAAGCAACCACAGAGGCAACAACTGATGTCACAACTCTTGCAACAACTGAAGCAACAACAGAGGCGCCAACTGAAGCAACCACTGAGGCAACAACTGAAGCAACAACAGAGGCAACAACTGATGTCACAACTGGTGCAACAACTGAAGCAACCACAGAGGCGACAACTGATGTAACAACTGTTGCAAGAACCACAGTGGCCACAACTGAGGCAACCACAGAGGCAACAACTGATGTCACAACTGTTGCAACAACTGAAGCAACCACAGAGGCAACAACTGAAGCAAGCACTGAGGAAACAACTGATGTCACAACTGAGGCAACAACTGAAGCAACCACTGAGGCAACAACTTATGTCACAACTATTGCCACAACTGAAGCAACCACAGATGTAACAACTGATTTCACAACTGTTGCAACAACTGAAGCAACCACAGTGGCCACAACTGATGTCACAACTCTTGCAACAACTGAAGCAACAACAGAGGCAACAACTGAAGCAACCACAGAGGCAACAACTGAAAGAACCACTGAGGCAACAACTGATGTCACAACTGTTGCAACAACTGAAGCAACAACAGAGGCAACAACTGAAGCAACCACTGAGGCAACAACTTATGTCACAACTGAGGCAACAACTGAAGCAACCACAGAGGCAACAACTGATGTCACAACTGTGGCAACGACTGAAGAAACCACAGAGGCAATAACTGAAGCAACCACAGAGGCAACAACTGATGTCACAACTGTTGCAACAACTGAATCAACCACAGTGGCCACAACTGATGTCACAACTGAGGCAACAACTGAACCAACCACAGAGGCGACAACTGATGTCACAACTGTTGCAACGACTGAAGCAACCACAGAGGCAACAACTGAAGCAACCACAGAGGCAACAACTGATGTCACAACTGTTGCAACAACTGAAGCAACCACAGAGGCAACAACTGATGTCACAACTGTTGCAACAACTGAAGCAACCACAGAGGCAACAACTGAAGCAACCACAGAGGCAACAACTGATGTCACAACTGTTGCAACAACTGAAGCAACCACAGAGGCAACAACTGATGTAACAACTGTTGAAACAACCACAGTGGCCACAACTGAAGCAACCACAGAGGATACAACTGATGTCACAACTGTTGCAACAACTGAAGCAACCACAGAGGCAACAACTGATGTCACAACTGTTGCAACAACTGAAGCAACCACAGGGGCAACAACTGAAGCAACCACAGAGGCAACAACTGAAGCAACCACAGAGGCAACAACTGATGTCACAACTGGTGCAACAACTGAAGCAACCACAGAGGCAACAACTGATGTCACAACTGGTGCAACAACTGAAGCAACCACAGTGGCCACAACTGAAGCAACCACAGAGGATACAACTGATGTCACAACTGTTGCAACAACTGAAGAAACCACAGAGGCAACAACTGAAGCAAGCACTCAGGCAACAACTGATGTAACAACTGTTGCAACAACTGAAGCAACCACAGAGGCAACAACTGATGTCACAACTGTTGCAACAACTGAAGCAACCACAGAGGCAACAACTGATGTCACAACTGGTGCAACAACTGAAGCAACCACAGTGGCCACAACTGATGTCACAACTGTTGCAACAACTGAAGCAACCACGGGGGCAACAACTGAAGCAACCACAGAGGCAACAACTGAAGGAACCACTGAGGCAACAACTGATGTCACAACTCTTGCAACAACTGAAGCAACAACAGAGGCAACAACTGAAGCAACCACTGAGGCAACAACTTATGTCACTAATGAGGCAACAACTGAAGCAACCACAGAGGCAACAACTGATGTCACAACTGTGGCAACAACTGAAGAAACCACAGAGGCAACAGCTGAAGCAACCACAGAGGCAACAACTGATGTCACAACTGTTGCAACAACTGAAGCAACCACAGTGGCAACAACTGATGTCACAACTGTTGCAACAACTGAAGCAACCACAGAGGCAACAACTGATGTCACAACTGTTGCAACAACTGAAGCAACCACAGAGGCAACAACTGAAGCAACCACAGAGGCAACAACTGATGTCACAACTGTTGCAACAACTGAAGCAACCACAGAGGCAACAACTGATGTCACAACTGTTGCAACAACTGAAGCAACCACAGAGGAAACAACTGAAGCAACCACAGAGGCAACATCTGATGTCACAACTGTTGCAACAACTGAAGCAACCACTCAGGCAACAACTGATGTCACAACTGTTGCAACGACTGAAGCAACCACAGGGGCAACAACTGAAGAAACCACAGAGGAAACAACTGATGTCACAACTATTGCCACAACTGAAGCAACCACAGAGGCAACAACTGATGTCACAACTCTTGCAACAACTGAAGCAACAACAGAGGTAACAACTGAAGCAACCACTGAGGCAACAACTGATGTCACAACTCTTGCAACGACTGAAGCAACCACAGGGGCAACAACTGAAGCAACCACAGAGGAAACAACTGATGTCACAACTGTTGCAACAACTGAAGCAACCACAGAGGCAACAACTGATGTCACAACTGTTGCAACAACTGAAGCAACCACAGAGGCAACAACTGATGTCACAACTGTTGCAACAACTGAAGCAACCACAGAGGCAACAACTGAAGCAAGCACAGAGGCAACAGCTGATGTCACAACTGGTGCAACAACTGAAGCAACCACAGAGGCGACAACTGATGTAACAACTGTTGCAAGAACCACAGTGGCCACAACTGAGGCAACCACAGAGGCAACAACTGATGTCACAACTGTTGCAACAACTGAAGCAACCACAGAGGCAACAACTGAAGCATGCACTGAGGAAACAACTGATGTCACAACTGAGGCAACAACTGAAGCAACCACAGAGGCAACAACTTATGTCACAACTATTGCCACAACTGAAGCAACCACAGACGTAACAACTGATTTCACAACTTTTGCAACAACTGAAGCAACCACAGTGGCCACAACTGATGTCACAACTGAGGGAACAACTGAAGCAAACACAGAGGCAACAACTGATGTCACAACTCTTGCAACAACTGAAGCAACAACAGAGGCAACACCTGAAGCAACCACTGAGGCAACAACTGAAGCAACCACTGAAGCAACAACAGAGGCAACAACTGAAGCAACCACAGAGGCGACAACTGATGTCACAACTCTTGCAACAACTGAAGCAACAACAGAGGCAACAACTGAAGCAACCACAGAGGCAACAACTGAAAGAACCACTGAGGCAACAACTGATGTCACAACTCTTGCAACAACTGAAGCAACAACAGAGGCAACAACTGAAGCAACCACTGAGGCAACAACTTATGTCACAACTGAGGCAACAACTGAAGCAACCACAGAGGCAACAACTGATGTCACAACTGTGGCAACGACTGAAGAAACCACAGAGGCAATAACTGAAACAACCACAGAGGCAACAACTGATGTCACAACTGTTGCAACAACAGAAGAAACAACTGAGGAAACCACAACGGCAACAACTGATGTCACAACTGAGGCAACAACTGAAGCAACCACAGAGGCAACAACTGATGTCACAACTGTTGCAATAACTGAAGCAACCACAGAGGCAACAACTGAAGCAACCACAGAGGATACAACTGATGTCACAACTGTTGCAACAACTGAAGAAACCACAGAGGCAACAACTGACGTCACAACTGCTGCAATAACTGAAGCCATCACAGTTGCCACAACTGAGGGGACCACAGGGGAAACGACTGGTGTGACAATTGAGGCAACAACTGAAGCAACCACAGTGGCAACAACTGAAGCAACCACAGAGGCAACAACTGATGTCACAACTGTTGAAACAACTGAAGCAACAGCTGTGGCAACAACTGATGTCACAACTGTTGCAACAACTGAAGCAACAACAGAGGCAACAACTGAAGCAACCACAGAGGCAACAACTGATGTCACAACTCTTGCAACAACTAAAGCAACAACAGAGGCAACAACTGAAACAACCACTGAGGCAACAACTGATGTCACAACTGTTGCAACAACTGAAGCAACAACAGGGGACACAACTGAAGCAACCACAGAGGCAACAACTGATGTCACAACTGTTGCAACAACTGAAGCAACCACAGAGGCAACAACTGATGTCACAACTGTTGCAACAACTGAAGCAACCACAGAGGCAACAACTGATGTCACAACTGTTGCAACAACTGAAGCAACCACAGAGGCAACAACTGATGTCACAACTGTTGCAACAACTGAAGCAACCACAGAGGCAACAACTGAAGCAACCACAGAGGCAACAACTGATGTCACAACTGGTGCAACAAATGATGCAACCACAGTGGCCACAACTGAAGCAACCACAGAGGATACAACTGATGTCACAACTGTTGCAACAACTGAAGCAACCACAGGGGCAACAACTGAAGCAACCACAGAGGCAACAACTGATGTAACAACTGCTGAAACAACTGAAGCAACCACAGGGGCAACAACTGAAGCAACCACAGAGGCAACAACTGAAGCAACCACAGAGGCAACAACTGAAGCAACCACAGAGGCAACAACCGATGTCACAACTCTTGCAACAACTGAAGCAAACACAGAGGCAACAACTGAAGCAACCACAGAGGCAACAACTGAAGGAACCACTGAGGCAACAACTGATGTCACAACTGTTGCAACATCTGAAGCAACCACAGAGGCAACAACTGATGTCTCAACTGAGGCAACAACTGAAGCAACAACTGAGGAGACAACTGAGGCAACATCTGAGGCAACAAGTGAAGAAACAACTCAGGCAACAACTGAAGCAAATACTGAGGCAACAACTGAAGCAACAACTGAAGCAACAACTGAGGAAAAAACTGAAGCAACAGCTGAGGCAACAACTAAGGCATCAACTGATGTAACAACTGAAGAAATAACTGATGTCACAACAGTTGCAACAACTGAAGCATACACAGAGGCAACAACTGTTGCAACCACAGAGGCAACAACTGATGTCACACCTGTTGCAACAACTGAAGCAAGCACAGTGGCCACAACTGAAGCAACCACAGAGGAAACAACTGATGTCACAACTGTTGCAACAACTGTTGCAACCACAGAGGCAACAACTGATGTTACAACTGTTGCAACAACTGAAGCAACCACAGAGGCAGCAACTGATGTCCCAACTGTTGCAACAACTGAAACAACCACAGAGACAACAACCGAGGAGACAACTGAAGCAACAACTGAGGAAACACCTGGGGCAACCACAGAGACAACAAATGATGTCAAAACTGAGGCCACAACTATAGCAACCACAAAGGCAACAACTGATGTTACAACTGTTGCAACAACTGAAGCAAAAACAGAGGCAACAACAGTTGCAACCACAGAGGCAACAATTGATATCACAACTGTTGCAACAACTGTTGCAAACACAGAGGCAACAACTGATATCACAACTGAGGCCACGACTGTAGAAGCCACAGAGGCAACAACTGATGTCACAATTGTTGCAAAAACTGAAGCAACCACAGAAGCAACAACTGATGTCACAACTGTTGCAACGACTGAAGCAACCACAGAGGCAACAACTGAAGCAAGCACAGAGGCGACAACTGATGTCACAACTGGTGCAACAACTGAAGCAACCACAGAGGCGACAACTGATGTAACAACTGTTGCAAGAACCACAGTGGCCACAACTGAGGCAACAACAGAGGCAAGAACTGAAGCAACCACAGAGGCAACAACTGAAGCAACCACAGAGGAAACAACTGATGTCACAACTGTTGCAACAACTGAAGCAACCACAGAGGAAACAACTGATGTCACAACTGAAGCAACCACAGTGGCCACAACTTATGTCACAACTGTTGCAACAACTGAAGCAACCACAGACGTAACAACTGATGTCACAACTGAGGGAACAACTGAAGCAACCACAGAGGCAACAACTGATGTCACAACTCTTGCAACAACTGAAGCAACCACAGAGGCAACAACTGAAGCAACCACTGAGGCAACAACTGAAGCAACAACAGAGGCAACAACTGAAGCAACCACAGAGGTAACAACTGATGTCACAACTCTTGCAACAACTGAAGCAACAACAGAGGCAACAACTGAAGCAACCACAGAGGCAACAACTGAAGGAACCACTGAGGCAACAACTGATGTCACAACTGTTGCAACATCTGAAGCAACCACAGAGGCAACAACTGATGTCTCAACTGAGGCAACAACTGAAGCAACATCTGATGTCACAACTGAGGCAACAACTGAAGCAACAACTGAGGAGACAACTGAGGCAACATCTGAGGCAACAACTGAAGAAACAACTCAGGCAACAACTAAAGCAAATACTGAGGCAACAACTGAAGCAACAACTGAAGCAACAACTGAGGAAAAAACTGAAGCAACAGCTGAGGCAACAACTAAGGCATCAACTGATGTAACAACTGAAGAAATAACTGATGTCACAACAGTTGCAACAACTGAAGCATACACAGAGGCAACAACTGAAGCAACCACAGAGGCAACAACTGATGTCACAACTGGTGCAACAACTGAAGCAACCACAGTGGCCACAACTGAAGCAACCACAGAGGATACAACTGATGTCACAACTGTTGCAACAACTGAAGAAACCACAGAGGCAACAACTGATGTAACAACTGTTGCAACAACTGAAGCAACCACAGAGGCAGCAACTGATGTCCCAACTGTTGCAACAACTGAAACAACCACAGAGACAACAACCGAGGAGACAACTGAAGCAACAACTGAGGAAACACCTGGGGCAACCACAGAGACAACAAATGATGTCAAAACTGAGGCCACAACTATAGCAACCACAAAGGCAACAACTGATGTTACAACTGTTGCAACAACTGAAGCAAAAACAGAGGCAACAACTGTTGCAACCACAGAGGCAACAATTGATATCACAACTGTTGCAACAACTGTTGCAAACACAGAGGCAACAACTGATATCACAACTGAGGCCACGACTGTAGAAGCCACAGAGGCAACAACTGATGTCACAATTGTTGCAACAACTGAAGCAACCACAGAGGCAGCAACTGATGTCACAACTGTTGCATCAACCGTAGCAACCACAGAGGCAACAACTGATGTCACAACTGTTGCAACAACTGAAGCAACCACTGAGGCAACAACTGATGTCACAACTGAGGTAACAACTGAAGCAACAAGAGAGGCAACAACTTATGCCACAACTGTTGCAACATCTGAAGCAACCACAGAGGCAACAACTGATGTCACAACTGAGGCAACAACTGAAGCAACAACTGAGGAGACAACTGAGGCAACATCTGAGGCAACAACTGAAGAAACAACTCAGGCAACAACTAAAGCAAATACTGAAGCAACAACTGACGCAACAACGGAAGCAACAACTGATGTAACAACTGAGGCAACAACTGAAGCAACAACTGAAGCAACTCAGGCAACAACTGAAGCAACAACAAAAGCAACAACTGAGGCAGCATCTGATGCAACAACTGAGGCAACAACTGATGTCACAACTGTTGCAACAACTGAAGCAACATCTGAGGCAACAACTGATGTCACAACTGTTGCTACAACTGAAGCAACCATAGAGGCAACAACTGAGGTCACAGCTGTTGCAACAACTGAAGCAAGCACTGTGGCCACAACTGAGGCAACATCTGAGGCAACAACTGAAGAAACAACTCAGGCAACAACTGAAGCAAATACTGAGGCAACAACTGAAGCAAGCACTGTGGCCACAACTGAGGCAACATCTGAGGCAACATCTAAGGCATCAACTGATGTAACAACTGAAGCAATTACTGATGTCACACCCGAAGCAACATCTGAGGCAACAACTGATGTCACAACTGTTGCTACAACTGAAGCAACCACAGAGGCAACAACTGAGGTCACAGCTGTTGCAACAACTGAAGCAAGCACTGTGGCCACAACTGAGGCAACATCTGAGGCAACAACTGAAGAAACAACTCAGGCAACAACTGAAGCAAATACTGAGGCAACAACTGAGGCAACAACTAAGGCAACAACTGAAGCAACAACTGAGGGGACAACTGAGGCGACAACTGAAGCAACAACTGAGGAAACAACTGATGTAACAATTGAAGAAACCACTGAGGCATCAACTGAGGCAATAAGTGAGGCAACAACTGAAGCAACAAGTGAGGCAACAACTGATGTAACAACTGAAGCAACAACTGAAGCAACAACTGAGGCAACAACTGAAGCAACATCTGAGGCAACAACTCAGGCAACAACTGAAGCAACAACAAAAGCAATAACTGAGGCCGCATCTGATGCAACAACTGAGGCAACAACTGATGTCACAACTGTTGCAACAACTGAAGCAACCACAGAGGCAACAACTGATGTCAAAATTGTTGCAACAACTGAAGCAACCACAGAGGCAGCAACTGATGTCACAACTGTTGCAACAACTGAAGAAACAACTCAGGCAACCACTGAAGCAACAAGTGAGGCAACAACTGATGTAACAACTGAAGCAACAACTGTAGCAACAACTGAGGTGACAACTGAGGCGACAACTGAAGCAACAACTGAGGAAACAACTGATGTAACAATTGAAGAAACCACTGAGGCATCAACTGAGGCAACAAGTGAGGAAACAACTGAAGCAACAAGTGAGGCAACAACTGATGTCACAACTGAAGCAACAACTGAAGCAACAACTGATGTAACAACTGAGGCAACAACTCAGGCAACAACTGAAGCAACAACAAAAGCAACAACTGAGGCAGCATCTGATGCAACAACTGAGGCAACAACTGATGTCACAACTGTTGCTACAACTGAAGCAACCACAGAGGCAACAACTGAGGTCACAGCTGTTGCAACAACTGAAGCAAACACTGTGGCCACAACTGAGGCAACATCTGAGGCAACAACTGAAGAAACAACTCAGGCAACAACTGAAGCAAATACTGAGGCAACAACTGAAGCAAGTACTGTGGCCACAACTGAGGCAACATCTGAGGCAACAACTGAAGAAACAACTCAGGCAACAACTGAAGCAAATACTGAGGCAACAACTGATGTAACATCTGAAGCAACAAAGGGAGCACCAACTGAGACAACAACTGATGCAACAACTGATGTAACAACTGAAGAAACACCTGAAGCAACCACTAAGGCAACTGAAGCAACAACTGGTGTAACAACTAAAGCAACACCTAAATCAACAAGTGGACCAACAATGGATGTCACTGATGGAACAACAACTGAGGCCACAAGCAGACCAACAGCTGATGCCACAATTGAAACAACAATGGATGTCGCTGCAACAACTGTTGCCACAACTGAAGCCACAGGTGGCCTAACAGCAGAGGCCACGAGTGGACCAACAAGTGATGCCACAAGTGGATCAACAGCTGAGACCTCAAATAGACCAACAGCTGAGGCAACTAGTAGACCAACAACTGATGCCACAAGTGGACCAACTGATGCCACAAGTAGGCCAATGACTGATGCAACAAGTAGACCAACAACTGATGCCACAACCGATGCCACAGGTGGACCAACAACCAAGGTAACAAGAGAACCAACAACTGATGCAACAACTGGACAAAAAACTGGTGCAACAAGTAGACCAACAACTGAGGGCACAACCAAGGTTTCAACAGCTGCCACAAACAGACCAACACCTCATGTCACAACACCTTTATCCACAACACCAACTACCACCAGAAAGCCCTTAGATTGCCAGAATGGAGGAACAGACAATGGATTCAACTGCACATGTCTTGTTGGATTCACGGGGGGACTATGTGAAGAATTTATTCCTGATGTCACCCCAGGTATATGACTCTATTTTTAGAGAAGCACTTTTAAGTTTCAGTTAGACATCTTTGAGTTGTTTTCTTCAAGTTACTTATACTAATTCATGATGTATTTGCTTTGACAGAGGTAGTTAGTAGAGCAGTAGTGGTTATTATGGAGGTCAACCAGGAATTTGACGACAAATATAAAGATAAAACATCACCGGAGTACCAGGACTTTGTTAGAAACTTCACTGAACAGGTGAGATCCACTGATGTTGTTTTCCCTCTGCAGAGAGACCCCCTTGGATGTATTACCCTTTTATTGATCTATAAAAAACTTTAAGAGGCAGTGTAAAAGTGGTTTAATGACCGATTTAAGTACTATTTCTGTTTGTATTTCCAGATGGATAAATATTACAGAGATAGGAAGGTACAAAACTTTAAAGAAGTGAATGTCACTGGTGTAAGGTAATGTACTTAAAAATAGATGGCAGATTAATACTTGGCATTGAAATAACAAAAAATAGCCTTAGTGTTTTTTCTTCATCTTGTTATTTTGCTCCTTTATAGTCCAGGCAGTCCACTGACCAGGTTCTCTACCAACACTGTGGAGAAGGTAAAGAATTATAAATGCTTTGCAAAACATTTTTTAAATCAGGTGGAAAAATAACATTTTAAACTGGTTATTAATCGTTTTGTTTTGTTTTGTTTTTAATCTCAGATGAGACTCAGGAGGGACACAGCTGTCACAGAGGAGAGGTTGGGGTGAGCAGATAGCAGAATCTGGACTTCGATAAAGATGCACTGGACTGTATAATAGCCGTGTCAGGAGAAATATTTACGTCAACCAGGACGTCTGATCTAGATTACCACACCTATCTAATCTGGGCATATGTAGCCTGCTTTATCAGGTTTTGCAGATACTGTACATGTCAACGCATTAAGCTGTTAATTTTCATCTGACCGGAGAGAGGTTGGAAGAGATACTAAATTAAAAAATTCTAATTATTTCAAACAGGATTTGGACATACCCAGGCCTGATTACTGTCAGACCTGATGAATCCAGAAATCCTTTAAACAGAACCTGCCTGACAAAGAGAAGTAGGCTACAAGATCTCAAAAAGCCATACATCATCGCATCACCTAAAGGAATTCAAGAACAGATGAGAAAGTCATTTGCATTTATCAGTCTGGAAAGGGTTACAAAAACATTTTGAAGGCTTTGGGACTCCAACCAACCACGCTGAGAGCCATTATTCACAAATGGAGAAAACTCTAGACAGTGGTGAACCTCCCCATGAGTAGCAGGCCTACCAAAATGACTCCAAGAGTGCATGGATGAATCCAGACCCTTAAAGGTATGGATGGAATGCTTGTTAACTTTGATGGCATCTTTATCAAAGGAAGAAGACAGAATGCTGGTGGAGCTAGAGGTGTTGGGGTTATTTCTCCTCAATTTTTGCCAAATAATAGGCCATAGTTGGAAACTTTTGGATGGAACTGGCAAGGAACAAGGGTTTCAGTTCCGCCAACAAAAGACAGTCAACATAAGGGAACGATTGCTGGTATAAAAAGTGGTGAAGCTTCCCAGGAATGATCAGCCTACCAGAATGACTCCAGAGCACATGGACAACTTATCCAGGAGGTCCCGAAAGAGCCCAGAACAACATCTCAAGACCTGCAGGTCTCACTTGACTCAGTTAAAGCCAGTGTTCATGATTCAACAATAAGAAAGAGGCTGAGCATAAACATCATGAGAGATTTCCAAGGCCAAAACCACTGCTGACCAAAAATAACACAAGGCTCATCTCATATTTGACTAAAAACATCCTGGTCATCCTCTAGACTTTTGGGAAAATATCCTGTTGACTGACGAGACAAAAACTGAACTATCTGAAAGGTAGTCTGTTCCATCTGAAATAAAACTTACACCACATTTCATCAAAAGAACATCATAACAATAGTCAAACATGGTGGTGGTAGTGTGGTGGTCTGGACCAGGACCTGAACCACTTGCTGTAACTGATGGAACCATGAATTCTGCTGTCTCCCAGAAAACCTTGGAATGATCTCAAGCTCAAGACCACTTGGGTAATGGAGCAGGACAATGATCCCAAACATACCAGCGGGTCCACCTTTGAATGTGCAAAAAACTAAATGAAGGTCTTGGAGTGGTCTAGTCAAAGTCTGGACTTAAATTTTGACTTAGATGTTATTCTTGGTTCTTTCTGGACCTCCTGGATGAGTCGTCTATGCACTCTTGGAGTCATTTTGGTAGGCTGGTCACTCCTGGGAAGGTTCACCACTGTTCCAAGTTTTCTCCATTCGTGGATAATGGCTCTCAGTGTGGTTGGCTGGAGTCCCAAAGCCTTTGAAATGTCTTTGTAACATCTATTCCTTAACCTCCTTAGATGGAGCCATGGTGTTTGGCTTGGAATATTTTAATCTACTTCACTTACTGGTTGAGATGCAGTGGCATGACCTAAAACGGGCTGTTCATGGTGGAAAACCATCTGATGTAGCTTAAATACCAGTAAAACAATTCTGCAAAGAGGAGTGGGAAAGAATTCTGTATTAAAACACAAGGATTTAAATACAATCTGACCATAACAGCCCTTCCTATATTATTTGAGTGGCTGAATGCATTTGTCCATATAGTGAAGAGCAGGCCTGCTGCTTTGCAGACTCTGGCCTCTATATATGGGTGCCTGCTTTAATTAGTATTAATCTTTTAAATTATGTTCCTTTCTTTATCCAGCATATTTGAGTACAATGATATTACCTTCATAGCAGCACTCAAATATGAGTAACAGTGCCCTCTAGTGTTCTTAGACCAAATCACAGATGAAACCTTGGGTAAATGTCAGGATCCTGTTAGAAGTAGTTGTTTTTATGAACACATTTAGTGAATGAGGTCCAACGTAAACTTAAAGCCTGTTCTGTATTAGTACTATCTATATCCAGAATTACCATGTCTCACTATAAATCACATGTGTTGCATCCTGAGATCCTGCTGTATTTCACCCATAGTGACATGAACCCACTCTTCTGTTTCCAGAGTTAACGTCACACATGATGTGATCCTGGAGATCCCAAATAAAGAGGGCTCTGATGAAATCTATGAGAGCGATGTGGAGATCATTCAGGAGGCTGTCGACAGCATTAATAGCTGCAGAGACGGTAGGAACAAAGAGTCATGTCTAATTTTCTTTGTCAACTGTAGAGTTCACCCTTTAATCTTTTCTTCTCTATATTTCCAGACTGTCCAAGTTTCAACCTTACAGGCCTGCCCCCGTCGGTGCAGACAACAAAGCTTGATCTTACAAGTCAGTACCCCAGCTCGTACAGAATGTATGAAAAGCCATGTGTTAGAAAGAGTTTACCATTTTTATAATTTGTCAGGTTTTTCTGTTTGTGTATGGAAGCCTATTCTGTCACTGAAAAAGAAATATATGATGATTAGGTAATCATGAAAAAAAGTCTAAATTACAAGATCGTGAGTCCTAACTATGGGATGTAAAAGTGAATTTACATTATAAGAACTCTAAAGATATAAGGTAGTGAGTCAAAATTAGAAGATAGAAAGTCACAATTTTTGGACAAAAAGCCATGATTATAAGATAATAAGTATTTCAAATTAGATACGTCAAAACTTTAAATTCCATCTCGTGACATTTTATCTTGTTTTTTTATGTCATAATTTTGACATTTTAACTCAGAGTTGTGATTTGTATGATTACTACATTTCATCGTATAAGTTTGACATTTCATCTCATAATTGACAATTGACCTCATAAATTTAACATTTTATCTTGATTTTGACATTTAATTTCCTATTTTTTTAATCACATTTAAGATCTTTGATTTTATTGTTTCAACCTTAAATCTCATAATTTAGATTTTTTTAATCTAATGATTGTGATTTTTTTTATCCCATGCTTTGACTTTGTCATGTTTTGTCTATTATCTAAAAATGTGACGTTTCATCTCGTAATTTTCACATTTTCTCTCATAAATTTTACATTTTATCTCAGAATTTTGACATTGTATCTCATAAGTTTAACATGTTATCACGTTTTGACATTTGATCTTATAATTTAAAGTCACTATCATGATTTAATTTTTTATTTCATCATTTTAAACTTTAATCTCATAATTTCAATTTTCAATTCCATGTTTTAACTTTCTGTCATGTTTTTGTCTTTTGTCTAAAAATGTGACATTTCATCTCACATATTTTCATCATTTTGACATTTTATCTCATAATGTTGAGATTCAATCTTATGATCTCCACTCTTAATGATGTTTTGACTTTTTATTTCATTGTTTTGACCTTTTATCTCACTTTTGACATTTCTCTGTCATGGTTTCAACTTTTTAACTGATTATTTTGACTTTCTTTCCCTTACTTTTGTCTACATCTAATTAACTATACTTTTTAATCAAATTTTTTTCTTTTTATTTCATGGTTGCAACCTTTTATCTCCTAATTTCAACATTTTATCTTATAAATCAGACATTTTATCTCATGCTTTCCCCTTTTTTCTCCTGATGTTGACTTTCTATCTCATATTTTTGTTTACTAACATACCATTTATCAAGTTTTTACCTGTCATTACATAATTTCAATTTTTATTTCATAATCTTGGCCTTACTTCTCATTTTGACGAGTTATCCCATCATTCTTTCTCATTTATCATAATTTTGACTAAAGACCTTTTTCAGATAGTTACTTCTACTAACTTTATATATCTTTATATATTTTTCTTTTTTAAGTGGTGGAAATGGGGTTCCTTAATTTTGTTCTTTACATGCGCAGAAAAATGTTAAACCACAGAACAGATTCTTCAAACCTGCTTCCTCATAAACCCAAAATTCATTAGAGCCTCCTATCCAGCGTCTCAGAGTAAACTTTCCTGGGGGGATGGTAAAATACCTCAAAAGTTAGAGCACACCCTTCCAACCCATTTTTAAAAATGGGAACCATCATCCCGGTCTGCCATTTCACAGGCCCCTAAGCATGCCATCCAGGACAGCCAACAGCGTTCATTCCCTTTAGCCTTTAGTGTTCTGGTGTTGATCTTAGCTACATCCGATGCCCTGCCAGAAAAACTTTTAAGACTACCTCAGAGATCTTTGCCAAGGACAGATGGCTTCCCCCGGATCATCAAACTCTGCCTCCTCATAAGATATGTGGGTTGAGTTTTCAAGGTCTTTAAAGTTTTCTTGTTCTACCAAACAACATCACTATTCCAGGTCAACAGTTCTCCACTCCTTCTGTGATCAGCTTTAGCCAATCCCTGTTCTCCCTGAGCCCTCTATTTTACCAGGACATCCTAGCAGGCCAACCAAAAATCCCTCTCCACCATTATCTGGGTTATACAGTATTTGGGTAATGAATATGGGTCCCAAGCAGGATTGTCTGCAGGATCCATGGTGGCCCCAACTGTACTTCAACCTACAGTATATAACCCCCTTAGGGATCCCATCTCAGGTAGAAGCCCCCTCCCCCCCAGTGAAGATGCTATTTAAACAAACTAATGTGTTGATATCAGATCTTGACTGTATCTTGATGACACATTGATGCTGGCAGCAGTACTTTGACAGGAAAGGACAGGGAATGGAACTAATTAAGATTTCATTTTTGAACGCTGCAATACCTTAATTTCAGTACCTGTTTCTGACTAGTCTTGCTGACCCTGTCATATCAGTGCCAATAACTGTTTTGCATGCACTCTGTCAGCACTTTTTTTGAGTCTTTCTATCTTCTTTTTACCATTCTTCAGAACAATGTGTGGGTCTTTCAGAGGATGCAAATTTCTATCAGGCAAAGAACATCAATGGGAAGATACTCTGTGTGACGGCCTGCCATCCTGAACATGATAATTATAAACGATGCTTCAATGGTGGACGGTGCAAAGTATTCAAAACTGCCGGAGCAATCTGCGAGTAAGTCTGAGTCCATTTGATGAGTTACAGTTAAACTTTACACATACCAACACTTTAATATTCCTGTCTGTGTCTCCCTCCTCTTTTACTGTTTCACACTGATATTTTCAAGACAACTCCCATTCCAAAAAAAATGTGACATTGTGTAAAATGTAAATAAAAACAGAAGTCAAGGATTGTCAAATCTCAATATTTTATTCACAGTAGAAAATAAACAACATACCAGATGTTGAAACTGAGACATTTTACCATTTCGTGAAAAATATAAGCTCGTTTTGAATTTTATCACAGCAACACGTCTCAAAAAGTAAGGATAGGACAACAAAAGGCAGGAAAAGTAAGCAGCTTTAATGAAAAGCAGCTGGAAGAACATTCTGAAAATAATTTGGTTAACTGTCAACAGGTCAACCTATACAAGTACAAATATACAAAAGAGAAAACTAACGTCCTGACTGGTGCAATGTAAACAGGGGTGTGTATGACAGTGGGAATATTGTGCATTTGTAATATTGCACAGCAGCCTGTGTTAACATAAATAAAATAACAGCAGTAAACCGTAATCAGTAACAGCATATATGTTATTCTTAAAAGAGGGTGTTTTCAAGTATGGAAAAAGTGTGAACAGGATCCAAGAATGCTGTCATCTTCTCTGGAGCAAAGCTCATTTTAAATGGACTGAGACAACATACAAAACTGATCTGTGGTCACATGTATTCAAATTTGTAATACTTTTTGGAAACCACGGATGCCTTGTCCTGTGGACTAAGGAGGAGAGGGATGATCCAGCTTGTTATCCTAGCACAGTTTAAAAGTCTGCATCTCTGATGACAAGAATGGGACAGCATTCCTCTCCCAAAACTACATCAGCTTGTCTCCTCACTTCCCAGATGTTTAAAGACTGTTGTTAAAAGAAGAGGGCATGCTACACAATGGTAAACATGGCCCTGTCCCTACTTTTTGAGATGTGTTGCTGCCATCAAATTCAAAATGAGCTAATATTTTTCACGAAATCATGAAATTTCTCAGTTTCAACTTCTGATATGTTGTTTATGTTCTATTGTGAATAAAATCTGGGTTTTTGAGATTTGACAATCATTGACTTATGTTTCTATTTACATTTTAAACAATGACCCAATTTTTTTTTGGAATTGGGGTGTATCTTGACCCTTTGCTGAAAGAGGATCTTTTTAAATTTGTTTTTATTGAGTTTTACACCTTAAACCTGCAACTACTCAGATTTGATATTGATCATCTAGAATCAGTAAATAACTGATTTTCTATTTAACAGTCGAGCTCTGATTCAATTTTTTGATTTATTATAGTGGTAGTTTTCCAGGGGCAATCCCATGAATTACGGTTCCTTGTAAAGGTATCACAGAGATCACTCTGTTTCCTGTTTCAGCTGCGCAAATGTGGAATCTAACTGGTACCTAAGCGATGACTGCAGCATGCCCATACAGAAGACGGCCTTCATCGCTGGCCTGAGTGGGATGCTCCTCATTCTCATGGTGCTGGTCGGAGTCCTGGCAGCATTCACACTGAGGAACAAAATCTCTCAAAAGAGGTGAAACCCACAGTGATTCAACACATCTGCTCACATGAATTATACAGCATTTCTGGACTACAGTGACAGTGAGGAAAGCCTAGATGTTGTCTGGAGAATAAGAAAGATTGAAAAACAAGGAAATTGTTTGTGAACTTAAGCTTGAGCTCAGCAGTTTAACTGTCATGAACAATGACAAGAGATAATTAGGGTTAAGTTAGGTCAAGTTAGGTTAGATAAGATTTGGTTTAATTAGGTTAAGTTAGGAGAGGTTAGGTTAAGTTGGTTAGTTTAGATCAAGTAAGGTTAGGTTAGGTTAGGTTAAATTAAGTTAAGTTAAGTTAAGTTAAGTTAAGTTAAGTTAAGTTAAGTTAAGTTAAGATACGTTAGGTTAGGTTAGGTTAGGTTAGGTTAGGTTAGGTTAGGTTAGGTTAGGTTAGGCTAGGTTAGGTAAGGTTAGGTTAGGTTAGGTTAGGTTAGGTTAGTTTAGTTTAGGTTAGGTTAGGCTAGGTCAGTCTAGGTTAGGTGAGTCTAAGTAAGTTTAGTCTAAGTAAGGTTAGGTTAGGTTAGGTGAGGTTAGGTAAGCTTAGGTTAGGTAAGGTTAGGTTAGGTTAGGTTAGGTTAGGTTAGGTTAGGTTAGGTAAGGTGAGTTTGGGTTAGGTTGGGTTAGGTAAGGTTAGGTAAGGTTAGGTTAGGTTGGGTAAGGTTAGGTAAGGTTAGGTAAGGTTAGGTTAGGTTGGGTAAGGTTAGGTAAGGTTAGGTTAGTCTAGGTTAGGTTAGGTTAGGTTAGGTTAGGTTAGATAAGGTAAGGTTAGGTTCGTTTAGATTAGATTAGGTTAGGTTGGGTAAGGTTAGGTAAGGTAAGGTTAGGTAAGGTTAGGTTAGTTTAGGTAAGGTTAGGTTAGGTAAGGTTAGGTTAGGTTGGTTCAGGTTAGTTAAGGTTAGGTTAGTCTAGGTTAGGTTAGGTGAAGTAAGTCTAGGTTAGGTTAGGTTAGGTGAGGTGTGGTTAGGATAGGTTAGGTTAGGTTAGTCTAGGTTAGGTTAGGTTAGGTTAGGTAAGGTGAGGTAAGGTAAAGTAAGGTAAGGTTAGGTAAGGTTAGGTTAGGTTAGGTAGGGTTAGGTAAGGTTAGGTTAGGTAAGGTAAGGTTAGTCTAGGTTAGGTTAGGTTAGGTTAGGTTAGGTTAGGTTAGTCTAGGTTAGGTTAGGTTAGGTTAGGTTAGGTTAGGTTAAGTAGGTTAGGTTAGGTTAGGTTAGCTTGGGTTAGTCTAGGTTAGGTTAGGTTAGGTTAGGTTAGGTTAGGTAAGGTTAGGTTAGTTAAGGTTAGGTTAGGTAAGGTTAGGTAAGGTTAGGTTAGGTTAGGTTAGGTTAGGTCGGGTTAGGTTAGGTTAGGTTAGGGAAGGTTAGGTCAGGTTAGTCTAGGTTAGGTTAGGTTAGGTAAGGTAAGGTAAGGTTAGTTAAGGTTAGGTTAGGTTAGGTAAGGTTAGGTTAGGTTGGTTCAGGTTAGGTAAGGTTAGGTTAGTCTAGGTTAGGTTAGGTGAAGTTAGTCTAGGTTGGGTTAGGTTAGGTGAGGTGAGGTTAGGATAGGTTAGGTTAGGTTAGTCTAGGTTAGGTTAGGTTAGGTTAGGTTAGGTTAGGTAAGGTTAGGTAAGGTTAGGTTAGGTTAGGTTAGGTTAGGTAAGGTTAAGTAAGGTAAGGTTAGAATAGGTTAGGTTAGGTAAGGTTAGGTTAGGTAAGGTTAGTTTGGTCTAGGTCAGTCTAGGTTAGGTTAGTCTAGGTTAGGTTAGGTTAGATGTTGTAAGTTTATGTTAAGGCAGTCTAGGTTAGGTTAGTCTAGGTTAGGTTAGTCTAGGTTTGGTTAGGTTAGGTTAGGTTAGGTAAGGTTAGGTTGGAGAAGGTTAGGTCAGGTAAGGTTAAGGTTAGGTAAGGCTAGATAAGGTTAGGTTAGGTTAGGTAATTTAAGGTTAGTTAAGGTTAGGTTAGGTAAGGTTAGGTTAGGTTAGGTTAGGTTAGGGAAGGTTAGGTCAGGTTAGTCTAGGTTAGGTTAGGTAAGGTTAGGAAAGGTACGGTTAGTTTAGGTTAGTCTAGGTAAGGTTAGGTAAGGTTAGGTTAGGTAAAATTAGGTTACGTTAGGTTAGGTTAGGTTACTTAGGTGAGGTTAGGGAAGGTTAGGTCAGGTTAGTCTAGGTTAGGTTAGGTTAGGTTAAGTTAGGTTAGGTTGGGTTAGGTTAGGTTAGGTTAGGTTAGATGAGGTAAGGTTAGGTTCGTTTAGATTAGATTAGGTTAGGTTGGGTAAGGATAGGTTAGGTTAGGTTAGGTTACGTTATGTTAGGTTAGGTTAGTCTAGGTTAGGTAAGGTTAGGTAAGGTTAGGTTAGTTTAGGTAAGGTTAGGTTAGGTTAGGTAAGGTTAGGTTAGGTTGGTTCAGGTTAGTGAAGGTTAGGTTAGTCTAGGTTAGGTTAGGTGAAGTTAGTCTAGGTTGGGTTAGGTGAGGTGAGGTGAGGTTAGGATAGGTTAGGTTAGGTTAGGTTAGTCTAGGTTAGGTTAGGTTAGGTTAGGTAAGGTAAGGTTAGGTTAGGTAAGGTTAGGTTAGGTTAGGTAAGGTTAGATAAGGTTAGGTTAGGTTAGGTAATGTAAGGTTAGGTAAGGTAAGGTTAGTCTAGGTTAGGTTAGGTTAGGTTAGGTTAGGTTAGCTTGGGTTAGTCTAGGTTAGGTTAGGCTAGGTAAGGTTAGGTTAGTTAAGGTTAGGTTAGGTTAGGTTAGGTTAGGTTAGTCTAGGTTAGGTAAGGTTAGGTAAGGTAAGGTTAGGTTAGGTTAAGTTAAGGTTAGGTTAGGTTGGGTAAGGTTAGGTTAGGCTAGGTTAGGTTAGGTTAGGTGAGGTTAGTCTAAGTTAGGTTAGGTTAGGTTAGCTTAGGTTAGGTAAGCTTAGGTTAGGTAAGGTTAGGTGAGGTTAGGTTAGGTTAGGTTAGGTTAGGGAAGGTTAGGTCAGGTTAGTCTAGGTTAGGTTAGGTTAGGTTAGGTTAGGTTTGGTAAGGTTAGGTTAATTTAGGTAAGGTTAGGTAAGGTTAGGTTAGGTTAGGCTAGGTCAGTCTAGGTTACGTAAGGTTAGGTAAGATAAGGTTAGGTAAGGTTAGGTTAGTTTAGGTAAGGTAAGGTTAGGTTAGGTTAGGTTAGGTTGGGTAAGGTTAGGTAAGGTTAGGTTAGTCTAGGTTAGGTTAGGTGAGGTTAGTCTAAGTTAGGTTAGGTTAGGTTAGGTGAGGTTAGGTAAGCTTAGGTTAGGTTAGGTAAGGTTAGGTAAGGTTAGGTTAGGTTAGGTTGGGTAAGGTTAGGTTAGGCTAGGTTAGGTTAGGTTGGGTTAGGTAAGGTTAGGTAGGGTTAGGTTAGGTTAGGTTAGGTTAGGTAAGGTTAGGTTAGTTAAGGTAAGGTTAGTTTAGGTTAGGTAAGGTTAGGTTAGGTTAGGTTAGGTTAGCTTGGGTTAGTCTAGGTTAGGTTAGGTTAGGTTAGGTAAGGTTAGGTTAGTTAAGGTTAGGTTAGGTAAGGTTAGGTAAGGTTAGGTTAGGTTAGGTTAGGTTAGGTCGGGTTAGGTTAGGTTAGGTTAGGGAAGGTTAGGTCAGGTTAGTCTAGGTTAGGTTAGGTTAGGTAAGGTAAGGTAAGGTTAGTTAAGGTTAGGTTAGGTTAGGTAAGGTTAGGTTAGGTTGGTTCAGGTTAGGTAAGGTTAGGTTAGTCTAGGTTAGGTTAGGTGAAGTTAGTCTAGGTTGGGTTAGGTTAGGTGAGGTGAGGTTAGGATAGGTTAGGTTAGGTTAGTCTAGGTTAGGTTAGGTTAGGTTAGGTTAGGTTAGGTAAGGTTAGGTAAGGTTAGGTTAGGTTAGGTTAGGTTAGGTAAGGTTAAGTAAGGTAAGGTTAGAATAGGTTAGGTTAGGTAAGGTTAGGTTAGGTAAGGTTAGTTTGGTCTAGGTCAGTCTAGGTTAGGTTAGTCTAGGTTAGGTTAGGTTAGATGTTGTAAGTTTATGTTAAGGCAGTCTAGGTTAGGTTAGTCTAGGTTAGGTTAGTCTAGGTTTGGTTAGGTTAGGTTAGGTAAGGTTAGGTTGGAGAAGGTTAGGTCAGGTAAGGTTAAGGTTAGGTAAGGCTAGATAAGGTTAGGTTAGGTTAGGTAATTTAAGGTTAGTTAAGGTTAGGTTAGGTAAGGTTAGGTTAGGTTAGGTTAGGGAAGGTTAGGTCAGGTTAGTCTAGGTTAGGTTAGGTAAGGTTAGGAAAGGTACGGTTAGTTTAGGTTAGTCTAGGTAAGGTTAGGTAAGGTTAGGTTAGGTAAAATTAGGTTACGTTAGGTTAGGTTAGGTTACTTAGGTGAGGTTAGGGAAGGTTAGGTCAGGTTAGTCTAGGTTAGGTTAGGTTAGGTTAAGTTAGGTTAGGTTGGGTTAGGTTAGGTTAGGTTAGGTTAGGTTAGATGAGGTAAGGTTAGGTTCGTTTAGATTAGATTAGGTTAGGTTGGGTAAGGATAGGTTAGGTTAGGTTAGGTTACGTTATGTTAGGTTAGGTTAGTCTAGGTTAGGTAAGGTTAGGTAAGGTTAGGTTAGTTTAGGTAAGGTTAGGTTAGGTTAGGTAAGGTTAGGTTGGTTCAGGTTAGTGAAGGTTAGGTTAGTCTAGGTTAGGTTAGGTGAAGTTAGTCTAGGTTGGGTTAGGTGAGGTGAGGTGAGGTTAGGATAGGTTAGGTTAGGTTAGGTTAGTCTAGGTTAGGTTAGGTTAGGTTAGGTAAGGTTAGGTTAGGTTAGGTAAGGTTAGGTTAGGTTAGGTAAGGTTAGATAAGGTTAGGTTAGGTTAGGTAATGTAAGGTTAGGTAAGGTAAGGTTAGTCTAGGTTAGGTTAGGTTAGGTTAGGTTAGGTTAGCTTGGGTTAGTCTAGGTTAGGTTAGGCTAGGTAAGGTTAGGTTAGTTAAGGTTAGGTTAGGTTAGGTTAGGTTAGGTTAGTCTAGGTTAGGTTAGGTTAGGTAAGGTAAGGTTAGGTAAGGTTAGGTTAGGTTAAGTTAAGGTTAGGTTAGGTTGGGTAAGGTTAGGTTAGGCTAGGTTAGGTTAGGTTAGGTGAGGTTAGTCTAAGTTAGGTTAGGTTAGGTTAGCTTAGGTTAGGTAAGCTTAGGTTAGGTAAGGTTAGGTGAGGTTAGGTTAGGTTAGGTTAGGTTAGGGAAGGTTAGGTCAGGTTAGTCTAGGTTAGGTTAGGTTAGGTTAGGTTAGGTTTGGTAAGGTTAGGTTAATTTAGGTAAGGTTAGGTAAGGTTAGGTTAGGTTAGGCTAGGTCAGTCTAGGTTACGTAAGGTTAGGTAAGATAAGGTTAGGTAAGGTTAGGTTAGTTTAGGTAAGGTAAGGTTAGGTTAGGTTAGGTTAGGTTGGGTAAGGTTAGGTAAGGTTAGGTTAGTCTAGGTTAGGTTAGGTGAGGTTAGTCTAAGTTAGGTTAGGTTAGGTTAGGTGAGGTTAGGTAAGCTTAGGTTAGGTTAGGTAAGGTTAGGTAAGGTTAGGTTAGGTTAGGTTGGGTAAGGTTAGGTTAGGCTAGCTTAGGTTAGGTTGGGTTAGGTAAGGTTAGGTAGGGTTAGGTTAGGTTAGGTTAGGTTAGGTAAGGTTAGGTTAGTTAAGGTAAGGTTAGTTTAGGTTAGGTAAGGTTAGGTTAGGTTAGGTTAGGTTAGGTTGGGTTGGGTTGGGTTAGTCTAGGTTCGGTTAGGTTAGGTTAGGTTAGGTTAGTTAAGGTTAGGTTAGGTAAGGTTAGGTAAGGTTAGGTTAGGTTAGGTTAGGTTGGGTTAGGTTAGGTTAGGGAAGGTTAGGTCAGGTTAGTCTAGGTTAGGTAAGGTTAGGTTAGGTTAGGTAAGGTAAGGTTAGTCAAGGTAAGGTTAGGTTAGGTTAGGTTAGGTTAGGTTGGGGAAGGTTAGGTCAGGTTATCCTAGGTTAGGTAAGGTTAGGTTAGGTTAGATAAGGTAAGGTTAGGTTAGGTAAGGTTAAGTAAGGTTAGGTAAGGTTAGGTTAGGTTAGATAAGGTAAGGTTAGGTTAGGTAAGGTTAAGTAAGGTTAGGTAAGGTTAGGTTAGGTTAGGTTAGGTTAGGTTGGTTCAGGTTAGTGAAGGTTAGGTTAGTCTAGGTTAGGTTAGGTTAGGTTAGGTTAGGTTAGGTTAGGTTAGGTTAGGTTAGGTTAGGTTAGCTTGGGTTAGGTTAGGTTAGGGAAGGTTAGGTCAGGTTAGTCTAGGTTAGGTTAGGTTAGGTTAGGTTAGGTAAGGTAAGATTAGTTAAGGTTAGGTAAGGTTAGGTTAGGTTAAGTAAAGTAAGGTTAGTTAAGGTTAGGTTAGGTAAGGTTAGGTTAGGTTAGGTTAGGTAAAATTGGGTTAGGTAAGGTTAGGTTAGGGAAGGTTAGTTCAGGTTAGACTAGGTTAGGTTAGGTTAGGTAAGGTTAGTTTAGTTTAGTCTAGGTTAGGTAAGGTTAGGTTAGGTTAGGTTAGGTTAGGTTAGGTTACGGAAGGTTAGGTCAGGTTAGTCTAGGTTAGGTTAGGTAAGGTTAGGTAAGGTAAGGTTAGTTAAGGTTAGGTTAGGTTAGGTAAGGTTAGGTAAGGTTAGGTTAGGTAAAATAAGGTTAGGTTGGGTTAGGTTAGGGAAGGTTAGGTCAGGTTAGTCTAGATTAGGTTAGGTAAGGTAAGGTTAGACAAGGTTAGGTTAGTTTAGGTTAGATTAGGTTAGGTTGGGTAAGGTTAGGTTAGGTAAGGTTAGGTTAGGTTAGGTTAGGTTAGTCTAGGTTAGGTAAGGTTAGGTAAGGTTAGGTTAGGTAAGGTTAGGTTAGTTTAGGTAAGGTTAGGTAAGGTTGGGTTAGGTTAAATAAGGTAAGGTTAGGTTAGGTAAGGATAGATAAGGTTAGGTTAGGTCAGGTCAGGTTAGGTTAGGTTAGGTAAAGTTAGGTTAGTTAAGGTTAGGTTAGGTTAGGTTAGGGAAGGTTAGGTTAGGTTAGGTTAGGTTAGGTTAGGTTAGGTTAGGTTAGGTTAGTTTAGGTTAGATTAGGTTAGGTTGGGTAAGGTTAGGTTAGGTAAGGTTAGGTTAGGTTAGGTTAGGTTAGTCTAGGTTAGGTAAGGTTAGGTAAGGTTGGGTTAGGTTAAATAAGGTAAGGTTAGGTTAGGTAAGGATAGATAAGGTTAGGTTAGGTCAGGTCAGGTTAGGTTAGGTTAGGTAAAGTTAGGTTAGTTAAGGTTAGGTTAGGTTAGGTTAGGTTAGGGAAGGTTAGGTTAGGTTAGGTTAGGTTAGGTTAGGTTAGGTAAGGTTAGTTTAGTTTAGGTTAGATTAGGTTAGGTTGGGTTAGGTTAGGGAAGGTTAGGTTAGGTTAGGCTAGGTCAGTCTAGGTTAGGTTAGTCTAGGTTAGGTTAGGTTAGGTTTAGTAAGGTTAGGTAAGTTTAGGTTATGTAAGGTAAGTGTAGGTAAGGGCAGTCTAGGTTAGGTTAGTCTAGGTTAGGTTAGTCTAGGTAAGGTTAGGTAAGGTTAGGTTAGGTTAGGTTAGGTTGGGTAAGGTTAGGTAAGGTTAGGTTAGTCTAGGTTTGGTTAGGTGAGGTTAGTCTAGGTAAGGTTAGGTGAGGTAAAATTAGGTAAGGTTAGGTTAGGTTAGGTTAGGGAAGGTTAGGTCAGGTAATATAGGTCAGTCTAGTCTAGGTTAGTCTAAGTTGGGTAAGGTTAGGTTAGGTTAGGCTTGGTAAGTTTAGGTTATGGCAGTCTAGGTTAGGTTCGTCTAGGTTAGGTAAGTCTAGGTAAGGTTGGGTTTGGTAAGGTTAGGTTAGGTTAGGTTAGGTTAGGTTAGATAAGGTAAGGTTAGGGAAGGTTAGGTAAGGTTAGGTTAGGTTAAGTAATGTAAGGTTAGTTAAGGTTAGGTTAGGTAAGGTTAGGTTAGGTTAGGTTAGGTTAGGTTAGGTTAGGTTAGGTAAGGTAAGGTTAGGTCAGGTTACTCTATGTTAGGTTAGATTTGGTTAAGTTAGGTAAGGTAAGGTTAGTTAAGGTTAGATTAGGTAAGGTTAAGGTTAGGTTAGGTTAGGTAAAATTGGGTTAGGTAAGGTTAGGTTAGGGAAGATTTGTTCAGGTTAGACTAGGTTAGGTTAGGTTAGGTAAGGTTAGGTTAGGTAAGTTTAGTTTAGTTTAGTCTAGGTTAGGTTAGGTTAGGTTAGGTTAGGTTAGGTTAGGTTAGGTTAGGGAAGGTAAGGTTAGTTAAGGTTAGGTTAGGTTAGGTAAGGTTAGGTAAGTTTAGGTTAGGTAAAATAAGGTTAGGTTGGGTTAGGTTAGGGAAGGTTAGGTCAGGTTAGTCTAGATTAGGTTAGGTTAGGTAAGGTTAGATAAGGTTAGGTTAGGTAAGGTTAGTCTAGGTTAGGTAAGGTTAGGTTAGTTTAGGTTAGATTAGGTTAGGTTGGGTAAGGTTAGGTTAGGTAAGGTTAGGTTAGGTTAGGTTAGTCTAGGTTAGGTAAGGTTAGGTAAGGTTAGGTTAGGTAAGGTTAGGTTAGTTTAGGTAAGGTTAGGTAAGGTTGGGTTAGGTTAAATAAGGTAAGGTTAGGTTAGGTAAGGATATGTAAGGTTAGGTTAGGTCAGGTAAGGTTAGGTTAGGTTAGGTAAAGTTAGGTTAGTTAAGGTTAGGTTAGGTTAGGTAAGGTCAGGTTAGGTTAGGTTAGGCTAGGGTAGGTTAGGGTAGGGTAGGTTAGGTTAGGTTAGGTAAGGTTAGTTTAGTTTAGGTTAGATTAGGTTAGGTTGGGTTAGGTTAGGGAAGGTTAGGTTAGGTTAGGCTAGGTCAGTCTAGGTTAGGTTAGTCTAGGTTAGGTAAGGTTAGGTTTAGTAAGGTTAGGTAAGTTTAGGTTATGTAAGGTAAGTTTAGGTTAGGGCAGTCTAGGTTAGGTTAGTCTAGGTTAGGTTAGTCTAGGTAAGGTTAGGTAAGGTTAGGTTAGGTTAGGTTAGGTTGGGTAAGGTTAGGTAAGGTTAGGTTAGTCTAGGTTTGGTTAGGTGAGGTTAGTCTAGGTAAGGTTAGGTTAGTCTAGGTTAGGTTAGGTGAGGTTAGTCTAGGTTAGGTTAGGTTAGGTTAGGTAAGGTTAGTTAAGGTTAGGTTAGGTAAGGTTACGTTAGGTTAGGTTAAGTAAGGTTAGGTTAGTCTAGGTTAGGTTAGGGAAGGTTAGGTCAGGTTAGGCTAGGTCAGTCTAGGTTCGGTTAGTCTAGGTTAGGTAAGGTTAGGTTAGGTTAGGCTTGGTAAGTTTAGGTTATGGCAGTCTAGGTTAGGTTCGTCTAGGTTAGGTTAGTCTAGGTAAGGTTAGGTTTGGTAAGGTTAGGTTAGGTTAGGTTAGTTTAGGTTAGGTTAGGGAAGGTTAGGTTAGGTTAGGGAAGGTTAGGTTAAGTAATGTAAGGTTAGTTAAGGTTAGGTTAGGTAAAGTTAGGTAAGGTTAGGTTAGGTTAGGGAAGGTTAGGTCAGGTTAGTCTAGGTTAGGTTAGATTTGGTTAGGTTAGGTAAGGTAAGGTTTGTTAAGGTTAGGTTAGGTAAGGTTAGGTAAGGTTAGGTTAGGTAAAATTAGGTTAGGGAAGGTTAGTTCAGGTTAGTCTAGGTTAGGTTAGGTTAGGTTAGATAAGGTTAGGTTAGGTTGATTAGGTTAGGTTAGTTTAGTTTAGGTTAGATTAGGTTAGGTTGCGTTATGTTAGGTAAGGTAAGGTTAGGTTAGGGCAGGTTAGGTCAGGTTAGTCTAGGTTAGGTTAGTCTAGGTAATGTTAGGTTAGGTAAGGTTAGGTTAGGTTAGTCTAGGTTAGGTTAGGTAAGGTTAGGTTAGGTAAGGTTAGGAAAGGTTAGTTTAGGTAAGGTTAGGTAAGGTAAGGTTAGTTTAGGTTAGATAAGGTTAGGTTAGATTAGGTTAGGTTAGGTTAGGTTATGTAAGGTTAGGTTAGGTTAGGTTAGGTTAGGCTAGGTCAGTCTAGGTTAGGTTAGTCTAGGTTAGATTAGGTTAGGTTAGGTTAGCTTGGGTTAGTCTAGGTTAGGTTAGGTTAGGTTAGGTAAGGTTAGGTTAGTTAAGGTTAGGTTAGGTAAGGTTAGGTAAGGTTAGGTTAGGTTAGGTTAGGTTAGGTTAGTCTAAGTTAGGTTAGGTTAGGTTAGGTGAGGTTAGGTAAGCTTAGGTTAGGTAAGGTTAGGTAAGGTTAGGTTAGGGAAGGTTAGGTTAGGTTAGGTTAGGTTAGGTAAGGTTAGTTTAGTTTAGTTTAGGTTAGATTAGGTTAGGTTGGGTTAGGTTAGGGAAGGTTAGGTTAGGTTAGGCTAGGTCAGTCTAGGTTAGGTTAGTCTAGGTTAGGTAAGGTTAGGTTTAGTAAGGTTAGGTAAGTTTAGGTTATGTAAGGTAAGTTTAGGTTAGGGCAGTCTAGGTTAGGTTAGTCTAGGTAAGGTTAGGTAAGGTTAGGTTAGGTTAGGTTAGGTTAGGTTGGGTAAGGTTAGGTAAGGTTAGGTTAGTCTAGGTTTGGTTAGGTGAGGTAAGTCTAGGTAAGGTTAGGTTAGTCTAGGTTAGGTTAGGTGAGGTTAGTCTAGGTTAGGTTAGGTTAGGTTAGGTAAGGTTAGTTAAGGTTAGGTTAGGTAAGGTTAGGTAAGGTTATGTTAGGTTAGGTTAAGTAAGGTTAGGTTAGTCTAGGGGGGTTAGGGAAGGTTAGGTCAGGTTAGGCTAGGTCAGTCTAGGTTCGGTAAGGTTAGGTTAGGTTAGGCTTGGTAAGTTTAGGTTATTGCAGTCTAGGTTAGGTTCGTCTAGGTTAGGTTAGTCTAGGTAAGGTTAGGTTTGGTAAGGTTAGGTTAGGTTAGGTTAGTTTAGGTTAGGTTAGGTTAGGTTAGGTTAGGGAAGGTTAGGTTAGGTTAGGGAAGGTTAGGTTAGGTTAGTCTAGGGTAGGTTAGATTTGGTTAGGTTAGGTAAGGTAAGGTTAGTTAAGGTTAGGTTAGGTAAGGTTAGGTAAGGTTAGGTTAGGTAAAATTAGGTTTGGTAAGGTTAGGTTAGGTTAGGTTAGTTCAGGTTAGTCTAGGTTAGGTTAGGTTAGGTTAGGTTAGGTTAGGTTAGATGAGGTTAGGTTAGGTTAGGTTAGGTTAGGTTAGATAAGGTTAGGTTAGGTTAGGTTAGGTTAGGTAAGGTTAGTTTAGTTTAGATTAGATTAGGTTAGGTTGGGTTAGGTTAGATAAGGTTAGGTTAAGTTAGGTTAGGTTAGGTAAGGTTAGGTAAGGTAAGGTTAGGTTAGGGCAGGTTAGGGCAGGTTAGTCTAGGTTAGGTTAGTCTAGGTAATGTTAGGTTAGGTAAGGTTAGGTTAGGTTAGGTTAGTCTAGGTTAGGTTAGGTAAGGTTAGTTAAGTTTAGGTTAGGTAAGGTTAGGAAAGGTTAGTTTAGGTAAGGTTAGGTAAGGTAAGGTTAGTTTAGGTAAGGTAAGGTTAGGTTAGATTAGGTTAGATTAGGTTAGGTTATGTAAGGTTAGGTTAGGTTAGGTTAGGTTAGGCTAGTTCAGTCTAGGTTAGGTTAGTCTAGGTTAGATTAGGTTAGGTAAGGTTAGGTTAGGTTAGGTTAGTTAAGGTTAGATCAGGTAAGGTTCGATTAAGTTAGGTTAGATCAGGTAAGGTTAGATTAAGTTAGGTGAGTAATGATCATGTTAGGTTAGGTTGGTTATGTTAGATTATGTTAGATTAAATAAGTTGAGTTTAGATCATGTTGGGTTAGACAAGGCTAGCTTAAGTTAGGTGAGTTTAGATCACATTGGGTCAGGTTAGATCATGTTAGGTAAGGTTAGATTAGGTTAGGCTAGCTTATGTTAGTTGAGTTTAGATCACATTGGGTAAGGTTAGGTTAGGTAAGGTTAGATTAGGTTTGGTTAGGTAAGGTTAGGAAAGGTTAGTTTAGGTAAGGTTAGGTAAGGTAAGGTTAGGTTAGGTTAGGTTAGGTTAGGTAAGGTTAGGTTAGGTTAGGTTTGGTTATGTTAAACTAGGTCAGTCAAGGTTAGGTTAGGTTAGGTTAGTCTAGGTTAGGTTAGGTGAGGTTAGTCTAGGTAAGGTTAGGTTAGTCTAGGTTAGGTTAGGTGAGGTTAGGTTAGGTTAGGTAAGGTTAGTTAAGGTTAGGTTAGGTAAGGTTAGGTAAGGTTAGGTTAGGTTAGGTTAAGTAAGGTTAGGTTAGTCTAGGTTAGGTTAGGGAAGGTTAGGTCAGGTTAGGCTAGGTCAGTCTAGGTTCGGTTAGTCTAGGTTAGGTAAGGTTAGGTTTGGTTAGGCTTGGTAAGTTTAGGTTATGGCAGTCTAGGTTAGGTTCGTCTAGGTTAGGTTAGTCTAGGTAAGGTTAGGTTTGGTAAGGTTAGGTTAGGTTAGTTTAGGTTAGGTTAGGTTAGGTTAGGTTAGGTTAGGTTAGGTTAGGTTAGGGAAGGTAAGGTTAGGTTAGGGAAGGTTAGGTTAAGTAATGTAAGGTTAGTTAAGGTTAGGTTAGGTAAAGTTAGGTAAGGTTAGGTTAGGTTAGGGAAGGTTAGGTCAGGTTAGTCTAGGTTAGGTTAGATTTGGTTAGGTTAGGTAAGGTAAGGTTAGTTAAGGTTAGGTTAGGTAAGGTTAGGTAAGGTTAGGTTAGGTAAAATTAGGTTAGGTAAGGTTAGGTTAGGGAAGGTTAGTTCAGGTTAGTCTAGGTTAGGTTAGGTTAGGTTAGGTTAGGTTAGGTTAGATGAGGTTAGGTTAGGTTAGGTTAGGTTAGGTTAGATAAGGTTAGGTTAGGTTAGGTTAGGTTAGGTAAGGTTAGTTTAGTTTAGGTTAGATTAGGTTAGGTTGGGTTAGGTTAGATAAGGTTAGGTTAAGTTAGGTTAGGTTAGGTAAGGTTAGGTAAGGTAAGGTTAGGTTAGGGCAGGTTAGGGCAGGTTAGTCTAGGTTAGGTTAGTCTAGGTAATGTTAGGTTAGGTAAGGTTAGGTTAGGTTAGGTTAGTCTAGGTTAGGTTAGGTAAGGTTAGTTAAGTTTAGGTTAGGTAAGGTTAGGAAAGGTTAGTTTAGGTAAGGTTAGGTAAGGTAAGGTTAGTTTAGGTAAGGTAAGGTTAGGTTAGATTAGGTTAGATTAGGTTAGGTTATGTAAGGTTAGGTTAGGTTAGGTTAGGTTAGGCTAGGTCAGTCTAGGTTAGGTTAGTCTAGGTTAGATTAGGTTAGGTAAGATTAGGTTAGGTTAGGTTAGTTAAGGTTAGATCAGGTTAGGTTCGATTAAGTTAGGTTAGATCAGGTAAGGTTAGATTAAGTTAGGTGAGTAATGATCATGTTAGGTTAGGTTGGTTATGTTAGATTATGTTAGATTAAATAAGTTGAGTTTAGATCATGTTGGGTTAGACAAGGCTAGCTTAAGTTAGGTGAGTTTAGATCACATTGGGTCAGGTTAGATCATGTTAGGTAAGGTTAGATTAGGTTAGGCTAGCTTATGTTAGTTGAGTTTAGATCACATTGGGTAAGGTTAGGTTAGGTAAGGTTAGATTAGGTTTGGTTAGGTAAGGTTAGGAAAGGTTAGTTTAGGTAAGGTTAGGTAAGGTAAGGTTAGGTTAGGTTAGGTTAGGTTAGGTTAGGTAAGGTTAGGTTAGGTTAGGTTTGGTTATGTTAAACTAGGTCAGTCAAGGTTAGGTTAGGTTAGGTTAGTCTAGGTTAGGTTAGGTGAGGTTAGTCTAGGTAAGGTTAGGTTAGTCTAGGTTAGGTTAGGTGAGGTTAGTCTAGGTTAGGTTAGGTTAGGTTAGGTAAGGTTAGTTAAGGTTAGGTTAGGTAAGGTTAGGTAAGGTTAGGTTAGGTTAGGTTAAGTAAGGTTAGGTTAGTCTAGGTTAGGTTAGGGAAGGTTAGGTCAGGTTAGGCTAGGTCAGTCTAGGTTCGGTTAGTCTAGGTTAGGTAAGGTTAGGTTTGGTTAGGCTTGGTAAGTTTAGGTTATGGCAGTCTAGGTTAGGTTCGTCTAGGTTAGGTTAGTCTAGGTAAGGTTAGGTTTGGTAAGGTTAGGTTAGGTTAGGTTAGTTTAGGTTAGGTTAGGTTAGGTTAGGTTAGGGAAGGTAAGGTTAGGTTAGGGAAGGTTAGGTTAAGTAATGTAAGGTTAGTTAAGGTTAGGTTAGGTAAAGTTAGGTAAGGTTAGGTTAGGTTAGGGAAGGTTAGGTCAGGTTAGTCTAGGTTAGGTTAGATTTGGTTAGGTTAGGTAAGGTAAGGTTAGTTAAGGTTAGGTTAGGTAAGGTTAGGTAAGGTTAGGTTAGGTAAAATTAGGTTAGGTAAGGTTAGGTTAGGGAAGGTGAGTTCAGGTTAGTCTAGGTTAGGTTAGGTTAGGTTAGGTTAGGTTAGATAAGGTTAGGTTAGGTTAGGTTAGGTTAGGTTAGGTTAGGTTAGGTTAGGTAAGGTTAGTTTAGTTTAGGTTAGATTAGGTTAGGTTGGGTTAGGTTAGGTAAGGTAAGGTTAGGTTAGGGCAGGTTAGGTCAGGTTAGTCTAGGTTAGGTTAGTCTAGGTAATGTTAGGTTAGGTAAGGTTAGGTTAGGTTAGTCTAGGTTAGGTTAGGTAAGGTTAGTTAAGGTTAGGTTAGGTAAGGTTAGGAAAGGTTAGTTTAGGTAAGGTTAGGTAAGGTAAGGTTAGTTTAGGTAAGTTAAGGTTAGGTTAGATTAGGTTAGGTAAGGTTAGGTTATGTAAGGTTAGGTTAGGTTAGGTTAGGCTAGGTCAGTCTAGGTTAGGTTAGTCTAGGTTAGATTAGGTTAGGTAAGGTTAGGTTAGGTTAGGTTAGGTTAGGTTAGGTTAGATCAGGTAAGGTTTGATTAAGTTAGGTTAGATCAGGTAAGGTTAGATTAGGTTAGGTGAGTAATGATCATGTTAGGTTAGGTTGGATTTAGTTAGATTATGTTAGATTAAGTAAGGTGAGTTTAGATCATGTTGGGTTAGATAAAATTAAGTCAGGTTAGGTTGGGTTAGATTAGGGTAGGTTAGGTTAGATTAGGTAAGGTTAAGTTAAGTGATTTTAAATCACATTTGGTCAGGTTAGATTAAGTTAGGTTAGGTTAGATAAGTCTAGATTAGGTTAAATTAGGTGAGTTTAGATCATGTTAGGTTCATTTAGGTGAGTTTAGATCATGTTAGGTCAGGTTAGAGTAAGTTAGGTTAGGTTAGATAAGGCTAGCTTAAGTTAGGTGAGTTTAGATCACATTGGGTCAGGTTAGATCATGTTAGGTAAGGTTAGATTAAGTTAGGCTAGCTTATGTTAGGTGAGTTTAGATCACATTGGGTAAGGTTAGGTTAGTTAAGGTTAGATTAGGTTTGGTTAGGTAAGGTTAGGAAAGGTTAGTTTAGGTAAGGTTAGGTAAGGTAAGGTTAGTTTAGGTAAGGTAAGGTTAGGTTAGGTTAGGTAAGGTAAGGTTAGGTTAGGTTAGGTAAGGTTAGATAAGGTTAGGTTAGGCTAGGTTACGTTAGGCTAGGTCAGTCTAGGTTAGGTTAGTCTAGGTTAGATTAGGTTAGGTAAGGTTAGGTCAGGTTAGGTTAGGTTAGGTTATGTTAGGTTAGGTTAGATCAGGTAAGGTTCGATTAAGTTAGGTTAGATCAGGTAAGGTTAGATTAAGTTAGGTAAGTAATGATCATGTCAGGTTAGGTTGGATTTAGTTAGATTATGTTAGATTAAGTAAAGTGAGTTTAGATCATGTTGGGTTAGATAAAATTCAGTCAGGTTAGGTTGGATTAGATTAGGGTAGGTTAGGTTAGATTAGGTAAGGTTAAGTTAGGTGAGTTTAAATCACATTTGGTCAGGTTAGATTAAGTTAGGTTAGGTTAGATAAGTCTAGATTAGGTTAAATTAGTTTAGTTTAGATCATGTTTGGTTAATTTAGGTAGGTTTAGATAAAATTCAGTTAGGTTAGATTAAGTTAGGTGAGTTTAGATCATGTTAGGTTCATTTAGGTGAGTTTAGATCATGTTAGGTCAGGTTAGAGTAAGTTAGGTTAGGTTAGATAAGGCTAGCTTAAGTTAGGTGAGTTTAGATCACATTGGGTCAGGTTAGATCATGTTAGGTAAGGTTAGATTAGGTTAGGTTAGGTTAAGTTAGGTGAGTTTAGATCACACTGGGTCAGGTTAGATCATGTTAGGTTAGATTAAGTAAGGTAAGGTAAGGTAATACACTGTAGTAAACATGAATATTAGCTGTACTTATTGTTGCATGTTTTAGTCTAGTTTTCTTTAGTTTAACTTTCTAAAGCTGCAGGATAAATGTTTCCTCGGTGATAAAATGTGTTTTTTTTTCTGTGCTGTGCTTGCAGAAACAGAGACATGAAAAAGCAGATGTTGAATCAGTGGCTGAACGAGGACTTAGAACGGTCCAGAACAAACAGTTGCAGCTCTGGTAAGGCCTTTATAACACTCGCATGAGATCCTCTTGAATCTGTGGCAACTTTCCAAGGAGTGATGTTAAAGTTATAGCACAATTACAGTTTAGAATGAAGGGAAAAACACAACAAATGCCCTTTTAAAGGTTGGAAACTGCCCCACCTGTTGTCATTACCCCCTTGCCAGATTTAATTTAAGGTTATAAAGATAAAATGATGAAGTTATGAGATGGTGAAATGATATCAGAGAGAAAAAAGAGTGCCACAGGGTGTGATTATGTGATTGATGGACATGGTGGGGCAGGGCTGAAGGTCAGTGGGAGGAGTACCATGCTGGTGTCATCACTTTATCATAATTACAGTAAAAAGGGTGGATAGGTTATAACTACTCATGAACAAACAAGTCAATAGACTTCAACTTTTGTAGAGTTTTTCTCGTAATCTGACTGGATCATGGGAATCAAACTCTCAACCTTTGCATCATTTTCACCATTTACATGGTCCATGTAACCCTACCCTTTAGCTCTAGTTTGTATCTCTGATTTGATTGACTTTATTGACCTTCTATTTTATCACTTTTCAGTGTATCAATTTTATTTCTTTGTATTAACTCATTCTTTATTGTTTTATCCCTCTTATTCTACTTTTAGTATTGTTTTCTGTCTGTGTATTCTTTGTAAAGCACTTTGAGCTGCAGGTTTTTATGTGTAAGCCCTGAGACGGTGTAGAAGAAATAGTTACACTTAAGGTAGTTTTCAAAAATGGCAGCATACATAAATAATGAAAATAATAAACATTAATGTTTTTTTCCCAACTTCTTTTGCATTCAATTTTCAAGATCAGGCATCATCATAAATATCAAATGTCATTTTAATTTCAGGAATTTAACCCTTTTAATTCCAGTTTAAGTGCATAAAACCCTGATGTTTATAATATGAAAACACAAAAAATTAAATATTTTAAATGAAGAAGGTGCAAATTGGATCCTTGAAGGGGATTATCACAGCCTTGAAAATGTTAATAATGAGCAACAACTTTGATTTTTATTCATTATTATTTATAAAATTTAAAGATTTAAATACATAATTAAAATAAGTGTTGGTGACCAAAAGTTGGATGTCACACATAAATAGCAAAACAATAAAAATGAAAATAAAAAATGAAAATAAAAATAAAAAAAGAATACTGCACTTTTTTTTTTCCATTTTTTCATTATCTATCTAGCTATCTATCTATATTTATTTTTTTTTTTATTTATTTATATTCCCAACAAAATCAAACCTTGAAATGACCAAAAAAGACTAAAAATAGCCTCAGCACCCTCTAGGGGTTCAAAGTGCTTCACAAATAAAGCTGATTGGAGTTTACCCATATGGTGAAAATGTAGGGGCTGTACCATTCTTTTACTTGATTACACCTGCACGAACTAACAGAAATGTGAACAAGAATGTTACAGCCCCAGTGTTCTGTTCTTTGATCTTCCTTTTTTTCGTTTTCTTCTTGTCTAAGGCCCCGTCCACACGGAGACGAAAACGATATATTGCCGTTTCATTTTGAAAAAGTTTTCCATAAAGACGGAATCGTTTCAGGAAATATCTGTGTAAACATGGAACCATTAAATGACTGAAAACACTGTAGTGCATATGCCAAGCCTGTACATGGCACTGTAACGCTTCCACAGAAATGCACCAAAGGAGAAGAAGAAGATCACAGAAAACTGACACAAACTTTCTTTTAGTTGCCCTTCTGGTTGTTTTCTGCATTGGATTTAAGAACATATGGTGTATACGTTTCGTGGTGGTGGTAAAGGAGCATCCGATTTTGCTGTAAAAGCCATAACAAGCTCAGTAGCTTCTGTAGCACAAACACAACCCTGTAGTCAGCCATGATTGTTTTGGCCAGACCCGCGCAGGTGCCTTAAGAGAGCTATGCTTTATGTGACATAAGCGTTTCAAGAAAGATGCGGATAGCCATCCACAGAGAGACGAAACGGTAGTTGTTTACGGATTTATGCACTCTGGGACCTGTTTTCAAAAAGCATCATTTACAGTCACCCGAATCGCCGTTTCCGTGTGGATGAAACGCCGATACGACAACAAATTTTTGCGTATACACCTGAATTCGTTTCTGTGTGGACGGGGCCTATATATTTGGATCAAATAAGGAAGATCAAAGAACAGAACACTGGTTATGTAGCATGTTTATTTTTCGCAACACCTGCAGCAGGTCAAACAAATGTGAAAATGAATGTTACAGCCCCAGTGTTCCACAAAAATTCTTTGATTTTCCTTTCTTTTACCCCTTTTCTTCTTGTTTTATGCTTGGAGATCAGAGAAAAGAACACTTGGGCTGTAGCATTCCTTTTTCACAACACCTTTACAAGTCACACAGATGTGGAAAAAAAGAATGTTACATCACCAGTGTTCTATTGGTTGATCTTCCTTTTTAACCTATTGTTCTTATTTTATGTTTGGACGAAAAAGGAAAATCCGAGGACAGAACACTTGGGCTGTAGCATTCTGCCAACAAACGCAGACAGCTCCTGAAGCCCCGCAGTTGCAGATCAACAGGAGAAAGGAGTAAGCTAAACTGTTCTTAAAGCTTCTACTGGAACATTCGTCATGGCTGTGTGTGTGGACTGCAATCTCACCAACTCTCAGTTAAAAAGACAATCTCCAACGCGTCAAATCAGAAATCAGACAAAAGAAGGAGCTCATAAATGGCTTCATCTCCATAGCCACAGCTCAGGCCAAGCATATCTCCTTCATGCAAGCTAGTGGACAACAAGCTTCACCATCAGCCCGAGATCAGCTGGTCTCTGCGCTGGTCTCTGCCTCAGCAGCCACTCTCCCCGGGTCTCCTCCATGTATCCCGGCAGTGTGCCGGGCCGCGCTGAGGGTCCAGCAGCCAAAGCGAGCAGCCTTCCTCTCCTGTGGCATCTGGTGGAGGACGTTTCCTGTTCAGCTGCACATGTGGATCAGGTCGCTGACTCCTCAAAACACGGGGCCGGCTTGGAAACGGGGTTCTTGGCGCCCCCAGTTCACAGCTCAATGCCGAAGCCAGCGCCACCAACCTGGGCAACTGTGGCTCGCGGGACAGCCTCTTCACCATCTCGGCTTTCCCTCTCCAACCGCTTTATTGCCCTGACGCATGAGGACCCGGTCCACCCCACTGATTCAGTGGCTCCTCCAGCTTCAGCCCCTCCTGAATCGAGTGGTCCTGCTCTAACCGTGGCAGCTTCGTCTCCTCCCTGAGTGTGGAGCTCTGACAGCACTGCTCGTCCCACCGCGACCATGCAGATACGCTGTACACTCTAAACCCGAATTAGTTGACATTACTAATAAGCACGAGTAAACCAATTGCCTTATACCACTTTAGTTTTTACACAAGCTGATACGAAAGAGGTTAAGTTGTATAAACACAGAACCTTAATTTTATGCAGTAGGCATATTAAGTGTATAGTAGTAGTATTTAGTAAAAATCATTAGTTCACATAAATGAAGTCTAAGTTGTATGAAATAACAATGCTAAGTTTAACTTACATAAAAATATATTGTAGCAATCCAGGAAGTAGTCACCTGTAGCAGGGACTTCTGGGAGTGCTTTGTGTGTAAGAATGTATTCTTCTACTGTTTTTATAATGTTCATGTTCATTGCAAAGTTGTAATTATGCATGTTTAGTTTATTAGTTTGTGTTTTAGTGAGAAGTGTTTTTTGAAGTGACACCATGAGTGAGGGGGTCAATGTTGCAGACCACCCTGTCTGTACGTGACTGTATCTGTGGTTCAGAATAAATAATAACTCCTCATGCTTCCTGTGCGAGAGCTTGTCAGACTTATTCACCTTATCTGGGAGCCATTCCTCATCACTGCTTGCCACAATATGAAACTACACAAGCACTCAGAAAATGCAGACTTCCACCATTAGCCCTATCTCCCAATGGTGAAGAGTCCTTTAAATACATTTCTGAATCCAGACGGTGATCCAGATCAGCCTCCCTGGTGGGGTGGAGACACGGTGAGGCAAAGCATTGGCTCCACCACGTGTGGAAGCCATGATGAAAGCATTGCCTGCCAGTGCCAACAGATGTACTGACAGTCTCACCCAAGGTGTTTTTGAAAATTTTGAAATAGCCCCTCCCCTTAAAGAACTGAACATATTATCTCAGCTTAACATGATCATTGCATTGCATCTTTCAGCTGAATAGTAAAAACAACCAATCTGATTTGGTAATGTCAACTATTTTTGACAAAACATAAAAGAATAAGTAATGATTGCTAAAAAGTTTAAGTAGAAACAAAATCAGGGTTTACAGTGTAGGATGGTGCGCGATGCTGTCAACAGACGCTCGGGCTGTCCGTGTGAGGCAGACACCACTCTGTCCTCTGCACCTGCGACGTCCACCCACCCAAATCCACCATCATCTGCGCGGACCGAGAGTCCGCCTCCTGGGAACTAGTGCCCTGCACGGGCCTATTATCTGGGCCCGAGTCCGGCCCGGGCCTGAGGGGGTGGAGCCCTAGCCCAGCCTGGCCCGACAGGTTTTCAGAATTATCAGGCCCGAACCTGTATGAAGCCCGACTTTGTTTTTTTTGTTTGTTTTTTTTGCACGCGCGCGCAATGCAGCAGTGCACAGCAACAGCTGACCTGCATATCACAGCAATTGTAGGCCTATTAACAAATAAACACTTATATTCTATAGTAGAACTATTAATCAATTCTGAACATGGCGACGTCCAATTCAACAACAGTGAGCTGCTTAACATGGCAAACTCTGTTCTTTAAACACCACAAGAAGAACAGTCTGTTTACTTGGCATCATGCAGAAAAAGAATAGCATCCACAGTTTCAGGGGCAAGTCCAGTCCTCCTTTCTTCCATCACTCTTCCAGCTGCGCTGAAAGCACACTCGCTAAAAGCACACTCGCTGCTGCCACCGCTGGCTGGGACACGTAGAGCGGGAAGGGAGGGGGCAGAGCGGCTGCTGCATTCAAGTGTTGCCATTTAAATTGGTTAAACACAAACACAACACATTGCTCTTATTGGCAGGTTTAAAACAAAAGAGCCCGAGCCCGGCCCGTGTCTGAGGTAATGATATGATCATTTGCCTGAAGCCCAGCCCTCGGGCTGTCGGACTGTCGGGCCCCTCAGGCCCCTCGGGCCTAGGGCTCCAGTACAGGGCTCTACTGGGAACCGCAACAGTGTCCGCACATCTACTCGTCCTCTAATCCCCCCCTCCACTTTAATCATTGGTGACTTCATAACCAGGATTATTGGTTTCCTTAATTCCATCACTCACTGTTTTCCCGAAGCGACCGTCCCTGTCATCCTGGACAAACTCCTGCACCTCCTCCCCTCACTCCCCCCCTCTGTTACAAAGATTGCCATTCATGTTGGCACAAACGACACCACCCACCAGGAATCAGAACGCACCTAAAGGATTTTAACTTGCTTTTTAACCTTTTAAAGGACATAGGAAAGGCTGTTTTTATCTCTGGCCCCATCCCCACACTTGGCCGTGGAGCGGAGCGCGTCAGCCTCTTATTGGCTCTCAACACCTGGCTCCACTCCACCTGCTCCACCCATAATTTTACCTTAATAGACAGTTTTAATATTTTTGGGGATAATGAGTCATTATTTCTACATGATGGGATTCATCCTAACTGGGTGGGTAGCCGAATGCTGTCTGCAAACATTTTATATGCCATCCACTCCTCACAACGTGTCTGACAGTCTGCAGCCATCAGTTCATGCACCCCAGGTAAGACCACACCTTCTCTCCCTCACTATAATCCCTTGTCTCCTGATCTCACTGCTCCCTCAAACCACACCCACATCCCTGCTCCTCTCCCCCTTCCCTCCTCCCCCCTCCCTACAGTCTCGGAGTCCCCCATCCCCGTCTACACCACCACCAGACAATCTCGTCCACCACCCATCAGACCTCTGACTCACTCCAATTTAATCCACATCCCCCTGCTACCTCAGCTACCCCGCCCAGCTTTTAACAGTAACCCATCAAACTTCTGACTTTTAAACATCAGATCACTTCACAACAAAATGTTTTTATGTCATGATTTTGTAACCCAGAATGACCTACACTTTCTTGTTTTAACTGATACCTGGTTGACCCCAGAAGACCACAGTCCCCTTATAGAAGCAACTCCTCCTGATTTTACCTACCCTCAGCAGCCCCAGCTATCAGGCTGGGGTGGGGGCGTTGCTGTCATTTATAAGAACATTTTTAAATGCTCCCTCATTTTAAATAACAGTTTTAATTCATTTGAACACCTTGCTTTTATTGTCAAATAAAAAGATCCTGTTTTAATCATTATAGTATACAGACCACCAAGGCCCAATAGTGTTTTTATTCAAGAGTTTTAAGAGTTTTTATCCCATTTTATTTCCAAACATGACAGAATTCTTATTTTAGGTGATTTTAATATACATGTATGCTGTCCCTCACAATCTCTGTCCTTTGATTTTATGGAAACTCTTGAATCTTTTAATCTCACCCAGGCAATACAGGAACCCACTCACTCTAGAGGCCACGCGCTGGACCTGGTTTTATACAGTGGTCTTAATCCGGATGGTTTTATCTCTAAGGATATCTGTGTATCAGACCACAAACTGGTTTTATTCAACATGGTTTTATCCCAGCCAGCTTTTATTGAAAATGCACCTGGTCTTAGAAGGGTTTTTAATTCGGAGTCTGCTGGTAAGTTTAAGGGGATCTTTGATTCTGCATCTTTAACTGCCTTTAACCCAAATTTTAACACAGAAGAGCTTGTCTCTCTTTTAAATCACACCTGTAAATCTGGCCTGGACTCTGTCGCCCCTTTTAAAGTAAAAAGGTCAAACAGTACACCCCAGCCGTGGCTGACAGAGTCCAGACATGAGCTAAAGAGGGATTGTAGGAGAAAGGAAAGAAAATGGAAAAGTCAGGTTTGCAAGTTTTTAAAGATATTTGGAAGAATGCAATGAAAAACTACCAAAAGGAAGTTAAAGATGCAAGGGCAGCTTTTTATTCTAATTCAATTTTAGTTAATCATTCTAAGCCTAGAGTTTTATTTAAGGTTTTAGAGTCAATCACCACCCCCTCCCCTTCCCATTTTTACTGATGCTTCCAACGAGACATAAGAAGTTTTTAGACTATTTTAATAACAAAGTAAAGAACATCAGGGATAACATTACACCCCCTTCCCGGATTTTAAACACAAATAGGGACATTTTTAATTGTTTTAGTAGTTTTGAGCCGGTATCCTTGTCCTTTTTAGCTGAAATTTTAGCCCAGATGAAAACAAGTGCAGTCTTGATTTTATTCACACCAAATTTCTCAAAGAGGTTTTTAGCATGGTTGGACCCAATATTTTATCAATAATTAATAGTTCTTTAACAGAAGGTGTAGTTCCCTCTGTTTTTAAACACGCTGTGGTCCAACCTCTTTTAAAGAAACTGAACCTTGACCCCTCTGATTTTAATAATTTTAGACCTATCTCAAAACTTCCATTTTTATCCAAGGTTTTAGAGAAGGTGGTTTCTACACAGCTTTTATCTTTTATGTCTCACAACAACCTCTTTGAGAAATTTCAGTCTGGTTTTAGAGCAGGTCATAGCACTGAGACGGCCCTCCTCAAGGTGACCAATGATTTGTTTTTAGCAGCAGATAGAGGGGAGGGAGCCATTTTAATTCTTTTAGATCTCAGTGCAGTTTTTGATATGGTTGATCACAGTGTTTTAATAGAACGTCTTAGAGACTTGGTGGGCATCAGGGACACTGCACTTAGCTGGTTTTATTCTTATCTTTAAGAGCAAACCTTTGCGGTCACCATAGGTAAACACTTCTCCTCTACCTCTACCCTTACCTATGGTGTACCGCAAGGTTCAGTGTTAGGTCCGATTTTATTCTCTATTTATATGTTGCCCCTTGGTCAAATAATTCAGAATCACAAGGTCTCCTTTCACTGCTATGCAGATGACACTCAGATATACCTGCCCCTGAGACCTGAGGACCCTAGAAGCCTAGCTGCTGTTACAGACTGTCTAAATGATATCAACTGCTGGATGGCTCAGAACTTTCTTCAACTCAATAACTCAAAACCAAAAATAATACTTTTCAACATTCAAAACTCCACCCAGCTCATACAGTCCAATCTCAGTTCCCTCTCAGAAAACGTCAGACCCACAGCCAGAAATCTAGGAGTAATATTTGATTCAGGTCTCACCTTCTCCACCCATATAGGTAAAGTTTTGTTGTCATGTTTTTTCCACATCAGATCTATAACCAAAATAAAATCAATACTCAGCCAGTCAGACCTTGAAAAAGTCATCCATGCCTTCATCTTCTCCAGACTCGATTACTGTAAGTCTCTTCTCTCCGTAATCACTCAAAAATCTCTCTCTCACCTACAGTTAGCCCAGACTGCAGCAGCTAGGCTTCTAACTGGTTTTAACAGACGGCATCACATTACTCCCATTTTAGCATCCTTACACTGGCTCCCTGTAAGTTTTAGAATTGATTTTAAAATTTTACTAATTACTTTTAAAGCACTGAAGAGCCTGGCTCCAAGCTATTTAACAGAACTTTTAACCCCCTACGAGCCAGGCTGCAGCCTTAGATTCTCGGGCGGAGGCCTCCTGGTCGTTCCAAGGTCGAGGCTTAAGACTTAAGGTGACAGGGCCTTCTCTGCCAGGGCGCCTCGACTTTGGAACGACCTGCCTGAGGAGATAAGTCATGCTGAATCAGTGACAGCTTTTAAATCACTTCTTAAAACTCATTTTTATAGACTTGCTTTTATGTGATGTCGTCTAATGTCTCTTACTCTCTTCCTCTCTAGTTCTTCTACTTTACTGTCAAATTTAAACTTAAAACCTCTATATCTGCTCTTTGCAACTTTGTATTTTATGCTTATTAATTCTTATACAATATCTCCACCTCTCTTACTCGCTTTTCAGAGCCCCCCCTGCTTTTATTGTGTCCCCCTTTTCTTGCTGCTATGTCGGTTTTACCAGACTATTATCATTATCATGATTATGATTAATATCTTATACTGTCTAGAATTTTTATTTTGTATGCTGACTTGTTAATCTCTTTACATTTTAATTTTTTTTATTCTCCTTCTTATGATTTTGATTTATTTTCCTTTTTGTCTCTTTATATTATTTTAAAATGCTTTTACATTTCTGGTCCTTAGGTCTATTTTATGTAGTCACTTCCTGTGTTGCCTGGATTGGTCTAGGTTATTCTGGGTTTTTATTTTTTATTTTTATTTTTGGTCTTCATTTTTATTACAGAATCTTACATATCTTGGTTTTTATGATGACTTTCTAAACGGACACCGTTTTTATCTTTTGAATGTTCAGCTAGTTTTTATGATTTGGTAATTACTTTGCTGGCTGAGTTTTTCATGGGTTCTTCTGTTGTGGGGGTTTTGTCTTTCTTGTGACATTTTGCAGTTTGTGTTTTGCTTTGTAACTGTGATTCTGCTGTTGTCAAAGCACTTTGTAAACCTCTGTTTTTAAAGGTGCTATACAAATAAAGTTTTTTTTTTTTCACAAGTCACAAGACAAATGTAAATAAAAGAATGTTGCAGCCCAAATGTTCCATTATTTGATCTTCCTTCTTTCCTTTTCTTCTTGTTTTTACATTTAGATCAAAAAGAAGAAAGAAAATGGAAAACTGGTGATGTAACATTCATGTTACATCACTAGCAGTCCATTCATTGATTTTACCTTTATTTATCTGAACACAAAACAAGAACATTTACTAATTTCTCTGTGGAAAATGAAAACCTGCAAGGACATTTTTCCTTTGTTTACATTCCTATTTCTAAACCGTGATTGGTGACCAGCTGGTTTCTCCATTTTGTTTTATTTAAAAAAACAAAAATGGTTGGCAGTAATATATAGACCCCTGTTGTTGTTGCTGAGAGACTCAGATTGTTACCCTACTGTTGTTTTTGTTGTTTAAATCAGTTGAAACTTTAAATATTCATCTTTTTGTATATGATCATTCATTGGACCCTTACTGTTGCTCTCCTTCCAGAAATGTACAGGAACCCTATGTTTACCAGCGATGATACTGCCGCATACAGACAGCAGCCAAACGGTTTAAGACAGCCCTCACCAGCCTACCAATCAAGCAGACCACCGACACAAAACAGCTACAGACCATCAGACAGACTCTCCCCATCACAACCAGCTCACAGACACATCACTCCATCTAATGGGTACGCTCAACCTGCTGGTCTCGGCCGACCACAGAGAAGCCCAACCAACCAATCAGTCAGTTTTTAAGTCCACACCAACACATAAGACTTATCTTTATTTCTGATAATCTGTCCCAAGAAGTACATTCATATCCAACTTAAAAATGAGTTAACATCATATCTCTGTTTCTTTCTTCCTTGTTTCCCCAGATGAGGATCAACAGGCCTCAGATCAGGACATCCTGAGATGCCTGAGCAGAGCAATAAGAAACTAGGTCTTAGAAAATGAACTGAAAACACAGCAGCAAAGAGGTTTTTAGCCCCTGGAGGAAATGAAAGAAGCCAAGAAGAAAGTTCAAAACTGGCTAAACACGATATATATAAGGTGCTCTTCGACCAAAAGTACCCAGAACTTTTAGTCCCAGGAACTTATCTTCAAGGAACTGAATGGTACCTGTGGTTCCAAAAGGGGCATTGGACAAATCAGGCATCCTGACACAGCCAAGCTTTAGAGAGACAAAGATTATACCTTTTATAATTTTTATTTCAATGTTCTGTTATGAAGAGTCTGGATTGAGGACAAACAGACTCTATAATCCTTTATATACATTTCTGTGCAGAATTTTAAGGCAATTTTGTGCCAAATTAAGAAATGTTCAGGACTGCATCCCCATGTCCTATAGTTCCTAGGCCTTTGGAAAGAACTTCAGCCAAGTAGGAACTTTCCTTTCCAGAACTAAATTTAGACCCTGGTCTAAAGACATTGACCTCTTCAAAAGTTTCAGAGTTCCTGGGGAAGGTTCCTGCAGTTGAAAAGCACCTATAAAAAGTATATTTTGATCTAAACACAATACCACAGTCTTAAAAACCTCATATGATCTGCGAACAGTGGATGGAGACGGAGAACAGGGAAAGAAGACACAAGTCAGACCTGAACCTCAGCTGTCAACCTCAAGGACTTTGTCTACGTAGCTAGCCCACCAGCATTTTATTTCTATTTATTTATTTGTATGTAGCCGTTATTTAATCAGGTATGACCCACAGAGATCTAAGAGCTCTCATATGAGGAGACCTGGCAGCAATTCAGAGTTACAATGGTAAAAAAGTCAGTAACATTAAGGTGTTCAGATGTGCAAACAAATATGTAAATAAATCAATGATATTCCCACAGCATGCCTGGGTTATTAGGTTGTTCAAGTTGTGGAAGGAAGTTCAGAAGGAAACAAAAGTTTTCTTTACTGATTCAGTTTCAGTTTGGAAATCAACAAAAGTGCCTGACTTCTAGAAAGCAGAGGTTCTGTCTGATTCCATCCTTCAAGACTGAGAAAGAGAATACGCAAAAAACACAGTTTTACATGATCTCTCTCTCTCTCTCTCTCTCTCTCTCTATATATATATATATATATACAGTGCTTAACAAATTTATTAGACCACCCTAACCCTAACCAAAGTAAGGTTTATGCCACAGCTGCCCTAAATTAACAGCATTGGTATTTACCAAAACCATTTTTTGTTTCTGCAATGGTTAATACACCAATATGTAGAAGCTCTTTAACCCAAATGATATTTTTAATGCTAAAATAGAATTATTATTGTTATCTATGAATTTTCAAATTTACTGATTTAATAAAAACAGAAAAATAGTAAAGCACATTATGATTTCTTGATCAATATGTCAAATTATAGTTATTAACTTGCATTCCTGAACAGAAAAATGAGTTTTAGTGGTTGAATGTTATGCTTGATTAATTTCTGACTTCTCAGAGAAGCCATGTGAGCCGGCTCAAATTTGGGTATTAAAAGGTGAATTCAGTTTGAGATCGTTCATTCCTGTTCAAAATGGTACAAAGTGGAGAGCTCACTGAAAATGAAAGAGTCCACATTAAAGCACTTCATGATGCTGGATGGTCTTTAAGACAAATATAACAGGTGGTCTAATAAATTTGTAAAGCACTGTATATATATATATATATATATATATATATATATATATATATATATATATATATATGTTTATTTATTTATTTATTTATTTATATCACAAGCCCATGTGTAAAAGACAGAATCACCTGCATAGCGATGAATTTGAAATATTCTGTTCACAGTAATATATGCAAACTGTGAACTTCAGTGGGCCTAGGAATGAACCTTGTGGTATCCCAGCACTTTCTGCAATCCTATTTCCCTTCACAGGCTCTGCTTTAGATATTGGTGCCTCATTATTTCAAAGTTAAGTCCTTCTTTGCTCAACTCTCTCTTAATCTTGAATGACAGAAACTCTGGTCTCTGTAAACCTTCTGACCTCAGGTAAAGGAATGGTTGTGGTGGTCTAAACCATTCCTTTAATCAGAACCAAATAAAACCCTGAGCATGGATGACCGACAGCTAATGTAGCTAACAGCTATGATGATGAGAGTGAGGAGAAATTTAGTGAACAAATGATTATTTTATTCATAATGTGTTTAATGAAATGTTAATGTTTTTTACTGCTTTGATGCTTTTGATGCACTTTATATTAATAAAATGTTCCTGACTTCAATCCTCCGTGAGACTTAGATTTTTTTTATAGCTAATAATGACTGATGATAGGTGATATACAGAGCTACAGCAAAAGACTGAGACAATGAGAAAAAAAAACAAAATTTGAAAAAATTTAAAAGACAACAGAAATTTTCTGTTACACCTGGAAGGCCAGTCTAAGAACCAAAGGTTCCAGGGCTGGGGAGTGAGGGTAAGGTCAGAGGTACTGATGGGCATAGAGGGACCCCTGAAAACTTAGTAGATAAGCCATCCCAGTTGAGATGTATAGATGAGATTAGTACTGGCGTTGGATCAGGATCAATGGTGCTGGCATCTTCTCCAAAATTTTCCTCATTTTCAAGCTGAAACGTGTGCCTAGCTTTAATTGGATTCTGATACTAAAAAAAATGTGATTTTTAAACCCCATTTTAAACCAACTCTGCCACCTTTGCCCATTTTTGCCTCTTTTTAACCCATTTCTGCAACCTTTTAACTGCTTTTCACCACTTTGTAACCCCTTATTAACCCATTTCTTATCTCCCCCAGCCTCTTTCAACCCATTTCTGCCATATTAAACCAATTTAACCATGTGAATGTCTCTTCTTCTCTTCTTCTCTTCTTTTCTCTTCTAAACACTGCTTCCTCTAAGGGAAGAACTCTGGCAGAAGAGTTTTTGTGCATGCTGGACCCCACCCAGGACTTTTGACTGACCTTAAATCCTCCAATAACACGCTGAACTTTTATTTACAAAACTGTAGACTGTCAGGTCTTCATATGAGGAGGATTATTATCCGGAGTCCACCATTTTCTTGTAATTCTGTCAGGAAATGGGACACAGTTATGGACCTGGGTGTCTTAAGGTTACCCCAAAAGGTGAACCAGTCTTTACCTACAGGCACTTTTCCCTCTAAGGAGGGTTTTCTGCGCAATTTTGCACTGCTCTCCACCTCTATCAGAAGAAAAAAAAGTTGCGCAGTCAAATATCTCTGACGAGTTTTCACTGTTTTTTTTCTAATATGCGCATTGATCAAAGGCGCATTATTGCACAGGCTAGCTGGTACTGTTGCCTGGGGTTTCTACCTCCATGGGGGCCTCAGAGGTGAGAGTTGCTTGGCTCCTAGTGCCCGTGTGTGTGTGAATTGGATGCCTGTTTCAATGACTGATTTACACATAAAAGGAGGGTTTTTTTCCCGAATTAACTGCCATGTGGCCGAGTCTATTGCTGCGTCTGTGGTGCATCTTTGCACAAACACTTTTGGCTTCATGTCATTGACACAACAACGCAAACACTGACACCACTCACAGACAGACGAACACAAGCTAACGTGTTGGTGGTGTAAACCTGAGGCTTCTTTCCTCTAGAGGAGAAAAGGATCCAACACAGAACTGAACTTTTCTCCTGCTTTAAAGCTCGTCTCTGACCATGGCGCATTGGTGGGTCATTGCTGTCTATGAATAACCGCCCTTTCTCTTTCCTCTCTCTCTCTCTCTCTCTCTCTCTCCTTAGTGAGCTCCAGACTGTTGAATTATTGATTCATTAACATTCCACTTCTATATGTTATCACAACGATACACCCTAGTAATTAAACATCAATATGAGCTCATTATCAAAACATTTGATATGTGCCACATTGCAGGAAATATTATATTTACTTTATATTGATGATTAACCGATCAAAAACATCCTAATCTCTTACATCCTAATGAGTGATCAGCAGAGCAGTGAGAAACAGAGGGAAAAGGAAAAAAAAACTTCTACAGTAGTTAGAAATATTTCAGCTGAAGGGAGTAGAGCTGTACATTTCTCTGTTTTTAATCATTTATTTCAGTAATGACAGTTAAAACAGCTGATTACATCTTTCCCACGTGTTAACTTAATGTAACACATTCAAATAATCTATTTTTAAATATCTATTTTAATAAAAAAATATTAATCATCTTTAACATTGAATGGATGTCTTTTTTTATGTAAATATGATGCTTTAAAGAATGAATCTAGCTAAAATGATCTACAATGAGACCAGGAATGAGTTGATCTCCTATAATGGACTGATAACAAAAGGATTTAAGCCCTGATGTTTCTAACAGTGTGATTTCTCTGTAATGTGCTGGCAGAAGTCCTTTAGGAGACCTGTCTGTGATTAGGTTGATAAAGCATGAGGACAGAGCATGTGTTTTGTCTCGTCCAAGATGTTCTAGATTTCTGCCTTTTTATATGAAACTCTCTCTGCAAGACATCCTTCTTCCACCACCGGAACATTGCCAAACTCCGACCTTCTCTCACTCTCTCCGATGCAGAAAAGCTCATCCACGCTTTTGTTGCCTCCAAGCTGGATTACTACAACGCACTCCTCATTGGGATCCCTGGCCAGAGCCTAAATAGGCTTCAATACATTCAGAACAGCATGGCCAGGATCCTGATGAGGGTGCGAAAGTACGATCACGTCACCTCCATCCTCAAATCACTGTCCCACTCCGGATTGAATACAAAGTTTCCCTCCTCACCCACCAGTGCATCCATGGACATGCCCCCCCTACCTTAAGGAACTCCTCACCCCACAGACCTCCTCACAGACACTCCATTCCACAGGCACCTACCTCCTCAAACCCCCAAAGACAAAGCTCAACACCATTGGGCATTCTCTTCGGCCACTCCCAGTCTGTTGAATGCCCTCCCAGATGACCTGAGGGCTCCACAGACTATTGATGCTTTTAAGCGAGGACTAAAAATCTACCTCTTCAAAAAAGCTTTTGGCTGAACTCACTCATCTTGCTGTTCTCTTGTTTTTAACCCTGTAGCACTTTGAGATTTTCTTTAAATGTAAGGTGCGTTACAAATACAATTTATTATTATTATTATTATTATTAAACTGCAAACTTTGTTAATATCTGTTTTCACCTATGGACAAATGCTTGTAGGTTATAATTACAGTTTTCTTTTACAATTCAAAGGACTGTAAAGCCTTGACATGAACCTTGATTAAAAATAAACAGGATTTCCAGACATCAAAATTGAGGCTAGCTAAAACTGAGAGTGGCTTGTGAATAACTGAATGGTGATATTCACGTCTTGAACAATGATTATTAATCATTATAGTTATAGTCACTTGTAATGATATTTGGGGTTGGAGAGGTGATGCCAAGGTGCTGCTGTGTGGACGTAGCGTACGCATCAGATGGTGCCCACAGTTGATGGAGTAGGTGCTCAGGGGAGTGAAATGTCTGCTCAGGAGTTTTGAAAATTAGAGGGAACAATGCCTACAGGTCTTTTTTAAGGATTTATGGTAGTTCTGAACCTTTAGGACTGTAGCTGCATACTCTAGCAGTCATGTGGTTAATTGCGTGTGACTGGTCATCATAAAGCCAAACCTTCTTGTACTTCAGGTGATATGTGTCTTTAGTTACACTGACAGAACTTTGGACCTGCTGCCTTTCTCTGGGCGTTGGATGTGATCACATTATCACAGTGACTCAGACTAAAGCAGAGTGTCACCAACTCTAAAACTAATCTAAAACTGAAGGAAGGGCGCTGACCTTTATGGGCAATAAGTTAATTGGTATTTAATATATATTTACAGCCCTTTTAGATCTGAGCAGCTTTACCTTGTTGTAGATTTATGTGAAAGGCCGTCCATAAGGACTGCAACCGGGGGCCGGTAGAGGTCTTTATTCATGCTGTAGTAAAATATAGCCTTTTAAAAATGTCAACCTCTTTGCTCAAATCAGAATTACCTTTTTATTGGTAGGGTTAGCAATGTAGATAGGAACACTGAACCACACCATTAGGAAAGTTAGACTTCATAGCTAAGCCATGATATGCACAAACATCAGGATACCAAGAAATAAATTAGAAGTAACAGAGACAACTGTAAAGGATAATGATTGAATGATCATGAAAAGAGGCAGGAAAGAGCAAAAGGCAAAAAAGAGGTAAAAACTGGCCAGATAAATATATTCAACATCAGGATGAGCCAAAAAAGGGTTACATGGATTCAAAGTGCCAAAAAAGAAAAGGGGTTACAGTGTCAAAATGGGTTAAAAAGGCAAAAAATAGGCACAATGAGGGAAAAAAAGCCTAAATTGACCAGGAATGTGGCGAAAAGGGGTAAAAATGTGGCAAAAAAATTCTTAAAGAGACAAAAACAAAAGTCTGAAGTGGCAAAAAAAATGGCAAGACTGGCGGTAGCAATAAAGATTTAGAACTGACGGACGGATAGATGGTCAGTCAGATGGGTGGATGGTTTGACAGATGACAGATGATGAATGGATGGATGAGTGGATGGACAGACAGATGGTGGATGGATGGATGATAGATGGATGGTCGGATGGATGGACATATGGATGGATGAACAAACAGATGATGGATGGATGGGTGGCTGGATGGATGGATGATGGATGGATGCCTGGATGGATGGATGGATGGATGGATGGATGGATGGATGGATGGATGGGTGCGTTGATAGATGATTTGATGGATGATGGATTGACAGACAATGGATGGATGGATGGATGGATCAACAGACAGATGATGGATGGATGGATGGATGGACAGATGCACAGATGGAGGGTGGATGGATGATGGATGGATGGATGATGGATGGATGGATGATGGATGGATGGATGGATGGATGGATGGATGGATGGACATACAGACAGATCGATGATGGATAGATGGATTATCAGTAGTTGCACAGATGGGCAGATGCACAAACAGATAAAGGGTGGGTGGATGGATGGAGGAAAGATGGTCAGAATGATGATGGATGGATGGATGATGGATGTCAGATGGATGATGGATGGATGATGGATGGTCATACTGATGGTGGATGGACAGAAGAACAGATGGATGATTGATGGTTAGTTGAGTGGATTGATTAATGGACGGACGGATGATTGATGGCTGGGTGGATGGATGGATGGATGGATGGCTGGATGGATGGATGATGGATGGATGGATGGATGGATGATGGATGGTCAGAGGGATGATGGATGGGTGGAAGGATATAAGGACGGATGGATACTTTATTCATTGCATGTCCCTCCCCCACTCTCTCCTCCCTGTTTCTGACTATATCCACTGTCCTCCTCCTTTAATGAAGGAATAAAAATGTCAAAAATATATCTTTAATAAGTTGTCAAAATGGGCAAGAAGGGGGAAAAATAGGTTTGAAATGGCAGATATGGGCAGAAAATGTGGTGGAAAGCAATTGAAGAGTAGTGAATATGGGCCATAAAGTGACAAAAAGATGGGTTGAAAGTAGCAAGATATATTTAAAAAACAGAAAAAAAACCGGCAAATATTGGCATGAATCAGAATGTGGCCAAAAGGACAAAGAGAGACAAAAATGGTCAGGAAAAATGGTAAAAAAAAAAAAAAAAAAAAAAGGAGATTAAAAATTGAAATGAAAATGGGTTTAAAGTGGCAAAGACTGAGTTAAAGGAAATGGGGGACACTGGTGTAAATTGGTTGAAAAGTAGCATAAATTGGGTTGCATGTGACAAAAATCAGTAAAAGAGACAACAGCCAAAAAAAAAAAAATAGGCAGAAAAAGTGGTTTAAAAGTAGTGAAAATGGATCAAAAAGTGGCAGACGATTATTTAAAAGTGGCAAAAAGGACAAAAAGAGCAAAAATGGGCACAAAAAGTGGCGAAAATTGATAACAAGTGGCAAATTTGGGCAAAACGGCAAACAAGCATCCAAATTTGTCAAAAAAAAAAAAAAAAAAAGAAAACGGCAAAAAATGAGTATTTTTAACACAGAATTTTTTGTTAATAACTGGGATTTAAGAAGGCCTGCTTTCTTGGATTCATCTGAGAACAAGGCCAAAATGGGCAGTAAACCAAAGTCAGCAGATGAAATATTTTTAAAAACAGGAGGAGCTCCTGAGCTATTTTTTACTGTTCATGAACACTGCTGATAGCTGCAGTGAACTTTGACTCTCCACAATTAAAAATCTGAACTGTAAGCATTACAGCGAGACGTCAAGTCTGAGGCGGACTCAACTATAAACTTTATCAAACTGAAAGTCATTAGGTTTTCCGTGGAAGTAGAAACCGAGTCTGCCTCCAAGACTCTGAATAGTAGATGATCCCAAAGGATCTACGTCCCATGCTGCTTTCAGGCTCAGTCCCTTTCTCTTACCCCTACCCCTAAATCCTAGTGCCCATGGCGTAGGCAGCTTACACATCTGGAAAGGAAGTATCAATGCTGAAAGTAGATAAAGGTTTTAGAGCAACATATGCTCCCAACCAGATGTCTCCTTCAGGGAAGGCCTTATTTCGGCCAGACAATGCGAGATCAGATACCACACCCATCACGGCAGCATGGCTTCACAATACAAGAGTCTGGGTCTTGAACTGGCCTGCCTGCAGTCCAGACCTTTATACCAATAGAAAACATTTGGAGCATCTGAAAAGGAAATATCCAGCAGAGAAGACCCAGGACTGTTAAGCATTAAATCTGTTTATTCTGAGTGACTTTGAGATTCGTTTTCCTAATGATGCATCGTCTCCTCCAGTTGTAAACTCAGGTTTACAGAACACTGCAGAGCAATCTGTTGCAAGTAGTTCCACATGTTAACTGGTGAACCTCTGGTCTGAACTGGGCTGTAGAGTCTGTGAACTGGTGATTGTGCATCTTTAATTGAATGATCACACTTTGGATGAAAGTTTCAATTTCCTAGGAAAGAACTTCGGACCTGTTGCTGTCCTCTGGCTGTTTTGTTTTATAATATCCTCAGTGACTCAGGCTGTGGCTAACTATTACGTAGTTTTAATGGGAATATAAAAAACAAGGAAGGGCTTTCAGAAAACGTGCTCTTGAGCTAAGGTTGAAAGTTTAATATTGTGCTGATAAACCTTATCTCTGATGTTATCTCTAAAATTTCCCTCACCTGCCTGACAGAACATTCAGAGGGCGGCCGGCAGAGCTCATTCCTCTCCAGACTCATCAGAGACTTGTATTTATTTAATTTATTTTTGACAAATGTACTGAAAGTTTGGACTCCATCACTGACACTCATCAGTGAGATTTAGAAAGCTGGAATGTAATGGGGTGATGGCACTGTCGTCAATTTTTGTGATTGTTACTTTTGCACTCATCTGCTCCTTTTCAGCTGCTAGACCTACACAAGGTAAGATTTAATCCTTCATTTAATCTCTCTATTACAGTTAAGAATGTACCAAATTATACATGAACAGTCTCGGACGTTGTAGCAGAAATTATGTAATACCAAAACATGAGGGATGGGCAATAAATTATTCTACTAAAACTACAAATAATCAGGAATTCGTCAATTAAAATAATTAAAACACAAGATGATAAATTGATGGATTGAAGATTTGCTTTGCATTTTTTTAACGTTGGAGAGCGAGCCTTTTTTCATCATTTTCTTCTAAAGATTTTTGCATGGCTGAAACAGAACGGTTATGCCTCTCCTTTTTAATTTTATATTTTTATATAATACATTTATTTTGCATTTCATGCCTTCATCAATAGAGGTAGGACAGCGGATAGAGTCAGGATGAGAAGGAAGGGAATGACACGTGAGAGAGCAGACAGGCTGAACTTGAACCCAGACTGTCTGTGTCAATGTTGTTATTATTAAAACTAATGAAATATCTAAAATTAAAATGAAAACCAATTAGAAACTGTATTGTGTGCTTACAAAACTAAACTAAAACTACAGACAAAATCTCTAGTTTGTCTTTGACAGCAGCAGCAGACTGATATAAACACCCAGACCTGAGTCTGAAACGTCTGATTTAGTTGAAGAAGGTCTTGAGTTGTATCCAGATGCAACATTTAAATATCAAATAAAAGTAAGGGGCAGTCTATTTAAATGTATGTTTTAAAATGGGAAGACATTCCCTTAGTCCTGCCCTTCTGGGTCTGACCCCCTGAAAAGTATTCCATATCCCCTATTACCAGAATAGGTAAAGCAGGAAAAGGCTCCAGACTGCACCTTTACATTCCTGTTTTGTCTTGATTTTATCTTTGGTGTTCTTTATAATCATTTGACCTGTTTAGATGAGTTTTGAATGTAAAAAAACAACAAAAATAAACTACGCACAGCTAAAATAAACTTAACCAAACTAGTCTAACCAAACCTAACCTTGCCCGTCCAAGCCTAGCCTAGCCTTACCTTACTTAACTTAACAATGCCTAACCTTCACTAACCTACCTAATCTATCTGACCTAGCCGAGCCTAACCCAACCTAATCTAACACAACATAACCTAATTCAACTTTACCCAAGCTACTAAACCTAACCTAACCTAACCTAACCTAAACCAAACCCAACTTATATAACCTAACCGAACTTTACCTAAGTCACTAAACCTAACCCGAACCAAACCCAGCCTAATGTAACCTAACCTAACCAAACCTACCAAACTAACCAAACTTAACTTAACCTAACTATACAAAAGCTACCTAACCTATCATAATCCTAAACCTAAGCTACTAAACCATTCCTTAAAAAACCAAATCTTACCTAATCTTACTGAGCCTAACCTCACAAACCAAACCTAGCCCAACCTTACTTAAACTGAGCTTACAAAGTTCAACCTAGTCTGACCTAACCTAACCCAACTTAACCAAATGTATTTAACTTAATCTTAAAAGCCTTGCTGAACTAAACCTAACTTAACTCAAGCAAACCTTCACTAGCCTAACCTAACCTAGCCTAACCAAACTAAACCAGACCAGATCAGACCAAACCTAACCTAACATAACTAAAGTTAACCAATACTGAGAAAACTAACACTGAACTAATAAAAGCTAAACTAAAACAAAGACCTTTGGAAAATAAAAACTAAACTCACACACCAGCAGTAAGAACTATTAAAACTTAAATTAAAATAAAAACATTGAATGAAGTTTTAAAAAATTATTTGAATAATAAAGCACTTTTTAAACCTTAGTCCATGTACATGTTGTACAGCCTAACCATGGCCAGGGTTTGAATTACTCAGGTCCAAAAACTGAATTTAAATACATCTTTAAAAATAATATTCCTGATCTAAATAAGTGCATTTTTAAATGTTTTGATGTGAGCTTTTCTTTAAGCACATTTGGAACTCTACAGTTACATTTTATAAGAGTAAACCAGGCTTCTCTGCACGTTTACATTCAGTCCAAAATACCACTGCTCGTCTTTTATTAGGTACTTAAAAATATGGACATAGCCCCCTCATTTGACCTCCTTCCACCAGCTCCTCATTCATTTAAGAATTCATTTTAACATTTTAATATTTTTGCTATCTGATCCCAGGTCATTTGTGACCTTTAACAAGTTTAATACCCTTAAGGATGTTTAAGATCTGCTGATTCACTTTGTTGTCTCTAAAACCAGAGTAAAGCCTCTTCTTAAAAATTCCAGTCTTTTCTGTGGAGCTCAGACTGGCTCCATTATCTTTTAAATCATGTCTTAAAAAGTATTTTCAGTTTCTGGGTTTTAACTCAGAATCAGACCCAGGTGGTCTTTGCCTCAGTGTCTTTTATTGTATGAATTCTTGTTTTTAGTAGCTTTCATATTTAAACATATTTTACAATGTTTGTTTTTCATGTCCAATCTGGTTTTGTGTTTTTATTGAAGTCAGTTTCCTGTGTAGTTCTTTGGTAAATGTCATGTTTGAAAATGTGCTGTAGAAATCATGGAGTGGGTTTTATTGCCCATAAAGATAAAGATAACAATAAAACCTGTCGAATATCAGGAAATATGTTGTGAAATTTTCTGGAGTGCAGAAAATTTGATGAACCGTTTGAAGTTAGTCACAGGGGAGTTTCAAGGGGAAAAAAACTATATATTAACTGTTTGCAGTGAATTGATAACTGTTAGAAGAGGAGTGAGTCATGCTCTTAGCCTCATACGATTGCTGCAGGAAAGTCAAGATTACACCTCGGATAAAATACTGAAGTTCTGACCACAATAGTTGGTTCAACCATGGAACTAACCGCTCAGACATCTGCACCCCTCAGTTATGACTGTTTGCTGTTCAGATATTAAAGATATTAAAATTAATGAGTGTGGAGTTTGCTCATTCACATCTTACATTTTGTAAATACAGGGCCGGTTCTAGGATCAGACTTTTAGGGGGTCATCTAATTGTGGCATTCAGAGTTCCTTACAACTTTGCAGTCCTCCTGCTTAACCATCCATTTCATCAGAAAAAGAAATATTTTCCACCTAACTTTACTCGTCTATGAGCATTTTGTGGCATTATATAAAGTTTGAACGTTGTGTTCTCTTACTACTTCTACTGTAAGTTACAAGCCCTTAAACCAACACTCAATTCGCATGTTAGTTAAGTTAAAGGGCCTTAAATAAATACTGTCTAACCAAATAACTAACCTTTTCCATTAAGAATAAAACAAATCATTGGGTAGAAAACAGTAAATTACATTTGCATTTACAAAGGCAAAAATGTGCAGAAAGAAGTTTAAAGCACTGAAAATTTCCCTCCTATTTCGTTCTTAATCTTAATCAGTAACCTCGTAAAGGAAAACACGAGAATTTTATTATTTTATAGTCAATTTTTACAGTCACTTTTGATCTAAGAATTCTGACTTTGATCTCAAAATTCTGACCATGATCTCTGAATTTTGACTGTTATCTTAGAAATCTACCTTAAATCTAATTCTGCCTTAACCTTGCAAAGTAGATGGGCACGCCCATTTCCTTGTTTCTCACTGGCGAATCCATCTTGCAAAGCTCCTATCCGAACCATTTGGGCCCGGTTAGAAAGTGACAGGACCGATCAGCGATGAGGGGCAGTACTTTCAGGTGCAGCAGAGTCGTGACGTAATCAAGCAGCAGCAAGAGCTGGTGCAGTTATGGAGGAAGAGATTAGCATGGATGCTGCTTAAAGGTAGACAATGCGATTTTTTTTCCACTAGGTGTTGAAGGAGAGCAAAGCCTTGAAAATGTATACATAGAGGAGTTTTTGACACACCTCCGCCACTTTGAAGCCTCCCCCTTTAGCCTCTGTTGATCCTGAACACCAATCATATACAAGTTTATATGTAACGTTCAAGGCAACCTTTACTGCTAATATCTTTTTTAGCTGCAGTAAACCATTTCACGAGCTCCTCTTATCCTGGCCGGTTATGTTATAGCATCAATTAAACATGAAAACATCAGCTTCAAACAAGACTTGGGTGATCTGAGATAAACATATTTGAGAAACTACCTAATTTGAGTCGAGCTACCTCCGTCTGCAGCCTCCATTTATTAGCAGCAGGCTAACATTAGCACACCTAGCTTCCATTCATTTTTACCCCACATTTATCTCAGCCGCTCTATCACACTCAGCTTAAATGTCCAACCATAAGAATAGTGCTGTGTCAATAAATCAACACTGGACAAATGTTGAGACAATGCGCATAATGAATGAAAAGATGTAGCCTACTTAGGCATCCATGAGAAACAAAGCCAGTTCTGAGTCAGAGAGCTTTTTAGCGTCGCGTAGGGCTCGCCACCAAGGAAAAGCAAGTACGATATTAACTCTAGTTTTTCCTCTCACTTTGTCAGAGGGTTTCCTAGACAAATGTTGAGACTTTTTAGGTGGAGGGGAAGCCGGTGGCAGGCCTTAGGTCGGCCGCTTCGGACTGGAGTCTGCCATTTACACCCCCTTCAGCTGTTTGGGTGAAACATTTACCTGCAGCAGCACTGCTGCCCCTGGGGGCGCATCTAGGAGGAGAGGGGCGTGTGCCAGAGGTGAAGGTTACCACCCCAATCCGGTCTGGGACAGAGTTATAAACATCCCATATAAACAAAACTACAGGGTACCTAAGTTTTAATTCAGTGTGTTGATACTGTACTCCGAAAAACATTTACATAGCATATATTTGATTTTTATCACATTTAAGTGTAAAATGTCAGATATTCTACCTTTAAGTGCCAGTTTTATCAGAACTTGATGACATTTCTTCGTTAAAAGAAGAACAAAGAACAGCCGTGAGTTGTTTTCTTTTCAAAAACCACAAAAGTCGAGTACTTACATGTCTATAGTCACCATGTTTCGCGTTATTCCTCAGTAGCTGCGCACGTGCAGCTTGATAGCAGCTACATCACATGTTCTGTTGCTCTGATTGGCCTGTAGAGATGTGATGGACAGAACCTTCACCCAATCACACTCCCAGTTTTTTTCAAAGCCTATGCCTTTTCTCAAACGTTTCCTATTGAAGCTTTCCCAGATGGATGTGTGAAACACATCCATCTGGGAAAGCAGAATTAACCTGACAGGTTAATTCTTTCTTTGATCTCACATAAATCATGATCTCAGAACTCTGACTTTGATCTCAAAATTCTGACTGTAATCTCAAAATCCTGACTTTGATCTCAGATTTATCATCGTGACCTCAGAACTCTGATTTTAATCTCAGGATTCCGACTTTAATGTCAGAAATCTGAATTTGGTCCCAGAATTTAATCATTGACCTCAAAACTCTGACTTTCATCTCAGAATTCCATCTTCATTCTTAGAATTCTGACTTTGAACTCAGAATTCTGACATTGATCCTAAAATCTGACTTTAAGAATTCTGATCTTTTTTTTTTTTTTTTTTTTTTTTTTTTTAATATTCATTTTTGGGCATTTTTGTGCCATCACTAGACAGGGGAGGACAGTGGACAGAGTCGGAAACAGGGTCAAGAGTGGGGGGCCGGACCCGGGCCGGACCCGAACCCGGGCCGCCTGCACACATGGGGAGCGCCCCCAACCACTAGGCCACCTGCTCACCTAAGAATTCTGATCTTGATCTAAGACCTCTGATTTTTGTCTCAAAATTATGACTGTAATCTCAGAATTCCAACTTTTATCTTAGAGTTTTGATTTTGATCTTAGAAATATGACTTTGATCTTAGAAATCTGACTTTGATCTTAGAAATCTGACTTTGATCTCAGAGTTCTGGCATTGATCCTAAAATCCTGACTTTAATCCAAGAATTCTGATCTTGATCAAAGACTTCTGACTGTTATCTAAGAAATGAGAAAAACATTGGATTAAAAAAAAAAAATGAGAAACTTCAGTGGCCCTATTCTTTTTACCCAGTTGCACCACTGTCTGTTTTGACAAAATCTCTGATGGATAGTTGGTTTAGTTTTCATTAAGGAGACCTAAATGTTTGTGCTAAACAGCTGAACATCCAAAATCCAGGATTTTTCTCCATAATGGGCAAAACACAAGCAGAGATTGTCAAAGAGCTTTCAAAGGGTGTCAGTATTTTTATCAGTATATTTAAAAGAAGTGATAGTGTATTATCTTGAGTGTTTACACCAGTTTCAAAATATGGCTGATGTAAGTGTTAAAGGAAAATGAATTTGAAATAGCTGCCAAAATTAACACTTTGTATGAAACTTCTCTGTGTTGTTTTGCATTACAATCACTATTACAATATAAAACTACTATAAAATAATTGTGCCGCTCAGTGCCATTGAAGGTTTCCTATAAAATGATGGGTCAGTGCCAGGAATTAAAGTGATAAAGTGAGACATCCCAGACATCTTTCAAGGACAATCGTTGAATCTGCATTGTTTAGCTGGGCGCATTACCAGGGAGTAAAGAACAGATAAATGTTGGGTACATTAACAACTGTAGATCTGCAGCACGAAATCAATTCATGTTGGGATTAATGATTAAAAACAAGTCATAACCCTTGAAGTATCAGATGGCTCTCAACATGGTTTGTTGGAGTCCCAAAGCCTTAGAAATGTCTTTGTAACCTCTCCAGACTGATAGATGTCAGTGACTTTGTTTCTCATCTGTTGTTGAATTTCTCTAGATGGTGCCATGATGTGCTGCTTTTTGTGATCTTTTAGCCTCTCCAGTTTGTCAGACAGATTCTATTTAAGGGATTTCTGGATTCAACAGGTCTGACAGTAATCAGGCCTGGGGGTAGATAGACAAACTGAACTGAGCTTTACAAAAAATGTAGTTAATCACAGCCAGCAGTTGATTATGATGTTTTGCCACCTTATTCCAGGATATAGTCATGGCTAGCTGCTGATTTTGATGTTAATGCCATTGCCACCTAGGATTTAGCCACTGTCAGCAGTTTATTGTGATAATTTGGTCACTTTATAACTTATCCACTGCCTATCAGAACTGAGCTTTTATAACAGTTGGGGCATTCCCTCCCAGGATTTCAACACCAGTAGTTTATGATGATTCTGTAAAAAACTGATCTGAAAATAATGTCTGAACTTTTATTTATTTGCCCCAACCTGAGCAGGATCCTCAAGTCTCCTATAATCTGGACTATCTTTCATTCTAGGGTGTCTGAACAGTCCATAAACAGTTGTCCAGTCTCAGAATATTTGCTCTTATCCAGCAGATGTTTCTGATGAGGAGTAACAGACATGTCAGAGGATAATGTCCTTTGAGCTGTGGCTGTTGTTGCTGATATCTGAGTTGCTGTGGCATTTATGGCGTTGGTGTGACTGTCACAATGTCACCGTGTCATTGACTTTAACTCGTGTTAATATTTGACCTCAGACCCTTAGCGTCTGAGCTAGAAGCTTTAATGCTGCTGTGAGAGTCTGACTACATGATGTTTGCAGTTATCAACTTGTTCTTGTGAATCAGAGGTTCCCTAACAGCAAGGAAACTCCAGGCGTAACCATACGTTATTACATAAGTACAACATCTTCATACACACATCATTATAAGCCCTGTAATTCCAGCTCAGGTCCACCTACAGACTTCATTTAGGCTTTAAAAAGTAGAAAGATATGTTCAGAGCTCAGAGAAAGTTCCATATCCCACAGAGAAATCCCCATTCAGTATTATTTGCCTCCACAAGTCAGCCATGCAGACCAATGGGAGGCAAGAAACCAGCACTTCACCAGGACTGAAGTTTTGTTTTTCTTCTTTTTTAACGTCTACGCTCATCACCATTGGCGAATGACAATTTACATGGTGAGGTCTAATTAAAAGCCCTCTCGAGTTCTTAACCTCACCTGCACAAACCCTCATATGTACTTTCCTTGTGAAAGCTGTACAACAATTGTAATTTACTGTGCACAAACAAAAAAAAAAAAAATAGAAAACTGTCAAGTGGGAAACCACCCTGCTCCATGCTAGCTCACTTGGGATTCTTATTAAGACTATCTAGTAGCCTTTTCATTCATGGTGCTCTGTGGTCACCAGTGTCATCTCATCAGTGTAAGCCCTGATCGGTGGGAAGCACATCCCATCCCGCTGTCTCTCCTCACCTACCACCCACTAGGAAACTCTAAAAATGACTGCCATTGCCATTGTGAAAGCTTGAGGGGAAATAGTGCACTCTGCCACAATACCTACCTCTAATCTTTGCCCCCTTGTTGTGAAATTTGCAGTACTAATATCCATCCTAATACCTCTAAATTATGTTTTCACTCCACCTTAGTTGCCTAAATTATGCTTGTGTGTCCTGCAAAACCTGGAATCCCTGCTTTCTGCACTGTTGTGTCTATTACTTTAATTTTTGTCTAAATAACTGGATAACCTCTGTGAAATGATGCTGGAAAAAATCTTCCCCTTCACCTTCAGGAGTCAGATGGTACAAAAGTGGATCATTAGTATTATAATAAAGACCAAACCTTATTATAAGAAGACCAGCTTAACTTAAGGGCATCGGGCATGTTTTTATATAAACCCTGTAGGGGACTCCGTTTGGCCCCGGGGCCGAAGATGCCTTTGCATGCTTCACTTCGCCCTGCACTTCCTTCCACTTAGGTGGTTTAACATCCATACTGTCAATCTCATCTAGATTTAACTGGTAGGGATGGGAATGTTAATTTTTTTTTTTTTTAATTGATACTGTTATTGATACTCCTTATCCATAATACAGCTATGAAACTTGGTTAATAAAATTCTAAGTGCATGAACAAGCTCATTAATATAAATTTGTTTTGTTGGTTTGGCCTAATGGCTTATTGGCGCCCCCAAGAAAATTTAAAAAAATCGGCCCCGGCAGCAAGTTCAACCTAGAATTTTGAAAATGGGAAGGTATATGTATTTTGCCAGGACCTACAAAAAAGGCTCTTGGACCCATATCGCCAAGTCAACAGGAAATCCACCATTTTGATTTTTTGTAGCAACATTGGTCAACCCTAGCTATTTCCAGGTGTTCTTCCAGGAGTATCTCCTCTGAAGGTTTCTTCTATTTGACTCAAAACTGAGGTGTCTGCTAGAAGACACCTTTGTGAAGAAAACTTCTCAGGCTCGTGCACAAAATTAAAAGGGCGTAGCCATGTGATAATCTAACTTTGATGTCCCAAAGTGACACAGAAACAGACTTTGTTTCAAATAAACAAATGCAGCTCCTGTAAACTTGACCTAATCTGACACAAAATTGGTGTGAAACATACTTTGAGTGTTCCCATGGTATATATTGTCACACCCACAGATCTGACGCTAAATCTGTTGCCATGGTGACCTATTAGTCACCATAAAAGAGGAAGTAGTCTTGTGAAGGGTTTTGAAGGGCTTTAAAGGGCTTGCACTGCCATGAAAATTGGTAGGAATAAGCACAGTGGAAAATAATTAAACGTTACATATCGGTTTAGTTTGTGGGCGCGGCTAAATTGGCTCAGTGGTGCCCCCTTAATTTTTTTAAAAATCAGCCCCCACATACAACCTAAATACTTGATATTTTGCACAAATATTCAGCATAACAGGACCTAAAAAAGGCCTCTTGACTCATGTCACCAAATCAACAGGAAGTCAGGCATTTTGAATTTTAATTTTTCTAAAAAAATATAATAATAATAATAATAATAATAATAATAATAATAATAATAATAATAATAATAATTGAAAAAATAATTGAAAAAAAAAAGAAACTATTTCCAGGGATCCTTCTAGAATTAACTTCAGGGAGTGTTCTGATCCTCTTCAAATTTGATCAGCAGCTAGAAGATTTGCTGCTGCTTTGTCTGTGCAGAATATGACCCACAGGGCATGGCTGCAAATTGACTCAGTCATCATAACTAGAATTAATGCATATTTCAATGAGCCACCTTTATTAAGACAAAGCAATATTTTATGGCATGCTTTAGTTGGCTTCACCGTGTATTATTGTTTCATGTTGGCTGTAACAGACATGACACCTCAGAGAACTGTAGATGTTTTGTGTTGGAAAGATGTCTCTAAAAAAATGAATTTAGCAGCTATGCCACAAGCCCGTTGTGCAACAAACCCGGAGCTGCGTGAAGATGCGCGGGCCCGATCAGTGCTGCTTGCAGCCCTTGTCTTTAATGTGTATTTTGTGTGTGATGTTTTTAGTAGCTTTCATATTTAAACTTATTTTACAGTGTTTGTTTTTCATGTCCAATCTGGTTTTGTGTTTTTATTGAAGTCAGTTTCCTGTGCAGTGCTCTGGTAAATGTCATCTTTGAAAATGTGCTGTAGAAATCATGGGGTGGGTTTTGTTACCCATAAAGATAAAAATAACAATAACACCTGTTGTATATCAGGAAATATGTTGTGGAATTTTCTGGTTCAATGCATGAGTGCAGGAAATTAAAAGAACCATTTGAAGTTAGTCATTAGTCATTAGTCATTAGTCATTAGTCATTGTGAAAGCTTGAGGGGAAATAGTTCACCCTGCAACAATACCTATCCTTAATCTTTGCCAGCTGACTCTTCCAGACTTTTGTTGCCCCAACCCTACTTGTTTGAGAAATGTTGGTGCCTTTAAATTCAAGAAATGGTAAAATGTCTCAGTTTCATCATCTGATATGTTGTCTATGTTCTATTATGAATCAAATATGGGTCTATTAGATTTGACAACCATTGACATCTGCTTTTATTTCAGATTCAGATTCAGACGACTTTATTAATCCCCAAAGGGCAATTCCATTTACCGTTTACCCTGCTTTATTGAAACAATCTAAACAGTCAAAAACAAACAAATCCAAAACATTCACCGCAGCATATAAACAACCACATTCACGTGTCAGTGCCAACAGATCCGCAGGATCAGCAATAATAGAATAAGTAAAATAAATACAATGTCAAGGACGCATTAAGAAGTAAGACACACCAATCAGATTCTGTTCACCTCTCAGCATTTAACAGCCTGATAGCTGAAGGGATAAATGAGTTCGAGTATCTGTTTGTTTTCCTTGGGGGTGCATGGTAGCGCCGCCCAGAGGGCATAAGAAAAAAGTCAGAGGAGAGAATGTGGTCAGGCTGATCTATTATTCCTCTGGCTTTCTGGACCACACGTTTCTTCCAGAGGGAGCTTAGGTCCTCCAGCTGGACACCAATAATCTTGGAGCAGACTTTAACTACGTGGTTTAGACTGTTCCTGTCCTTTACAGACAGTCCATTAAACCAACACACAAAATAAAATGTTAAAAGACTTTCAATAAAAGAATGATAAAAACAAGATAAGATGCCCTCAGAAACACTAAAAGAGTTCAGCTTCCGCAACAAGTGAATCCTTTGCTGACCATGTTTGACTATGGACTCTGTGTTCTGAACAAATTTTAGGTCGGAGTCAAACACAGTTCCAAGATACTTGTAAGAGTCAACAATTTGTACCTTTTCACCATGAATGATGCTGGCCTCAGGTGAAGGCCCCTGGCCAGTCTTTCTGAAATCAATTACCAGTTCTCTAGTTTTCTGGACATTAAGGTCAAGGATGCTGTCATCACACCATTTAACAAACATTGATAGAGCATCCCCATGACCTGACTCAGAACCCTGAAGAAGAGACAGCAGAGCCGTATCATCTGAGAAACTTGACCAGATAGCTGCCCTCTTGGCTAGCCCTACAGCTGTCTGTGTACAAGACAAAAAGCAGGGGAGAAAGGACACAGCCCTGAGGAGAATCAGTGTTGGACATTAAAAGCTTGGACATTTGACCATTCACTAAAACCCGCTGGACTCTGTTTGTTAAAAAATTTAAGAGCAACAATAAAATCTGAGCAGGCAATTTAAAATGAGAGGAGAGTCTCTCAATTAAAATATGAGGCTGCATTTTATTAAAAGCTGATTAAAAGTCAGCAAATAAAAGTCTGGCATGAGCTCTTGGCTTTTCAATTTGCCTATAGACTCTGTCTAAAATAAAGAGCTTGGCATCATCCACACTTTTCCCGGCTTGATAGGCAAACTGTAGTGGATCAAGTTTACCCTCAATTTATTTACATTTTACACAGCACCTTAATATTTTTGGAAATGGGGTTGTAAAAAATTGAAACTTACATCAAAGTTAGCTGTGCCATTACACATCCACAAAAGTCTGGATTAAAATTAACCATCAAAACAGTAAAACATGTTAAAAAACGATGATTCTGATATTTAGCCATGACTGACCCTTCAGTAATAATAAGGGCATTTTGTTCCACTCAGTTTTTTTTTTTTTTTTCAAGCCATCTTGGCTGTTTTGAATGATTATAGCTCACATTTGCCAGAGCTTATTTACTTTGTTAATTTTTTAGTATGGTCTTCTTAGTTTCTTAATTAGCCGTGAATGGCTAAGCTGCACAAAAGTTATTGAAAGTGCCATTTTTGTACACACATTTATGTTAATATAAGCTAATAATTCCTTTTTGATGGATTTCATCTTGGATGACAAGCTTTTATTTTTTTCATTTTTGTATTTGTCCACCAGATGGCACTACTTTTTCCCATTTAAAGCATGCCATACAATTTTAAACTTTTACTGTTTTCTACAAGGGTGCCTTGCTACTGAAATGATAAGTGTATGTGTAAAAAAATGTGTTTTTTTTTCTTTCTTTTTTTTTTTTTTTTTTTTTGCATTTGTCTGATTTTGTCCTATATAAAAATGAGAGTTGAGTAAACATACCGACCTTTAAAGGGTTTATTTCCCTGAAATATAATTAATATATTTAGATTTATGTTTCAGGCTGAAGTAGTTTTAAATGATTGACTCGTATATATATATATATATATATATATATATATATATATATATATATATATATATATATGTATTAGTGCTGTTACTCGATTAAAAAATATTCAAGTTAATCACATCACTGCACTGTGATTAATCATGATAAATCACGGTTTTTGAAGGTTGTTATTGTCAAGTGTTTTATCTATATTCTTTTAATTCTATGTGTAGCACATTGAAAGGGCTGATCTGAGTCCTTATTGATACCACTATCCATACTTTTGGTGGACAGACAAAATAAGGTCAAATATTTAAACTACAAGTGGTCTTAGCTGGGTAGTGCTTCAGTTAAAAAGCTATGATTCAGCCTGTCACATCTATTGTATCTCTCACATATAAACACATATTAACAACTGCATTTATTTAATTTTCTCATCAAAAACTAAATTTTCCTATTTTTATGTGACATTTGAACATACCATTACATATAGAATACAGTCGTCTAATTTACTAAGGTTACCTGAACGCATCATATTTTCCGTCTTTAGCTTGTAAAGTTCACTAATTAACCTCAATTTTGCCAATTCCTTCGTGGATTTCTACACTGGATTAATATTGTGAACAGGATTTGCTACGAAGTTTTGGGGCATTTTTCAGCATTTATCTGAGCAGCTGAAGAAGAAAACTTGCCTGAAACAGCTGAAGTGAGTGGCATGACCATGGCTTGATCCCCTGTTGTTGTTAGCATCTTGTTAGCTAACATTAGCAAAGATGTGCTTTGCCCAAAGGTGGTACTTAAGACTCATGCTCAGTGTAAAGGCAGTTCATCTCTGCAACATGTACCCACAATTTTGGTTTTATCTTGACCAACATTTGCCAGCTTTTTAAAAAGAAAATAGCCATATATATGGAAATTATTTTTGGTTGCTTTTTTTTTTAATTAAAAACACTGGAGTTGTCTAAACATACTGGCCTTTAAAGGGTTAAAAAATGTAATTCATCTTTCATAAAGCCTGTGTTTTTCAGGCTGAAGTAGTTTTAAAGGAAAATATTAATTTATAACTTAGCACAAAAAGTAAGAATATTTGTGTTTGGTAGATTATTTCTTTGTTGTAACAATGCTTCTTGGCAATAAATCTTACATTTGTAAGGAACATGCATTTGTGGGATGAGCAGCAGAGCTGAGTTTGTGGGTTGTGAACATGAAAAGTTTGCCAAATCTTCTCTGCCAATGCCAAACAGCTTATTTTACTGTTGCTACTGACTCTTGTTTTGAGCCTCTGGTACCCCCAGTAAGGCCCTGCTACAGTGGTCAGTAGGTGTCTGCTCCAAGAATCGGCATGCCATGCTTGACTGATCTGGATAGAGCCCATGAGATAGGGCAACTTCAAGCTGGTGTGTTGTTGTTTGGAGTGAGCCCTAGTGCCATCTCCAAACTGAAGGCCAAGTTCCATATAAGGGGGGGATGTCAGAGACAGGCAATTAAGCAGGCGTCCCAAGAAGACCTTTTCTGCACCCTGTCAGCACTTAGGTACCGTAGGCTGTCTTCTACAGATTTGCAGGCAAGGTTTGCAGGACGGCTCTCTGCCCATACAGTCCGAAACAGACTGCATCTCCAGTCTCCGGTCTCATAGGGCTGCTAAGAGGCCCACCATGACTGCCCTTCATCATCAGGCCCGTTTGCGCTGGTATGCAAACAATTGCACTGGAACCTGAAAACGTGGAGGATTATGTTCAGCGATTAGTCAAGATTCTGCCTACGGCAGTTGGATTGTAGGGTCAAAGTTTGGAGAAGACGTGGAGAACGCTATGCTGATTGCTGCACCGATAGAGTAACATCTTTTGGTGGAGGCAGTGTGATGGTGTTGGGCAGCATCTCCCTCACTGGAAAAACTAGGCTTGTTATCCTTGGAGGCAATCTCAATGCAGAGAGATATCAAGATGTGATTCTGCAACCTCTGGCAATCCCATGTCTCCACACTGGGACTGAACTTTATCTTCTAAGGTGACAATTAGGGTATTGCTAAGAACCTCATGATTCAATTCGATTTCGATTCTTTAGGTTGCAATTCAATTCGATATCGATTCGATATTGATTTAAATGCTTTGATCTTGATTCAGTAAGAAGTAGAAATATACAAATGACCTGTTGACAATTTTTGATATTTATTTTCATGCCCATGTGAACATATGTTGTAGGTCATCTCACATTTTTTAGCAATAGAACATCTGAAAATAAAAATTTGCACAACAATAACATATTTGTGCATAAGGAGTACAAAAGTAAAAAACATGACAGTTCTGTATAAACACTGAAAAATTAAAGTGCATGTCAACTTTACTAATATTTCTTTCCTCTTGGAAATTGTGATGATTGAAATGAGGGGGGAAATATTGGGATGCATCGATTAATTGATATTTTTATCCTCCCCTAGTGACAATGCTCACCCCCACAGAGTGGGGTTTATCAGAGACTAACACAACACAACCACATTGGCTGACTTGCGACAAATGCTGGTTGAAGAATGGGATGCCATCCCACAGCAGTGTGTGACCAGGCTGGTAAACAGCATGAGGAGGAGGAGCCAGGCTGTTGTGGCTGTGTATGGTTCTTCCATGTGCTACTGAGGCTCCTGTTTGTTAAATGAATACATTGTTAAATTGCCAATATGGCTTGTTTCTTCAGACTTCAATCATCCAATCTACCAAACACCCAACTAGAGTCAATAGCAGAATCAGCTGTTAGGCATTGGCAGAGAAGATTTGGCACATTTATCATGGGTGCAACCCACATACTCAGCTCTGCTGCACATCCCACAAATTCATGTTTCTTACAAATTAGGCATCATTTAAAAAGGGTAATAAACAGGCTTTCCAACGGTATAAGATTTATTGCCAAGAAGCATTGTTACAACAAAGAAATAATCTACCAAACACAAATTTTCTTACTTTTTGTGCTAAGTTTATTATTTTACAGCAGTTTTTGGGAAACAGACATTTTTTTTAATTCTGAAAAATGACAGATGGACCTAACATCGTAATTTAAAGTGACTTATACCAAGGCCATTTATGACAAGAAGGCCAAAGACATGGTTAAAATGATGAGCAGGGTTTCAGCCTGAGTGAAGTCAGTGCTATCTGACTGACAAAGCAGTGCCAAGGCAGTCATTTTAACATCTACTTGAATACTGAACTATCTGATGACAAAAAATCTTATGTTATTGCACTACATCAAAGAGGCTATCTAATAAGTCAGATGAAAAGCTGGAGCTGGAGCCAGGATGGCAGCAGAATCTGACAAATAAAATTAGCCAAAAGGATTCTGGACCTGGATGAGGGAAACTAAGAACACAGCTTTGAAAAGTAGAGTCAGATGTATATCTGACTGTGTCCCATGTCCCATATATGGAGGCTGAGTGTCAAATCAGAACGGTGCAGGTTCAGGTCAGGCCTGTGGCGTCTCTATCACAGGTAATTCCCTGCTCATTCTCCTTAATTTAGGACTTAATTAACGGTCCTGTATGTTCTGAAAAAGAGAAAAATACATAGGAACAATATTATGATTGTTCACCTTGGGTCCAAGATTAATGAGTTGACTTGAAAAAAGAAATGGCTGCAACTTTTGGAGCCCAGGCAGAATTCTTGAATATACGAACATCTGGGTGTCTTGCCAAATGCCAAAACATTCAGATTGAATGAGAAGGACACTGATGATTAGGGAAAATAAATCTGAACGTAGGTTGATAAAAAATCTCTAACACTGTTGTCAACAGAGCTATCACATGAATCAGTGGATGTCATACACAAAAGTGATCAACAAGGACAACCTAAGGCAACGAGCATACCAATAGAAGACATCACCAGTATGAAGGATAAAACAACTAATGCAACAGAAAAAAACAAAACAAGAAAAGTAGGAACAACTGATGCCACAACTGAAGCAACAACAGTGGCAAAATATTATATCACAAGTGTTGCAACAACTGAGGGAACAACAGAGGAAACAAAGAAAGCAACAACAGAGGCAACAACTGATATCACAACTGACGCAACAACTGAAGCAACCACAGAGGCAACAACTGATGTCACAACTCGTGCAACAACTGAAGCAACCACAGAGGCAACAACTGATGTCACAACTCTTGCAGCAACTGAAGCAACAACAGAGGCAACAACTGAAGCAACCACAGAAGCAACAACTGATGTCTCAACAGAGGCAACAACTGAAGCAACCACAGAGGCAACAACTGATGTCACAACTGGTGCAACAACTGAAGCAACCACAGAGGAAACAACTGAAGCAACCACTGAGGCAACAACTGATGTCACAACTGTTGCAACAACTGAAGCAACCACAGAGGCAACAACTGATGTCACAACTCTTGCAACAACTGAAGCAACCACAGAGGCAACAACTGATGTCACAACTCTTGCAGCAACTGAAGCAACAACAGAGGCAACAACTGAAGCAACCACTGAGGCAACAACTGATGTCACAACTGAAGCAACAACAGTGGCAAAATATTATATCACAAGTGTTGCAACAACTGAGGGAACAACAGAGGAAACAAAGAAAGCAACCACAGAGGCAACAACTGATATCACAACTGACGCAACAACTGAAGCAACCACAGAGGCAACAACTGATGTCACAACTCGTGCAACAACTGAAGCAACCACAGAGGCAACAACTGATGTCACAACTCTTGCAGCAACTGAAGCAACAACAGAGGCAACAACTGAAGCAACCACAGAAGCAACAACTGATGTCTCAACAGAGGCAACAACTGAAGCAACCACAGAGGCAACAACTGATGTCACAACTCTTGCAGCAACTGAAGCAACAACAGAGGCAACAACTGAAGCAACCACAGAAGCAACAACTGATGTCTCAACAGAGGAAACAACTGAAGCAACCACTGAGGCAACAACTGATGTCACAACTGTTGCAACAACTGAAGCAACCACAGAGGCAACAACTGATGTCACAACTCGTGCAACAACTGAAGCAACCACAGAGGCAACAACTGATGTCACAACTCTTGCAGCAACTGAAGCAACAACAGAGGCAACAACTGAAGCAACCACTGAGGCAACAACTGATGTCACAACTGGTGCAACAACTGAAGCAACAACAGAGGCAACAACTGAAGCAACAACAGAGGCAACAACTGAAGGAACCACTGAGGCAACAACTGAAGCAACCACTGAGGCAACAACTGATGTCACAACTGTTGCAACGACTGAAGGAACCACAGGGGCAACAACTGAAGCAACAACAGATGCAACAACTTCTGTCACAACTGTTGCAACAACTGAAGCAACCACAGAGGCAACAACTGAAGCAACCACAGAGGCAACACCTGAAGCAAGCACTGAGGCAACAACTGATGTCACAACTTTTGCAACAACTGAAGCAACCACAGAGGGAACAACTGATGTCACAACTGAGGCAACAACTGAAGCAACCACTGAGGCAACAACTTATGTCACAACTATTGCCACAACTGAAGCAACCACAGACGTTACAACTGATTTCACAACTGTTGCAACAACTGAAGCTACCACAGTGGCCACAACTGATGTCACAACTGAGGGAACAACTGAAGCAACCACAGAGGCAACAACTGATGTCACAACTCTTGCAACAACTGAAGCAACAACAGAGGCAACAACTGAAGCAACCACTGAGGCAACAACTGAAGCAACAACAGAGGCAACAACTGAAGCAACCACAGAGGCAACAACTGATGTCACAACTCTTGCAACAACTGAAGCAACAACAGAGGCAACAACTGAAGCAACCACAAAGGCAACAACTGAAGGAACCACTGAGGCAACAACTGATGTCACAACTCTTGCAACAACTGAGGAAACAACAGAGGCAACACCTGAAGCAACCACAGAGGCAACAACTGATGTCACAACTGTGGCAACGACTGAAGTAACCACAGAGGCAACAACTGAAGCAACCACAGAGGCGACAAATGATGTCACAACTGTTGCAACAACTGAAGCAACCACAGTGGCCACAACTGATGTCACAACTGAGGCAACAACTAAACCAACCACAGAGGCAACAACTGATGTCACAACTGTTGCAACAACTGAAGCAACCACAGAGGCAACAACTGATGTAACAACTGTTGCAACAACTGAAGCAACCACAGAGGCAACAACTGATGTCACAACTGTTGCAACGACTGAAGCAACCACAGAGGCAACAACTGAAGCAACCACAGAGGCAACAACTGATGTCACAACTGTTGTAACAACTGAAGCAACCACAGAGGCGACAACTGATGTAACAACTGTTGCAACAACCACAATGGCCACAACTGAAGCAACCACAGAGAAAACAACTGATGTCACAACTGTTGCCACAACTGAAGCAACCACAAAGGCAACAACTGATGTCACAACTCGTGCAACAACTGAAGCAACCACAGTGGCCACAACTGATGTCACAACTGAGGCATCAACTAAACCAACCACAGAGGCGACAACTGATGTCACAACTGTTGCAACGACTTTAGCAACCACAGTGGCAACAACTGATGTCACAACTGTTGCAACAACTGAAGCAACCACAGAGGCAACAACTGATGTCACAACTGTTGCAACAACTGAAGCAACCACAGAGGCAACAACTGAAGCAACCACAGAGGCAACAACTGATGTCACAACTGTTGCAACAACTGAAGCAACCACAGAGGCAACAACTGATGTCACAACTGTTGCAACAACTGAAGCAACCACAGAGGCAACAACTGATGTCACAACTGAGGCAACAACTGAAGCAACCACAGAGGCAACAACTGATGTCACAACTGTTGCAACAACTGAAGCAACCACAGAGGCAACAACTGATGTAACAACTGTTGCAACAACTGAAGCAACCACAGAGGCAACAACTGATGTCACAACTGTTGCAACAACTGAAGCAACCACAGAGGCAACAACTGAAGCAACCACAGAGGCAACAACTGATGTCACAACTCTTGCAACAACTGAAGCAACCACAGAGGCAACAACTGATGTCACAACTGGTGCAACAAATGATGCAACCACAGTGGCCACAACTGAAGCAACCACAGAGGATACAACTGATGTCACAACTGTTGCAACAACTGAAGCAACCACTGAGGCATCAACTGATGTCACAACTGCTGCAATAACTGAAGCCATCACAGTTGCCACAACTGATGTCACAACTGAGGCAACAACTGAAGCAACCACAGAGGCAACAACTGATGTCACAACTGTTGCAACAACTGAAGCAACCACAGAGGCAACAACTGATGTCACAACTGTTGCAACAACTGAAGCAACCACAGAGGCAACAACTGATGTCACAACTGTTGCAACAACTGAAGCAACCACAGGGGCAACAACTGAAGCAACCACAGAGGCAACAACTGATGTCACAACTGTTGCAACAACTGAAGCAACCACAGAGGCAACAACTGATGTCACAACTGAGGCAACAACTGAAGCAACCACTGAGGCAACAACTTCTGTCACAGCTATTGCCACAACTGAAGCAACCACAGACGTAACAACTGATTTCACAACTGTTGCAACAACTGAAGCAACCACAGTGGCCACAACTGATGTCACAACTGAGGGAACAACTGAAGCAACCACAGAGGCAACAACTTATGTCACAACTATTGCCACAACTGAAGCAACCACAGACGTAACAACTGATTTCACAACTGTTGCAACAACTGAAGCAACCACAGTGGCCACAACTGATGTCACAACTGAGGGAACAACTGAACCAACCACAGAGGCGACAACTGATGTCACAACTCTTGCAACAACTGAAGCAACAACAGAGGCAACAACTGAAGCAACCACTGAGGCAACAACTGAAGCAACAACAGAGGCAACAACTGAAGCAACCACAGAGGCAACAACTGATGTCACAACTCATGCAACAACTGAAGCAACAACAGAGGCAACAACTGAAGCAACCACAAAGGCAACAACTGAAGGAACCACTGAGGCAACAACTGATGTCACAACTCTTGCAACAACTGAAGAAACAACAGAGGCAACACCTGAAGCAACCACAGAGGCAACAACTGATGTCACAACTGTTGCAACGACTGAAGAAACCACAGAAGCAACAACTGAAGCAACCACAGAGGCCACAAATGATGTCACAACTGTTGCAACAACTGAAGCAACCACAGTGGCCACAACTGATGTCACAACTGAGGCAACAACTAAACCAACCACAGAGGCAACAACTGATGTCACAACTGTTGCAACGACTGAAGCAACCACAGAGGCAACAACTGATGTAACAACTGTTGCAACAACTGAAGCAACCACAGAGGCAACAACTGATGTCACAACTGTGGCAACGACTGAAGAAACCACAGAGGCAACAAGTGAAGCAACCACTGAGGCAACAACTGATGTCACAACTGTTGCAACAACTGAAGCAACCACAGAGGCGACAACTGATGTAACAACTGTTGCAACAACCACAATGGCCACAACTGAAGCAACCACAGAGAAAACAACTGATGTCACAACTCGTGCAACAACTGAAGCAACCACAGAGGCAACAACTGATGTCACAACTCTTGCAACAACTGAAGCAACAACAGAGGCGACAACTCAAGGAACCATTGAGGCATCAACTGAAGAAACAACAGAGGCAACAACTGAAGCAACCACTGAGGCAACAACTGATGTCACAACTGTGGCAACGACTGAAGCAACCACAGGGGCAACAACTGAAGCAACAACAGAGGAAACAACTGATGTCACAACTCTTGCAACAACTGAAGCAACAACAGAGGCAACAACTGAAGCAACCACTGAGGCAACAACTGATGTCACAACTGTGGCAACGACTGAAGCAGCCACAGGGGCAACAACTGAAGCAACAACAGAGGAAACAACTGATGTTACAACTGTTGCAACAACTGAAGAAACAACAGAGGAAACAACTGATGTCACAACTATTGCCACAACCGAAGCAACCACAAAGGCAACAACTGATGTCACAACTGTTGCAACGACTGAAGCAACCACAGAGGCAACAACTGAAGCAAGCACAGAGGCAACAACTGATGTCACAACTGGTGCAACAACTGAAGCAACCACAGAGGCGACAACTGATGTCACAACTGAGGCAACAACTGAAGCAGCCACAGAAGCAACAACTGAAGCAACAACTGTGGCAATGACTGAAGAAACCACAGAGGCAACAACTGAAGCAACCACAGAGGCAATAACTGATGTCACAACTGTTGCAACAACTGAAGCAACCACAGTGGCCACAACTGATGTCACAACTGAGGCAACAACTAAACCAACCACAGAGGCAACAACTGATGTCACAACTGTTGCAACGACTGAAGCAACCACAGTGGCAACAACTGATGTCACAACTGTTGCAACAACTGAAGCAACCACAGAGGCAACAACTGATGTCACAACTGTGGCAACGACTGAAGCAACCACAGAGGCAACAACTGAAGCAACCACAGAGGCAACAACTGATGTCACAACTTTTGCAACAACTGAAGCAACCACAGAGGAAACAACTAATGTCACAACTGAGACAACAACTGAAGCAACCACTGAGGCAACAACTGATTTCACAACTGTTGCAACAACTGAAGCAACCACAGAGGTAACAACTGATGTCACAACTCTTGCAACAACAGAGGCAACAACTGAAGCAACCACTGAGGCAACAACTGAAGCAACCACAGGGGCAACAACTGAAGCAACCACAGAGGCAACAACTGATGTCACAACTGTTGCAACGACTGAAGCAACCACAGAGGCAACAACTGAAGCAACCACAGAGGCAACAACTGATGTAACAACTGTTGCAACAACTGAAGCAACCACAGAGGCAACAACTGAGGCAACCACAGTGGCCACAACTGATGTCACAACTGAGGCAACAACTGAAGCAACCACAGAGGCAACAACTGATGTCACAACTGTTGCAACAACTGAAGCAACCACAGAGGCAACAACTGATGTAACAACTGTTGCAACAACTGAAGCAACCACAGAGGCAACAACTGATGTCACAACTGTTGCAACAACTGAAGCAACCACAGAGGCAACAACTGAAGCAACCACAGAGGCAACAACTGATGTAACAACTGTTGCAACAACTGAAGCAACAACAGAGGCGACAACTGATGTAACAACTGTTGCAACAACCACAATGGCCACAACTGAAGCAACCACAGAGAAAACAACTGATGTCACAACTGTTGCCACAACTGAAGCAACCACAAAGGCAACAACTGATGTCACAACTCGTGCAACAACTGAAGCAACCACAGAGGCAACAACTGATGTCACAACTCTTGCAACAACTGAAGCAACAACAGAGGCGACGACTCAAGGAACCATTAAGGCAACAACTGAAGAAACAACAGAGGCAATAACTGAAGCAACAACAGAGGCAACAACTGATGTCACAACTCTTGCAACAACTAAAGCAACAACAGAGGCAACAACTGAAGCAACAACAGAGGCAACAACTGAAGGAACCACTAAGGCAACAACTGATGTCACAACTCTTGCAACAACTGAAGCAACAACAGAGGCAACAACTGAAGCAACCACTGAGGCAACAACTGATGTCACAACTGTGGCAACGACTGAAGCAACCACAGGGGCAACAACTGAAGCAACAACAGAGGAAACAACTGATGTTACATCTGTTGCAACAACTGAAGAAACCACAGAGGAAACAACTGATGTCACAACTGTTGCAACAACTGAAGCAACCACAGAGGCAACAACTGATGTCACAACTGTTGCAACAACTGAAGCAACCACAGAGGCAACAACTGATGTCACAACTGTTGCAACAACTGAAGCAACCACAGAGGCAACAACTGAAGCAAGCACTCAGGCAACAACTGATGTAACAACTGTTGCAACAACTGAAGCAACCACAGAGGCAACAACTGATGTCACAACTGTTGCAACAACTGAAGCAACCACAGAGGCAACAACTGAAGCAAGCACAGAGGCGACAACTGATGTCACAACTGGTGCAACAACTGAAGCAACCACAGAGGCAACAACTGATGTCACAACTGAGGCAACAACTGAAGCAACCACAGAGGCAACAACTGATGTCACAACTGTGGCAACGACTGAAGAAACCACAGAGGCAACCACAGAGGAAACAACTGTTGCAACAACTGAAGCAACCACAGTGGCCACAACTGATGTCACAACTGAGGCAACAACTGAAGCAACCACAGAGGCAACAACTGATGTCACAACTGTTGAAACAACTGAAGCAACAGCTGTGGCAACAACTGATGTCACAACTGTTGCAACAACTGAAGCAACTCCTGACGCAACAACTGATGTCACAACTATTGCAACAACTGAAGCAACCACAGAGGCAACAACTGATGTCACAACTTTTGCAACAACTGAAGCAACCACAGAGGAAACAACTGATGTCACAACTGAGGCAACAACTGAAGCAACCACTGAGGCAACAACTGATGTCACAACTATTGCCACAACTGAAGCAACCACAGACGTAACAACTGATTTCACAACTGTTGCAACAACTGAAGCAACCACAGTGGCCACAACTGATGTCACAACTGAGGGAACAACTGAAGCAACCACAGAGGCAACAACTGATGTCACAACTGTTGCAACGACTGAAGCAACCACAGAGGCAACAACTGATGTCACAACTGTGGCAACGACTGAAGAAACCACAGAGGCAACCACAGAGGAAACAACTGTTGCAACAACTGAAGCAACAACAGAGGCAACAACTGAAGCAACCACTGAGGCAACAACTGAAGCAACAACAGAGGCAACAACTGAAGCAACCACAGAGGCAACAACTGATGTAACAACTCTTGCAACAACTGATGTCACAACTCTTGCAACAACTGAAGCAACAACAGAGGCAACAACTGAGGCAACCACTGAGGCAACAACTGAAGCAACAACAGAGGCAACAACTGAAGCAACCACAGAGGCAACAACTGATGTCACAACACTTGCAACAACTGAAGCAACAACAGAGGCAACAACTGAAGCAACCACAGAGGCAACAACTGAAGGAACCACTGAGGCAACAACTGATGTCACAACTCTTGCAACAACTGAAGCAACAACAGAGACAACAACTGAAACAACCACTGAGGCAACAACTTATATCACAACTGTTGCAACAACTGAAGCAACCACAGAGGCAACAACTGTTGTCACAACTGTGGCAACGACTGAAGAAACCACAGAGGCAACAACTGATGCAACCACAGAGGCAACAACTGATGTCACAACTGTTGCAACAACTGAAGCAACCACAGAGGCCACAACTGATGTCACAACTGAGGTAACAACTGAAGCGACCACAGAGGCAACAACTGATGTCACAACTGGTGCAACAACTGATGCAACCACAGAGGAAACAACTGATGTCACAACTGTTGCAACAACTGAAGCAACCACAGAGGCAACAACTGATGTCACAACTGTTGCAACAACTGAAGCGACCACAGAGGCAACAACTGATGTCACAACTGTTGCAACAAGTGAAGCAACCACAGAGGCGACAACTGATGTAACAACTGTTGCCACAACTGAAGGAACCACAGAGGAAACAACTGATGTCACAACTGTTGCAACAACTGAAGGAAACACAGAGGCAACAACTAAAGTCACCACTGTTGCAACAACTGAAGCAACCACAGATGCAACAACTGATGTCACAACTGTTGCAACGACTGAAGCAACCACAGAGGCAACAACTGAAGCAACCACAGAGGCAACAACTGAAGCAACAACAGAGGCAATAACTGAAGCAACCACAGAGGCAACAACTGATGTCACAACTCTTGCAACAACTAAAGCAACAACAGAGGCAACAACTGAAGCAACGACAAAGGCAACAACTGAAGGAATCACTGAGGCAACAACTGATTTCACAACTCTTGCAACAACTGAAGCAACAACAGAGGCAACAACTGAAGCAACCACTGAGGCAACAACTGATGTCACAACTGTTGCAACGACTGAAGCAACAACTGTTGTTACAACTGTTGCAACAACTGAGGAAACCACAGAGGCAACAACTGATGTCACAACTGTTGCAACAACTGAAGCAACCACAGAGGCAACAACTGATGTCACAACTGTTGCAACAACTGAAGCAACCACAGAGGCAACAACTGATGTCACAACTGTTGCAACAACTGATGCAACCACAGAGGCCACAACTGATGTCACAACTGAGGTAACAACTGAAGCAACCACAGAGGCAACAACTGATGTCACAACTGTTGCAACAACTGAAGCAACCACAGAGGCAACAACTGATGTCACAACTGTTGCAACAACTGAAGCAACCACAGAGGCAACAACTGATGTCACAACTGTGGCAATGACTGAAGCAACCACAGAGGCAACAACTGATGTAACAACTGAGGCAACAACTGAAGCAACAACAGGGGCAACAACTGAAGCAACCACAGAGGCAACAACTGAAGCATCCACAGTGGCCACAACTGATGTCACAACTATTGCCACAACTGAAGCAACAACAGAGGCAACAACTGAAGAAACCACTGAGGCAACAACTGAAGCAACCACTGAGGCAACAACTGATGTCACAACTCTTGCAACAACTGAAGCAACCACAGAGGCAACAATTGAAGCAACCACTGAGGCAACAACTTATGTCACAACTGAGGTCACAACTCTTGCAACCACAGAGGCAACAACTGATGTCACAACTGTGGCAACGACTGAAGAAACCACAGAGGCAACAAGTGAAGCAACCACAGAGGCAACAACTGATGTCACAACTGTTGCAACAACTGAAGCAACCACAGAGGCGACAACTGATGTAACAACTGTTGCAACAACCACAATGGCCACAACTGAAGCAACCACAGAGACAACAACTGATGTCACAACTGTTGCAACAACTGAAGCAACCACAGATGCAACAACTGATGTCACAACTCGTGCAACAACTGAATCAACGACAGAGGCAACAACTGATGTCACAACTGTTGCAACAACTGAAGCAACAACAGAGGCGACAACTCAAGCAACCATTGAGGCAACAACTGAAGCAACAACAGAGGCAATAACTGAAGCAACCACAGAGGCAACAACTTATGTCACAACTCTTGCAACAACTAAAGCAACAACAGAGGCAACAACTGAAGCAACAACAAAGGCAACAACTGAAGGAATCACTGAGGCAACAACTGATTTCACAACTCTTGCAACAACAGAGGCAACAACTGAAGCAACCACTGAGGCAACAACTGATGTCACAACTGTTGCAACGACTGAAGCAACCACAGGGGCAACAACTGAAGCAACAACAGAGGCAACAACTGATGTTACAACTGTTGCAACAACTAAAGAAACCACAGAGGAAACAACTGATGTCACAACTATTGCCACAACTGAAGCAACCACAGAGGCAACAACTGATGTCACAACTGTTGCAACAACTGAAGCAACCACAGAGGCAACAACTGATGTCACAACTGTTGCAACGACTGAAGCAACCACAGAGGCAACAACTGAAGCAAGCACAGAGGCGACAACTGATGTCACAACTAGTGCATCAACTGAAGCAACCACAGAGGCGACAACTGATGTCACAACTGTGGCAACGACTGAAGCAACCACAGAGGCAACAACTGATATCACAACTGTGGCAACGACTGAAGAAACCACAGAGGCAACAGCTGAAGCAACCACAGAGGCAACAACTGATGTCACAACTGTTGCAACAACTGAAGCAACCACAGTGGCCACAACTGATGTCACAACTGAGGCAACAACTAAACCAACCACAGAGGCGACAACTGATGTCACAACTGTTGCAACGACTGAAGCAACCACAGAGGCAACAACTGATGTCACAACTGTTGCAACAACTGAAGCAACCACAGAGTCAACAACTGATGTCACAACTGTGGCAATGACTGAAGCAACCACAGAGGCAACAACTGATGTAACAACTGAGGCAACAACTGAAGCAACAACAGGGGCAACAACTGAAGCAACCACAGAGGCAACAACTGAAGCATCCACAGTGGCCACAACTGATGTCACAACTATTGCCACAACTGAAGCAACAACAGAGGCAACAACTGAAGAAACCACTGAGGCAACAACTGAAGCAACCACTGAGGCAACAACTGATGTCAAAACTCTTGCAACAACTGAAGCAACCACAGAGGCAACAACTGAAGCAACCACTGAGGCAACAACTTATGTCACAACTGAGGTCACAACTCTTGCAACCACA